>NW_027181682.1:15275000-16755000 GCF_028537555.1 Battus philenor
GATTTAATTTATTCGATAAGATTTTATTGAACTATAAATTGATTATTAAATACATTCAAATTTTATGGTTAATAATAAATATTAGTCTCAGTTATTCATTTATGTACACCAATGCTTCGCTTTGCGTCGTTCCGTTTTGCGTTTTTTTCGAAGTTGCGTTGCTGCTTAATTAGTATTTACTAATTTTCACAGTGCGTCGTTAGATTTTCGAGGTTGCGTTGTTTTGGGTTCGAGTCTTTAACTTTTTTTTAAAAGAAATACTTTTTTTTCCAAAAGATGACAACATTTTTGTTTCTTTGCGCCATGCTATCAAAACTCGGGGATTCCCTTTCTAACTTAAAACAACGCAATTTGAATACAGTTTTATTTTCACGTTGTTGTGCTAATTTTAGATTTCAGTTTCAACTACGTAGTGTGTTGTGCTTTATTTAAAGAGAATAATAAATTTATATAAATTTAAACGTGTTGTTTCTGGTTACAAGAAAGGTATATATTTTTCCAATTTATTTATTGGCAGAGTTATATTATTTTTGTTATTTAAATGTTTACTTTGTTCAATTTTATTTTTAAAAAGTTATATTTTTGTAACCCTGGAACCTATCTTCGATTTTTACATGATTTGCTATAGAAAATCTTAATTCATTTTGCGGCGTTTCAATTTGCGTCGTGTTTTTTTGGAACGTAACTACAACGCAAAGTGAGGTATTGGTGTATTTAAAACACAATACATCGGGTTTGATTATAGGTATAAAAAACTTAAAACAGGTGTATGTATCATTTGCTGCAATGTATGGTAATTATATTTAAAAATCAATGATGTCTCTCATAAAAAATCATTCAACTAAATATTAAAATTAATTAATGCATATCTATCCCTGCAGACTTTGTACTACCATAAGTTATTGACTTGTCGTATTAGTATTAAAAATAATCTAATGTCGCATTTCAGGACGATCAAGTTACTCAAGGTATTTGGAAAAAGTTAAAAGTTGTTTGCTTACTAATGAGTTATATATTAACCCCTTAAAGGTTTTACATCTGTAACTAAACATCCTGTATATTCGGCGAGATTCGATGTTGATCTCTGTCGGATTTTACACGTTCGTTGAAATTGTCGATTCCGGATTCGAAATCTAAAATATTTCCATCGAACGGACTCATGATAAATATAATGGCTTTAATTAAAGTATTTATAGTAACATAAGTTATACTTGACTTTACTTAATATTATCATCAGCTGTAATATGAAATGTAAAAAAAATGTTTTTCTTAATTCAGAATTATCTACAATTTTTAATCTCCCTGTAAAACTAGACTTTGTTTATACATCAATGACATACCTCACAGTTTTCCTGTGACAGTTTCTAATTACGAATACCAGGATATTACATATAAATATTTACATATATGAAAGGCAGTCTAAAAAGTTCTGATCATAGTCAACAAAGAAGAGAAAATAGACTTGGTTTTTTCCACAGCAATAACAATATCAATATAATATAACTCAATAACGAATAGATATTAGAAAATATCTTCTCGTATATTTTATGATATTCAACAGTGGTTTGAGTGTATCCAGCTAAAAAGAAAAGTTCGAATATTAACAGATTTTTATTGCGATAGCGTCTCCATTTTTGCGATTTCAAATCCAGGAGGAGAGTCGACGGCGAACCATTTCTCACTTTCGGCGCCTGTCTCTTTGATAAATCGTTATTGTATCAAACTATAAACCTGTCCACTCTCGAACGACCTCTTTGAAACACGATACTACCGTTTCTAACAACAAATATTTATGAAAATTGTGCAGCTGCGTATATCAAAATATACTGGTTATTATGTACCTGATATTTGAAGAATATAAATTCTTGTAAAAACATGGTTTACTTACCCACGGGCTCTGTTTAAATATAAATCAAGTTATAACGTAACAAGATAAACATTAATAATTTATTATGTAATTCAAGATACGGGTCACTGAGTGTATATATTTTACTTACCTATAATAAACTTATTATAATATTATACATTTATAAATTATAATACGGCTTCAGAATTAATTATTTTGCTATTTAAAAGAAAAACATTTTTCAAAAATTTTAGGTTAGGTTTCCACTGGAAATATTTAAAAGCTTCTACTGAGATCATAAACATCATTTCAGTTAAGAGTGTTCACATCTGGACATAGACATTCGGCATAAATTTCCAATGACACCGGTTGAAAGCAGCCTGCATCCAACATATTTAAATAACCTGAACAAAGTCGTCTATCTACTTTTGGGTATACACCTTAAAAGTGTACCTAAAATCCACAGCGACTATTCTGGCAATTGCAACCTAAATTTGCCAATACCCTGGTTTATGTTACTGTACACGCTGTTGTGCCTGGTAATTGCCACTTACACTTGCCAATCCGCTGGTATATGTCGGCTACTATCGTTCATCTACAGATCTTTTCATTAATGATTCGAACTCTACAAGAAATCCCGAGTACAACAATATTCACCAGGAAGACAGCTTAACGGTATTTTTATGTTCGCCGACATTGGTGGCCTCTCTCTCTCTCCCCTATCGTATTTATGGGTCAGAGCATTACAATATTATTTATAATATTATTAATTAATTTACATATTAAATTTTAAATTTTATCACAATTAAAAAAGTTTCGCTTATTTACATAACTTTCTGTTTTAATTATTTTAAGTTTAACGGTGTTCTAGTACTATTTATGAAGATAATCAAATTCTTGATAGTTGATACTTGATAGTCTTAATAATATAACTTAGAAGACTTTTACGTTGTAGATCCACCTGAATTTGTTAATGTTGTTTTTAATTATCCATCAAAAATATGGTTGATTTTTGATAACAAATATAAAGATAGCATTGGACTTAATATATAGAATTCAAGATCGCAAGATGTCGCTGGAGCGAATGGCGTAATAATGGTCATCGTAGCGGTCTCTGAGGGAGAGATGCCTTGCGGTGGGCGTCCATTGGCTGTTACAATGATGGTGCTTGACAAGGTAAAGACGAGAAGAATATATTTATACATTTTGACCTGTCGACATCTTTTTAAAAAAGTACAGTGCCGTAAATCAAATCCCATTTATTACTATACCCACTTAATTTCCGACGTAAAATATATTTCACACTACACACAGCTCTGGAGAGTGAACAAAGACGCTATTTACATTATACCGGACACTACATCACGCTTCAGCCGCAATAAAGATGAAACACGACCGGCCTCACTTACCGGGCGCTTGGAGCTCCGCGGGTGGTTGTTTTAAAAACATTTTCCCAACGCTAAATATTCAACGAAGGAGTTTACTTTTCTTATATTAATACTGAAGACTAAACTTCAAAGTTAGAGCCATAGTTGAAGACTTTAAAATTGGCCTATTACCCATTAATACTCCTCCACCTTGTTTCGTTTTTTTTAATTCTAGAAGTCGTGATGACCTTTCCATAGCTTCCGAAGAATAGTGCGATATCGATTTAATCGTAGTTTTAAATGGGAGAATATATATTTCTTTTGCTGTAAATTACTGTACGATAAACCCTGTACAAAAATCAAAGGTTTCAGAAATGATAAATAATACATTGTTAAAAAAGTGTTGTGAACACCCAGATTTCTACATATTAAAAAAAATATTGTTTTCTATCTATCTCTGCGAAGTTTGTTCATTATTTTGTACATTAGCATATTTCAAAGTTATCATGTAAGAATGGAAATAGGTATGAAAGCTTTGAAGGCTTTTGCCTGCAAATGAGATATTTACTCTTTAGAGTTTTATACTAATCATTTATTAGATATAATAGACATGAATATTGGCAATAGTACCAACAAAAAATGTTTTAGTTAAGATCTTATCTATGGTTTGGCGAATTTGTAAAATATGTTTTTATATATGTGCTCTCTCTGATCCCTACCGCCACCGAGCACACGTGTTTTCCCTTCCTTGTAAAATTAATTCTTAATAAATTAATTCATTCTCTGGACCAAGGCCTTTTAATTAAATACAGTCCACTACAGCCAATCCCAATCTTATACAATGAATGCTAGATAATTAGTATATATAACCATTTATAATTTAAATAACGTGTTTAGTTATTGTTATGTTTTTTAAATAAATAGATAAATAAACAAGGAATGTTGTCACTGGTACGCTACATCACCTTATTAGTGTAAATATTACAAACTCAAAAGAAAAAAATCTGTTCTTCAATTAGTTTTCCGTTACTTTGTTCTAGAACAGACCCGTAGACCGGAATCGAACGTGGTTCACTGACATAGTTTTCTTTGAAATTGTTCCGCTTTATTAATGAAAGGCAAACTTTAAACACTGATTGAGAAGTTCTCGGAACTATCGACTTATGCGAGTAACTTCTGACTTAATAAAATCGATGTTATTAAGATCTGAGCGCTGTTATATCGATTAAAATTTATGAACTATTTAGTTCAGTTCAGTTGAATTGCAATTGATGTATGACACTACTACTATCGACTCTTTCTTTTTTATTGTTTAATTGTATATGTCGGTGTGACGTTGTAAAATCACTAATTAATAATTTTTTCACACAATACACATACTCGCATTTATATCGGCTACGGCAGCAGTTCGTCGACAAGGTGGAAGTCTACGAGGGAGCCCATATTCTTTTTAGCCTATGGACGCCAATTGCAGGGCATGGGTCTCTACCAAAGATACCCACGATGAGCAGTTCTTCCTTGCCCGCATGCAGCGACCCCCCGCTACCTTATGACGTCGGTCTACCTACAGTGGGGTTAGCCACGTTGAGTCTACCGATTCGTGGTCAACACTCAACAATCTTTCAGCACCAACGGCCATCGATTTCACAAGTGACGTGCCTCCCCTACTGCTACTTCAGACTAAAGCTCTATAAGACATTTTTTGTAATGTCTATAATAGATAATTGTTGACAGTGTACGAATATTTGGTAGTCTTGTTGAGAGTATAAATAACGATGCACTTGTACTCAGACAGTAGTCGGTGTTAGTCGAATATAAGAAGTATTTAATGGAATCAGGCGTTACCTTGCGGAAGTCCATCCTAAGCAAGAAAAGGACCAATATTTAGCCACTTTCGCACATGCAGTCCCTCTGAGACTCTGTGTTTGGCACTAATCAGTGTAACATAACTCCTGAAGATGCCCCGTGGAGGGTTGAAACACGTGTTGACTAATTTAGCGGTGACGGTTGTGTGATTCGCATTGTTTGCCGCATACGCATTTATCAGCGGGCTGGCGGGCGGTGCATTTGTTGCACGACTACCACTGCATGTGCGGAAGTGGCTAAATATTAGTCCTTTTCTTGCTTAGAATATAATATGATTGACCAAAACTATATTTTATTGGATAAAGAATAATCACCTAAATTATATAATTGATATCAGATTTAATGACGTCACATGATAAAAAAAACATTTCTAGGACTATATTCTCCGCCATCGGAAGTCTAATTACAAGAGACTCAATCCTTATCAATTCATCACCAAAATAATACTAGAGATGACAGCAACGTAAACTATTACCTTTTCCATAAATAAACCTTAGATTCAACAGCATATAAAGTATGATTTACTCTACTGTTGATTTTGGTATTAATAAAAAAAATATAATTATAAGGGTAAAATTGGCTGAATTGGACTCGCTGTTCTGGCTAAAATATAAAATTTTTGGTTGATATTTATTCATATATATTACAATCACAAATTGCTTCCAGTGCATATCCTGGAATAGTTCGCGGTTAGTCAGGACATGGGTCCGGACGATGCAGACCGCTTCACCAAGCCTTTGAGAGCCGAAGCTAAACCGGCCGCGTATTTAGTTAAAGTTAGCTGAGTTGTTAGTTTTGCCGCCTTTGGTTCACTCTGATACAACTAGGCGAAGAGCTCGCGCAGACTTCCGTTATGAATGCGCATTTGCCTCGCACTTTGAAATCGTTCGCAAGAGGAAACGAAGTTTATCAGTGTATTCATGTTAACTTTAATGTCATTGAATATCGAACTGGTTTCATACAGTACATTGGGGACAGAAGATTATTTTATCATTCACTTACACGTTTCTAATATGGCCTTCCTTTTTGGAACCCTGTTATATATGAGACAGAGTCGTTACAACACGGGTAAAGTATTTTTTGGTCATTTTTTTCTTTTATTTCCTTTCTCCTTTCTTCCTTCATAATTACTATCTTTCTTCACTTTCAAATCATCTTCTGTACATCACCTTGCTTCTTAGACTACAGTCTGCTACAATATCGTAGTTTGTTATGTTATAAAAGTTTTGATCCCATTTTTCTATTTTATTAAAATTTATCTACTTTATTTTATTCAATGTATTTTTATCTCTTATTTTCCTTTGATACTAGTAGCTATTTCATTGTCTTTTTTAATTTACTAAACCATATATTGTTTAGTTATGACTAGCTTGGGATTTTCCACGTCATTTTCGTCTTACTTCTCAGTCTTATTCTTTTCTATTGTGTTAACTATTTTTGGAGAATTCTGGGAGTATAGTAACATTTGTCGTCGCCCATGAGGGATGCTACCTCCTTTAACACTCTTCCCCATTTCGACCCTGAAATCAATACGTATTTACTTATAGGTTGAACTGGAGTCATATTCCGAGCCATATATATAGTAAATCGTATTTACTTACATTACTTTAGAGTAGTTTCCTGTGTACGTAAAAGAACACGAAAAGGGCTCAATTCTTCCTTATAATAATATCTTCTAACATAAACACGACATTACAGGTTATAGTACGTAATGCATTCATAAGGTTATTGATCTCGAGACATCGTCTTTGTCTATTGTACGATCGTATGAAAGGCTAAATAACTATACAAGTAAATAGCGTGAAGAAAAAAAACATCCATGTAAAAAACATGATGAGAAATATACGTCAAAGTTAATAGCGTAGATAGTAGTAGACATTCAAATAATATCTATAAAGATGGAGAAAGAGAAATCCAAAGAAATAGCATGAAAAATTGTAGAGAACGAAATAAATAGCTTAATAAGAAATACGCACTCCAGTATATTGCGGCTTTTGAACTATACACTACTAGAAATATTGTAAAAAGAAGTAGATATTCAAATAAACTGTTTCAAAAGAAGATACCCATGTAAATAGTAAAAAGAGAAATAAACACCCAACAGGCAGAAGAGAATAAGACTTCGAAGTGAATAAGTTGGAAGTTTATTTTGTTTAGCTTCGATACCTCTTAACGAAAGCTTGTGCATTAGGGGATCAATACAAACCGTGCTGTTATCCTGTGATTTGCAGACTTACGTTGAAGCTGATGTTAATATTTCAATTTTAGAATATATCATGTTCATAAAATATATTGTTCTGCATGCCAAGACACTTTCATAAAAACATTTTGGAAACAGTAGAAGTATGTTACCAGGCAATTGAACGTTTCACTAGTAGTTAATATTCTTGTATCGACTTCTATATTCCCCAACAATCCCCTGCGAGACTGCATGAAAGTTATTCGAGGTTAGAAGGTCCAACATGAATCACTTTTACGGCCGGCAAAGTGATACACGGACTGAAATCATGTAAATGACGTTTTGGTCGACACTTATTCGCCGCTGGTTATTCATCTGCTAAAACGGAAATTTATATTTTTGAAACAGTTCATTCATTCATTGTATTTGGTAATATTAGATGGTTTCATTATTCACAGTATCTAGAAATTAAATAATGATTATATAAAATTCACTTTTACGAATCACCTTTGAAATTTTATGAGAAAATGGTAATTCATATCCGTTGCATGTAACATAACAGATAGATAGATATCAAAGAAAAATATTGCGGTGAAGCTCGCGTACGAATTAAGAAATTCTCTCTTCTTTCATTTAAATCTCTAAAAATTACTGTGGAAAAGAAACGTGTACAATGAAAAGCATTGGAAAAGGTACAGCTTACAGTGAATAAAAGAAAGCCTTAAAATATTGGAAGAACAACAGGGATTATCAGAAATCTGTTGTACTGGGTAAATTCACCTAAATTTGCAAGGTAAAAGTCTAAGTCAGAAGATGCCCTTGAAGAAGTGATGGCGGGAGATGTGGCTGAGGATGTGACAGAGGATTTGCGACGATTGAAATGATTATTTTTGCTCTGTTAATAATAGCACAAGAAGATTAGGATGTAGAATATTAGTAATTGAACTTGAGTAAATTTGAATTTAGAACATTTGAGCCGAATAAAAATTACGCATTTAAAATCCAGAGCATTACCGTGGCTGGAATTTTCGCATTAAAATAAATTGCGCTCTATACAGCGCGCGGTGCTTGGCAAATATTTTATCCAGTAAAAGCTCAGACCACATGTAAGCTAAACAAACAGTGTTTGTTTGCCGACAAAGATTGGCTGCACTGGGGAATACTTTAAACTCTCCAGGCGCTTATGCCGCGGTCGGATTTCTTTTGTGGAAAAATTTAATTTTCTTTCCATACGGGTGCTTTATAGCGAAGAATAAGGCGTTGTACATGTGTGTAGATCGTCGTGTAATGCGATGGAGTGTGAGGTCTTTGCTAGGGTTCACGAAATAATATGTTGCATCTTTAAAACAAATTTTGTTTAGTGTTAAAAACGAACAAAAGATGAAAGAAATCTTTACGGGCAAGCAAATTTACCGTCTGTATAAGTATCTTGCTTATTCTAGAACGGCAGAAAAATCATCGTCGCGTAACCAAAACTTTGACGAACCCCTCAAATGTATATTTGAGGTAAGCCTGTTAGGTTAGGTTAGACAAATAATTTATAAGAACTTAAAAAAGTAAAAAATGAGCAAAGATGAACAGTAAGTTGTTTGTTTGGAAACCAGGCACCGATAAACGCAGTGTGTCCTGTGCAAGGTCGAGCTTTAGAAGGGCCCTATTTTAAGTAGTGGATATCTGATAGTAGAAATGATAATGATAATGATGACGGTACAAGAGTACAGAGATAACAGTCATCTTTAAAGGCGTTGTTACGAAACTTGGTTATGTTATTTTGTGGTATTCTTTAAAATCAACAATGATGTTATTTTTTCGATACATAGATATACTTTTAATGTCGCAGTTAAATTTGTTACTATAGAATTGTATCAAGAATATTTTTTTTGTTATCTCTTGTAAAACAATCGTGGCGCGCTTTCAGATATCTCTGGCTATTGTTGTCGACCTACTTCCGTTTCATACAATGGATTTACTTATTTTTTTTAGAGTTCAAAACCTTTTGACTTTATTTAATTCCATTACACTTTTTACTCTTATACAAATATTTATCTTTTTATATTTTATTCTATTCGCTTAATAATATTCTTTTTAAGCTATTTATATACGATTTTATATTGCGTAGAGTGACTCAAATGTAATCATTCAAAGGTTTGTATAAAAAAACTCTGTCTTTTGTATAAGAAATTGATTAAAATTGTTTCCCCCAAATAAAATCAATTATATCAATTTACGTCATTTACACAGGGAATATACGTTGATATAAAAACAAAACTGCGGAATGGATTTACCCAGTATTAAAATTTCTATTTCTGATTAAAAATCATTTATCATGTTTTATAGTTAAGTACAGTCTTGTTAAATATCATTATTATCTACAATGTACATATACGAAAATGAACGGCCAAATGTTTGCTCACGAAAAAGGCTCGAAAGATTCGGCAATTTTTTCTACGTATTTTCATTAACGCGTGATGAATGAAGAAGATAAATGGAAAGATTGCGTGTGAAATAGTTAAAACAACACTTATTATCTCACATAAATCTTTGCTGAAATTATAATACCTCTCAATAGCGGTTAATAATTAGAAGTTACTTAAAACCAATGTAGTTAAACCAAAAATGTCTAACATGAAGTTACATAAATACACAATATAAAAATTATATTATATATTACTAGTGTTTCGGTGTGTGAAATAGAATATATTTTATAGTGAGAAATCGTTGTTCATTACTAAGTAATTAAATCAATAAATAAAGAGAATTTTGTGAAAGCTTTCTACTTAATTATTTTACCTATTGGACTATGATATGCCTATGACATTTAACATCACAAAGTGATAGTTGTACATAGTTTTTTGTTATTTTTACGCTAAGTACACATACACACACGCGCGCTCACGCACACACACACACGCTTAGCCAGAACAGCAGACACACCAACACCAATCGGAGTATGACCACTCTGAAGTTGTATATTTAAAATACACAAATAAAACTAAGCAATTCAATTTATTGAATTGACTTCGGGAAGCCACAAAACGGTTCCAATAACACCATTCTGTGCAGAGACCATTGTCTACGTGGTTCTCACGTAACTAAGGCTTTCAATAGAGTAAATGTTTACCAAGATCTATATTCGCACGTAGATTCTCACTTGTTAACATGTTTATTGGCGAATTCAACAAGGCAGATCATTGTAAGGCTCTGTTTAAATCTACAACAGGAATATCTACTCCAATGGTGATTACCTTAACTGGATATCGTCGAGGAACAGGTAATCATTGCATTTATTTCTTTAAACAATTTTTATACATTTTATGTATAACGGCGAATGCCTCAATGCCCAAGGCATTCTCTGCTAGTTAGCCGTTTGGGCGATAAATTAATAAAATATAAAAAGATAAACGGTAAATAAATAATAGTAGTCTAGTCACGCTAATATTATAAAACACAAAAAGTTAAATAAAATGTTTTGATCTAGAAAATCATTGATAAAAAATAATCTCTTAAAAACAAACTATAAATATACTATTGGCTACTACATAACACAATATATATATATATATATATATATATATATATATATATATATATATATATATATATATATATATATATATATATATATATATATATATAATTGTGTTATGTAATAAATGTGTATATATAATATATTATATATACCACTCCAGCTTTTTTGACATGATTCGTTCAACCCGTCAAGCAACAGCTTTTCAAACTTCGCTCTAAATGCGCAAGGATTCCTCATCGTCCTAATATTATATGATTAAAAGACTGAAATCTTATTTTATATTATATAACTGTCATGAAAAATAAAGTGAGCTAATACATTTCGTAATTAGTTGTAAATCATTTACAAATATATGTAATTTGTAAATCAGTTATTGTCACATAAGAACACGAAACAGATTGATATATTTTTTAATTATTTTAAGTAAGAAAAGGACCCAGAACCACTGCATGTTAGCCACATGTAGTCGTGCAACAAAGTGCACCGCCCGCCAGACCGCTGATAAATGCGTATGCGGCAAGCAATGCGAATTACACAACTGCCACCGTTAATTCACTGAACACGTGTTTCACCCCTTCACGGAGCATCTTCAGGAGTTATCATATCTTCAGGTTACACCGATTAGTGCAAAACACAGTCTCTAGGCTCCCTGAGTGATACTTATATAGGGATAATCGTACAGTTGGCATGCAAGTTGGCAGTCACAGAGTGGTATTACGCTACACATAGGACGGTGTTGCCCATCCTGTAAAAAACCTGTTTGTGGATTGTGGCAAAGCCTATATAACTGATCCACAAAGTGCGAATTATAAAACTTTATCCCGAGAATCAAACCTGCGATCTACATTTGCTAGACACAGGCCTCTACCGCCGAGCTTCCACTTTTATACACTACAAAACTTTAACAATAATGTGATTATATATTCCTTGTAATATAAATACCATGTTTTGGGAAACAAATTAAAATAAATATTAAAACATCATTTCTGTTTATCCTAATGATCTCTAGCATGGTAAAAATAGATAACGGTACATATGTAGCAATATATATCTTTTAAAGTCAGTGTAGTCGAATGTTCTAGAATCCCGCCTTCTATTTGAGTTCGATTAACATCCCTTCGTTATACTGCAGCCGAAGTGAACAAATTTGAATTAGTCAGTGTCAACACTCTGATTCGATTGCTGCCCTCTTGTTTTACATTTTCAATAATCGTTTAATTGCGAGAGAAAATTTGAAGTTGTATATCTATCTGTCATTTTTGAAATTCAACTTAGGGGTTGGGTTTTAGATATGCAAGAGATGCCCTGCTTGGAGTCTAGACGGAGGAGAAAGGATTCCTTTTTCGATCTTCCTTCGTACTTTATAGCAGCGTGAGGATCTCCTACGTAATCTGTCGATACCCTTCCACAGTGTGCCAAAGCTCATCTCGAAGAATGGTAAAGCTTCCTCTGTCATAGCAACATGGGGCAACTGTGTGTCAATTATGCTTTCTGTGGAACAACTTCAAATACCGTCTGCTGCGATAATAGAAAAATGGCTAGCCAATAGCAACTGGTTAAACCTCAACTGCCTTCTTCGACGCATTTTGTGTACTACGGAAAGGCTTTCGTACACTATAAAATAGTTGTTATGGTCTTAAACCCAGCGACCAGTAGTGTTTTCTTTGGAAGAACTGCCCACAAAAAATAATGAGAGGAAGAAGTGTAGGGAAAAAGAAGATCACCTCGTTCTTTGGTCGGTCAGGGTCAGGATCATAACTACCAGAAACAGATGTAAAACTTTTTAAAAAGCGGTGACCATGTTTAAAAAAACATTGGATATGGTCCCTTAAAAGAAATGACGATTGGTTCTAACCCTAGTTTTGCAGAATGTAACGTCATATAGAAAATCAAGGGGACTATTTTGAAAAATAAAAATAATATTTTAGTAGATACTTAGTAAAATTTTTTGTATCATAAAAAACTTTTAGTGTCACTTAACGTAACATTGTCACCAACAATTATTAAGTTTATATTACTTCGGAAGAGTAATACAGATTTAGTTGAACAAAGTATTCTGTTCGAAAAGAGAAAACGAGGCATCTTTAAATATTGTCTTCAAATTTTCTTTCAAAATTACTTAAAAGGAAAAACAAAACTTTAATTTTCAGTTAGTGAAATTTTAAATGAATCCTTTTATATTCACTGAACCAAAAGTTTAATTTTGACGTACTACGTAAGTTTAACAAACAATATATAAAAAAAATATGTTAAATTTATTTACACCTTCATTATCAACAACGCCTTCTACTCAAAAATGCGGTACAACCAAGCACTTCGACATTTTTATTTTCAAAACGTTTTACGTTTAATGATGAAATCTTCAAACATCATCATCATTATCACCATTTATAGGTCTACTCCTATATCTATTGCTGGACGTGGTCTCCCCAATAGATTTACAATACCTGTTGGAAGTGGCCTGCATATTTCAACGACCTCAACACTACTATTTTGAAGTCTTCGGAGACTTTCGCGAAATGTTTAAAAAGTTGCGTTCCAAAAAATTTTCATCACTTGTATTATGTTAAGAAAATAATTAATTGTCCCGAGATATCTCTTTCGAAATTGATCACGACTGAGTTATTCTTATTACTACATAGTATCAACTTGTATACGTTATGAGAAAAATAACAGACAAGGCATTTTTGATAGAAACCAGAATCAGTTTGAGCTCCTCATCCGAGAAAAGTTCACAGCAAATCAGGTGTTATTTTTTGATTCACGCTTGTTCATTATTATGTTTTTATTATATATATTAAAATATGCGTTATATATACATTTAACAATAACCAATATAATAATGACGATTTCATATTCAAATTCAGAGTAATTCGAAATTCAATTTAATATTTGTTCTGTGAACGTTTTAAAAATATTAAAATGTAAAATAATAAACGGTAAAATAATAAAATGTAACTCGTTATAATAATGGACAAAAGATAGTGCAACCGACAGCGGTGGAGACATCGTGACCGCAGTGGCCCCAACGCGAGTATCAAATTAATATGGTAAAGTAGCGTCATAAACGATTAACTCCACACATTAAACGTGAATTCATTAATATTTATTATACATTGTTTCTTAAATTATCGATCGAGAATCATTGGTAGTGGATGTCTTTTGCAAGATGTCGTTGCTGTGTCGAAATAGTTATACTATTAACTAAGATATTTTAACTTAAATACATTGTACCAATTATAATTTGGAATTTTACTACGCCTTATTACACTAAATGTTACACTGTTTATTTTTATGCAGCATTAATAGGTGATATAATTATGCAGTGGGTTTCTTAGTGACACTTTACAGCGTGCGCATGAATAACCCACCATCTAAAACATTTAAATGCCTATATGATTACCTAAATGTACCTATGCCTACCTTAATTACGATATATATTACCTAAATGTACATATTTTGTTAATTAAACTTTATAATTGTTATAAACACTTTTTGTACACCATAGACAATAAATATAGGAAAAAGGAAACAATTCATATGGTTGAAGAGGCTTTGTTATCGCTCAAGGCGATCTCTACCTGACAACCTGTGGATGGAGATCAGAGACATAAAAGAGAGGGCAGTTTAGGGTATACATACATCACTATACACACATGCATACATACAAGAATACTTACACATACATATATACAGAGTCTCGGTCGATGAAAAGTTCTATTCGTATGAAGACATCGAAAAACAGCTTGATAATTTCAGTATTCGCGCTCTGCTGAAAAGTTGTTTGTAGGAAGCTATAGGCGATTCTTTAGAAATAAATAACATTTAAGTATTTTTGCATTAAGTTTTGAATTAAGTTATATATTAAAACATCGATAACTTGGTTAGGCAACTAATATTAAGGATATTTGTGAGTGATCATATAAAAAACTTGGACTGTGCTTGAGTGCGTTTGGAACCCTTGTAGCTGTATTTAAGATGAATATCATTATAGATGATGTCCACATGTAAAATAATTTGATTCTAACAAATTATGCTCCTTCTTCCCTATTATTCATCAACATAGACAAGCAGATAGACAGCCACTGAAAGGCATAGCCCTCCCCTCCAAATATCTCCACGATCTCTGGTCTTCTTCAGCCTGTATTGAGTATCATTGGCTGACCTGGTGTTTCACCCCTCGAAAACCTCTCATCCTCAACATCCATTAGTTATATGATGTATATCGATGTGATCCACCCTCTCCTACACATGCATTTAATTATAATACGTTTGATTGCATGAAATAAATAAATGTATTTTAATATGGATAAACTATGTCACATACTCGTGATATGTATTCTTAAAAAATCCTTTCGGTATTTTAGCTGCATTTTACTGATAGTTTCTGAATATCGGTTGCGATACCGGTTCGTCCAAAAACCATTTAACATAGATCCCACCGCGGTGCATCTACAAATATTTTAGCTGGTAAAAGCTTGGCCCACATGAGACTAAACATACACTATGTTTGCCAACGGAGATTGGCTACATACTGAAAGTATTTCATACCTATGATAGTGGTTTAGTGTCGCATTCATATCAGAATTTAACTGCAGATTGAATGCGTGTTTAAATATATATCTAATATAATTAAAATTCATACTACGTAACTTAGTGTCAATAACGTCAACTTTTACAAATGATATATTACATGACTTCATTTTTTTTTTGCTTAATCTGAATATAGGATGTTAACTAAATTATTTTAAATATGTAATATATATGTTTTAGTAAAATGAATCAATAGACAATTGAATAAATAAATAATCAAATGAATACTTGTTATTTTATCGTAAAAGTATTTCATTTTAAAAAATTGCGATAACCATGAGATGACGATAATTTACTAATTTCTTTTTTCCATTGCCGTTTAAAGTTACGTATCCATTGTTTCCACGTACTGAAAGAGTACAGGGCCGCAATGAATCATGCCACGCGACAGGATTTTATTGAACGTGGGGTAGATGCGAGCGCAGATAGTACCGTATTAACATAACGAAGTGGTCAGTCATGCGTGCTGGCTTATCTGGGGTCGACGGGTCCTTCCCTGTTCGCGCACGTCCATGGTTACCGAGTCCCTTTTGGATATCACGTAAATGTCGAAAGAATATTAAATAACACGCCACCGTGTCTATGCATTCTATAATTGAATAGATTGCCATTTCATATCAAACTTACGTAAGCAATTATTTTTTTAATTATTTGTTATACAGCTGATAGTCGTCCACTACAAGGCATAGATTTTTGTAGATGAGAGCTACAGCGATACAATGTTTTCATAAATCTAAACATTGTGGCGATTCAAGCAACGACTACATATATATATATATAAACACATATATATATATATATATATACATATATATATATCTTACATCAATATATATATATTGATGTAAGATATATATCAACTCAATAAGCAATATCAATGAAAAATGTAGCATCTTAGAACAGGAAACGAGTAAAAAACAGTAGAAGAACAAAGACAAAAAATGAACAACTTAGAAATATATGTCCGACGTAAAAAACCTTGTCATATTCAGAGTTGAAGAAGGCGAAAAATCATTAGCACTAGAGAGTCTGATTACCGATGTAATAAATACTCACTTCAAATTACAATAAAATGGAAACAATATTAAATCAGTCAGAACACTAGGAAAAAAAGGCGACAAAATCGGGCCAGTCATGATCACATTTGCTACTGTGGGTTTAAAAGTTGACGTTCTTAAAAATAAATTATGCCTACAGAATTTTTCATACTACATAAAGGAAAACTATATATATATATATATATATATATATATATATATATATATATATATATATATATATATCGTGGGTCCAAAAGGGTCTCATGAGTGCAAGACGGGTCGACTTGTAAGTAATGGTTTATTATAGATGTAAAAGCTATAAAAGAGGCTTATATACACATTTTCAATCACAACCTATAAAGTTATTACTCTGAAATTAGTGTCTTAACTCAATTTATTTATTGATATGCAACGTGCTAATAACTTCTCGAAGTACTTCACTTTACAGGGACAGATGACGGTTTTTACACAATACATTATTTGATAAAAAATGAGCTACATGTACATGGTCTTTGACTTCGTAAAGCCTTAGTGAAATTACACCAAGGTTTTTAAGAAGTAACTTCGCTTGGGCCGCTTAAAACGCGTTTCGTTTTGAGAGTATGTTAGGAGGTCGAACCTAAATTCAATCAGCATACTATTATCGAAATGTATTAAAAATAAACTGTAATAAAAAATAAAGAACTGTAATGATGAATTACGAAATTATTCATGTGCGAATGGAGAAGGCACTTTGCAATCGGCTGGATCTAACAGACGCAGCACGCTAGAACGCGTTCGAGCCTACCAACACAGGGGTGGACTTGGGATCGATTTATATATAAAACGTATACATAAAAACACACTTCATTGGACCATTGGAATGAATAATAAGCATTGATAAAGTGAATAGGTTAGCTTGAAAACAAACACACAGATGCACTGTCATTCATATATATACACCGACTCTGTTCCGTTCAAGACAAGTATTGATAACTTTAATTTTCTTTTTTTTTTTTTAAATGTGTAATTATTCTTACTCTATGTACTTTTGTTATAGTTTAATATTACACTTGTTAGTACTTAGTTAATTTTAGTTATTTAATAAGTATTTTAGTTCGTTAAGTAAAGTAAGTTGTTTTTTTTAATCTTGTGTATTTAGTGTATTTTGTTTTGCATTAGATGTAAATGCTGTTAGGCTTTGTAAAAATTTTCAATGGCTCATTTCATACAAATGAGTACCTTTAACAAAGGTTTTGAACTATATAAACAACGACCAGTCCGTAGCACCGGTATATCAAAGATGATCGCTTCAAGATGGACATAGTCTGTGTAGGTATATAGCGTAGTGAGCGAAGTATGGTGAATAGTATGAAACAAGGATTTCTCGGCGATCGGAGTATGTTTATTGTGTGCAATAAAAATAATTGAATTATTATGATTAAATAAAGTGTAATAATAGTATAGTAGTTTTATTTTTCTTAAATGGCAACACTACTCGACCCCGTCACTCTTTTGAGACAACTTCCGGAAAAAAGATTGAGAGTGGGGGTTGAAACAGCGTTTTGATCATTCAGTCGGGAGATCGGTCATTCGTTCGATAACCATCGAAGTGATCAGTTGTCTAGTGAAACAATTCTAGACCTATAAGAGTACTAAAAGTGGAATAAAAGTATAAACTATGCTCTGAATTGGAGTTTTTCTGATAAAAGTTATAGTGGTTTGAATATTCCAATAATATTCTTTATTAATTATTGTTATTTAATATTTTTAATAATTAAACATGACTGTGCGCACGCGGTATTTTCATGTTAAAATTAGTCAAGTCCACTTGGACTTGACTGGTTGAAACAATTCGATAATAACTAAACAATATTTACTTTTATACCTACTTTCATTAATATCGTGAATGAACTCTGATCTTTTCTGTCCGCTTGTCTGTTTGTTCGTCTCGCTACATTTGCGGCATTTAATACCGGGAAGAGATGAGTCGGAGGATCCTGTACTTATATTGGATATAAACAACATTAGTCTTTTGCGTTGTTACGTTATTAAGTTGACTTTAGGAGGGCTTCCACTTGAGACACATGTCCAGCTGTGGTCCTCCTACCGCTGGAACTTTTTTTTTAAATTCTAATTTGTATCGCTAGTGTTTTTTTTTACAATATTTATTTTTCGCTTAAACTAAACGCAGACAGTTGGGAGAGGGTTGCCGCTATTTGATACGGATCTTTCTTCTCCCAGCTGCGAGGCATGATGATAATCCTTGCCTAGTCCAACTTTATTAATTTTTTATTTATTTATTTTTATTTAATATTCTTTATTGTACACGGTAAGATACATTTAATAAGTTTTACAAAAATATACAAAAAAGTACAATGGGCGGTCTTATCACACAACGCAATCTCTTACAGACAACCATAGTATGGAAAAGATGAAAGTACTTATAAAGGGTAGTTTACGTGTACAAAAAATACATAAACAACTAACTTTAGTTAGTTTAATTTTTATCCTTCATTCATTTTTACTGTTCCATCTAATTTGTGCAAAGCATTATTATTATTATCTATTATTAACATAAAGAGCCGTAATTTCTGTTTGAGAATAAGAATAAATAAAAACAGTAATTTACCGGTGCAAATTTACCGGAACTGTGTTATTTGCAATGCAAGGGTTCGACGAATCGATCAAAAGGCGAGACACTGAAGAATTGTAGATTGTAACTCAATTTATATGTAAATTACTATTTTAAAGTTGTCCGGAGACGGACATAAAACAGACACTTTTTTATATTGAAATAGTTACTTTTATAACTTATTATTTATTTAAACACTTCTTATGCAATTTATTTGACTGCGAACTTAATTTGTACCAGTTAACCCTCTGGTGGTGCAGGTTTAAATTAATGAAAATAGGTGAAACACATGTATTATAAAATCCGATTTGCAATCTTTTCAAGCAACAGCTTTCGAACCTTCGCTTTGAAAGCGCGACGATTTCCGATCGACAGGGAGCGCGTTCCAAAGAAGAATAGATTTAATTTACTAAAGTTTTTCTTGCTGTTGAAATAAATAAATTGATACTTATATGACTTGTGGTATCGTTATGTATACAGGAGCGGTAATATTTTTCGACTTCTGATATAAAAGACCTGTCATAAGATACCGACATAATGAGAAAGGTGAGCACTTTTCTACTTTGTTCAGTTACCAAATGTAGAGAAATCATATTATTCTTCTCCATGTATTGAAGGAGAAAAAAAGCTACTTCATTCACTGAATATACGCTGCTAGAATACTTATTTTTGTCCTTGGCGATGTGAAACAGTTCACATTGCATTCTACATACTTCTCTGTTACGTGATGGTACGTAGCCAGGATTTTCTGCTACAAGCTGATATTCTCTTTTTGAAAATTTCAAGAAGAACACTTACAAAGGCTTTGTAATGGTGAATGTAGAGCATTTAAATTTTGTACACAATTTTCCACACACATTTTTACATTGCAATGCAACTGGCCGATTTTGAAAAAAAATTCTTACTTATTATCATTACGTAATTTATTATTTCATTAATCATTAATTTTATAACAGTTGCACCACAAATTAATTGCCTGCGAATGAACTATAAGTTCCTTTTAAAGCTTTTACAAATATTAAACCCTATATAAATGTATAAACATCCATATATATAATTTCGTATGCACATTTGTAATAAATTAAATTCAAGTCAAATTAAATTATCTTCCTTTGAATTATAGAAACTGGGTGTCTTACTTCAACACAATTAAAAATCTAAACACAAATTTCATTAATGGACAAACAAATTAATTAAGATGATCGTCCAACTAATTATGAAATATTTCGGTACCGACAAAATAATTTTATCCGGTGTATCTGTCGGCCGATCTCTGTCTACGGCGGGTGGCGTGTACGTTTGTTTCCTTTTAATTAACTTGTAATAAGGGACATAATTAATTAAATGTAAAACTCTACGGGGTGCATTTGATTAGGTAGAAATTCCTGCGTGATTAAGCTATTGGATTGGAAAACAAATTGTTTGTTAGTTTATTAGTACGTCGAGTTATTTTTATTGAATCTACTGGGCGATAATGTGACTATTATACTCGTATGTTATGACTTACTCTCTTGTATCTCAGTTCAGTTCAACGAACTATGGATAAGGTTTTGCTTGGGATTTTCTCTGTGAGAAGACGAACGAAAGTCTTCGAAAGGCAGTATTTTAGTTTTTAAGGATGAATCTTTATCTAATCTTAAAGAAACTTTTTCGCCCACTTAAATAAACATGTGAAGAAATATCTCGCTTATTTTATTTCGACCTTTTGTGTACACCGAAAGGAGAAAGAACGTATTTCCCACGCCCGTATCTCTTTAAATTAAATTGCGTGCGAGATCCATGTCAGAATAGTCCCCCGGGTGTGACTGAGGTTCATTGGTTGGGACCGGAACGCCAGGAACGAGCGCTGGTGATATTAATATCACTTCGTGCCTCGGGACCTATCTTGGACTTGAGATTATATAAAGTGTCGTCGCACAGAGAATACTACGTGACTTTTTTAACGCAGAAAGAAATTTTGCTCAAAATGCACAAACATATTCAAACCTTGAAATATGTTTTTGTTAGGTTTTATAGTTACATTTACAATGTAAATAATAATAAAAATAAAACATAGAGTCTAAAAAATGGATCGAAATTTCTAGACGGGATTGACTCCGAAGAAATATAGTAGTTGAAAATATGTCTATTAAAAAATTATATTAAAAAAATAAGCATATATTTATTACAAGTCTATCTGCATCGCTATAAAATTGACACTGGAAAGGTTTACTTTGATAAAATTATTATAAAACACTAATGTTACTTAATTTCATCAAGCTCCGGCTTCGTATTGTTCAACGTCTTGTTGTTTGGCGTGAGGTTCAGCAGCCGCGGCCATGTTACCCACTGTGAAGCTAAGAGGAACCTGCATGGCCAGCTTGAGGTGGAGCTAGCTGGCGACGGATGCTCTGAATAGGCTCACCGAGCTCACTTCAAAGGCATACGGTTGGGCTTCAGAGTACAGTTGAATGCGGCTGTCTTTGTCTTTCCAGTGCAACTAGAACCGCAGAGGAAGAGGAGAATCGGTATATGCGACGCTCTTGTCGTAGACTAAGCTGATCTCCTTGCGCAGGTAGTAGACTGTGAGGAATAATTATCATCCATGACAGAGATATGATTGTCGGTAGAGTCTTAAACCAGAACCGACGCTTGATGCTAAGAAATGCCTGTATATATATGTAAGTACTCGCACGCAACAAACACCTTTATAGATATCCGTTGCACACGTTAGAAGGAGAGTATAGAGGTTAGGTGGAGAGAGACAAAAGTAAGATGTGATAGGTTCCAGCCCGCCTTTGCTTGGGAGGAGAAAAGGAATTTTTTTACCCGGGACGGGCCGCGTCTATTTAGTCACCATCTGGATGAATTTATAAAAGTGTTGTCTTCTATTTTCCAGATTATCTGCAATCAAACGTTTAACAAATATCGTATCGTATATATGTATGTATATATACGTAAAGAAACCGGTATGTTATGAAACCAAATACAATGAATGATGCCACAATAATTTTATTCTGTTACCGACTTTGTTTCTAAGTTAAGGATAGTATGACTTACTGCAAATACGATAAAAAAATAACGAGTCTGCAGATGGGATAAGGAAGGCGTATAATTCTTACTGCAGCCCTCTCAATCGGACGCGTTTGGCATACACGCTGAGTGAGAGCAAACACGGACTGTGAATAGAACGATGTCGCCGTTAGGGACGATTTACCTAAGACAACAGCACGACGTTTTGGCGCGTGTCCATTGTCCGATTTGATACGAGCCGGATTAAATATTAGATGTTCTGAGATTTTATTGACATAGTCCGAACCGCTAAGTAATCTTCTAGCATTATAAATGTCTATTTAAATTCTACTTCTGGATAATATCATCATCATTTTAGCCGTAAAACGTCTTCAACATTATCTTAAGAGTTTTTTAACACTTTTAGATTATAAGGATAGAAACATTTTTTAAACTATATTTTTATTTTATTACTTAAAAAATAACTAAATCGAACAGTGGTAGCTCAGCTGTAAAGGACTTACGGTTATATGTCGCGAATACAGTTCTTAAAATACAATCTTATGTAATACACACTTTATGCATTATTTACATAGAATTGCCACCACTCAAAGGTTTTCAGAGGATGAGCAGCAACGTTCTCTGTGGGCCATAATACCACACTGCGATCATCAATCCGCATCCCAAGCGTGGCGATTATTGTATGGGATATACTGAGATATACTACTAGCTATAGATATCTTTGAGGGAGGGTTATGCCTTGCTGTAGGCGATTATGGGCAGGAACAACGTTAAAAAATCTCAAGACTCTGTGTTTGGCACTAATCGGTGTAACATAACTCCTGAAGATGCTCCGTGGAGGGGTGAAACACGTGTTGAGTAATTTGGTGGTGGCGGTTGTATGATTCGTATTGTTTGCCGCATGCGCATTTATCAGCGGGCTGGCGGGCGGTGCACTTTGTTGCATAACTACGACTGCATGTGCGAAAGTGGCTTAATATTGGTCCTTTTCTTACTAATAATATAAGAAATTCCACATGGGGTAATTAATGAAGACCATTTGTGTACGTCATGGAAAAATGTCAGAAGATTCCAATTTTATAAAAACTAGAATGAGAAAGAGATAAGAAGAGTCCATGAGAAACTCGGACTAGGTTTTTTATGGTCACTTTTATATCCTTAATACAGAAATATGAAAATTAATCCCAAGCTTTATTATTACCTAAATAATTCTTCATACTATTACGATTAGAATTAATATTTTGGAATAACATGTCCTCGATCAGCCGTGCTGCAAAGATCTTATGTACCACGCCACATTCTATAACTCGCCGTAATGTAGCTTGCACTACAAATATCATATATTTTAGTTAAAAACTAGTTCTACCTGTTCACGCGTTGTTGTGTTATATATATGGTCCTTTTCTTAATAAATTTAAATTTATTTTCATTTTCTACTACGCATTCGTTTTAAACGGAACGGATATACGTATACATAAAGAGTGGAATTATTTTCAAATATAATTATCATATATATAGAATTTCTTTACGCATTTAATTCGTGAGTTTTAGCTTTTAGATTTTATAAAAATAAATGAAAACAGATGTTTTGTTTTAAAACAAACGAAGGTTTAATATTTTTTAAATTTTATTCGAATGTTACAAAAACAAGAATGTTCTGTATTTTTTTAAACTATCTTTTGTTTTTAAATAACAAAGTCTTTAGCCAGGGCATGGTCACAATGACTTGTTAAATATCATAAAATTATAACTTCATTATAATGATATACTGCAATTAAAGTCAGCCATCAGCATCATATTAGCCGACTCTACCCATTGGAAGGCACTGGTCTACGTCAAAGACCTTTACTAAGTCCAACTTGTCGAGTATATCGACAGGTTGTCGTCACTCAAGAACCTTTCACCTCCAACGGCCATACAATAAAAATGTATACATACATAGAAAAATATATCGTAATAAAAAAATAAAAACCATTTGCACTTGGCCAGTAAGACATCTGTTTTTTTTTTAAATAAAAGCAACGGACACCCGCTGCCAGAAATCTAGTGAATGTACACGCAATGTTTACTGCTCGAACATTCTCCCACTGCATTGAGACGTGGTACATACACGATTATATTATTATCCCTCTCATGCATATTCAGACGGTAATCACTCTTGGATTTGCTCTTGTGTTGTCAAAACGTTGATGCATAGATAATATCTAATTTACGGACAGGTGTCTTCGAACAACAACGGTATGCATACGTGAATCTATTAAACTATATACGGAACAATAAATTACACAAATACTTTTTTTTATCGTCGATCACTAATTATTTTTACATTCCATTTTTTTATATCATTAAATTAAATATAATTTGTGGGGGTCCAGAAAGTAATGTCGATATTTGATTGTCATTTGGTAGTTAATTACGTACTTGGAAGACGTTGTATACTAGATGGCAAAAGGATGTTGATAACAAAGATGAATATATTATCGATTTAAAATAAAAACTTATAAAAATTGTAGTTATGTAACTTTAACTTAAGAAAGCGACATTACTTTCTGGTTTCCTTTTATACCTCGGTTAGGAAGCGCAAAGTTTTTTTTCCAAGGGCTCCGTTTTGTGTGACTTCTTGAACACCCTTACATGTGGGATAGGGTCTTGGATTATGGAATTTTAATAATTTTTAAAATTTAAATTTTTATTTTATTTTCCCCTTCCATTTTTACAATTTCTTCATCGTTCTTGCATCAAAAACTCTTATATTTTTTACATTTTTTCAGACCATTTATCTCTCTCCATCATTCCTAAGGTATCATAGCTTTCTATTTTTAAAAATCGCCTTAAATTATATCATAGCATTAGTTTCAATTTACTAGTGTCTTTGTTTTACTTATTATTTTTAAACATTTAATCTATTTATTCATTTTCTTTCTGCACTACTTGATTGTGGGGTCTTATCCGATCCTGCTTAGATAACAAGGTTATATTTCTATCTATTGCACTTTGCAAAATTGCCTTGCAAAAACCTCAGGAACACAATGAGTTTAACATTTGAGTAAAACAAATGAATCAAACTCTATCTCCAAAAACATTGAACAAATGATATTAAAAAAAACTTATATATCGTATATACAGTATATAATCTTTTCGTCGTTTTAGTCCATAGTCCACCCACGTCCACTCCTAGGAATAGGCTTCTCCAAATGATATCTATAGGATATACCATAATCGCCACGCTTAGCAGGCTGCTTTACGATCGCGGTGTATTATGGTACGTAGAGAACGGTGATGCCCATCATCTAGGAACTTGTTTGTGAGCAGTGACAATCCAGTAATTAATGCACAAAGTGTTAATTACATAAGATCGATATCGAACTCTCGATCTACGATTGCAAGTTTCATTGCTCTACCGCTGAGATACCACTGCTCGTAATCTTTTACCAATATGACTTTATTCATTGTAGAAAAATGATAAATATCCAATTAAAGTGCGGTTAATGAGGCTTGCAGAGGCTATAGAAGTGTTTACTCTGATTGTCGTTTCTATTAAACTGATCACTGCTTAATTATCTGAAGCGGATTACAATTTTTATATAAGCTGATAGACGACCACAGCAAAGCATGGGCCTCCGTTAAAGGTCGCAACGATGGCTGATCCTGCACTGCCTGCAACCAGCGACTTTCTGTGATCAGATCAGCTAGAGATGCGGTCTATTTTTGAATCAATATAATAATTTGCAAATATCGAAGACTCTTAACGACCACTGCAAAGCATGGGCTTCCGTTAAAGGTCGCAACGATGACTGGTCCTGCACTGCCTGCAACCAGCGACTTCCTGTGATGAGACCAGCTAGAGATGCGGTCTATTTTTGAATCAATATAATAATTTGCAAATATCGAAGACTCTTAACGACCACTGCAAAGCATGGGCTTCCGTTAAAGGTCGCAACGATGACTGATACTGCGCTGCCTGCAATCAGCGACTTCCTGTGATCAGACCAGCTAGAGAAGGGGTCTATTTATGAATAAATAATAATAATTTGCAAATATCGAAGACTCTTAACGACCACTGCAAAGCATGGGCTTCCGTTAAAGGTCGCAACGATGACTGATACTGCGCTGCCTGCAATCAGCGACTTCCTGTGATCAGACCAGCTAGAGAAGGGGTCTATTTATGAATAAATAATAATAATTTGCAAATATCGAAGACTCTTAACGACCACTGCAAAGCATGGGCTTCCGTTAAAGGTCGCAACGATGACTGATCCTGCGCTGCCTGCAACCAGCGACTTCCTGTGATGAGACCAGCTAGAGATGCGGTCTATTTTTGAATCAATATAATAATTTGCAAATATCGAAGACTCTTAACGACCACTGCAAAGCATGGGCTTCCGTTAAAGGTCGCAACGATGACTGATACTGCGCTGCCTGCAATCAGCGACTTCCTGTGATCAGACCAGCTAGAGAAGGGGTCTATTTATGAATAAATAATAATAATTTGCAAATATCGAAGACTCTTAACGACCACTGCAAAGCATGGGCTTCCGTTAAAGGTCGCAACGATGACTGATACTGCGCTGCCTGCAATCAGCGACTTCCTGTGATCAGACCAGCTAGAGAAGGGGTCTATTTATGAATAAATAATAATAATTTGCAAATATCGAAGACTCTTAACGACCACTGCAAAGCATGGGCTTCCGTTAAAGGTCGCAACGATGACTGATACTGCGCTGCCTGCAATCAGCGACTTCCTGTGATCAGATCAGCTAGAGAAGGGGTCTATTTATAAATAAATAATAATATTTTCCAAATATCGAACACTCTTAACGGTTCGATTGCGTTGCACACGTTATTGCGTCTAATAAATCGTTACGGAAGTAGAGTTAGTCCACTGGTCTCGTAGTTGTGTATACGATTCTCCGAATTGCGAGAAGCTTTGTGTGAGGCAGTCGGGATAGTTCGTAAGTTGGTTCGCTGTAGAGTTACGGGACTCACATTGTTCTTAGTGCTGCGTTTGGAATTACTCTGTCGGGTCAGCGATTGCTCTTTGTTGTGCAATACGCCTTTAGGCTTTTTGTTGTTAATACTGTGGGATAACACGCTTTGCATTTGTGTGTAAGAGGTACTGTGGTGTATAGAGCCGGGCATTTGATTTGGCAGGTCGAAAATGTCTCTACATATTGTCTTTGTGAGTATTAAATTTATTAATATTTAAATATGATCACATTTAAAATTTTATTTCTAGGAATATTTTTAAATTTTTCAAATATTTTTTTATTAATATTTGCTCCAGAATTTGCTCAATGACCGATGTTGCGTTTCTCGCATCCATCCATCTATGTTATCGAGTCATCTAGTAGGAATCTACCCACGCTACGTTTACCGGATCCTAGTTGCCACTCGGCCCTAGCAGTTATTCATTACTGGAGCGATGTGATCCGCCCACTGCCATTTCAGACGAGAACTTTTTCAAGATCATATTCTCATATCTATATTATAACGCGGTAGTAATTGTAGTAGTTGCATTGTTGCCTAACAAGATGAATTATTATAAGATAAATATTTCTTTTTTTAATATTATGAGGATTTTATTTTTAAGTATAAACGATTAGTTAGGTATAATATAGTGAAGTTGTTAATTCTGGATGGGTTATAAAAACAAGTGGTTCTCAACCTTCATTGGCCACTGCAAATTCATACTTATATATTTCACTGAGAGTTTTTATAGAAATACCGCAGTTTTACGTCTTCTAAGTCAAATGTAATACAAATGAATAAATATTTCTGAAACCAAGTTTGCGAACAACCGGTCCAAACGACTTGCATTATCATGAAATCACAAATGTACGCATTAACATGAATTATAAAGTCCACGCGCGCGGATTCGCGTGCGAAGCTTGTAGTGGATGTTATTCGCCGCATAAATATTCAATGGGCAACTGTATCGCGAACTTTGATCATTTTCAAGAGATTCACCGTCGCCGCCCGGCCGACAATAGGAGCGGAAAGTAGCCGAGCCAGAGGTGCGCAACAATTACGTCATGGTACAATTTATATACTTTTTGCGTTTATTTTACTAAACTACTCTTTTATTTACGTGAAAATTAAGGATTTTAATCACACGGAATTTATGTCACTGTGTACAGGTTTTTATCTAAAATGACCACAGTATACAGCGAATTGACGCGACCTTGATTATGGCATCGCTAAGGTTGTCGGTTTCACAAGCTATGTGCTTCAAGACAAGCAATTTTTCAAGATACACTTACACTTTGGTCCTTCTGGGAATTTCCTTATTTCTGATTCGATCTCGCAGCGAAACTCCGAGTATAGCCCTCTCCGCTGCTCTCTAGGACTTTACAAATTTAGATATAATGAAACTAATTAAAGTACAGAATAATAAAATGCTAATATTTACACCTTTTTCAAATGTCGTTGTTTATTTATTTATATTTATTTACACTTTATTGTTTACTAAAACTCTATGAAAAGTTAACAAAAAGAAAATATAACAAAATTACATAGATAATAACTAAAAAAAAAGAAACAATTTATATACAGGTACAACAGGCAATCTTATCGCTCGAGGCGAGCTCTACAAGAAAACCTTTGGATAGAGATCAGAGACGTGAAGGAGGTGGCAGCTTAGGGTCTACATAATAAAATAAATAAATAAAATAAAATATACTACAGACTTCAAATTATAAAACACTTGCAAAAATAAATACACATATATGCACCTAAGCACACTTACAAATACATACATGAACGAAAAGACCAATATCGGGCAAAAGGTATATTGGAATGTAAATAAAAAAAAAAGGTAAATGCCACGAAAACGGTGGACTGATGTCATAGTCCACAATGCAGAAAGAAATTGAACGGACAAAAGTGACAGTGAAAGACGATTAAATGTGGCAACAGGAGGCCTTTACTTAAACCAGGATCATATCATAAAACTTAATTGACTGACTCTGCTAAAATAGAAATAAGGTAAAACTACTACAACTAACACCATCAATAACATTTTAAATGTAAAAAAATGTGATATGATGTAAAGGCTTTATTGTTATTACACGTAAAGATTAGATTTGCATTTACTGATTTAATAACGAAATTAAATATCTTAAGCGAAAATAATAAACATTTAAAAATATACAAATCGCGTCTGCTCGTGACTTGGACCATAGGCTAGTGGCCGCATAGGGCAAGATAACCATTTAGCAGTTGCAGCGAACCCGCCCATTACCGCGGAAGGTGCACCATTGTTACATACTAAAATAATAACCCGGTAAAAATTACCCAACGATCCGTGAGTCGGAGCGCGAGAGTGCAAAACTTTAGAAGTGTTTACACATAGATACAAGTATTGGTATAGTAGTTAAGAACCATGGATTTTAATAATAATAAATTATATTACACACTCTAGTTAGTCCATGGAATATTTTTAAGGCGCGTTATTTGGGGCCTCTAGTACATCTCTTTTGGGTAAAAAATGACATTATTTTTCTTAGTAAGTTTTTAATTAATAATTACATATTCATTCTCATCTTTTGTTGTTCTTCTATAATATCTTTCACATGTCTTTCTTTTATTCGCTCCCAAATATATCATTCATCGTCATGTATTTTTCTTTCTTACATCGCCTTCACCTCAAGAATATTACTTTTTACATTTTAAATTAGTATTTAATCAGGTTTATTTTTGCATTTCAAATTTACTTGACATTTTTTCTATTTCACTTCATTTAGTTCTATAATATATTCCAATGTCTAACAATTAGTACCTTATTCTACGCTTACTTTTAATTACATTATCTTTAGTATTTTTGTAGTAATCCAACAAGATGGGGCATCTTTCTTTGTCTTTTACCAGCATAGCGATGTTGATTTCCTCTATTCTTTTCTGCTACCGAAATGACAATATAAAGAGCCCATGATTAGTTATTATAATATTGTTAGTAACTTTAATAACAATTTTTACTTGAAATAAATATTGGTAATGGGTTAGTATAAATCAAATTTATTATAACTGAATACTCGTTTAAAAAGGCACTTTTGTACTAGTTGTGTTACACGCAATGAGACAAAAAAGTATCACACTAACCAGCAATCAGATTTAAGATTCAACTGCGATTAACTTTGACCCTGAAGAGCACTGACACTGTCTTTTTAGCTCAATGGTCTCATTGAAATCTTTTTTAAGTGTTACAGAAGAAATAAAAATGACAAAAACAATACAAAATAAAAAAGGATCGATATTTAAAATACGATAGATTAAATCTCTTATTGACGTCAAATTGAGTCTACTATCTATTCGGTGGATAAATGTTTGAGACTTGAGAATGACAAGAAATAGAAACTCTATAGGATTATTTAATGGAATCAGGCGTTACCTCGCGGAAGTCCATCCTAAGTAAGAAAAGGACCAATATTTAGCCGCACATGCAGTGGTAATCGTGCAATAAAGTGCACCGCCCGCCAGCCCGCTGATAAATGCGTATGCGGCAAACAATGCGAGTCACACAACCGCCATCGCCAAATCACTCAACACGTGTTTCACCCCTCCACGGGGCATCTTCAGGAGTTATGTTACAACGATTAGTGCCAAATACAGAGTAAGTACTCTTACCTACCTCTGCACGTGCGGAAGTGGCTAAATATTGGTCCTTTTCTTACTTCTATAGGATTACATATTTAATTAAGTTGAAATAGCCTGAAGGGAATATATCATTCTGAAGGTTCTGTTTTCTATGAAGTCAATGTAGTTACACTTGACACACAACTGTTCATTGATTTTTTTTTTAAATCAATAGATACTTACTGAACATTATCTAGGATCTTATAGTCATCGCTTACTATGAGAAGTTCTTCGCTCATATAACGGCCTACTTCGGTCCGCCAGCTTGACCACGCAGACCTCGTGGTCGCCAGCTCCAAGGATCCTATAGTTTAGTCGCTAGCATTGCGCGTGATAACTCAATATGGTCCGTCTTATATAAACAAGATTTTTTTCGCTTCTGATAATTACATTGATTTATAACAAAAAAACTAATTTCAAATACCGTCTCTCAAAAACAAATCTAATCTTTGAAGGAATGTTACATCGTGCCTGCCAATAAATAAAAGGTTTTGTAAACCACAAATAATAGTACAATAAAATCGACTTGGATTCATAGTTATTCATAGTTACTAAATATGCTTAATTTTTAACAATATACATTATTCATATATAACATTACGAACCTCAAGAGACAGTTGACTATGTGTCGATCGTCGGAAAATCTATGACATAAGGACATTCAATATTCTTATCGCAGGAAGCAGAAAAATCACATGATGATAAAGATAAAATTAATTTATTAGAAATTGAAATTTATAACAAAACTCTTATTGATCGTGAACATATTAGTTATTAATTTTTCAATCTATTTCTTTTTGACTCGGCTTCGCAAGACGTCATAATTTTGGAAAAGAATCAGGAAGAAATTCCATGAAAACATATCTTTTAATAAATTTTAACAACGCTCATTTATACATGTACACTTTATCAGGATATCGGATGCGTTAATGAAATCAAAATAATCCAGCGACATCACTGCCAAGAATTTTTTTCATTTAAATATTGAATGATAAGCCTTTTCATTAATTTACTTTCAATATGCGTTTTGAATTTCGTGCATGGTTGTTCAATAATATATTTTGAAATTTTACTAAAAATATGATTTCCTTTATTACAAACGAATTGATGCTTGTCGTTACTAGTAAAATAGAATGGAAAATACACTTTTAGGTTACGAACTGTAATAAAAAATTTATCGGAAAATCTAGGCGTAGTAAGAAATCTATGATAAGAGTTTATCTGCTAAATAGTTACTAAATACATATGCATTTATGTTCGTTTATACCATTTATTCCCACCCTTCCATTCACTTGTATTTAAATTCCGAACGTGTGTTTAACTGGGTATCCATCGATGCGTTTCGCGGGGATTTCTCTCTCTGCACTGTTCCCAAACAAAAGGACAACAAACCCGGCGTTAAGCTTCCTAGTTCCTTTGTCTGTGCCGAAACGATTTATTGACTTAAATTCTAAGCGCAGTGTTAATTTGAATTTGGATAACATCGAACAAATTTAAAATATTTCAATTATATATTAAATGGATGTATGAATAAAGATATCAATATACAAAACTTTAAAAAATACTTCTACATTAATGATATTACAGTTGCTCGTTAAACATGGCAAGAGATTGGGATGCATGGAATACGTTGGAGAAAGCCTACAGGCAAAGAGGAGTCAGGTCAACGAAAAAAGAAATTTCTAACAATAAAAAACAATTGTAAATTAAAATACATTAATTATTTATATTAAAATATTTTTTTTTTAGTTTTGTTTTTAATTTAATTACGGGCTTAGACGTTTTTAAGAGCTGAATGACACATCTTTTTCTGATTCGTATTCTTCTATCCTTCTTGAAGATTTATTTTTTTATTTTAAACATTCTTTATACATTTTATTTACAACGGCGGACTTGGTGTCGAAGGCATTCTCTACCAGTTAACCTTTAAATGCCTTGCAGTGCTTAGATAAATTGATACAGGTGGATGAAATATGTTAATATAATAAAATAATCACATAAAACACCCTATATAAATATACTATACACTATAATTATATATAAATATACCGTAATGTACATATTTAAATATCCACATATAATATTTATACAAAAATAATAAAAACAAATTATCGTGATTATTCCGTCAGCTTGTCAAGGAGCAGCTTTCGAACCTTCGCTTTAAATGCGCAACGTTTCCTGATCGTCCTAATATTGAGGGGAGCGCTTTCTAGATAAAAATATATAGTAGTATTGCAAAGGAGAAGTGAGTAAAGCCAGTACTTAATTAAATTTGAAGGATATTATTATAGGAGGTTCAGTCTAATTTAATCATCCGCTTTTCTGGTATACTTTCAATGATGTGAATTGGTCATAGTTATAAATTATATGAGGATACACCATACAACCAACAGTACCTACCACACGCAGATCTGTACTGGTTTACTCCCTTACGAGTTGTACCACGTAAAATGTACAGATCTAGCGGCAAAATAAGAAGACAAAGGAAATTTTACAAGCGTCAATATACCCACATCAATAACTACTCCACTGACGTCCGCTCATGCGATGTACCAAAGCCAAGCACAATACTCTCCACCGTCTGAGACGCAAATGGCGTCGTCCGCCCGACCCTGTCGCAGCGAACAGCGTAAGCGATCCGAGGTGGGATCAGTATCCTTCCTTGGATTGACTCACTCCACACGCACAACACTGACACGATCAGGTAAGCCTCGTCTGCCCTGCTTCAACCATCGGAGTATCAAATGTAGGTTCTGAAACGCATTCGTGTTTAGTTTTTAGTATAATTCACGGACCCTTCCGCTCCGTGAACTCATATCAGACGAAGCTGTAAAAGTCTTAGGGCTAACAGCAAAAACATCTTCGAAACAGTGGAGGCAGGAAGGAAGAGCAAAGAACAAAGAAGCGTAAAAAGAAGTCAGATCGACTAGCAATATTGAATACAATGTTTTTATACGTTCGACGAACTTTAATCGAAATTCTATCTTCTACACTGATATATATTATCAAAGAAGTCATTTATTATTTTTATTATTGTGCAAAATTTCCGTAGGCATTCGTTGGTAAACAGCAATTGTAAAATTTCGTAAACTTCATTCTATAAGCGCACACCGAAACAAACATGACGGAAATCTCTTAAGAGCTTATTTTCGTGCTGTCAAAGTGAACTCGCGAAACTATCTACAGTCGACTGCGTCTTCGAACGAAACCTAATTTTGGTTTGCGATTTCGCCATTTCCCCTCGGCGAGACGTTCATCCTGAACTTCATACTTCAACTTTACACATTGTTATTAATGTCGATATAGAGTCGAAAATCGCTTAAACTAACTACAGATTAAGTTTGTAGAGATCTGAACAAATAGTCGCATAACAGACGACATTGGAACGAGGTTAACAAACTGGAATAGGTGTTTGTGGAGTTATCGCGACTTGGAGTTCCGCGGAAATAAAACAATGTGTAGAAGACGTTTAATTATTTGTGCGCATCTTGCTTAATTAAATCAAACAAGCCTGCGTAGACTGTGTAGCTTCGTTAGCAATACTGTAAGTCACAAAGAAGCATCGGTCTTGCATTTATAAGCATGGGAAAACAAAGCGACTGCTCGAATCTGTGAGATGCTTTCAGGATATTTTGTTGTTACCCGCCCGTCATTTTTTATTAGGCTGTCGTGAGTAATTACTTACGGTTATTTTAAAACTGAACAATGTTACAGACTTTTTTATAATGGTATAATATTGTAAACAAACTAAATTCTCGAAATAAATAAAAATAATTATTAAGTAAAACAGCTGCCATCTTATTGTAATATAAAATAAATTGTATGATAAATATTTAATTCAACGAGCAACTGGTAAAACTTATAAAAGACATGTTTGCGAACATTTCACACGAACACAATTGCAACGTTTACTCGGATGGAGCAATTGTTTATGCTAGGGATTCCTTTCGCAACACGATCTGCGAATTAATATTTTATAATGAATGTTTTTTCTATGACTGTCTCTTGTTATCTAATATCTCGTTTAGGGGTAGGGAACTTACAATTTTTCAATAATTTTTTTCACGTCTTTCTTTTATTTCCTTTTTCTTCTTTCAATTTTCTTAAGACCATTCATTTGGTCTTCTAGAATAATTCACATGATCTTACACACTCACCTATTTTTTCACTTTTTCATCGCATTTCATCCATCACCTCTCTTTTCAAATATCAAAGGTAATCGTGTTTTTTTTTTTCATTTTTATAGCAGTTTTATTTAGTGCTTATACTATTTTTACTAACTAAATTTTTACATATTATCACAGTTGTTGGTATCACATTTTTCCTTATTCGTTCTTATATTTTCTATACATTTTACTTTCTTTCTTTGTTTTACTAATTAACTGTTTTTTCTTATTTTTCTCGTCTATAATGGCTGTTTCAGATATTTCGAGGAATAGTTTTACTGAGATGATAAAAACCACTTTCCTTTTTATTGTATAAAAAGATGGGCAGGTGAAGAAGGCGAAGATATATACACAATATCTTAGGGCTATTGTTCTAGGTCAAATGCACATTGTTCTGACACGGAGATCTCCGGAATGACATACAGTTTGATTCGTTATAGGTATAAAAAATTTAAAGATTATTTATAACACATTTTTTTTCAATGAATACACTGCATATAGTACACCCTATCCAGAAAGTTTAATGTTATAAATAATAAATAATGTAATAACAATATTCGCTAATAATAATAATAATGTCGTTTCCTAATATAAGACATAAATTAAAGTAATAAATTTCAGAGTTTTCTCTTTATACAGGTTGATTGGAAATAGGTGTAAACACTTTAACCCTTATATGCATAATGATGAAAAACTGCAACGTAAAATGAGTACTACACTTAAAAGTAAATGCATAGTGTTGTATATCTGCGACATAAGGTTTTTATATACATTTAAAAATATTTTGTGTTTTTTTTTTATTTTTCCCTCTATTGTAATGTACTTATCTGCAAGATAAGTATTTCAAAGTATAAATAAAAGTCATGCATTTAAAGGTTACAGCTTTTTGCTTTAAATTGAACAATCATGTTATATCAATTTATTGTTTCCATTGGAATTTTACAGCCCAGGAACTTCTGGTACTTCAGTCTACAAGGATGGACAGTAAATATTAAACTGTAATGAATTTTTTTAACAATATTTTGATTTCAATGCTATATAATTAACGCACAAAGTGTGTATTATATAACATTGTCGAACCCGCGACCTATAATCGCAAGTCTCAGTCCTCTACCGCTTAGCTATCACTGCACCAGGAGTGAGCAACCTTTTTTGGTCAGAGGGCCGCAGTTTCAAAAACAGTGGGCCATGAAAAAAAAAGTATATATTCAAGGTTCAAACCATGTTCTTAACGTAATTTATGTTCGTAATAAACCGATTTACAACTAATTAGACACTTTTATTATCTTTAAAGCCTTGATTCTAGCATTTAAAAAAAATACAAAAATAAATTAAAATTTACTTGCCTCGAGGGCCGCGGGTTGCCCATCCCTGCTATACACCATAAATGATTCAAATTGTGAAAAATCGTATTCTATTTATACCTTTTACATTTTATTATAATATATTGTTATTTTATACATAAAAAATACTTTACTGTTTTATAAATAAACACATAATTTCAGTGATATCATATTTACCAATTCTTCTATAAATAGGACTCGGATTGTCTTTTGTAAACATATTACAGTTTACTGATTATGAAGCTTATTCTAGTGAAGAATATTTAGACAGAAAAAGAAGAATGAATAAAGTCAGTTTGTGAGAATGACAAAGACAATTATCGTAAGGCGATCTAAATAAATACCGGAATTTACTCTCAGTGTTACGGAACTAAAGGCGTCGCCATACCGTTTCCTTGAGTACAAAACGTGTAGCTATAAATCATAGCGCAGCCTGTGAGCACCCGCGTCGACCAACTTCCAACAACTTCGAGCGGTTTATCCCAGTGTTCGGGAAATTCGGTATCATTACACCGATATCGTTTGCATGCCAAATCCAATACCGAATTTGTTACAAACGCTTTTGTATGCAGTTCGTGCGCACGTGAACTTGTGTTACATTTATGAAAATGTAATTTAGATTATTATGCATATGCTTGTTGTTGAATATATAATGGTATACATATCTTAAGTTGTCTATACCATCTATTAGAATAATAAATACCTCATATTCATAATAAAAATGTTCTCCTACTGTTCAGCCGATGAACGCAACTGCAGGGCATCGCCACGATGACCGGTCCAGCGCTACCCGCATTCAGCAATTTTCCGCGACTTTACCTGTGTCGTCAGTCTACCTAGCGGGGGGTCTACCTAGCGGGGGTCTACCTAGCAGGGGTCTGCCTAGCAGGAGGTCTACCTAGCGGGGGTCTACCTAGCAGGGGGTCTGCCTAGCAGGAGGTCTACCTAGCGGGGGTCTACCTAGCACGGGTCTACCTAGCGGGGGTCTACCTAGCGAGGGGCCAAGCCGCGTTTACTGGCTCGTGGTCGCCACTTGATAACCTTTCTACTCCAACGCTCATCGGTTGCACAAGCGATGTGTTCCGCCTACTTCAGACGAGTAATTCTTCGAGTTACGTCAGTTATCTTGGTTCTTTTGCGGATCTCCTCATTTCTGGTTCTCTGATCTTGCAGCGAAATTCCAAGCATAGCTCACTCCATTGCTATATGGGTGACCTAGAGAGTTATGAGCCCGAAGTAAGTGACCACGTCTTGGACCCATATGTTATCATAGCCAACACAGTGGTCAAAGACCTGCGTCTTCAAACATTACGGAATTTTGGACGAGAAGAGGTATGAAAGTAAAAACTGTCTGTTTATCGCCTCAATGACTAGTCCAGTGGCTTCACGTCTTATTTATGTCATTGTTCCATCATAAATATATGTTAATAAACACACAGAACAGTTTTAATGTATGTTCATTTGCTATGTATTTCAAAGCATAGAGATATAACATAGGAAATCAACTCATAAATGATATCTATATATCGTAATAATATGAACGCTATATACGCAATAATATGAATAATATGAAAAACTATTGCAGTACCATGTTATAAAGTGATTTCTATCTACTCGAAAGAAAGCGTGAAATTAAATGATTAATCTATAAAGGAGTTGAAGTAGAATTATTTATATGAACTTTAAATAATGAAAACAGGACATAACTTTCGCCATAACAATGTCTTTGGACTCATTTAAAAAATCACCGCTAAGCATAATTGTAAATGAAAATATTAAAATTCATGCGAAATTATAAATAAAATTCAAATTTACGCCAACGCTAAATGCGAAGGATTACTCGAACCGAATAAAATCATTTAAATGCTAATTAAACCCCGGCCAGCAAGGATTTCCAGTGATCCAGTGCTCCTTAGGGATAAAGCCCGGAAAAGAGTTATGTCGGAAATGAACGGGCAAATGTAAGTGAATAACAGGAGCGGGCACGAAACGTTGTAAAAGCACTCGATTTTTTTAAAGTTTCAAGCAAATTTTATGAAAAGAAAACTTAACATTAAGTTTACTTTATCTATATCGTAGAGTCGACAACATGATGAACGGTTGAGTTTATAAAGCCTTATGGACCCTAAAGCCTCTGAAGTGGAGACTACGTACCATCAAACGCAGCATAGGATGTACTCTCACATGTTGGACAGACAACCTTGTCACGGTCGTTGAAAAATACAGGATATGGGCCAATTCCACCTGGTATTATTATAAATCAATGGTAGGCCTATATCCAGCTGAGAACGTCTTATGGTTGAGATGATGATGATATATTCCTAATGCTGATCCTTAACAAGTTTTAGTTTATTGACCATCTACTAGAAGTATATTGAAAGGTATATTCAATTATCTATATTTATTTATTAATTTTGAATTTACAATAAGGTTACAGATTAAATATTGAATACAACGAAGGAATGTGGTACAGTGAGAATTAATTCAATAATGTAACAAACATTGCAAGTTTTATGGTCACTGTGGACGCTGTTTTAGTCTTTGAATGATCATGAAAAGGATTAAAACGACTGAAAAGATAGCCTTAAGGAGCTGAAATGCGAGATACAAGCGCACGTTAACCCGTAAAATGGACAGACGACCTTGTGAAGGTTGTCTGAAGACGCTGCATGCAGGCGGGTTCCAAATAGTTCTATTCTTACCTAACTCGGAATATGGACATAGGTATGTGGGAGAGACTTATGTTTAACATAGGACGTTTTACAGTTGAAATGAATGAAGTTTAAAAAGTTCATTGAACAATTATAAAAAAAATATTACAATGTGTTGGATTTTTAAAAAAAAAAATTAACCTTTTAAATAAATTTGACGTGTTTGCAACTCCCGCAAGCATAAACTTTAAGTAAGAAAAGGACCAATATTTAGCCACTTCACAGAGTCTCTGTGTTTGGCACTAATCGGTGTAACATAACTCCTGAAGATGCCCCGTGGAGGGGTGAAACACGTGTTGAGTTGCTTAACGGTGGCAGTTGTGTAATTCGCATTGTTTGCCGCATACGCATTTATCATTGCGGGCGGTGCACTTTGTTGCACGAGCCACTGCATGTGTGGCAGTGGCTTAATATTGGTCCTTTTCTTACTTAGAACGGACTTCCGCAAAATAACTCCTGATTTCATTAAATAAATTTTAAGTTGAAGAATATCATTAAGGAAGGAATTCTGTTCTAGATTTTATCAAAAAGAGTTCTAGCGTTCTTGTCAGGAGATGATTTTAAATTAATATAATACGAATGTATGAATAAAATGTTAAGAAATATCAATTTTATATAGTAGTTTATAAAGCAATTATCGTTTTGTTTAAGTATAACAACGTTTAATTTATTCTATTTAGAATCGCACGTCTCTCTCGTTCAGTGGCGTCTGGCAATAACTTTCAGACATACCTCTCCCAGACTAAATCCTCGGGGAGCACTATATCACTAAAGCTTTATAGTTTCAGAGCTAATTAGCATATAGATGATTTTATTTTATTCGTAAACGGTATTTAAATTCTCTTTAAATAGGTTCTCTTGACGATAATTTTATGAAAGATAGTCTTTTTAGTAAAAAATATAAATTGTTATATTATCTCTTTATTACATACGATTTTAAGAATTTATGTTATATGAAACGATGTTCATTTTAATAGATCATAAAAATAGCATAGAATTTTTTTATCAACAGAATTACCAGGCAATGTTCCACTATTGAGATATGACACTAAAAACAACCATTCAACCTTTTTTAAAAGAACTGTTAAAGAGTTAAATTGCGTAAAGAAAAAATATGGCATTGTCTTGTCTCGTTGGCAAGCACACACTTGCTCATGCCATGAGATGGCAATGCTCGATAATTCTCTAAGAGATCAAATTAGGAACGAGGTGATTCGTTTGAAAGTAACCGAAATGACCAAGAAGTATGGCAAATTGAATTGACAGTAACAGCGAAATAGATGGTCATTATGACTTTGTGAAGTAAAGATCACGGTTTGACAAGCGCAGTATAGGACATCTGCCATCCTTGTTGATATCATCAGAAAACTCAAGACGTAGGCCGCTTTCTACAGTTTTATTATATTATTTATTTATTATTTATATATCCAGAAGTGGTCTTATTATAGCTGAAATGATGATATTGACGATAATAGCAAATCTACAGTATATAATACCCATGTCTACGTGAGTAGGAATAGTTATAAATGGAGAAATAAGATATATCAATTAATATAAAAATTTCATAGTGATAATATAGGTTGGTACACAGGTATAAAATCTATAAAGGAGTGAATGCATAGCTTATTTGTCATGCTGTATAAAGCGATCTCTTTGAAATATGTAACAATTTATTATTTATTTTGGAATGCTATAGACTAACAACTCCTGGCAGTGCAAATTCTGCAGAGACACATAATAAACAATAATTAATTTTAATACAAATTTTACAATTAATTTAAAATATTCTTTTTCTTTTATTTCTGAAACCGTTGACTTTTAGATATAGTGTACCATAGATCAATTGACAATAAATGAGCTATGTATTCTTATCTATAGCTTTTAAACTTTATTACAAATGACTGTATATATAGTAAAAATCGTTCTAGAATAAAACAATCGAATTGTGTATTGAAGTAATTAAAATCCCGTCGTTCGAGTATCGTGTACGGACCTTCGTGTTTGCATGTAAATTAATCTATTGTTTAATTTAAGCTGTCCATCCCTTCACAGGATATAGGGGTTTTCCGTTATTTTCCAATGGCCCCGGAGCGGCTTCGTATGTTTTCAAAATTAGAATGATGTTTCGATCCCTTTCATTTAAATTTCGAGGGCTCTGTTAAGTGGTGTTTCGGCTTTTGTTTTAAAACGACAAACATCAATGAGAGTTAGGGGACGTCGGTGGATTACCATAAACAAATAACATTCAGTGTATTGGTCGTAGCTCGTTACAGTGAACTTTCCGTGACATATATGACAATATACCATCTTTATACATATATGTACTAGTATATATTATATATTCAACTGAACTAACACAATCGGTGAACGACGAAGCCCTTCTTCTCTCTTCCTTCTCTTTCGATTTCCACTTCTCTTATAAGATACTCCGTTTCGTTTGTCAACCGAAAGCTTAGTTTAGAGTCGCTTGACGAAAGCAACTAGAGATATACAGAAGAATCCACGGCATCCACAACGCGAATGATTCTCCCGAGCGTTGCACAAAGTCAAGCTGGAAACGGTTCTGATCCAGATGTTCACGGTACACGAGGGACTTGCAGAGTACCTCCACAGGTTTAAGCTCAAAGGGTGCACCTGCGACCTTGTGGTGGACCAAATCGCAAAACACTTAACGACAGATTGTCTCATATCTCGAGGGCTTTCATATGTGAGATAGAACACGGAGAAAGCCTCTTCGGTGGACTTTGAAGAACATCGCGTTATAGTACAGAGTTTAATACGTAGTGATAATTGTTACGTAAGGCAGGGTTGGGTAAGACCTAAATACTGTGATTTATAAATAACAATTGAGATTTTTTTAAAACTAATATCGGTGTTTACTTAAAATAGCCGATAACTTAGTCTGTAACAGTTTAAACAAATCTATAACATCTTGGGAATACAGGAGAGGGACTTGAGGGAGGAAGGTAAAGGTCTCATTTCTTCTAACTTATTTAAGTTATCGATGCTTTAACCAATTGACCGTTTACTAATGGCGTTTCAACTACTTATCTAATTTATGGTCAGATTCTCTCATTATATTTTCAACGGTTTATACCGCGATAAATATATATATTAGGATTCTTCACAGATATTTTACTGGATGTCACATTTCAAAGAAATCATTAATTTACGCATTAAATTAAAACAATGGAAATTATACAGAGGTCCGTACATAAATAAAATTAACCGAAAGATCACAGTGGATTAGCAAGTTGAAATGGTAGTAGATAGGCTATATAGCTTGCGGAACATAGAGCCGCTAGGGCCTTTAAGGTTTAAAGTGGAGACCATAGATCGGGAAGCATAGTGTAGGAGTTTTGTTCACAAAGTAGACAGACTAATTAGTTTAGTCATCAAATGATGCTAGATCATCTTCCGATGACCCAAGTGAAGCCAAGTTTCGGTCTGGTACCTTAGGAAATCTATGAGGGAGATCTTTGCTCAGAAGTGGATGGTAAACGACGTATTTATTAAAACTTACTTCTAGGAAGTGTACATATAGTCTCGTTTCTTCATAATATGTAATGATTATAACAATAAATATTTGTTAAGCTTTATATTTATTTGCTTATACAGGTTGATGATAATTAATGTATGGTACATCCAATTAAAAATATGTGGTTTCAGAAATAACACTTTATAATGCAATACAGTGCGTCCAATAAATCAATTTACTTGTTTAATTAACAAAACTGTAAAATACTTGAATCGTCTCTATCTCAAGTCTAGCATCGTTGTTAATATTTTATTATACGAAATTCTATAAAAAAACTAGTTCCCGGCACGGCATTCTTGTTTCTTAGGAATATTTCTCTTGTTTCCCCGAGGTTAATTAGTTGTTATAGAAATAATATGAATTGTAGACGAAGCTATTTTAAAACATCTTCACTACAATAAATAAAAGCGAAACGCAGACAAATAAATGATAGCCGGTTTCTATTTAAATTGTTAAGTAAAACAACTGCGGGCTAATATTTTGAAAGACTGCATCGAATCGACCTTCTTTTTTTACGTTCTTAGTATTGTGGTTTATTTTTTTATTTTCCATTGTGCAGTGTCGTGATTTTTAATATTAATATTTCTTTTTACTTGAAATATTACTTAGGTAACAGACAAGACGAGAGATGACGTTTCAATCCAATGGCATAACTATATTTACTAAGACGAGTAGGTATAAATCTAGTAATAAATGAAACTTTTAAGCAATTTTACTACTTTTTTTTAATTAATTCTAATTTGTATCGCTAGTGTTTTTTTACAACATTTTTTTTTTTCGCTTTTACTAAACGCAGACAGTCGGGAGAGGGTTGCCGCTATTTGATACGGATCTTTCTTCTCCCAGCTGCGAGGCACGACAGCGTTTTATAATTTTTTACAAATTTTCTTACACAATTTTCTCTTATGAGTAAATACAGCTAAAATTTATACATATTAACAATGCAATTTGGAAGCTTTACTCAATTAGATATTGGTTGGTACATTATTTTATTTCAAGTCGCTGCCCAAGCGCTACAGACCGTTAAATGCCTTGAAATTTAGGACAATGTGCCGGGCCAACTCGTCAAAAGATTCTGCTGTAGATTTTTCTTAAGATATTTAGGTTTTCACATAAGGTCACGTGGATGCGTCTTTTGGATGCGAATCGGGAGCTACTTTTACTACTAATAACAGTTTCCTACTTTTTGACCTTATAACACTCTCTCTTTTCAGCCGATGGACAGCCCATTGCAAGGTATAGGCATACCCCCAAGATCGCTAGGATGACCGGTCCTGCGCTGCCCGCATACAGGAACTTTCTACAACCTTAACTATGTCGTTGGTCTACCCGATGGAGGGCCTATTCCTGCCGCGTCTACCCGTTCGTTGTTGCCTTTCAAGAACCTTTCGGCCTCAACGGCCATCAGCTGCGCGAGCAAGAACTTCTCTAGGGTATATAAAATTAATAACTCTATTATAGACAACTGTCTATGGTATATCAATACACTTTTGTAACGTGCTTAAATTGTCTTATAATAAATTTAAACAGTTTATTAAAAATTACTCAAGAAAATTAAGTGATAATAAAGCTTGGGAAAACGTTGTTATAGTGACCACTAAAACCTGTCTGATTTTTTCGTGCGATCTTGTCAGATCAGAACGCGTTTGGAACCCTTGTTATTTTAAATTGGAAGACGCCATTATAGGGCAGTTCAGTCTATCCAGTTTCTATCAAACTGACCTCTTCTGACATTTATATAATGACCTACACAAGGACACCGTAAATAGTCCGATGTAGATATTGTTCATTAGTTATATAGGAATGCCACCGCTGAGAAACAAATTTCCAGAAAATGAGCAGTGTCCTCTACCTATCACATTGAGATGATAAACCCGTCTGCCAATCGTGGCGAATAGTATATCCCCGCATAGATATCTTTAGGGAAGACTTGTGCCTTGTAGGCGTGTATTGGCTAAATCCACTACTAAGTACATGTGTACTTAATAACTCTGGGAATGTAGACTAAAAAAAAACCGATAGAAATATGCCAGCAAAGCTCAATTGATGAAGTGACCACAAAAAAGACAATCACAGTTGTGTTTTTTTGTGATTATTATCACAAATGTCCTCAGTAAATTGGGAGACCTATGTTTTGCAGTGGCCATCTATGTGCCGAAACGAAGAAGCGACTGTGTGTCTGAGTCAATAGAAAAATTCAATCATGAACTTGTAAATAGTGGATAAAAGCAATTTTTACAACACCCCTGACAGTTAACAACAGTCAATAAAGTTTGGATCTCTCAAGATGTTATTACGCCGTCAGACGAATTTTATAAAATTCCTTGAAACTGTGTTGTACTGATAGCTTATTGTAATTACCAATTATCAATAATGCCGACAATGATGACAAAGCGCATTTTAAAAAATATTTTAAAGGTTATATTTTATATATATATATATATATATATATATATATATATATATATATATATATATATATATATATTCTAAAATCTTTACCTATATATATATATATAGCTCGATAAATATATTTCGTGCATAAAATCATTGTGAAATCGCTTATAAAAGTCTGATATCCCTAATACACAGTTCGGTTGTTAAAGTTTACTTTACCGTAAAGTTAAAATTTGTGGCAATTCGAGGTATTTTTAATGGCCACTGCGAGAGATTAGATTTCCCGGTGTCGTTATTCTAAATAAAACTTATTTTTTTCAAAGCCAATCCTTTAAAAGCTGGCGGTTTAATGTATTTATTTTTACTTTCATATTAAATTGATCTATTTTTAGCTCTTGATAGCTGGGTTACGGTGATTTTTTTTTTGCTTTTTTCACATTTGATATATTAAGTTTCTATTTTCAATAAGATGCAATAAATAAAAAGAACTATAATAATGAAAATAATAACTAAGAGTAATAAAACAGGCGGTATATTATTAATGTAAATTAGGTGCGATATAGATAGTAAGAAAATAAATATGGAAATGTATGAAAGCTAGTTATAAAAACAGCAGACGGTTTATTAGAGAATAATGTGCAAATTAGGCAAGAAGTTATATCTATTTACTAGACTTTTCTTTGCCATATAAGCTGTCTGCAAAACAATGTAAATGTCCGACGTCACTTCCAAGAAATTCAACTTAAAAACGTGAAGGACATCGGATGATAATAGCATCTTTTCTAGGTTTGGCTCCGGGGGGATCGCTAGTCACTAGAATACTAGAAAAGACTTTTAGATAAGCTAAACAATTGAATAAGACATATATATTCGTGTACAGCTTTGTAAAAAAGAAGTCTCGGATTTATTCAATAAATAAAAATTAATAAAAATAGTAAATGTAAATTTGTAGAACCTGTAAGAAGTGAGGCAATGTATGGAAAGAAATTATGAGAAGGAACGATAGATATTGTGAAGTTAATTAGAGGAAAAATAAGAGCGATTGAGAAGGATGCAAGATGAGTATATAAATTTTTTAAGAAAATTTATGTAAACAAATACTGTCAACTCACGATAGAGGTTGAAAAAGAAAAAAAAGTGTATGAAATATCAGAATTCGTACGATTTGTTGGATACCTAATAGTCTTTTTTAAAAATTGAGATATTGGAATATAGATACTATTTGACTCTTGACTCAAGGTATACGGTTAAAACCTATTGTTATGCGTATTAATCTACGTCACTGTGCTATTAAAAATACTTTCGCTCTAAATCATTTTAATCGTGTTGAGTGGTTTGACGGTGCCAGTTGTGTAATTCGAATTGTTTTCCGCATACGCATTTATCAGCGGGCTGGCGGGCGGTGCACTTTGTTGCACGACTACTGCATGTGCGGAAGTGGCCGAATATTGGTCCTTTTCTTACTTAGGATGGACTTCCGCAAGGTAACGCCTGATTCCATTAAATCATTATAATCATCATTCCAGCTGTGAAAAGTACTGCTGAATATCAGCACCCCCCGGAGGCTTTCAATAGGACCGATTGGATACGACATGTATCCAGCGCCTTCTATTTTACCAACGTCGTATGTTCACTTTATGAGCAGACGTCTTACTTTGCACTTACAATACTTTTTTTTATTTTATCTGTGTATATTAATGCTTTTATTATGTATGTATTATAGCATGTAATTTAATATTATTGATGTCAGATGACAGACGTCACATCAAGGCGTATTGCGCTGTCAGCGTCTAACCACTTTCAACAACTTTGATTATGTATCTGTATTTTAACATATTTATGAACATCCAATTAGCAAGTTCTTCTATCCCTTTAAAACCTCCTGTCCTATTTTTTTGTTGGTACAAAATCCATCCATTACCTTTCGCCGTTTGCAATAAAATACTGTTTTTACTTCCACTTGTCTAATTCCTATTATTTGTATTTTTTTCCTTTGTCTCGATGTATAACGAAGTTAAATAAATAAACCAACCCCATTATAAAAACATTTATTTACTCAGTCTAAAATCGAATGTTCCATTACCATTTATTGGTTTAACAAAGTAGATATATAAAATTTAAATTTATACTTCAATCATTTCGCCTATAATGGATACGAAATATTCCGTACGTCTTGAAAAGCATTCGAGTGTGCTCCACTGATAACACAATAGTACAGGGTTGTGCATTCCTGAATCTGTATGCATTCTTTAAGGGAACTCTGGGAAATAAACTTGATAATATTTTCTATTTAGTTATGAATTCAAAGAAGCAAAGAGATTTTTATAACAAGAATGTTTTTTTAAATGACTTTCGATATATCATTAATTTGATTTCAACAAGACGGTACCATAAATAACACCGTCTGCGCGGAAGTTTTTAGGAGAAAACACGAAGTTTGCTGATTGTTAAAATTTATACAACTATATTTTAATTTATCACTATAGATTAATCTAGATTTTTTTGGCAATAAATTATTGATAGAGTATAAACAAATATAATTAGATGGATCCGTCATTATCATCAACATTATCAACTTAGTGTCAGTCAATAGACGCCCATTGCATGGGCGGCCGAAAATTGCGAAAATGACCATTTTTGTGCTGCGCGCATCTAACGACTTTTAGCGCCTCTTTTAAATGGCTCCCGCTATTAGCGGGCCCCTGTACTCCTATTTTATTTACAGGATAGGGAAATTTATTTTCTTTTAATAAGTGTTTCAATTAATAATTTTATTTTCGCGCTCTTCTCTCGTTCCTCCTATGATCTTTCATTATTTTATTTTCTTTCTCTCTACAATTCTTCTACCTTACTCTTTCATCCATTTTCCTTTCATTCGACCATTCTTTCTTCTCCTCATGCTATAACTATTACATCTTTTGTTTTTATTCTATTTCTCACTTTTGGTCTATTATAGGTTTACATTTTTACAATATTGTTTTGTTCATTTCTTTATTTATTAGCCTAATTTAACAATTTTAATTTCTTTCAGCGCCCTTCGCTACGGTGTTGATCCACATAGTGGAGGGATTACCCACACAGCGTCCACCGGCTCATATCAGACAGGCAAAAATCTTTCGGCCACAACGGCAAAATCCTTGACATAACAAAAAAAAGGCTGCAATTTTCATTAAATATGACTTAAAAATATATAAAAAAAGAATAGATATTGCTAATTGATACGTTACTCTGTACAAAAAAATAAATGAAACGAATTCAAATAAAATCGTATGATATTTCGTTTTAGAACGAAAACTGTAAAACAAACAGTGGCTATATTTTATTTGGGCCTCACGTCAAAATTGACATGTGTCAACCACCGCGCCAAAAACCGACGCGTGTAACCTGTTATAGATAACCTATTGTTTCTTTCGTGCCAGTCGAACCGAACGTTTTACACTTTTTAGTCACTTATACAAATATATTCGCTTGTGAAAATTTGCAAGTATGCTTTCTATTGTATTTGTTTATTATTTTAAATTTTATTTGAGAATAATTTTAATTATCTAGTCATTGCAGAAATATGGATTGTAACGAGACAAATATTTACAATATATTCTGTGGTATATATTTTGACAACTTTATCAAGCTCCAATCAACGATTAAGCCTTATATATTCAAAAGGAATTTGTCTTGATCTTCGTTCAGATTGGCTAAGGCTTTCATGGCCGTTCGCAAACTTAAATGTTTTCGAGCTTGTAAAAGTTTTTGTATGTGGGTATCAAATCAGGTTGTATCGAGAAATCGTCTTACAATCTTTAAAGCAGTTTTCTTTTTCAATAAAAAACCTACTGTCATAATACATAAAAAGTAAACAGTTTTTTTTTTTCAAAACTTAAAGATTCAAAATAATTTGGAGTATTTTCAATGGATTAATTTGTATTCTTAAGATAAATAAAGGAAAAGTATATAAAAGGTTCATGGCGATATTCAATATTTCAATTCAATACAAGTTAAAATAAATTTGAATTAAAAAAAATATTTTAATAAAATATCTTTTATATTGAAATATGCAATGATTGAAACATGAAACCTTTTTGGATTGCATTTATTTTTGCATTTGCTGTTCTTTTAAATTAAAGCCATTTTCAATTTATGGAATACCCAAATCCTACGTTTCTTTTTGACGGTGTGAATCACACTAATTTATAAGCCCCCGTAATAAAATGGCGGTCATTGTAAAAATTACATAATTCTTGTTTTTTTTACTATATTGTGAAATTGTAAACAGATTTTATCCTCGTTTCAGCAATGGAATGTCCTTTGAAATGAAATGAAGTATTTTTATTTGCGTAAAAATGGTTAAAATGTTGTTACAATTTTATAAACATAAGTATCACATGTTTAGCCAATATCGGCATGCAAAAGTAACTAGGTATTGTACCTGTTTTAAGACAAGTCTACTTATAACTACTAACTTGCATTATGTATTCTATTCAATATCATATAAAAATCTTTTACAGTATAGTAGCATATATCTACTAACTATATCCTTAAATTATGTAAAAAGAGCCTTTGTGGTAGTTTCTTCATTATATATATAATTACTACTACTTATTTTTATTACACAGTAAATTATTTGAAAGTGTTTATAGAAACTTTGCTTCTATGCAAATATGAAAAGTTATCGTGTATTTAATGCGTGTATCAAGGGAAGCATCAAACGCATTAACGGTTTTATAAAAAAACAATTTTTTGTTAGTATTTTAAAATATGACGACATTCAATCTATGTTTTATAATACAGATACGAATACGAAACCCACAAATTGCACTTCTGTGTTGTTATTGTATTTTTAAAACCTTATTTAATTACCATAGACGTACGATATTGTTTGCGAACAAATGACGCGACACCTATTGTTTTTTAAAGAGTAATTGTTGAGGATTAATATTTATCGCTTAGTAGCCTTATTTACGAAAGTGATTTTTTTAATATTCATACTACTCATAGATAAAATAAAACAATAATGACATTAGATTTCTTTTAATTTCGCTGGAAAGAATATTATACAACAGTAAAATACGTACAGAAAACCTATAAAAAAACTAGTAGTAATGTGAACATTCGGCTTAAAAGATTGGTATTAAATTTGAAAGTCTAGTTTATAAAGGGTTATAACTTCTTGTTCTTTACAGACGGCCTGTATCTGCAAGAACCTATATGATTATATTTTCAATTTACACCTACTAGATTACACTTTATTTAACCTCCTTTTTCTTTTGAACTGATAGACGCTTCTTATAAGGCATAGACTTCCTCCAAAGTTCGCCACGATGACCGGACTTGCGCTGCCCGAATCCAACGACGTCGGGGCAGCTTGCCCATTTCGCGTCTACCAATGTCCCCTTAAGTTATTGTTAAAATTTGTAATGTTGTTAGTAAAGTTGCTATCTTTACCCTATTTCTATTTTTTATATAGTCAGACAATAATGTTCGTATATCAGTTGAGTAAAAACCTCCTTAAACTGCTTTCCAATTCTTTTGTCTTTGTACTGGAATTCGGAGTAGGTCGTCAGTCAACTTTTTATGCGGTCTTCAAATATTCCTTAAGATTGATTCGTACTTTAAATCGTTTATTTATTGGAGAACAAATACCACAGGATATTCAATGTTAAATTTAAATTATTTATATGCGGTAGGTTTATATTCTTCGTATATTCAGTACAAAGTTACAGAGCGGTCTGTCCGCACGTCTGTAACAGTGAAAGCCAATTACGAAAGCCAACGGTCCGAAGATTGTTCCCCGGAGCGGGATTCGCACTTTCAATGACGTCATGTGCTCCCCGGCCGGGACTATTAGGTGCATTTGACAGCCCACAAGACCATACGTAATTCTTGACCGTTGTCTAAATAGATCAGGATTAAATTTATTACTTGCAAAGTAAAATAGTAAACCTACCGAATTTAGACCATTATACATTTTTAGGATAATTCTACAATGCAAAAAAGTATTATCCAGGGTGATTGGTTATAAATATAATAGCTATAAATAATGACTAAAGTTTTGTCACCTGTTTCTTAGCACTCTATATAATAAAGTGATCATACTGATTATTTTATTATAATGTAACATATAGCAGTATAAAGTCTCTAAAGGCAGCAAATAATTATTTCTAATAAAAAAAATTACTACATTATCATTAGCTTATTAACAATTTCTAAAATGTCTGAAAATTGATTTTTGGATGGGTTTCCTTCATCAGCATATGAGCTGATAAACGCCCACTACAAGGTATAGGTCACCCCCAAAGATCACGCCCCCAAAGATCACGAGAACAAAAAATGAGATAAAAAATTAAAAGCGGCACAAGGGCTATCTATGTACACCTATAAAGTCAAGCATATTTAAATATTTACTTTGTTATACAAAACTAATACTAAGTTCAGCTGTTGATGTGCTTGTATAAAGTAAAATTATCGTCATAACTAATATTTTTTATTTTAAAAAAAAACTAAAATAAAGTGTTTAATTTTTTATCTTAGTCTTTTCGCTACAAAAGAAAATATTGACGCGTCAATGTCATTCAGCCACGCTCTTAGACCTAATAGGATCATAGTAAACAAGAAAACTGTATTTACAGTGACCATTTCTAGAGTAGGTAAGTGACACTCTGAGTCGCCGTTTTTTTAATGATCGACCAAAAGATTCAATTAAATTTAAATATTTTTTTATTATTAACACTTCAATGAAGTTCACATTTACATAATGCAACAATTTTTTAAATCAATGACCTGACATAGGTCCTGACATAGGTTGCATCTTTCGTTGTTTTAATTGCAGAGGTTGGAATATCATAAAATTATTTTGTAACGAAATAACAATTTCAACGGAGCAGAGAAGCGCGGACAATTTTCTATTTAATAAAACCTAATAAATACGCAATCTAATTAAGCGCGAACGGCTTAACAAACTTTTGATTAAACTCGAATTGTTTGCGAAAAATACAAGATTAAGACCGTGGAGGCTGTAAAGGCTTTTAACAACGCCGTCGGATTACTGTATTAACTGGAGAAATACTACCAGAAAATGTAAAGATTGGTTAGAGTTAGCTAAGGATGTGTTTACATGCTGCTGATATTTTCAAAATGCGGACGCATTCGCTTACTCTTCCACTGTTTATATCTGTTTACCTACGACTACTACTAGAAATACTAAAATCTTCTGAACTGTATTTCATCATCCGAGATCGTATTTCCGACTTTTTTTATTTTCCGTAACTCTTTCTTGGTTTCTACCCACAAAATGTCCTCAGTGGTCACCCATTGCACTGATGTACGGAACTACAGTAACTCCGCTGAGAACTTATTTAATTTTAGTTCCACGGGTTGATGCAAACATGAAGTCATCTAACAAAACAAGCAAGTTTGGATGATAGACCGGATTGTATATAGGCTCTCCGATTCTACTATATATTAGCATATATCTACAGCACTCTCGTATAGGTCTTTTTATTTCGTCGATAAATAAGTCTTTTTGAGAACAAAAAAAATGGCTGTCAAATTTTTCGGCCAGTTGCAGCTTGACGCTAACATTGCTCTCTCTTAGGACGAACCTTGCAAGAAACTCAATTGCACACTTCCGCCTAATGGTGTGAGTTTTGAATCTTATGTACAACCTGATACTTAAATAAGTTATTGAGATTTATTACAGACTTTCTGCGTCTCCCACTTTGCAACTCCAATGGACTCTATTTTCGCCTTTACAACTGCTAAACTCTTCACCTTCATTTCATGACTAATGTCGATGTTATACGCAAGGAATTTTTGTCAAAAATCACAAAGTAACAACATAAGAATAGCATTATTTAGAAATACAAAATGACTACCTGAGAATGTTGCACAAGAAAGCTTCTCGAAAGACAAAGTAAAATAGTATGTACAACAATAAAATAAATAATGTCACCATCAATAACAACATTTTTATTTTGCTTTATAAATTATTATTTTTGTATAAAACTTCATACTTCAATTTCGCGTATTTTCAATTTCTCACCGTACCTTCCTGTCTCTCCAATTTATTTCACTACTTTCTTAACTCACTCTATTTTGTAATTTCAGTCAGTTTTCTCGGCAGACTTGGAACGCCATCTTTGGGGTCCTATTTTGATGTTTCAAAGGATAACAGATTTATGAAATAGCGCGAATATTATCGGTATCCTAAGCGTGCGATAAAAGTCGTGTGGTAAATTTGGATACGATCTCATCGCGTCCTTCACCACTAACCATTATGATTCTGAGGCTCGAATTAAGTGAACAAATTTTCTTTTTTATATTACAAATTTCCAAAGTTCCTCGGCTTACTGTAAGAAAAACAAACTTTGTTCATTTTGTTTCCATGTTATTAAAACCCAATGTTTTTCTTTGTGACGTTAAGTGTACAATAAATAGCATCAAATAAATTGTTTAATACTTTGTTATATTGTTTTTAAAACCTATGCTTGTGTCTTTTTTTCCATTTCACGCTCGAAATCAGGGCGGTCTTCACTGCACTCTAGGGGGAGGACAGAGCATTCCTACACACTAAATTCCCCTCAATGAACCTTGGTAACTAAATAACTTACTCGCTATAGTCCCTTGCCGTGTGCTATTTTAGAAATCCGTTATGCTTTACTCACATTACTTCTAAAACTCTCCGAGTTTAAAATAATATCGATTCTTCTTCCGCCTTAGTGTCGTTGAAGCTAGTGGGAGTTCAAAGCCCACACCCTTAACACCTGTGAATGTAAACGCCCTGTTTGTGGTAGGCGTACATAGTTCTTCCGTAGGTTAACAAAAAATGCATCTCTGCGAAGCTGGTGATGTTCCAGTGTGGAATCAGTTCATCTTCACTTTGTTATAGTAACATGGGGCTATTTGATTTTCTATGGACGAGACGAATCGTTCAAAAATCATCTTGTGTTCTACAAGAAAACAGGTTTGAGTCCGCCATTGCCTTTTGCGGTAGTAAAGGAAAAGATCTCTTATAAAACGCACGGAAATCTTTATAAACAGGGTCAAGATAGTTCAGAGAATTGACTGGATCTCACCAGAGAGCCTTACAGTTATACAGCAAACAGGGATTAAGTTTCTGATGTTTTCTTTCCCAGGTTTTAGGTTCAGTAGCAGCTATCATCTACAAAAGGCTGGATGTAACTTATCTGTAGCCTCAAAGTTACCAACTACTATATTAACCATATGTTAGAACTTAAATAACGCGAATCCACTCCGTACAAGTGTTGAAAACCTGTATATTATACACAAAGTTCACTGAATTATTACTCGAGTTTTGAGTTATATAAATGCATTATGTGATACATACACTTACAAAGATACAGTAGTTTTGTTACTTTTCAAATTGCTGCGAAATAAGATTGCTATGTTTAAAACCACGCTCTTTGATATATAGTGATGCTCTATTACTATAAAACACTATTTTCATATTTTATCTTCATTCCAACATCGATAACAATACGAAATTGTGGTTAATTTTTTAAACTAAAAAAATAGCAGGTTGTGTGATACAGTTAATATAATATTCTCTAATTTATTTTTTACTTTCGACATTGTAATATTTATAATGATAATTTAGAATGTTACAAATGTAAAATAATACAAAACAAAAAAATTGTCATTGTTGTTTCAGTCCGTAGACACCCAATGCTAAGAATAGTCCCCCTCTAGGAACTCCACGGGGGATATATCATAATCGCCACTCTTGGCACGTGTTTGGTATGCAGGAGATGCTGCAATCCATCCTCTGGAAACTCGATTGTGAACAGTGGCAATTCTTTATAACATAATATGTGAATTATGTAAAATTGACCTACGAACGCAAGTCTCAATCCTCTGTCGCTGGGTTACCTATGCTCGTAAAACAAATGAAAAAACATTTAATTGAAGAATACTAAAACAGTCAAATGAAGTTCAAGTTGTATATTGAAAAAATCTAGAATCAAATTAAAACACTGAAACGTGGTCTCCATGTTCTGGGGCATTGGTACACAGTTACGCAACGAGCCATAGAGTGCTATGCTCGGAATTGTGATGTATATGAGAGAGAGAGAGATCTAAGAGATCAAATTAGGAACAAGATCTGTAGACAAACAAAAGTAAACGGAATAGTCAGCAGAGGTCTTAAGGTTATTACACCTATTACCCGATTTACACGGTAGAAACGTTCCTGAGAAAAACGCGTAAATCTAAAATTAAAAATATTCAAGTCAAAACCGTGTAAATCGAAAAGCTTGCAGAAAATGCATAATTTTGCTGTCTAACAGTTGTGATTTTTTTCAATATTTTTAGGTGTACACAGAAATAAAAATAAAATGCATTGACAAGTTAAAATATTTAATATATTACGGAAACACTATTTTTTTATTTATAATAATCTAAATTATGCACTCACTTGTAATTTACGATTATGGAAAATTAAATCTTTCTGAAACTGTGAAACTTTCACTCAAATACAATTTTCCGTAGATAAAACTTTAATTTTATGCGAAGAAATACAGATACGGTGTGCGTATGCAGCAAGTCAGTACATAAGCTCGGGATTCCCCGTGAAATATGTACACAGCACACGTGTTCAATCACAGTAGCATTTAGTAGAGTGCGATAAAAACAAAAATAACTTATTTGGAAAACCGTGTAAAAGCGAAAACGTGTAAAACAAGTACCGTGTAAATCGGGGGATAGGTGTATATCGATTTTTTTATTCAGTATTATATAAATATATATAAATAAATAAATATTACTCCAAAAATCGTTCGCCGTACCAGTGAAAGTAGAAATAACAAAAGAGCGTCTCACTCAAGAGCGTTTCATTTCACGTATATCGGCGAAGAAAGCGAATTGCTCCACGGCGACGTTCCATTAGCGGCCTGTCACCGACGCATTCGCTGAACGAATGAACGAGTGGAAAAAATGAACAAAAAAAGAGCGAAAGAATGAACGAAACAATCGTGAAAAAGTTTGCCTACAGATAACATAAGTAACAAACGATGTGCGCAGTTGCTAACGCAATTTCCATTAGATCGTTTCATTTGTATCAAAATTATATCTGTATACGTAAACTTGCAATATTTTTTTGTTAATGTGAGGTAGCTCTTATATAATGGTCACAAATTGGAACCCCAGCTCTCAAACGAGGAAGAAATTATCATGTAAAAATAAAATATTCCTGGAAGTAAAAGACATACAGAATGATTGCTTATAGGTATTGACAGCTCATATGTCAGCAAAAATCTTTGAAACTTTTACATATATTTCCAATCACAATGTATAAAGTGATCAATTTAAATTTTAAAACATATGTATTTTTTATTGCAATCCGACAGGCCAGTAACTTCTGGCAGTACAAAGTACACAGGGACAGATAAACAATAATTAATTTTATAATGTGTCATTCCGAGTTTCAAAAATGTTACAAAAATTTTATTACAATACGACGTATAATCAATTCGATATTTATAATTTTAAAGCTATGGATTTTTGAATAGTGTATCCACATTATTATGCTCATATATAACACATAACCAATGTATAGTGAATGCAGGAAGCAAAAGAAAAATAAGAACTTAAAGTAGGTATGCAACCTCTTTTGTAACCATCGACCTTGAGGGCTGACTTATTTATTGTGGGGAAAAAAGTCGAACTGCTACATCGTGCATTTCGTAGTTAGATGTACCTAAGTTAAAGTTATAGATAAATCTAAGAAACAATAACACCTTGCCAAGACGTGTTCTGTACCTTTATATATAGTTAATATAAGATTCAAAGGATGCAGTTTTCAATAATGAAATGTCAGGTATTTATTGTAAAGCCTATACCAAAACCTCAAGCAAGATTCATATTGTTTACCAAGGCACTGGTGCCGCACAGCTTCCTAGCGAAACATCTTTCGGCCGCAAACCGTTTATGAAACCTGAGACTGATATGAAAGGGGACGTCAACCAAGAATTTAATATCGAAGATTTGAAAGGACGCCGTTCGTTGAGTTCAGTGGGAATCTGTTTCGATATGTGAGAAGGTTCAAGCAATAATTTTAGTAGCTCAGAAATGTTCAGAGAAATTTGTTGCAAAAATATTTATAAAAATAACAACAGCTCCATTCACTTTCTATTTTTTCTTTTATTTATCGATTTGGGACAAATAAGACGATCGTATTTTATTAAGTCGATGGCACAAATAACATATAATACATAAGTAAAGGTACATAATATATAGATTATAGGTGATTGGTGAATATATAGCTCATTTTCAGGAAAACCTTCAAAGCCTTAATACCTGCATTAAGTTTATTAATCACTTTGAAATATGTTTAATATATTAATTTTACTTCTTGCAGTGCATAGTATATAGAGACATATAGTAAAATTATTTAATTCGAAAACAAAATCAAAATATTCTTTATTTGAAAAGGCTATTGCAATCACTTTCGAATCGTCGTTGTATCTATAAGAAGCTACCATCGACTCAGAAGGCAGTTCTGCTGAGAAGATATATAGTTTTATAAAGAGTCCTGCAATTTATAATATTTATTTTATATCTGTATACTAGATGGAAAAAGGTTGTTAATAACGAAGGTAAAAATATTGTTGATTAGAAATAAAAACTTGTTAAAAATGTAGTCATGTGAATTTAACTTAAGAAAGCGACATTACTTTCCGGTCCCCCTAATGTTTTTTCCCCTTAATGTTGGGGTTACTTCAACTAATCCATAATCACTGTTAAAACCACATGTATTACAAAAAAAAATAGAGAAAATCTTTATAATGGACAGGTAGTAACCTTTCAAATTGTACGCAACCATAACCTGAATAAAATAATTTCCATTTTAAATTCTAGAATAAACAGGATCAGAGGTCCTCAACATTTGATTAATCTACGACGTGAAAATATTACGAGAGAGCGTGCCTGCCCTAGAAGTCTGACGACGCCTGCCCAGAAATATAACTTTAAATCTTTTACACGCCAGTAGAATACGTAACGTTTCACATAAATAGTCCACATTACGGACATCCGTGAAGTGGAACATATGACATCCACTCAATCTGTCACCAGTCACTTAAAACTAACTGAGAAGCTTAACACTAGTAATATATTTTTCCCTCAAGAAAATTTTTAAATAAACTGGGCTATTGGTTGTATGTGTAAATGCTTTGAAGGTTTCAATATCTAGTCCATTTGTTAGCAAAAAACTTTAAAACTGTTAAACCTACTAACAATAATTTTGTATTTAATAGAATCAGGCGTTACCTTGCGAAAGTCCATCCTAAGTAAGAAAAGGACCAATATTTAGCCACTTCCGCACATACAGTGGTAGTTGTGCAACAAAGTGCACCGCCCGCCAGCCTGCTGATAAATGCGTATGCGGCAAACAATTGCGAATTACACAACTGCCACCGTCAAATCACTAAACACGTGTTTCACCCCTCCACGGGGCATCTTCCGGAGTTATGTTATACCGATTAGTGCCAAACACAGAGTCACCCAGAAGAATGTGTTATTTTTTATTGAAATATGTCTGGCCAGTGATTTCTGGCAGTATAAAGTCTGCACGAACGGTTAGTAAATAACAATAAATTTTAAAATATAATCTGCATATTAAACACACTTTCTCTTACTCATTTTTTCACCTTTCTCATTACGTAATTGATTATTAGTGAAACCGTTAATTTTTGGATAGAGAGTTCTGTAAAATATTTGACTGTAAATGAGCTATACATTCACCCATTTATAGTTTTTATGCCTATAACTAATCACATTGTATTTATTACATATAGTAAGTGCGTGTAATATAAGCGTCAACATTTGCAAAGAAATGCTGTCCCAAAATGGGCCATAAAAGAAGAAAAAATGTCTGGGGTTCTGTAAGGATAAAAGTTCTTGTTCATTTTTAACAAGAAAATAATAAATAAACATAAGAATGATAGAAGAAAAAGAATTCTCAAAACTCGGGTTATTACATTTTAAAATTATTTTTTTACTATATATCCGTACATATTGTCAGAAGCTGTTAGCATGTCTAGCAGTAAAAAAAAATATGTAAGTATATTTCTATCATATTTCAAATTGGTCTCTTTATACAGGATGATTTTAAATAGGTGTAAAGCTCTCAAATTGTTTGCCGACGAATAAGCTCTTCACTAACCCCTTGAAAGCCTTTACCTGACAAAGAAAATTATTTATTTTATACGAAAAAATACAACATGAAATGGCGAAGTCTTCAGAAAGTGCGATACATATCTTCACATTCACAGAGTTACGTAATAGTGTTACTCTATTTTTAAACGTATATAACTATTGAGTTAATAATATTTAACAGAACTTAAACCATGTAGAATTCTAGTTTTCTGTTATATATCGCGGTGGAACTCCCCCGGGGAAATAAATATATGTCCTGTATTAAAGGACGAACAGTCTACGTCTTATAATAAGGATATGTTTATAACAAGCGAACGACGTGCTTAATGCGAAACGGCGCATTGCCCGAGGCGTGCGACTTACGTTGATAAGGTATATAAATAGTCTAGGAGCAAGTAACGTTGAAAACTGGAGAAACTTAACAAAACACTTGTGGAAGGAATAGTATTGCTACTCTCTTAAGATATTAGATATTCGCATAAATATTTTAGTAACGATCGTGCTAAAAGGATGTCGAGGACCGATTTGCCAAACAAACATAAAGGAATAGTCGTGTCAAACTCGACTGACCATTCACGGTCAATCCGTCCCGACCCGAATACGGCTAAAGTCAATAATTCCTGTAACTCCTATCTAGTTTCTATCTATTGAAAAAAAAACTAATACGATGTACACAGAATACCGTAAAATATTGTGGGTTTTTTTTTTTGGTAATACAATGGATAGATACTAGATAGTTTAATATACGTGAGAAGATTTTTTCGTATACACCTTGTTAAAAAACACAAAATTTGAAAAAAAAAATCACATGTAGTTACATTTAAATATTAGTACAGATCTTTCGAACTATCTTTTTACAGATTATTAAGTAATTATCTTATAAAAGCAACAATTTTTTTTTAATAAAATACAATAAAAATGATATAATTCCCGTGTGATTAGCTCTCGGACTACGCTTCTCTCTACGGACGAACACGTACAACGTAAACACGCAACTCCCCCTTTTATCTCTATCCGTCACTCCACTATGACATTCATCTGTCTCTATCTAGCGTACAGATTATGTAGCTATTTATCCCGTGTCCCACCCGGCTGCAAGTCGCCTGGAGCTATTAGAGCAGCGGCATAAATAATGTCCCGTTTTGTAATTAGCTCATACGTCAACCGTACACTTCAAAGAAAAACGCTAAATTTATACAAACGTCACGCTGAACAACGGAACCGGATATGCATGCTCCCACTGAATACCAACGTGAAATAGAAATTTATTCATATTTAAAGTACGACAATACATGTTAATAGCAGTTGAATAGAAATTTTACTATTAAACTTAATAATATTTTTATGACAATTTAGTAAGTGACAACGAAGTTCATCATCATTTTAGCTACAAGACGTCCACAGTTTGACATAGGCTTCTCTCATAGACTTCGGTAAAGCCAGATGGAAGCGGTCTGTATCCACCGTCTTCCTACAACCTTGACTAGGTCTTCTCATCACCTGGGTGGGCGAGAGAAATTAAATAACTGCTTATTAAATGTTCAATAAAAAACTCAGAATGAGTACATAGACATAATAATATTTTATAAACAGAAATTAAACAGTGGTAGTCCATAGAGGATTGAGACTGGATAGTAGATCACTGGTTCGATTTCCGAGATACACAATTGTAAAATTCACACTTTGTGCATTAATTATATTAGATTTCCATTGTCCCCAGATAAGTTTCCTGGGTATGGGCAGCAGCGTACGTTGCGTACCATAATACCACACTGCGATCGCCAACCCGCTTGCCAAACGAGGCGATTTAACAATCAATAATAATGTAAATGTGAATAAATATTAATAATAAAACAAAACAAAATATGTAAATAAAATATTAAATGAAAGAAACCGAAGATGAAACTGTACAAATGTATACATAAATAATCTAAGTTAAACAATAAAACGGTAGTAGTCTAGGTTTGACTGTAGTGATTGGGAATACGATGGAAGTGACGAATTAAAAATGTAATAGAGCGAATGTTAAAGAGCGAAAGAAGAGAAAAGGAACTGTAAAATTTTTATTTTACTCTATTATATTTTACTCTTTTTAGAGTACTGAAAAAACTATTGCCTCAACAAAATCCTTTTCCCTGCAAAATAGGAGGTGCAACAGAAGATCCCTAATAGCGGGGGCAAAAAAGCCTAGCGATAATAGTATAACACTCCATAGAAATCTTTGGGGGAAGCCTATACCTTGCAGTGTGCGTCTATGGAACTGTATATTAAAAGTTCGTGAAAAGATATTTAAAGACTACATATTAAAATACGAAAAATTTCTGAGTACATACGAGTATTAGAAATCGGATAGTACAAATAAAGAAAACACAATGTACCTATAATTAAATTTTAATTAACAAATTTTTTTTTAGACTTAAAATTCATATTTAGTTTTGAAATGTATAAATTAAATTATTACATGTAAAATATTAGAAAAGAGACATTTAATGATATCATATTAAAAGTACAAAATTATTATCGAAAGATCGTAAATAAGAATTTAAATATTACTCGCTTGAAAACTAAAAACAATATGTTATTTAGAACGCATTAAAAGTCGGAAAACTCGAATATGTTTCTTTCTTGATGAGATTAACCTTTTTGTAAATTTTCGTGTAAGTCATTCATCTTTCTTTATTAATTGGCTCTTTATGTGTTGTTCAAAAATAGTAATCACACAGCGGGCAAAATGGAGAACTAGTTACAGACTGGTTTTTAGATACATGCTATGAGAAATATAACTAAGGAAAACTCTTTCTATAGCACAAGAAGACTAAAAGAGAAGAACTTCGGTTTCGCTGCCATTAGGGACTTTCAAAAAATGGAGCCATCTCATGCTGTTACGAGCGAGGATTTTTAGGATAAATTGTTCTTTTCTGTGGAACTAACTCACTGGTCAAACCATAGCTGGTAAAATAATCCGACTTTATATTTTCTGCTTAAACGTATGAAATATGGAAAATATACGACAAGTTTCACAGAAAATAAATAAATAAACCAATGAATAGTACAATAACTGTAGACTAATTAGCAAGAAAATGTCATGAAGTCAAATTTGCAAAAGCAATAATATGATACGTGAATTTTTAATGTAAAAGTTTAAAATTGGTAATTTTAACCGTCATGGTATGTTTAGTGTTAACTGTATTACGGAAAATTTAGTAAGTGGGATTCTTATATCTGTTTTCCTTAATCCTGTTCGATCCTGTCTACCATACAGACTCATCCTTTGATTTTTAACTTTTATTTACCATGATTTTAAATTGAAAAATAAACTTCTCTGTGTTGTGAGTAAGGTAAATTTATCGTTTTGAAATTCTAAAATGTTGATTCATATATGCTATTAAAAAAAGGACTCAGAAGTTTCAGTAACCATATAATTCTTTTGACGTTGTCGCATATTACGTAAATCTAGTTGGCAGCTAGATAAACGGAAGCCGTTGTATAAGTAAATACTTGCTCTTTATAAACGTACTTCATTGCGGGTAAGCTTTGCTTTGGTTGCTTAGAGAGTTTAGTTTGACAAACTATATATTTAATGTATCGTATGCTAGATTCAATTTGTTTACACGTTAAATTCTCTCTACGTTTTACATGAACGGCACAGATTATAACTTATTTAATTTTTTTAGTACCAGTCTTATAATATTGATGCTATTTCTTCTCTATGATAGACTAAAAGGAACGTGTGATCTAATACGCAAGCCTATTGTGATCTAGTCGATATCATTTAGTAGTACCTATTGCTTGTATAAGTAATAATACAAGCAATAGGTACTACACATGGACAACTACCTAGAAAGTAATAAGACCAAACGCTCTCGAACGGCCCTGGCTTTATTTGTATATTTAAAAGCACCTTTAAAAATTTCTTGTTGTAAGAAGCATATAATAATATAGAAGCTAAATTTTTAAATTGAATCAATATATAATAATGTAGTTATGGATTTTAAAGTTAATACGATCATTATAAGTTTTTACAATTAATTTTGATACAAATATGTACATACTTTATTATGATTTGAAATATCTGCATAAAATTTTTAAATTTTAAATATTTAACTAATTTGTTGATATTGCATGGATATAAATTTAGTATATATTGAATATTTACATTTATATTTGCACAGACTAGTAAATAAACTAAGTGCGCTAATACTGTGACATATTATTGACGATATTATATTTACCTATGTTTATTTATTACCGTCATCATCGCCATCGTTAATGTTGTCATTATTGTAATAATAACTATTATATTCATCATTATGGTATTTTTAAGTGAATAATCCGATAATAGCAATCTGTTGAACCTCCAGTACCTTTCAATCGTATAGCTACTCATTGCAAGGAGCATTCGCTTAAGCCACCTAACAGCTAGGCGGCCCTCCGGTATGATAAAATATCTATTTCCTTGATTAGCATTAGTAACACTAGTAAATTAAGTACTCCTTGTATATCTCCATTTATGACTCATTAAAGTTTGCACTGATTGCTGTAGGAGATTTGACCCTTTTGGGGTACGTTTCTAGACAGGAATGTAGTAGACAAGAAAGAAAAGCTACTCTAAATTATTCAAATTCCATTTATTTTAATCTGGTAAAATAAATATTGTCGCGTGTGACGAGAGTCCCACAGATGTCAGGAAGAAATTACTTACTGTTGAAAAGTCTAGTCTAATGTTCATGGCTTTGTTACACCCGATTAAATTGTAGATTCCAATAAATAACAAGGGCATTAGAAAAGAAAACCAAAGTCATTTTTGCGAATTTTGACCATAAAAATCTTGGCTATGACAATTATTTCTTTTACCATACATTATATCACCCGGAAATTGAACTTTACATACGAATATGGCATTCCAATGCTCAGTCAAAATGCAAGAAATCATTGATCACATTGATTTCTTGTTGCCTCTAATAATCGAGTTTAATGTGATTTATTCTGTATGTGCAATTAAATATATTTTCAAATACATGGATATTAATTAGCCTTGCCTATAACGATATAGCATTAACTCCTAAATGTATGATACACCTATTTTAGAACTCACGTATTGTTTCTTTATCTAAGTTATTATACTAGTTTAGAATCTATTTAAGACGCTAGTCGGAATATAATAGAAGAAAATATCGATAAAATTGGTTAAGAACAACACTACCTTTAAACGAGTTCTTAATTCAAAATGTAAGACAAGATAATCCAGTCGAAAATTTAATGAAAACATAATGAGATTCATAAATATAGAGCAGGAACGAAACTTTTACTTTCGTTAGCCGACGGGTTTGTTAAATATGTAACTGGGTTTTGTGAATTAGCGGTAAACGGTATAGACGGTGTAGAATCTAAATAACGGAATAGATGAATCAAATTATATTATTAAAAAGGAGCAATAATATCATTCGAAGCTAGAAGTAATATTTATTTATAATTTACAATTTTAAATTTATTGTCAATGAAAAAGTCCCTTTATTCTCTTTGACAACTTTATATAAATAGATTATTAGTTAAAATCTATTTACTATAGTGTTACTAAAACTGCTGTACCGTGCCAAAGGAAAGCGCAGCGAGGTGGAAGTTGAGGGAAAAGGAGCAAATGCGCTGCCGCCAAATTTGACGGCGGACTGAAAAAACGGACCCACCGATACTCTCCCAGTCTCGAGTATCAGGCACGGTACTGTGATTTCGGTAACACTATAGAATTATGTTTCAATGCATTCGTTTATTTATTGTGTTATTTACTAAAAAAGTACATTCGGATCAAAAAATAATGATCTTTGTACGAAAATTTATTTACGTTATTTGACTAAGAGTGTAAAGATATTGAGTGCAGTTTAATTCTATATTTCTTTGTATCCACTTCTTCTTCTGCTTTTCAGCCGATAGGCTCCTACTGCAAGGCATAGGTCTACCTCGAAGATCATCATGATGACTGCTCTTACTCTGTCAGCATCCACTTTAACTATGTCGTCAGTCCAACTAGTGACTAGTGGGTAGGCCCCCTACCCACGCTGCGTTTACCGGTCGCCATTCAAGAACCTGCCAGGCCCAACGGCGCCACGATACCCCGTTCACTGCCAATTCAGACGAGCAATATTACAAGCTATGTCGGTGACCTTCGTTCTTCTGCGAAACTTGGTACACCGTATAGCCACATTTTTCGTTCAGTACGACTTACTTCTCCCAATTCTCCAAAGATAAATTAATTTATCAAATAATAATAACTATTCAAAATACATTTAAACGATTCGCCATAAATATTTGTGTACACTAAATAATATTCATCCTCAAGTAATAAGATGTAAGTTAACTGCGTGTCAATTTTCAAAGACATCGGTGACCAAAATAGGATAAGAGATGTCACGAAATACGTTCGGTTACATTTCTATAAATGTATCACAGTTGTAATTTACTGATGGTGTTAAGTAACTTAAATAAGTATTTAAGTGGCACTTAAGTTTGTAAACGCTGTTGATCTATTAATATTTTAGAGTGAACAGATTGTGCATCTTTATTATACAGGTTGTTTTATGTTGGTTATATTCGTAAAAGCTTTGAGTATCATTGACAAATATTCAATAAATGTACATTTAAATTATCAGACTCCTTGACAGTGATATCGCTTGATTATTTTATTTCATTTAGACTATATCTGATGAAGTATTTACGTATAAATCTGTGTTAAACTTAATTAATAGATTTGTTGTTGTGCAGTTTCTTCCTGCGCCTTCTTTTTACAACTATAACACGAAGCAAAGTAGAGTAAAAAATAAAATAGATTAAAAAAATTAATAGATAATTAGTTGATGATCAATGTGATGTTAAATCTTTAAAGCTTTTTGATGACAAACGTGCTATATTTTTACCGCTTTAAAGCCTTTACATTTATAATCAACCATCCTGTATATGTTCTTTCGTTTGATCACCATCAAAACGCATAGCTGTATTTTGATTGTTGAAAGATTGCAGTTTGGTTGTTGAGGGGGCGACGTAGACTTGTCCCGAGTTTAACCCTTTTTTTATATAAAAATTATGTTACATAGGCGGGAGCAAGAATTTCAGAAAGGCTAATGTGGGGCATGATACAAAAAAGTACAAAGTACTGCTTTATCTGGTCGTTTTAATTAATGTTTTATAAGCGTATATACACACACACAGATATATATATATATATATATATATATATATATATATATATATATATATATATATTATTACGGTATTATTGAGATATAATAATTATTTTGCAATTAATAAATAAAATCATTTGCGTTAAATTAAAAAAAAAAATCAACAATGTCTAAAATATTAATAGCGATACTGGCCACCATTGATGTTTTGTTTAAGCCCTATCTATTGAACTATTCTTAATTTAAATATTTTTAGATAAATTACAAACACGCATCTTTAATTTTCATACATATTGTAGCATAATAAAATACAGATGGCTGCAGAAGTTTGTCGGTAGACGCTGAAAGTAGATCGCTTTAAACCTGTACTAGAAATATGTGGGAATCCCTTATCTAGTAGTAAACATCCTATGGCTAAAATTATCATTATAATAATCCGTATATAAAATCTAGTACATATTAATTTGTAAAGAGACATTTATTTCCAGATTGGTTTCAGTATTAAATCGCTCATTCTAAATTTACTACTCCGTGTACGCCCTAATACTTGGCTGTGATTAATTGCGTGCCATAAGACGTGGGTCTCAAGTGACTTGGGCGCTTTTATTGGCTCAGACGACAGCTTTACCGAGTCAACTCTTTTGTTTATAACCGTTCCAAATGCTCACTCGCTCATTTGTAAAGTCACCCTCTAAGTTATTTACATGTAAATAGACATATTAGCTCACAGCCATTATGCGAAGATAGAATATCGGCGTTTCTCTCGCAGGTAACGTTTGGATGTATCTCATACAAATTAAGAATTTTAAAAGATACACATACATTTTGGTACACAAATCAGATTGTATCTATCCGTTACTCTTTACTATTTAAAAAAATACTTAATAAAAATAAATTGTTATAAATAATGGGAATACTTCTAATTTAAATTACGAATAGCGTTCTTTCGCAGCCTATTTATTTATTGCTTCTCCAGAAGACTAAAAATGTTGTTATGTATTATACTGTCCTATGAATTCTGGGTCCTGTTTGAATGTGTCATTTGCTTGTATGATTCTGTTTGCCACCGTGTTAGATAACAGTTTACATAACTCTCCCTTAGAGTAAGTATATCCCAACAGTGGTAATGTTAGAAGAAACTGGTTCAGATGGTTCTGTTTTCTCAGACTGGTTCAAAAAAATGATTAGAGTTGGATTATCGCGATTTTCGCAGCCATAGAGTTGCTATTGATACTAAAATTATTGTTTTAAAGAGACGTAAACGTAACACACACACGTATTTTCTGTGCGAAGTGATTGTTTGCTTCATTTTATAAGGCAGTATTACATGGTCGATTTATATTAAAAATAAATTCACAAATTACTTCTTATTGGTTGAGTGTTGTAATATACTAAATTAATTATATGTCACAAAATGCAATGTCGAATTTTCACGTCTTTCGTTAATTTCACAGTGACCGATCTCTTTTATAAAATCTCCCAACAAGAAAATTGGGAGGCGAAAAAATTAAAATTCCCGTGTAGCGCGCTGTAGACACGATTTTTATTAAAGCAAAAAATGCCGAAAAGCGCTTCGCAGAAGGCTGTGCCGCCCTGCGGGAGGCTTTTATAAGGCGAACAATAAATCAAGGGCGGGAAAATATTTAAAAGCTTGCCGCACCAAGATTCTTAAGTTTGTTCCACTTGGTTCCAGATAGTTGTCTTCTCTAACTTCTACTCTGGTATTAACTAGTAAAACATATCCTTATATAACTCACAAGAACACAAGTCAGTTTGAAGTTTTCCATATATATTTAGTATAAAATAACTGTAAAATATAAGCTTTAAACAACACTTTTAGATATCGCTTTATAGGAGGTATGCCAGATAATCATAATAGATCGCGTGTTAAAGAAATTAACAAAGATAAATACATGCGTTCGTCATCTTTATCGAGTTGTCATTGGTACGATCGATGTCATCGATGCTCGCCGCTAGAACTGCTAGTCATCGCACACGGCTCTGCGCTCTGCACCCGACTTCGCTTCACGGCAACTCCGCTAGATGGCGCACAGTAACACAGTTGCCACATTCGTTTTGAAAGAATCACCAAATAGATTGTATAACAGCAATATGTAATAATTTCAATACGTGAAGTTTTTTGGTAAGCGAGCAGAGGTGGATTGTCGGTAATCCGAGTGCGGCGTGACTCTTTTTTCTGCACAACCATTGTAGAAAACTTCATTAAGACATCTGTCTCCAGTACAAAAGCATCATGTGTATGATACTTCTCTTCGATACGATCCTTATGTCAATTATTATGCGAGTATATGGTATTCATACAAATAGCTTCCTTCTACTCTAATAATTTCATGGTTGAGTCACTAATCTATTCCCACTTATCTGATTGGTAGATAAGGATGATGGTGAGGGATATTTTACTTTACACCATCACCTTGGCCCTAGGACGATCATAGCTAAACATAGACCTTTACTAAAAATTTCTAATAGGACTGGTTTTCTTACAACCCTGTTTTTGGATCTTTATTTACATATTTTTTTCTACAGTCACAGTATCTTTTTTGCTTTTTCTTTCCTTTAATTTTTCTAAAAATCTTCCACTCTTTTGAAATTCGTATATTCCTTTCACCTATAGCCTTCAAACCTGCATTCCATTCCTAAAATATTAACCGAGAACCCGCAAGTAGCCTCTATTCAGCGTCTTCTGGTAATTTTAATAACGTTTGTTCTCACTGTGGAAGGACATTTCATAAAGCACTTGCTATAATCCTGCTGAATGTTTTTGAAAAGTTTTTCACCTTCATTCTCTCACAATTGAAAAGGGACATTCATTCGTCAAAACTAAACTTAATGACGATGTAAAAAAAATAAACGAATAACTATATTTAAGATATTTAATATAGAGATATTATTTGACGTTTCAGTTGAAGTAGCTCCGCCGTTTCTTTATAATTTTGAAGAGCTCTTCGATTTACAAATAAAAGATTAAATAACTCTTAGAGAATATCTAATTTCAAAATAACTGTCGAAAGCAATTAATAAATATTTTGGATAAATTCTGTCTGAAAAGTTCTCGACGAACTAATTAAGTGGGTGTCTGGTTACTTAGTTGTTTAGTAATCAAATAACTACTTGCAAAATAAGTTGAAGTCATTTTTCTGTGATTTTATCTTTTGAAGAAAATTTCAATTATAAGTTGTTGAATACATAAAGATATTAAGTAGTGAAGTTTCGTGTGTGTTGTACAAACATATCGCATTACTAAATTTATAATTGACAGACCTTACGAAAAGACGTCTAGTTAAGCAGAGAGTGTGCTCTTGGTTGTTGTAAAAAATTATAACCAATTTTTTTCCATAAAAATACTTTGTCTGTATAGAATATATATAATTTACTTATTATGGATATCTTTTGTTCCGTTCACTATGCAGAGGCAAACATCGCATTCATTACTGTTTTTATTTTTCCGCTTACCACCTTCGCTTTATTGATACGTAAAAAAAAATATTTCCCATGATTAAAACATAACTTGAAAACAACTTTACCGAATTTATTCATCTGATTTTAAATATTTTGATGAAGTTTCTTACGAAATCGTGCTGAAACTAGTAAAAATTTTAAGAATACATTTACCTCTGACACTGCGCATTTGACTGTGCAAGCGATACAAATTCATATTGCCGTTAAACTACTGTATCTGTATGTATTTTTCGATCACAAATTATATTTATTTATTTCACATTGAGACTATAAATAAAATGATCATTCTGACATCTCTTTTTCAGTCCATGGGCGCCCACTACAAGGCATAGGCCTCCGCCAAGAATCGCCTCGATGTCCGGTCCCGCGCTACTTACATCTAGCGACTTTTCGAGACATTAACTATGTCGCCGGTCTACCTGGTGAGGGACCTACTCACGCCGCGTCTACCTCGTGGTCGCCACTAGAGAACCTTTCGGCCCCAACGGTCAAAGGTTGCACGAGCAATGTGACCCTATCACTAGCACCTCACACGTGCAATTATCGTACTACGTCGGTGACCGTGGTTATTTGCAGATCTCCTCATTTCTAATTCGATCTCGCAGCAAAACTAAGCATAGCCCTCTCATTCCTGTAATCATTCGTTGTATAAAAATATTTTAACACGTTCACTGCGGCTTGAGGCCGATTCAGCCTCATGGTAGACTTTGCACTGGTGCGGCGCGTAAAACTCGTGTTTTCTCTCTAGTGCGGCGGCTATTTACACTCAACCGTATGAGATATGACAAAAACAAATATAGCTTTCTTTATGTGCGAAGCATTGACTCAATATTGTAAAAAAAATGATTGAAACATGAGGCAGAAAAGGCCTCAACCGCACTACTAGGAAGTTCAGCTTGAGACTGATTCGACCTCAGCCGCACCAGCTGAAAGTTCTTCAAAATTGGGCCCGCAGTGAACGTGTTAAGGAATGTATCCGCTAGGTACAAGTGGAAGAAATCACATCTTGCGGGCGGCCGCGGTATGGCAGGAACATTGTACGTTTCCTACTGCATAAAATATATTCACGCTACGTTGCCTCGTATAGAACTATCTACTCGTATAGAATATTACTTGTATAAAAATAACAAATATTTCATACAACGAACAATTGCATAAATACGACCTGTACGCTATTTGTAAAAATAACGTCTAAAATTATTTGTGTCTGGTTAAAGTATATGATACATGAATGATATATCTATCGCATATAGTAGAACATATGGCCGCTGAAGCCTTAAAATTCTCGTGTGGAGATCACAGAAGACGCTAAGGACCCGTAGCGTAGAACTTTCTTTTATGAGGTGGACAGATCATAAAGAAGATAATAAGAAGGAACAAAATCTAGAGGAAGGGTAATGAAAAATAAAATTATAAAGGTAACACTGTGATAAAATAAAAAAATATTAAGGAGAAAATAAGTAAAATGATAAAAAATTATTTTACATTTTTTATATTATTCTGCTGCCATCATTTCGTTGCCAAAAATGTGAAGATTGAAAGGCGATGAATGGAGATTACATAAATGGATGCTTTAAGAGTAAGAGAAAATGTGAAAGAAGAAAAAAGAAATAAGAAAGAATGCGAGAAATTTAAGGGACAAAAGAGGAGAAACGAATAAAACCAAAATGGAAAAAAAATACCAAGTAATACAATATAATGTTGTGTTGGTGTTGGTTGATGTTGTAATGGTTTTTAGTTTTGCTCGTTGAAATTCGAACGAAGATTTAAATTTGAACGCTAACAGTGAGATTGTCGCCGTCATAGGCCATAACTGATTTCTCCTCGTTAACGAAGGAAAAATATGTATGTGCGCGGAAGGTTTACCTCCGTCATACACAAAACCTGTGTAACTATAAATGTTCCAAATGTGATAATGATTAATTTTTTCATAAATAAAAAGTACTTAATTTTATTTATAATATAGTTTTTAGTAGTCATTATTAACTTTCTAACAAAACACTTTAAATCCCATATCGTTGCACATAACACAACAGTTTCAAAGAATACGTAAACGTCAGGAAAATTCCCATTATGAAAGTTTCGTTCCTGCGATTTGCTCGCTGCTAAACCGTGCCGGATCTTTGTAAAACTGCATAAGTTTATACTGTGTAAGTGAAACTTAGTCTTGTTTCTACGACAGTGTTTGTAGTTGGATAATCTCAACATATTTGTGCAGATGTATATGTTATATGATGATATCGAAATCCAGATACGTTACGGTACTAATTTTACTAAATTAAACCGATAAATAGATTCGGTACTTTTGTTCCAAAGAATGAGCATAGGTTGCACGAATTTCACATTTTATTGTAATAATAATAACAATAATAAAATTAAATTAAATAGGCCAAAATATCTACTTCAATATTTTAACATTTTAATGCTTCATTATAAAGTACCTACACAATGTTTTAAACTTATATGTATATAAGGCCTAATATATATAGAAGCCTTTGGAAAGGGACAAGTTGTTAGAGGGATGATGTCGCCATCTTTTCAGCCCATAGACGCCCAAGGCGTAGTCATCTCCCAAAGATATCTATAGGAGGATATACCATAATCGTCACACTTGGCAAGCAGACTGGCGATCATAGCGTATTGTATTATGGTACGCAAGGAACTGCTTCCTATCCTCTGGAAACTTGTTTGTAAGCAGTGGCAATCTTATATAATTAATGCACAAATTGTGAATTATGTAAGATTGTATCTCAGGAATCAAATCCGCGATCCATGATCTCAAGTCTGAGACCTCTACCGCTGGGCTCATAGCGCTGCGATGGTCGAATGATAAATAAATAAATGTAAAACATTGTAGCAGATATTTCAGTACTATAGATATATAGAATAATGAAATAAGACATTGTATAATTAATGAAGATAGATTTAATATATGAAATATTGCACCTACATAGCGAAAAATTCAAATGGTTTGATAAATTCCTCTTATTTTTTCCCATATACGGTCCAAATTTCAGTGCTCTACCAAAAATTAATATACATCGATAAGAAATACGGTATAATTCTGGACATCTATTGCCACAGCTAGTTCGATATAAAATATATATATATATATATATACTATAAATAGATGTATGTTTTTTTTTAACAGAAGCATTCTGATTACACTATCGAATAATTCTGTTGTTGGGTAAATAAGCTACTCGATATCTTGTTGATAAATGGGTGATTATTGGGAGGTATTGTATTACATCATCATTATAATTTCATCGATTCGACAGAGACAATACTTTGTTTAAAATAATTCTTGCGCGTTCGAATTCAAATTCGAAATAGGAATTGATTTCAGGCGCCGGCAATAATACCACTGTCGTCTTGGCATTTAGGATAATTTTTAATGAGTAAATACGAGCACGGGTTATGATTTCCATTCACTCATATATTCGTATATCCTCAATCTTGTGGACGTCGCAGTTCATCATTACCTATATGTGTACATACATGCGTTCCCTTCAGCATTTTTCTAATCTTTCCTGTTATTTATCAACGCCATTGAAAAATAAAAACTTCGCATCAATAGCTCTTTTTATTTTTTTTACTTCAAAACGCTATCTGAAATATAAATCGCGAGAAAATTAGGAGAGGCAGAATAGAGAAAGAAATAAATCGCCCTAGTGGTACGTCCGGCTCGGTTGGGCCTGAACTGCTGACGTCACAGCTTTAAACGATCCACGATGCAATCAGCAATGCAGACATAATCCAATGTGCCGTCCAACGAAACAGCTATAAGCATATTCCCAATCAAACCGCACAGAGGAATCGAGATATATATTCACAATTCTTAATAAAATGCGTTGGTAAATTCCGCCTTTAGAATCTTTCCTGCTCTATGTAATTGAGATAAATCAATCTAAATTCAACTTTATGTTATTGGTTTATGTTATAGTTTTGTTAGGAGGAATATAAACTTGAGCCGTTTATAAATTTTTTGGAGCAAACAGGATCGCAGCGTCTAGCGGGGAACACTGGCGTATAAATAACGTTGCACAATACACTTGAGCTAAATCAAGGAGCATTGTTGAAGGGGCCTTGTTAAAGTTTCGTTCGACCGCTGATTTTTTATTTGATATCTCAATAAACCGTCGCATGTGAGGGTTCCTAACAGGTTGCTCGCGCGTCTTTTAAGAATTCGTATCCCCAGTCGGGGCGTTTGATTTATTATTTTATTAGAGAACTGTTTGGTTAGGTTGGTAATAAAGTTTATTGTCGGATGTGAAATTTAAAACCGTACCCCAAAATTTTGGGGATGTCCCGCTGTGTTTAAGCCAATGACATTTTTTTGTATAAATTCCATATTTAAATGTGTGACGTATTCGAACTAGGATAAGATGATAAAAAAAATTCTTGACAGATATTTCTACCGTTTTAATTGGTGATATATGGCAATTACATTTTTATACTTTAATATGTAAGTACTTAAAAATATAACATATATATAAGAATCGACTTTATCATGTTAGTGAACCTTTTTTCTGCATAAAGAGAAGAAATTTATACATGTTCACAATAGGATGTTGAATGTTTAAAAAACTATTCTTCTTGTTGTTTTTTTTTCAGCCTACCCTATTAGGAATGATATTTGGTAATGATGTGTTCATTCAACTCTTCAAAGTTTCCACACCAATCACCCTATATATATCACTGCACTGGTCACTGCGAAACAACATATGTGCATTTCCTTGCAACCGTCTGAAGCCAAATTCGCCGTATCTACAAAAACATGTTATAATCGAGCTTGTGGAGCTCTGGATAAATAAGTGTAAACGATATTTCGTTCACGTACATTCTGCAGACTTCACCATCCTTTGCTAGTTCAACTAACCATGCACATAAAGTACGAATAAAAATGGATGCGGTAACTTATATTTTTTTATTGTACTTTTCAATATACTTTGCCTGTGAGAATTGTTCACTACTATAATATATTAAAATACCAAAGGGATATTTTTTTATTTTCAAGTTAATTTTCATTATCGTAAGTACAATAATTGCAACATTTTCTTTCATAATAAAAACCTTCGAGCACACTGCCCAACAGTCTAAGTACTGCTTACAAAGTATTGTATATAAAGATTTCATATCTGATCTATTTGGACAACAAATAGCATTAAATGATTTAATTTAGGGCGCGATATTAATAGTTTGAATTTGTAAAATACTGAAAATTGCTTATTTGATTGGTTCTCATGTTATAAAATTGTATTGAATTGTAATGAATACGAGTAGAACGAATTATTTAATCGACGTAAATAAGCTGTAATATAATTGAAACTACATTAAATACTCAGAATATTAAAACTTAAATACAAAATATTATAATTCAAAGCATTTACAAGCTTTTGAATCGTCAATTATTTTAAAATTATAAGTCGTTATCTACCACCGTTTTGTAACGCTGGTCTGTCGAGAAAAGCCGGTCAGAAATTCTACAGTTGCTCTTTTAAATGAAATTTAACAAGTTTTCATGTGTACATTATATTAACAGTAATGTAAATGAGTCAACAAACCAAATTCCACATGTTTTGATCATATAAAACTCTTGAATTCTATATTAAGATTTATTTAACAATATACTTTTAATTTTACATTTTAAACTAAGATAAGTTAGGTCTTGGATGGTTTGTAGAACTTTATTACATATGCGTATATTCAGAACTTTGAAGAATTGTTAACTTTTAAATAAACGAAATTTATACGTTACAAGTTTTTTTTATTTCTTGCATTTATCTTTTATTATATGCCAGGATTAAAGCTAAATTGTGACCTCACAAAAAAATTAAATTGAAACTGTTATCGTTTATAAGCACTATCATATAAGCATATATATATCCTTTTAAAACAACATTTGAATAAGTATCTGTACGTACGTGATATAATAATTAGTTAGAAAAAATGTGACAGCTAAAGTGTTGTAATCTTTTGCTATATAAATAAGAAACGAACGAAGAGAAAAATGTCAGTTGAGTGTCTCAATTAAAAATTACGAACGGCTTGAATAAAAAGTTTTTAGTGTAATGCACACTCTACGGTTGTGTACTACACGATTTGTTTGATTGATGTTTTTTTAATTATAAAAGCACACTCTAAATATTTCGCAGTTCCATGCACCGTATTCCACAGGATGATCCTCGGAGGCGGGCGGAGTTTAGTGCGCCATTCAGAACCGCGCGGTTCGCGGCTCGTGCGCCGGCCATCTTTCAGCTCTACGTGACGCACTCGGGAACCGAGGTGCAATTCCACGTGAAGTCGAGAATTATCCACGCCTCACACCCGGCTATAACTTGCGGTGCCGTTTCATATTTTCTTATATTCCACCTTTTATTCATTTTTCCAGAGTCGGTTTTGGTGTAGAATAATTTACCTCGTACCATGAATTTACTAATAATATAAGTATTTAATCTGACTCTGTGTTTGGCACTAATCGGTGTAACATAGCTCCTGAAGATGCCCCGTGGAGGGGTGATGCGCGTGTTGAGTGATTTGGTGGTGGCGGTTGTGTGATTCGCATTGTTTGCCGCATGCGCATTTATCAGCGGGCTGGCGGGCGGTGCATTTCATTGCACGACTACCACTGCACGTGCGGAAGTGGCTAAATATTGGTCCTTTTCATACTAATAATATAAGAAATTCCACATGGGGTAATTAATGAAGACCATTTGTGTACGTCATGGAAAAATGTCAGAAGATCCCAATTTTATAAAAACTAGAATGAGAAAGAGATAAGAAGAGTCCATAAGAAACTCAGACAAGTTTTTTTATGGTCACTTTTATACCCTTAATACAGTAATATGGAAATTTAATCCCAAGCTTTATTATTACCTAAATAATTCTTCATAATATTACGATTACAATTAATATATTGGAATAACATGTCCTCGATCAGCCGTGCTGCGAAGATCTTCTGTACCACGCCGCATTCTATAACTCGCCGTTGTTTAGCTTGTACTACAAATATCATATATTTTAGTTAAAAACTAGTTCCACCTGTTCACGCGTTGTCGTGTTATATATCTAATTAAAAATCTGAACAAAAATGCAATTTCGACACAATTTTTCGTTAACATTCCCGGGGATATACTTAATAATTTACCAAATTTTCACTGTAATTGGGTGAATTGTTTTTGAATCAATCGATTACAGACAGACAGATATATTCGTTTTTATATATGTAGATGAAAAGGTCATTGTCAAGAAACTAGGAATATGACTTGTAAAAGAATAGAAAACATTTTAAATATATGATATATAGGTAAAAGTAACTAAATTAAGTTTAAAGCGCTGAAGGTGCACTAAGTTTATTTAATTACTTCTTATTTATTTCAATAGCACTTCACAAGTTGATTTAATGATTTAGTAAATCTTAAAACTAGTGAATACGGTTGTAACAGATGTGTACAATATACAAAAACCATTATAATCCTAATTAAAGCGTGATAAAAAAAGTTATATCTCAAGAAAAAAAAAACAAAGAACATCGTCTTCTTGGCAGTGGGAACGAAATAAAAACGTCACGTGTTTATAATGCTATATCACACCCCGATGATATTTTTCGTTTATTATAGTCAACTAGTTTCATGATATTAACAAAATTCCTTCAAATCATCGTTTTATTTTGTTTTATTTATGTAATTCAACCAATGGACTCTACATCTCTAAATATTTTATAAATTACTTTCATTTCAAATGAAATGCATTATATATGTAATAGCGGTAGTGTTTATTAAACAAATCGGTATTTTCTAGATCCCCTTTTTACCTATGTGAACATTTTAAATAATATGATATGCCACATGGTGTAATATTGATAAATTTAATTTTTAAATGATTGCTACTTACGTAAATTAAAAAATTAAAATTTATAAATGTTGGTAGTAAGTAATAGAACCACATTGTAAAAGCATAAAAATCAAATTGCCCCTCAAAAATTCGAATGATTTTCTTCAAACAATCAAATAAAAATGTGTTTATGATTTAAAACGCACAAAATCAATCAAAACTGACAGTCGACAAAAAGGTACAAAAGATTAATCATAGGTCATAATTCGAATTTCCAGCGCTCGTAAAAAAAAAATATTCAAAACGGATGCGTTCCGCGCGCGGGTATTTATTTATCCTTCGTAATCCCTCGGGCCGATGAGATAAACACTGGCCACTCACAACTTTTACCTATGAGTCATTATAGCCTAAAAACATTAGGAGGCAAGTGATTTTACTTTCGGATGCAAAGTTAGAAAAACGTGTAACTTTTAAATAACTTATATTTTTTCACACGTGTATATGACTCATTTATATAAAAAAAAAATAATACTAAAATCTATTAAAAAAATCGAAAGTAATCGAGCAATAAATTTTTGCAATTACTCATGATATAAGGTTATTATCGAATGTAGAAATATAAAAGGAATAGTTTAAATAACGCCTTTCTGTTCTTATACAAATCATCGGGTATATATTGCTGACAAACATTTAACTCAAAATTCAAACCAAAAAAGACTGATTGAATTAATAATGAACAAACAATAATAATTTGCAACATAAACCAGAAAAAGAGAAAAAATATATGATCTGAAATTCAAAATAAATTGATTGCAGAAATTAATTTTATTTATTAGTTATTTCCTTTGAACTATGCCAGACAAACTTATGATTTTTTTTAAAATTCTGAAAATATCAGCTGATTTTAAATCAACAAATTTGTCAATTGGAGGTAATGTATCATAAAATATAAACATATTAATGATTCATGTTGAGTAAAAGAAACAAAAATAAATACTTTATTTCGTTTAAAATTTCATTCATTTTTATATTTCTTTGTATCGTTTTATATACACTACAGATGAAATTTTATGTGAACAAAATATGTTTCTATTTCATCTCTGAATCGCCCTTTACAACTCGTATCGTTTGAGAGGTTTTTTGGGGTCTAAAATTAAACAGTCAACCATTAAAAAGATAATAGGTTCTCAGAACTATTTCAGTAGACGAAAAAGTTACCCTCTCATACAGTCAAAGCGTATCCCGGGACAACTAGATTAGTTAAGGGTTGACATTTTTACTTTTAATTGGCAAAATTATTCATAAGGGACGCCTCGATAGCCCGCGTTAAAAGGGAACCTGTGTACAGTACAAGAAAGTTTCCATATAAACAATGCTATAAACCCGATGGCAGCTTAAATATTCATGCGAAAAGAAACGTCCTGTTTGTCACAACTGTTTGGGTATACCTCGGACAAATTTTTATTTTTTACGGCGTCGTACCGAACTTTTTCATTATGGCTTAGGTTTTATTACGTAATTTGTATTAGCTTTATATCCTACGGTTCGGACTTAGTTCTTCCTACAGAGATAATAAACAGGAGTATGAACATTGCGTTATGGTTGGTAACCAACCGAAAGATATGAAATGTAGGTCGGAAAAAAGGAATTTTACAATATTAATCAGTAGTAGCTCAGTGGTAGAGCACTGAGACTTGCGGTTGTTGGTCACGGGTTCGAATCCCGGGATACGATCTTATGTAATTAGCATATTTGTGCATTAATTATATAGGATTGCCACTGCTTATAAATAAGTATTCTAAAGTATAGGCAACAACGTCCTTGGCGTACCATAATATAAGACTGCTCTCTCAAACTCGTCTACCAAGCGTGGCGATCATGGTATATCTCTATATCGATATCTTTTAGGAAGGCCTGTGCTTTGCAGTGGATTTTTATGGGTTGATACAACGACGACGATACAATATTGATAATAATTGTTACAAAAAGGCCATAGAAACAAATCAAACAAATATAGTTTACGCACTAAAACAACGAACTTATCGGCGTACTTAATATTAATTTTACATTGTCCTATGAACTGTAAGACATCCACAGCTGGACAAAGACCTATTCCAAAGATTTTAAGATTTTAGTTGTAACCTTTCGGCTCTTTTGTTTATATTAACAAGAAAAAATAATTTAAAAACAAAGAATGAACAAAGAATTCATGATACACATGAGAGGTCTTTGAGATCATCAGAGAATCTGGAATTAAAAATACCGATGCAATCTTCCCCGTTTATGGCCAAATCTTTCACCACGCAGGCCGTTCGATTGTGGAATGATTTACTGCTGAATATATGACGTGCTAACTCATTACCTATTTTCAAGAAAATGGTTAAGAACCATTTACTTACCCTATAATTATCTATCTGTTATTTCATTTCTTTGTCTTCTTCTGTTTCTTTCTGAGGCAAGAGCGATCGAATCAATACTGATCGAACTCAGTTAGATGTTTTTATTTATTATTGTATTATATTTATAATATTTAATAAACCTTATTTATTATAAGTATATAGGTTATATACAAATGTATGTATGTCTATGTATGTTTATGTTCGTTTGTTTGTAAATATGTATTTCTAGTACACGTAAACTACCCATTATTAGTACTTTTACCTTTTCCATACTAGGGTTGTCTGTAAGAGATTGCCGTGTATGATAAGACCGCCCATTGTACTTTTTGTATATTATTGTAAAACTTATTAAATGTATCTTAACGTGTACAATAAAGAATATTAAATAAAAAAAGAAATTGCGAGCTTGACTATCACTTTAACAGTATCAGTGTAGTACACTGATTGATTAGTGATAGATGTAAAAGTTCTAATCTAAAGGGATATGTGTAAATATTATATGTTATCAATACAATATATTGATACACGTCACAATAAATCAGCGGTTTTAAATTTAATAAATAACATAATAAATAGATATTGTATTGAAAGAAAAACCGTTTTCAAACTACGAATTATCTGTTTAGGTTACATTGCAGTGTCAATTAAAATTATTGTCTGTAATTGAAACAGGGTGATTGGAAATAAGTGTAAAAGCCTTAAAGATTTTTGCTGACAATTGAGCTATACATTCAATCCTTCTTATAATGAATCACGCTGTATATCAACCTCTACAGATAGTTTCAAAATAAGAAACGATATAATCATAAGACGTTTTGAGCATCAGTTTTATTTAAACATAAGTACAATTCGAATTTAATGAAAAACGCGTACTCGATGTTACAAAGTAGAATTGCACTTTAAAGTTTTCAGTTTACAAAGTAAACAAAAGTGGCTCGCCCTCTTAGGACTTCGGGAAATAAAACGTACAAACGCGACCGTCAGGATGAGATCTTTGGCAGCCAAATAAAGCATTGCCCATTAGAGAGGGCCCGCATCCGGGATGGTGCGGGCAAATTGTAACAAATGGCCAGCCTCCTCCCTCTCCCTCCGCGCCCTCCCGGGGACTTTTAGCCGGGGAAATAAACAAGGCTATCCGCCAATATCACTCGCGTCGATTCCTCGTGTCGAGTTGATTTATTCTGTGGGTAGATATTTTTTTTTATTTTTTTTATTATTATTATTGGCCATCGAAAATGGAATCGGGACAGTTTTCCTCGAGGGTGGATCCGTTCGCGGTTTCCCGGATGTCTTTTTGCCATATTTATGACGTGATCGTTTTTACTTTGAATCTCAAAAGGTTATATATATATATATATATATTTCAAAGGTTCTGTCTGTAAAATTACAATTATAGCTGTAGTCTGTTTTTTTACCTCTGATATTAAGTTATCATGAAAGTATCAAAATTAATTTTATTATATGAGCTCTTTTATGATAAGGTCTCCACAGCTTCGATGTACCCACGACTGCTGATTGTTCAAAAACATTTTGTATTTACAAGACGATTACATCAAATATACTATATTTAATATAAATTAAATATACTAGACGAATACATTAATTTTAATAGCATTGAATTGCCATTCTGTCATATCGTGTGTGTTTTGAATAGGAAAACTCAAAATTGGAGTGATCCGGCGCCATTTTGTTTAACTTACACCAATCAGTACCAAGGAAACAAATGATTTTCTACTCTGGTTAATGCTACATAATTCATAATGGAAGCTCTCTGTATTTCTTCCTAATGTAGGCGAGATGAAGTAAGTGTCTTTGTATCACCGTTTCAGCACATAGAAGCCCACTTCAAGGCATAGGCTTCGCCGTGAATATCTATGAAGGGGTTATATATAATCGCCACGCTCGGCAGGCAGGTTGGAGACCGCAATGTGGTATTATCCTCTAGAAAATTGTTTAGAAGCAGTGGCAGTTATATTAAACTAATGTACTGAGAATGAACTTTTTCAAATTGTATCTCGGAAATCCAACCCGCGATGTACGATCATAAATCTTACTCCTTTAACGCTAGGCTACTACTGCTCTGAATTAAGTTTGTATTCTAATAATAATCTAGAAAAAAAACCATAAATTCGTGTAAATTAGAAAAAAACTAATTTTCAGTAAAGATGTCGAAAACACATGAAATTGTTGCGCTGGCTTTCGAAAATCTGGACGCTACAGCTGAGCAGAAAATTAAAAATAATTGTATTTCATATAAAATTGAAATATTTTTAAGTACTTAAGTTTATTAACATTACTATTAAGGCGTGGTATATCAGTATTTGAGATTTTTTTCCGAGAAAAAAAAACAATAAGCAAGTTAACATGTCCAGATTGTCCTTATTAATGAAGAAATATGACAGATAAAATATCTTAAGTTTCTTTCATTTATACTGAGTGAAAACGTTTATTTTTGTACACCTGAAGAGTCATAAAACAGATCGTCCAGTTTTAACTTTGACGTCGCTCTTTGTGTATCTTTAAAATGTAATCACAAAAGAGAAGTACTATGCGACAGATTAAATACGACGTTACTTCTTATTACGCGCCTTCCAGAATAAAGCGTTGGTATAACAACGCAATTTATTACCATCGTCATTAAAAACATTAAAAGGAATTGCGAAATAAGAAAAAAAAAACACTCTTATAAACCGCGTCACTTTGCGGCCGGGAATATCATTAGTACAATTATAGTGGGCTCGACAATGTCCATCGTTTCTTTAAGGGGAAGTAAATCAAGATAAATATTTATTTAAAAATAAATGAATATTTTTAAACTATACATTTTTTTTTAAATATGCGATTGCTATCAGAGATCAAAAAGATAAATACGTACCGATTTGAACACTAATAAGAACAAACTGTTAAGCTGAAATGACAGTTGGCAAGCAACATAGAACTGATGGCTGCTGGGAATTAAGGTTTTGGGGGAAAGCCACAGACCAGCAAGTACAGTCTAAAATGTCCAAACATATATTTCCATCCATAAAGTGGGCAAACGATTAAGATCATCGAAAGACGATATGTATCCAAATGATCCTATTGCAATCTTTGGGCGAGTCCTATGTCCAACAGTGGACGACTTTTAGTCTTACTGAAATGATTATGATAATGAATCTTGTAAAACATCCTGTATAATAATATATTAGGGGGACCGAAAGGTAATGTCGTTTTTGTGGACATGTTATCATTTAAATAAAAACTGATTGATTTTTACAGCTCCGGCATTGAAAATTTGTATACTAGATTGTAAAAGGTAGTTGATAAGGAAGGTGAATATATTGTTGATGAAGAAATAAAAACTTGTTAAAAATGCAGGCATGTGAATTTAACTTAATATATTATTAATAATTATAATAGCATCATTATTTTATACCTTGTGTGATCGTAACTAAGTTCGTTGTCGTCGTTTCAGCTCATAGACGCGCAAAACAAGGCATAGGTATCTCCTGTTATAGGTACCTCCTCCTCCTGACAGGCGGGTCAATGTCCGCAGTGTGGTATTATGGTACGCAAAGAACTCTGACTCCCATCCTTGAAACTTATTAAGCCACTGTTCAACAAATAAGTTTAAAATTATATAATTTTTTAAACGTATATATCACAAAAAGGTTATGTTTATTTCTTTTTTTTATAGTTATAATTAACAGTCAGTTGAGTAATGGAAGCTCAGGTCTTAGATTTACGAACGTAGGTCGCTGGTTTGATTCCCAGTAAACATTATTTTTTACTTTTTGCATTAATTTTATAGAATTGCCTCTACTTACAAACAAGTTTCTAGAGGATGGGCAACGGCATCCTCTGCGTACCATAATATCATACTGCGATCGCCAACTCTAACAGCTAAGAGTGGCGTCCTATATTTTGCAGTGGATATCTATGGGCTGAAACGATTTCACAGCCAAATTAGAAAGCATACAAGGGTCACTGCTAAACAATATTTCAGACGAACGAGTACAAATGAACATAGAGTCAATATTTTTATAGCAAAAAATAATAATTTTTAGCGTAGAAATGCTTGGCCTTAAATGTTTCGACTTCTGAGGCACACCCTACGGTTGCCCTTCGCGTCCCAGAATGCAAAAATGGTCTTTCCGAATCGTGTTAAATTGCTATTATGAAACCCATAATTTTTCCACACAAACCTATGTTTAACGCCACTCCTTATGAATAATGCTTAAAAACCTATTAAATAAATTATTTTAGATTTTTTTGTAACTAAAATGTTTTAATGCAAAAAATACACAACCTTACATTTCTTACCTATGACGTTCACTGTAGCTACCTAGACACCATTTCACCTGAACAAAATGTTTGCATAATCCTTTTGATGCTTTACTTTATTCGACTATCAAATAACATATTACAATGTTAATTGAACCTAACTTAATTAAGTTAAAGTGAAAAATCGTTATAGCAAAAATCAAAAATTTTGAAGATTTTATAGATGGGTTTACATGCGACAAATTTTCTTAAAATTATATCACCATCATCATCATTTAAGCCGTAGGAGGACATCCACAGTTTCAAATAGGTCTCCTCTAAAGATTTCCAATAAAACTTGAAGCTACCTATACCAAAGGTTTTCCAATGGCCTTGACAAGGTCGATTTTTCATCTAGTGAGAGGACGTTTTAAGTTGCTCTTGTGGGTCAGTGGCCGCCAATCTAGAACCTTAAGTATATAAAAAAGTTATTTTTAGATTACCAACGAGACATCTTAGTGGATGAAAACAGCTATCGCAAAATTATTAATGCAAAGTTAATTGATTCACATGCCATCGTTGTCCAAGAAATATTTCAAACTACAGTATATACAGATCAATGTACGAACACGTTAAATTTTACGTCATTTCATCATAAGTCGAATGATAGACAAGGACAACATAAAAGCAAAGAGAATGCGTCTACAACGCGCAAACGACAACGCATTCTTAACTCGTCTTCAATAACTAATAAGATAAGTTGTGTTATAAAATATGTTTTACTTCGGTCAGTCTATTTCTTAGTTAATCTATATTAGATGCGGTAACTACGAAATGAAAGCTTTAAGTTTGTCTTCAAGCGAACGCTTAATGTTATACGTACTCAGTCTTAAAAGTTAAGCCAAAGTTAAGTTGGGAATAAGTTACAACGCAGCGGTTAAGTTAGAGCAAAATAGATTAGCTAAGTTTTTAACCCTGATTTATACTTAGACCTTGAAATTTAACATTCGAAGCACTAACGACTTGTAAATGAGAGGATTTTTGTTTGTTTTATTTTTAACTCTATAGTTTTTTGTTGATAAAACTGTAGCTAATAGGTTTATTAGATTAGAAACACGTCTTTTCAATCAATAATGGCGTTAGAAAACATTGCGATGATCACTCAGATATTTAACATAAAGGAGATTGTCGGGAACAAAGAACAAAAACTTACGATCGGGCTGGTCGGGGCTGACGGTTGGTCATCAAAAAGATGCCAGTGAAATATTTATGGCAATAAACTTTATGTGCGATGTATTCTATAGAAGAAGCTTGCTTAAAGAAATTAACGGCGGGTGAATTGATGATATTGGTGATGAAGTTTCAGATCATTGAATGAGTAACTAAAGAAAAATCACTTTAAATTCAGTTTTACATTCTGATACCCTATAATGATAACCCGCAACTTTAAATAAAGGTACAGAGGTACCCGACGCCTTCTGAAGAGCCCACAAAAAACTCAGACGGAGACTTTTTCACGATTATTTTAACAAATATCCTTGAGCCAGTAATTAGTAAACCGCTATATTTCACATTGTAATTTGATTGATTAGTTTAATTTTGTTTGAAATCCTTTTTAAATTATTGCGTGATAGTTTTGTGGCATCAGAAAGTAGTTTATCATGAAAGTTATCACAGTTACATATAAGGCACTTAATGATTCTATGAAACCTAGAAAAAAATATTTAATGGAATCAGGCGTTACCTTGCAGAAGTCCATCCTAAGTAAAAAAAGGACCAATATTTAGCCACTTCGACAAAACTTGGCGGTGGCGGTTGTGTGATTCGCATTGTTTGCCGCATACGCATTTATCAGCAGGCTGGCGGGCGGTGCACTTTATTGCACGACTGCCACTGCATATGCGGAAGTGGCTAAATATTGGTCCTTTTCTAACCTAGAAAAAAATATATTACTTCTCGACCCCCCACCACTTACGCGCCCTCCTTTCCCACGATTTTCAGTAAAAAATATGAATAGTGGGGTAAATAGGTAAACATCAACAACGGTCTGACCTCTGGGAAACATTGTCCAACTTTGAGGCTAGGTGTTGGTAACCGCAAAATTTCTCCTAACCTTTAAAGTCCTCCCTGACGTGTTACGTGAGCGAAATGAGGTCGGGCCAAACTGTTTATAACGTTATGCCCTTTTAGAACAACCCGCGATCTCGGGTGCGGCTTCAATACCAGCGTCGCGATAAGCGGAGCGTGTAAATTTTTTACTTTAAACTTTTCAAAGTCCCTAACTTAAGTAGGTGATAAACATTCACATAAGCGCAACGATCTCTTATAGATTCACCTCACATCCATAGAATAGAGATCAAAAGTAATAAAAGAACGTAATTCATGACTTTAACATTTATTAAATAAAAAACTAAAAAATACAATAAAAAAACGATCTGTTTCCTAAAAACCTTTTAATATATAAACAATGAGGAGTGGAAGCCCGTCAGTAGTGGACTGAGATCTGGTTGGACTATATGTATTAATTATATAGGTTTGACACTGCTCACAAACAAGCTTCCAGAAGATAGGCAGCAGCATACTCTGCCTACCTTACCTATATACCACACTCCTATCGCCAACCCGCCTGCCATGCGTGGCGATTATAGTATATCCCTCACATATCTTTGGGGAAGGCATCTATCTTGAAATAAGTGTCCATGGGCTAAAACGTCGAATACTAAACAATGTAAATTAAAAAAAGAACTGACAAAGAATGCGACACACGTCTTCTCGACTCACCAGATGGCGTTAGTTGTACTTTACATCGCACTAACGTTTGAAACCCTCTACATGGGTATCATGTATTTATTTGTTTTCACGGCCTCGAGTATGTAAGAAAGTTGGTGACTTATATAGGTTAAGAAGCATCTAAATGGTAGGTAAAGTTTCAAAACTCTTAATGACTTGCTTCTATTCTATCAACCTTCGTTAGGTGTTTATACGAGTAGAATGTCCCACAATATTACCAAATAATTTATATTTATCTTTTCTATTTTATTAAAGTCGCAAACTGCTATGCTTATATAAAACTATATTATAACTCTTTCTTATTTATATTTCGGGTATTTCAATGTGCGTGACACTGATCTGAATATTATACATGTTCCTTTAAATGTATATACGCGCTATTTATAAGAAAATATGTATATTACGGAAGTCATGAATAAAGAAATACTTTTAATATATCTCACGTATGCTACCGTGAATCGTATCATATCATTTAAACATTACGCAAAAGCTTGTTACAAATTAAACCGCTATACGATCCCGCTGTCAGACGCCCGTGAATTTGGGCGCAAACAAATTATCCTCCGCGGCGCCATTATGCTGAATAGATTTAGCTTTTAACAAACGCATTCCCTAACTATTTCATTATTACATAATGTATTCGACCACACGTAGACGACTACGTTTCGACTCAGACTTTATTTCTGAATTTATCATCATCAAATAAAATTGTACGAACTGTAGTTCCAAGTTCATGTTATCAATACAAAAAAGGAAAATAATATTCATAATATTCAAGTTGTTTTATGTGAACATAAAAATGTAAATAATTGTGAAAATATCTCAATGTTTAGTGAATCGAAATAAATAAATAAAAATACATTTTATTTATTTTAGCCGTAAGACGCTCACTTTTGGCAATAGGCCTCCCCTACAGACTTTCAATAGGTCCACCTGCAGCCACCATCTTTCAACGAACTATGTGTATGTATAAATCTTATTCAAAAATAATGAGGACTTGTTTTAATAAAGAAATAACAAAACATAAGTACAATTAAATGAATTTGAACACACATCTGCAGGACGAACAACACCAGATAGGCAAAACTCTTAACAGAGTGGGTGCCAAAAGATAAGAAAAGAAAATCAGGAGAACCAAGTAAAATGTTTAACGAAACTAAACTTACCAGAGATCCTTATGGATGCATGAGGCAGGGAATGAGAAAAGGCCTGCACCAAAGATGCGATTAGTACTTAGTAATTATCCTCCCTGATATGCGACGAAAAAACTAAAAAAGAGTTCATTCACCTCTGTAAAAAAATTATAGGAAAAGCAATAGATAAAAATAAAGACTAAAAAAGTAAAAAATTGTAAACAAATAACACAAAGATAAAATAAAAGCAAAATAAAGTAATGTGATATAGAATTAAAATAGAATATAAGTAAAAAATGTGATATAAAATATAAGAAAATGTAAAAGTAATGAGGAATGAATGAAAGGCGATACAGAGAGAGAAAGAGAGAGATAGTGGAATTGTGGAAAGAAAGAAATGAACGTCAGATAATATGAAGTATGAAAGAAGAGAAAGAAAATAAAAAAATAAAAAAAGTATGTGAAAAAATAAAATAAATGTAAACAAAAAGTCCCTGTCCCACACCAGATAAGGGGTACGAGAGGCTCCCAATAACGGGAGCCATAAAAAAAGTACTAAAAAAAGAAAACAACTAGTATCCAAAAGTCAAAATAATTATCAATACAAGCACTTAATTAGCACATCTACGAAACGTTCGTAGCAATGCTATAGCACTGGAAACCGCACGCCAACTGCCCGCCAGTCCAGAACGAGGGTAGTCAAACAAAAATTAGTGGAGCTTTTTATATTTTTCTACCTACCATACACTGGGAAAAGGACTGAACAGTAGTAGAAATAAAGGCTATTATTATTTTATTTATTTGGAGATGAAATTTCATGAAACACAAATATAAGAGTGCACACCAAAAGAAATTACAAAGATAATTATTTTTTTTATGTTTGCAACAATATCTTTGACGCCTTATTACCATAAAATAAACTGTAATCACAGTGTTTGGTTTTAAATTATTTCATGCCTATTTATGAAAAATGTCTTAAGAAGTTTTATCCTTTTCAAAGCGGTTCGTATATATAAGCATGTTATTAACTTTATCCAAGTTGTTAATGCACAGTTGAAAAAACGCCATTATTAAGCCATTTTCACATTTAAATCACTCTTTTAAAGTATCCTTTTTAAATCATAATATAACGAGGTTTGAAAAGCAATTATCTCACACTGGCAACAAAGAACGCACGTATAGTGGAATAGAGAATACATTTTGGCGCACGGAGCATATGGCGGGCGAAAGAATTCAAAATTAAAATCTGCGTCATATGCTGACGCTCACTTCATATGCTAACCAGCCAGTTTCGGAATCCTTTTGCAATAACGCCGTATTAAACGCGGTTTTAAAAAAGTATACGCTTCCTTTTTCAAATTAATATGCGATTCGAATGTTTTCGGCACTTTTTCTGACACAAGGGGACTTGAGTTCTTTCATTAGTTTTACTATGGTTTTTTATTGTATCAATCATTATGAATATTTGAAATTGTTTACCGGACTTCTTATTTTTCTTTTCTTATTCTTTTTATTGTAGCCATACATTTACTGAACGATGACAATCAACTTTTAGGACTTTAAATTATTAGAAAATGTGTTGAACAAAGTACACTTGATCATGTGAAAGTATCCTGGTTGTATAACATCAAGGAATGGAAGGTGGTCTACTCAATAAACAGTGAAGAAGTTTATTTGCAAATGAGAATAACAATCATCGCTTTTTTTGTCGTCATGGTTGGTAATTACCCACATCTGTTATTAAACAGCAATTTACAAAATTAATTTCCCTTTTAAAATAAATATTTTCAATATAGCGATGATGTATATATTCCGTACGAAATTCATTGATTTAGTTAGAGGGATTGGTAAGTAAAACCAGGCGTGAACCAGGCACGTGCAGAACCAGTGCCTGCTCGCACGTTAAAAAGTTTAGGAGGTCCACCCAAATAGTGAATATATATCGATGTTATAGTAATCAGGAAATGCTATTGGAAATCTCTATGGAAAGCTATTTATATTTTAGTATCCAGCTGTAAACGTCCTATAGCTGAAATGATGATAAACATTAATTTAAAAAAAATTAGTTTGTGTATAATCCTTGGGGTATACACACACAATTTTCTTTTGTGACTGTATGTCTATCTTCATAATTTAAAAACTGTAATAATTGTGTGCAATCAATATAGTAAAGTAAGCGAAAGTTTATTATTTAATTTCAAATAACTCTGAAATTGTTATTTTTTAAATTAAGTGTACCATATATACATGTATGAAATGAGTAAATTTTAAATAAGCAGTCGTAGCCACGTCGTAGAAGACAAAAACTTGCGATTGGAGGTCTCGTGTTCGATTCCTACGATACAATGTCATATAATTCACACTTTGTGCATTAATTATGTAGGATTGCCAATGCTCCCAAGCAAGTTTCCAGAGGATTGGCAGCATCGTCCTCTGCTTACCATAATATAATACTGCAATCGCTAAACCATCTGCAAAGTATGGCGATTATGGTGTATCGCCCGATAGATATCTTTGCAGGTGACCTATGATTTGCAGAATGATGATACACAAACAAAAAATGACACTACCTTATAAATTATAATTGTTTTTACATTTTAAATACGGGTGTTTGTTCTGAATAAAATTACAAAATAAATATCTTATCGATTTTCAAGATACCTGAGTCATAAAATGTGCAATAATTGCAACTGGCCTTAATAACTTTGAATTTTCAAGATTAATTTTTAAAATCGGAAGTTAAAAAGGATATTTCTTGACATAAACGAATCAAAATAGATGAAGACCTGTTCTCAACGCAGACTAAAAAACCAGACAACGAAACATTGAAATCGTGAATAGAAAACCGAATGATAAAAATAAAAAATTCAAGAAGGAGCAATATACGGGTGGTAATTAAATAAATTAGAGAGGACGCCGACCAACGCTCGTGTCCTGTCCTTGTCTTGTTTGTAAGACTTCTGTTTCATTTAATTGTCGGTGACTTTTTGACCCCACGCCGCAGGACCGCGTTTTTAATTGGTGTTGCTCTTATTGCGGACGCTCGTCGCCTTTTCGACACGATATTCGTTTTGAATCTTTATAACATCCGTCTGAACCGTTAAATGAATGCGATTCAAAACTACTTGTAATTTTAAATATTTCGAATTAAAATTAAAAAAAAAATTACATATTTCATATAGATTTAAATAGCCTTGAAACGAACTAATTATTACCATGATATGCTATTTATATAATACATAATATATATAATACTAACGCAATAAAATCATTCTGAAATTAATAAAAAAAATCTAGATGGACAGTCATTCATTTATGCCTATGTCCCTAAGATGGGGCATAGGCCGTCCACATACGTCGCCATCCTGGTCTTGAGCCTCGCGCTTTACTTCGCTCCACGTCATTCCAACTGCCTTCACTTCTGCAGTGACTCCCCGTCTTCGCTTTCCTTGAAGATTCCATTATATTGTTTGCCTCGGTATGTGATCAGAGTCCCTACGGAGCGTGTGGCCTATCGAGTTCCACTTGCGGCATTTGAACTGCTGGTTGATCGGCATTTCACCGCAGCGTTTTCTGAGGTCTACGTTGAAGACATTTTTAGGTCAGTAAATACCGAGAATACGTCTTTGTTAACAAAGACTTGGAGCCAACGCGTGATATCTTTGGTAAACTTTCACGTCTCTCATCCATATAGCAACACGGTTTGATGGACAGTGTCATACTTTAATTAACAGCAAATGAGCAAAATTTTCACCCCTTTATAGCTTTTATACCTATAACTACTCACCTTGTGGATAATTCCTAAATAACGTTAACACTAAAAAAAATGTTGAGTCGTGGTAGCCCCGTGGTAGGGGATATTGACTTGCGACAGTAAGTCGACGGTTCGATTTCGGATACAATCTTAAAGAATTCACACTCTGTGCATTAATTATATAGAATTTTCGCTGCACACAAGTTATAAGAGGATGGAAAACAGTGTCCTATGCGTACCATAATACCATACAGCGATCACTTACTCGCCTGACAAGATATTTTTGGATCTTTCCTATGCTTTACAGTGAGCGTCTAATAAAATTGGTGCATTTGACATTTGTAGAAATTATTAGTAGCAATTTTATTATCTGAATTATAGTTAATTACGTTAGAAAAATTAAAGACAATGGTAAAATTGTCTATAATACATATATACTTTGCTGCGGCAACGGGCAAATTATGTTACCTCACGAAGAACGTGTCTCAGCATCTTGTTTGAAATTTTAATGTTATTAAATCTCAGGTCCGTCTAATTATAAATCCTGGAAGAACCGCATTGTTGCAAATATTGTTACAGCCTTGCCTAAGATAGACAAAGTCCTTCTCGGTTGTTGGTTGCTGTATTTATGACAACATTAGTTATAGGTATATAAGCTTTTAGTGATGAATATAACTCATTTGTCTATAAAAAGGTTCGAAGATTTCACATCTATTTCCAATCACCCTGTACACAGTGATCACTTTGAAAAATTAAGCTAGTTTATTTTTCTGTAAAAATACGACAGACTAATTACTTCTAGCTGTACAAGGTATTCAGGGACTTATAGTATATGGTAATTAAATTAAAAACGTAGTATTTTAAATTAAGAATAATCTTTTTCTTATAAAATTTTGATACGACGTCCCATATATCAATGAAAGTGTAATGTGCTATAAATTTATAACTTTAAATTTGACACAATCAACCTGTAGATAGAGAACTTCGCTTCAAATGGTTACAAATTCAGTCGATATATTTATGGTTATCTCTATGTATTCCTCTGTGCTATCTCTTTCTCTTTTTGTGCACGCGGTAATTTCGAGTGGTCACTTACTCGACTCGAGATAAAACAAAACGAATAAACAAAGGATAATTTAAAAACATCTTAATCGTGCGCTAGGAAGATAAAAGCAATTGTCAGGGCGTTGTGGCAAAAAGTTTAATTACAGCTCCAGTGATGGGACGTGCAATTGCACAGTTTTTGTGCTCGCCACGTCTTGTGCTGCACTATAATCGGCGGTGCGGAACACGAGAAATTACTATAGTAAATGTTAACAATCTAATCTGAGAAAATACGACGAGATATCCTTTGTTTACGTCTCAATGCAATTTAATTAAAGGATTTAATTTTTGTTAAAAAATAGTAGACCATTGGTTTGGTTGCTTGAAGTGGCAGTATGTAGGTTAAATAGTGGAGAACAGATGGCCGCTAGGGCATTTTGGGTTGAAGATCGTGGATCTACAACATTCTCTCGCCTTGTTGAGGTCATTTTGATACAGGCCACCTCCAACCAGTTTTGAAATCTATAGGGTAATAGGACCCGTATCTAGGATGTCCTGCAGATGAAACAATGATGATGAATTTAAAAATAAGTTAGAAATGAACTTATCGTAACGAAAAGGTTCCTTTGTTATATGAGCTAATATGTTTTCATTGAAGCAATGCAATTATGAAAAATTTCAAAATAATTTCGTATTGAGTTTGGCGATTGCATATCAGTATTAAACTCCAATATAAACTTATGTATTGTTGTGTTAGTTTGATACCCAAACTCTGTATTTATGAAGAAGATTGTGCTAGCATTGACCCTACAAGCGATATATTTGTATGTACATACGTAGAGATGATAAACTTTGAAAGTAAATGTCAGTTTAACACAGATATAAAAGATATTTAACAATAAAGTCGACAACCACAAAAAAAAATATTTTTTACATATATAAAGATCGAATGACCCGCATGATGATTGTAGATCGTAGGTTCGATTCTCGAACTTTGTACTTATAAAGAAAATTGCGCTAGCATTTACCGCTTTGGCAATATATTTGTTAGTATATATGTAGAAATGATTACTTTAAATGTAGAAATAATAATTTGACTTCTACATTTCCGATTCCCAGCAAAGGAAGACTTTGCAAAGAAACTGGTAGTTAGTAGGACTAGTGATATGTTATTAAAGATTTTTTACATTCAAGACACTCTCGGTAAAGAAACTCTTGTTCTAACAAAAAGAAACGAAAAAATGCTTACAACAAGTACATATGTTGTTATATGTTGAGGATGATACCTTTTTTTAAAAAGACTACTATACTACTAAACTACTATTGAGGGCCTGTCGCTCTTCCCTATCATATTTATGGGACAGGGCATTATAATGTTGTTTATCTAATATATAAAATTCTCGTGTCACGGTGTTCGAACTTGAACTCCTCTGAAACGGCTTGACTGATTTTTACCAAATTTAATATGCGTATTCAGTAGGTCTGAGAATCGGCTACTATCTATTCTCTATACCCCTAAGTGATAAAGGTTGTTCACACTTAAATTTTTTTTTAACGAAATTTTTTGTTTTTATTTTTTTATGATACAGCATACAAGAATACATACAACCATAAATTTTCACCCCTCTACGATCAACCCTTATTTTTTATTTGTAAATTAAAATATCATTTTTTTTTTCAAAACAACGTTTGCGGGATCAGCTAGTAATATATAATATCCTTAATTAATATACTAATTTAGTTATATATTTTATTTTATTAAATTTCAACTTTCTGTTACAATTTCTTTTTATCTATTTCACATTAGTGTTTTACTTTTTCTCCTATTCCTATAATTTCTTACTCGACTTGTACTATAGATGAGATGATACCTTAGTAATAGTAGCTTTGCTTACATCATTTATCATTTTGGTGATTAATACATACTTTCAACACAACACAGATTAAAAAAAACATCATTTATTCAACTAACAGCATAATAACTTCTTCTGAGATCCCATAGAGAAAGGAGAAAGAGTTGTAGAACTACCAAAGGATTTTAGCTACGACTATTTCTTTTACGTAATAGTTGTGTCTTTACTTATACCAACACGCGTTACAATTTTCAATAATTTCATAACTTTTACACCGTTGTCACTTCTTCGTATATAATCAAAAATAATGTGTATTTAAAAACGTCACTTTGAACTTCAAAATACGATCGGTTTCCCTTAAATTGTTTATTTAAAATCACGAAGTGTGACCTCAAGAATTTTCACTCGCGAATATATATATATTTGTATTAATTAAAAAAATGAATTTGTAAAATTAAACATAGCAAAACAGTTGCAGAAACAACATAACGCCTTGATGTAATTGAAATTGTACGTGACTCACTTAGAGTCGAGATTCGAATAAATATAGCGGGAGCGAAATAATTGCGTATGTGCCCGATGGGAGGTATAAAATTTCTCCATTTTCAGCTACCAATCTGAGTGTACATTGCATCATAGACATTCGTTTAATATTCCAACGGCGCACATCCGAGATAACTCGCTGTAAGATACCATTCGGTGGATACGGTGAATTTGTTCTTTGGATATATGTATAATATATATATATAACTATTCTTTTAACACATTATTCGAACATATTAATTTTTTTCGAAGTCTTACAAAGTTTAATTAATATATTTATTACATATTCTATTATTTTTCACTTTTTGTACACTAAAATAACAATTAAAATACATCTAAAAATAAAGGTAATATCACCGGGACCTGATATGTACATATATATATACATATATGAGTCGATACTATGTACTTTCGACAGATGGCGTTAGTAGTTTGCAAACATAAAAGTATAGAAGTGGCACCACACGTTAGAATCGACATTAACAGAGAAGACTCGACAATGACATGACATATATAATATAACTGATTAATACCCCGCTTAATTTATTTATTCTACTCATTATTATAATACATAAATATAATAGCAAATAAAATAAATTATACGAAATGGTCAAAAAATGAATAAACAGTCTAGTCGCAAATAGCAGAACAAACATTGGATGGATTTATTTCACAAGAGATAATAAAGCAAAGGGTCATCGAGATAAAATCATTTGTAAATATATAACACACTTATAATAAAATATATATCGACTTATATGTTACATAATGTTTATAATATAATAATAAGTAGATATGAAAAACTACAGTTACAAAAAATTTTTACTAGATTTTGACTGACAAAGGTTTAGGCATATCGGTCTATTGATTTGTCAAGGAGTACAAACTAATAAATTCATTCCCTCCTTAGTAGAAACTACTCCTTTCAAGCTTTTCATGTGGTTTCCAACACATCAAACATAGTCTCAATTGGTTTAGAAGTAAAAGCACTAACTCAAATTTAGCTCTCATATTCAGACTTGTAATGAAACGTATCAACAAACAAATCATCATTATAATTTTAGCTGTAAATGGTCTATTGACAGACATACTCTCCCCCTGTAGGTTTATATTAAGAGCTGTTGAAAGCGGTCTTCATCCAACGACTGTTCAACTTGTAGCTGGTCATTCTACGCTGCGTTTCCCTGATCGCGGGATCTTTCTCTCTCTCTCTCTCTCTTCTATTTCAGTACCAGTATCTTAAGGTCCCGATGGCCAAATATTTTGCAAGTTATGTGGTCTATTTACTGCTAATTAAATTTGTGAATCTACTTAGCTATGACGGTTACCTTAGTTCGTTTATAGACCTCTGATTTTGCAGAGAAATTCCGAGCGATACGCTCTCTATGGTTCGTAGAGTAGCGAGCAAATATCAATATATAAATAAAAATCCTAAGTCTTAATAAGTGACCTAAACAACATTACAAAATTATGTAAAACCAAAGACCAAAGGACCGAAAAATCGCCTAGTTTATAATCTCAAATTTAATCAAATTTATTGTTAATATCGTCTAAGTACAAAAAGAAAAGCGAATCTCCTCCGACACGAGACGGCTAGGAAATTAAAAAAAAAATATGAAACGGAATTTTTAATGGTCGCAAAAGAAAACAAAATGATTGAATAAGGAATCAAATATTAATGGCGGACGGGCGAGTATCTGCTCGACCCAGCCGCCTGGTCTCCCATAAATTACGGGCAGCAATAAAATTATAATTCTTCAACTCCTGACTTCTCTACGTGATCTCATTGAATTTATAATGCCTCTGTACTTTTGGTTCGAAACCTGCGTATCTTGGGACTTTGTTTGTTGAATACGACTCTCATTGTTTACCGTTTCTATCTTCTATTTAAAATTTTTAATAACATAAAACAAATTCCACGCTTTTTATTCATTATAAAATTTATTCATTTATGGTGTGGTATCTCAGCGGTATAGCTTTTGCGATTATAACTCGCAGACCTAATTCACGCTTTGTGCATATAGGATTGCCCCTACTTAAAAAAAGTTTCCAAAGGATGGGCAACGTTGTCATCTGCTTACTATAAATACCACATTGCAATTGCCATCACTCCTGCAATCGTGGCAACTGGCATTTATGTTGATTATACTTTACCTACTACTTCGATCATGTCATAGGTAAGACGAGAATATTTCCGCAAGCAAACTACTCCATTGCTTCGCTATTCGCAGTGAAACGCCACGTATGAATGACAAATACGACACGCATTACAAATATAGTTACACAAGTGCAATTAATTTCGATGGAAAGTCGTTATAAGCTCAAACGATCCCATTTATTTTAAGCTCGTGATTACCAATCTACTTAATTATATTTTTAATGAGGAATCTGATATCGTACAAAGCGCGCCATCTATCGGCCACGTTTGGCATTTCGTGAATTAATACAAATTGCAATAATTTGCGCTCATTTGTGAGATCCGATTAAAAGTGGATTGCTTCATTAAAAGAATTAACATAGTATGTATGTGTTAAGTACATACTGTACTTTGTCCACGGCGACGCTTACATTTTTATAATTATTTATTTAAAAATTTCTTACACATTATATTACGATAGCTCTAATACTGGAGATATTTTCTACCAGTTAAACGTTTGGACATTACGAAGGTTAAATAACTTAGTTTAAATAAAGAGAAGAAATAAAGTGGAATAATGAAAACACCTTATATATCTATACCTACATATATTTTATGTACATATATAGTATTTTTATTCGTTAAACAAACGAACAGAATATACACCTAATATAACTTAACATAAATCTTATGGCATGATGTATCGTATATAATTTAAGAATACGTCCCAATAAATTTTTAATTTTTTTATTATATAAGATATTGATAACAATAATTTGTTTAAATTATATATTCATTTTAATTAAATGAAGATTACAAGTCTTAATTATTTTTTACTCAATGAATACAAAAACATACTTTTTCAAGAAGTTTAGCAGCACTGAATCCTAGGCTAGGCGCGGGTAAGCCTTCCAGTATGTGGACCGTCGACGTTAGGCATGCCTTGTAGTGGGCGCCCATCGGCTGAAATGAAGAACCCTAGGTTGACCACTTCTATATCTGTATGGAGATACTGATTTAATCTAAATATTACACAGTGATTTACAGACACATTATATATATATATATATATATATATATATACATATATATATATGTATATATATATATATATTTATATATATATAAATATATATATATATATATAGATATAATCATTTACAGATGAGTTTATACGTTGCGCATAATAAAAGTTTTGAGATAAATTCGCCCTGTTTATAGAATACTGTTAAGTAAAAAATAATCTAATTCACAAGTCATTTGGGAGTTGAATGATAAATTTAAAAGACTAAGTATAAATCGGTGATAAAACTTAGGTAATCTATTTTGCATTAACTTAACCGCTGCGTAGTTACTTAATTTCAAGACCGATGAATAGATAAAACTTGTTCAATTATACATTTTCGCCTGTTAATCATTTGTACCATATAAATGCACACATATATATATTTAGTTGTTACTAATTCTTTAAAAACACTTCTTCTTTTCAACCACTGGAGGCCACTGCAACGTATACGCTTTCCCCAAAGATATCTATGAGGGTATATACCATATTCGCCACGCTTGGCAGACGACTTGGCGATCACAGTGTGGGATTTTGGTACTTTACGTACCAAAATAAAACGCTGATGAACCTTTTTTTGTGAGCAAGCGGTTGTTTTATGTAATTAATGCACAGAGTGTAAATTTTGTAAGACATAAACAAGGTGATTGATATTTACCTTGTAGTGTTGAAATACAACCGTAGTAAAACAAGGCAGATATATATGTATAAACACACACACACATATATATGTGTGCGTGTATGTGTTTATAATATAGTAAGTCACGACAATTTAACACTAAGGTCTAGATACACACATTTGCTTATAGCCACAATTAGATTAAGAACCCATATTACGTGCTGTACGCAAAGTTTTCGTAGTTATTTTTTGGTATAACCAACACATACTTAACACTTAAACATTGATACTAATTTTATACCTATTCGCAATGTTCAATACTAAATCCGTCCGTGCCAGGGAGGGATTCAAAAATAGATCTACTCGACCCTTGGGAGCCATTCAGCCGCGCCTAAACAGTATTCGAAACAGACCATAATTGACGAATTGAAATGGTCTCTCCAAAGATTAAATATTTACTCATTGCTATAATTACCTTGCCTAGACTGCAAATAGTATATATAATTATAATTATATATGTAGTAACCAGACTTTAAGCGATACTTACTGTTTACTTGATATAACTAGGGGCTGCCTCGCGACGGCCCTCCGAGGAATGGTGCTCCCCTACCATGAACGGGGCCTTCAGAGTCGCGGGAGTTTAGGGTGGGGGCCCTAAACTCCCATTAGCTTCGGCGACTCTGAGGCGGACGATGGTTCGACGTGGTCCCGAACCATCGTGATAGTACCACGAGGGTTTCGGGGGTAGCGTATCCACGCATACCCCGGGACGGGCTATCGAAAAATAGCAAAGCGCAAGGGTCCGGTCCCCCGTTTAGCGCAGAGGGCGACCACCGGGGGGGTTTTAGTGGGTAGGAATTCCACATACCCCTGTCCTCCCCCCAGAGGCAGGGCATCTTGAATACCAGAAGATTTCCCCCACCGAAAAAAAAAAAAACTAGGGGCAGCTTAACCTATAGTGCAGGGTGTGCATGCACACGGGCGCCGCCGCACCAATCCCTGACACAGCTAACAGCATCTTCTTAGACCAGAGTTCCTCAAACTTTTTTGTGTGGTAATGCCCTTGCCATGTATTTCCGTGTTGGGTAGACCCCTTACTTACCTGATATTGATTTCCTGTAAATTTCTAACTGTAGTGAAGTTTAGTGTTAAAAACATAATGTTAATTTATACATTTATAAATTGAATTTAAATTAAAACTACTCAAAATAAAATTTTGTATCTTTTATATAAAATATACGTAACATTAAATAAACATAATTTTTTACTTCATAGGTACTTTTATAAATAATGTAAATATTTTGATATTATAAGATAGTATGATGTAAGTAAATAGGTACTATCAGTGTATGTGTTGAGATCCAATATCGTGAACCTACATTTTCATTTTATGGACCCCCAAATTTTTTAGGAGTCGATATAGACCACTTTGGGAATCACTGTCTTAAACCATCATGACCGTAGTAACTACTACATACTGTAAACTATACCTACTTCTAAAACAGCTTGTTGGAATATGAAAAAACGTTCTTGTTACGACGGGAAAGTTAATAGTTATATCCGCGGGGGGGGGGGGGTCAAGGTTTCATTGCACACGGGCGCTACACGAGCTAGAGCCGGCCCAGGATGTAACTGATATTTATTTTAAAAATAGAACATTTATAGTACTTTGGCTTTAGGTCACTATTCAAACAATGCCTCGGTAAGGCATTAACAATTACAACGGTCTTGAGGGGCAAAGTATTCAAGTTCCTTAAACGCATCTCTACCGTATCTAAACTCGTAGAGTCCCTTTCATACACAGTTCGAGCGTTTATTATACATTGTGTTTGATTATAGTCGTAAAAGTTTTATGGCAGTCAATATATATTACATTTATTTGTATATTAAACTTTAAATATTTTATAATGATGTTGTAATAAGTTATCTCTCCAAATAATGTTTCATTCATATTTTTTTCTATATGAATTTGACAGATGAATTATTCCTGGCTGAACAGAATATCCAGGGACAGATAGTAAACAATATTTGATTTTAATATGTAGTAATTCGAAGATTAAAACCGAAAATGATTAATATATTATCATTACGTTGTTTATTATTTCTGAAACCGTTCATTTTTAGATAGTATACTATATATATATAGTATACTGTTTGCAAAATGAAATACGCATATTAATGGTAAATTGACGGAAAAGGCTTATTATTTAGTGATGTCGCTTGATTATTTTGATATAAATTAAGCTATATCTGATAAAGTGTATATGTTTAAATATGTAGAGATAATTTTTTAAAGTGTGTTGTGAGGTATCTTTCTGTTCCTCTTCCACAGCTATAACGAAATTTAGTTCGATACGCATTGAATTAGGTAGCACGCGTTATTCTCTTTAGCAATATCTCTTTTAGCTTTGATCTAAAATACGTTTTTGATTGATCTTTATGAATTAAGGTCTATATTGAATATGCTTAGAAAATTATAAGGGCAATATAAACGAAAAGTCTTACCGTGGCAATAAATTTAGCAACAATTCAACATCTGTCAAGATGAAATGCACCTCAACATGCTCATTACAGTTTTATTGCTTCCAGAAGCCGTTACAGCGTCTTCACGGCCTTTTGATGGTTCTCGATACAAAGTAATCGGGTTGCGAGTCAACATATAGGCGGATCATAGAGTAGTTAAGATGTAGAGCTTGCACTTAAACGATTATGTTGTTCAAAATATAAATAAAAAAAATTCTGTACACAATCATGTGAATTATTTTAATAATTTCATTATCATCATCATTATTATATCTGTCATTAGACGTCCACTGATGAACATTGGTCATCATTTTGCGTTTGTGACGACCTGAACACATTATATGCTGAGCTTTAAGAATAAAGGAGGATGCTAGGTGTCTGAATCGATAGTTTGTGCTGCCGGAAATTCCCGTACCTCATCAATACGCCTAACCATCATTCCAACTTCCACTGCTGCCTGGTTTCGGTTGAAGTTGATTCTGTTAGCCCGGGGGCTTTTACAGCTTCATCGGAACTAAGTTCACGGAGCGAAAGGGTCTGTGAACTTAAAAATAAAAGAGAATCTGGACAGACGTGTTCCAGTTGTGCGATGACTTTTGCACGCGGTAAGCCTCTCTACCCGAGAAGAGCTGTGTAATGTAGATGTTATGTATGCGGCTTGGGACGGCAGCATGGACCACAGGCGTGCCAAGGATGGATCCGGATTCAACCTCGGTTCGCCCACGCTTTTCGCGGTTAGGGAGCGGCCAGCCGCCCCTAAGAACGGGTTTTGTCGTGTGGTGAGTAGTGTTTTGTTTTATTGTAAATGACACAATGTCCTGTGAAAATCATCGCAGGTGAAGTGGTTGATGGTTCTGTTTGGTTAGCGCTTGCAGTGTTGTTATATCTACAGCGTGTGTGGTGTGGTGCACAGTTTGTGGGAACCCTGTGATGGGCGTGAGGAACACCCACAGCGCCTGCGACACTCTGCACAGGACACCGTGTCCGTAAATATCCATTTTAACGGCGATCAGCGTGGGTGAACCGGAGGATCCGGATCCTTCCCTGGTTTGCTGAGTAGCCTACGCTGGCGTCCCAAGCCGCATATACAACAAAGACACTAGTCACCTCCACTCAGGTTGAGCGGTCTGCTACATGCGAACTTCATCGAGCATCTGGAGTACGACTTCCCAGCAATAATTTTTTGATAGATTCGCAGACTCTTCCGTTCCGTGAACTCGGTATCGATAAAGCTGTAAAAGCTCCCGGGCTAACAGCTCTAACTAAGCGAAACAAACCTGTCTAACATGGAACGCGTGCCGCACACCTCGTGCTATAGTGCGCATTACAGTTTTTATTGTAAACACTTACTATTTCAGTATAAATGTCTTAAATCACAGTATAAATTTCTTAACACTATCTACATTTGTTTTATTTACATAACATACACGGGTGTATGTTATTAGAGTCTTTACTAATATATTGTATATCTAAAACATTTTATTCTATTGAATTGAGTTTTAACATGCTTTTGTTACTATTTATTTAAAAAAATAGGTTGCCAACTAAAACGAAATAGTAATATCTAAAGAAATATAAAACATGATGCTTCGTTTCTTTTTGGTTTATTATAGTAAATACAAAAATATTCCCAATTAGGAAATAGGCCCATCAAATCGAAAACCGAGGTACGGTTCTAAGATATTCGTACATGACTAATATAAATATTCCTAATTTGAAAAAATTGAATATCAACCAATAGCAGACGATGGCGCAAGATAAAAGAAAGTGAAAGTCTCTCGCTTCGCAGGCCAAGACCCACTTTGGGTCACTGAGCCAGCGGAGTAAGTAAGTAAGTAAATTGAAAAAAATAAATAAATTTGTAAATCGAATTTAAAATGTCTAGAATGTCTCTGTCAGTAGATTACTCTGTGTTCGGTTTCCTTAGTATCAGTTAACGACCGTGTTGAGCGGGCCATAACGTATACAAATTTTACCATTTTACGGCGGCGGCAGAGCACAATTAGTGGATAAAGTTGCGCCTCTCTTTTCACAATCATTTTACTGCCGCAATTTTGTTATGGACTTATAATTTTGTAACTATGCCATTTGCGATTTGTGCTATCCCATATCGACATCATTTTAAAATATTGTTTATAAAAATATATCCTGTTTCAAACAGAAATATCTTTTTCACAAAGATAAGGTAAATGGGCTTGTATTGGGACAATTGAAGACCACTGAGAAATTAAAAAGACACGTAAAAATAATGAGAAATAGTCTACAAGATTATTTTAGTCAACTAAAGATTTTACAAGAAATGTCACTATAAATCATATAACAGTGTTTCTTACTGTCTATTTTACAAATATATGTAATAGTATTTTGTGTACTTTTTAATCTGTACCTAAAATAATAATGTAAACCTAATAATGAAGTTCTGACACAGATACGAAACATGCTTTACTATTCATATCTTTATTTTTAATAAATATTTTGAGTGTTTGTTTTATTTGAATTTTTTTGTTTATTAGTTGATTTAATATATATTTGCATCGTTTGGTCATAACATATATCAATTTTCACAGGTATATATTCATATTATAATTTTTTACTAGTACAATACTCTATTGTACTAATGGAGATAAATGGATTTCACATATATTGTAGAGTTTGGTTGTAAAACATGTCTAAATTCACAAGTCAAGATTCATTAAGAAAATTTTATAAGTAATGATCTTTAGAATAGACGGAAGCAAACAAAAAGAAATAGAATTCATCATACGGTAGGTGACAGTTTGTCCCGTTATAAATCTGTCAGATGTTAATTTGGACGGAGGAGCATGCGGTGTGCACTACGCCTTGTTCCTGCCGAAGACAGCGCTTATGATTTATACGACAGTAACATAAGCTAAGCGCACACGAGCGGGTATAGATCAATGTATATATATATATATGTATTGTTTATTAAATAATAACTTGCTGTGGTATATAAAAACACTAGTAGTACTTTTAGTTGTAAAAGCTTTATAGGGGTGAATTCTCATTTGCTCTTTTCCAATGTATTTTTTTTTATTGAGATTCGACAGAATTATAGCTTCTGGCAGTAAAAATTCTGCAGGGTGTGTTATGCAGTAATCTGAATTTGTAAAAATCTTTTTATTACTATATCATCTTTAGGTTATTTATTATTTCTGAACTTAATTAATTTAAATATGTTAAATATGTTTTAATATGTTGTTTCAAGTAATTTAAGTGATGCGAAGATTGAACTAGCAAAATAATTGATTTTAATTTGTAGTAATAAACATTGATAATGCTTTTTCTTATTATATTATCATTACGTAATTTAGTATTTTTGAATCCATCGATTTTGGACATAGTGAACCTGAATTTAGTTGACAGTAAATGAACTATACATTGATTCTTTTAATACTTCTACGCTTTTATCTATGTATATATGGTTACTTGATTTTACACATTGTGTAAATTTTAACACAATTAGATTTAAAATGGAAAACCTCTTTAGGCTGTAAATGCTGTTTTTTGCATGGTAATCGTATGGATGTGTTGTAAGGCTGTATGCTTGGACCACAACTGTTCATCGCAACGTTAACGAATCTACGAAAAAGTTTAGAAAAATGAAATCATTAAAATAAAATTCATTATATATCATCATCGTCAAACCAAGGATGGACCTTTCGGGAATTTTACTATTATATCAGGTTTAATAACAATAAACTTATACGATGACTGATACGTAACTATTAGAATTTCACTTTCTACTGTGATCGCCTGAATATAGATAAAACTAGCGGATCCCGCAAACGTTGCTTTGCAAAAAAAATGAAGTTTTTAATTAACAAAAAAATAAGGGTTGATCGTAGAGGGGTGAAAATTTAGGTTTGTGTGTATTTTTGTATGCTGTATCATAAAAAAATAAAAACAAAAAATTTTGTTTAAAAAATAAAATAAAAAATTTAGGGGTGGACCACCTTTATCACTTAGGGGTATAGAAAATAGATAGTAGTCGATTCTCAGACCTACTGAATACGCACAAAAAATTTGGTAGAAATCGGTTAAGCCGTTTTGGAGGAGTACGGTAACTAACATTGTGACATGGAAATTTTATGTATTAGATAGATTACCAAATTTCTAATAGTATATGAGAACATTTTTAATCAGTACATCAGAGCATTACTGTTAAAACATATTATGAGATATAATAGACATTTATATATCGCTTCAATGTCCCTTGGTGATAACAGTTTCTCTACGAAGACTTGTGTCTCAATAGGTTGGCGATATCAATATGATATTCTCTTAAATCTTTTGATTAAGCAGTGGCAATCCCATACAGTTAACGCACAAAATTTGAATTACATAAAATTATATCCTGGGAATCGAACCTATGACTTATGATCGTATGTTTCAATTCTCTGTCGCTTTAAATATCGAGGGGAGTATTGATAATAGTTTGATCTTGGCATAAAATAGACATTTCCATAATTAAAAAGATTTATAATTGTAACATATTAAAAACACAGACATTTATACTCATATAGATTATTGTTGAAGTCACAAGATCTTATTCGTTTCAAAGCACACAGGATTTATAGTTAATTTATTCTTTTGAATTTATTTGTAAAAAAATATATTGAAATACGTGATAAAACAATTAAAAAGGATTCATAATTGTCTCTCTAAATACATATTTATAATTAAATACGATTTAATAGAATATATTAATATAAAACGTACAAATATGAAGTAATCTTTGTTGATTAGTACACTTTCTCTGAAACATTATATCCATGAAGCAAAACAAGGCCAATAAAAAAAATTGTAAATTTTTAACATTATTGCACAACTTTATCTAAGTGAAAATAAACATAAGAAATAAACTTCAGTAAAGTTAACGACAGTATAAACAATTCAGAATAACCAATTGATTTAACTTCTCTCATATGTACGCGTGTTTAATTAGAAAGGCAGCCTACTATTTGTCTGTATCTAATTTGAGTCTCTGACAACTACCGAGTATGGACAATGCGACTACTAAAACATTAGACTTAAATATGACTTTATTAATTGTTTTCTTTTATGGTCAATTCCTCGTATTGAGCAACAATAAGAAATATATTATTTAAAATTACAATCTATCTAATAATATACAAAGTGTGTATCCCGGAAGTCGAAATCGTAACCTACGATCGTAAATTTCAGCCCTCTACCTTATGATCATATTTAATTTAATTTATAGTTTACTTGAAATCAATAAGAATTTTTTTATTCGTAAATTCTAGCTGATGAATTAGCTGTGCGTCGAATGACTGCAATTGTTTCTTTATAAAAACTTTAAAGTTGTATATGTAGATTATTGCAGATACTAGTTAATATTGTATATATATATATACGAGTATATCGATATCTCTTATATATAAGACAAGAGAGAGTTATCCCTTTCAAAAACTTTAAAGTTACATCTGAGAGTAAACAGGTATTTATTAGTAATGTGACTATATTTCGTGGTCGCAGCGACTGATGCTTTTTCTAACCAACTTCTAATTAACTGCACGTGCTGACGGATACACCAAAGGGGGAAGTAAGTTCCGACGTGAATGTCTGTAATTAACAACTGCAGTACAATCGAAAATATATTCAATGTGTCAATTGTACAAGACAAAGATATTTGTTAATAATGTTTGTAAATTACCATTCGTATAGATTACATTTAAACGTGTGAAAATACTTTTTCTTTCACTCTCCTAGCAATATAAAACATTGAAAAGGTATAAAATAATGGCACTGTGTGAGAGAGATAGTAGCAATCACACCATTATTAAATCTAAATTTTTCTAAATCTAATGTTTTGTTCCTTTTAATAGCATTACTTACCACCCTGCGAGCAAACGATAGGAATGATGGGCGAAGGTTGTCGTCGCCCATCATTAAGGCGATGCTTTCCATATCTACTTTCAATTAAATCGACGTTTCCAGGGCACTGCGCATCAGATTTAAATATTACCGAGCCAAGCTGAGTTCTGTAATTAAGTTCTGTAACCAAATAAAGAAGAGAAGACCCACGTCAGAAGAACATGAAATAGGATAAGAAAATGTTAAAACAACTAATGAGTAGATGGAACAAATGGTTGGCTAAAGACAGGCCACCGTCAAAGTACTATTCGAGTGAACCAGCATAGTTCAACAGCCTTCTTCGTATGCTTTTTTCTAGTTAAATCTGTCCAGATAAAAGGATCAGGACTTACTTAATCCCAAACTTTAACTATTTAACATTATGAAGCTTTCAACAATAAGCGATTGTTAAACAAACAGTTTATCAATTTTAAGTTTGCTATTGTTTTTATTTTTTTTAGTATTTAATGGCTTATGATTTATTATCTACCGGCACGAATCGGAGAAATGTTTAAAAAAACCTATAAAATATCAAATACACTTAGTTAAACATGAGTATTACCGAATACCGTGTCTAAGAGAAATTTTATTAAGTGTTATTAGTCAATATTTTAACAGTAAAAAACAGGGGTCCGGTCGGACCTCACTGCGGGACACCAGAACGGGCGTTGAGGTTTTTTTTACTCCATACATACATAAATAGCCTCGTTTGAGGCCAGCTGTGAGTTAAATTGGATTCGTGTCGCGACGGTAATGAATTTGTGGTTGTGGTTGCTTATCTTAATATTCTGTCTGTTTTCTTACTTAATATCTTGTTGTATGTAAACGCATGAGTTGTTTTACAGATCATTACTATGTAATTCGTTTTAAATGAATGCGTTCTGGAATATATTACTTAAGAATTTAAATTTAGAACATGTCGACAATTTCGATTCATTAGGTACTAACAATTGTAATTGACATAACCTAGCGGTTTTGCAAGTTGAAGTGGCAGTCCATTATACATATGGCCGCCAGGTCCATAAAGTTTTTTAATCCCCCCCCCCCCCGGAACTTTCCTTCCCCCTTGCCATGTGTGGTGCAAGGACGTTACATTGTTCTCGTTCCATCCTTTTCAAACTTTTATATTACAATTTTCCTCTGTCTTTCGTCGCATACAAATTACTTCCCGTGTATTAATTTCCTTTCCTCATCCTAGTTCGTAGACCAAAGTAGGGGCATTAAGGTTTTAAAGTGGACATGACGAAGCGCCAAGTGTAGCGTTGAGCATCCACCCACAAAGCGGACAGATGACCTAGGTCTCCAGGAGACGCTGGTTATACGCCGCTTCCAGTCAGTTCTATTGGAGGGTTCTGGAGGTTTATAACCTGCAGTGGACTTCCTAAGCTGAAATGATAATGATGATGAAGTGCCTCTTACGCTCTGCCACCTAGAACCAGGTGACACTGTAAATTTTAAGGTGCAAAAAGGATTGTTCATGACAAAAGAAAAGTGTTTCACTGCACTCTCTTGATATGTATATATAAATATGTACATTCCTATTGAGTGAAGTAGATGATGATAATGGTGGTAATGAAATATTAAGAAAAAGAGAATATCTACTTTTATTCGGAATACCCCTTACGTGTTCCTTTGTAGCTTAAAACGGTAATAAAAATCTGAAAATGTCTCCAAATTTTGCAGACTTCTTAGAAAACAAGTCCTACAAAACGAAAATCGATATCCAGGTATAACTATAGGTATACCTGATTTAAAGGTAATTCGTGTAACATTCTATAAGCATCTAAAAGGATGATACTATATATCAGAGGTGACCACGCTGTGGCTCGCGAGCCACAAACAGTTCTTTGAACGATTATTTTTGGTTCAGATTGATTGTGAAACAAATTACTGGTGTGAATATTTATGAACATTATTCCAATATAAAATTACCGAAATTCAAACGCCGATCATAATTAAATAACCGATATCTCAAGTATTACTAGGAGTCACGAGTGTGCCATTATATTTAACTTCAATTAATAATACTTATTATTAAAATTATTCGAAAAAATATTTCTCTTGCGTGTTTCAAATGCGTATTCAATCGCAAAGAATGGCACGCACCGTCAGTGCTATGATGAAAATAATTTTATATACCTTTACCTATTTCAGTCTCAAATTTCAGTTTCAATGGAATTGGGGTAACATAATGCGGCACGTAAAGCACCAGATACATCTCGTTTATTACTTAGCAACTATCGTAAAGGTTGTGATGTAAAATTTTCCACCGTCCCATTAACGATGACTAACGCCGCCCAAACGGCCGGGCACGTCGCACGAAATCATTTCACAAAACAACACGTCCAAGTGTCTAACAGCTTGCCCACGCCGCGAGTTATAACCACGGTTTATCTCCGGCCGTGATCCTGAAACGACTGGATTTTGTTACACGAGAGAACGTACGTGGTCGGAAGATAAAAATCGAAATTTAGAACCGTGAAGGTGTTTTATGAAATATAACGGACATTTAAGAGATGTGTGAAGATAACATTACCGTTCATGTCACATTGTAAAAAAGTAAAATGTGTACAGGGCGATTTTTAACAGACTAAATAAAGTACTGCTTGTCCAATGTCCTCTCTCAATTATTTTTTATATATATATAGTTCTAATGGAATAGGCGTTTGTCTTCCATCTCACCTGATGAAAAGTGTAGATGAAGACGAACGTGGTACACGCCCACCCAAAAGAAACTTGTTCACTCTACTCTTAAAGGCCCTACAGTTCAACTCATCAAGAAAAATAGACCCAGGCAGGTCGTTTCAAATCTTGGCGACTCTCACCAAAAACGAGGTGTCAAACCGTTTAGTTCGACATCTGGGTATGTCAACAACGTATGGATGAAACTTTTGCCTGCGCCTAGTAGTTCTATAAAGAAATGAAGATGGCTCAATCAGTTCAAACGTCTTGTTGATGGAATAGCCGCTACCTGATTGACAAATTTGCCATCATTTCTAATAAGGAAATTGCGAGAGCCGACACATTTTTATGTGGTTTTGTCACAAGATTATAAGCGATGTAATGAAACGAAACAAAACCGAATTGGAGGAAAGTCAAGTGTTGTACAAAAAATTAAAAAATAAATAAAAACAAAAAATAATTGGAGATGTAAATAATATAAATGTTAGAATGAGAATGTGAAAGAAACGTAAAAGAAAGAAAAAGGAGAGAATTTGTGAAGGATGAGGGAGAAAAGGGGTAAATTAAAAAAGTAAGGAGTAGAAGTTATTAGATACTATATCCCGAACGAAAAGCCTCAAAATGGGTGCCATAAAAAATAAAGGACATGTATCACAACAGGACGGACCATACTTATCACTTCATCATCATTCGACGCCCCCTGCTGGCCTAAAGCCTCTATCGAGGATATACTGAACCAAACCCAATAATACTCGGAAATATTTGAAAATTTCCACATAGTTTTGCAATATGTAGATGCTATCATAAAAATACAGTAACAGACAAAAGTATATCTCCATTATTTTTGTTACCATGTTTTAATATTACCTTTGTGATTGATATTAGACATTTTGTAAAAGACATTGACACCTTTTTTTGTCCCTAAATATTTTTTACTTCTTTTTTTCAGCCGATGGATGCTCACATATACAAGGCACAGGCCTCCCTATAGATCACTATGATCTGATATATTTTCTATGATATGAAATATGTCGGTGATCTTTTGTGTCAATATTTTCATTACTGTATTACATTTATGATATGTATTATACCTTATTTATTATAAATATATATGTTATATACATATGAATGTATGTTTATATATGTCTATGTATATTAATGTACGTTTGTTTATACGATTCATTCATTCATTTCGATTTCGACCGATTACAGACTATGGTTGTCTGTAAGAGATTGCCTAATAAAGACCGCCTTTTATACTTTTTTGTATATTATTGTGGGACTATTTAAATGTTACGTGTAAAATAAAGAATATTAAATCATTAAAAGCAAATTAATGCATTCTAACAAATACATCTAAATTAGATAGAAAATAATAATTAAATTTCTCACTAATGATTCATTTGCTTAGTTAACAGACTCTCTGAAATTTTTGATGACTTATTTATTTATTCTCAATACGAATACATACAGCAACACAGTGTTGTTGGCTCTCTAAATAACATTAAAAGTTATCTCTAAGATTCTACGCTAAATTAATTATAACTACGATTTTTGAACTTTAATTACCGTGATAGGGAAAAAAACTAAATGATTTACATAACATTTTTTTTGTTCTTTGACCTGCGAAATGTTCTTCAGTTTGCCGTGTTTTGTGATAATATTAGCTAAAGTAGATCTCGAATAAGACAAAAACATTTTATTAATCTTAAATAACACTAATGCTCGGCTAGTAGAATGGGCCGATGGAGGTAAAAGTGCGAACAGCTGGTCACATTTGGTATTCACGCCCCGGGCCGCCGCGTCACCTCCCCGAGGTAGTTCTAAAGAAAAGATTTATCAAGTACTCGCACAGAAGTGACTATTACAAAACTTACAAAAATTTAATGCCGAAATGAAATTTTATCACACTGAATAGTTTGCGAATTGAAAAGATCTATTTTTAAATAACTGTTGCATACATATCCTTATGTCAAGTCGTAAGTTCGTTTTTTACGTTCTTGTACGTGATACATACGTGAGTAGATGTGAAGAATATCCATGTCTATTGCACCGATACGCCCAGTAGAATGGCAAGGTAAAATGGTAGTTAGCAGACCACATAATGTCCTGCAAGAGGAATACCAGACTCGCAAGCACAGCATTGGATCTCCACCCATAAGGTCCATGGATAAGGACCTTATAGTATGCCGCTAGATGCAGTTCGATTCCTTATAGTCCTATTGGAGATCTAAGAGGGAGACTTCATCCCTGTTTCGAACTCGTAGAGAATTTCGGACTATGACTACATGTGAACGATAACATATTGTCTAGGTAATTTACATACAAGACATATCTAGGTTAATAATTTTCGTATATGTGTATAATAAACATTTAAACAATTCAAACAATCTTTATTTTAAACGTGGGCGTCGATTGTATTGTAGACACTGCCGCATCTTTTATTCACACCTCAACTTACTTTACGACACCGAAAAAGCCCTTCCTCAAACTTCTTACGATATTATTTGAACAAGGCTTCAACGCGATCCTTCCAAATAAGCCCAACTATACGCGGCGGGCACGCAAATATGACCCCTCGGGCACTCGATTATCTTTACAATCGTTCATGAAAGATGACAATTCGTAAGGTCGATTTTTGCGTGGAAATGAAAAAAAAACGCCAACCGTAGAGAGAATGGAAATAAAATACTAGGTTAAATTGCCGGTACTTACGTAGTGACTGGCGCGATGTGTGAGACAAATACTGAATATGAAGCTGGCGGTTGAAACTTTGAAACACTCTGTTAACCTTTAACGGGAATCTTAATCTTAAATCTCAGCGGGTAAAGTATCAAATCGCGTGACGGTGTAAATTTTCAGTATATTGACGTCTCGCGTATTGTAGGTGAATTATTGTGATCCAAGTACGCTCTTGTTTCTTATTCCATTTTGTTCGAGTTTTCGGGCGTACGCATTTTTCTACTTAATTTCTTTCGCAAATTTATATATCTCGCTTCTATTGTGCGACACGTGAATGGTTACAAGTTATCTCGGATTGAGTATTCCAGAAATAAATTGGAACCACACGTTTTAATAAATATTTCAGGTTATTCTGAGTTAACATCTTCTTTTATATTTACGTATGTTGCTTAATGTGACGTATTTTGTTTTTGTCGTTCTTTGTATACTATAATTCCTAAGTTCATATATGTATTTAGTTCTATTTTCAACTATTCTGTAACTTTTTCCATTTTAAGCCTCTTCTGCTCACCGTCAACCTCCCCCCCCCCCACAATGATCTCAACCAGTGATTCCCAAAGTGGTCTATATCGACCTCTAGGGGTCTATGACAACCTGCAAGGGATCTACGAAAGTCTACGTCAGCGAAAAAAAATTTTCGGGTTCATGAAACGAATATGGGGGTCCACGATAGTGGATCTCAACACATACACTGATAGTACCTATTTACTTACATCATACTATCTTATAATATCAAAACATTTATATTATTTATAAATAATAATATAAAGAAACAGACTGGACATCATTAGCCGAGGAGATTTAAGATTAACCCTTACAAAATTGACGCCAAATGTTGATAATTTATTATCAAAGCATCAGGTTCATCCTTCTCACTAAAAATATTGACTTATTTCTTAAGTTATTTTATTTGTAGTTTATTTTAAGTTTATTTAATGTTACACATATTTTACACAACAGATACAAAATTTTATTTTGAGTAGTTTTAATTAATGAATGTATAAATTAACATGTGTTTTTACTTTAAGTTTTTAACACTAAACTTCACTACAGTTAGAAATTTACAGGAAAACAATATCAAGTAAGAAGGGGGTCTACCCAACACGGAAAAACATGGCAAGGGGTCTACGACAAAAAAAAAAGTTTGGGATACTCTGATCTACACGTACATATCACATATCTCATCAGTTCTTTTGAGATTTTTAGTTCAAAAATATTTAGATTTTCTCAAGACGTTTTCATTACCGTAAATTATCTTCTATGTATTGTATCCACGATTGTAATTGCCTTTATGATAAAAAAAACGTTCAAAATTGTTATGATTTTTCAAATCATTATATAAATATGTCCTAAGATATAACGAGACCCGAAGACGAATAAAACTAGGTTGGGCTGCATTTTTTATACATCGTCTTCAAGATGAATTTGTCAATCCACCAGAATAGACGCATATCTGACCAATGCATTCTTCTTATCGTGTATAGCAGAAATTCGGGTAACAAAAAATATTATAAGTAAACGAGAAAGTTGGTGGATATAACTCTAAGAAAGAAGTAACTCAAAATTCAGAACAAAGCACAAATAAAGGCCGTAGAATAGCAAAACTGAAATGAAACTGGACAGCCACGTTATAAGAGAAAGAGACTTCTAGTGCAAGCGCCAACTAAAATGGAGAAGATTAGACCAGAGTTCACATCTTGAAGATGGAGAGTAGAGACTTGTTCCTGGCTGTCCAAAACAGGTTAAAATGATGAGATGATATCTACTAGTACAGACAAGATTCCCGGATAACTCCAGGCACCGGTCACTTCTAGGATCGCCATTTACTTTCCTTGGACCTTTGCATGACTTTCGAGGGATAATAATGCAAAGGTTTCCTGTTGCCTTCTACAGCAAATTTTTTAGAGGGTATTTGGGCCCTAAGGTCACTTTCGCCTCATCAGTAGGAGTTACCCCGCCGGTTGTATAGTTATACAGACATTTCTTGGTCGCCATAACTTTGTCAGTTGTCTAGTAGGGGCATCCAGGCGCTCAATTGGTCGCCCGTCGCCATGCGATGCGACAAGGTGAAGATGGAAATTGGGGCCAGCGGAGATGCTATTTGCTATTTTCACTTACGCCCCTAGATTATAGAAGCCTAAAAAAAATGTCCCTTGAAAGACGGACATTTTTTATAGTCAAGGGTTCTCACAGTAGATTCCTGATTAATTTTTAAACCAATTATAACATTACACATAACATAAACACTGGTTACGTGTCATTTAAAAAATATCGGGTATCCGAAATTATTTTTTTAAATTGCTGAATTCAAGAAGCATGTAGATAATGATATATATACACACACTTGATATTATTTTACATAATTACTATAAATTCAATCCGGTTTCAACCGGTGATGATAAGAAAAGCTACACACAAGTAAATCAATCATTCACAAATTACAACGTCAAATCTGACTGCACTGATCCAGTTCGCAAGACGTATTAACTGTGATATCTATCGCATCTGTAATTAACAGGGCTGAATAATTAGCTCCGGGGCTATCTGGCAAGAGAGCCCCCAATTCGACGTGTCTCACGTGCGAATGTTCAGTTAAGGTCTATTTAACAATTTAGCGTGTTGATTTCTAGTCACTTATAAATTTATACGCTTTAGTAGGTCGATTTGAGCTACCTTCAGAGGCTTCCCCGGAGCCTTCGAACTTCACCACACACTCACTTCACAACCGTGGAATATTCAAATAATATTTGGGTAGTAGTGATAGTCTGGTCCAAAAAAATTACCATTCCAACACGTATCGCCATAGCTAGTTGAGTTACCACGTGAGCACGTATTCGTTACTTTCACATTGCGAGGAAGATGACACCCAATATATGATCGAGGTGATGTGTTTAATGTACATATAGATACTATTTACAATTAACCGAATGCAATGCAATGGAAGCGACTTCATTACCGATAGCATTCCTGTTTGAATACTGATAAATTTAGTTTCAGAGTATATAAACAAGTCATTGAAGAAGACGGCAGTCTCTTTGACGCTAGTTACTTACCTCTTTCCTTCGAACCGCTCCGCTGTATCACTTTGCAATGACACGCAACGTGGAGCTCTAACGAACTTTTCTTCATTAAAGTAATAACAACAAAGTTCGTAACGATAGCAAGCACTTGAAAGTATTCAAAAGTACCTAACCCCAGGCTCACGAGCCCGGGACTGCAAAAGGCGTTGCGCTGAGATTGCGTACTTTGTTCTGCTTTAAAAAAAAAAGTTTTTAATCTACATGCCTTCACAACTTCCCTCCTTTTCAGCTCGGGGCCATTTTAATCTGTTTTCCGTTGTATACGGACAAATAAAAAAGGCCAGCTGCCGCTGCAGTTACAAAGTTATTTAGTGAAGAATTAACTCCGCGAGCGGTGTACTTTTTTTTTAATCTGCTTAACACTAGCTAATTGCTCGTTATAAGACAGCCGATTAAAAGTTGCCCGTAACTGTACTCGCTTTGAACCGTATTAGCAACATTTTTATCTTATTATTAAAATATCTTTTAGTTAATTGACCTTTATGGAAATTCTACAATGCTATAAGCAGACTAGGTGCTATCAAATAGTACTTGTATATATTTATTTTGGAGTCAATTAGTTAAAAATTTTCGAGTGGAGATTTCTCTACGAGACTATAAAAGGAAACGAAATCCATTGATGAATATCAGATACATCTCTATGAGTTGGCAACTTGAAGAGGGAGATAATAAGGAATAGACCTTATAAAACGAAAAGCAGCCATAATTGTAAAGTTCTATAAGTATAGTTTAATAATAAATACAGTATTTTATAGCAATTGTTACCTAATCCATTACAGTGCGTCTGTATCGCGTCTGTAATTTCCAGTATTTATTGTTTGTTCTACATACTACTTGGCGGCTTAACTACAGCGTTATGTATATGTAGGAACGAACAGGATCATGTTGTCAGTAAAAGCTAGGCCTCGGGCGAACACGCCCCGACATGAACTAGATCCTAAATCTACACCGCGTACTTATTCTGATGCAAATAAAATATTTACTTACGATTCTGATTAAAAACGTATAGAAATTAAATTGTAAACAAAATAATAACTGTAAAGCAAAATTTTGTAAGCAAAAGAAAAATAAATAAATTGTAAAACTAAAGAATTAGGTGACGGAAGAAAGGAATTGGAAAAGAGGGAGATGGTAAGACAGACGAAATGTGTAAAGTAAGAATAATAATGAAATAACTTAAGAGGAATTGATGTAGAGTGCGGAAATAAAATAAGATGTGAAGAAAAAATTATTAAACAAAGATAAATGACCCTGTCTATCTACAAGATGTTCCTAATAACGAGAACCGTTTAAAAAAACGTATAGAAAATAAATCGATTGTTAAAAATCGATACGGATTTTTAATATTATTTCGTTCGAAGCAGTTGTATAGAATTTATTTCTTCTGTAATAGCACTATCGTCTATAGTAAGAACAAACATATCGGTAGATATTAAATACAGTGCAGGGCTGGTCATGTTGGCGATCTTTGAGAGGCCTACCTCTTGCAGTGGGCGTCAATCGGCCGAAAAAGAAGAAAGTTAAAAAAAGTTTTATTTATAGAAATATCTCGAAAATAATTTAATTTAGAAATATTGTACAAAACAATGTATGTCATATCTTAACATATATCACAGCATGCATTACTTCAAAATTTTATTAAAAAATTTATAATGTTTTGGATATTTAAATACGAAAGAACTTTTAAATTATTTGGTTCTTTGACACTAAAAAACATTTATTATAAAATAACTAAATAAAAATACATACCACGATACTTACGTTAATGCGTTGTTTACATTTAAATAAGAAATTACTTAAGATAATCTCGACAACAAAACCTTTGTTGAAAATTTTTGAAATTTAGTTTTTTGTAAATAAATGTCGTTTACCCGTTGGCATTTAGATTGAAATTCAATAGCTCTAAAGGCCGTTAGTCTAGACATATTGTTATTTTATTTTTAGAAACCTCGTCACTTTGCATTATTTATTTCACCTGGTTGAAAAGAGACAGGCTTTTTCTTCATAATTTCAACTGCATGACGTCCAATGCTGGATAAAAATTTCTACCGAAGACTTTCAAAAGTACCCGTTCAGATCTGTCTACCTTGCAGGTGAACATTCACTGTGATTGCCGATCTGTATCAATACTCCAGAACCTCCAGGCTCCAGGTGGATTGCTGTTGTAACTTCAAATTTCCCATACGCTTGGCTTTGTCGGTTTTGTCCACTCGTCTAAGGATTTCTTCGTTTATGATTCAATCTCACCATAACTCTTTGAGCGACAGTTTGCTAATGACTCTGAAAGTGAAAGATTAGACCACTTAGAGGAAAATATGAACGGATTGTTCTAGAATAATTCCGCAGCTTCGATAGCATTATTGTAGATTGCGGTAATCAATAACGTTGTAGAGCTCGGACGTTTGGGAACAATACAGTCCGGATCACGTACCAAATTGTTGGCCGCCATATTTTTTCGCGTAGAATTCCTTCTGTCGTTCAATTATTCGCTCGCCCATTGTGTGCGGCGTGTGAATTTATTAAATTCGCAACAAAAACACGTAATCTCAGTATTTTATTTCGCTCCACCACTAAATCTATCTCCATGTTTTTTTTTTGTAATTTAATAACATCAATTTAAGCATGCTTTTAAATATTAACTAACTAAATTATATCTAATTAAAATTTAACATGCTTTAACAAAGCTTGTTTGAAAAAGGGTATAATGAAAGAATTCAGTCGTAAAATTATGTGTTTTCCATATAGTGAAAATAATTATTAAAAAGCAGAAATAAAAATAAAAAATTAACGTAAAATAACAGATGCAGAAACTGCATAATATGAGTGCTTATCCTTATTTATTTTTTGAGCAATGATAGCCTAGTGATAAAGGACTGAGACATGTGATGGTCGCGGTGTCACAAATAACAACTCACAAATAAGTTTTCAGAGGATGGGCAGCAGCATCTTCTGCGTACAGACATACATACAGACAAAATTCCTTCTTTATAAGATCAGCGAGAGAGATAAACAAACTAGCTCGGTACCCCGAACTAGATTTGTTTGTCTCTAACACGCATAATTTTAAACAAACTATATCGAAGGCGTGGTTTGACAGTTCCGGAGCGTGATGATAGCTTCATATTAACTTTAGTGTATTCGCTCAACTTAAAGGCAATAATGAATTTTTTATTGTTTTTTACTTTCTGCGTTTTTTATGTTTGTGTATCAATGTGCGAAAACATGTAATTGGTTTATAGTTTTTATTTAGGTTTTTATTTGTAGTTATAAGACACTGTTTGTTTTCCGAAAAATAATAAAATAAATAAATAAAATACTTTACTGCGATCGTTGACCTGCTATCTACCAAATCTACCAGAAGTGGCGATTGTTTTATATCTCCCTCTAGACAGATGACATGACATATTTGGGAGAGACTGCAACGATTTGTCCACCGGTTACCGGTTGTACGAGTAATGTGCCTTCAAAGCTAATTTGCAGATTTTGAGGCTTGTCGTATTCCAATTGAAAAAAAATATTGATTTAATATATTTCAGTGAATAATTTATTCGACTTATTTAAAATAGCTTTGTTTTATTGATAAATGAACAATACGATAATATCTTTAAAGATTTTGCAACAACCAACCACCCTATATAACCTTGAGATTTTTTAAATGCACCACTTTCGGTTGACTAAAAGAATATATACACGACATTACTTCGTCTGCCCTTACATAATATGTAAACTTACCTAAAATTATGAGTATATACCTCTTATTGAGGTCTACTATGTAAAGGATTAGAGACACTGCAAGCCATTAAATGAATCAAAATTAAGTGTTTAATATTATATATTTATTAAACGTCAACATTAGATTTTACTGCCGTCATATTATATCAGTAATACGATATCATTAATTCAACCCTAGCTTTTTGGAAAGATCCTCACGATTATGATCTTCGCGTGACAGAACGACTCATAATATTACTCTTCAGTTAGAAATCCAAAGAGTAATTCGACGTAACGTTAATTTGCAGAATGTACTTTTAATATTTATAATAATTTTATGGTATTTTATTATTTAGCCTAGAAAATGTAATGCGAAATTATCAATTTCGAATCCTGTCTAATATAACATAGCTGGAGTTAGATTCCATTGTAAAAGTTTACTGCATTGCAGTAGTATATGAATATTTTAATATTTAACCTACTGGCAATTTTTATATTCTTTACGTACAACACATATATATGTTGTACGTAACGGTGTACGTGATTGAACTCCTACAAAACGGCCCGATCGATTTTTATGAATCTTAGCGTGCATATCGGCCAGGGTGAAGAATCGGACATATACATATAGCCTCGTGATATACGTCATATTAGGTAGCTTCGTTTATTTATAGCGTTGCGTGTAGAAAAAAAAGACAAGAAAACAACAAAAGGAAAAATATTAAAAAGGTTAAAATTGCACAAATTTCTGACATATAAATGAAATGTGCCTGTATGAGTACAAGGGTAGTGCATAAGATTTAAACCACCTAAATATTTCCTAGTATTTTTTGTGCCATATGCCAAAATTAAATGCTTTTCGAACCGTATATAGCCATATATTAAATATTTCGTCTAAACTCTTAAATGAAATGTAACTCGAGAATTTAGTAATAATAGTATTTTATAAACAAATACGTGTCTGTGCAGTCACTTAATCTATGACACCGTGTACACCGCGTTGTCCCGTCTACGCAAAGTCCCCGCAGCGAGACTTAAGCGCTTGATGCCTTATAATTCCCGTTAAAAGCGGCCGGCTCCGCGGACGTCGCTCATTTCGCTCGCCGGAAATCGCGATGCGATCTACGGGATTTGTCCGGATCGGTTTTGTACAACGCGATTTATTCGGCGCATACATTTAAACAAACTAAAGGGTAGTGTACACTGAAAGAAAAATAGTTTCATAGCTCTTTAGCAATTTTTTTTCTTAACTAAAGTTTTCTTAAGTATTCGAAAAATTGAATACTTTTGGTTAATGCACAGTATATGTACGTATATTTAGCAATTTAAATACTCTTTTTACGCACACGCACACTCAAGCGCGTACACACACACATACACATACAAACACACATGCATCTGTCCCCCATTTCACGAAACCAGGAGGTCTTGGAAAGAAGGTGTAGGATGCAATATCTATTCTGAAACTCTGATGGCTACAATGCTATCCTCACCTTCGGCCTGGGAACTTACGAGCGAGTACTGTACAACAATGCTGAAGGACTTGCGAAAAATAGAGCAAAAGCGGAGGAAGCTGGCCTGAACAGCCACTTTATCAGAGAAAGCTGCAGCTAAATCTCCCCTGCGAAGTAATGCCTAGCGGCCATGCCGTGGGGACTAGGGATACCGAAGAGAGAGGATTACGTATTTTAAGCCTCTTCAAAAAAAACACGCACACGCATACACACAAGTGTAAATAACAAGTAAGCCTGTTATCATTAAACTAGCGAGAAGCAATCAGTCGCCAACCCCATCTATCGGCACCGCCTGTACTTACAACATTTCGAAAGCAATCTTTGTACATAGCGACTTATTAAAAAAACTTTACTTACATTCTAAAACGTTATAAGGTTGAAGTAGTTTACTTTGTCTGGCATAATATCCCTCTCATGCAAACTATTTACCATTACAAAAGCTAGCATATACATTGTTCTGTAAATTTTATTAATATAATCATACACGCGGGTCCCTTTTGAAAATTATATTAATATAACACCCTATACAGACATACGTTTCGCAACAAAACATTTAATATAAATTGCAATCTTTATTAATGACGTCACGATCTTTATCGACTTCCCCTTATTTCGACATCGAGACAGGGGACGCACGAAACATTTCAGTTCCAGAATGAAACTCCTTGAATTTATCAAAATGATTAATGTTGCGTTTTAAAACGGTGCTTGATCTTGAATAATTATCTATACTTGAACGCTCGAGGTTTTATTTAATATTACTGTATTATACGAACAAGTTAAAATGCGAAGCGTGAGCGACTGTAATGACACTTTCATGGATGAACATTGTAAATTTTTAGTGTAATATTCTAATGTATTACGTGTAAGTTAAAGAGATAGAACGGACGATAATAAAGTTTTTTAAATCTTTTTTTTAGCGACATTTCTTAATGGCTATTTGACATAAACAATGTATTCTAAATAAAAAGATTTTATGTAAAATACAATTGAAATCGTGCAATTTATTATCTACCGTTATATCAAGGCTTTTCATAATTTTCTGACGGCGAATCCTTTTATGTTTTGGCCGAATAATACAAAGCAAACAAGAATACCTCAACAATATGGTTGTGATAGGCAAAGATAACAGTTACTCGGGGTGTCCTGGTTGAGTATTCCTCATCATCCCTCAATTCTTCTAGTCAGCCTTCGTTAGGGACGATCGAGAGGTTGTTAAACACTGATATAACCTTCTGTAAAAAATTACTATTGTATAATGCGGAGAGGGAGCAAATAAGAACAACAGAATTCTAAATAAAAAAAAAAAACACACACACAAAATTTTACGTAATTTTTAAAGTACCTAAATATCGTATTAATCTAGGACACAATACTCTCATGTAAAGGTTTCTTTCATCAATAACTCTTAATAACTTTCTTCTTCTTTTTCAGCCGATGGACGCTCAATGCAAGGCCTTCCTTGCCTTTAACTATGTCTTCTGTCCGTCTAATGGGGGCGCCCACGTCCCGTCCACCAATTCGTGATCGCCACTTGAGAAACCTTTAGTCCCAACAGCCATCAGTTGCACGAACGATGTGCTCCGCGCACTGCAGTTTCAGACAAGCAATTCAACGAATCTGATTCGACCTCGAAACCAAACTGAGCTGACCTTCTCCGTTGCTATCTGGGTGATCAAGAGCCTTTTTATGAAGCCTGTATTAAGTCACGTCTCGGATCCGTATGTCATCAACGACAACACACATTGGTCAAAGACTATCATCTCCACACACTGCGTTTTGGTTAACTTCTAAATTCAAATAAAAGAAGCTGTTGTTTCTTTGTGTAAGAAAAAATTGTAAATAATTATAGAACCGCTGTCGTGCCTCGCAGCTGGGAGAAGAATGATCCGTATCAAATAGCGGCAACCCTCTCCCAACTGTCTGCGTTTAGTAAAAACGAAAAAATATATTTAAAATAACAGACTAGAGATACAAATTAGAATTAATAAAAAAAATGTCTACTATTCTATATTAATATATTAACATATTTAATGTGCCAACATTATATAATATATTATCATTTCATACGCAATAGGCCTCTCTCATTAATAAAAATAAAAATCAAATAAATTACCAGTACGTACAATTGTACTGTAGTGACATTTTTTGTTTAGGCCATGAATGCTAAGAGAGACTTAACTCACTCCACCCTTTTATACGCACACACTTTTTATTGCTATGAAATTCAACAAAATATAAAAAATACGGTTAACCATTGTTAAAATATTGATATTTTAATAAATTTTTATGACAATGCGAATTCCCGGTTCGCTGCAACGGGTTGTCGAATTATAAATGATATGGTAATGACTAAGCAAAAATTATCGAGCCGCATCCCTGTCTTACAAAGTTTTTTGACGGTTTCATATTTTAGGGATCCTTTACGAATTTTTAAAGCAACTTTTATAATTTTTTATATTGCTATAATAATATTAATAATAGTATTTATTCCAAAAGAAAGGCGTTTCTTTCTGATTATTGATAGAGAAATATAAATTGTAGATCGTATAGTATAATTGAAAAATCTTTCTACATTGTTTGATAGTAAAATTTTTAAAGCGGGACCGTGAGGGCAGAACATATGGTCGCTGGGACCCTGAATTTCGTGTAAGTGGTGGTGACCCCAGACCGACAAGCGCAGCCTTATTGAGGTAGACATATAATGTACGCCCTTTCCAGCCGGTGTTATTGCAAATCTAAGTTAAGTAGAGAAAGACGTCAAGTATTGCGTGTTACGCCTAAAATAATGATAGTGTAAATTAAATTTAATTCTGTATTTAACTATCTGTGCCCGCAAATTTGTCCGCGTGCATTTTAACCAAAAAATAAACAGTTTTTTGAGATTTTTTTCGTTTTTATTTTAATTATGTGACCCGTACATGAATTTCACAATTAAAATAAATTCTTATGTAACCCACAAGTCGAAACGTCTTAATTCCTTCGCAGATTTCGTTTCAATTCAAATCAACTTGAACTGTCACGGCAATATATGAAATTCATTGTAATGATAGTGGCGCCATCTGTCGAAATTTTTTTCATACTAACTTTAGAAACTCATGCGCTCATGCACAATATTGCTGAAGATCATCACATGATCAAGAAGTGTATAGTTTAAGATTCTGTAAAGTATATATAGACAAACATTTATTTATGTATATACAAAAAAGAATTAAATAATTGAAATCTTTGTAGTATAAAAGAAAATGTTTCACAAAATATATTTCGTAATTAAAATTTCGTTTATTTAATACGGAACCCGAATAAACGAGATTGCCCCTCAGATGTTCTAAACGACTGCGCGACTAAGAGTGACTTTCATAAACAAAATAGAATGTAATCGAATTAATGTGACAGAGTTGATAGGCGACGTCTGCTTACGCCATATTTAATGGTATGATGTATCACCACTGAATGACTACCGCTAAGCGCTGGTAAAGCATCGCTCTTTAGATCAGGGGTAACAAACACCCGGACGAGGCGCGAGATACGAAGCTATATATTTGTCAAAGAATTATATATATAGATATATATATATATATATATATATATATATATATATATATAACATATGCATATATGAATATTTATCGCTCTTTTGACATCGGCACAACGCTTTTTAAACGGTTTTAAATTTAAGCACCTTCCCGTTGTCAGATTAATCAGAAATTTGGTACACACATTTAATTTTGATGAAAATATAATATAATAAAATCAATAACATTATAAATCTAAAATGGCCGCCGATAAAAAATGGCGGATTACATATTATTCCTTAACCCCCTCAATATGGGTATCAAATGAAAGGGCTGCACTAGTAAAACACGACGATTATGTCAAAATTTAAAATTTAAGATGGACGCCGTTCCAATATGGCGGATTCGGTACATATTTTTCCACAACCACCACAATATGGGTGTCAAAAAACCGTTTAACTTAAAAGTTTTTTAAATGTATTTATTCAACTTAGTTTTGAATTATTCAAACCCTTTATAAAAATATTGCCCGGTAAGCAATATACAGTGAACTGTGATATATAAGACATACGCTAGTAGGTTTCTTGTTTAATATCCTCCAAATTAGACTTCACGTACATAGATGATATTTGAAAATAGCTCTATGCTATTTATGAAGCTATAGAAATAAGCATTGTACACATATAGAGATATCTTGTGAAAATTATGTCTCATATCTATATACCGTATTTTTAACATGTTATAACGAACAAAAGTATCTAGATTGTATTGGTTAATACCAGTGTGTAAATTATAAATTATACAGTATTAAAAATACAATTTGGGAGCAAAAAAAAGACTACAAGTTTTACAAATAAAAGTGTATCTTAAGCTTTCGTAAATGTTTTTAATTTCATAGCAGAGATACGTTGTAAAAATAGTATTGAAATCGTAGGTTGAGGGTTCGATTCCCGTGACATAGTCTTATGTAATTTTCACATTGTGCAACAGTTATATAAGATTGCTACTCATAAGCAAGTTTCCAGAGGATGAACAGTAGCGCCCTCTATGTACCATCTACACTGCGTTCGTAAACCCGCCAGGAAATCGTGGCGATAATGTTGTATCCTTCCATAGATATTTTTAGTCGAGGCTTGAAACGACAATAGTTGTCTTTTAGTTAAATATATTTTCATCCCTTTCTAACATTAAAAGGAATGAATAACATCGAGGTTCACCGCAGCCAATATAATGATAAACGAAATCTTTTTATAACCTCGTACGCGGCCCGGGTTCAAGAAGGCCGGTAATCATTTGACGATGACTGGCTGTTTCCGTCGCCTTTGATCACTACCACACCTGTCCCTTTCTATCGTCAACGGAATAATAAACATTTTTTTTTATTAATTCCTGCTGGTTTATTTACACACATCCGTCTAAGAATGAGCTTAATTGACTGATCGGGAGTATAGATACACATTGTTGTAATTTCTTTTGTATCGGCACCATTAAAAGATATTAAAGATGGGATTTTTTGAACAGTAATATTACCTCTATCTTAGTGGTTTAATACTGCGACTTGAGACGTATGAAACATGCCGCCTCGTCAAGAGATTGTATCATGTATTCAAACTTTTGACCAACACCACGTCAGGTAAGCCACGTATACTCTACACCAGAGTTTCCCAACGTGGTGCCCACGCCCCACGAGGGGGCAGTTTGAGTTTTAACGGGATGCAATTCGAAAATGGACTCGACACTTGGTTAACTCTATCGCTTTAATATTAAATTAATGATGTATGTTACATGAGGGGCGCAAGGATTTTAGAATGGCATTAGTGGGGCATGGTACAAAAAAGGTTGGGAAACACTGCTCTACACTGTCATGTGGGATCGTATACCATAGTGGACGCAAATCCGTGATCATACTAAAACCGTTTCTGGAGTCTCCTTCGTAACTTCTTTCCTTGTTGAGGCTTTCGTTAGTAGTAGTAATGTTACAAACGAGGTGATATCGACCAACCGAGTCGAATTTCGGCACTTGCTAAACGGATATTATCAACGAGTGATATCCGTTTAGCAAGGTCCTTTCTTGATGATACTTGTGCCCAGACACACTATGGAAAGTCCGTTAAAGAGATCTAAGAGCACAACGACCTTCCAATCCAGTGAAATAGTAGCATGTAGCAGCCCGAGCCGAAGCTCTTCCGGGCGCAGTCAGACTTCGCTTAAAGAGGTCTTAGGCTTGTCCGCAATTAGCACCCTACGAAACTGAACCAACAGAATCTGTCAAATGGCAGTAAGACAACATTAGTCTAATCCTAAAAAAGGTACACGATTTATGTCCGGTCAAAAGTATTTTACACTATTCACATTAAGTAACCGAAATATTCTATGATCAAAAAACTATTAATGAAAAGTTAATTTCTCAATTGTCAGTTTTTAACAATAATGTTGTGTGTATTTAACATTACCGAAACATAAAAAAATAAGTACAAAATGCTTATGTCAAGCATTATCTACCTTTTAATCGAAGGCGTATTCATAGATATTTTCAACAGACTTAATAACACAATGTTGGTAAGTATTACATTTACACATGTTGTATTCAATTGTGGGGTTCTTTTTAAGGCAGGTAGGTATTGGAAGTAATAACAACACGAAGTCCGAAGTAGAAGTGTTTAAATTTATCAAACTGAAAAAACTATGAAAGCTATGTTCATTCTATAAAAATCGTCCAGTCAATTACAAGTCAAGAAGTATTGTAGACCGCTCTCTTACACACGATATATATAGAGAATTATATTTCGGTGGAATTCTCCTTTTTGATCGGCTGCTGACGAGCTCCTATAGTAATTAAAATTAAGATACAAAACAAGTAAAGGCATAACATATTCTTCGGTAAAATTATCCGTAATAGAACTATGTTAATCATCATTATTATATGATGTTACTATTCTAAGCCTCCCCCATATTCCCAATAGGACAAGTTAGAAGCAACTTCCATTCGGCATGTCGATAACTAAATCTGAATTCCCGATTTGAAAAGTATCTAGTCTTTGTTCATTTATAAAGATAGTTTGTAAAACTAATGCTTTTAAATTCTAAAAAGCTGGAATAAGAAGTTATTCGTTACCTTTGCTTCACTGTGGATCACCTTTTTCATTTACCAAGGCGTTATTAAAGTAAATCCCCGCGTTCCCATTTAGTCCGATAACGCCTTTCAGTGCCCCAACTTTGTTATCGCTTACTTTGTATCGCTAATAGAAAATATTGTTAAGTAAATTAACCTATTCAGTACGAGTAAGCGAAAAATTTAATCTCACTACAAAATTGTACTTTATTGAAAGTGAATAGAGTGTAAAACGGTTTATGGAAAAATTAATCGATTTTCACCTGTTTCGCTTCGTGAATTTTTGCTTCCTAAACTTCTGGTTTGGAGTTTAATGAAGTTTGAAAGAGATTTTAAGATTTGTAATTGTGATTTGATTTGTAACTTTTTTTTTATTTTTACTTTGTCTATAAATGTTTGTTTTTTGCCAGTTGTAAATTAAAAAAATATAGCATATTTACGTAACAATAATTTACAAATATTTTAAGGCATTTTTCTGTTTGATTAAAATGGAATAATTATCTTTTATTGTGAAGTAGAATAAAGAATCCCTGATGATATGGCGGTGATGGCTTACGACAAACATTTGAATTATCGTATGATGTTCCGGCGTTATACAAGCGCAGATTCGGTCGGTGGCGTAAACAAGACCTTTGCGACAAGATAAGTCAAGTCTTTTTCATAAAAAATAAAAAAAAAACTAAAAACAAATAGATATAATATTTCTTAATCCTAATAAATTTGTAATGAAAAAATTAGTCAAAATAGCTATCATATCCAACGGTTGTTTTTTCATTTGAATCATTTCAATAACTGACAAAATACTACGGAGGGTTGCTAGTAAATTAATTATGTACGTTCTTTGATTCATTGTCCAAGAATGAGTCGCTTGAAGCTAGGGCTATCACAATGTAATAACAATATGCAAGCATTACGTTAATTAAAGTTTGTACATGTAATAGCAAAGAGAAACTGCCCTTTTCCTTTGAAGGCCTTCATTTTTGTGTCGTAAATTATATAAACATAGATATAAAAACTATTTACTCAGTGATGCTTTAATATATTTTTATATAAATACATTTAAAAAACTTTTAAGTTAAACGGTTTTTTGATTGTGGTGGTTGTGGAAAATTATGTACCTAGTCCGCCATATTGGAACGGCGTCCATCTTGAATTTTAAATTTTGACATAATCATCGTGTTTTACTAGTGTAGCCCTTTCTTTGATACCCATATTGAGGGGGTTAAGGAAAAATATGTAATCCGCCATTTTGTATCGGCGGCCATCTTAGATTTATAATGTTATTGATTTTATTATATTGTATTGTCATCAAAATAAATGTGTGTACCAAATTTCAGATCAATCTGACAACGGGAAGGTGCTTAAATTTCAATTTCTAATTTTGACCCAAATAAACAAATTCCGTACGGGTCGAACTAAATAAAACCGTTTAAAAACATGCATATTTTATGATACATTCATAGGGAAAATGTGAGGAAATTGCAATTTAATTCTTTGATAGAAAGCATAGATTCAAGGTGTTTTTAATGACGACGTTAGTATAGCCTTTCGACTATCTTACTATATGACAGATACTGTATCTTTCAAAATAACTTTATCATTATTTGTTTTATTAGAATTCTCTATCTGTCGTCCTTCCTCTATTCTTTCTTCTCTCATTCTTAATACTCTCTTTCTCTTTTATCGCCTCCCATCTTACGACACATTTCTACAATTTTAATTCTAATTTTTTTTTTAAAAATTTCCTTCATTATTCAATATTTCAATAAATATAAGTTTTAATTTATAATTAAATTTTCTTAATTCTTTTATTATCACAGTTTATTTCCTGCCTGTATTTTCTTCGCAACCGGCCTAAGTTTTATTAAGTTTTTTTTTTTTTTTTATTGGATTCTTTTTACAATATTGTAAGGATATTCATATTTAGTCACTATTTCATTTGATGCACGTTTTTTCATACATAAAAGTAGCCACTAGATGTATTGTCGATATAATCAAGGTTCCGGGAAGTCGCTGGATCAACCTGGCGATCCTTGCCTGCCTATGCTTTGGATTAAGCATCTATCGACTGCCATGATAATGACAATGATGGTTAATTTAAAAAAAAAACATAAATAGATAACAAAGTGTTGACAACCCTACCTGTTAAGTTATTTGTTTAATGATAAAGCGGTATTCTAGGTTTTTGTTGGCAACGTTTATTTTATTCCCGTTCCGTTTTGTTTCTACGTTGTTCTAAGGTTGTAATTTAGCTTCGTGAGCTGTTCCGATATGAAAATTACTTCATGACTATTCAATGTTTTTTTATAGCTATTTTACTAATAAACACGATGACGATTATAAAATCTATAGGGCTTAGAATTTTCTATTACTCTATTAAGTAATAAGTTAAGTGAGTTTTTAAGTTCATATAAAGATTTCTTTATAGAATCACGTAGTCACATCTGACTATATACTACAAAAAGTTTGTGGCCTTTCGCGCTCTTATAAACAAATATATCAATGTAATATTTATTAGAAACATCTGGTAACATTAGGTGTTACGGACAGTCCTCTGTTAAAGCATGCCTGGAAGAGGACAAGACTAATTCCCACGTACTGCTTCTTTGTACGGGAGTAGCATCCTACAGGACTACCTATTTTGGATCACAAGGTTTCTCTTCGAGATTGCCGGTGACAAGCTGTTTTTTTTTTGTTAATTTGTTTTACACAATTTCCTCTAACGTAGTCAGAGCCTATATATCTATTTACAATTTCTAGACAGAGGGGGGAAATCCAGCATAGGACGCCTGGGAATGGAGGGCCCAGGCAGTGTCAGACTCTTACCGACAAGCTGGCTTAAGTAAAGCTTAAGTAAGCCGATGCAAAATAAGCGCAGTGCCGCTTGGTTTACGAAACCATACCGCAGAGACAAATCTAGATAAGTCTTGTAATATTTATCAAAGTAATAAATTTATTAATCGATGAACAGTAAAATAATTTTTGATCCATATATTATTATTAATGTATATATTGTACGACATACTCTGTCTTATGTATGTCTTATGTGTATAGTTATGTGTGTATTTGTATGTATGTACACCCTATACTGCCCTCTCCTTCATGTCTCTCATCTCCATCCAAAGGATATATGGCAGAGATTGCCTCGAGCGATAAGACCGTCTCTTGTACCTATATACATTGTTTCTTTTTTTTAGTTATATAATATACAAATGTAATATAAAATGGGACATAAATAAATAGATAAAGGTTGGGTGAATCTTATAAAATAGGAGTACCAGAGTCACATTAGGCGAAGACTAAAGGCATTGTTGCCTTTTGTATCAATGAGCCTGATCTTAAAGTACGATATTCCCTTAATGAGGTTATACACGAATAATAAAATAATAATAAAGCCTTTAATATCTTGTAGAAAGAAAAGTTATATATTTATAATTTTCTAGTTTTACTAGTTGGTCTCCTTACTCTACAAGAACCTCTCCGCGGGTGAAGGGCACCTCCGAAGAAGCCCAGATTTCTCTAATTTATGTTTTTAAGTGCTACTGTTAGTTCTAGTACGTATATTCACGAATGATATCAATATATAATTATGACCAGTACGCCTCTATCGAATTGATTCAAATCGGATGACCAAGTTCTGTAACCTAACACGGTTAATCGAAAATTAAACTTCGTTTCAAAACTATTTTATAGACGACCGGACCGCGTCGACCATAACTCAAATAAGTTGGTCGCATTCCAACTGCGTTGCCGTGATTTTGAATTGTTCTAACAGTTATTCCTTTGGCATCGATGTTTTACCTTTTTATAACCTTCTTGGGAAATTAAAAAAAAAATTCGTGATAACTTTTTCCCAGCAATTACATGTAAATATTGTAGTGTGATATCTAAGTCAACGGTTTCCTTGGGCATTGCTTTGAATAAGAAGATGAACTCAGTTCGGCCGTTTTTACAATTAAATAAATACATTTAAAAAAACTTTTAAGTTAAACGGTTTTTTGAGACCCATATTGTGGTAGTTGTGGAAAAATATGTACCTAGTCCGCCATATTGAAACGGCGTCCATCTTGAATTTTAAATTTTGACATTATCATCGTGTTTTACTAGTGTAGCCCTTTCATTTGATACCCATATTGAGGGGGTTAAGGAAAAATACGTAATCCGCCATTTTGTATCGGCGGCCATCTTAGATTTATAATGTTATTGATTTTATTATAATACATTGTATTGTCGTCTAAATTAAATGTGTGTCCCAAATTTTGTTTGTAATCAATCTGACAACGGGAAGGTGCTTAAATTTCAATTTCTAATTTTGATCCAAATAAATTCCGTACGGGTCGAACTAAATAAAACCGTTTAAAAAGTATGACAACTTAACTTATTTAACTATCTTTATAGCGTTCTCTTGCGCTATTTTATTATTAAGCAATGACGCCGGTATTAATGCTATATTTATTTTTACAGAATATATCTCTACGAGCTATTTATAACGTAAAAGCTAGAGATTCCCACGTGAGATGAATTTAAAGAAATTCGTATTCTAACAGTTCCCTCGCAATATATTTATATTATCATTTTATATCTGTGCCATTATTTAAAATCCTAAATGAATAATAGTGACAGAAACATAATAAAAACAAGTATTAAAAATAAACTCGTAACGACTAAATTTGTGTCCAAAAAATTAACAAATCCTTCACAGTTTCGCAATATATCTTAGAACTTAATTTTCTTAATTTTAAATCAAAAACTTTCAAGAGTTTTTAGTTGATTGAAATATGTGGAAATAAGTTTGTTGATTCATTTATATGGTTCATGTTATAATGTACACAAAAAAATGTTAAATTTCATTTAAAAGAGCAAATGTTGATTTCTGGTCGGGTCTTCTCAACAGATAAGGATACAGAGCCATTGGTATCTTACTACTTATAATGTTAAAACAATCGACGATTCAAAAGCGCATGTAAATACCTTCTTGAATAAAGTTATTTTGGATTTTGCATTCGTAGCCCAGACTTAGGAATATGTCATACCATCACAGATCACAGAATCGAATTTCGGAACACTTTGTCTACTATATAACATCGACTGTCTATTAAGGTTTATGTACGTCGTGAGAAAGATTGCATGGAAAAATTATAAAAGATAACAATCCCTTGCCATGTGATACCAGAGGTTTTCAGAATGGCTAATTAATAATAAAAAAACGTTCAATAAATAACAACGCACCTAATTTAAGTGAGTGTAGAATAAAGATAAAACCATGAAAAAATTATTTGTAAATAAAGTCCCTGTCCCAAACAAAACAGGGTTACGAGAGGCTACCAATAGCGGGGGCAATAAAGGAAAAAAAAAAAAAAAAAAACAACGCACCTAAAGAACAGATAAGAGTTATCGCTCCGTAGTATTCGTATCTATCTAGACATTGTTGAGCTCTTGTTATAACGATACGTGTGTTTTATTTGAAATTTGTTTGTAAACACCAACAATAATTTGTAGTTACTGTTTTAAACGTTGTTTAATGGCGACCTTAATACTTTGTTAGTGATGTAGCCAATGATATCACCCTTTTACATTTTAGCTACCGGTTTCGCGTAGTGTCAGCACTGCACTTGAATGTTCTAACTTCGTTGACGAACTATTGGTTTTAAGGTATCTTTTATAAAAATATTGCCCCTGCATTGTGAGTACGTGAAATGGTCCGTCACGTACCAAAAAACGCGAGTTCCGTCACTTCGAGAGAATTCCTTTCGCAGCGTAGGTCGTTCCCTGACATCTTGCAAGATAATATTCATTTCTTTTTTATTTTAATTACCTTATATATGCAAATAGTGCTTAATTAATAACATTTGAATCCTTTTTAAACAAATAAACAGCAAAAAAAAATGTTGGCTTCTGACTGACTCCCGTGTTCAAGACACCGGCAGTGAAGCTATTAAAAAAAATAATTGAGGCAATATTTCTCCGATACTGCACTATATCGGTGTATACGAGTACTTTTAATTTGTTTTAAGAAACAAATCTAAAAAGGGACTAAGAAAATTTATTTCTTGGTTGATTTATTTTTTATTATATAGTAATTAAGTTTTTAATGCCTATCTTATTTAAATTATAATATGATATTTTCATAATTACCTGAATAATCAGAATTATAGTGTGCGAGAAAGCGCTTGTTACCATCTAATCTATCTAAGATATGCGAGCGGCAGAAAGAGAGAGAGAGCGCATATGACATGACGTACACGAGATAGTTAAGAACAGATGGATTGACGTCTTCTTTCTTCCCCGTTCTCTTGGTAGCTTACTTAAGAAAGTAAAAAGATCTTCCTCGCACACTAATATTGACTCTATCTGTTGACTATAATCAATAGGAGAAAAAAGAGAAGAGAAATAATAGAAACACCTGTCTGTACCTACGTAATGTTTCCAAACATAACAGAAACAGTAGTAGCGACACGTGCCCATATGTGGAGCCACCGTCGCGGCGTAGAGAGCACTAATCGTTTTCGAATACGGGTACAGTTTGGGCCATCTGTAATTGCGGGAATTTGTACTGCGACATAGATTAATACCACAACAGAGCATTCCCATTATATTTTTTATGTACTACTATATACACGGTTAATTGGGAATTATATTTAACTTTTATTAATAATACAGAATAACCCAAGGGCTTAAAGAATTTTATGAATTTTAAAAATAAATAAATAAAAAAATAGATATGGGCCGTTTATTTTAAATATTTGTAGCAATTCTATTCAGAGCTTTGATTATCATCAAAAATTTAATTATATTCATCTAGAAATAAATTATAAAATTACCTATTTACAAGTTATATATTACGTTTCTTTCAGAGATATACATAAGAGATATATAAGTGTTTAGATTCTACGTGCTAGCTTCTTTATTTCTTAAAAAGTATAACCCGGGACTCTTCAAGGTCAAATTGAACAGATACGAATCAAGGGCCTTTCTAGAGTACTCCAGAAAGGTCATAGGAGAGACCATTAGAAGGAACTAGTAGGCAAAAAACAATATTGTATAAGACTAGTCAACATAAATATTTAAATCTGTGATAAATGTAGAGATAATAGGAAAAAATGTATAAAGTAATGTAAATGTAAGAATATAGCGAAATAAATAAACAAATAAGTATAAATCAAAACAGAGCAAACTGCAAACTTCTCCCTGTGGTATTCTGGTGGAAAGACGACGACAGTGAGGTCATGAATGAAAGGATTAGAAAAAAAATTAAAGAATTTGTGAAGAATAAAAAAATGAATAAATAAATTACATTGAGAAGAAAAAATATGAAAAAGCAAATAATAAAATTTGAGAATTTTTTTTGTCAAAATAGTTCCTGTGTACTAAACAGGAAAATTATGAGATGCTTCTAAAACGGGAGACAAAAAAAGTACAGGTACTTACTGAGTTTGGATGCTTCATCTTTCACTACGACGTCGTTTTCAACAAGCGAATTGGTGAACAAAGGTCTTTTTATACGCTATTTAACGTGTATAGTGTATTCATTTTTTCTAAAATCTCTTTCTCATTGTATTAAGACGACTTCACTTCTACTAAAGAAAAAAGATTATTATTAAGTCCTAAAATAATCTTTGAAGTATCTGCAGATGTAAGCATCCATCTGCTCTGCATTCATACTTATTTAATTTAGTCATTCCTAAAGAAATATTTACCAGTAACGTAGTGATATAGCATAGTTCATTTTGAAGGATACCATCTGCTTAGATACCACTGTGAAATTTTTATCGGGAAAACAGTAGTTTGTGTTTTTACTCTACGGATGCGTAGCATTATATTCTAGTATATAACAGTATATTAATATCAGGCAAGTGTCTGTTATTATTTACAACTTTCGAGAAATGACGTTCCATGAAGAGACAAGGCCGAAATGTCCTTGTAATGGGAACTTGGTAACTCAAGAGCGGTCGTCACTGCGATCTTAGGGGAAAGCTTTGCAGTGGGCGTCTATTAGCTGATATGACAATAATGATCTTTGGGACCACGACTTGGTCTACCGCTCTAGACTCGTTCAGTATTCCACGGTAGAATCCCAACTCAGACAGACACTATTATAGGAGACAAGTATAATGTATTATAAGTAATAATTGATCGATAGGCATGGAGTATTTTAATACAAGGAATAAAAATAAGCCATATATTCCCATTTTTCGTCTTCAAACGTTTTTAAATAATTTATGGCACAAAGTGCAAGTGTGTACCTGGTCGTGTCAGTGTTGATGGTGGTGTAGTGAGTGTGGAGTGAGGATTAGGGGGCAGCGTGGACCACTCGGCAATCTAAGGAAGGATACTACTGATCGTACCTCGGATCGCGACAGGGTCGGGAGGTCGACGCCGTTTGCATATCGGACGGTAGAGTGTTGTGTCAGACAGAGAGTGCGATGGTTACGGTACACCGGTCCCTACTTTGATTTACTCGGGCCTGCGCCCTAGTGGGAGAGATTTCGAGGTGCGGGACGCGGGGTGGAGTTCCGTGAATGTAAGTTAGGCGCTGGCTCTCTGGGTGCGAGGGTACGGCTTCGCGTATGCCCGCTCTGCGCAATGTCAGCCGTCTGTAACTATTATCACTGTTTTTAAAATTTACATATTTCGTGGGTCTAAGAAAGCCGTACACACAATGTATAGTGTAGTCTCTGAAAGTGTTTACTCTGTGCATTGCGACAAATGATCCGTACCGCGGGTCGACCAAATTGCCGAGCAGTTACTAGTTTCACTCTAAGCTATTGAATTGCGATAATTATAAGTAGGGGAACGGGTCGCGTAGTTCCAGCGTAAACGATGCATGCATTACATCGTTACGGTGCAAACTCTACAATCCACCGTCTCGCTGGTAACCATGACATTTTTTTTTAACTTATATAGTTTATCAATAGCAGAGGTTACCGGACTCTATTTTCATAGATCACTTTCAAAATTTAGCTGATTCTGGTTGACCTCCACCCTACTCCGTAAATAAAACACACCTATCCCCCGATTTACACGGTAGATACTTTCCTGAAAAAAACGTATAAATCGAAAATAAAAAATTTCAAGTTAAAACCGTGTAAATCGAAAAATGCATAATTTTGCTATTTAACAGTTGTGGTTTTTTTTTCAATATTTTTAGGTGTACACAGAAATAAAAATAAAATGCACTGGCAAGTTAAAATATTTAATATAATATGGAAACACTGTTTTTTTATTTAATTACAATACATTAAACAGAAGAACAAAAAATAAAACCAAAGGTGTTTTATTATTTTTTATCACTATCGGAAATTACTCTCATTCTTTTTTAGGGAATCAAAGGTTCGAATTCACTTTCATCACTCGAAGTTAATTGTGCCGATTTGATATTTGAAGCAGAAATTTTTTCAGAACATTATGAGAGATAGTAATAAAAACGGTAATTAAAAAAAAAAAACTTATTTGGAAAACCGTGTAAAAGCGAAAACGTGTAAAGCAAGTACCGTGTAAATCGGGGGATAGGTATATGCGACTTTTAACAAGTAAGTCGCTGCGCTTCATAAAATATTATCTGCCTACTTTGATAGGTGATCCAAAAATCAAGCCAACTATTTAGTTCTTCACTATCAAAAACAACGCCTAAGAATTGTGAACCCACATTTTTTGTCACGCCAACATAGACTACCCTTGACTCTTTCGTGGATCCCTGGGAGTACAAAAGGACCACTTTGAGAATTAATAGTCTTGATTAGTATTGCCCATAGGTGGGCAATTTGATTGTTAAGGGGGCAATTCGAAAATAGACTTGATACAAATTTATCCCTTTTGCTTTAATATCAAAATAATATTATTATAGGTTGCATAATAATGTAACAAAAGGCCGAGGTGGATAAAGTAGGCTGCACTGTACGTAAAAGGCTTGAATATACTGGTCTAGATATTAAATTCGTGCCTATCTAGTCTACGCGAAATTAGCCTTAATTTTAATCTAAAATTAACATCAATTTGAGCTGCAGGACGTTCATTGTTAGATATAGGCTTCCCCCACAGATTACCAAAAGAATTGGTTGGAAGTGGCTTTGAGAAGGTAGACGATCATAACCATCGTGTGGATAGAAGTTCTATGCAGTGTAACTCAGTATCAAGGAGTTCGATATATAATAGTTACACTCTTAATTCGTGCTTGCCTTTACGATTTTATTTATTTTTATATATTTATTTAATATCCTCAGTACAGTGGGTCATTAAGTTGAATAGATTTTGTATGAAACAGAAAAGATTTTGTATAAAAGCTTTGAAAAGATTTTTTTTTCATTTAAATATGGTCATTAAACTCAGCTGCGTACTATCAAAACGTACACTTTCATCGAATCTAAATATTTCTGATATCTTTTTTAAATACCGTTTTTATGGTTGTATTCGCAGCTTAATTGTGTTAGGTTTCGTAGAGCTTTGAAGGTGTTAAGCGAGCTAATGAAACTAAGCATAAAAATACCTTTAGCAGCCTTAGCAGGTTCCGTTTAAATTAACAAGGTTGCGTGGCCCTTCAAGCTTGTAGGTTATATCGGAGGCTCAATGCAGGAAGTCAATTTAGTGACTAGATCATTGTTTAAAATTCTGATTGAAAACCTCCTGAGGCCGGAATACAGGTTCGATCGACGATACGAAACTACTAAAAGTATTATCATTATTATTAGCATTAATAAAGAATAGAAAAAATGATTAGACTTTTTCGTATTTTTGCCTTAGAGAATCAATTAATTTTCACTTCCAATGTTTCATTTGTAGGTCATACTATCCATTCACCAAACGCGACTTATAAATATTGTATGAAATGTGATATCTATAAATAATAACAATTTTTTATCATATGTTAATGTTTAATGATATCAATGTAAAACGCTACTAGAACTATTAAAGCGTTGGCATGTTATTTGAAAGGCACCGTAACTAAATTATTGTTATAGGATTTTGTGCAGGATTTAGTGATCCTTTGTTTATTCATTGGTCAAAATAAACACACGAATACGTTTCTACATTTACTGTTTAAAAGTGATTTGAAAAAAACACTAAGTAAATAAAGAATGTAAGTAATTGCGATAAACAGAATATATTAAAAATAAAATTTTATCGATTTATATATTGTTATTTAAAATTGGATATCTGTTCAAGGAATGAAACTGATAATAGATCAAAGTTCATTTTATCAGTACCGTAATGTTTTTCAATGTCATCTTCTATGACACTGCTATAAGTCACTAAGATTATATAAACTAATTTTGTATGTCATAATATCGCCTCCGTGGCGCAATCGGCTAGCGCGTTCGGCTGTTAACCGAAAGGTTGGTGGTTCGAGCCCACCCGGGGGCGTAAATTTTGTCAATTTGCCATTTGAAAATATCTATATAAAACAAAGATTGGAAAGTAAAATTATACATAATAAATACATATACATTTCACTTTAATTACAAAAATGTGTGTTATAAATTTTATAAATAAACGACGAATACACAAAATAATATTTATACAATGATTAATACTCACTGTATTTATTGTTCTCTTCATTTATCAAAATATACGAATATTCAACAGTAATATTTCTATTTTTCGTAAAAACTTCAATAGTCTCTAAAAATTCCATTTTAACTCGGTTAAAGTCATGTATGTTAAATATTCTTTTTATTTTTATCCGATAGACGCCCTCTGCAAGATCCTCTGCCCTCCTCCAAAGATCATCACGATGACTGGTCTCGCGCTGCTGGTGTCTATCGACTGAACCTACGTAGTCAGTTCACTAAGTGGCCTGCTCACGCCGCGTCTACAAGCTTGTGATTACCACTCGAGAAACTTTAAATAAAATACAAGCTTCCCCCATAAATTTCCAAAAGGACCGGTTTACTGTTAAAAGAAACAAAACAGTATAGATAAGTTGGTACCAAATAAACTGCACATAAAATAACTAGTCAATTAATAATAGGAAAAATAGACAAAAAATAGAATAATAAAAGTGTAGTAATGTATAAAAAAGGACAACCCAAAGAAAACTGTGATAAAAAAATAGATTATTTAAATAAAGAAACGAAATAACAAAAAAAAGAATAAAAAAATGTACCTAGCCACTTAAGAGTAATAAGATGATGGAAGGAAGGCAATGAAAGCAAGAAGGAATGAAGAAACAAAATGAAAGATATTGTGATGGAAATAAGGTAAGAATAAAAGAAATTGAGTGATAGTGAGTGAAGAATAAATAATGAAGAATCTGAAAAACTTATTTGTAAACAAAGACCCCGATCCCAACTAATTAGGGGTACAAGAGACCTCCAATAGCAGGGGCCATGAGAGTAACAGGACCAGAAAAATAGGACCGGTTGGAAACGCTCTGCATCCTACGTCTTCCGATGACCTCTTAGGATCTGTTCTGCGTGCTCTGAACCACTGATAAGAGCATAATAATAAATTCAGAACTTTGGTACTACTATAACATTTTTAATAAAACAATACATTCCGGTATAATCAATAATGTAACTACCAGAGCCATGAATGATGGAACCCATGAGTTCTAGGCACAGTTCACGGCATCAGCCACGCTGACAACGCGCTGATGATCGCCAGCGAGGACAACTTTGAGAGAGCCGTAGAGCTTGTCGAGCTTGGAACGGAGCTTGTTGTTGTCCAAATATGCAAGTTGGGGTTGGAAATTGCGCCAAACAAGACATGCGTTATGGTTCCACCGATTAGGCCCCATGTCGCAATGTGGCGATACATAAAGTATCCCGGTCTAACTCTGGAATGTCGCGGGAGCTTTGAAAAACACTCCATTTAAAGCTGCTCATTTCAGCAGTAGAACATTCACGTAGGAAGGCCTCTGAGATTCTTTTTTGTGTTAAAATATTAGAGACTTCTTTTTTGTGTTAAAATATTAATTATTAGTTTCACGGAACTATTTTATAAGTCCTATAACCTATTTGTTACTTCGTTGAGAATATATAAATGAAGTTGTGAACATTTTTAATATTTCATTAATGTAACCTATTCTAAATGATATCGATTGCCACAGTTTTTGGCTTTACGTTTCTGTGAGTAATATCTCTATAATTTCTAGTAAATGAATCATTGACAGACTGAAAACTCATATTTTATAATTCTTGGTGTATATTTGTAACAATAGAAGAGAGATAAAAATTTTGTAGAAACTAAATATTTAGAAATAAAAATGGAGATATAGAAATGTAAATGATAAAAAGATAACAGAAATAAAATTATACTAAAATAAATAAAAATATATAACAATTAATAATTGTTACAATTTTCTGTAGGCAAAGTAAGAGAGACGATGTATGAACAGTAACAAAGAATGGAAAGGAATGGAAAATAATGAGAAGAACAAGGGAGGAATGAACGAAAGATCTTATTAAGGATAAAAGAAAAGCATAGAATAACAAAGAAAAACGTGAACAATTTTCATGTACCTCATATATAAATAAATAATATAACCAGACTAAAAAAATATATAAATTTAATCTAGCAACAACGTATGAACTCGTAAATCATTTTAAAAGTCGTCATGTGGAATATATTTAAAACATAGGTCCCGAAACCTCCACCGAACAATTACGTGACGGATGGCCATGATAAATGACTCCACCCTAAAAGCCTGGCATTGTGCAAGCTCTTTTTTATTATAAGAACTTTAATAGTAATGTGAGGTTTCAGATTCAGGTGCGGAAGGTTAAAGAGAGACTTAACTTGATATATTATTTTAATAATATCTAATGTATATAATTTTAGTTTGAAAATAATTACATAAAATCCTTCAATCTACTCGTCAGAGAAATTGATTCAGTAGTATTTATTTAAGGAGTGAGATGTCGAGTATACCGACATCATTAACATAATTTTACACACACAGATAAATTTTAATTTTTTAAATTTTTTATTTAATGCAAAATCCGTTCACACAAACACAATTCTTCTGACTACTGATCCCAATTCTAGTTCAAAAGACCACGTGACCTTATGCAAAAACTTTAATATACCTCTGTTCAACTTACCGTTCCTCAGATTTCGGAACTTACCGGATTTCGGATCCGCGAGCCCTGAGTCCGATGAAGCTGTAAAAGCCAAAACGGCTAACAGCGCGCATCAACATTCGAATATAGCCCGACCGGACCTCCTCAGGAAAAAATCTACGGCAGAATCTTTTGATGAGTTGGCCCGGCACATTGTTCTTAATCTCAAGTCATTTAATGGTCTTCAGCGCTTGGGCAGCGACTTTAAAATGATGTACCAATTAATGTATAATTGAGTAAAATTTCCAAATTGTATTGTATGTATAAATTTACCGATAAAAAAAATGTAAATAATGATAAAACGTCACGACTGTGACTCGCGGCTGGGAGAAGAAAGAAAAATCCGTAACAAATAGAGGCAACCCTCTCTCAACTGTCTACGCCTAGTAAAAGCGTAATTTTGTAAAAAAAAAAACACTAGCTATAAAAATTAAAAGCAATTAAAAATAGAAACGTATCCTCACAGACCATCAAAAAATAACGACACACTAAATCAATATAATAATTTGTGTATTAAAATACAAATGGTTTTAATTTAAACGAATACAATCACATAAATTCACCGCAATAAGTCAATTTAAACCATTACAAACACACCAGCAATTAGAAATGTAGAAGAGAACCCGATTTAATTAGTATCAAAACAAATATGGCGCCTAAAACGACCATCAAGTAATTACATACGTGTTTGACTATGGAAATACATCTGTCTCCGTCTAATGCTAATTGAAAGAGTGAGTTGGATTATTAATCGGACCCCCATGGGTGCGACCCTTAACAAATTGTAGTTCGGTGTAAAAGGAATTCTTTTAATGTGTAGTTAAATTATTATAAGAATTTATCCCAAATTGATACAAACCAAGATAACATCAATTAAGATCTGGTTTGTATTCCTAATGATAATTTATACTTTATAATTATTTATAAAAAGGCTTTTATGAATTTTTGAAATATTTATATAGTATTTAAGATATGACTTGACTCTTCAATAATATGATCCCAGAAAACGTTCCAAAAAACATTCACTGTTTATTTTAAAATAAATTGTCTACGAAAGTTTCTTTACTAAAAGACACTATGCTGTAAATAACTTCGTAGACAGAATTATTATTACAATATTTATTAACTAGGTAACTTTTTATGTTTATTCAAAAAACACAATCCCACTAATTATTTTCATGTATTTTCAGGTCTGAAGCATTACATTCGACGAAGACCCTAGACTCAATTAATAACCACGGAAAATGTAATCTATTGTATATTGAATAAAGAACAGTTGAGGTTGAAATGAAATTTCACTCAGAATATCTTTAGAGCTATATATTCATACCTAAGAATTTATATTAAATATATATAAACATATATTTGTAAATTTACATTTCGTATTAATAATTGTCAGTCTTTTTTAAATGGACGGTTTGTTTAATTCTTTTTCTAAGAACCTTGCGAGGCTAAGGCGACGTTGTAGCTCTCTTCGCGAAAGTGGGCGATAAATCTTGCCCCTGTCGCGGACAGATGGCGCTAGTGTTCAGGTTTTTCCCGCCATAACTCGGTAACAAAGAGGTTTTTGTTAGCACCTCTCCTGTCGAATACGTTCGCCCTAACCGATCTGTGTGTGGAAATAAAATGTTTTATTAGTTGCTATACCTTTTTGTGACTCTTATCAAAAATGCTATCCTAGTAGCTGGTAATTTAAACTTCACTTATCATCAATGAGAACTAAAAAAAATTCTGAATATAAAATTAGAATTCCGAATAGTTTTACTCTTTTGTATATATATGAATGTAAAAGCTTGTGAAGGAATGTGCATAAAGGTGTGAACTTTGTTTCGGAGGAAAATCTTGCTGGAGGAAGACAAGTGAGGATAAAGGCTGCTTAGGAAAAGGTCGGCTTTGTTCGTGACTGAACGTACATTTTTGTGGAGCCAAAAGTGACTCTGAGATATTTGCGCGTCATTCCATGTGATAGGACGGTTGAAGAGAGACAGGGTGCTGTACAAAGCAGTGCAGATTTCTAAGACCTCTTATAAGGTAGTAAAACTCCTGAGCTACCAGAGGACCCAAAGTTCGAACAGCACATATTACTATTCCACTATTGGGTTGTCTCTGATCCCGTAAATCGCTTGACGTGTGACTAGGCTCACGGGACCCCACGTTGAGACCTCAGCTTGGTCGGTTGCTATTGATTGGTTAATTCCTGCATCCCTGATATTTTTGATAAGAACATTATAACTAATTCGATTCGAAGTCAAACAAATGTTAATACAACAGTTTTAAAAATCAAAGTGTGACTCAAATTCGTGACTCAGTATAAATTAATATTGACTCATTTAAAAAGTGAACTTCATTGAGTGAGTCATGATTATAAAAAATACTTTTCGATTAGCTTGCTGATTGCTATTGTTGTAAGCCTTGTATATAAATGAGATACAGTTTAATTTTACTATGTTAGATATGTAATTTAGATTAGAGTCGGACGCAATGCATCTGCTGCAATTATCTAGAGACATGTGTATAAATCTTAGCAGATAAACAACAGGGCACCAAGTGCTGGACTGTCTGGATGGCACGCCTTAGATTTATGTGCTCCGAACTGGAGTCGATGAAATTCTATTAGTTTCTCCATATAACTGTACGCGCAATGTTCCGATATAAATTCCTATTACATGACCCATTATACTTTATAATAAACGTATTGTCTATCCAGGCGTTTGGACAGAGTTTTTATTAAAATACCAGCTGATCCCGAAAACATTATTTTGCAAAAAAAAATTAAAGTTTTTAATTAACGAATAAAAAATAAGGTTTGATCGTAGAGAGGTGAAAATTTAGGGTTGTATGTATTTTTGTATGCTGTATCATAATAAAATAAAAACAAAAAATTTCGTTAAAAAAATATACATTTTTTTTAAACTGTGAACAATCTTTATCACTTAGGGGTATAGAAAATAGATAGTAGCTGATACTCAGACCTACCGAATACGCTAATAATATAAAATTTTGGTAAAAATTGGTCAAGCCGTTTCGGAGGAGTACGGTAACTAACATTGTGACATGGAAATTTTATATATTAGATAGAGATGAATAAATAGGTAAATGAATTAATTTGTACAAATAAATAAAATTGGAGCTATTTGTAATATTAAAATAATCGCTTTTTACTACATGCGTATAAATAAATTTTTTTGCTCCCTGTCTGTTTGTACCAGATAATTTCTAAAAAGACTAAAACGATGTTGATGGGACTTATTCTGGTCGGTAGCTGATGCTGATAAAATATAATAAGATAAACATAAAATTTGTTTATTCAACATTGGAACTTTCAACAGAACTGTTATTGATCGACAATTTATTGCCTATTTTTTTTAAATCTATTTTATTTTTGACCATGCTCTCCATCACAAGGTGTTATAGTTATGGAGAAGAAACAGGATGAGGCTCCAAGACAACACATCTTTTAATAAAGTTTAACACAGATTTATACATATACACTTTATCCGATATATAGTCTAAATGAAATCAAAATAATCAGGCGACATCACTGCCAAGGATTCATAATATTTAAATATTCGTTTATTTAATAATAAGCACTAATAATAATAATAAGTATCTGAGGTTACTTTTATTTTAGAAAATTTCGTATAATAAATAAATATTATAAGATTTAAAGAAAAAAATCGAAAAAAGAAGAAAAATTCCCAGAAAATTCCGAACTGACTTTTAGTTACAAATTATTTTTTTAATTTATTTCTGCACATAAGAAACACTACGTAACTATTATATTTAAGAGTGACCTGTACTTATAAAAAATATAATAGGTTGTCAAATATCTCCCTTCCGCCTTTTTGTCTTTTGAATTTCGCGGCTATGTACAAAGCGCTACAGAGCTCGTATCTGGCAATACTATACATAATTTGAAAGGTCTTGACATAACCTACAAAACGACGCTATGCATGATTAGTTTGGGTATTGCGTTCAACAGTTATAGACGTGTAAACATGGAGTTCACTCACGCCGAAATTCGCGCTATTTTAAAGTTTTCCTTCGTTAAAGGCAAATCCGCTAGAGAAACGTTCCGTGAGATTAATGGTGTTTTGGGGGATGGTACTCTATCACTTCGAACCGCGGAGGAATGGTTTCGACGATTCAGAGCCGGCGAAAACGACACCATGGATAAACCAGCCGGCGGAAGACCTGTGACGACAAATACCGATCAAATCATGGACTACATCGAGTTAGACCGGCATGTGGCATCTCGTGACATCGCCCAGGAGATGGGAGTTAGTCACCAAACCATTTTAAACCATCTGCAGAAGGCTGGATACAAAAAAAAGCTTGATGTTTGGGTGCCGCATGATTTGACGCAAAAAAACCTTCTGAACTGAATCAACGCCTGCGATATGCTGCTGAAACGGAACGAACTCGACCCATTCTTGAAGCGGATGGTGACTGGCGACGAAAAATGGATCACATACGACAATATCAAGCGAAAACGGTCGTGGTCGAAGGCCAGTGAATCGTACCAAACAGTGGCCAAGTCGGGATTGACGGCCAGGAAGGTTTTGCTGTGTGTTTGGTGGGATTGGAAGGGAATCATCCACTATGAGCTGCTCCCATATGGCCAGACGCTTAATTCTACCATCTACTGCGAACAATTGGACCGCTTGAAGCAGGCGATCGACCAAAAGCGTCCAGAATTGGCCAACAGGAAGGGTGTAGTGTTCCACCAGGACAACGCCAGACCACACACTTCGTTGATGACTCGTCAGAAGCTACGGGAGCTCGGATGGGAGGTTTTATCACATCCACCATATAGCCCGGACATAGCGCCAAGTGATTACCACCTGTTCCTGTCCATGGCGAACGCCCTTGGTGGTGTAAAGTTGAACTCAAAAGAGGTTTGTGAAAAGTGGCTGTCCGAGTTCTTCGCAAATAAGGAGGGGGGCTTCTACGAGGGAGGTATTATGAAGTTGCCGTCTAGATGGAAACAGATTATCGAACAAAACGGCGCATATTTGAACTAAATCCGATCACTGTAACACTTTTTATAAAGCATTGAATAAAGAGCAAAAAAGCGGAAGGGAGATATTTGACAACCTGTTATGTTCATTTATATTGTATGGTCTTTTTATTTCTTTGAAGACCGATATTAATAACTGTAGTTCATTATCATAATCATTTCAGCTGAAGGGTGTCCAAAGCTGGACATAGTTATCTCAGATAGATTTCAATCAAGATTGTTTAAGCGGCAAGCGTACCTTAATAAAGTAAGAAGTCCACCTTATGTGTGGACGTCTTGTGCTCTGTTTGCCGTTATATATCTCCACTTCGGAACTTTAAGAACGTAACAACCTTCTATATGCCCTATGTGGGTTGTGCACCTCCAATTCAATTCGTCCATACTCCATATATACTAGGCCGAGGGTCACATTCAAAAAATCAAAGACTTGGTGCTTAAAAGTTGTCGATTGATTGACCTTCGATTAACGTTGCTCATAGTGTTGGAATATCATTTGGTACACCCCAAACCATTTTTTTCATGTCTCAAACACATCAAGTCTCGATTGGTCGATGTCGTACTGCAGTGATTATTTGCGACTCTTTTGCCAAAAACTCGACTCATATCGTTCCGCAACCACTGTATTCTCTTAATTCGACTCCGTGTTACGTCTGGATATTCATCAAACCCAAAATGTGTGTTAAAAAGCGCGTTTTATCGGACGAGAAATACAAAATAATAGTACTTCCACTATACACACTAATAGTCTTTCCAACTACTCCTAAGGAATAAATAAAGAAATAACATTTTATAAACAAATTCATCTTACTTTTAGATTCTGTGAGTTATTGCGTATTATGTGCTTTGACTCTAAACGAAACGGTTTCTGTTTTACCTCACAAATTAGCAGATCAAAAACGAATACTCAAAATAGATATATAGACTTAAAATAACCAACACCCTGTACATATCTGCGGCAATATGTCTTGATAGAAACGTAAGTTCGGTCGTGCGGTATTAGGCAGGATTAGAGGACACACAGCGACGGGCGGTTGTCACTTTTATAGTTTCACTTTATTAATGCGCGTTTTTAAAGAATTTATTCTCGACACATGCGACGCTACCTTGTGGCGCCGCCTTTTTTTAATCGCGGTATAATTTACTACCGCACCACGAAGAGGATACACGGCTATTAAAAGGTAGGAAACATATCTGTTTCAAAATTACCCTGTATCTTAAAATTTTTATTCCGTTCGGGTTAAACATGATAAGATAACAATCGTTTTAACTATTATTACGTTCTTGACAACTTTAACAATATTTATTACATGCTTATACATACATCTTGTAAGAAAAACGTGCATACAGACAACGGAATTATCGTATTTTGAATGAAAACGTCACAGACTAGTACCGCCATCTAACGAAATTTGTAACTGTAACAGATAAACTATTTCAAATTAATTTAGTGCTGTGAATTCATCAAACAGTCAAGGTTTTGTGATACAGACCAAATTTCTAAACAGCCGTTTGTTGCTACAATCTGTTTTGAACTACACATGGAAATTCAAAATCTATCTGTATATGCATATAATTAGAAGTACACGATAATTAGTATTATTACAGTAATTGTAACAAATTGCTACTAAATCTTTTGTTAAAAAACTTACATATCATTAAAAAATTGCTTATTTCTGGCATATTTTAATAAAAAATCGTTTGTTTAATCATTATCGATTATTACTTATTGTAAAGAACGTCAATAGATGTCGCTTATATTAATTTTTAATTTACTTAAATGCATGTTTCCATTACATCGCCTTATTTTTATTCGGCAACAAAAATGTTTCCCAAAGAGAAAAAACGTAATGCTTTATTCATGAGAAAGTTCGCGCATTACACAACACTTTTCCCTCCGCACCTCTGCCGAAGGTTGTGTACATTATGGCCTACAAAGGGCTTTTCTAAAGCTCGTTTAGTTTAGTTTAAACGTCTGATATAGGGTTTTACGAGCGGAAGTATTTTTGCGGCATAAATATTGGTTATTTGTTGCGCTGTGAGTTCACAGAGGATGGGGAAAATGTTTATTTTATATGATTATTTCTCTTAAATATTAAACATGATCTGGTGTCAATAGCATTCCACCGAATCAATGTTCATTGTATATTGACTTTTCCATCAACCAGTGTGATCTGTAGTGTCTTGATTGAAAATCACGGTTTCCTCTGATGGTTGATTCTGGTAATTGAATCATGAACTATTTCATTATACGAGTACTGCACCAAACATGGACTATCAAAAGAAATATTTTAATAATTTACAGGTCTTTACTTTTTCATATTCTATTTTAACGCGGCGTTGATTATTTATGTTTATCATCTGCATTCTCAAAACTAACCTATATCTGACTTACTTAATCGCGGATTCGATTTCTAACTAGAACTATAGTGAAGTAATATCTATGCACGGAGTAGATATTTTTCTATTAACAACAGAATAATTTTCAGAGTTTTTTCCACTTTTCTTCCAACACTAATACTTAGCGGAGCAGTAGTAGTAAATATCATTTTTATCCTATATAGGTGAACCTTTGAACTATATCTCGTCTGCCTAGAAAAAACCTATTCACTCTTGTCTTGGAGACTCCTTAGTTATAATTGGCTGGATACAATGACACCAGTAGATTCCATTCCTTAGTTGTTCGCACTACAGAGGTGTTAGTAAAACGCTTAGTGCAGGAGGAAGGAATTTCAAACGTGCACGGATGTCGTGACTTATACGTCTTTTTGTCCGCTGAAAAAAAGAAGATGGAGAAATTGTTTCGTGTAATTCCGCAGGTAGTTTTAACTGTTCTTACGATAGTCCAATCGTATTAAAATCAAAGTTGTACGGAGTGTTATAAGAGAATAACCTACCAGCAAATTTGAGCAAGCTTGGGCATTAATATAAGACATACTCAAATTATTTTCAACTATTATTTATCATAATATCTTTATTTAAATATACATTAACATTTGAATCGTCGATTATTTTAAAAATATTATATATATACTTAAAGAAATGATATTTAATGTTCGCAGCGGTGTAAATTCTGTTTCAGATATTATCACAGATGAAGAAGCTTGTTTCTATTTTTGTCATCCAGGATGGTAGAAACCATCTCTACAGAGTGTTTTCATAAAAAGCTTTGCTTAAAAGTTAAGTGAGGAGGAAGCGTAGGAAATAAAATTATTCCGTTCTTTGGTCGGACTGGCTGTAATGCAAAAATTGTCCAAGAAAAATATAAAAAAAACAGTAACAGTTCTACTATTAGTGGTGAAAAAACTGTAACAGTTCCACTATTACTGGTAAAAAACTGTAACAGCATTTGCTTGCCGGTTGTTTTGTAAAATGTTAGAAGACTCCACGTCATGGAATCTAGCATCATCAGGACAATGCGTAAGTGCAGGTCAAACGGACAACCATGAGAGCGAACAATAATAGACAACTTATGTTTTGTACAGTTTAAATGTTGAAGACACGGTGCATGCGTCCAAAAAACTATAAAAAAATCCCCAAAGAGGAGTTAGCTTCTAACAATATTGTCACAGTATGCAACGACGTAATAGACTGTCGACAAGAATATTTTGAAAAATATTATATTCTTCATTAGTCGATACACAGTTTAATATTTTGTATTCTAAAATATATCAGTGATTTAACGTACCAGGTACCATTTAACGTAACGTAATTTAGTGATATGATAACAAATGTAGCAGATATACCTCAGCACATTAACAAGCTGGTACGGCATTAGGCTAGACGAGAAGAGATGGCTGTTGGGGCCATGAGATTCAGGAGCGGATACCATAGAAAGGCAAGCGGTGCGATGAACGTCCAAAAGATTGATAGGCCTTGTCTCTGGATCCAGGTCATTTCCAACCGGTCTTATGGGAAATATGGAGGGGGAACTATATCCATCAGTGCAGTAGCCGTCGGCTTAGTGATGGTGATGAAAGAATGTATACCGTGAATGATTTACATGTCACAGATTCTGTATTTTAATAATTTTATATTAAAGAAATAAATAATATTTGATTTCAATTGAAATTGGTCTTATCGACTGTTATTAATTCAAAATAATTTATATTAATATGATTACAATCAAAAATAAATATTTCCATCGCATGACCTTCGACTGATAGCGGATTCGTCGCTAGTGATAGCGATTTGTATTTCGTTTTAATTTTATTTTGTTTATTCATTTCTATACCAGCAGATATGGTAGCCACTTGTCAACAGTTTAATTGGCATTAGGTTTACGATATAATAGACTACTATACATCGAATACAACGAATCTTATCAATTTTATGTACTGGTAATTTATTTTAAACAAACGTTGTTGTAAACAAATCTTGAGATTTTACAAAGAAGAAATATTTAATGAAATGTTTAAATTCACTTTGGTTGACGGAAAATGCTTAAAGCCGTTTCCAGTTCTATTTTCCCATATTCAGCAGTGGAGGTCTTACGGCTAAAACGGTGATGACGGCTATAGGTTACAGAAAACCAGTATATCCTTAACCTTAAATTATGGTGCTTATAAAAGTTTTACTAAATTTTAATATATATTTTCTATTTGGATAAAAATAAATGAGATACAAGGTATTATTTGATTCATTTACAAAATCTCTGTAAAGCTGTAATATAAAAAAGAACATATTTAACAAATAAAATCTAAACAAATGCGACCGGGCGCATATGCGGGGAAACATAAACATAAAAAATACACGCTGAAGACACCGAATCCAAATTTTAGATCTAACATTCCGCGCATCACTAATTTAAATTCAAATGCAGTTTGTGTTTTTTATAGTTTTATAATTATTAGCGTGTGTGTTAAAACTGATATATTGATAAGTTATTATGAAAATAATAATAATAAAATATAAAAAAATAAAATATATAAATCATTTATATAGTGGTAGTGGGCATGCTACATATCGCGCAAAACATGCCACCACTGGGACGTTCTAGACTGGAGCCCACTAGCCGGCGAGAGCAACATAGGACGTCGTTACGAAGACGCTAGATCCAGGTCGCTTCCAAAAGGACCTCTTGGGAGACCGAGAAGGTTAGTGCGTTCTTGGTGGCGCACGGGAAGGGAGTGAAGCTTACAACTTCATCACTTGCTTGGAGAGTCAGGTAGTGCGTTCGCGCACGGATCTTTCACCTTAAAGAGTACTGCTGTCAAAGATTGTAGAGGTAAAACCAACCTTAAATAAGTCCCTGCCCTCAAACAGGTGTACTTTGCCCATCGATATAACCTAACGGTTGAGAAACTTTGACATATCTTCTTTAAGCTATTACTTCTTTTTCTTCCTTCCCTTTTCCCTTTATTTGGGGTCGGATCTCCTTATCAATTTGCGCCAGGCTACTCTATCCTGGGATGTCTCTGAATCTAGTTGAAGGGTTTTCAAATCCTTTCTGATATTAGACCACCACGTAGCTTTTGGACGCCCTCTCCCTCTTGGGAATTCTGGGAGGCTTAAGGCAGTTTTTACCACGTGGTCATCTGGTTTTCGTTGAATGCGACGTGGACGCGCCGGACAGGTATTACCCAAGTGACAAGTAGAGAATTTGGCTCTACCCACCCTCAGGACGAGGGCTTCTCTAAACTATTACTATTTTTTTGATTATACTGGTCTTCTTTTAAACAAGACTGGTGATGGTGACCACTCACTCCACGAGACTCCGGATGCCCGGGCACACACTAAACCATGCAAACGAATATGTCTGACGTCTGGAGTTAACCACATAGCCTCGACGAATCAAACACCAGTACCTATCGCTCACGCAGTAGGGGACTACTGGACCCCGTAGTACTCAAGTCTAAACAATGGAACCCGTAATTCCGATTGAGAACCTACTGAAGTAGAGTATCTCTTCAGCCGGTGTAACTTTGGGGACAGTGTAATATATAACACAAATTAGGAATAGTTGACATAAGGGTCCTCTTGAGAATCAATGGGGATATATATAAGTGATATCATATATCTAGCAACGTAACTATTATATATCATAATAATATACAAAATAATAATATACAAAATCTATTAATTCGTTAGATATTCAAATGCTTGTATCAGATATTATTGATGTGCCATATGCGTAAAAAAATTCGCTGTTACACGCGACCCAGCTTAATAATTGAAAAGGCCGATTTAATAATGCCCCAACGATTTTTAATATTCGAACAATTGTTCAACAATTCCCTGTATTGTCCATTCCACGGTAGCGTTTTTCGGCCAGCCCGCTCTATCGAGCAAATCTGAATTTTAATTTAAACGCTACGCGGATTAAATTTGCTTGAATGTGCACCATCATAATCGAAAAACTCATATACGACCGACATGTGCGCGTTGCGAAGAAAAATTGCATCGAAACTGTGAAAAATTAATACCGGATTTAGTCCAGAGTTATTTATCGAAAAATAGATTTAATTAACTTTAATAAAAAGATAACGAAGTGTTTTTTAGTAAATCAGCATTGCAGGAGATTAAAGAGAAACTCTAATATGTTCTAGAAGACTATCAGGAACAATAAAAGGACGATATTATGACACCCGCAGCTGAGACCGAGTCGCGGAAAGAGTACAGTGTTAGTATGAAAATAAACAGCTCTCTTCTTCCCTTCGCAACTAAGCATGATCGAACCATGGACGCGGCGGTGGAGCACTTGAGGAGTATAATCATCTATCACCTTTTTTTTGTCTTTATCTTTCACGTTGTTTGATTGTGATCAGCAGTTAAGCCAACGACTAGATCTTCGCTGAGGAGAACCTGAATACGGTAGTAAGTAAAATACCCTTAGGCCCCTTGGCATCTGTATGGACTTGGGGGCCATCAATGGACAGGTCCCATAACTACTAGCAGTATACAGCCTGATGAATTAAAGCAAACGGTACGAGGGCTTTAATGTTATGGTAATTTAGATATAGTAAAGAATTTGTTGGATTCGAGCAGTGAAAGACCGGTCATCGTGGCGATCCTTGAAAAAGAAGATAAAAGAGAAAGAAAGAATTATTATAGATGGCCTCTTCCATCGTGTGGCTAACTGCTACCTTTCTCATGTCCTTCCACTACTTCATTTTGTTCCCTCTTTCTCTTTTCAGCTGGTTCCTCCCAGTCTGGTACTCAAAGAGTCCACATGTTGTCTCCAGAGCGTGATATGTGACCGACCCGTTTTAATTTTAAAGAGAATATTATTTGATATGTCTTCTTTTTGCTTCATATCCCTAAATACTGAGGATTGTGACTCTTTTTGGTATAGCGCGTGGTTCAGACCTCAGCGCACCAGCGTAGGGTTGTCGACCAACTTTAAGGTCATCTAAAGTTTTTCTAAGTTGTTACCATAATTCCTGGGTTTTGTGATCGAGGAACTTAAAAGTCTATCTGCATCGACACGTCGATTTTACGAGCAGTCCAAGGAAGACTTGATGTGTTCGTTCTAAATTACATAGAAAAAATACCTTTTAATATTACACAGCAACGTGTTACTCGACAAAAACTTGTTACACTTAACGAAGAAACTTACCGTGACAGTAAATTTGAACACTCGCTGTATCCAGAGACGACGCGAATAATTACATTAGCTTTGCAATTTTTTTTTTAATTTTAATTAGGCTAAATCTTGATTGCGATGCCTGGAGCACTGCGACGAGGGATTACCTTGCCTTATTTAGTTCTTGATTGCCTGCTGCTAGTTATGAGTACGTTTGACTTTAAAATGAAACACAGATTACTTTGCATTATTTTTTTTAAATTCCTTTCAACGGAGTATATGCGACATGTTAATACTAAAATCGGAGTTTGTTGTGACGCGATCAGAAATTTAACTTGAAGGATACTGCTATAAATAAAAATTCTGTATTCGTTCGTATAAGCTATTACGCTTCGAATCGTCAATCAACATAAAATGACGGCATTGTCTCTATAGGAAGCTACAATCGGTTCGGAAGGCAGTTCTACTGAGTAGAACTGTCGAGAGACTCAACAGTTTCTCTTTACAAATATATTTCCTATAGAGTAATTGACAATAATTAGCTTACTGTAGGCATCAACAACATTCAATTCCACGCATCAGTATTCTTGGATAGAATGATATACTTTTTTTACTAACATATTTATCTAATAATGGTCTTAAATCTCTCCAATGGTAGATCTGAAATTGTCTTTGGAATTTTATTTTACAGACGAACAATCTACTTAGTTTTTGAAGTCTAAAAGAGTTTACAGCTTATTTTTGTTTTTTGTATTAACAACGTGTCTATTACTCTTTTTTTAAATAATTTTGAATGTTTTTGCGGACAAACAAAACATAGACAATTGACATGCACCCTGTGTATATCTTTTGTTTTGGAAAAATCGCTTTTATATATGTATAAGTACATATAGGTATGTGTATGTATATATATGTATATCTAAGTTGCGTAGTATCAGTAATTTAACGTATAGGCTCAACGTGGGGCCCACGCCCTTTGGCAATTTGGTTGTTAAAAGGGGAAATTCGAAAGTGGATTCAACACGACTTTGACCCTTTCGTTTTTGTATAAATGTAGTATGTAGTGGCATAATAATTTTATAAAAGCTAAGGTGAGGTATGGTATAAAAAAATGTTAGAAAATACTGGTATAGGTTTTAATATTGATAATTACGTTGAGCAGTGATAGCATAGTCGCAGATGACGGTGTGCGATCATAGGGCGTGGGTTCAACTCTCGGGATACAATCTCATATAATTCACACTTTGTGCAATAATTATATAGGAATACACTCACAGACAAGTTTCCAGAAGATGTGCATCAACGTCCTCTGCGTACCAGAATGCAACACTGCGATTGCCCACCCGACTTCTTCTTCCTCTTCTTGAAATACCTCTCCAACTAGTGGAGGTTGGCTATCAGCTTCCTGCTCTCTTCCTTATTTTTGGTTCTACGTAATAGCTCAGCAGCGCTGGCGATTCCGGTCCACTCTCTAATGTTACGAAGCCACGACTTCTTTCTCCTACCAACCTTCCTTTTACCAGCGACCTTTCCCATCATGATAAGTTGAAGGAGATTGTATCGTTGGTGTCGAAGAACGTGTCCCAAGTAAGCGATTTTCCTTCGTTTTACTGTGAGCATTAGTGCGCGTATATGGCCGATTCGTTTCAGAACTTCGACGTTGGTCACCTTCTGAGTCCAGCTTATGGACAGCATGCGACTGACCCACCCGACTCCATACATATTATTGGGCGATGCTATGCAATAGGTGTCAATCGGCTGAAACTTCAATGATTTAAAAGCTATAATTAATACTTCTAGAAATCTTTATGTGATCCTTATTGGTATTATAAACAAAATTAACTTGTGACAGAATGTATGAATTATTTATTAATCGTATCGAAACAATTTCAAAGACATCGGCGACTGACAAATCAATTGTAAAGATCAAACAATGCAGCAACCATTTTGACGTAAGAATAAAATCAATATTGACATAAATATCATAATATCAGTGCACGCCTCAGCGGCAGATCAAAGAGTAATTGTTTACTTAAGCCAAGTGTACACCGTCTAAAATCCGTGCACACATCCTATTTATCGCATTCAAAATGTGTAATGAGCCGTAAAATTTGTGTTGCCACATTCTTGTATAAGAGGTTTTAAAGTCCCTAATATAGGATAAATATTTGAAATACTTCCGTCGTAATAATTTTTTTTTAGCATTACAATATTTGCATTATTTGAACTAAAGTCTCTTTGAGTTGTAATACTAGAGAATTTTTTACTCTTTGTGAGCAAATGCTATGTGATAGATACAATTGCGCCTACCGGGGATCGAGCCCAAGCTAGTTTGTCGTGTGTTGACAAGTTATCTAATATATAAGGTAATAATGATGTGAACTTTAAACTATAGGTATGAATTGTATTTTTAATTAAATAACTTTGTAATTAAAATGTGTATGTTACTTACTTGTGACTTATGCCTCCCCTAGAGATTTCCAATGCTTTTTCTAATTCAAGACATGCCTATACATATTTATATATATATATATATATATATATATATATATATATATATATATATATATATATATATATATATATATATATATATATATATATATATATAAATAGGGTATAGGTATTTCTATCGATATCTTAGAATAAAGGACGTTTTTATCCAATAAACTCCAATGCATTTATTTTAATAAACGTATATTTTATGTTCAACCACTAAAACATGTCATAATCCCAAACGGTATTTTGATTAAAATATCTCCTATTATATTCATAGAAAGTAAGAATCGATATCTCGAAAGCGATAAAGTGGGATTTAAATATAGTACACAGATAAAAAAATCTCATGTTTAAAATTATAATTCAGAATAATGTAAAACGATAAGATTTGATTACATTGATTATAAAATTAAATGTATGTGATTGAAATATACGCGATCTCTCGTAATTTTTGTGAGTATTCGATTTGACACTACACAGGGTGATAGGTTATACGTATAAAATCTTTAAAGAGGTGAATATGGAGCTAATTTACAGGCAAAAACCTTTAAACCTTTTACACCTACTTCCAATCACCCTGTGCATAAAGTGATAAAGGTAACTCTATTGGAATGGTACAGGTAGATCACTTCTAGCAACGTAAAATCTGCAGACATACAGTACACAATAATTGGGTTTAAAGAATGTATTTTCATAAAACTTATACTTAGTTATTTCAATCTATTACATTATTTAAATCTATTACATAAACTAAAGATGCGCACATGTATCATAATTAATTATCATTACTTTATTAATTTTTTTTAAACCATAATTTTTTTGGTTAGGTGTACCGTACCACCAATTGAAAAAATACCAATTGAAAAAACCATGTTTTTTTAAGCTATGTTATTAAGACAAAGACACTCAATAGATAGAGCCAATTTATATGTAAACAATAATCAAAAATCTATTTTTTTCATAATTAATCGCTAATATTATTAAATAAAAATAAAACTAAGCCTTATAGTTTAAAAAATTAGGCAAAAAATTAGTCACTATAAACTTTGATCGATAATATATTATATCTCTCTACAATTGTTAATCATATCTCTCTGCTACTATTTATTTATTATTTTAGGGAAACATAAAGTGATGAAATTTAATGATAATATTAATAATAACAACTGTATACTTAATACATGACCAGAGCAGTTGTAGCTCAGCGGTAGAGGATTGTGACTTGCGATTGTAAGTCGCGGATTCGATTCATCATACAGTCTTATATATTCACACTTTGTGCATTGATTTTATATGATTGCCACTGTTCACAAACAAGTTAGTAGGTGATGGGCAGCGGCTTCCTTTGCGTACCACACTGCGATCACAAATCCAGCTGCTAAGCGTGGCGATTATGGTCTTACAATGGGCGTCAACAAAAAAGCAAACAATTATTACTTTACTCAAGGCGACTTTTATTATGATCGTTGAAATTCATTTAATAATTATTAAGAGAGTATTATTTTTATTAAAAGCATATACACATATTATGAATATAGTTTTGAGATAGAGTCAAGTAAAGAAAAATGATGGTATTAATGTCTCCACAATTGAATTCTATAAAAAATGAACTAAAAACGAATTTTCCATTGTATTTCATGAAAATGAAATAAAACGATGTTCTCGATACAGAACGACCTTTCGATTTCATTCAAATTTTTAATCGATTTCACAAATGGATGCGCCGAACCTACATTCAACGTTAAATGTTATTTCCTTTTCAACAATTGAAATATTATTCCGCGGAAAAAGTATTAAAAAGGCTTTCGTGATTTAATACTACCTTTTATTTATATTCGTCAACTTTAACACATTGAACTTTATAAAAAGTTAGTAACTGATCAACACCAGAATGCATATTGGGGTCCGTTGCTCATTTCAGGTAAAGAGAAAGAAGTATGAGTCGCTTGCTTCCGTTGCGATTTCACTTGGGAAGACAGAAGAAATTTTTTTATCCACGAGATAGTCAGATTGGGCAGTTGTCATACGTAAGTGGTACGTAAGATGTCTAGCCAAAAACTAGCTGTTTCCTATATTATGCTGATGACCAATGCCTACTATGTTTGGTAACTATTTTATTTATTTCTCAAGTTAACATACTGAGCTATACTTACACTTATATATATTCCCAGAGAGATTAAAATCCCTTGCAGAAGTCCACGTGGAATTGGCGTCTTACTGTATTGCACCGCACACTTTCGAAAAAAGACTCGTTTTGATTTCTTGAATTGGTCAACTTGGATCAGCATTGAAGTTTTTGAGTGACCAACCTTCAACTTATAAGCTTCTTCGCCACGTAAACCTCCCGTGTTATGATTAATGATTATGAAAGATATCAAAGTCCAAAGCATCATCGTGATCATTTCAGTCAAAGGACGTCCACTGTCACTGGGCATAGGCCTCATAAACAGATTTGCAATGAAACCAGTTGATAGCGCTCTGTAACCAGTGCTTTTCGATGACCTTGACAAGGTCGTTTGTCTACCTTGTGGAGTCTAGAACCTTAAGGCTCCGTGGCCCACTGTTATGATCGCTATATGGTCGGCTCGCAACCACTTCATCTCACTAATCCAGAGCATAAAGCACACCAATTATATTATAAGGTTAACAAGAGAATTAAACACAACAAAGACGGTTGCAAGTGTCACTTGATGTAAATTTCGACCCATTTCTAACGGTTCAAATGATAACTATGGAAGAACAAGCGCTTCTAACCGATTTTAATTAAAAAATATTTGAATACCAAATTTTAAGGGCACGGGCATACTGAACATCGCGTCTCTGGAAACGACGTAAAACACCGCGGGGTTTCGTAACTGGCCGAAAAAGTTTATTAACACCGTTACGTATCTGTTATACTAAATGCGAAGCGATAAACATAAAATAGAAAAAGTCAAAACAGGTAATATACTTGTCAGCATAAATATGCATCATTTAACATTGCGTTAGAAAAATAATGCGCGGCGGTGGAGGACTGAGACTTGCGATCGTAGGTAAGATGTTGTGGCCGAAAGATTCTCAAGTGGCGAGCCAGTAGACGCAGTGTGAGCACGCCCGTGAGTAGTTGGGACGATGACATAGTTCAGGTTGTGTGAAGTAGTTGTGCCAAGCAACGCAAGACAGATAATCGTGGCGACGTTTGGAGGAAGCTTATGTCTTATAGTAATCTTTCATCGGTTGAAAGTAAAAAGATCAACCCGTTAATTAACTTAGAATTAAGTATCTAATGGATTACGCTCGTTCGATTCCCGGGATACACTCTAGTATAATTCAGATTTGTCCCATTAATGATATAAGATTGTTACAGCTCACAAGTCTTCAGGTGGTGGATAGAATCTTCCTCTGTGTACCATAATTCCACACTGCGATCGCCAACCCGTCTGCCAAGATTATGGTATACCCCTCCATAGAAATCTTTGGGAGAAGCTTATGCTTTGTCGAGGGCGTCTAACGCCTATCTATGGTTATAAATTATAAAAAAAATTATTACGTAATGTTATATCGTCGTTGTCATATATACAAATATGTGGTATGTCCAGTATTTAGAATTCTCGATCTTTTTTACTGTTATTATCTGATTACTTTGGCTTTTTATACTTTGTCTTTAACAATAACACGGTAAATAAGCCTTAAAAGTATTTTGTTTAAGATGAGTTAATATAAATATTTTATAGTTTTAGCATATAGCAACGACGATATGCTATTAGCAATCAAGCTATAAAAATAGCAACATGTATTCACAGCGGTATTCTATAACACTTTTTTTTATTCTTAACATGTTTAGTACTTGAATAAAGAAAAACGGTTTTTTTAAGTGATCTGATATTAAACGATTATGATGATTACAGGTGTTGAAGCTTTAAAGCTGTTGTTAATAGCTTTGTTCTTGGAGCCTCCCGTACCTACCCTGTCGTGGGTGGCCAGGGATGATATTTTCTTAATAATTTATTTACATAATTTTTTTTTTCGGTCTTCTTTTATTCATCTTTACATCTTTATAATATGTTTCACTTGTTTTTCCTTTTTCCTTTTCCCTTTACTACCTCTACCAACTGTTATTTCTTTCCATGCCTATGTACGTTTCATATATCGCCTCTCATATTCGCCATTCCTCCTGGACACTGCTATTTTACAATTTCTTTTCTGCGCATTAACAATTTGGTAACATTAATATTTTCCTACGCTCTATGTAAATTTTTTTATGCTTTACTAATTATATCTTCCATATTACTTTCTAATTTTTAACAATGATATCACTGATTACTTCCTCTTTCAATTATTACACGACTATTTTGTTTTGTTACTTCTTATGACAGCTTTGAAGATGTTACATTTATTTCCAATTATCCTTTCAAAAGTAATCTCTATGAAACTTCTATGGAATGGGAGATGTGAATAACTTCTGGCAGTCCAGTCGACAAGGTTAAATACTAACCAATAATTAGTTTTAGTAAGTAGTAATCTGAACTTTGAAAACGTATTTTCTTACTATTTTATCCTTACATTATTGATAGCAAATGAGCTATACATTCTCCTCTTTAAGAAGATTACACTTTTAATCAATCATCCTGTATAAAACAATACATTTGTAATATTATCAACGCATTCACACTAATTAATGATATTTTTTTCAGACAGCTTGTCTGCTAATTTTTTAACTGAACTATATAAATTTAGTGACAGTGGAAGTTGTGATACTCCGTCGTGAAATGGTCAGCTCTGGCAACATTTTTTTTTCGTCGGCTTACATACTCACACACACGCACATGCACACCCACACGCGTACGTACACACTCATATACACATAATTATATATACACGTGTGTGTCTTAGGAATGATGAAGCATCTATTTGAGGGACCGGAGAATAATGTCGCTTTCTTAAGTTAAATTCACACGACTACATTTTTAACAAAGTTTTAATTTCATATAATCAACAATATTTTCACCTTCCTTATGAACAACCTTTTGCCATCTAGTATACAAATTTTCAATGCCGGAGCGGTAAAAATCAATCGGTGTTTCTATAAAATTTATAGACAGATTTCGTCGTCGAATCTACAAAAAAAATGTAGTAAGAATATTTCGATTGCCAAGTGGAGATAAGCTGAAGACAGAATTAACGAAATTTCACCCGGGTTAAGAAAATTTTAAAAGATTCGTTATTATATTTTATATTCCTTTATGTGTAGCGAACTTTAAGGCCGTAAAACGTGTGAAAATTAAACTTCTTACCCTTACATACAATTTGTGTTGATTGTACGTGGTCGTAAACAAATGAATATTTCTGTAATATATATTCAACGACTTTATAATTTTTAATGACCCTACAGTAAAGTATTTTAGAATTTATTTCGTATTAAATCCTTTGCGACGCGATGACGGTTTTCATTATAATTATGAGAGGATTAATATAATTGGTTTGTTATTTTAAATGATTTTAAACAATGTACTTAATTAATTTCAGGGATATGCCGACGTTGGGGCAATGCAATTAAAACAGAAAACGCTAATGCGAATTTTGTTACAATAAAATACCGATACTACATCAATTGCTATACGATTCTAAGTTAAATAATCTTTTCAACCCCGTAGACGTTCACTTCACGGCTTATGCTCCCCTTAAATAAATCTATGGGGGGATTTACCTTATTCGCGATACTTGGCGGGCGTATTAGCGATTGCAGCGTGGTATAAGAGCCAAAACTAAAATAGATTAAAAAAAGTTGACGATCAATTAGAGTATGAATTTAGAATAAATAAAATTTTCTTTATCTTATCATCATTGACCGTAGTACATTCAATGTTAGACATAAGGTTACCCCATAAATTTCCAATGGGACCGCTTGGACGAGGCTTGGATTCAGCGTTTTCTGATTTCTCTGGTCAGTCTGACTTGTGAGCGATGTCCTGCGCTGGGCTTGCTGGTCTGTGGTCTCCACCCCACAAACTTCCCGCTCCAACGGCTATCTGTTCTGCTCGCTATCGCCTACCTACTGTTATTTTAAATTGTTAATCCGCTGATCCGTATCGGTTATTTTTATTCATCTACGGATTCCTGATACCTGGTTGTATTTCGTACCAAAATTCAGAATATACTACCCATCCCGTGGCTGTTTAAACTGAATTTGCCAATGAGTCCAGAAGAGAGAGACCACGTTTAAAAACTATTGTCTAAATAAATATATTTTTTATTTAATATGTGCATATCGTGCCGTCAAACCTCTTAATTATTCCTTACCTCTTATTTCGGAAATCTGCAAAAAGGTAAGAGTAAAAGCAATAAAAATAAATAAATAAAGAAATGAACAAGAATAATTAAATAGCTGTGATATTATATAAATTAAGCACGACATAAGTAGTAAAAAAATTGAAATTAATATTAAATTAAGTGTTAAATAAATGATAAAAATTATATAACTCTGGACGGAAGGTGAAGAAAGTGAGGCGAAATATGTAAGAGAGTGAAAGATATTGTGAAAAAAATTATAGGAAAGAATCAAAGACGGATGAACGATAAGTATGAAAATTTATACTTAAAAAAATATTACGTGAATAAAGATCCTGTCCACCCATGATAGGAGCTGAATGAGAAACTAAAAAAGATATGTGCACATCACACGATAGCTAAACTAAATTCCATATGATTGATACATTTCCTTAACATTTTACTTCGAGTGTTATGTTTATAAAGCTGTTCTTAAATAAAATAGTATTGTATTGAATATGGTAAGACTTAGGTTTATTTGAATAATAAAGATATTAAACTAAATGTTACTTACACTTTTTTAATTTAAAAAAAAACCAACAATGTCATCATCTTCATTTCAACTGTACTTCGTCCACTCATGGACATAGTTGTTCTGCATTCAATATTCATTTATAAAGATATTCAATTAGAAAGTTGGAAGCGGTATTCATTCAACGTCTAGACAGTATAATTATACGATATTAGATAAATAATAAAAGAGTATACGAGAGCGCATAACAAAAATAAGATGGAACTGAAGATTGAATCCTTTGATTAAATAAATTGTCAGTAATGAAAGGATATTTGGCCGGTTTATTTTTCCAATGATCATGCCCAAAGCGTACCTGGCGGCTTTGAGTATTTGTTTTCAATTGACTCCCAATCCTAACACAAATATTTGGCCGAGCACTCATCTCATCTCGCGTTCCACGGATTCAAAAGCTCAAGACGTCTCTGTGTTTGTTGGACCCTTTTTTCTTAACAGCATCAACGCAGTCACGGTAAGGTATCGGCGTTATGTTTATTCAAGCCTTTGAGTGTTGTCCGTTGGTCAACATTCTGACGTAGGCTTCACGTAACGGTAATCTACTGACAGCTTTGTTTTGTTTTTTTTTTAACTTATTCGTCACGAGATTAAGACATCAAACCGTTGAAGTCCCTCTATAATGATGCGATTTTACAGAAAATTTTGTGACGAATAACGCAACTTTTTTAATTTTTATTTATTGACAATATTCGTTGAATCACAGTTCTGACTATATGCAATAATGTAATTAAATTAAATAATGTAATTAATTCAAGTATAAATTAAAAATTAATATTACTTATTTTGACTTAAGTTGCTTATGATAAACATTGAGTTTATTACTAGAGTTTGTTAGATGAATCATTCTGCATATGGAAGAGTTTCAACCTGTTATATTGGAACGGCGACTGCAGCCTGAGGCCTTCACCCACAAGATAGACAGGAGTGTATGATCCAACGGATGCAGGCCTTTTCTATTTTCTATTTATTTTCTATAGTGGCGGGCAATATACGGCACTTGAGTTCCTACAGGTAAAACTTAAGGGCTTGATTACCCACGAAAAAAAACTAAGAAAAACCTAGGCCTAGTATAAATTAAGATCAAATAAGATCTATGAGCCACTTCCAGTCGACCAGGTGAGCTATGGAGCAGAGTTGGTAAAGTCAGTCTTTACTTTATTAAGAGGAAATCGTAGAGAAAGAGAAGCGTCTCACGATGATTTCCTTTTCTGAACATTGGTTAGGTCTACAGGATGATTGTTTATAGGTGCAAAAGATTAAGGGATAAATGTTTAACTCTTTCATCAATTACTCTGAATAATGTCGTCGCTTTAAAATATACTACAGTAATAATTTTTTTTCTATTGGAATATTACTGACTAGTAATCTCTGGGAGTACAGACTTCAGGGACATGTAGTAAACATTAATTAATTTTAATATTTGGTAATCTGATTTCTTTTCTTGAAGTACTGAAGTTTCAGTGGACGGGGTACATCGCTGATGCATCTAACGACTGTTATTGCTGAAAGGTTGTCGAGTGTCGACCACCGTTCGGTAGACGCCGCGTGGGCAGGCCCCACTAGGTGGACGTAGCTGGGCAACGCAGGAGCGGTCATAGTGTCGTTATTTGCGGGAGGCATATGCCTTGCAGTGGGCGTCCATCGGCTGAAAACATGAATCTGAATTTCAAATAGCTATTTCTTACTTTATTATCATTACGTCATTTATTACTTCCATTGCACAGGGCATACCATACATTAATTGACGGAAAATTACTAATATATTCACCTCTGTGAATATATATATATATAAATAAGTAATCGTAGCATAAAAGTTTTCAGAAACATCGTAAGCCACTCTTAACAACCTCAACCAGTATACAATGTTCTGTTATATATTAGAGACAAAAGTGAACGAAGGAAATCAGATAAACAAGAGCGGAACGCGATTAAAAGGCTTCGCGTGTCGAAGTTTGTTGAGCGACAACTTTGCGCCGAGTTTAATTGTGGAATGCGAACTGGAGCAACTTTCCGAATAGGCTTGTCACTTGAACATAGTGCTCTATTACGTGTCGATTGAGAACGCTTTGTATTGGATATTTCTATTGCCTTCGTTACGTCATTTTATAAAATTACACCGTACATATATATATACATTCTAATTGTATAGAATTATACATTATAAATAAACGAAGAAATACAGTAAGAGGCATTGAAATACAATTACTTTTTTTACATACAAAAGTAATGAAAGGTAAAGAAAAAAAGGATAGAATAAAAAAATGTAAACAAGGGCATAAAATAAAACGTTTAAAAATGTAATATTCAAAAAAATGTGACGAAGAATGGAAGGGAATTAATAAGAATATGTAAATAAAAGCGATAAGAACGAAAAAAAGAAAGAATACCAAATATTATGACTGAAGAAAGTAGAAAAATAAATAAAACCTTACTGGAAAATTTAGTGAACAAAAAGTCCCTGTCACAAAAATTATAGGGGTACAATAGGTCCCCAAATATGAGGGCCAAAAAAAAAGTGCAGCATAGATCTGGTGGCCGCTGTCACAAGAGAAACAATCATAAAGTGTTATAAGAAGAATTACCTAAAATTGAAGTAACGAAGAAGCATTAGAAAATAAATCATCCCATTCTTCGGTCGGACTGATTTTTTTGAAAATGTTTGCAGACTTCTAGTCACGGAATGCCCTGTGATAAAGACAACGCATAGGCGTATAAAATGGCAGCGTTTTTGTTTATATATATATATATATATATATGTATATTTATAGATATATGTGTGTGTATATATATATCTGCCTGAAATAACTTTAGCATTAATATTAATACGATATACCGACAATTGCTATCACAATATGTAATAGAGGCCAAAGCGTTCTACATGTAGTTTCATTAGAAGATACAACTTGGGGTCAAAGCTTTTAATTCATTTAAACCGGAAGTTGCTCCAGACGCCGCTGTTGCTAACACCTACTGACTTGTTTGGTTATTCTATTGGATGTTTCCTGCTTTGCGAATTGCTAAACAAAATGTTAAATTGTTTGCACAAATTTTAAGTATACTGTAACAGAAATGATTTGAAAATCGAATACGTATATGCTTTTTCATTTTTACCTCTGATAACTTTTATTTAATTATTACTATTTACTTTTTAATTAACCACTGGCTGCAATCCTGGCCGGTCGCAGTCCAATTTAAAAAAAAAATTATACTAGTCACTTTTTATTGGTGATGATGATGATTTTATATCTTACATATAAATAACATTTATTTATAATTGCATATAATGGTTTCTTTCGATTTTCGGAAGACTTTTAGGTGTTGCCCAAATATGAAATATGTTACATTGAATTGAAGCCATAGTTTAGCGGTAGATGAACGAGATCGTACATCGTGGTTTATATTCCTGTGCTACAATCTAATATAATAGACAGTTTGTGCATTAATTATATAGGATTGCTACTGCTGGTAAACCAGTTTCTAGAGGTAGGCTGCAAGGCATAAGCTCCCAAAGATCATCACGAAGACCGGCCCTGCCTGCATTGCCCACATTCAGCGACTTCCCCAGACCTATGTTGGTACACCCCGCTCCGGGTCGCCACTCGAGAATCTTTTGGCCCCAACAAAGATTAAAAATAAAATATTTATATTAGAATTAGTAAATAAATAATTAAACACAAGAAACTACACTTGTACATTGATATAATAACACGTGATATTATTGTGTTATATGTATACCTTCATATTTTTATATTCACGTAACTTTTAAATCTATTTAGGATTCCTTTATACAGCAGTGAACGTTGTACAGCAAGTATTTTTCATGAGAAATAGAGCTGTTTCTAAAGGTTTTGATCCCATCGTTGGGTACGTATAGTTGAAAGATTTCTTCTTTTTTATCATGGAGAAATCGATGATATAGTCCTTTGTTAGGGTGGCAACAAAAGGATTTTGTCGAACACCGGCTAAAACTTCATTTCGAAGACTGTTGTTAAAACTATGGGACCGCTTACGTATACTACCGTGATGTTGTTAGTGGTGGCACGGTTTAAAGACCTAAATTTGCTTATATAAACAATCTAAAACAAATATCTACAATCCATTAATACGTTATAAAGACGTATAGAAAAAAAACACTGAACTAAAAATATCTGAAATGATTTTAATTCTGAGATAACAGAGTAAACGAACTTTAGTCAATAACCACCTGTATTCGAAACATCTACGGAACTGAGAATTTCCGACCTTACCGCGCCCGAAATATGCGAAGTGCTTTCAAGAAATCCTGTGACGTAATGTGAATGGATCGTGTGGTATGTTCGATGGACGGCTTGAGACGAGGGTCCAAGGTTCGCAGCTAAAATAAGTAGCGCATTTTTATAGCTCCCACAGTGCTTTATTGTAAAGCAATGGCTACGTAGCATACTATTATAGCACCCGGCATTTGAATTGGCACGTTGGACAGACGCATAAAGATAACGCTATGTAAAACCGAACCTAACCGTATGGCTTGTATTGTGTCATATCAAATTTCGAATGCTATAATTTTGCTAATTATAGACTTTCATATATCTCAAACCGATGTAAGAACATATAGTATTTTACATATTTGTGGTATTTAATTTCATTTAAAAAGTATTAAACATTTCTCCATATAAACTAATATTTGTTTGTTTTGATATTCAAATTCACTTACATCATCATTTACATTATTTTGTATATAAATTAGACAAAATTAATACATTCTAACAGTAAGCTAACTTTCTTTCACAATTTTAAAATTAAAAAAAGGTTCCGAATGTCCTAGTAAGTCGCCAACACACAGGATGCTGGTTGTCTCTCTAAAACGATGTTTTTGTTCAAACTGTCCACACATTCGAAGTTTAAAATGAAAAAAAAAAACAATAAAAATAGACAAGTTGAATATGTTGGTTTTAAATTAATTAAAATCGTTGTTAGTAAAGTTTGCGTTCGTATTCGGCGAACTTGGCACCGCCTTGCGGGCTCCGAGTGAGGACTACTTAATTAGGGCGTTGACAATTGTTTAAAGAATCCAAACTCACCGTCTTAGTTGGATTGGATACCGAGCTTAGTTTGGATTGTAATGAAGGAATGTGCGATGCAACTCCCACAGTTTATATTTGTGTTATAATTTTATAGTTTTTATTATTTGTTACAAGGCAGTGTCATCACATTCGTTCACGCAACCGACAGTCGGTCAGGTAATATATATATATATATATATATATATATATATATATATATATATATATATATATATATATATATATATATATAAGGTAGCAAATAAGGAAGCGAAGACGTAGAAAAGGTTGTGAAAAGTTGTAAGCCGATGATTGTAGTAATTTTATGCAGAGGCCTATACGTTGCAGTGGATATCTATCAGCTGATATAATGATAATGATTACTTATTACTATCTCAATCGACCTTCGTAGAGCTAAAGACCAAGACCGTTCTTTTGTTTCGTGACGAAATCCTTTCGCTGTGGTGTAACGACGTTATGCCTCCTGCTAGTTAAAATCTAACGGTTTTCTTAGTCGTATTTCATTAAAGCTATGTGAATACTTTCGTTTAATCATATTACTATTCACTTAACTTACAGTGATCACTTGTAGGTCTTAATAAGAATTCCGTACAAGTAAATCAATGAGGTTTTCTTACTCGTCCTTATCTGTGAAGGAAATTTTTTTTCATGAGGAAATCATGCTTGGGATACGCCTCTGCTGCAAGAACAACGACCTTAACATACTACCGTAGTTTCAAAAGCAGTGGTCTAGTACTTCGACTGTTTAGAATAGAGCTGCAGTCCACCCGTTATCATAAAGAAGCGAGATTTAGTCCACGCGCAACCGCACCGTATCAGAATAAATGCACGAATCTGTATTACGTAAGATTGTATTCCGGGAATCTAATCCGCGACTTACTATCTCATGGTTGAGTCTTCTATCGCTGTGCAACAACAAAATATGACTGTCACTTCTTGGCAGCTGACACCATACCATAATCCTTCTAAAATCAAGGGTTCTTTATGGTTCATGGTCTGAAAAGAACCCATAACGTAAATATCATAAATCAGATATCTTTTTTATTATAATATCTATAATACATTAATATAGTTATTTAGGCATTATTCTCACTTACAAAATGCTTTAAAAGGATTTTTATTTTCAAGTTTTCGCGTAAAAAACTTTTTACAATTATTACACTATTATTTTGATAATAGTCTCTTTAATCTTCTGTTATAAATTGATTGCATATTGTAATACTGTACACAATTGTTTATAAAACATACAGTACCCGGCGAAAACATTGCACATCGACCTTTGGAAAGAGACATTCAGTTAGTTTCGGCTTCGTAGAGCACTATCTCTGTCCCACACTACCTATGTGACGTTTTGTCAGGCGTTGCATTTCGTGTGACAGAGATAACGCTCTACCCAGCCGAATTTAGCCGATTGTCTCTTTCACCAGTCTCAGTACTGATTGTTTGGAGGCTAGAGAAAGATATATTCCGAGCTTGATTATGAGGTTATCATTGCATAAATGTATATATTTCGTATCAAAAATATAATACAATGAATTAATTATTTATTTTCTGTGTCAAAAATAGACTTACCATTTCTGTTAATTCACTAACAAGGTTAAACGTTTCTGCACAAAAGACCTCCCGTATTCATTTAAAATATTTAATTATAGCGAAGACAGCGCGGATCGCCCGCGGCCCAGCGCCGGGGTAAATCCACTAGACGCCAGTTAAATAGTGTTTTACTTGAAAAGACCGGTTCCAACGAAAGACTCACTTTTGCCCTCTTTCACTGGGAGACAAACAATTAATTGTTAATTCTTTATTTTCTTGTAGTTTCACAACTAACTAATATATTTGCGAGAAAAGGACTAATAACATGCTTGCTTACGCAGACTGGACTGTAGTCATTGGCCCAAGTGCAGTCTTATGGATGACGCAAATAAATTTTAGGTTTTTAATACATACAAGTTTGTGAGCAGTGGTACTCCTATATAATTAATACACAAAGTGTGAAATACATAAGATTGTATCCCGGCAATCGAATCCGTCTACGATCTCACGTCTCAGACATATATAGTTTTATTTGAATAAACTAATTATATTTTATTTTCAGGACTAGTTTTTTTAGGTTAATTTTTTATATTTGGTTTAATTTATATATTTTCATTGTCATTTCTTTAGCTACAGAATGTTCACCGCTGTTTTATATATATAATATAAAACAGACATTAATATATTATATAAAACAGAACATTTTATATATATAATATAATATTATACACATAAAATAAAACTAAATTAAATGAAATAGGCGAAAGATGAAGTATAGAGATCTTGTCACAAGAAGAGATCGACTTGGTTAATAAGTAAAAATAGAACAGGTGATCTTCGAGTAATGATAGGGCCTGGAAATCCTAAAGACATACGGAATATTGAAAATACATGTTATAAAAATAATTACGTAGTAAGTCTTTTGTTGTTATAATAAAAATAATAAATAAATAAATACATTTAGATTTTATTCACAAAATAATTATTTTATTATTATAATTATTTTTTGCTCGTTATTCTCATCAAAATGGCTACATATATTCCGAATAAATATAAACACAACTTAAATAATATATTCTTTTGTAATTCCTATGTGGACTTTATACATTTTATTTAAGATACGCACAGTATATAAATGTTATACGAAGAAAAAAACATGATTTATTTCCTCTAATTTACGAGCATTCATGGGAGTACGTGAGTCGGAGCGGGGTTGCCAGGTGTTGGCAGCGCGAACAAAATTGCCAATCACGCGCACCGCCACAACATTATTAAAAGTATTTCTCTCTAAAAGAATTTCCTAATAAAATATTTTGTCAAGTTAAATAAGAAATTATTTCGAATTCACAACTAAAATTAACTCATACTAACATCTCAATAAAACTATGAAATCCTAGTAGATATAGACTTTGTCCATCCAGGAAAACCAAGTATATATTTTTCCTTCCATAGCGAGGAACGAGATTGTGTCAATGGTATTGGAGGATGGCATGGTTTAAGCTCCTTCTATATCCAGATCTAGAATTAGCTTAAACTATCGTTGGATTAAAAATCGAAACACAATGAACGGACACCTATTCCAATGGCACTTGTGTTATAAATTACAGCCAGTATTTTCTATCTTCAAGAAGGTTTATGTACAAGCATTAAAAATTTAAGTAACTGTCGACTATGGGTAATTTTATAGTAACTCACCCCTATATAAATAATACCTGGGTATTCATTTAATTTGCATTTCGTAAAGATAAAAAATGAAGTATAGATGACAAAATTAAGAAGGTATTGTATTTCATATGCTTATTATAAGTATATTATATTTGAGTACTTGGTCTTAAAGTGAAAGCCTCTTCCATTTTCTTCCATGTTTTTCTATAACTGTCGTTATTCAGGCAGTCTTCCCTTGTTATTGCAGTCATATTACGGGTGCTATAGTGCAACCGGAACCGCTGTACCACGCCTAAGATACACGTGGCGTAGCGGGTGAGTATCTTCAGCTAGGTCCTGTAACTTCGTTGTCAAAGCAAGCAGCGACGGTGGTCATGCTCTTTTTTGTTCGATCTTTACTTCGATTCGCTTTAATATGGCACGGTACAGCGGTTTCGATAATATTATTATTGACGTATTTTTTAATTAAGAATATAGGAGGTATTTAGATGAAATAAATTTTACACAGAAAGAATCAGATCATGCGACCACATGTCAAAACAAATATGAAAAGATCCGCAGAAGAACAATGTCTAGGAAGTTCTTTCTTTCTTTTCTTTCGTTCTTCAAGTATCGCTCGTCTGAATTGGCAGTAGATGGCCGTTGGGGCCGAAAGGTAATCAACTGACTACTACCACCACGGGCTATACCTACTTTCACTTCTTCAAACGTCATATATGGAAGCTAATATAGACCTCAATAAAAAAACTAAGTCCAGAAAATCTGGCGACACTGCTCTTTACTCACCAGTGAGGCGATGTTCTGCTACTCTATTCTCTCTGCTAGCCAAGACTGGTATTGTGCTCTTTTTGCACCAAATATAGGATATGCGTTGATCAAGTGCACCACGGTTTGGCCCGCACTTGGACTCACGAGGAACTCTCCCGGAGTTTGAACCTATGCAAGTTTTCGGGTAGCGCCCACGGCGACATAACCAAAGGAAGTCGCTTGATGCGAGCAGCGCAAAACTGAATATTGTGCTAATGTTTACTTGCAGTAGGCGTCTTTCGGCTATGAATAAAAAAAAACGAAAGAATGCTTGGTAAATACTAGTAAATGGTCTATAATATACAACGACTTAAGTGGTCTGTCAATTTTTATTTCGCAAAACAAAAATGTTGAGATCGAAAATGGAACGCTTTTAAAACACTTGTTTCAACTCGAATCGCCTTCATACATGTTTAATGCCTCCCGTAGCAAGCTGCGTAGAGCCCGTCCCGCTACGACGAGCCGTAAAAATGATACAACTTTTACTTGAAACTAAAGTTGTCCGGAACTGCTTCAGATTACTCCTGGTGCATGATTGAGCTTAGCTTATTTCTGGTAATGGTCAAACTTTCCTTTCTTTAGTTATCATAACCTTTTTGTTTTATTTATAATATCTATGTTGTTTTAGTTTAATAAAACTAAAACTGACCGCATTTCGTTTACTATGATTAAAATAACAATGTTATATGCTATGTGAATTTATGGATTGTTTTATAATTAGTACCAAAAACATTTTAATGAAAATTATCATAGATGAAGCGGCGCATCAAAAAGGGGATTTCCACAGAAATATATTATAATTCTTTAGTTACATCAGACAAAAAGAAGAACATTTAATGGAATCAGGCGTTACTTAGCGCAAGTCCATCCTAAGTAAGAAAAGGACCAATATTTAGCCACTTCCGCTCATGCAGTGGTAGTTGTGCAACAAAGTGCACCGCCCACAGAGTTTCTCTGTGGGCGGTGCACTTTGCTTTGCGTTTTCTCTCTGTGTTTGGCACTAATCGGTGTAGCATAACTCCTGAAGATGCCCCGTGGAGGGGTGAAACACGTGTTGAGTGGTTTGGCGGTGACAGTTGTGTGATTCGCATTGTTTGCCGCATACGCATTTATCGCCGGGCTGGCGGGCGGTGCACTTTGTTGCACGACTACTACTGCATGTGCAGAAGTGGCTAAATATTGGTCCTTTTCTTACTAAGAAAGAGAGCGCGCTTCAATACTTTTAGACTTGATTGGCTGACGATTCTAAATCAGTATAAATATGGGCTAAACTGGATCTTGTCTTTGGTCTAGACATAACCCTAAATTCAAAGAATATGATGACGTATATTGGACCCGTCATTACGTAGTATATTATTAAAAGTTTTTCTCTCGCGTAACCCTCGCACCAGATATATTACTCTGACATATAACAAAGGCTATAACCCTTTAAAAATGGACAAGATTTTGAGACAGACTTTATTATATTTATCAAATTTTATTGTTTAAATAAAGTGCGGACTATTAATTATTATTTTAAAACAAATCAATACCATAAAGGTTTGCAGCATTTGCGTTAAAAAGTATAAAACACTTCAGTTACAAAAAGACAGATATAAATTTATTTATACTTTTCTTTTATATACATAAAATTTATACATAAATATATACATATATAGATATGAAGAATACACAAGAATGCAGTGTTTCCACCTATGGGGCCTACGCCCCATAGGTGGGCAATTTGATAGATAAGATTTAAATGAACTTAAGCCTTACACTTTAATATAATAATTGTGTGTTACATAGGGTGGCATAAGAATTTTAATAAGGCATTGATTGGTAATGGGACACAAAAGGTTGAGTAACTGCAATAGAGTGTCATATAATAAGCACATACATATACTATATATATAAATGGCCAATTAACATGAAATTATGAAAAGGACCTTACAATTACTAACCGAATAATCTGTCCTATGTCTCAAACGCAAACAGGATCAAGTTTCCTTACATTAGAAATCAATCTGGTACCTCTTACGTAAAGACTGATTATGAAAGGCAATTTAGATCACCTTAACTGGAATTATTTACCCCTTGTTTGGATCAGTTGTAGAAGCAGCTTTTAAAAGGAGCTTTTTAGATTTATTTTTAGATTATACATCAAAAAGGTTTTGCTACAAGAACTGGAATAATGCCAAAAAAAACCAGCGAAGACATTTTCAAAAACATTGATTCGCTCCACTTTAACAGGTACCATTACTATACTTCAATACAGGTTAGTCTGGTATAGGTGTAAAAACTTTAAAGCTTAACGTATAGATAATTTACTGTCATAATAATGTATAATAAACTTGCGATCATAGGTCGTGAGTTCGATTCCCGGGATCTAATTTTAAGTAATTCATACTTTGTGCATTAATTTTGTAGGATTGCCACTGCTCACAAACAAGCTTCCAAAGGATGAGCAGCAACCTCCTTTCCGTACCAAGATACACAAAAACAATCGCCAATCCACCTGTCAATTGTGGCGATTATGATATATGCGGTATATACCTCCATAGATTTTTTTTGGACTGAAACGACAAAATAATGTTATAAAATTTCTGATTACGACCAATTTAAAATATTAAATATTTACTATGTGTCCATGTAGACTTTGTATTGCTGTAGTTATTGTTTTGACGCACTCCAATAAAAAATATTTTTTAGAGTAATAAATCTTTATACGGAGTGATTGAAATTAGGTGTTAAAATTTATAAGCATTTTTCTAAAAGATAGCTATAAATTCACCGACTTAAACCTTTTAGACTAATAACTAATCATCCTGTATATTTCTAGCAGGCAATGATAAATTTTCATAAAGCAAGAGACGACTTTAAAAAAATGTTGACAACCCCGCATTTACACACACAAGTCAGTGGAAAAGTTCGCCGCTAGCAACACTCAACGTCTAGTGTAACGTCCGTTATTAAGAATGAAAAATGAAATAAGTTTTCGCATAAATATAAGTTTAACTTAAGACGTTCCGTCACAAGTTTAAGAGGAAAAGCGACTTTATTGTTTCAACAATTTCCTGTCCCGAAAAGTTTTAATTTCTCCCAAACTATTATTCGAGCTTACGTCGTAGAACGGTTGTATCATAGACGTTAAGGATTTCCGTTTGAGCATAGGGTTGATATTTATTTACACGTATTATTCTCCGCTTAGAATCATTTATGACAGGGGTGTCAAACTCAAATCTTGGGCCAAATAAAAAAATGCATAACTTTCTTCTTTTTTCCATTGCCACGATGTCCGGACCCCAACTGTATCATTCGTCTACCTGGTGAGGGTCTACTCACACGGCGTCTACCAACTCGTGGTCGCCACTCGAGAACCTTCCAGCCACATCGGTTCCACAAGCGATGTGCGCCACCGACTACAACTTCAGACAAGCACTTCTAACTATGTCGCTGATCTAAGTTATGCGGATCTCATCAAATAAAAAAAAATATCTTAACTTTAAGTGGACCCAAAAAAATTCAATGTTCAAAAAAACAGATATTTTAATTAAGAAAGGACCAATACCTAGCCACTTCCGCACATGCAGTGTCAAACACAGAGTCTCACTCTGCACTCGTTGCACGACTGCCACTGTATATGCGGAAGTGGCTAGGTATTGGTCCTTTTCTTACTTAGGATGGACTTCCGCGAGGTAACGCTTGATTCCATTAAATAAATATTTTAATTTTGATTAGTACATTGAGATAAACATACAAAGTTAAATAGCTATCTATTCGTCGTCGATATAGTCGCTGATTCAGCCTATACACGCCCATTGTAAGGGGTAGTCCTTTCCCAAAGGTATATGTGGAGGGGGAGGGGGTAATCATAATCCGTAACCGTAATCGCCACGTTTGGCAGGAGCATCGGCGATCGCAGTGTGGTATTATAGTACGCAAAGAACATTGCTGCCGATTTTCTGTAAACTTATTTATGAGCAGTGGGAATCCTCCATAATTAATGTAAAAAGTGTGAATTATATAAGATTATATCAAACAGCTACCGCTGCTCTTAATTGTTGTTTAAATACAATTAAAAATGATCCTTATAATTTATACATAAAGTATATTAATATATTATCCGGTCCAAAAATTTTGACTGGGTCGCATTATCGCGAGCCGCAAGATTGGCACCTCTGATTTACGATGATTACCTTAGTCACGTAAATAAAGTCGAAAAATCCCAATTTAGAGTATCAACTCGCTTTTTTTTACGGCTACATATCTACGAAAGGTGTTTTTTTAATGTAAAAAACACTACTCAGGTTATTTCTGGATAGTATATAAAAAAAACTAACTGCAAACCGCTTCGATAGAAGAATCTCAATGAGAATTCTTTGTCTTGCTAATTCACGTAGCGGTATTCATTTATAAACCCGCCGTAAAAAATCACTCCTCGTAAATCCGAGCGCTATCTGCATTAATGAGCTTCGCAGGTTAAATGACGTGGCCCTTTCGCGTTTTTACCTTCCTGATACATTACTCACTAACGAATACTCCTGTGTCTATCTAAAATATCTATTTAAAAGTTAAATTATATTGAATTTTTTTTACAATCTATTACTACAGACTATAAAGGCTGTAATGATAAATATATTGCAATTACTAAATCACTAAAAACACGTGTCAAATAGTTATTTGATTTTTTATTTTATTTTTATTGCCCCTCTATTGGGGACCTCTCCTTCTACCCCCTCCCGCTATACCTCTCCTTCCACCCCCTATTTAATTTGGAATAGGGTTTTGTGTTTCTTAATAATTTTTTCACTTGAGTTTTTATTTTCGTTCTCGTCTTCCATAGTTCACAATATCTTCTTTTCCTCCTTCTCCTCTCCTTCCTTTCTCAACCATTCCATTCCTTTCGTACATCCTGAAAAACTACAGTTATCCATTTCTATTACAGTATCACAGTTTTAATTAGTTTAATTATTTTCTCGTGTACATCAATTTTATCACGGATTTATTTTACAATTGTCAAATGGTTAGCCATTAGAAGCCCGTTTGAAAAAAATAATAAATACCCGCAAGTAAAATACTAATTGAAATAGAACAGACCAATAGAAATGGGACAAGGTAACAAAATACTATGAGATGCAATACATGAAATATCAGAAGTCATCTTACAAGATGGGGGGACGAAATTGAATTTAAACTATGTCTAAACTAAAGAAGTGAAAATTATTCAACTATCCTAGATTTTATATGATTGTTATAAAGTAAATTACTAATAATTATGACTATCTCTTAACATAATTTGTGTTTTACTTATGTAGAATTGCCACTGCTCCTAAACAAGATCCCAGAGAATGAGCGGCAGCGTCTTTTGCAAAATATAATACCACACTACGATCGATTCGCACAAAAACGAAGATCACCGACGCAGTGCGAAGAATTAGGCGTCTCAAGTGGCAATGGATGGTGTACATCGCTCGTATCACAGATGGCTGTAGGGGCCAAAAGGTTCTCGGGTGGATATCATGAGCCTATACACGCGGAGTAGGCAGGTTCCCCACTAGATGGACCAATAACGTAGTAAAGGTAGCAAAAAGTAGCTGGATGCAAATAGAGCAGGATAGGTCATCGTGACGATCTTTTATGAAGAACTGCTCTTTACTAGGGCATGTACCAGCTGAAAAAAAGAAAATCGACAACCTACCTGCCAAACGTGGCGATTATAATATATATATATATACATTTAATTATATATAAATACTAGCTGATCCCGAAAACGTTGTTTTTCATGTATCTTTTTTCTAGGAAACATTAGAAAATAAGGGTTGATCGTAAAGGGATGAAAATTTAAGGTTGTCTGTATTTTTGTATACTGTATCATAAAAAAATTAAAAACAAAAAATTTTGCCCAAAATTTAAAAAAAATTTAGGGCGGGCCACCCTTAACATTTAGGGGGATGAAAAATAGATGTTGTCTAGTTCTCCATCCTGACCGATATGCACGCTAAGATTCACGAAAATCGTTTCTGAGGAGCTCAATCACGCACACCGTGACTCGAGAATTTTATATATTAAACTAGCTAATCCCGCAAACGTTGTTTTGCAAAAAAAAAAATTTTAATTTTCAATTTAAAAATAAGGGTTGATCGTAGAGGTGTGAAAATTTAGGGTTGTATGTATTTTTGTATGTTGTATCTTAAAAAATTTCGTCAAAAAAAAAAATTTAAGGGTGAACAACCCTTATCACTTAGGGGTATGAAAAATAGATAGTAGCCGATTCTCAGAGCTACTAAATACGCATATAAAATTTGGTAAAAATCGGTCAAGCCGTTTCAGAGGAGTTCAAGTTCGAACACCGTGACACGAGAATTTAATATATTAGAAGAGAGAGAGAGAAGAGATATATATAAAATAATTACTTGTTTTAACCTTCACGTGATGGTTGTTAAAGTAAAAGTTTTATCCTTAAAACAGACTCTTGTAAGCATTGTAACGTTTAGTTACACTTGTGTTTTAAAAGTGTTGTTTTTGTTAACAAAACCAGATTTTGGGATATAATGAAACGAGTCATTTTTTCAGCAATAATTGCTTAAAAAGACTTTTAGATGTAACACGATAATACACGGTCACAATGACACACAAAACTGCGTGTAATTACTACGTCTCAACGAACTTTTTTATCGTTAATAGGCAAAGCATTACACCTCTGTCTAGTTCATGTTAAGCAATAACGCGCTTTATTTACTTGTCTGAAAGACTCCTAAGTTATAGTTGACTTGAAACCACTAGACCTGGTTGTTCCTCTCCTCAGCTGTCCGCAATTTAAAAGTAGCAGCGAAACACTTAGGGTATTTAGGATTTAAACTATGTACAGATGTATGTCTTGCTATATGATAAAAGAAAGGAGATAGGAGAATTGTTTTGTGTAATTTCTACGCACTCTCTTAAATGCTGTTAATAGAATATCGAGAAACTGACAACTTTTCGCCGATGCTCCAAGATTTGAAGCATCGATAAAAGCATCTCTACCAATCAGCCTCTTGGTTACTTCTGTATGAAGTCCAAAGCCTTGAGCTGATACTTCGATATATCCCACAGATGGCTACAGTATTATATACATGACCGGACTTGTGCTATATATAGACTCAAAATTCTTATTGAATACGGTTTGTATGTATATATACGTCTTTGAAAATGTCATAAAATGTCATTAATAAAATGAAATGTAAGAAATAAATAAATATATCAAAATATGGATGTATGAATACAATCTCTGACTCTGTGTTTGGCACTAATCGGTGTAACATAACTCCTGAAGATGCCCCCTGGAGGGGTGAAAGACGTGTTGAGTAATTTGGCGGTGGCGGTTGTGTGATTCGCATTGTTTGCCGCACACGCATTTATCAGCGGGCTGGCGGGCGGTGCATTTTGTTGCACGACTACCACTGCATGTGCGGAAGTGGTTAAATATTGGTCCTTTTCTTACTTAGGATGGACTTCCGCATGGTAATGCCTGATTTCATAAAGTATGAATACAATTTTAATTTTAAATGAATAATATTTCATCGATTTTCAACATTTTACATCATTCTAACTTTGAGTATGCATGTAATTGTTTGTGTAATTAAATAATAAATAAATTTTATTATAAACAGTCACTTTCAATAAAGGTAGACACCGGTAGAATTTTCAGGGGTCATAAAATAAAGATATCGAATGTAAAAACTAAACTCATTTAAAAACAATGTGATTCTAATAGAAATCCTTCCGACAAGTCCATTAACAGCTGAACAATCTAGGAGCAAATGAATCTCCCGCCAGCAATCAGCGCCGAGTAGTGCTCGGGTTTGATTTCCTTTCAGTTATCTTGTTTTATTCCATTGGTGGATGGTTTAGCGTTATTAAGAACGAAATGATTCCGAGCCATGTTTTTATTTTAATCGCATTGTTTCTCAATTTTTTTTAGAATTTATTCTCTACGTTGCGACAAACTAACAGTGAAGTTTTCGTTTATTCTAAATTTAAATAACTACATGAATATATGTGGTAATTAGCATGCAGGGAATGAACTTTAAAGTTTATCGTCAATCAAAACCTAATCAAAACAATTCAACCGTCGTCTCTTTCTCTCTCACACACACACACCTCTCGCTCGCACAATTTGACGTTCCTCTTCATGCATATTCTTACGTTCTATTCCACATTCTGCCGTCTTGCATTCATACCTGTCCTCAGGCATATTCTTGAATTTATATAAAGTAAAACAGTGAAATAAAACTTATATTTAACTCTAATCTTTCATTTTACTACTACAATCCAAAACATACCCTATCCTTTATTATTTTATAATTTATTTTAAGGACTCTGTACCAGCTATGAAACACAGCTTTTGGCTTATGTAATAAAATCTTTACATAACAAACATTTACTTTTATTTTTACTTACGTCTTATACACTTTAAATTAACAAAAACAGAATATAAGCAAGTAATACATAGATCTTATAGCTATATAGACACATCTAGAATTCTGACCAGTAGCATCATGCAATATAGGAGATAAATAAATATTAAAACAATCCTGGAACAATCAAAATAAAATTAAGTGTCAATAAGCAAAATCATAGTACCTGTATAGATAGTACTAACACGTGTAAAAATTTACACATCTAAGCTTTCTTTTCGCCATACTCAGGCCATCTTATATTGCACGGAATTACTATTGGAAACACAACATTTCCAATTTACCTGCTTGTTCTAAAAGTACGAACAATGGGTATATAGACTGTAAAGAACCAATGAATATGTTAGATTAACAGTTCAATAAGAAACTCTCACAAACTAAATCTCTGTTCGTTTTGTCGTTTCAGCTCATAGACGCCCACTACGGGGGATATACGAAAACCGCTTCCTTGGCAGGCAGGTTGGCGGTCGCTGTTTTAAACTATGGTAAGCAGAGGACGCTGCTGTTTATCCTTTGGAAACTTATTTATGAGCTGTGGCATGCCTAATTAATGCACTTAGTGTGAATTATATAAGATTTTATCACGGTAATCGCTAGTCTAAATTACTACTGTTCGTATGTCTAGTGGAAATTAGAATTATCGGTTCAATTGATCAATATTAGTCTGTGTTCTTTTTTATTTGATAAATTAATGTAGTAGTGACGTAATGATTTTTTTTCAATGAACTTGTTCCTTAAGAAAAGTCTTATTTTCCACTAAGGACTGTTTACATTGATTACCTGTGTAAATCATGTGTTTCTTCTCAGAAGAATCCAGAAGGCACAAGTTTTATAGAAACTGTATACGAGAATATAAACTTTCTTTCTTAAACATTCCTTAGTATAACATATATGCTATAATATGTATCAATTATTTTAAAATTTATCTAATAATTAATTTAAATAGCAAATATGAGGTATTGTTCCATTTTTGAAAATTTATTTGTTGTTAAGCACGTAACAAAAATGCAAACGTGAAATCTGCCTTCACTGGAATCCGATACATGAATATACTGATTAGTCATCGATAGAAGCGACGTATGAACAACAAATAACATCGCTTAACCCGCAAACGGCCCCGGGGTCGTTTAGGTAGATAACGCTAAATTTATACGGGATGATTTTTAACCCTATAACCGCCAGTGAGTTTGTCATAAATCGCACGCGAGCCCAAATTTGTATGTTACCGGATTTTATCGTGAAGCTTTGTTTTGCCCTCTTATCTTTGCTGCATACGTGATTGATTGTGTGATATTTTTATACGTAACGTATGGAAATATTTTTAAACATATAGTTAAGAATATTAAAATTGTATTACACGATATTTAGTATTTATTAATTTACTTTATTGGAGATAGACAGTAACAAAAGGCAGTAATAAAGTAAAACTTAGAAGCTTAGAAATATAAAATTAGTTGCAGTTGTTACCTTATAACTATCTCACTGAGAAAATATAATGATTTATAGTCAAACAAATAAATACATCACTAAACAGGGATCAAAGACTATGGTTTATATATTTATATTATGTTTGTTTATATATTGATATTATGGTTTAAATTGTATTGCATGTACTCAATAATTTCAAACGAAATTGTTTTTTAAAAGATACGAGAGAGCATGAGAATATATCAATATCACTAACATATGAATAGTGGAGTTCACACATTCTGTATAAGGGTGCACGTTTACCGATATTAATATAAACAGATAAACAGAAGAAACCAAAATAAACACGACAAGCCAAATTTTTTTTTTTTTTCAAAAAGTCAACAATTCATTCGTGGGTCTAATTGTTGTCTGATGGTTTTAAGTAAGTTATATTACTTTTAAACCTAAAATTTAAAGTATATTTAATGAAAATTTATCTTATTATAGTATTCAAATATTTGATTATGTCTAAAAGCATTTTTTTGGAAAAGTTGTCATAAATTTGACAAATGAGCGAGAAATAGTTATAAACACAGCAGACGGCTTATTGCAGAATAAAACGCAAGCTAACCAAGAGATGATATCTATTTGTTAGACTTCTTTTTACTAAATAAGCTGTCAAAACATCTGATGTCCTTTCCAAAGAAAACAATTGAACATCTGGAGGAATATCGGATAGTAATAAAGGCAGTTATGACTTAGGCTCCGTTGGAAATCGCTGCTCACCAGAGTACTAACTCACAGAGTCACCAAATCGACTCTTGATATGTTAAATAAATGGAAATATATTCTTGTACAACTTTTTTTAAATGAAGTATCAAATTAATAAAACTTAAGTACATTAACCTTTTCGAAGCAATTACATCTATAACCAATCGCCCTGTATAATTATATAAATAAATATATATAATAAAATTTCATGTAACATATAAAGTGTTAAAAGATCGTCAAATTCCCGGCTAAAAACTAAGTCATAAATGGAATTAAATACCGTTAAATAACATAGTTTAAGTTAATATAAAAAATACACACGAACACGCGCTTGTTCAAGGACATACACACATTATAATGATTTCATTGTCATTTATATTTGTTAATAATTACAAATTTTGCTCATATATCTTTTTAAAGAAGAGCAGCATCAACTTAAAAAAAGTCAACCAAACTTTTCTGGGTCTGAGTGTACACATATATAATAAAGTTCTACGATTACCTTACCTTTTTTAAAATTAAAACTAAAAACTTGATATCAAATTTATTTTTATTATAACATTCAAGTGTTTCAGTCGATCAAAACCGGTGGAACATATAAAAAATGTTAAATTTTATTTAAAAAAATTTAACTATCGAGTTTGGCTCAGTTCAGATCAATATTCCGAGCCGGTGGTAACTTACTACACATAATTTTAAAATAATCAACGATTCAAAAGTGCATGTATATACCTACTTGAATAAAGAAATTTAAATTTAAATTTTGTTCTAATAAAAGTATTTTAAAAGGCACTCTAAACATAGTTTCGTTATAATGAATGTATTTATTAGACGATAAAAAAACATATTCATAATTTTATTTGACTGGCATTTTACTCTTACGATTTAGTAATTAAATAAAACTTTCTTCCTGAAAAAACTTAGGCAATGCTTGTGCAATCATTTATTCTCCACATTTGACTATGGCGATGTGTGCTATTTTGATCTGAATGCAGACCATCTCAACTAACTAGACTGCCTCCTGAATAACTTGATTTATTTTGATTTCATCTTTGCAAATTCGACCACATTTCTTCCTTTTTTATAAAATGGCTGCCTATCCGACAGCGTCGTTCTTTTCGTGCACTAACTATACTTTTTTTTCACCTACCTACTTAATTCTCAATTCCAGTTCATAGTCAATATACACGAAAAACACTTCATTGTACTCATCTACTGAGATGTCCTACCCATAGTGCTGATTTTATCCACTCTTCATTTTTAATACAAGCTATTCTTCTCTGGAACACGTTCCTCCTTGATATTAAGATGATCAGGAATTGTTGCGTATTTAAATCGAAGGTTCGAGAGCTGTTATTTGACAAGCTGACGGAATCATCACGCTACCTAAATTTTATTATATTTATGTAAATAGTCTATATATATATATATATATATATATATATATATATATATATATATATATATATATATACCTATATCGATTTATCCCTGCACCACCCAAACGGTTAACTGGCAGAAAATGCCTTTGGCATTTAATTCGCAGGTATAGGAAAATGTATAAAAAGTTTTTAAATAAAAAAAAATAATAATTTACAACATACTAATAGCTTTTCTGTACACATATTTGTACATGTAAATTGAAACAGCCGGGCCTCTATATCCGATATTTAACTATCCAGTCCACAGATGCGCAATCGATGTACCATTTGTTACTTTTCAAATAACAAAATACTTTTTCGTCACGGTCTTAGTATTTAACTAGACCGCGAATACAAAAATATCGAAAATCTGGTCGAAATAAAGTTATCAAGCGAGCGGTGTCCCTATGTGCGAATATGCTAGTCAAACCATAGTGCGATATAATCGACCACCAGTGACATCTAGCGGCGCTATTCGAAGTGACCGAAGTTAATGTATGCGCTTTTATAATTTTTATTCCCATTTTCATTCCCTGGTATTCTATACACTATGTTATCAAATAACATCGTAGTAAATTCCAAATTTTACATATAATAATTATAAATACGTGAAGCGAGAAAACAAAGAGAGAAATCGTTCATTTTGACGTACATAATAATACGCAAAAGCCACCACAGATAAAACAAATGTTTATTAAACTTGTCAATATTTGTTAATGTATGTAAAAACCGCTTTTAAAAAAAACAGGAAAAAATAGAATTACATTAAAATTTATTAAATATCTCATTCTGAAAACTATTGGGACGTAAATGTAGCAAAGTATTTTTTGCCAAATTTTATTTTCTAATATAGTTTTGATTTCAAAACGTTACTTTGGATTTTTTTTTTTGGTTTTTATGATACATTTTACGTAATTGGTACAAAACTTTGTAACTGGTTTAAGTTGTAATTGTTTATAATAATTTAAATACCATATTATGAAAACTATGAGACGTAAATGTAGCAGAGTAGTGTGTGCTAAGTTTTATTTGCTAATTTCTTTTTGATTTCAAAACATTATTTTTAATTTTTGTTTGTAAAATATATTTTACGTGATTTGTGCGGTAATTTCAATGATCACTCTTAATCTAATTGATATTAAATTTTTTATTAATTTGTAATAAATTAATCAAACAAAAATAAAAAACAGAAAACAAAACTGACAGTTATAATCTGATGCGTTTCATGTTTTCCAGGTAAATTCGCTGTATGGTTTTATAAGACGAAGCGACGGCATGGAACCTTGATATAAAAAATTGAACGTTTTTTTTTTTTAATTATATACAGGTTGCACCTAGCTTACATTTTCAAGATGTTATAGAACGATTAGAAAAAAATCCATGCCCGATTACATAAATAAAGTTAAAAAATAAATAAAGAAAACAGCTTGTTTACATTATGTAGTAATTTTATAAAAGATAGTTTCATTTTTTTTTAAATGGCAAGACTACTCGACCCTGTCACTCTTTTGTGACAACTTCCGGTAAAAGGATTGAGAGTGGTGGGGTTTAAACAACGATTTCAATATTGAGTCGGGAGCTCGGTCACTCGTTCGATAACTATCGAAGTGATAAGTTGTCTAGTGGAAACTATGCTAGTTGGCCTATAACAGTATTAAAAGTGGAATAAAAGTATTTACTGTGAATTGGAGTTTTTCTGATAATTACATAATTAATATAGTCTAAGATTTTAAATTATTTTCTATTGACTAAAATTATATAAATTACAAAATAAATGAAATATAATAAACGCTAAAATTAGATTATCAACATTTAAAAATGGAATGCATAAATAAATCGTTTTTTATCTTTTGCGCCAGTGACAATATACAAGGACCGTCTACGTAGTTTTAACATTTTAAACCATGATCATTTCGAGCCATTATCTAAATCACCGAAAGAATAAGACGTAATGTCGCAGGCTATAACTCTATGGGACAAACGCCACCGTGCAGCGACGTGCAAACGGGAGTTTAACTTGTCGTTAACTTGACGATCAAACCGGCGAATGGCTGCACAGAGATTTATACGAATCCCTCAGTGCGAAGCTCTGTAGCCTTAAAAATGAGTAGACATTAATATCCGCGCTATCTCTGTCGGAACTCCATGGCTTTGAACAAACAAAGCGTTTCCTGCCGTTGATTTATTGGTTGTCTATTTAAAAAAAAAACAGTATCGTAAAATATACCTGGATGAAATTTCGTGAAAACGTCGATACATAAACTTGGTGTTGGATATATTTGATATTTAATAAGGTGAAGCCTGGAATTTTCATCACTTTTGTTATACGCCATCATCTTCGTCATTATTATTTAGGCTGAAAGACGTCCGCTGGTGGACATAGGCCAACTTCAGAGATTTCCAATAGAACCAAATTGAAAATGCCTGCAACCAGTATCTATCGATGGCCTCAACAACGTCTACCAGGTTTATCTTACGTCTTACGCTGCGCTTAAAAAGTGCAATTAACTACAGTGTGTTCGTAATACGAACCATTATTTGCCGCCAGCCTATTCCGAGATTCCGTAATTTTTGATTACAATTCAGAAAACTTGATCTTACTACGGTAACTGATCAGATCACCCATATCCGTTAATCTGATCAGTGGGTGATCTGATCAGTTACCGTAAAAAAAATAATATCGTTTATACTCAAAAACTCTAGCGATCGAGATATAAAGCAAATGGCTTCAAAATGGCTTGTGCTGAGCCAAGTGATATAACAACTATTAATAAACGTATGCTTGGAAAATGTTATAGACAGTCCTACCGATTTAGGAAAAAGATTTACCTGCCTTCCTAGTAAGCGGAAGTTTTATTTTAATATTTAATCTTATTTTTGACCCCAGATATTTCTATTCATACTTTATTTCCCGTAAATCTCCTTCTCCAAGCGTTGTGGGGTCATGCTACTGAGAATCGTGAAGCTTTTAATAAAATTTGTCGTGCACTATGTTATGCCATTTGTGGCAGTGTTCGACGGTTTATCTCCTTCGGCTAGTGTGACAGCTAGTGTGGTTCGGACCTGATCGGATAAGTCCATGGGGTTGCGAACTCATGCTCGTCGTCCATCCATTTTACCTAGACATATCTTTTTGTTTTATTTTGGGACTACCATCGTCGGAGGGCCCTCACTACGTGGATCAAGGACATAGTTATGGCCATTGGAAGCAGGCAGTGCTTTCGGGGAGGCCTATGTCCTGTAGTGAGCATCTATAGGCTGAAAGGAAGAATGAAGAAACATTTTTATGTTACCATATATAACTGTAACTGCTAAACCATTTTTAAACAAAACATTATATTTTATGTTAGTCGCAATCAACATTTAGACAGTAAGAATACTTTAGTTTTTACCTTTAAACTGTAAGGCATTGTTAAATAACAATGAAGTTATTTATCTATTTATTAAGTCATATTCATTAATGACTTCACTATGAGAGTAAGTAAATCAGAAATCTCTCTATATATTCCGATTTATTAAATGCCAAACGTAATAAATAAATTAACATTTTTAATCAAGAACTGAAAAGACAATCTCGTTTCCTTTCTCCTTAAACATGGTTATACAAAGGAAACTGGGATGTTATCCCCTTTGCAAACAAACAGACGCCGAATGCATGACAACAGAGAGTTGCATCCTGTACTACTCCCAAGGGACAGCCGGGTGCCCCTAGTAAGAAATTTTGGGGGAACTCCCGAGCTGTTCCAATTCGTCCCAATTTCCCCTTTACATATCTTCATCTTGAACTTTGATCCTTATTATATCCAACATAAAGTTTATTTTTCATTATTAAAAATAAACGTTTGTATATTAGTACAATGGCGCAAGTAATTTAATTGATGACGTGTTCGATTTACGTAAATGGATGGAGGGGGGTGGTCCTAAATTAAAAATTCGTTTAGAAAACATGTTCCAATTGTGGCTACCCCTCTTGAAAGCATGTATTGTTGGTATACGCTATTCTTTACTCAAAAATATAAGCTAAGAATTTCTTTTTATTCAAGGATCAACAAAAAACATTTGCTTACAACTTAAATTCACTTTGTGAATTTGTAATTTCTATCTGAACTTCACAATATAAATAAATAACGTGGACGAATACATCACTATTTGGTTAATACAGAACCTACTAGATGGCGCTTGTCAGTAAGCTTTAAAGATGTAGTACTGATTTACCGACATTTTGTTCTCTTTAAAATTACTCTGTATGTACCTGTCTTTCTGGACCTTGAAGAGCAGCCTGTTATCGTCTGAACCAGTACTCCGCAATCAATGTGCCGGAACACACTTGTGTGGCGTAAGTGTGCCGCGGCAAAAATTAATAAATTGAAACTTTAAAATTTTTCATTGTACATAGTTTGTTTTAGAGACACAGTGACACGTCACGTTCACTTGTCTCTCGAATTTAGCTTACGGTGTGCCGCGATATTCTAGGAAAGATTTTAGTGTGCCGTAGATGAGAAAAGGTTGCGGAGCGCTGGTCAGAACTATTGAATATAGAAAATTAAGGATAATTAGTAACAAGTCATAGTAGAGCAGTAGTATTAAAGATAAAATTGCACCAACATTCCTTAATGACTTGAATTGTACACATACATCTATAGTTTGCAGTTTGTTTAAAGTTTGCATAATAGTTTTTTTTATATATATTAAGTTTATATTATTAGTAAATAAGGACCATTTATTGTGACATTTATGATGAGGTGAACGAGAAGTGTATTGTGACATTACACATGATGAGGTGAACCAGAAGTCTCCTATGATGGGGACCATAAAAAAACTCATTGGAAATCTTTCAGAAAGACCTATGTTCAGCATTGGTCATCTGCTAACATTTTTATGATTATAATTCTATACTTTAAAATTGAAAAATCAAAGCTTATTCAACGGTTCCACCCCGATGAAAGACCTGATCTGGGAATAGCCCATAACAAATTGACAAGTTTTTTTGGATCATTTTCAATATAAAAGTTGCGTGTACGTAGCTATTGTAGTAGAAACCATTTATTAGGCTCTCGTTTCGTCAAAAGTAACCTTAATAAAAATAGTAGAACAATTGATTCCCAAGCTCTATTGTCACTAAAAAACCCTTGACACATAAATTAAATGTGCCTAAATGAGGATAAGACCTCAAGATAAAATTAAAGACGGAGAAAAAATGATATGAATTCAATCACAAGTTAATTTTACTAATTTTTTAAAGACTGGAGAAAACAACAATTTCTTCTAAAATCCTTCGATTGAACAATTTAGATTTTAATGCAGATTATTTTTAGTTATTTCAAACTACGAATGAGTCATGCAATAAAACGCACAAGGGAGCAATTTAACAAACAATCAAAAAACACTGTCGTAAAACAGAAGCGTGTTTGCGTGCGTGCGTGACGTCACAGGGGTTCGGGAATACCCCGAGGGACAATAAAGTGCACAAGACCTCTCCAGTGTATTTCTTATGTATGTTAGATAGTAATATTGTATTACATTTAGCCATTACGTTTGTTGTTAACCTTGCAAAGCCTACAGTGTATATCTTGTACCTTGACGGATTTAATGACAAGCTCTTTTTATACTATCTTATCTTTTGCTTCGCTTTATCAGACCAACGAGTAGATGACAAAGTGGAGGTCATAATCTCAAGATGTGGGTGGTGGTCTTTATAAATTTTAGTAGTGACAATTATATAATAAACCCATATGCCATTAATGACAGTAAAACGCGGTCTCTCATTTCGAGATTTATAGGAATTTTCACGTCTCAACGAGCCATACAGATGCTTGCGATTTTTCTTCTTCTAGATCGAATCGGGAATAAACGAAGGTAACCCATATAGCCCAGACGATTGGAAAGTTGAAGTCCCAGTGGTGAGGCCACAGATCAGTACGCTGATTGAAGTCGCTTTAAATTGATCCTATTGGAATTTTTTTAAAAACTCGAAGGCTTCCAGGAGGCCCTTGGCACAGGCTACATACATATTTAACAGGATTTAAAGGCTGTCGAGCTCTTGGATCGCTTTGGTGATTGCTCCATGGAATGAGGACCACCAGAAGGGACCTTCAGCTTGGCCACTCGTCCATAATACACGTTTAGTATTTCGACACGTAGAGCTCTAGAGGTCCGAAATTTAAATTCGGTTGCTATTGTCTAGTTAATTTCACAACTACAACTTTTTAGCGCTTGGAGAAGAACTGGTAAAAGAAACTCTTGCAACGCTTCTATCGGGAATTATAAATGTGGGCGGCCTATTCGCAGGAAATGTTTTACGACTGAGATAATAATCAAGATGACGCAGACGATCTTCGTTTTAATTAGTTTTTTTTTCTCTTTTTGACTTTATATTGTCACGTCGAATGATATTAGAAATATAAAATAAATAGTAAAAATAACAATAATTAATTGTAGCGAAGTTTTTAAATTATTCCGAACAAGAAGACATGTTTGAAATGCTATCGGAGCGTGTAAAAACATTTACTTTTCAGTAGTCAAGTTCTAGGTTAAAGATACGAAAAAATAAACATTAATTGTTAACAACAAAATTTTTAAAGAGAATACGCAACGCAATCTACTAAATCACTTGTAAAAATACTTGAATGACAAATGGTGAACTAAATAAGTTCACATGCTCCTGATCGATATATCGCTTGCGCCGGAATTATTCCGTCCGTTTTCTATCAATTCACTACACTCGGGATTATTGCAGGGGCCCGGTCTATCGCTTTACTCAAAACTAACTGATGGTGTTTTATTGAGTGAGCCCGAACTCACACGCGCACTTATATATTTATTTAATTTTCACATTTTCAGACCTCGTTAGCCAAGGTGAACTTTACAAATAAATGAAATTGGTGTGTCTGTTTTAAATATTAAATGACACATATACTAATTTTATTTTCATTTGTTTTTTCAGGCTAATTTCTGAAATGGTTGAACCGATTTTGAAGAACTTGAAGAACTTTGAAGAACTCACATTGCTCACTGTAAATTATTCTTAGTGGTTACTAATACCAATAAATTAACAATATAAAACTTTAACATAAATTAATTTATTTCGCTAACGAGCTTATTTTACATTTGAACATATATGTCGAACGTATATGTTGTACATTGTGCAAAAGACATTGTATGTTGCTTTGGCTGTAGATTGTAAAAAAAATTAGCTGATGCCTTCAGATTCAAATGAATTAGTTCATTTTAGATAATGTTCGAAGTATTAAATCAAATATTTTTAGATAAAATAACGCCAGAAATGAAGTTCAGTTTTTAATACGTTACAAGGTCTATTGCCAAAATGAAAGTTTTAGGACCCGGTTGAAAACAACCTCTATTACAGGGTGTTGAAATAAAAAATTGGTACCGGTTCGAATGTGATATTTATTGCTTTTCAATGCATCTAAGAATATGCATAATATGTTCACATACACACACAATGTATTTACATTATTATTCATTATAAGCTAAATATCGGCGTTGATATTGAGTTAGTAAACATTTTAATAGGCAATATATGTGCTTTTACAATAGAAACCTATAGTTAAATTTAAAAACATCAAAAATCGTTTGTGTTCTAAGGGTTACAACACTGTACGTTGTTTTATAAAATATTGTACACTTTGGAAATAATGTGTCCGCGTCCGGGAAATTTTAATGTTAATTAAATGTCATTTTATAGTATTGTAAAATACCACGTAGGCCCCCTGAGTTTCTTTAGCCTGACAACTGCCAACAGATGACAGAATCATATTGACGTCGAAGACATGCGATTCATGCTACGTGGAATAAAAAACTTTTATATTTAATTGAATATGAAATAACCTAATTTTTACCACAATACTATTGCATTATTATGTACGCCATTTAGTATATTTAACTTTGAAATATATATGCAAAGCTTTAGTAATTGTATTTAGTATGCCGCGCTTATTTAATATCGGTAAATCGGTGGCTACTTTACCATTTCATAGAGGGCGCTGTTAACATGATGGCGTGCGTTGCGGTCGCCGCAACGGATTTTTTGTAACGTTAAAGTGATAAAATAATATTGGAGAGTAAACTTTAAAAGGATTCGACAATCTAAATAATAAATTTAAATGTAGTATCTCTGTTTTCAGAACAACGCATTATTGTTTTTATTTTTAAGTGTATACCTAGTCGAGACGAATTTTCCTATATGTAATCCCAATTAATATATATTTTTATGATTTAGGTTGATGTGAGTTACCCCTTACTGCTGTCCTTTTGACGGTTGAGATATCTGTCATGAATTACCCCTATAACTTACATCGGACACATACGTTTTTGTTATAAATTGAAGATGATAAAATCTAGGACGCAATTTTCTACCGATCGAGAAATTTCCGACCTATCACAATTATATACTATAAACTATCAATTTACAAATGTAGATTTTTAATTAAAAATATAGTAATATTTAGTCGACTGCAAAAAATTTTTGTTTCATTTGTAATAAATGGAGTCAGATTTTTTAATAAAATTTCTTTTTTTTGATTTTGATTTTCTCTGATTTGATTACCATTTACAAAATTCAAAAAGTATATTACAAGTAAATTGACGGAAAAGGCTTATTATTAAATAAACGAATATTTAAATGACAAGATTCCTTGGCAGTGATGTCGATTGGTTATTTTGATTTCATTTAGGCTTTGTGTAATAAAGTGTATATGTATAAATCTGTGTTGAAAAACTATTAAAAGATGTGATGTTGTGAAATTACATCTTACTTCTTCTCCACAACTATAACATCTTGCGAAGCAGAATAGAATCAAAATTAAAATAGATAAATAAAAGTTTACAAACAATAAGAGTTCTGTTAAAAGTTTTAATGTTGAATAAATATTTTTTTTTAACTTTCCGTAATAACTGATATAGTATACGGAAAGTTATATGTAATTGTAAATCAAATACAGACAAAATCAGGTGCAAATCCATCGCTTTTACATACGTATAAAGTTCCTACTACATTTATATTTGGGCAAATTCTAAATAAAGGATGATTAGTTATTGGCATAAAAGCTTTTGCTTCTATTGACCAATATAGTTGGCTGTCACACTTTTTTCCAAACTCCTTATATCAAGTGACCACTCTGAAATATGTTACTTTGATTAATTTTTTCTATAGGAACGCGACAGGCAAATAAGTTATGGATATAAATTAAAAACTATATTTCAATACGTTATAATCTGAATTTTGGAAACACTTTTTTGTACACAATTGTATTGTATAATACATTGTAACCATTTATTAATAACTAATCAAACGTTGCGATATAATAATAAGTTAACAGTTTTAGTGGACAACTTTCATATAATGTTCCTTTTTATTTTAGTTCCAACACCACCCTGTGATACTGTCGAAAAATTTTTGTACAAAACTTTTTATGAGAAGTGAAAGTGATCATAAAAATAATAAAAAAGGTTAAAGCTTTCGTGTACGAGATCACCATCTCGTGGTTGATGTGGTCGAAGATGGAGTCAGCAGACTCAGTAGGAACCTATTCACTCTGGCCCTGAAGAGACCTGGGTTTATTGTTATAATATATATTATGTATTCCCCGGATATAAGAGAGCTAGTAGATAGTTCCATACTGTGTCGTCATAAGATAAGTCGAAATGCTTGGTTCACCTCCAAGGAAACTCCATAGTGTAAGGGTGGTAGTGACCCGACTTCCAACTCGTCCTATAAAGAAACGGGGATGGTGGTAAAAGGTCGTGAAGCAGTACATTCCTCAAAATTAATCATGTAATAAATTGACAGATAACACTCGTCTGCAATGTTCAAGGTTGAGAAGTTTTTTTAGAAACTAACTTATTATAACCTATAACTTGAATAGCGAATCGTCCTCTAATTTGATATTTAGCTGAGCCATTCCAAACGGAGCACTAGTGTTCTACTATTAACTACAACATAAGTTATCAATTCACGAGTATTTCAAAATATATTGAATCGTTTAAGTATACATATCATGCTTAATGCCCGAGGCAAGGTAGGGCGACAATAAATTGGACAAAACGATTGTGACCCTCGAAATTATCGAGTCTGGCGGAGGGATGATAAATGGGGTGGCCAAAAGTTGTACTCCCATAATCTACGGTACCCGAAATTAGATTTGTTAATTTAAATCGGCGTATATAAAGTTGAAAATTTTGCGATGCTATTCGGAGCTGACTGTACATCGTATTACGAAGCGCTTGCTCTAATTTGATTTATAGCTCGAAGCTAAAATTTATAAAGGCTGTCTCTTTGAAATTTTTGATTTATTTAATTTTAAAGATTATACAGGTGCGAATAAATTGAGAAACATAAGCTTTACTTAAGTCAGTTTATGATTACCAAGTATCCAATTCGGCAACACTTCGCAAAAATACTATTGGAGAATAGATTGATTTAAAAAAAGTCATAAGAGATCATCGTCTCAGCCATAAAATGTCAACTGCTTGACATAGGCCTATGCCATAGATTTGCAAAAGAACTGGTTGGAAGCGACTGCAGGTCTTCCGTCTTTGTAAATGGAAGACATGCGGTCGCAGCGACCATCGTTTCTGCGCATTATTTTTATTTATTTATTTACACTTTATTGTACATAGATTATAATTTTAAAAAAATACAATTTATATCCAGGTATAAAAGGCGGTCTTGTCGCTCAAGGCGATCTCTACCAGACAACCTTTGGGTAGAGATGAGAGACGTGAAGAAGAGGCAGTTTAGGGTGTGTGGTATATAGCCTGCCCTCTGCTATTTCAACTTGAAAATCCGTTGAGCTTTCAATCGCCAATCTGGTGAAATTGTAATATGTCGACTCGCGCCGAGGCTTCATAGAGAGCCCACAGGCTTCTCTTAAAAGAGTCTCTATCCTCCTGCGGAATCTTCAAATGCCTTTTTCGTAGCAGTGTTAGCTAGATAAAAAAAATGTGTCAGTGGCTTTCATTCGTTTCTTTGTTTTAGATTAGATCTCGCAGAAAAATCTATATCATTAGGTCCCTCTATAGCTCATTCAGAAACTACGAATTTGCCGATGAGGCTCAGAATGAGAGACCATGTTTCTGCACCATAAGTCATAACTGGCCATCTACATACAGTTCGCGAAATGACCACCCTGCGGTAGAGGACTAAGACACGCGACGGTAGATCGCGGGGTCGATTCCCGAAGATACTTATATAATTCACACTTTGTCCATTAGTTATGTAGCATTGCCTATGCTTAAAAACAACTTTCCAGAGGATGGATGATCATCCATCAATCATCATCACGTGTATGAAATCGAACCGTGTATGAATCATATCCCGCACCGTGTATCACGGTGTATACATAGATATCTTTAGGGTTGGGCCATGCCTTGCAGTAGGCGTTTATGGATTGAAACAACTACGACGTAAAAGCTGTGACAAAAGTAGCCTATAACAACTCCTAACGCTATTTACACAATAAGTACTGCGTTTTTAATCTCAAAAGTTTTCAAGAACTCCATTGTTATTAATCTAGCTGACAGACTGATAACGACAACGTAACGCTGGGTGAATGTGGCCTTCCGGCTATAATATTTTTTTGGTTTACATAATTTTTCATATCCGCTGATAATATTTTTTTGTGTCAGTTTACTTTCAATTTCTTGGTTCTAAATAAATCATTATTGTTATTATTACCTTTGTCGAGAGTGACATAGGCATAGTATGTTTAAAGCAGAGGCATCATCAACACTGAAGACATTCATATAAAATGTTCAAATCATCAGTATTATCCTTCTCTTTTCAAAACAGTGTGGACACCATAAAAATTATAAATTCACCTTCAATTTTGCAATAAGACATTAAACCCCACATCGTTTGAATTATACATGGTTCGATATTCAAAATTACAAAGCGCACTCTGCCCTCGAGGTGACTATTAAGGAGTGTACAGTACGCAGCATTTGAAATAGTTCCCCCCTTACAGTATGCACAAAACTTCTTCATCGCACTGAGCATTCAAATTACCTCAGGGAATATCCGATGTGGATGTACAAACTGTTAGTGCTAGACTGGAAACGTTTTGAACACTGCAACGTATTTATGTAGTTCTTATTTTGAAATATCCTCCATATTTATATACAAGAAGCTTTTAAATATGTGTATAATATATATGTATAAAACGTAATGTTAATATTTAAAAAAATAATTTTTTAATTCGGAATACTGCATATTAAAATTAATTAATGTGTACTAAATGTCCTAGTAAACTATCCTGCCAGAAGTTATTGCCGTATCGTATTCCAAAAGAAAATATAAATTAATGTAACATATTTCAAAGTGATCACTTTATACAGGTTGATCGGAAATAGACGTAAAAGCTTAAAAGCTTTTTGCTGACAAACGAGCCATTCATCCCTTATAAACTTTTATACTTTCTTATACCGATCATCCTGTATACACCATCAATAAACTCGATAGATGGTTATGTACATAAATTAAATCCTATTTCTCTTGGTCAAGCCATTACTCGAGAATGATTTCTTCTGTTCATATTTTTCGAAGTGTCCTGGTATTTCATAGAAGGTATTACGGAAAAAATTATAATTAGCAGTGCGACTTGCATTTTTAATGTTTGTAAATAAATCTCTAGGCAGTGTTTGCGTGTTTGGGGCATTAATTTTGAAAATATATGTCTTCACAACTCCAATTGTATGCCGTCTGTTCCCGTGTTGGATAAGCATTATGATCATTTATTTCCGCATCCGAAAACAGAAGTAACAAAGTTGTATATCAAAAAACATAACATCAACTAATTTTAAAAAATTATTTATAGTAGAGACAGCATTGGTATCTTTAAGTGACAGTGTGAAGGTCAAATGGCACATGTAAAAGTTAATAGTCAAGGTCTTAAGGCTTTGATGATGAGAACTTTATATGAACAATTTTTACATATAAAGAATTAATATAATATGATACATGTAATTAGCCTTTTATAACTGAAGTAGGGTCACGGCAGGTACAACGTGGGACATCTATCACCTTATTAAAACCACCGGAAGACGCCGAGCAAACCTTCCGAACATTTCAATTAGCGAAAAATGTGACGAAAAATGGGAGGCGATGTATAAATGAACTGTAAATAATAGCGAGAGAGTGTGCAAGAAATTATGAAAGATGCAAGATGAGGGAGCGGAAGAGATTGAGATGGATAAAAGAAGAAGAATGCAAAATCGACAAAAACTTTGAACAATTGTTTAGTAACACAAATTCCTGTCATAGGATATAGATAGGAGGACGTTCGAAAACGTTTCAACTGGAAATCTAGAGATATCTTTATTCATCAATAGACTTTGTGAGGCTGAAAAGGTGATGAAGATGATGACAGGACAAAGTATATTAGATCAGCTAACGAATTATTGACATGGAGAAATAACATTGTGTTTTCTATAAACGAAAAATATATACAATCGCAGAAGGAATGTTACATTCGTAAATAAACATTCAATAACGAAACTAATTTTCCAAGTCACGTCCAGACAACGAGATATCCACGTTTCCAAACAGTCAAAAGCAACACAAAGGCAACGAAAGCGTCATATAAACCCTGTTTCACGTAATTTCGTTTCTATTCAGACAAAATAAATTCTTGATGCGTTTCGATAGTTCCAACCGAAATATTATTACGCGGCCTGTTTTGAAGTGTTTACGCCAAATTTACCTCATAATTCGAGACAAAGGGATAATCGGTGCGGTTCGTTAGACCACGCTAAAGGAGCAATATGAATTTTATCCGAGATGTTGCCGCTCGAAACGGTCAGGCGCTTCCTGCGAAACAATGCGAGTTATGGTTACTTACCAATGCTTTTATACTCACATTTAATTCAATATTTTTGTGAAAATTTAAACAAAACACGTCTATACAAATAAATGAAATTGGAGTGTCTTTTTGTAATATGAAAATAACTGCTTTATATTACATGCATATGAATATCTGTCTGACTGTTTTTTCCGCCTAATCTCTGAAATGGCTGGAGTGATTTTGACAGGACTTATACTGGCATGCAGCTGATATAAAAATGAGTAATACAGACTACTTTTATTTTAGAAAAATTTTTAAACAAAAAAAATAAAACGGTTTTTTCTTAAATCCATGCAGACGATGTCACGGTCACAACTAGTTTATTAACGTTTGTGAATTTTAAACTTGCCCTAGTTCTTCTTGTATGTTCTTTTCAGGTAAGGGTCCGTTTGTTCTCCTTATATATATAAGTTGATTTATAGAGATCAATCTGATTCTAGTTAGTACCAAGCAAAATATTAAGAACTAAAGGCTGTCTTATCCCACAAGGCCATTCCCATTATCGCTTATATATTTTGATAAATCTAAATAGAAAATAATGTAAAAAAAGAACACGTCATATAAAAATAAGGAAAACTTTAAAACGATTGCCACACGTTTTTCGGCTGCCACTCGACACATGGCTATATATATATATATATATACATTATAATTAGACCGTTTTAGTCAGTGATTAGTCTGTACAACAGTTTCGTTACAACGTCCTCTGCTGTCTGGTTTTGTTGCTGTGTAAAAAAGGAGAGATATTGATAGAGGCAACTTCTTTACTTATTCTCATATCGACACCGCTATTTATTAAAAACTGTAAAGCTAGTTATAGAACTTTAAAATCACGGCTTACAAGTGTACTAAAGATTATATGTACCTAGGCACAAAACAAACACGGGAATTTTACAAAAGACGTTTGTGCGTTTTGTTAGTTATTTCGAAACTCATTTAAAATTACTTCTCTTTTCTCTTAATAGAGCTCAAAGGGATCATTAACATTATACAAATTATTTGTCCTTTCACTTAGAAAAATGTCATTGCACTCACATTAAAAGACTTTAAACAAAGCTCTATTTACACAATAAATTAAGGATCACCGCGAATTATTTTGTTTTGTTTAATTGCTGATTACAAAAAACCGAACTGGGGTCATTAATTCGGACCCCGATCCCGCGACGGGGACCCTTTTAACGATTCCAGGGGTCATTTAACTAAACGTATTAATCCGGAGAAAGGGTGGGAGTTTGATCAAGTGAAAATATCTAATGTTTTTTTTATTTTACTCCATTATTATGTAGCGTAACGGAGGGTGCTATTAAGATGGATTTGCCCTTTTTTTTAAATTAATCATAATAAAATTATACAAGACATTAGTTTTGAACCCGATAGTTTCGACCAATGTTATGAGTTCTATGAAATTTAATGTTGACTTCTTTCTTTAACCCTGGTTCATAAGAATAAATCTAACGTATACCCTGTCTATCGTAAAAGAAGAATAAAAGGCACTACGGGTTTACTGACGAGGAGTTGAGGGTATGTCTTTCATCGTCCACGCAAAGCAAACACGAAGAAGACAGCATCGCGAAATTGTGTTGCTGCAACTAAATATGGTGAGAGAGATTCAGCTACCCCCTGGGATGTGCCTTAACAAAGTACAGAGAGGCATCTGCGAGTTTCGTAGAAGATTCAGCGGCCACTCGGAGGGTACGAGGGACGATCCCACCACCAAAGGGTTCACCATCACCTCTAAAATTACTGCAAGAAAGTTGTAAAGGAAGATATAAACAAAAATAAAGATTAGATTAAAAATACAGGGCCGAGTATATTAAGAGAAAACATTTAAAATAAAAAAATAAAGTAGCCATAAAGAACTAAAAATAGAAAACTAAATGATATAAAAGAAAGTGGGGAAGGAAGAGAGGTGATAGGTGTAAGGATTGTGAATGAAAGGAAGAGAACAAAAGAAAATGAAATGAAAGAGGATGTAGCAATAGAAATTGTGAAGGATGAGAGAGGCGAATGAAAATAAAATGGTAGGAATGAAAAAAATGTTGCTAAATTAGGTCCCTGTCTCAAATACGATAGGGTAACGGAGAGAACTCCAACAAGCGGAGCCATTTAAAAAAAATTAAAAAAACCAACAAGTTTTAACGGGTAAGAATCCCATAAGACCCCACCCTTCCTCAAGAGAAAAGAGCAGCATGCGTCTATCCGAGAGATTTACATCAAAAACCAAAAAAAAGGTTCAATTCTTTATTCAAAAAACAACGACATTAATCCTTATACCAAATTATGCGCAACACTCTTTTAAAACGAAAGCATATGACAACCCTGAAGCTAAGGTTGTCAAAATTGCAAAATAAAAATTTGATTTCACCAATCTATACATTATTTTTTTTTTCTTCGCTGAATACTTCCACTTCTAATATTATTTGATATGAGTTTGTTAAAAGTGTAAATTAAAAGCAATTATAAGATAGATTATTTTCTTTTAACCAATATTTAGATGCAAACAGGAATTTGAACTGTCATAAAGACGGCAGAAATTCCGAGAATTGCTTGGATTGTGTTTTAACCTTTTTTTTTCGGAAGTGAATTCGTTACACAAAATATCTTTGTGAAAAAAGAAAAAGAAAATGAAAATTTGGATCCTAAAACCTTCCTAAAGATTGCTCTCAGTGCTTGATCATGTCTTAGAGTGTTCACTAAATCTCCTACGGAATCAAACAATGCCTATCAATAATCTATACAAAGCAAATCTAGGAAGTAGGTTGGGCCTACTATGGCATGTGTTTTTTTGTGTCTTTCCGATCAGAACGCGTTTGCAACTCAATTCGTTTTTGTTTGAGCTCAATTTATTTCTAGTTTTATATCAGATCTATGCAGGAAACACTTGGCTCGAAGTATAAGATAATATGTTTAAATAATGTGATTCAACGTAAGTGATGATTTAATAAAAAAGTTTGATATAACAGTAGAATTTAACGAATTTACATAAACCTGCGAATGTTTATCGAAGCATGATTGAACTCGGAAGTGTATTTTTTTTATTCAAATAAAAAGTGCAAGCAATTACTTAAAAGCCCAAGTTCGCTTTTATTCGCATTCAAGTTGAATGCAAATATAAAAAGATCTCGGGCCCCCGACCTCCGCTCCCTTGGGCAAAGGAAAGTGAGGGTAGAATTAAAATTATAACGAATGAAATATTCGACGGTCGGGTTTTTGAGGTGGGATTTCTTTTACACAAATCGCCTTTTTGTGTACAAGGTTTTTTCGGCCAAAAGTATTCGTGGTGTGTACTTGTTTACAACCTTCTTGTGTGCGGTGATCGATGGTTGGTTGAATAGTAAATACTCCGTTTACATTTATGTACAAAGCACCTTACAGATGTTGAATAAATGCTTCATTTAACATCATGTTAATGATGCTTTCACTAATGAAGTTTAAATTAATGATAAGATTCTCTCATTATTCCTGTTACTAACTGAAATCAACATGGCTGTGCAAGTGTTTCGAGGTACTTACCTCAACACTAGTGGGACACTAGGACAGTGAGCAGTGGTAGCCCAGCTGAGGAGTACTGATTATACTGGTAGAGATTTTCATTTATCTAATAGATTCAAGCGTTACTTTGCGGAAGTCCATTCTAAATAAGAAAAGGACTAATATGTAGCTGCTTCGTGCATACACGACTACTACTAGATAGCGGAAGTAGCAATACATTAGTCCTTTTCTTACTGAGTTTTTTAATAGACAACGTAGCTTTTTAAGAAGACTTATTTATTTATTAACACTATTTTACACCATAGACAATAAATATTGGAAAAAGAAACAATTCATATGGGACAAGAGGCGATCTAATCGTTCTAGGCGATCTCTAGCAAACAAACTTTAAATTGAGATGAGAGACATGAAAGGAGAGGACAGGAGTGTAAGTACATGCAAATACGTACATTACTATACACATATACATACATACAAGAATCATATGCATAAGCATATCTTTATATAAGGGGGAACGGAAAGTAATGTCGCTATCTTAAGTTAAATTCACGCGACTACATTTTTAACAAGTTTTTATTTATTTTCAACAATATATTCACCTTCGTTATCAACAACCTTTTTCATTTTAATATACAACGTCTTTCAAGTATGAAATGAGCTACCAAATGACAATCGGACAATCCCAAACAATATTACTTACCGGTCTCCATATTATTTTAATAGACAAGGAAGTATATATATATATCATTTCCTTGTCCTTTAAAATAAGATATTGTGTAGCATCTATTATTTATTCGTATTTATATGCCTTTCCCTAATATATCTTTTATTTTATTATCTTCACTTCTGTTGTGTCAGTCCAGTCATCTTTCCTTCTCTATCATCCTCTCCGGATCCACCTTTGCTTCTGAACTTCTGCGTTTAGCTATATTCACTTCTTTGTTTTTCAACTGCAATTGCTACCCTCGTTCCTAAGCTGTCAAACCTTGTTTACATTATCTAATCATCTTATTCATGCTTTTCAATTATCTTCCTTTCATCATCTAGTTACCTTATCTTCTACTCCACTTTCTTCGTTTCTTCGCTTATCCACGCTATTACATTCGGTTTCGGGCGAAGTGTAATGGTCTGTCTAAAAAGAGGGCTGAGAAACTTAAATTAGCAACGAATCGCTGTGCTATCGCAGAGCTATCGAACCTATCGCGCGGAAAATTAACACCACGCCGCGCTCGCCTGGTATAACGCCGACTTGCATTTCTTCCGATTCCTTTCACTTCAGCGAAATTACTAGAATTTGTTGAATATATTCGTATAAGCAATCCCATGATTAGTAAGATATACGTTAGGTGAGATTATTAATGATTTCTTAACAATGTCTAGCTATCATTGCTGGTGTTTATATCTTTAATAAGACTTAAGTTTTACCCGAAACAATAAATTTTTCACAATTCCATCCAGCGCCGATAGATGTCGCTAGAAGGCTTTTACCTCGTTCTATCATTTGATACAGAAAGCGATACAAAAAAGTATCGCTAAGTTGAATCGGCAATTAATTGAACTAAATTATAAATAAAAACATAATCAAAGCCATCAATTCAATTCCATTGGAAGCTTGTTAATCTTTATCCTTGAATATAAATAATAAATATATTTGCTTATAATGCGAGGTGCTTACGACTTCTGGCAGTACAAACTTTGCAGAGAATGGTAGTAAACAACAATTAATTTTAATATGTAGTAATTCGAATTTCTAAATGTGCTTTTTTACTTTATCATCATTACGTAATTTATTATTTCGGATACGAATCATCAATCCTCTATACACCTACAATAGTATCTACTAATTAATATGATTATAAAGAAACTACATTTCTTAATTTGTTTTCTTTTTGTTTTCAGAAGCAACGTCTTATTGTTTCATTGTTAGGTCAGAAAAGGTGTCTTATAAAACGACATTCAAAGCTTATTGCAGAGTTTTAAGTTTATTATTTTATAGTTTTACGACCTACTAACCAAAAAATCTTATGATAAATTAATACAATGAGATATGACAGTCTTTGTCAAAAAATTATGGTAAAGAAATGTAGTTTATTTTATATTTCATAATTAAAAAAACATTTTTAATATGTATGTTAATATGACAAGGTTCGTAAAGGTTTAAGATATTGAACGATTTGCGAAAATAAAGTAATAGATTATAGAACGGTGTAGAATAATCGATTAAATCAAATTTTAAAAAGATCTGAACGGGAGATGTTCTGGGCACATAATGTTAAAAATTATCACTTTCCAATGCTAATGCTCTAGCGGTATCGTATAATGCGGAAATAAATTGAAAGGAGTCGGAAATTTCCGTCAAGAACTTTAGAGAAAAAAGTTGAAAATATTTGTCAAAGGAAAATACTCTCACGGCACTATTTATTCACTTCCCAGCTACTTTTATAAGGTAGCAGATATGAGAAACATTAAATATGAGCGTATAGCAGAAATTTTTATTTTAAAAGTAATTTACTAATAAAATGTTATAGAAAACCCTGGGCTTTAATTTTGTCTTTTTCATTTATCGATTCGTAAATAAAGAATTTTTTATACAAATTTCGATAGAAATACTAATTAATTGACTTGAAACGTTGTATACAACTATATATTCCTGGGACAAACCGTCCACATTGGTAATTCCAGCTTCAAGAAAGAGACCACTCGCCAAATCCAACACGGATGGTCAGCATTCAGGAAGCTCCGAAACCTCTTCTCGTCCGAAATACCGCAATGTTTGAAGACGAAGGTCTTTGACCAATGTGTGTTGCCGGTGATGACATATAGATCCGACACTAACGACAGGCCTCAGGTCACCCAGAGAGTAATGGAGAGGATATGCTATGCTCGGACTTTCGCTGCGAGATCGAATCATAAAAGAGAAGATCAATAGGAGAACCAAGATGACCGACGTAGCTTAAAGAATTGCTAGTCCCAAGTGGCATTAAGTGGCACATCGCTCATTTAACTGATGATTAGCGACCACGAGCTGGTACACACGGCGTTGGTAGGCTTTCCACTAAGTGAACCAACCTTATAGTTAAGTACGCTGGAAGTCGACATGGGCGGCGCAAGATGGATCATACTGACGATCTTTGCAAAAGGCATAGCCTTCCCCCAAAGGCTGAAAAGAAGAAGCCGTTTCTCGATGTTTTTTCGGCTGTCGAAGATGGCTCTTTGCTTAAAGTTTGACATCATACGAGACTCGCTGGTTAACAAATGAGCGATAAAAAATCAATATTAGAACAGCTATAATACTTTTAAAAAATCCTACATGACTATCTTACATACAAGATTTTGTCGTTTAAAAATTAAGGATTCATAGCTGCATGACCAAAGCCAGTTTAACTTAAAAGACAATAACTAATAAAATAAATCGCGATGATAAAATATTTAATTTATCCTATAAAATAATTGGTATTCGTTACAAAACTTATAAAGATGACTAAAATTGTTATACAAATGTCACACCGCCTGTATAAATCCCAGCTTCTTATAGAAAATCAACTCCCACCTCTTCAGTTTCATTATTGGTGCATCACTGTTCACCTTCTTACTTCTCTTGTACTTCCTGAAGAAATCTCCGTCCACTTTGAAACGCTGATCGGAATTCTCTCTCGTTGCCGGCATCGCTGTGGTTTCACTCTGAGATTGCGGCCGGGGATAGAAGAACCATCGCTTCGAACCAAATCTATCACGTTTCAGTATCTCTTTTATTTGGTCCTGTCGTTTCTTTGTCGCCAGGAACTTGGTTGTGCTCTTCTTGTGTTTGCTGGCTGAAAATACAAATCATACAATTACTCACATTAGCGAATAGGACATTCTCTGCAAGGCATTAGCTTCCATATCGCCATAATGATCGTTCACATGCTGCCCGCATCTAGTAACTTCACGCAACCTTGATCATGTTCAAGCTTCTAATTATTAGTGCAATGATTAAGTTTATTTGAATAGATAGTTAAAACATAAAACCATTTTTTAAATATTCTTTCATGTACGCGTAATGTCATAAAGAGACACACAGAACTACAACAATAAAAAAGTACAAGAGGCGGTCTTATTCGAATCGACTTCTAGACCAAGCATTGAATGGACTTAATAAGGAAAATAGTGCAAGCGGTCTTTAAACAATAGAAGGGATTTAAAATCCGATATAAACACTTATGTGTATAACATAGTATATGTAATAAAATAAAAATAGTTGATATTGTACAACGAACCAGTATTTACCTACTAAATCCTTACATTATTAATGTAAGTACTTTCACCAAAAGTGCTCTGTTTTTTGTTATTGGTGTTATCAGCAGTTTTATTTTGTATTTGTCATGTTGTGGTTGCCAGACACTGAAATTGCAATTATCCGTGTATTTTTATTCGATTTGTATAGCCGTGTAACTTTGTAAATTTAAAAATACACAAAATAAAAAAATAAAAAACAGAGCTTAAAATTCGTCACTAAATCTTCCCATCCTCCACCACACTTCACTTTCTGATTTTTGTTTTCTTAATCATAGCGGAAATCTAAATAAAAACCAACTGTCTCCTTTGTTGAGACATTAAAATTTTTAAATATTCCGAGATATTTATAATCGGTATTAAATGCCACGATCATGTTTTTTAGACCTCCAATCGCCCTATCCTTCATTCACAAAAAGGCCTCTAAAATACACACTTAAAATACAAAAATTACATATGTTCAGTGATAAAATTATACCTAGAAAAAAAACGTATATGTGTATATGTGTGTGTGTGTGTGTAGTATACGAAATACTACAAGGACACAAATACTATTTTGACTCAAGGATACTTACGAGTTAGATACAAAATTCGAAAGGCATCCAGAAGACCGGGCTCCTTCAGTGTCAGGTTCCGTACTCTACTTGCAACGCTAGGTGTGCGACTGTGAGACCTAGATCTTGATCTCGATCGAGAATGCGATCGCGACTTTGAGCTCGATCCGGACCCGCTTTGAGATCGGGACCGAGTTCGCGTCCTATTTTTCTCTCGACCTGATCTGCAAAGTAAACCACAACAGTCCATTACGTGATTATAACTAAAGAGTCTCACCTCGAACGACAAATAAACATTATCTATACAAATTTTTATTTTTTTTATTGACAGCGTCAAATAATAATTTGTGGCATTATAATGTGGACAAAATTTAAAACAGATATTATTCACATTAAATTCGAACCAGTGTAATAAAATTGAATTATTAATGTCATATTCGGTGGTTGAATATCATAAACGGTTAATTTTTTATTAAAATTTTATCCACTGTTCAATAATGCAAACCTTTACCTATCATATTTTATGGCAAATGTACAATTAAGTATACATTTAATTATTCAACTATGTAGTACATGCTACAAAAATATAATCCATAGGCCTCCCCAAAAGATATCTATGGGGGAAATAGTAAAATCGCCACGCCTGGATTAGTGATCAGTGTGGTATTATGATACGCAGAGAACGCTTCTATCAATCCTCTGGAGTCTTCTTTATGAGCAGTGGCAATACTATCTATATATATAACATTATCGGAATCGAATCCGCAACCTACTGCTCAAAAAATAGTACCAGATATTTTCAATGGAACTAGATACATGCGACCTACGATGCAGTTACCATTTCGTGGTCTCCGCGACCTAAGACCATCTCTTCTGCACTCCAGTCCTACCTAATTTGAACTAGCTAATTCTGTGGACTATGAGTTTCTTTCATTTACGAGCATAGCCATGCACTTTGGGAAACAGAGTTTGACAACTACGTTTCAGTGTCCGAAAGACATAACTGGTAAAAACAAATTGGTTGCAGACCTTCCTTTTTATTTTGAAAACGAAAATTATTCGTAGATTTTTAACACTGATCAGCCGAATTGAATTCGACAAATTACTTTTTTCTTAACGTTCAACTTGCCATGTTTGACTGTTTTTTTAAGCCAAGTGAAACCTTCTATCACTCGTTAGAGACCTTTAAAATCAGATAACGGAACCAACTTCATTGATGCCAATCGCGAGCTTGCATCAATAAGATATCCTGGAGGTTCATACCGCCCGCCTCGCCTTTTATGGGAGGCGTGTGGAAACTAATTGTCCGATCAGTAAAACAGCTCTATGAGCTACTTTGAAAAACAGAATTCCACGAGAGGAAGTATTTAACACCTTACTGATTGAAGCTCAGTCGACTTTTACAATTATAATTCGAAATTTGTATTATTTACTCTCTTTATTACTACTTAAAATAAATCTATAATTATACCAAAAAAAATTAACCAAAATTTCAATTACATTAACATTTATCGACGATTTCTGGTGTCGTTTTCGCGCTTGTATAGTCATAGAAGTTAATAAACAGCGTACATTGCATTGAAACTTACTCTTAACGATACACACGTACGACAACTTTAAGAATCGAGCCTGCAATCAGTCAGTTTTGCTTGGCTATGTCGGATATTTAAAGGTGTAATGATATTGCTATATAAAAAGCCGCCATATGTGAAAGTTCCCGCGGACGTCGTCACAACGCTTAACCTTTTGTTCGTCTCGCTCACTCGCACGGCGTGCACGATACGCGCTCTTGCTTGCTCTTGGCAGGACGTAGCCAAGACGCAGCACGTGCGCCCGCGGCCGTTGGAGTTCTCGGAGAGTCGGATTTGAGCCATGGTTCGATGCGCAACCGCGCGTAGGCGAATTATTCATTTTCCGCGCACAAATTGTTTTAATAATTAAATAAACGTTTTTCCACATCACAAAGGCATTTAAAAGTTTAGGTTAATTAATAAAAGGTATCCGATAGCCCAGGGGATTGACAAGATGAAGTGGCTTTGGGCAGAATAAATAGCCACTGGAACTAGAAGACTATTTACCGACAAACGCAGAGTAGGACATTCAAACAAGTTTTTTTTAAAGCCGTTTGCCCAATCGAACAGAACTATAACCAGTAAGAAAATGACCAATATTTAGCCACTTCCGCACATGCAGTGGTAGTCGTGCAACAAAGTGCACCGCCCGCCAGCCCGCTGACAATTGCGTATGCGGCAAACAATGCGAATCACACAACCGCCACCGCCAAATCACTCCACACGTGTTTCACCCCTCCACGGGGCATCTTCAGGAGTTATGTTACACCGATTAGTGACAAACACAGAGTCAATTGGCACTAATCGGTGTATGTCATTTATCAGCGGGCTGGCGAGCGGTGCACTTTGTTGCACGAACCACTGCATGTGCGGAAGTGGCTAAATATTGGTCCTTTTCTTACTTAGGATGGACTTCCGCAAGGTAACGCCTGATTCCATTAAATAGAACTATAACCAGCAGTGGACTTAATAAAGGTGAAAAGATGATGATATTATAAATACCTTTTCGTTTCACGTTCCTCCTTCAATTTCCCCATTTCATAGTACTCCCTGTAGCCGTCACCCTGGTTGGCATACTCCGGGTTCGGTGGTATCATTTGCGAAAACTGTGGTCCATACGGATATCCGTAATTCGCCATTATTCGAATAAAAATAAATACTAACTATATAAATAAATAATAAATTTCTTTTTTAATTTTCTAAATATTTCTAGAGCATTTTTCTTTTAAACTGACAATTTGAATTTTGGACAGGAACTGTCAATTTACTTAAGGAGGTTTAATGGAAAATGGCGCAAATAGTTTTTTTTTAAAAAAAAACTACTATCTTAGAGTTTAAATTGTTTATAGGTACCTATTTTCTAAGCGAACAAATAATGAATTTGTATAACATAATAGCTTTAAAAATCTATAATAAAACCTATGAACCAGCTCACTGATAAATACTAATATCTTTTTCTAGGCTTCAAAATATTAGTAAGTGTTTCATTGGAAAACTGTTGACGATATTACACTGCACAACTGTGTAATGACCCAAATACAGTGTCAGGGATTCTTTAAGAAGTGAAATAGGGGATTTTTCATTTAACAATTATAATATCAATGTAGTAAAAGAATCCATAAAAAACCGTCCGAATTTGTTGTAGTCTCTTTCCAAATCATGGTGTGTTTTGCGACCTTGTAGCTTTATGTTGAAGTATGTCGTAATAGGGGAGCTCAATCTGATTCTAGTTTCTATTAAATTGAGCTATACTGAAATACTTCTCATGACATACATGAGTACTAACTGTGAATAACGCCATTTGGATAGCAATAAGAATAAATGAATAAAAGATCAGAGCGTTTAGAATCATCATAGCTTTAAATTGAAAGATACCATAATGTGGGAGCTCGTTTTGATTCTAGTTTCTATCAAATTGAGCTATACTGAAATACTTCTCATGACATACATGAGTAGTAACTGTGAATAACGCCATTTGGATAGCAATAAGAATAAATGAATAAAAGATCAGAGCGTCTAGAATCATCATAGCTTTAAATTGAAAGATACCATAATGTGGGAGCTCGTTTTGATTCTAGTTTCTATCAAATTGAGCTATACTGAAATACTTCTCATGACATACATGAGTAGTAACTGTGAATAACGCCATTTGGATAGCAATAAGAATAAATGAATAAAAGATCAGAGCGTCTAGAATCATCATAGCTTTAAATTGAAAGATACAATTATGGGGGAGCTCGTTTTGAGTCTAGTTTCTATCAAATTGATATATTCTGGAATTCTTCTCACGACGTAAATAAATAAACACTGTAAATACCCCTATGTGGCTGATCATAAAAATGAATAAATAACGAAATAAATGAAAAAAAGTAGCTTTATGGAAATTGAACGATTATGGAGGACCTCGTTTTGATTCTATTTTCTATCAAATTGATCTTTACTGAAAATCCATGACTAGTGGTGATTTTTAATGATCCCAAGTACAAGAATAAATAAATAAATATAATAGGAAAAGAGAGACTATAATAAATCGGTTAACTTAATGAGTGTTCATTAGGAAACGGAAATAGATTTCTTTCGATTAAGTTACAGATTTGTAATTGAGAACAATCGGCAACTGAAATAAATTAGAAGCCGATGAACATTTAATGGTTCTCTCCATTAGAGGGTTTTGAGTTTGTTGAACACTTTTCAAAAAGAGAAAAAATTTAACTACTCCTCAGCGGAGTTGAAGAAAGACACGGATATAGAATAACACAATGTGGCTCGTTTCGTACGAGAAATAATTTCTTGTTTTTGTATTCAATTCATTAATTTATCTGCTTCTGTCTACACTTTTAAATACACATTAACAAAGGAAACGTAATTAAAATACTCTTTGTATATTGATACGCGATTAGAAAACTGCTGATTTTTATCAATTTCGTCTGGTATTGATGATATTGTATCAAAACAACAGCGCAAAATTTCTCATTATTTTTTTAAGTAGATTCGTTTTTCTGTTCCTTTCTTGTTTGTCCTGCTTTTTTCAGCCGACGGACGCCCACTGCAGGACATTGGCCTCCTCCCAAACATCGCCTCGATGACCGGTCCTTTTTTTTTTCGTACCCCCTATCTTGTGTGGAACAAGGACTATTTTACATTATTTAATTTTTCACGAACATTTTTATTTTCTCACTCTTCTTTCATGCATCATATGATCTATCGTTCGTTTCGTTTCTGTCTTACCACAATTCTTCTGTCATTCCCTTTCGCTCTGTAACGCCTTACATTCATCCCTCGTTACTATTTTACATTTTCTTTATTTTATATTTTTATTTTATCTCTTTATAAGCTTATTACATTATCACGTTATTTTATCGATTCTGGTTATTTACATTTTTATAGGTTTTTATTTTTATCTATCACTATGCTTATTATTTTTCTACATAGTAGGAGGACTTTTCTTAGGTAGACTTTTCTTTTGTATCTTCTTCTCTAGATGACCGGTCCTCTCGCATCCTGTGACTTCCTGCGACCTTAAGTATATCGTTGATCCTCCTAGAGCCTACCCACGCCGCGTCTACCAGCTTGTGGTCGCCACTCGAGAACCTTTCAACCCCAAAGGCCTTCATCGCATCATGCTTACCTTTAATTTTTTTAATGTAATGTTTATAATAAATTATGTATGTGCGGCTCACCGAAATAATTTTAAACTTAAATTGATCCGTTGATTATGAAGGTTGCTCACCCCTGCATAACTTTATTAAAATCATATAAATATTAAATTTAATTTATAAAATTCCATGACATATCTAGTAATATAAAGTCATTTGTAACTCATTCAAAATATAGCTCTCCAACTTTGCTTGCAGCGGTATATTCTTTCATTTCTAAATTTCGCTCAACTTTTCAAATCATTTATATTTTGCATTTCATAACATTTATATACTGTTATACTTATTTAAAATTCGCACCTTAGGATGTAAAATATCCTTTACATTTATATCAAGACTCCACACGATATATAACTCTATAGATATTGATTTAATGGTAGATTTTGTTTACTAATATTCGGTTCCGATTACTAGAATAATTTCTGGATAAAGTTATTATGTATACAATAGTTACCAGACTTTTAGCCTTAAAAAATTCGGGGTCGCATAAATGTACCTGTGTACATATTCTTAGCGAAATTTTTTTTGTAAGCGATTCATCACCATCTTCACCGTCATGTATACAATAGCACAGTACATACCTTGCAGTGGACAAGGCATAAGTCACGCACAAAGATCGCTACGATACCCAACCAGGCATTGCAGACGTCAAATGAGTTCCCGTAACCTTGATTATGTCGTCGATCCATCTTTACCATTACAACCGGTATTATATTAAGTTTTTTTATTGCAAATAAAAAAATAACACGTAATCAACATTCGTATTATAAAGTTGCAGAGTTATGGTGCGAACAACACGCGATCAAAGTTAGTCGGACTGCCAACCCAGTTTTCCCTTTGAACCGCATTTAATCAAGTATCCGGCAAAGCGGAATCAAGTGTAAACATACACTGCAGTGGAAGTGAAATGCTTTGAAAAAAAAAAATAAACCTCCATACAAAGTTGCTTCCGAACCTCATGAAAAAAATTCGTACCACACTAATTAACTGAAAACGCTACCTGTCAGGGGCGACCTACCCGCGGCTCGCATTTCATAAAATGTTATACGAGTTATTTAAAACGCTCGGTCTAAATTTAATCTTATTACATCAACATTAAGGTGCTTTTCTGTTTAATGGTTACTTTGCGCATTTTGCAAACTCCTCTGTAAGTGCTATGTAAAAAACGTAATGAAATCGCTTCCCGGACTGCCATAATATGACGTCAACCGAACCGATTTTCAGGTTAAAATTCACGTTTCGCGACCGCTTTGGTTAAAGCGAGCAGTGATGGATTAAGCGGTTTGATAATTACTTCCCCATATACATGGGAATATAAAAGGTGGTGGCCCAGTTGTTAAGTAATGTGTTTATGATCGTAGGTCGTGGATTTGATTAGTGCAATTTTATATCTGCAATAAAAAACTGCCCACGAGAAGTGATCTAAAAATATATATAAAAAATAAAACTTTTGTAAGCATATCGTGTTTGAGGCATATGACTGTCTTTTTACACTTTTTATCCTGTCGCTGCTTCAGCAGAGAGCAGAGGACGAGGGCTCCCAGGAAAGCCTTGGCACGGGCCACTACTTACTACTATTTTACAAGATAAGAAGCCGCTGAGCTATTAGATTGCTTCGGTAAAGGCTTCATGAAGTGACTACACTCAAAGACTTCCACAAGGAAACCATTTGCATACCTGAAGAGGTAACAATTACGTACACGTTTTAAATCCGTCAATTATTCTAAATATAAGGTTTAACAAACTCATTATTCTATGTAATCATAATTAATCCTCTAAGTACCACAAGTTTAAATTTAACCAACGAGCCGCAACAATCGGCAAAGCCATTGCATCTAATGATACTAATTATAAAATCCATGGTCTGGTAAGCACGATGCGAAAAGCTGTTTGACCAAAACACTCTAAGGTCGAAGCAGTGAAAGCAAGATCAACGCACTCGAGGGGTGACTGAAGTGGTCTTTATTTAGCATTATAGACCCCGGGATGTAGATAAGGGATTTGAAGGGACCTATGTATTTTTCTTTTAATTTACTTTTCATGATGCTATTCAAAATAAATTTTCTTGTACACTCCTATATTTTAGTGATATGATTATATGGTATGAGATAATTTTGTTTCATTATATTCCAACATGTATTATTTCTTCTGTAGTTTATATGGAAAAAGAAAAGTCATACAACATTTGGAATCTTTTCTGAAGTGAAGATCATGCATCGGACAGCACAGCAATGAACATCCACCTACAAAGTGGATAGAAGATTGATTAAGATCATCGGAAGGTTCTGGAAGCAAGTCAAATCTCTGGGTAAGGCCTGTGTTCACATGTGGATGTTCTACGTTAAAAATGATGTTGATTATAATAATGATGTTTTCAACAATGATCCTGTAAATAAATATTTGGACAAAAAAATTAATAAGAAAATTAACTAAGCTTTAATTATTAGTAAATTAATTGTTTATAGAAAGAGAGTGCGTATCTAAGCAATAGAATAGCGATAGGCTATATAGCTAACATTGTTCTTACCATACCATACTCTCAGCGCGCCACGGGACAATGTTCTACAGGGGAGCGAAGTCCGATGATGCTGTTAAAGCCAGATAGGCTGGCAGCGCCTACACACTAGTCGAATATAGAGAACGCCAAATGTACAGGATTGCTATCGTTCATAAGCAAGTTTCTGCATCCTCTGAAAACCATAATACTACACTCAGATTAGCGATCTCCATATGCCAAGTGCGGTGATGATGGTATATCCCCCCATAGACATATATTGGAGAGGCCCACGCCTGGCAGTGGACGTTTATATATTAAAACGTACGACAGCAACATGTTCTTTTTATAATTAAAACATTAGATTCATATTATTTGATATATGACTGAGCTCTTAAGGTATATATATAAAAATTAGCATAACTTTGGATAAAATATTTAATCTAGGACAAAGTTTTACGAAAATAATTAAAATTAATACTTTGTAATGCTGTAGGAGTGAAGAAAGCATATATATATATATATATATATATATATATATATATATATATATATGTATGTATATATATGTGTATATATATATATATATATATATACACATATGATTTTAGTGAATAAATCATTACAATTCCTATGACTCGCATCCTATTAGTATAGTATTTGGCATATACTATATGTCGCGATCCGAGAACCGTTCGATCATCAAAAAATGAATCTTTTTATTTGAATAATAACAATAACCGTCAATCATAATTCACCTAAAAAACTTTCGACTCCCTGCTATTATTTTTATATTTTATAGCACTAAATATGTTAATCTAGTACTGTTTATTTTTTTTTAAAAAGAGAATGTTTTGTTTCGACACGGAAGTTCGCATTAAAAGCCGTCGACAACTTGCCACTTAGGCGGACTCGACTCTCTAATGACGCGACTAGCATTGTACCAACATTTTCATATGGACTCGCATGAATATGGACGCCATGTCTTTGTGCGAATCTTCCCTCCTTCCTGTCTAAACGCAACCTTTTAAACATGCTTTATAAATAAAATATAACACGATTTTAAACCTTATTACCATACAAATACGTGTGTCACATAATTTATGTAAAGGTAAAATGAATTTGTGTGCAGATTGTTTATTTACATCTCATATATTTTTTTCTCGCGCCCTTTCATAGCGGTCTATTCAGGCGTCTAAAGAATTTCATTCTAATTGAATCAGCCTTATTACTCAAACAAAAAATAAGGGAGATATTCATTCGTAATGAAATATATTTCCCGTAAATTAGGTCAGGGGTATTTCAGTATTTATTTTTAATTTTTATATGCCGACTAGGTGCTTCGTTTTGGTGAATTAGTGGTCAATTAAGGCTATTTAGTTAAAGGCTTTCGAGGTTATTTTTATATACTTTCTGTTGAATTTGCTAAAATATAAATAGAAGAATTTTGTTGTTAAATACCCGTTAATAAACGTAGTTTTAAAAATTGAGAACCGTAGTTTTTTTTTATCTTTACGTATTTTTTAACTCAACATTATGCACATATATATATGTTTAAAATATAATGAATGACTATAAAATTTGGCAATGAATTACTCTGTAATGTATAATATATATTTGTAAAAATGATAATGGAAAAAAAAGTTGAAATTTTTTGTAGGTTGTTTTCGAGTTATGGCGCTTTTTAACCCTCGCAGCTGTAAATTAAAGGATTGGTCTATTAGAGAGTTCAATTATGTAGTTTTTATCAAAATGGAATCTTCTAGAATTCTTCTTATGACTATACATAATCGTCGTTTTAGCCCATAGACATCCACTGGAAGATATATGCCTCCCCTAAAGATATCTATGGTGGAAGGTACTAAAACCGCTACGCTTGCCATCGCTAACCTGCCTGTAACGATCGCAGTGAGTTTTATGGTACGCAGAGGACGTCACTGCCCATCTTCTAGAAACTTAATTATAAGAAGTGGCAATTCCACATAATTAACACACAAAGTGTGAATTCGAATCGAACCCGCGACTTCCTCCACAAGTATCTGTTCTCTACCGCTGATCCACCACTGCCCAATTCAAAGTGAACAGTAGTAATATTAGTAAATGAATATAGATATTATTAATTATGTTTTTTATCGTTTCATCATAGTCGATATATCAGCCGATCACTGTAAGGCGTCTAAGTCTTGCGGGGAGCGTTGAAGATCCTCCCACAAGGATCGTCATGATGCTAATAATTCTACGATTACCTATTTAATATTCACCAACACAATAATTACGTACTATAGTAATCCTTAAAAGCTGTAGAGTTAAATCTTAAGATTCGTCTCAGATTTAAGACATAATTAAACTCTAATGTGTTCTTCTAATTAGGATTTTATCCTCAAATTAATTGGATTTGACTTAAAGAATGATATATGAATCTTTATCATGTATCAGGATAACTGTTTTACTAATACATTAAATATACAGGTTTTTGGTATGTCGCACATAACCCTTTAGCCCAGGTTCACTAGAAAAAGACTAAAGTATACCTTGCCTGCTATAAAAGGTGAAAGGGGACCTTCATCACCTACTCAATGCGAACTCGAAAAGATTAGAAATTAGAAGTGGTCTCGTATTGTAGTGGTACAGCGAACATGCCCGGAGAGACACAGCTTCCTCCCAGGTTTTATCTTGGCATAGTACTGAGAGACAACTGCGGATTCTGTTAAATATCCGGAAGCTCCGTCAAAAGTACCGAAGACTACCACCTAAATGATAGGGATCTTTTATGATCTTGTTCTTCCCCCAGAGGGCAGGGTGTCTTATCACCATCCTGAAAATTTCCCTAATACCAAAAAAGTTATGACGCACACAGCCAAACAAAGCTTGAAGATGTCGAAGATATTTTTTATTACATCATCTAAATATAGCTCATGTAATACTTGTAAGTATGTCCATATGTTCTTTCTCTCTTATATACACATACTATTAATTATTATTTTAAAAGAATGACAATGAAGTCTAATTGTAAAACTATAAATAAAGTGTGCTATATAAAAATGTAGATTAAGGAAGAAAGGCGATGTATGGAAGAAGATTTCCAAATGAGAAAATAAAGACATAAAAGATATTGTTGTATAAGGAAGTAAGGAGTTTGTACATAAAAATTTAAAAATGTGAAAAACTATTTACCTGAAATTTCAAATAACGTCCTCACCCTATATTTACATATATCATGTATATGTATATATGTGTGTAATTAGAAATATGAGTGTATATAAGTATAAACGGTCAGAATAAACAGACATGAAAAAAGTTCATCGTATCACAAAAGATAATTCGCGTTCTACACAAGAAATAAAAACAAAAAAATGAACAAACAAATACAAACGCTTTGAGCAAATAATGAAGAAAGCGGAAAAATAGCAATTTGTTTCATCACGCAAAGCCCCGTTTACTGACATCTTATTAAGAATGAGGCAAATTATTAGATAAGATTTTGTATTTACGGGCACGAAATTCCAATAATTCAAATTCAATTGTTAGATAAATAGGTTAATATGCAGTTTTGTACACATCTTAACGTACACCGTAGATACGTCGGAGAGATGGATCTTATGAAGGGAAAAAAAGAGTATCATCCCCAGATTTTAAGGCAAAAGAGAAGAAAAGAGAAGGAATCATGTTTGAGATACGGAGATATTTATTTATTACAATATACACAGATATTAAGACTTTTTAACGAACGTAATTTTTAAATTTAGAATCAAAGCGTTTTTCTTTTATTTAGTTCATATCATCGTTACGATTTTGTTTAAAATATATATGTTATTCTATATTTAATGGTTATGAAATTTATTTTAATATTATTTATGTAGGTTTTTTTGTTCGTGGAACCAGACTGCAAGTGATTGTTACACATATAAATAATTCTCGCACGATTACGTAATAGTTTTGTGTAATATTTTAAATAAATAAATAACACAAGATAACGAAACAAACATTTGATAGAAACAGGCAACCTAGATTTTGAAAAACGAAATTAAATTTAATATATTAAAAATATATAACAACTGTTACTTTTCACACATTCTTTTGCGTTTTGTTATCCCTCATTTTCCTTGGACTTAGATCTCCTTATTCTGTATCAAAACTCTCGCTAGTTTCATTTCTGAGTGTTGTAAGGATATTTTTATATCTTTTTAAAGAGAAATTCAATCATCCCACTCTCTTCTCGTTTCAACTATTTCCATAAACTTTCTAGTCAAAGCAGCGTCTATTCAACAGAACGTCGTGAGAGCAGGAGAGGATAGTTATTATTTTTTTGTTTTTAATTTAATTTCTTCTTTTCAGCCAATAGATGCCCGCTGTAAAGCATAGGCAAAAAATTCCTAAATTAAAAGAGATATTAAATTGCGCTCTATGTACAAAATGTTTAAAAGCTATCGAACCAAAATGTGCTCTAATTTTATCTTTAGGTAAATTAAATTATTTTATTAAATTCGTAATGATTTAGTTCTTTTCTATCAAGCGTTATTTGCTATTTCGTTCTTAAACATTAGCTTTATTTTTCTAATTATTTTTTTATAATTTAATACACCTTTGATTTTAATTTTAATTTTTTTTTTCTAAACAAACGAAACAATAATATTTTCAGATCTTGTAATTGAACTTTCATTAATACAGTGGATGAAAAACATTAATGCCTTTGCCCCGAAAAATAATGACGATGGGAGTAGATTATATAATCTACATAGATAAGAAGTATTCGCGTGAGAACGCTCCGTATAACTGGCCACTACAGCCACGATACTTTTTCGAGTTAAATTATTCTTGCGCGTTCGAATTCAAAATTCGAACGACGATTTGAAATTCGAATGCCATCAGTGAAGTAGTCGCTGTCCATTGTTTTCGTGTCAAAATCGAAAACAGAACACGATTTTAAATTGTCTTTATATGTATATCACTTTTTTATTATATATTATACAATTTTTCTTGCTATCTAAAATGAACAAATATGTATACGTGTGGTCTCTCATTGCCCGCTAAACGCTTATATGTAGACAAAATGACAGCGAGTAATGTCTGTGATGAACAATAAAATGTATCTCATAGTCTATGCTTTCCTTGTTAAAGCCAGCTATAAAATTACATTTTGCTAAAACATTATTGTTTCTCTTAGTGTATTAAAATGTTCGCTTCTATACGAAAAGCCTGTAAAATGTTTATGGCACTCTCGTGACGTAAACGACCGCACATAAACGTCCAAATTGTTTGAGATATGCGATTATTTATCATACGCAAGACATTTAAAGTTTATATTCCTGTTTGATGTTCAAAAATTTGTGTTGCGTTTCCGAGGATCGTAACATTTTCGGTGTTTACGTAACGTGGCTACATATAATATAACGTCGGAAATGTTACCGGTTTTAATCATTTAAAAGACCTGCATTTCTTCCTAAAGGTTCAAAAGATCTGATTTAGGCCGCTATTCCTTTATACAGGGTGATTGGTTGCAGGTGTGAATGCTTTAAAGGGGTGAATGCATACTACGTTTACCAGCAAAAAGCGTCATGGCTTTTACGCCTATTCTCAATCACCCTGTAAAAGTAGTAACCATTCGGAAATAAATAACATTAATTTATTTTTTCCATTGGAATGCGACAGACGATTCATTTCAGTCAGACAGACGATAAACAATAATTAATTATCATCTGCAATAATGCGAATTTCGAAAACTTTTTTTTACTTATATATAAGTAAAAAAAGTTAAAGTTATTTATTTATTTAATATTCTTTATTGTACACGATAAGATACATTTAATAAGTTTTACAATAATATACAGAAAAGTACAATGGACGGTCTTATCACACAAGGCAATCTCTTACAGACAACCATAGTAAGGAAAAGATAATAGTACTTATAAAGGGTAGTTCACGTGTACAAAAAAATACATATTCACAAACAAATGAACATAAATATACATAAACATACATAGACATACATACTTAAACATACATACATACGTATATAACATATATACTTATAATAAAAAAGATATAACACATATTATAAATATAATACAATAATAACTAAAAACATCTAACTGACTTCAATCAGTATTGGTTCGATCGCACTTGCCTCAGAAAGAAGCAAGAAGAAAAAGAAATAAACTAAGAGATAGATAATTATAGGTCTAGTAAATAGTTCTTAACCTTTTTCTTGAAAATAGGTAGTGAGTTAGCACGTCTTATATTCAGCGATAAATCATTCCACAATCGAACGGCCTGCGTGGTGAAAGATTTGTATATATTTTTTTTGTATATATCTTGTATATATTTTTTTGTATATATTTTGTATATATTATATATAATATAGTACCCGGCGATAAATATAGCACATCGATCTTTGGAAAGAGACAATCGGCTAATTTCGGCTCCGTAGAGCAGATCTTTCCCACACTACCTATGTGACAGTTTTAATATTGCATTGTATTATATTTGTATTCTGATAATTTTATATGTTACTTGAATTCAAAAACTTTTGTGTATACAACAATAGATATAAATAGTAAAGCTTAATTTAAAAGTACTTATATAGTACTGGTACCGTATCCCCGCCGGCTTATAGTTGATTACGTAAAAATAATTTGACTTGTTATTACTTTTACGAGGGCGTTCCACACGAGAGCACTTGGTATCAAAGCCGGTAAAGGAGTACTTATAATCCCTTATTGCACTAACGAATTCTTTGTGGGTGAAAATCTTTAATGCTTATTAAAATTCAAATGTTTGAAAGCAATTGCAATTGGTATGATGTAGTTTAAATAGTAGTAGTAAATCTCCTATAAAATCCGTCCTAAACGGCCTACAAACAGAGTTTCTCAAAGGCTAACAAAGGTCACCTGTCCACTTCCTGAGCGAGCGTCCCTCTCTGTATTTGCTGGTCTGTGGTCTCCACTCCAAAACTTTAAGGTTCATTTAGGTCAGATGAAAAGTTTTTTCATATTTTTTAAGTTAACATTTTTTATATACTACTTTTGCAATGCTTACATCTGCTTTGATTTGAAAACGATACATTAAAGAAGCTGGATGTGGGCAGTGCAAGACTGATTATCATGGTGATCTTTGGAGTAAGCTTATGCCTTAAGTAGACGCCTATCGGATGAAAGAAAGAAAAAGAATACAGTTTAAAAATAAAAAAATGGGAACTCATCTTGCTATAGGCGAAGGTATAACTTTTCTAAACACACATATTGTTTCGTTTTCAAAATTATTCACAAGTTAACAGTTATCAAAAAAGAGAAGTCAAAACTCCACAGCAAAAATATTACGTTGTTAGAAAATATGACAGATCTCCGGTACTCTTTATATTCGTATACGGTTCTGAATCATTGTCAATTCATACGGCAAATCAAAAAAAGATTAAAGCCTTTAAAATTTGGTACTCGAGAATACCGTGGATAGTAAGAGGCACTAATAAGTCCATCTGCTACCAACTCAATATCAAGACTAAACTAATAATAGGTTACCAACAAGTCTTAAGTATTTTTGGTCACACCGCCCGCAGGCAACTAAATAGCTTCGGCGAACTTCTGATTGTAGGTAAAATAAAAATCAAGATCAAATCAAGTTAACAACTGTACTCATTATAGCTGCCATGAGGAAAGCAGGGGATAACATTGAAAAATCTCGTCATCGATTCCGTCAAAGCGTTTCAAATATTGTAGATATACTTAAATAACTTTATCAATCAATTTAATGTCTTAAATATTAAATAAAAAAGACTTAAGGTGGAAAAAGCTTAACTGTTTATTAATGAACTTTTGGTGAGAGTCGTCAAGATTTGGAACGACCTGCCTGGGTCTATTTTTCCTGACAGGTGGTTGAATTCTGGAGCCTTTAAGAGTAGAGTGAACAGGTTTCTTTTGGACGGGCGTGTACCACCTACGTCTTCATCTACATTTTCTATCAGGTGAGATGGAATACGAACGCCTATTCCATTACTACACGAAGAAACACTTGTGATATTTCTTTACATACATATATTTTAATAAATACAACATATTAACAAAGATATATAAACACTTGATACAAGATTAAAAGTAGATACATTAATAACAATTTATTTTTTGAACTGGTAAACTTAAGCTATATTCATCATTATTGAAGATGGTCATACTAAAAAACATATTTACAACAACAAGGTTGATAAGTCGAAAAAATTTCGTTTATATTTTTACCAAATCTTAAAACACAGGCGATTCTATCTCACAAAACTTTTATTTTATTTCCCATCGTTTCGCCTATAGCCTCTCGATTTCATTACAGGCCCTAACAAAGCAAATGGATGGATATTGCTTCATTTGTACTTTCAAAAGAAAGTAAAAATTCTAATGGAATAAATGAATTAACGTAATACAAAACAATACGAGAAATAACAGTTGATATGAAAAAGTTTTAATTGTTTTTTTTTTTATTATTTATGTTTATACTATGTGATACCACATGCACTTCTTTAGAAAATGCTTTAACCTCTTTGATGTTGCTCCGTCTAATCATTTTTGTGTGTACTACTGATATTACTATACACTCTTATCTAAATCGTCTCCTAAATTTAAAATGTTCATGAAATATAAAACTTGTAAAAAAATCTATTACAATGTGAACTATTCCAAAGAAATAATATTACTTGAGAATAAATTGCTCTGGCAATGTATTAGGCCAATTAATTTTATTATTGCCTCGCTATAGGGAAACTATGGTACAATCTGTTTTAGTTTCACAAGACAGTTTTTACTAAATAATTTATTCACTTTCTTCTCTTATTATTTCCTCATTCTTCTTTTGTCCGTTTCAATATCTCTCACTCGTTTCTCTTTTTTCCTTCACATAATCTTTCATTACTTTTCTTTTCTTTACCTTTCATGCATCGCCTCTTTTATCTCGCCATTTTCTCCCGGACTGCCTTTTAATAATATTCTATTTAATCATTTTGTTTATCAGTTTTTTAAACAATTCTTTTTTCATCATAATTTTACTTACTTATTTCGTATCACAGCTATTTTCCATTATCCTTTCAAAAGCTCACAAAGATTGCCACCGTGGTCGGTCTTGCGTTATCCGTATCTAGAGGCATCCTGTAACGATGATCATATAGTCGGTCGACCTAGTGGATCTACTCCGCGTCTACTGGCTTGTGATCGCGACTCAAGAACCTTTTGGCCTCAACAACCGTCGATTGTACAAATGATATGACTCGCTCACAAGAATAGGTTAGTACAGGGATGAGCAACCCGCGGCCCTCGAGGCAAGTAAATTTTAATTTATTTTTGTATTTTTTTTACATGCTAGAATCAAAGGTTTAAAAGATAATAAAAGTGTCTAATTAGTTATAAATCGGTTGATTACGAACATAAATTACGTTTAGAACATGGTTTGAACCTTGAACATATACTTTATTTTTTTCCATGGCCCACTGTTTTAGAAACTGCGGCCCTCCGACCAAAAAAGGTTGCTCACCCCTTGGTTAGTGTGTCCCATATATTGATCGACTGAATAAGCATATTATTCGTCCGTTTAAAGATTTTACTTATATTAGTAATGTCTACGTCCTTGTGAAGGCCTGTAGAAGACGCTGGATGATTACTTCTAACCTATAGGTGATGGCAATGTCCAGCAGTAGATATCCCACGGCTGAAACGATGGTGATGACGTTGTTGATTTTGGAGAAATTATGCAAGGAGGTTTCATTTCTGCATAGGATATTGAATGGTGTCTTAAAAGTGTTAAATAGGACAGAAATCTTGGATACTTCTAGAATTTTCCACATGTACCGTTATCTATCTATTTAGGCGTCTAAAGCATTGTGTATCATTCTAGATAGTCCGTAGACGGTAACTCAGAAACAATGTTACGAATGCTTTTACGTTTTCGCTAGTGCTTTATGAGCTGACATGTTTATAGTGATATAAAGAAATAATTTATCACCCGAACAAGTGAACATTAAACCAACTTAATTTAAGTGATGGTAATGGGTTCATTGACCTCAGGATAGTGATGGTATCGCTGTTTTGTTGTAAATAGCATCTCTTAGACCTAATAAATAACCAGTAAGCTTCAGGACCGATGTCATAACTCATTGAAATAAATCACAGACGTCATGACTTTGATATACCTTCTATAAATTTTAGTACGTATTTGTCAATTTAGTTAGGATTCAGGAACTTAGTGTATTTTTTAAGTAAGAAGGTCCTATGTATACAAGATCTTGGTCTTGGGGAACAAGGAGAGGGTAATGAGCGATGCTTATATTAAATATCTCCTCGGTAATCATTAGTATGTAAAATCAATTTCCTCACTTATTAGACAGGACACGCATACACACGAAAATTTATCATAATAAAACTAAAGTAGCGTAGTTACTTTTGTAAAAGTTAATATATCTTGTGTATATGTATGTATATTTATATGTATATCTCTCACCCTCTCTATATTAACATACGTAAATAGAGATAGAGAGAGTACAAAGTAGAATGGATTTCCTCGTTGTTAGTTAGTAATATAATACAGGGGCGGTAGTTAAAATCCTCGAGGTTGCGTTAATATATTCGACGAATCGATATTAACCAAGAAGATTCGATACCGACTCGATATGTGTAACTTATTTTTGTAGAAGTAAATTTTTAATTGCCATTCTGTTACTATTATAAATATTTAAATACGTATTAGCTATTCGATCTTCAGAATCTAATGAAGATAATCGCGTATTTTATACATGAAACGGTTTACCAAAATCCAGTCCACTTGTATTTATGTATTCAATAACAGCGTGTATTCAAACATGTGGCTTATTAAATAAATACTCGTTAAATTTGTCAAAACGTTCGTTACCGGGACGCGGGTGCGGCTGACGAGGGAGCGACCCGTTTGCACACATCGCTCCGAATTCTAATCCCTTTGTTATATTCCGAAAAGATCCGAATAAATTCGAACAAAATCCTGGAAAACTTTTGACACAATGTTTTCTTTCGTAATTGTTGCCGCGTTTGTATTTCAAATTTATGTATCATTGCGATCTTAAACTTTTTTAAAATGTTGTTAAATATTACGGGATGTACTAATTTCAGCTGAATCTTTTATAGGTTAGGTTAAATATATACATACTCATATTCTTTTTCAGTAACATTTTTTAAAGATTTTACACTAATTTCCAACACCCTATATAAACTGATCACTTTGAAATATGTTACATTAATTTTTTTTTCTGCTGTAATGTCAAAGATACAAATGGCCGTCCCATTTGTATATATATTATATTGCATTATTCAACATATACGAGCGATATACCACCCACTTCAGACAAGAAATTTCGACCTACGTCGGTGACCTTAGTTCATCTGCGGATCTTCTTATTTATGAAAATCATAGAAAAGCTGATAAACATAGAAATTCTCCGAAGAATCTTAGAGAGGTTATCTAGCTAAGTAGGCTACCTATCCAGCGACTTAGCGTGAACTTAACTATGTCGACAATCTACCAAGTGAGAGACCAGGCCACGCTGCCTCTGCTGGCTCGTGGTCGTCGCTCGAGAGCCTTTCGGCCCAACGACCATCGGTTGCACAAACGATGTGCACCGCTCACTGCCACTCTAGATGAGCAATTCTCCGAGCTTCGTCAGTGACCTTGGTTCTTTTGCGGATCTCATAATTTCTGGTTCGATCTCGAAGTAAAATTCCGAGCATAGCCCCTTATTTTCTTCTCTGGAAGACCTTGAGCATTCCTATGAGGTCCGTTGTAAGCGACTATATCTCGGATCCGTGTGTCATCACTGTCAACACATATTGGTCCAAGATGTTCTTCTTAAAACCGCAATATTCTTGACTGGAAGTTTCGAAGGTTCCCGAACGTTACCTATTCGAGTTGGATTCGTTGGTGCAAAACACGAAGTGATAATTTCGAATCTGTGAATTAAATAAAGTAACATATCCAATGCTGTTAACGTTTCTATTAAAAAATCTCGGTTGTATATAAACAACAATGAAATGCATCATTGTATTACGGTTTGGCGACATTTTTTCGGAATAATCTAGAAAGTGATATATTACAAGATAACAATTACTCTTCGTCTCGCAATAAGTGCGCCCTCAGACAGTAATACCGTGTGAAATATAAACACGACACTTATTACATTGGGGTAACATAAATATTGTTGCCATATATAAACATTTACTCTATTTATATGAATAAAAATTAATTGCCAGTGTTGACAAGCGTAAAGTTCGAGAATGTGTGAACCAAATTACCCATGTTTTTTATTCAAAGGCATAAGAAAGGCTTAAAATAATTTAAAGGATAAAAGTGAATATAATATTAAACTTTTTCAATACACAGAACAAGTTCATACAATTGTATTAAAAATGCATCTCACCTATGATTGGTATGCTTTTTTAAAAATTTCTTCAGACGCGGTTCGTTCGGTTGTAGGAAAGGATACAGGTAAGCAAGAAAAGGGCGGTTTAGGGTGTACATACAAAAAATAAACTACAGATTTCAGAGTATAATACTTATACATACAGATATAAACACCAACATAGTTACAAATATATACATTACTATACGCACATACTTGTTTACAAACATACTTAAATAAATACATATATATGTCTCATTTTAGAGGCCAAGGAAGTGCTCATTTAACATTTTTTTTAAATGCTGGCAACGATTTAGCGCAGATTATTGCTTCTGGTAATTCATTCCATAACCTGACAGCGATAGTGGAAAATTAATCTATAAATTTAGTAGAACATTTTGAGAATGGAAAAGAAAGAATTAGGAGTTATCTTTTATGTTCTTCTTTTTATTATCTGCATAAAAGTTAAAATACCGTTTTAAAAATTGCTCCACCGGACAATGTTGTGTTGTAAGCAATTGTTCAATTTTATAGACACTAAAACCTTTAGACTGTTTATTACCTTAAAAACTGCACATAAAACTGAAGCATTGTATATATAACTTGCACAGATTATACACAAATATAAATAAAAATAGCAATAACAAATTAGGTATAAGATGTAAAAGAACTGAAGGAGCTTAAATAAGACATCTTCACAGTAGCTAAGGAATTAAATTATAAATAAACTGGTTAAAATAATGTTAATAATTACACACATATACATATATCCGTAAGGTTAAGAGGTGGAGATCACAAAACGCAATAGCAACGTAGAAAGTCCTCCCACAAAGTGGACAGACGACCTTTTTTTAGTTAGTTGGAAGATCCTAGATACAGGCCATTTCCAACAGGTCCTGTTGGTACTATTAGTCTAGGAGAGAGGGCCTTATGACACGCTTTACACTTCCCACAGCTGAAATGATGACGACGATTTAGAGATGGTCAGTTTATAAGCATAGCGGTGCTGTGCAAAGAACATGATATCTATGATCCATATAATAAAATTTGTACAAAAAATTCTTAAAGATTTTTTTTCCAAATTTAAAAATTATTATACAAAGGGTATCGCCGTCACACAAACCCATGTCACGCCGCTAACAAGGATCAAGTAAAGGTAGAAAGACAAATTTCACTTGTATGCAAAATAATACAATTTAATTGCGTATCGTATTTATCAAACTATTGATTGCCGTCGTAAAATCTTGAACTATTGAATAAAAATGTTTACCTTAAATATTTAATAGAGTGTCCATCTTGAACTTCTGTTTGTAGGTAAAATAAAAAACAAGATAAAATCAAGTTAACCAATGTACTCCTTACTATAGCTTCCATGAGGAAAGCAGGGGATAACATTGAAAAATCTCGTCATGGATATTTAATGGAATCAGGCGTTACCTTGCCGAAGTCCATCCTAAGTAAGAAAATGACCAGAGATCCGATTGTGGTGTAATATAACTCCTGAAGATGCCCCATGGAGGGGTGAAACACGTGTTGAGTTATTTGACGGTGGCAGTTGTGTAATTCGCATGCGCATTTATCAGAGGTCTGGCGGGCGGTGCACTTTGTTGCACGACTACCACTGCATGTGCGGAAGTGGCTAAATATTGGTCCTTTTCTGACTAATGTTTACCTTATATGACCTCTGCTCGCCTAAAGTGAAACGTCGACCTATTCACTCTTGTCTTGAATACTCCTAAGTTATGGTTGTCTTGTTACTGCGATACTGTGGAAATTGTGGAAAGGAAGTGAGACAGGGTATGGATGGAGAAAAAGAAAGAAACAAAGTACTAAAGAGAATTAGATTTATGGAAGAGGAGAAATAAACAAAAGTGTAACTAAAAACTTAATAAATTGATAAATAAGGTCGATGTTGATTCCAAAACAGGCGGTAAATGAAAGGTTTTCTCAAAAAAAAGAACAAAAATCCATACGACAAACATACTATTTGGTACACGATGTAATTGTTTTTTTAAAGTGGTAATACACTTTAAACATACTAAATTATTTGAATTAAGAAAAGCAATCGCCAAATTAATTGCGATAATAAATTATGTAAATATATATTCCCTTGGTGTTTTAATGTATTAAATATAAGTAAAAAAATAAATAAATGAACAGTTACAGTTGGCTTGAAACAATGAAGCCGGTAGGATGTTCAACTCCTTGGCTGTTCGCACTATAAAATTATTAGCAAAACGCTTAGTGCAGGAATTTTAACCGTATATGGATACGATATACGTGCGGATTTTTGTTCGATGGAAGAAAGGAAATAGAGAAATTATTTAGTGTAAATCTTCTACATAAAATGCTGTAAAAAAACAATTCTTTTTCTTTTTTAGGGTAAAATTTGAAAATTGTTTGATTCGCAGAATATTTTTAACGAAATAAGTTTATTGTTATACTTAATGTCTTAACCGCTGTTCAAATTTAAATTCGAAAATTCATTATTCAACCTACGATGAAATATTTCTCTTGTTGACGTTTAATCTACCATCTGTTCGGATGAGATTCCTCAAACCTGAGAATAAGCGAAATAAAGTCAGCGGCATTATGTGTTTTATGTAATTAATATATAGTTATACATTTACTAAACATTTAAATTACCTGCTAAGGTGTGCAATCTTCTATAAAATCATTTATAGTAGTAACCCGTAGCACAGAAAAGTTCTTTAACAATTATTTTAAATCTATCAAAGGAATATTTGTGTATATTTTCTGGAGTCCAATTTTAAAACCATATCCACCAGTGCGTAGTTTTAAATCAGCAATAAGTTATCAAAAAAAAAAACTTCAAATTGACCTTTACAATATTTACTAACATATAACTGAAAAATGCAAAGATTTTAAGTATTTGAAAATGTAAATAACTTTCTTCTTATCTTTAATTCTACATTACCATGGTCCACCGACTTATTCGTGACGTCATGAATATAATATATCTGTATAAATAGCTGGATGACACCTTCGAGGTAATACGAGTACAAAAACGCCCAATGGCATATCCGCAAAGTTAAAGGAAACCTGTACTTTGACGAAAATAAAAATGAAATAATTGAAAATATATAAATAAATCTAATCGGTATTACGAAGGGGTAAATAAATATTTAATTTACAGTAAAAAAAAATTAGAGCTTTTAAATCTATTCCTAATCGCTCTGAAATATGTTACATTGATTTGTTTTTTTTTTCTGTTGGAATATGACAGTCCAATAACTTCTGGAAATACAGCCTGAAGAATCTGATTGTAAATAATAAGCGATGTTAATATATAGTAATTTGAATTTGGTAAGTAAGTGTTTTTTTCGTTATTTTTTAAATCAGTGATTTTTAAATACGGTATGTCATAAATTCAATGACCACGAACAAGCTATACATTCACCTCCATTTATATGTACAACCAATCACCCTGTAGATGTAGTATGACGCCCCCAAGATAATGCTGTAACGTTTCAGGGTATCGCGACGCACTGCAATTTCAACTGAATATATGAAAAAATCAACAACTACCAGTTATATAGCGTCCAGTTGTAAACCTTTCATTTAGAACTAAACACCATTAGGAACATTACGCGAAAACTTCACCGTAGTAACGTTCATATTAATGACCAGATGCGGGTACTCTTGTAAATACAATAATATGGTCGGTCGTAATAGCAATGATGGATAGCAACAGACCTATTACGTATCCGCGCGGTTATAAATCACGCGAGGCGACGGCACAAAAAGCAACGGGAAACGAGAAAACTAATTTTCGTTTATTTTCTTTTCCGCATTCATTTTGGTATCCAATTATGGCAATGGGGATTTGGTGCGTCATGGACGAGATAGAAAATTGTAATAATGTTTATTTAATTATTTATTTATAAAAGCACACTAAAAGCAGATGCATTAAAATGGTACAATTAGCAACTAATAAATATTCTAATGCACCTGCTTATTTGAAGTTTGTCATAATGTGAAAGTGACTTAATTAACTTAAAGTTACATAGAAGTACTTTATTGTTTACTAACAATTCTTTCTCAATATTTCTATTTGTAAAAATTTAAGCATGTTCCCATTATGACATTATTTTTATGACATCTTATACATCCAATACGTTTTAACATAACATAAAGGATTTAGATATATATTGGTAATGTCACAGATATAATTTGAAATTATAAACAATATTAAATGAAAATTTTACAATAAAATATTTATATGTTCAAAAAAATATTCAAAAAAAACATCAATGCTAACTAAATTCGGCATAATCAAAAAGTAAGGTGAATTTGTTTATACCATGTCAATTCTTTATTCGTTCTTCCAAATCAATTAATTCCCGGCGTATGAAACGCACTTTTGTCACCGCTTTTTCCTCGAAACAGTTGGAAAACTCTCTTTCTGGTATAGCCTTCAAGGCCGTCTTCGATTTAGTTTTCATGCCATAACGACCCGTCATCAACCATTGTCCTTTTAAATTCGCTGTATAGCCAGAAATCGCCAAAAATCAATTGTATATGGTAATTGCGCAACGATAGGAGTCGTGTTTTTGGCAAAAAATCGCGTAGAACCAATGCAGTATGACATCGACCAATCGAGACGTGATGCGTTTTAGACACAACACTTCCTTAAAATTGGTTTGGGCTGCGGCAAATAATATTTAACACTTTCAACGAGTCTCTTAGTGTCTATCGACGATTTTTAAGTACCAATTTTATTTTATATATTTTGGAAATGGTCCTCGTCGGTTTTAAATGATAATTTTTCCTTACTTTTTGATCACATTAGGGTGTTGGGTTACGTCATTTTATATTGACGTCAAAATAAATCTATCTGTTCGGATGATACATGCCTCAGATCTGAGAAGTTCCGCCGAAATAAATTCAACGGGATTTTGTATTTTTTTCCTTCTTCCTTTTTTTAATCCTTAAACGGGTACTGTACTGCATAGGGTATATTTTTTTTAGAACCAAAACAAAAAACATTTAAATGTCGTGAAGACGAGCATACTGTCACCGAAGAGTACTAACTTATTTTAATAAAAGTAAGAAAAGGACCAATATTTAGCCACTTCCGCACATGCAGTGGTAGTCGTGCAACAAAGTGCACCGCCCGCCAGCCCGCTGATAAATGCGTATGCGGCAAACAATGCAAATCACACAACCGCCACCGCCAAATTACTTAACACGTGTTTCACCCCTCCACGGGGCATCCTCAGGAGTTATGTTACACCGACTAGTGCCAAACACAGAGTGTTTTAATAAAAGTAATATTTAATATTATTTATGTTATAACATAAAAAAATTGTTTCAACTGAAATTACTATAGAGTTTTATGTACAAAACAATGTTTGTTTTAATAAAGCCGATAGGTATGATTTATGCGAGAAGTTAAGGCCTACTTGTTACAATAATGCCTTTTTTGTTTCATAAACCTAGAGAAATATTTTAATACTAAGTTATTTACAAGTTTAATCAGTACTTTGTAATCTTCTTTGTTTACGACTTGCGTAATGAAAGCCTGCGATAACCTTGACTTTGTCCCGGATTTTAAAATAACGCAAACTTTCTTTATTAAACACAGTTTTATGCAAATTTTTGGTACAGCGACCACTTTGAAACTGTTAAGATATTTATTATATAGTTATCATATAGTTACTAAAATAATATTAATTGTAGAAGAGAATTTACTCACATATATTTATTTTCACATAAGCATTTAGGTATAAGTTTTATAAACAACTGATTCTTACCATCCAGTAGTGTAGATTACCTATTTTCTATCAAAGATTATAATTCGATACAAAAGCTACGAATTGGACAACCTAGAATAAAAAAAACTGTACAAATTAATTTAAGTTTCTAACTAGGTTGGCATTTCTATTAAAATACTAAATATCAAGTTCTTTTTACTTCTTTCTCTTTCTCTTACTTCTTCTTTTTTCTTTTTAAGCGATAGATGCCCATTGCAGAGTACAGGTCTCCCCCAAATATCGCCACGATGATGGGATCTACGCTGCCCGTATCCAGCGACTTCTGACTTCCCGTGGTCACTTCAACGACCATCGCTTGTACGAGCGAAGTGCCCCGCCCACTATCACTTCAAATGAGCAATTCTTAGAGCAACGTCAGTGTTCTTGGTTCTTCTAATTCACTATGAATTATGTCGTCGTTCTCCCTTGTAGCAACGAATAATTATTGAAAAAACTATATTTCATCATGTATATAATATATATATCACATACACACATATGTATCAATGTAATCGATTTTCTGCAAGTCCTGTCCTATTGGACGTGAACATAAAAACACCATCATCAAAATGAGTTATTGTAACTTGAACCGAACAGAGAGTTGGAAATCTCTGAAGATGTTACGCAGTTGTTAGCTATTTGAATATAAAAATTCTTCAGAACTATGTTATATTGGATGTTGTAATTGACCAAATTATTATTATTAGAGAAATTTCTACTGAATCTTTTTCTCCGATAGATATGTATACAAAAAGTTTAATATGTATCAATATTACACGGCGCGTAAAAACTTAAGAAAAACGTGATCAAACTGGTATATGACAAAAAACCCGAAAGATACTTGAAATCTATCTATCTATCATTGGCATTAGAAGATTACTGTTTTTATCTACTACTGAAAGGTTTATTTGAGACATAAGTATTTAGAGTGAGTAAGAGAGAAAAAACTATATGAATTGTACAACCATATAATAATTATAGTTAAAGCTATGGGCTTACTTATGCTTACTTCTTTAACATCAACATAACGCAATACTGCTTAATATGTATACATATATATGTGTGTGTGACCTGCGATTCAACGCTCATGTTATTTGTGTTGTGCTGGTTTTTATAATATTTCTCTACTATTCGTTTTAATTTTGATGCTCCATTAGTTATGTTTCACGTCACATAGAGCATGAAAATGATCTGTTTATCTTTAATTCTGCGTCTTAATGTTTTTTTCAAACTAAGACATTTAAAATAAGTCAGGACAAAAATTATATATGAAAAAGGTTAATCTACGCGAAAGATCAACAGGTTTTCAATAAAGCACGCCATGTTAACCGCAGTAGAGTCTTAAATTAGATTTATTAAGACAATTTCACAGAACTTACGCACTGCGAGCGTAACAAGATTTCGTGAATAAAAAAAGGTCGTCAGTGGAACATTGTTCTGTCTAATAAATCACTTTACATCTCTGCTAGGAAACTTTTCAATTACGAGCACCGAGAGAGAACTTTAAAAGATTCGCGAATGTCTCCAATATGGATACGGTTGTATTTAAAAAAAAAATTACGTTATCGCATACTCAAAATAAATATTTTATCATTTACAAAGTAACACATAACAGAACAATAATATATACGGCAATTTTAATGTATTTTTAACTTATATGTGCTATTCGTGTACAAAAATAAATAATCATGTAAGTAAATATGCGCCATTTTATGTACCAAACTTAAGTATGTCATTATTTGATTTAAAATTCTACTAAGTAAGAATAATTCTGTAGAGCTCCTACAGATTCTTCTCATAACGTAAAGAGGGTTAATGGATAATAATATAAATAAATAAGGAATACAGTGAAGTCAAGGTAAATGACTTTTAAAATTTTGATGCGGAAACATCGGATCTTGTAAGATCGTCGGAGAAAGCTGATTGTAGGCCGCATCCAAGCGGTCTTATTAGAAATCTATGAGAGAACCTATGTCAGCAGTGTACCGTAGAATTATTTATTTAAAAATAATAACAGATTTGCCGCATCTGAATAATTACAAATTTCTTTATTCTCCGGCTTCGAGACTTGGCCCGTAGCAATCTTAAGAAACACAGAAAGCGGGATCCTTAATAGAAATTTGAATAAAATCAATTTATTTTAACGCGGCCCGCGTTTATCGCGCCTTTAATAGATTGCTGTTTCAGAAAAAAAAAGTGAATCCAACTCCGCTCTGCTTCGCCGACTTCCATCGGGAAACTTATTAAGTACAATAGCACGATGTGCGCCATTTTAGGGTCCTCGGGTTAGATAAAGACGTTTTATTTGAAACCGCGTTACAATTGATTTAGTCCGAAAATACTTTTAACGCCTTTGGTTAACTCAAACTTTACCGATAACACCAGAAACCACTTCTTTTTTAGAAAAGTCCCGTACTTTTTATTTTAAATATTTTCCATAGCATTTTAATCGCAAATTCTTCGTGTTGTTTAATGCTTCTTTATGTTTTATAATTTAACGCATACTTTTTTAATTTTATTAGAACAATCAACAAACGTATTCAATCCAAAGTTAAAGTTAAAAAAAATCAGAGTAAGTTATTTCTAATGTGCAGCTTTAGATAAATGTGGATAGGATATCGCAGTGATATCTTCTAGACTTGTTCATATTTTTTATAAAATCAATATTTTTAGTTGTCATAAAATTAATTGTTATCTTAGGACGAAATATACATAAAGATAACACAAGGTAAAAATGAATTACTAGTAACAGATTTATATTGCTAAAAATAAATTCATAGTGAATTAGTCAGAAGAACCAGGAACACAGACGTAACTTGAAAAATTGCGCGTTTAAAGTGGCAGTAGGTGGGGCATGTTGCTCGTGTCACCGATGGCTGTTGGGGCCGAGAGGTTCTAGTGTGACCTCCAGATGCCAGTAGACGCGGCGTGAAAAGGTTCCCTGGTGGATTGACAACATACTTAAGGTCTTTAATGGAATCACTGTACTCATCACGTGTTATATACACGGACTGTGTTTGGCACTAATCGGTGTAACATAACTCCTGAAGATGCCCCATGGAGGGGGTGAAACACGTGTTGAATAATTTGGCGGTGGCGGTTGTGTGATTTGCATTGTTTGCCGCATACGCATTTATCAGCGCGCTGGCTGGCGGTGCACTTTGGTTTCACGACTACCACTGCATGTGAGGAAGTGGCAAAATTTTGGTCCTTTTCATACTTAATGTCGCCAGAATTCGCAGGAAGCGGGCAGCGCAGGAGCGGTCATGGTGACGATTTTGAGGAGATGTCTTTTCCTTACAGTGGGGGTATCAGCTGACATGAATGATGAAAGGAATTTGATAGTAACAACCATAAAACTTTTTATCCGTAATAATGACTACTAAAAACATTTTTTTGTTGTTTCAGCTAAATAATAATAATACTAGGTAAGAATTTATTAAGTACAATTACATTTTTATTCATATAAGCATTTATATATAAGATTCTTCCTATCCAACAGTCGATTTTCTGTGCTTCTGTTCTATTCAGTATTAGTTTTATTACTGTATTTACGTTAATTGTACAAACAAACGAACTGGTTTCGGCTTGTTTAAAAGCTATAACTGTACAGTACTAAAATCTCAAATGTATTTTTGAAGGATTTAAATTATTTAGTAATTATAAGAAATTATCTGGGACAGTGTTTCAACATTATTGAAAGGGTTGATTACAATCGATATTCAATGAATCTGTTGAGTCATTTTGTTTTGTTGAGAAAATGTAACCACGTTTATTTACTTTTCTTATTTGAATAAGAAAGTGACTGGAGATAAATTTTTAAAATAATTTAATTTTAGGTTTTGGCATGTTTATCATAGTTGAAAAAAAATCAAAAATAAATTTCCTATTATTATATTTTTTACGTACGGAACCCTCGGATTTGAAGCCACAGTTCGGTCTTTATCTCTCGTACGCTCATTTCGTAAATGTGTCGGCGACACGCGTTTAGATTTTTGTTTCATTTCTAAGAGTTAACTCGAAAAATAAAATCGCTTCAATACTCTAAGATGTAATGGAATTGTGGCATGTGTTGCGCGACTTTGTTCGATAATGGTCGTTTCGTTAATAAATAAGTTTGTTTGTTTTTTGGAATATCTTTATTTACATCATCATTTCAGCTACAATACTTCCATTTTAAGATAAAGACATAAATTTATTATAGAACTGGTTAAAATATAACACATTTTCTTATTCATTTAACATTATTGAGAGCGTCACAGTTTTTTGATAGTTTTGCCGTGGTTTCAACCTACTGACTCTGACTGTAAGACATATGCCTTCCCATCAAAAATATCTATGGGGGAGATATACCATTATCGGTACGTTTGGCAAGCGAGTTGGTAATCTCAGTGTGGTATTATGGTACGCGGAGAGTGCTGCTGCCCACACTCTGGTATTTTGTTTGTGAGCAGTGGCAATCCTATATAATTAATGCACAAAGTACCTACAATCGCATGTTTTTTTTTTATGGCCCCCTCTATTGGGAGCCTCTCGTACCCCCTTATCTGGTGTGGGACAGGGACTTTTTGTTTACATTTATTTAATTTCTTCAAAGACATTTATTAATTTTCTTTCTCTTCTTTCACACGTCACATTATCTTTCGTTCGTTTCTTTTTTTCCACAATTCTACTGTCTTTCCCTTTCGCTCTGTATCGCCTTTCATTCATTCCTCATTACTTTTTACGTTTTACGATCGCATGTTTCAGTCAGTTCAGTACTGCTTTTTTTTTTTTGGTATCTAGCCCACGCCTGGAGTAGACTTCAATGTGTCTGGGAAGATAGGGGAACCATCGAAAGTGACTTGGGATTGTGGAAACATTATTCGTATAGTTTAATGAATAACATATATAAAAGACATAATTTATACTATGACGAAAGTAGATTTATAAATAATTAGACTGTGAGGGTGTCTGGAAAAGGTTGTTACCGTCCTAAGTGTCCGCCAATAGACGAGGCGGTTTCTAATATGAATGTAAGTTAAAATATATGAAAACTAAGTTTTATACTATCACAAATTTGAAACACAATTTTACTCACCTTTACTACCTGTTACCTGCCAAAGCCACCGCGACCCAGGTTGTATAGAATGTGTTTGCTTATATCTGTATAGGAGACATATATAGAAGAATTTTCAGCTTTTATAATATAACGAAAGTCTGGGCGTCGCGGGCTCATAGACTATATGTCATTGTATTGATTTATCACAATTTTTTCTCTTACTGGGTTATATAACTATAAAAAGGAACGTTACAATGAATCTAAAATGTCGTTTTCAGGTGAAACCAAAAAATATGTGAATGTAAGTGCGTATAAAAAATCATTGTATTCAGATCAGAAAATTTATCTTATATGTATAATACAAGAAAATTTTGAACATCGACTCGTTATAAACGAGCGTGGAACATTACTACCGTTATTAAGCAACAGATGTCCATTTGAACTTGGCTCCCATACACTAGTGTTGCCTACTCGACCTTTATCGATAATCGAGCCCTAATTGCAAACTGACGGCTGTGTATTTACACAAACGATTATCTAAATTGCGTTAACAACATCTGCCAGTTTTCACACTCGGTCATTTGAGCTATATTTTCAAGGTTGCGGCACAGAGCAGCTAATGTATAGAGACAATACTCAGAAGCAAAATAAAATAGTACTATAATCTACAAGCTGTGCTCGTAACATCACACGCATATAACTTGACAAAAAAATTAGTGTATTTCAATTTTTTTTTTCGTATAACAATTTTTGTAACCTAAAAGTAACCTTAGTTTTATTATCACATCAGTTACCTACCAGTATAAGCAGACAAAATCGGTACAACTGTTTCAACAGAGATTAGCTTAAACAAACAGACATACAGACATTAATTAAAAAAAATATATGTAATTAGGTTATAATACAATATTAATCAGCACGCTTGGTAGGCGGGTTGGCGATCGCAGTGTAGTATTGTGTTGCGCAGAGGACGCTGCTGTCCATCTTCTAGAAACTTGTTAGTGAGCAGTGGCGATCCTATATAATTAATATACAAAATGTGAATTATATGAGATTGTATCCCCAGAATCAAATCCGCGACCTACGATTGCAAGTCTCAGTCCTCTATCGCTAGGCTACCGCCGCTCATTAAATATGATGAGTAAAAAATAGGCATTTGCGACCTACAGTTCTACGCAATAATATGAGTTTAAATTAAAAATAGTATACGTATTTGTTTATCTTAAAAATAATTTAAAATATATCTTCATTCATTCATTCATTTATTCATTCATTCACATCATTCGATAGACGCCCACTACAAGGTAAAGGCCTACCCCAAACATCGTTACAATGACCGGTCTTGCGCAGGCTGCATTAAGTGCCACTCGCAACTTTGATTAAATTGTCGGTTTACCAGTGGGGGGTATATCCACCCCGTGTCTACCGGCATAGGGACCCCGAGAATCTTTCAGTCTCGACAGCCGTCGGATACCTTCTGTGTAAATAATTGAATTAAATTAATAGAAGTAATATCTCTGAATTCTGTATTACTCTGTAAAATTGAACCCTCGAGCGGTTCTAAATAGCTGCCGGCTCGAAATGCTATTTGTGTTATCGAAGAATTATTGTAAAGACCCTCGGCGACCCCGTCATAGCTTACGAGTTCTAAAACGAACGATTGTTTGAATTCTTAAATCTACAGCTGTTCATAATTAAGCTCCCAAAAGACCTATAATTCGATAGAATTTATACACAGTTTCACGCGGACTTTGTTTTTTTAACACAGATTAAATACATGACCAATTTTAATTGTCTTAAATGCAGTAGTACCAAATAATTTATTTACTTTTGCTACTGATGTTTTTAATAAACCATTACGTCTCATATTTCATTTTTATTACATATAACTCTTCTTAACCGTGGAAAAGTGAAATGTGGGGTTACAGAGATGCAATGCAAGAATGTATAACAAATTCCTAGACATGTTAAGAATCAAATTTAAAATATCTTTATTCAAGAAGGCATTAACATCTGCTTTTGAAATATCAATAAGTAGTAAGTTCCAACCGGCTAGGAACGCTGATCTTTTGAGAAGATCCGGCCAGAAATTCAACAGTTGCTTTTTTAAATTTAACAAATTTTGTTCATATATACATTACAATATCATAATGTAAATGAGTCGAATAAGCAAGTTCCACACATTCACACATACTTTTCAATGTCATAATAATATACTTTTAATTTTAAATTTAAAGCTAAGAAACTGGAGGTCTGGGATATCTTATTGAATTTTATATACGTATATCCATACATATGAAGGTCATTAAAGTCAAAATTTAAGGTTTACGAATTTATTTTTATTTCTTATATTTATCATATAACTGTCCGTATTTTTAATGTAAGTTCATTATGTTTCAAGTCATCAAATCGTAATTAAAACTGCTAAAATTTTCATTACAATCGTAATGTTAATTTTAATAATAACATTGAATGCATTTTTGATTTGATTGATTTTAATTTTATATTTTTTTAATTATTATCATTTCAGTTATAGAACACCCACTGCTCGATATAGGCCTTCCTCACAGTTTTTCAATAGGACTACTGTGAATATGCTGCGCTTGCCAATCCGTGGTCTTTACTCCAAAACCATAGGGTCCAGGATGCAAAATACTCTGAAATTATTAATAGTTCAATTTCTTACACTACTACAATCATATTTTTACTGATTTTTTTATGTAATTTTTTAACTGACTGTTATTATTTATTCTTATTATCCTATTTCAGTTGAAAACAAATCCAAAAACACAAGAATCGTTAAAATTGGTCCAACCATTCGTGAGTTATAAAGTTGTAATTAACACGACTTTATTTTATAGGTAATAAATACTTTGATGAAAAAGTAAGGTAAATTCGTTAATAAAATATAAGTTATTTATTTATTCTTCCAAATCAATTTCATCTCGTTTAAAGTAATCCCTGTTCGATAAAACGCATTTTTACCAACGCTTTTTCAAGTTCAAGGAACAGTCGGAATAGTCTTTTTCAAGTACGACCTTCAAGTCCTTAGATTCGGTTTTTATTTCCTCAATCATGCCAAAATAGCGCCTTTGCATTGGCGTGTGCAGTTTGCTAAATAGTCAAAAGTCGCACGGAGTCAAATCGGGCGAAATGGTTGCGGAATGATATGAGTCGAGTTTTTTGGCAAAAAAGTAGTGAAGAACAAATGCAGGATGACATCGACCAACAGAGACTTGATGCGTTCGACACACAAAACATCCTATAAGATGATTTTGGCTGATCCAAATGGTATTCCAGCACTGACAGCCAAGTTTCTAATTGTCAATCGACAATTTTCAAACACCAAATCTTTGACTTTTTGGACATGGCCCTGTTTATATACATATATATTTATATATTTACATATATATTTATTTATAAATTTATATATATATATTTATTTATATACATATATACATATATATATATATATATATATAGAGAGAGAGAGAGAGAGAGAGAACGGGCTGTTTCGACTGATGTTTTTTTATAAAAAAAATTAATTTACAGATATTCTAATTTGAAATATATACTAAAATAAATATTTAATTTATTCTATTAATAAATAATATAAATTATTTAGTGTTTTTATTATTTGTATTGTTATATCAGGTGATAAAAATAATGATCATCTGCTTGTAAAAAACAAATACGGATTCGCGACAACGGTCAGTATCCATCCATACTGGTCAATATCACTTACACATACTTAAGCTCCCAGTTATTTGTCTGGACTTATCACGTACCAGTTTTATAGCATCGCCACTCGTAAATTGAAATTGCGGATCGCACACGCCGAGTCCGAGAGCCTTTTTCGATATAATTTACTGCTAGAAGTACAAAGGTCCGCTAAAATCTTTCTTCTATTTTAAACGCGTGTAAATGAGAAATATATCTATCGAGTCACTAGACGAAGTCAGGAATATTGTCCCAGCGCAAATGAATGCCTTTAAAAGATTCATAACTTTGGAGAAATACTATATATGTAAAGAAAGAAATTACGCAATTAGTATGTTTGTTAGGAAACGCTGGAATAAGTCTGCTTCCCGGTCTTATTGAAAGTCTATTTATACGAATGTAATGTCGTCGCCCATATTGATAAAGGCAAGAAAAAAAAACTTTACCTATTTAACCCTTAATAGCCTAGAGTTTCAATTTTGATACCAATCTTTTAAACCGAATGTTCACATTACTATTAGTTTTTTTATAGGTTGGCTGTACGAATTTTACTGTTGTTTAATATTCTTTCCAACGATATTAAAAAAAATCACTTTCGTAAGTCAGGCTATTAAGTGTTAACACTGACTTTGTTTATACGATCGTAAAAACGACATTTTAATAACTAATGACAAGATTTTTTAACATACACAGTTGACAAGAAATTAATGATTAATTATAACTTTCACACGAGAAAGATAAAAACATAGCCAATTAAATTATCTGTTTATATTTTATAACGATCCAGTGACACTTGAATTCAAAAACATATATCATTATTCAAGTCATTTACATGCGCTTTTGAATCGTCAATTGTTTTAACATTTTTTCAGTAATCCCACAGCTGGACATAGACCTCCTCTACATATTCCCAATAATACCGGTTGATAGCATTCTGCATCCATCTACAACATTAACCTAGTAATCTGTCATCTTTTGGGTGAACATTATTCGCTGCGCTTGGTTAGTGGTTTTGTTCACAATTCAAATCAATTCAAAATATTTTTATTCAAGTAGGTATTTACATGCGATTTTGAACTATCAATTATTTTAATATTATAAGTAGTAAGCTACCATAGACACGGGACGCTGATCTGTTGAGAAGAGCCGACTAGAAACTCAACAGTTGTTCTTCTAAATTTAACAATTATTCATGCGTACATTGTAAATCATTTAACAGACCAAGTTCCTCATATTTCGATCAACTAAAAACTCTTGAATGTAATTGTTTATTTTATAACTTAGTTTTTAATTTTAGATTTAAAATCTAAAAAAATGAAGGTCTTAAATATGTTGTGGAACTAACTAATACAATAATTAAAAACATAATGTTACGAATTGTAACAAACAACATTGTTACCAAACTGAAATCATTTTCAACTTAAGAGTGTAGGCATATCGTCACAAAATTTATTCACCCTGCCCGTCGCCAAATTGTGGTTTAATTTGGCGTTAAGTTCCTTGAGGGGTTAGGGAGTTATTTATGCGAATTCCACACCCCGAAGTGTTGCAGATTGTATGGTGGAGTTCGATATAATATCGTCATAATGCCTACGTTATTAGAGATATTCGTTCCTTCAAATTGAAGGGAGCCGCAGACTCGGATGATTTATTGATACCACTAATTTATTTCCCCTAACAATGTTCAAGTGTAGTCATTTATATTTAGGCTATTGACTGTACTTTATAAGTTCATTTAACTTAATGTAAATAAGAATTAATTATCCAACTTTATATACAAGTTAATTTGTTATGGATGCAAATTCTTTAAATGTATATCTTTACATGTATATACCAACGCTAATCTCAGTTTTCTACCTCGGGGTTACCTATATACAATTACTGTGTAGGGTTTTATAAATAAACGTTTCGTACTTGAATTGATACTTTTATATCTAAATCCAAATCTTTGCTGAATAACTCAGGTTGTCTTTAATAATTCTGCATTTATATGTTTATAACTTAAGTTATCACAAGGATATTTGTTGGACCACCATATCCCAAACATAATCATCATAACTTCATGCATTGATCAATCAATATATAAAAGATAAAGTATTCTAGAAAAATCTTTTAAAATTAAACTAACTTATTGACTTAAAATTAAATAATGATTTCAAAATGGCAAATGAATTCAAATCACAGAGCACAGTCCACAAGGAGTAAGATATTGTCACAAAGCACGAGTTACAGAACCCTCTGAACAATAAACACGGAACCCTAGGATCAAGAACTTGATGCTAATTATAGATATTTGTGTATGGTTCTCGGAAATTCAAACCGAGAACTATCGCGAACTTACTGAAACCTTCTCCGTGGTATAAATAGGTGTACTCCCCACGTTGTGACTTCGGTGTGGTTTTTCGAGTTATAAGATTAATATCTACATTCAGTGATACAAAGTGACGATTTGGTAAATTATATGGACAGTGATTTCTTGAGCAGTTTGAAAGCGTAGCTTGTACTTAGCGAAAGTATATTTTATGTTAAAGAATGGTCACCGTCTGATTTGTAAATAAAGGACCCCTTGTGAACCAGATGTGTTTCATTTCGAGTCAGAACCCACAGTACTTAACAATATGAAATATTACTTCAACAACCAACCCATTACTCTTCCGAAACTAACAATGAAAGGAATCATTAATTCACAACCCAACAAGATGAAGTATCGAATAGTTTGTAAAAAGAAGCGATAGAGCGAAGCCTACCGGCGCGTAGTTGAGTTAAACGGTGACTGAATGCGCCGAATCTGGCCCTGACCGCTGCTCCAAAAGAAATTTACGGTCCGCAGTCACCCCGAATTTTATCGTTGCGAAATACATCTTTTTCGTCCGGAAACGTTTGTCAACGTCGATCGGTCGATTCTGTGGAAATGACAGCCATTTGATATAAACTCAACCTTGTTCACTTTGAGAAAATGATTTTAAGAACGCCCTTGTGGACGAAGTTTCTGCTATATTTTATATCAGATGTTATAGTAACGCAGTAGAGGACGTTCACCCGCAAGATAGACCGATAACTTTGTTACAACTGTCGGAGTATGGATAAAGACTGTTCTCATTAGATCCCATTGAAATAAAATTAAGACAAATTTAAACACCAAATAATAAATCAATAAAATGAATAAATGTAAATGTAGAACCCTGGCGAGAAGGCAATGAAAGTGCGGAAATGTACATATGGAAAATAATGGAAAGGAATGAAATACAATGTGAAGTAAAGAAAGAAAAACGAATGGTTGGAACGAAACATTAAGAAGAGTGTAAGTTAAGAATGAAAATAAAAGAATACGTGAAAGAATTATTATCGTAAAAAATATCCCTGATTACTCGTGGTAGAAGAGTACGAGAGGTCCCAAAAACGGGGCCACTATAAAATATACAAAAAACAGATGCTATATACCGCTGAAATAAAACGATGAGAAGTGGTCAGGAATGCGGCATAATAATTCTACTGCTGAGTGTTTTATAATACAACACATCGATGACATAATCATTTATCCAATAGGATATCATCATCATTTATTCCTATATCCCCAAGATGATGCAGTGGGCTTGCCTCGATATGTGATCAGGGTCCGTTCGGAGCGTATGGTCTATTCAGTTCCACTTGCGGCGTTTGATCTGCTGGTCGATCTGCATCTCACCGCAGCGTTTAAAGAGATCTACGTTGGAAACTTTCTCAGGACAGTATATACCGAGAATACATCGAAGACAGTTGTTAACGAAGACTTGGAGCCATCGCGAGATATCTTGGTGACCTTTCACGTCTCGCATTCATATATAGGATATAATACTGGATACATTTTTAAGTCATCTGAAGATAGATAAAGGCTTTGGTAAGAACCAAAATTATGACGAAGCTCGAAGAAATGGTCATGGTGAGACAGTAGGCGGAGCATATGCTGCTGCTGCTGCAACCGTTGGAGCCGACAGGCTCTCGTATGCCAACTACGAACCAGTAGATGCGGCGTAGAAAGGCGTCCCACTAGTGGGACAGACGACACAGTTAAGTCGCTGGAAGCCAATGGGTAGATGAACTACTTAACCAGATATCCTCGCCAGATTTTCTACGAACAATTTTTATGCTTTTCATTTAGATTTTTCATTTCAGTAATTGGCCTATTATAAATGAAGATCGTTTAACTTGGCTTTTGATGAAAAAAAATAGAAAATTTATTAATTTATCAACAAAATTATTAGTGCTAGTCCTAAAAGCAAACATTTAAGTTAAGTAATTTTATTTTAATATAAATATAGTAAAAACACTCGAGACAACTCTAAATTAAATAAGAGTACAATTTTAAAATTAGTGAAAACAACATTTTTCTTCTCCCACACAAACCACGTAAATCAAAACATCGATCCCTTCGTGTACCATTAATCAATTATAATTATAATATAAACACATTACTAAACTCCGGCAATATATGTACTCGATTAGTGACCACAAACCGGTAAACACGGCGTGGGTAAGCCCACATTAGGTAGACTGAAGATATACTTAAGATCGTTGTAATACGCTGGATGCAGGTAGCGCAGAACCGATCATCGTGGAGATCTTTGGGGAAGATTTATGCCTTTTAGTGATCATTTGTCTTCTGTAAAGAAGTTTTGTAAGTCATCATCATAATTTCATCTTTGTCTACTGCTGGATACAGGTCTCTCCTGTAGTATTTAATGGAATCAGGCGTTACCTCGCAGAAGTCCATCCTAAGTAAGAAAAGGACAAATATCTAGCCACTTCCGCACATGCAGTGTCAGTCGCGCAATGAAATGCACCGCTCGCCAGCCCGCTGATAAATGCACATGCGGCAAACAATGCGAATCACACAACCGCCACCACCAAATTACTCAACACGTGTTTCACCCCTCCACGGGGCATCTTCAGGAGTTATGTTACACCGATTAGTGTGTAGATTATCTCTGTGTTTGGCGTATCAGCTGGCGGGCGGTGCATTTCGTTGCGCGACTGACACTGCATGTGCGGAAGTGGCTAGATATTGGTCCTTTTCTTACTCTCCTGTAGTAAGAAAAGTCTGTAAAAGAATCGGTATAACATAACTCCTGAAGATGTCTTTGTTGCACGACTACCACTGCATGTGCGGAAGTGGCTAAATATTGGTCCTTTTCTTACTCAAGATGGACTTCCGCAAAATGACGCCTGATTCTATTAAATCTCTCCTGTAGATTTTCAATAAGACCCGTAGGTAGCAGCCTTCTAGCGTTTTCTATCGACCTTAATAAAGACCTTGTAGGCAGATGGCTCATGTGTGGTAAGGCCTCAAAAACCATCTATTCATCGCGCTGTATCCTGGTCACTGCCACCTTAACTAGCTAACCAGCTGGACTATTTCGGTCACTTTCATTTGTCGAATTTCTTCATTTCTGACTTGTTCTGTAAAGATATAGCTCTCTTCATGTCCCCTTGAGTGATTAAACTTATCACCGAAGCCAAGATTGAAAAGCCAAGTTTCTTACTACATACACTGAGGGAAATTAGACGTTAGATGTTCCATGTTTCCTGTAAGCTGTGTCCTCTTTTTATTTTAAAGCATAAAATTAATTCATTCAAAATTGTACCTTTTAACAGAAATCATATTGATCGACAATTCTTTTTTGGAATATTTTTTTTATTTTTGACTATATTCTTCGCAAAGTGTTATCGTTGTGTTGAAAAAGCGGAAAGAAAGTTATTTACTTGTCATAAAAACATTAAATCCGATAAATAAAATGATCTCTTTAAAATAAATTTTATAAATGTTTTTATATAAAATGATGTCAATTCAAATGAATAATTTGAGACAGTGTTAAATTTGTTACGATCTACTCTAATTCAATTTGTTCGCTTCGATTTACATTAAATCAGTTTCTAAATTAATAAAGCGAAGAGTTGTCCTGGATGAGTGAGACGGTCAATTTCCGAGAGCGGCGCGTAAATCTCGCAGAGCCGGCGACCCGGCCCCATCTTCGCACGGAAATGCAAACCAGACCGCGCTCAGGAGTTATGGCCCCTTTAACAAGGGAAACGTTGTAGTTTTTCACTTGTCACGGATTTACTGAGACCTTTACTGTGTTTTCTAGTTTTAAACCGGATGCCTGGCATCCGGATTGTCTTTTATTTATAACCAGTTGCACTGACTTCGTTGTGTCAAAAATTATTGGCTAGCTAGTCCAGCAGAAAATAAAACGAGTTTCTCTTAGTGATCATTTTCATCATAATCATCATCATTATTTCAACAGTAGGTCGTTTCGTCATCATTTCAACCTATAGACGCCCAATGCAAGGCTCATGCATCCTCCAAAGATATCTACCTTGATAATTATTGTGGTACAAAGGACACTCCTGCCCTCCTCTTCTAGTAAGCAGTGGCAGTTCCATATATTTAATGTATAAAATGTGAATTATATAAGATTATATCTCAGGAATCGAATCAGTCCTTACCGCTAAGTTACCACTGCTCAATAGAACCTTTATTGCTCGATGCACCTCTCCCGTAAATATCCAATAGGAAATATTCTTACGACTTTAATAAGATTATCTGTTCATAATACGTGTGGACTTCCTATGTTACGCTGGCCAATCCGTGATATCAACTCCAGAATGTTAAGGCCCCATACTTCATTAGTTTTTAAATCTTAATAATAAATAATGATTACTTATAAAATAATAAGAGGGTTTCATCACAGCTTTTGGAACATTTTGACCTTATCTTTGTATCCGTCTAAAATAATGCTTAACGATAGTGTACGTTATAAAGAAATGAGAGTATAGCCCGATTTATTATAAACTAGAATCAAATTATTTGAAGGCGGAGGTCTTTGACTAATGTATGTTACTATGACATATGGATCCAAGATGTGGTCACTTCGACAGGAATCATAAGGCTTCGTCACGTATATTAGTAAAAAAAACATACAAAAATGTGTATGACGGTAATTATAAAAAAAAAATCTATCTTTTTTTTTATAGCGCTTTACAATATGTGTATTATTTTGAATACACCTAATAATAAATAAAACGTTGGATCTCATATTTTGTTAGTCGTATATTGACTAAAAGAATTGAAATCTCAAATGCATCGATTCATGCGAACGTCGTATCTAGATTAAATGTCAAAAGCAGACGTGTATTTAAATTTGTAATGGAACAAAAAAAATGTACGAAGTAAAAATGTAAAAATTGATATGCGCACTGTAAACGGCTGAGCTTCTATTTCACGCACAAATGGAGCGTGTGTATAATATAGAGTTGTTATTACCACTTAATAACAATAGAGTGATTAACAGCTCTGTAGATTTCCTTTACGGAATAATTGGTAAAGACATTCAACTAGTGTGAAAAGTAAGTGAAGAGATTCGCAGAAGAACCAAGATCACTGACGTAGCACGAAGAGTTGCTACCAATACATCGCTCGCCGCAGGACTCTCGAGTGGCGACTACGAGATGGTAGACACGGCGTGGTTATTTCCCCCACTAGGTGAACCGATGACATAGGTTACGTGAAGTCGCTGGACAGGCATGGCAGGACCAGTTGTAAACGGCTGAGCTTCTATTTCACGCACAAATGGAGCGTGTGTATAATATAGAGCTGTTGTTACCACTTATTACCGAGATTATTTAGAGTGATTAACAGCTCTGTAGATTTCCTTTATGGAATGATTGGTAACGACATTCGACTAGGCATTTCATCGAAGTGAAGAGATTCGCAGAAGAACCAAGATCACTGACGTAGCTCGAAGAGTTGCTCGTGTAAAGTGGCAGTGGGCGACGACGAGGCGGTAGACACGGCGTAGTTATGTCCCCCACTAGGTAGACCGATGACATAGGTGATGAGAAATCGCTGAACAGGCATGGCAGGAGCGGTTCTTGATCCTTGAAGGAGGCCTATACCTTGAAGTGAGCGCATATCTACTCAAAAGAAGAAAGCATTTACACGTACTTTTGAATCGTCGATCATTTTAACATTATACTACCACTACCACTGGTTCTGAATGCCTTTCTTCTGCGAAGAGCCGGAAAAAACTCAATGATTGTTCTTTCTAAATGAAATTGAACGTGTACATTACATTATGACACCATTCAGCATCTAGTCTTCCGATCCCCCTGAACAATGTCGTCTATCTACCTTATTGTTCTGGACTGCACTAGCCGGTCTATAAACCTCACTTAAAGCCTTCGTAGTCATCTGTTCTGCGCTATAAGGCGTACGCACTTGCAATTTAATTTGTGGGCTATGTCAATATATATATAGATCATATCTTATATTAGTGTTATTGGTGTAAATATTTTAAAGGGGTGAATGTATACCTAGTTTGGTTTCATTTAATGAATCGTATACCATAAAATCAATTGTTTGAAATAGGAATACTGTGTGTTAAAATTAATTATTGCTTATTTTTCGTCCCTGTTGACTTTGGTCTGCCTTAAGCTATCGGCCTGATTTATTTTAATAAATAAAATGTATTAAAATAACTTAATAAAATTAAATTCACTTGAGAGCTCATAACGCGCGACTTACTGAGTGGAATTAATATGAAACTAGATTTGAAAACTTTTTGATGTTTGTGTAACAAAAAATATCTTTTTTTTACACAAACATTTTATAATTCAGAGTAATTTCTTTATACAGGTAATTGGATATGTAAAAGCTCTAGAGCTTTCTACTGACATATTTATACAATTTATTAAAACACTGGATATGACAATATAAATTTATTATTATAAAACAGAGTTCCCCAAACTTTTTTGTGTCATAGACCCCTTGCCATGTTTTTTCGTGTTGGGTAGACCCCCTACTTACCTGATATTGATTTCCTGTAAATTTCTAACTGTAGTGAAGTTTAGTGTTAAAAACTTAAAGTAAAAACACATGTTATTTTTACATTTATTAATTGAATTTAAATTAAAACTACTCAAAATAAAATTTTGTATCTGTTGTTAAAATATTACGAATATTTTACAAACCACAAAGCGAATACCAAGTTCTTACAACTTACACAATTTTATAAACATATATAATAAATTTTTTACTTCATAGGTACTTTTATAAATAATGTAAATGTTTTGATATTATAAGACAGTATGATGTAAGTAAATAGGTCCTATCAGTGTATGTGTTGAGATCCACTATCGTGGACCCCCATTTTCATTTCATGGACTCCCAAATTTTTTTTCGCTGACATAGATTCGTTGCAGGTTATCATAGACCCCTAGGGGTCGATATAGACCACTTTGGGAATCACTGTTATAAAGCATTTTAAATCTGTTCCAATTCACACAATTTATAATGCGTACTAAATAACATAGATTAAATTAATCGATAGGTATTGTTCGGTTGAAACTTTTGATATCTGTTCGTAGATAGTGACAAAATATGCCTCGGAAGACAATATTTTCAGTTTATCTGTCGTAATTAATGTGAAAAGTTCAGGTAAGGCGACAATGAACTGACTTTAAAGAAATTTTGTAACGGTTTTCACTTGGAGGTTTTATTTATTGTTAGAGTAACTAAATATAATTATTGTGTGTCAAGAATATAGTTCAACCTTTATCTCAGAGTTGCCATATTGAAACTTTAATAAGATTACTAGTAATATTACCGGCCTTTTGAAATGATGTCTTAGGAAGTAGAAAGTACATGTTAAGTAAAACATGTGTATAGTCACAAACTGAGGTTTATTTTGTTAATTCCCAACTATAAGTAAGTTAAACCCCTTCATAACAACATTGTTCAACTTAAGGCTACAAATGACCACATGCGGAATGAAATATACAAACTTAGTTACAATAAGTAAATCTAAGATATGTGCTTAAATATATAAACATTAATTAATCAATCATCATCATCTCAGCCGTTGGATGTCTGTCCACAGCTGGACCCTATGTCATTTATCCACTTTGTGGGTGGACATCTTTAACTTGCCGATCCGTGCTCTTCACTATAGAACCTTAAAGGCCATGTGGCGCGATCTGTTCTACGCACTATGATGCCTGCAAATATATAAATTGGGTTTAGTCAAATTTTGTCGCTTTTTAAGTTATTATTAATAAAATAAAAATTGGGAAATTAATTTTAACAAAAATTATTTAATATTTCCACTTAATACAGGGGTGGTTGTACGAACCAAATTGTGCACAATCTCGTATTAATCTACCAAAGAATTTCTGTACCGGCACTTACCTTTGTGTGTGGAAATGTTTGCAGTCCTCAAACACGGGGGCCTCCGTTATAATTTAATGTGAATAATCCAATATTTCTTCTTGCCGCACTTATGAACGCTTTGCTGTTACATAGGGTTGATGGGACACTCATAGAGCTTATACAACGAATTTTTAAAACTTCTATTCTTTTTCGAGTTATATAGATATAGTGATATAGACATATATATTTATGTCGCGTCGTTGTCTTTATCAACAACAGTCAACATTAACGTGTTTCTAAAGTAAGAACACCTTCAGTCTTCAGTCATCAATAAGTAATGTGAATTTGTTTATTAAATGTTATTTTTTTATTTATTCTTCCAAATCAATTTCATCTCCTTCAAAGTAATCTCTGTCCGATAAAACTTTTGTCAACGATTTTTCCAGTACTCGAAACAGTCTTAATAGTCTTTTTCCGGTATAGCCTTCAAGTCCTTTGATTAGGTTTTTATCTCCTTAACCGTGTTAAAATGACCCGCATTGGCTTTGTGAGTTTGCTGAATAACCAAAAATCGCACGGAGCCAAATCAGGAATAAGATCATTGGGTTTTGGACTATTTTTTGACGCTTTTTTTTTCAAAAAATTGAGCTATTTTTTGAAAAAAAAAAAGCGTTTTAGCAGTAATCGAGCTATATGGTAGTTAACTAAATATTATTCCAATTTTTGACGAACAGATGCCTCTGAAATGTTATAAAAGGTCCTATCGAATTAGGAAAAAAAAGTTACCTGCCTTCTTAATGCCCAGGAGTTTTAAATGACAATTTGACTTTACTTTTCGATGACAGAATATACGCATTACTACATACAAATAAAAATAATAAACCGTGTATTATCAACTCTATATTACATAACCTTGTTTCCTCACCCTCTGTACACAAGAAACAGGGGTGGACAATCATACTTCTTTTCATAATCGTTCACTGCAGACACGTTAAATACAGGCGGCTATAAAAATTGTACAAAAACCATAAATATCCCACAACATGCAATTATATTTCGACGTCGCGTATACTTGAGGGGTCGGACATTTTAATTTCTCACATCCTGTTTACGTGTTGCTTATATGGGGGGAGTTTGGCACGTTTACTGTCTTATAAACCTATTATATCGCTTTGGCTGCTTATATGAAAAATTTAATCATATCAAGTTGGCCCATTGTAACGTTCATCGAATGATATCTCATAATGAACATAATATAGTTATTAACAAAGTAGTTATTGGATGGGTGATAAATAATATATACTCAGTAAATAGTCTTTTAATACTGCCGGGTATTAGTAAAGAAAGTAATTTTTTTTTCTACATTTTTAGACTGTCTATAAGGCAAAGCATCTGTTTGTCAAAAAGTTTAATTATCTCGGAGTTGCACGTGTTTTGTTGTGTCTGTATTCCTATCAAAATCCCTTAATTTTTCAGAAAAAAAGCGTCAACACCTCGACATCGTTCCGTAACCACCATATTCGTCTGAATTGACTCTGTTCGACTTCTGGTTAGTCAACAAACTCGAAAAGCCAGTGGGGACGGGGTTTTGACACGATTTAGGAGATAAAAATCTAATCGTAGAATGTCTCAATGCTATACCGAAAAAGACTGTGCCGATTGTTTCGAGTACTGGAAAATGCGTTGGTAAAAGTGCGTTATAATTTATTATTTGAATTTCTTTGAAGGGGATGAAATGGCAAGATCACAATAATTAAGTACACACAATCACAATAAAGAGCCATAGAGAACCAATGCTCGAAATTACTGTACGAGATCCAGTAAAAAATCAGATCTTCCCAATATGTAGAAAAATAAAAATAACTGATACGGCTTAGGAGAGCGTTAGTTAAAATGCCAGTGAGCAGGCCACTTAGCGTACAGACTTCTTTTGGTTCTGGAATCAAGTCCATAGATCGACAAGCACAAGACATGCGGTTTTGGACGATTCGACAGACGTGTGTTTAGATGAAAGAAAAATATGCAAATAAAAAGACATATGAAAGAACTTAATAGTAAAAAAGTCTCTGTCCACTTATGATTAAAAAGAATTAAAAAGAAAATACGGCTTTAAAAAGATAGAGCGATTACAAAATTATAGGAAATACGAGTAATTTTTTAAAGTATTTGATTTATTTTATCCTGCGGATAACTTATATAGAACAATTTTATTAAATATATTTTAGAGGACAACATATAGGAATATATCCGAGAGATATTCCAGGGCCGTTCTTCAGCATTGGTTCATTTGATATCGTAGAGTTAATTTTAACCAAAAACACGTGACGCTCTAACTGCGTGGCTATATAACTGCAACAGTGGATTAATAATGTAACACATACGAAAGTCAACATAACCCTCCCTACCATACCCATAACTGCCAAACCCATTCGGGTACTACCGTGTTAAATTTTCACTATCTGCTTATGAAATAAATGCGCCTGGGATTCCCCTCTGACATAATTTAAATATGGAATAGTCGCCGCAAACAAAAAGCCCTTTCGCGTGTCTCTTGCAATTAACATTTGCATCATAACACCGGGGACGAACGCTGATGGAGCTTCGTAGTTAGTAGAAATATGCGACCCCTTTTAGCGGCGCGGTCGAACGCCAGAAGGACGTACGTGCGATTCGGTTGACGCGCTTCTGAGAGCTTTTCTCGATTCACGTCCCGAGAGAAATCGTGTGATACCGTCGCGAATAATAAAAGCGAAAATTTATTTTCAGTTCACTTTTTTACGCATTGATTTATTTAAACATAAGATAACTTTAATGCTTACATTTCTAAATATTTCTACTCATAAAACCTTTTAATGAAATTCAATTTGTATAGACAATTTTTAAACAATAAATCCTAAAATAGTGGATAGATATATTTTTAATTTTGCTAAGCAGAAATTTCTTTATTATTTATAATGTTTCTCTAACGTAAGGAACCGAAATCTATTTGTTCATAATTTCTCCTTTTATTGACCTGAAAATGTATGAATTTATACCTAAAAATAACGTGATATGTGAATAAATATTGGTATAAATGACTTGTTACAATTACATACAATACGTCTCAATATGTCGCCTTCAAATCGTCACGTATGGGTTTTAATGGAAAAAATAGTTATTCATGTTATATTAAGTTTCATTTGCAATTGTCGGACATAATTAAAGTAGATCGTGTAAATCGTAATAATTTTTTTAATAAATTTTAACATAAATCATATTCTAAATTCACATTAGCGTTGTAATTCATAACAAGCGTAGTACAAAGCCATGCTCATAGGTGCGCAAGTTAATGACGTCATTAAAGCAAATGATTTCGTTAGTTCGTTCGTTCCGTCTCCTAATCAGTTTACAGCTAGCATTTGATAAGTAGCCGGTTTATAGCCGCCCAGCCTAGCCGATAGCATGCGAAGGTTTTCAAGGAAATAATAGTTTGCTATGCTACCATGTCTAATAGAGTTTTGATAGAAATTTAAATTAAGAATTTCGAATTTGTTATATATGCTATTTTTAATTACTAAGTGACTTAATTTTTTATGATAAAATAAAAGATGAAATTCATTCATTCAACAATAAACCTTTTAACAGGGCTCATGACTCATTGATCGTTTTTTATCTATTTGATTTTTGATTCTATTCCGCTTCGCAGTGTTATAGTTGTGGAATAGAAGAAAGAAGAAATAACACATCTTTTACTGTATGAATCTAGAATTGTTATTGAAAACGCAATGATTATAAAAGATTTTGAATTTAAAATTAACTACATTTTGACATGTAACTAGAATCCTCTACCATCCTTGTTTAAAATAATAAATAAATACATTTAAAAAACTTTTAAGTTAAACGGTTTTTTGATACCCATATTGTGGTGGTTGTGGAAAAATATGTACCTAGTCCGCCATATTGGAACGGTGTCCATCTTGAATTTTAAATTTTGATATAATCATGGTGTTTTACTAGTGTAGCCCTTTCATTTGATACCCATATTGAGGGGGTTAAGGAATAATACGTAATCCGCCATTTTGTATCGGCGGCCATCTTAGATTTATAATATTATTGATTTTATTATATTGTATTGTCATCTAAATTAAATGTGTGTACCAAATTTCAGATCAATCTGACAACGGTAAGGTGCTTAAATTTCAATTTCTAATTTTGATCCAAATAAATTCCGTACGGGTCAAACTAAATAAAACCGTTTAATAATAACATATATGTTTTGGAAATATCCTTAATAATGTACTATTTTAGCTTTACCAATATAAGTTATACATATCTTTGTTCTTTTTTCTCTCTTTTCAGCTAAAAATATCTATAAGGGATGTACCATAATCGCTACGCTTGGCTTGGCGATTACAGTGTGGAATTATTGTACGCAGAGGACGTTTTTGCCCATTCACAGAAGACTTGAGCAGTTGCAATCCTGTATAATTAATGCACAAAGTGTGAATTATATAAGAATGTATCCTGGGAATCGAATCCACGACCTACAATCGCAAGCCTCAGACATCTACAACTAAGTTACGACTGTTCTTCTTTCGGTTCATTGTTGTATAAGTATATTTCTTCATAGTAGATGGAGAAACACACTTATGTGTTCACTCTGAATAATTATTTTTTTACAGATGGTTGCAGAGGTCTCAAGATTCTTGAGTGAGAGTCACGGCAAGCGCAGCGTATGATGTTCATCTTCAAGGTAGACAGACGATCTTGTTAAAGTCGTTTGAAGACGTCGGTTGCGGCTTCAACTGGTCCTAGTAAAAATTCAAAGGCGAGGCTAATAGTGGACGTTCCACATCTGAAACGATAGTGAATGATGAGCCTAAATTATTTATAATTGTCGAATCGTGTAGTTGTGGACTTAATTATGGTATATGGTAAATATGGTACTTAATTTATTTAGTAAATTTTCTCGTAATCACTTTGTTTAGTAACTAAAAACAAGACTTGACTTATACTAGGAGGAATAATGGTAAGGTTGCAAGGAGACGCTAGATGCGGGCAGCGCTAGATCGGTCATCGAGATGATGTTTGGGGGAGGTATATGCCTTTCTATGGGGTTCTATGGCCGGCATAATGATGATGACTAATTATTTTGAAAAATATAAAGGTGTTTAATGGAATCAAGCGTTACCTTGCGGAAGTCCATCCTAAGTAAGAAAAGGACCAATATTTAGCCACTTCCGCACATGCAGTGGTAGTCGTGCAACAAAGTGCACCGCCCGCCAGCCCGCTGACAAATGCGCATGCGGCAAACAATGCGAACTACTCAACTGCTACCTTCAAATCACTCAACACGTTTTTCACCCTTCCACGGGGCATCTTCAGAAGTTATGTTACACCGATTAGTGCCAAACACAGAGTCAAACATGGTTAAATATTTGTCCTTTTCTTAAATATAAAGGTTACACTATTGTCAAGTAAGATGATTACTCAAAAAAAAATCGAATATTTTTCTGAACGCTTTTTCTGCAATTCGTTGCACAAATGTTGTCACTACTCTCCAAACGGTTTGAAATCAATCTCGCGCGCCGCACTGTACACTCGGGGCCAATGGTAAGTACCCGCACGGATTTCTGTAAGCGGACGTATTAAATAAGCGTGTTTGCATTGCAGATTGCTTTCAGCGCAATGCAAATAACCATAGATGCGCCGGTCATTGTGCCGCGCTGCACAAAACACAGCGGCACGGTACAAATCCAATTTCGTGGATCGCGCCACGTTTCATTGTTTTCAAAATCGTATTAATCGATCAACTGTATGTATGTTTATTTCAATTTTGTATGAGAGGTATTATGTTTATCTCTAAAAATGACTAGATGTTCAATATTTAATGATATCAGGCGTTACCTCGCGTAAATCCGTCTTAAGTAAGAAAAGGACCAATATTTAGCCACTTTCGCACATGCAGTGGTAGACGTGCAATGAAATGCACAGAGTGTTTTAATAAAAGTAATTTTTAATTTTGTAACACTCTGCGTTTGGCACTAATCGGTGTAACACAACTCCTGAAGATGCCCCGTGGAGGGGTGAAACACGTGTTGAGTAATTTGGCGGTGGCGGTTGTGTGATTCGCATTGTTTGCCGCATACGCATTTATCAGCGGGCTGGCGGGCGGTGCACTTTGTTGCACGACTACCACTGCATGTGCGGAAGTGGCTAAATATTGGTCCTTTTCTTAACTAGATGTTCATTAGTTTCAATTTGTTCATTCCAGTATATTACAAAAAACTCAAGAGTTACTCATTTAAAATTAAAAATAACAATGTTTTATATGTACTTTATAATATCAATCATGTAAATAATTCAACAAAGCAAATTCCACATATTTCAGTTCATTATAATAAATGATAAAAATAATTCGTATAAGCATAGTTCATTTGAAAATATACACTAGAGTAAATTCCAAAATTATTTTGGTATATTTATTGACACCAAAAATAAAATAATCAAAAACTTACGCCAATGTTTTCAAACACTTATTAAAACAACGAAATGACTGTAGACGAAGGTCTTTGACTAATTTGTGTTGCCGGTGATGACGTACGGATTCGAAAGACTCAAGGTCACCCAGAGAACAATGGAGTGGGAATGAGGAGATCTACAGGAAAACTTCACCCAACTTTTAAGCTTGAAGAATTGGTCGTCTGAAGTGGCAATGGGCACAGAGTGGCAGTGGGAGCACATCGCATGTGGAACCGAACGATTCTCGTATGGCGAAGGTAGAAGCGGAGTAGGTAGAATCTCTAAGTGGACCGACGACTTAGTTAAAGTTGCAGGAAGTCGCTGGATGTAGGCAGCATAGGGCCGGTCAATGTTTATTTTTGGGGGAGGCCTATACCTTACAGTGGGCGTCTATCAGCTTAAAAGTGGACGAAGCAAAAAAAACTTATTTGATATACACTTGAAAATAACTAAATTTTAACGCATCATACAGAACACATAACTTAAACGTAACTTAAAAAAAACTTATCGGGAAGCAAATATATATACCGTGGTGTTCGGAACGTATTTCAACGAAATTGTATATCTTTCAGGAGCAGGTCCCGATATCAAGCTGTATGGAAGTCGAAATGAAGCCACTAGTTTAAACTTGCTCCGGCATCTTCCTGGTTCAATTTTCATGCATATTGTAAGCGCGTCCACCAGTATACTACTAGTATATCCAGCCATAATACTGAGTATATACTTAGTTTGTTACAAGACAAATTGTACGTAATAATAATAAAATAAAATATTTATTTTTTACAAGGTTTTTGTACGCAAACTATATACAGATTACAAATTGTATATAAAAATTTGTATAGATTTTTGTTGTATACATGCGTATGTGCATGTGTGCATGATAATAATAAAACGAGCGCATTGACGCTTAGTTGCCGAAGACAAGGAATAAAAGTAAAGTCAAACTTGGTATCAAAGCATCTGTTTTAGTTTTTAATAACTAACAAGAGTATACCGATACGTTACACCATTAATAGATAACGTTACCGCTGCATAAAGGCAATTCTGTTTCTTTATAAGTACTGGTATAGAAATAAAAGGCTTGCATTTTTGATATTTTATAACTAACTCTTAAATTTTTTGATCAGAAACACTGTCATAGATCACTTAGTGTATATTAAGTATATATATAATGATTCTTTTGTTATTAAACAATAATGCAATAAAGCCGGGCACCTCTTGTCTGGTTGTAATTAAAATTTTATTAAGCAATTATGTCACCCCTCGGGCTCGAAGACCCCGTCTGCTGAAGGCACCCAATTTGCTTAAATATTAATATTATTTATACTCCGTCGTAGCTCCCGCGAATTAGTTGTTAGAATTATATTTAATCAATATTATAATTTTATATAATAATTTTTAATTTTAATGTACTCGATTTAATAATCTACAGGAATGAGGATGGATGAAAGGAATGGAATGATTGAGAAAGTAAGATGGTATTATGGAATGATAGAAGGAAGAAAAAAAAATATTGTGAACTATGGAAGATAAGGACGAAAATAAAAAATTCATGTGAAAAAATTGTTAAGAAATAAAAAAACCTTGTTCCCAACAAAATAGGGGTGGAAGGAGAGTCCCAATAGCGGAGGCCTCATAAAAAAATCTACAGAATGTTTTGTGGTTTGTTCTAATCGTAAAAACTTTTAAAGGACTTATTGCATATCTCAATTTCTACCAACGACCGTATTCCACTTCAGTATAAATTTTCACATTCATAATAATTTTGTAGAATCATAATTCCCATGTTCGACTATATATGGAAGTGTTTTTATGTTATTGTATATACACAAGATGTCTTATAAATCAACGCAAAGAAGATTTCTACGGTTGGTGCAGATTGTGGCTAGACCACATAAAATTTATCAGTGTGCTAACAGCTGTAACACGCGTGCCATCTTCACATCGCGATCAGTGTATCAAGCCATTTAGTGTTTTACAGACTTCCAACCGAACGATAGATTTATACATACTGCATTCGAAATTCAGCTGAGTGCATTTGCATATATGTGTAATAGTTTGAATCCATAGTTCATCATCATCAGCATAGCCATAGAACGCCCACATCTGGACAAAAACCTCCCTCACAGATTTGTAATAGAAGTGGCTGGAAGTGGCCTGTAGCATTTTACAAGGACCTTTACATGGTCATCTATCCATTTCGGGGGTTTACGACCTACTCTGAGTTTTCCGACAAGTAGTCCTCCCCTCCCTTTACTGGATTGGTTACGGCATCTTTAAAAATAAAAAAGACACCAATGAAAAATAAAAAAATGAAAAAAATAGGAATTATTAGAGGTAATTGTAAAAACAAAGGCACGGATGCTAATACTGGTGGAATATAGATCCTAATAAATAAAATAAAGGCTCTACCCAAGAATTTTGAGGTCCCAGCGGCCATATAGCGCTAGAACAGCGCTATGCCTGGCTATATAATACCACTCCAACGTACCAATTCCTTGAGCACTGTGCACTCAGCCTTACAGCTAATATCTATAAATATTCTAGCGATCGTGCCCTTGCTTACGATAAATCCTTTGGTAGAAGGTTGTACTATCTGTCCCATAAATCAACGTCAAGCCGAAATCGGGCAATTGAACAGAAATTGGGAACCCCCGTGTTATTAACACTATCATCGATCTGTCAAATACTAAAATCATTGCGGCTTCCACTTAGAGTGGATGACGTAGGATATAATTACAAAGAGAACACGGCGCGGGCACACAACGGGCGAGACCTATTTGCATTTTCACTCAACTGGCCAATCTGCATTGCAAACTTCCACTATAACATGTAAACATTTGCATAAACTATAACACAGGCCATCTAGCGCTAACTAAACTCTAACTTAAACACCATAAAGATCAAAGTGGAACGGTCATGTGTTATTGACACGCAAAACTAATTTTGCGGCACAAGATTTCATACGCCGGTTTTGACACAATGCAATAATATGATAAACAAACAGTAATTCTAAGGTTTGTTCAAATGGTAATATCTTGACGGCTTTGTATAATCCGTATTAGTTTATATTCCGATTAACTCTTTATTTATTAATTATACAATACACTCAAACAGTCGATTTAAAATATCTTTATAAATCAGTAGACGCGGGGTCGGTAGGCCCCTCACTAGCTGAACCTAACATATTTATGACAACCTTTGAAAGAAGCCTTGCAGAGGGGCGTCTATCGGCTAATATAAATAGAAAGAAAAATCTTATCAAAAGTTTACTAGACGTGAAGCTAAAACATTAATATTAAAAACAGTCTAATATTCAGATTGTTTTTAGCATATTAGAAATTACCGAAATAGATTTTTTTTTTTTGGTATTTTTAACATTCAAACAAAGTAATCTGGCAGACATATATACATATAGGAGATATTGTTCAAAAATATACATATTTTTTACGAACTTAAACCCCTTTGCGTATGAAATTTGGTGAAATACTTTCTTAGCTGACTTTGGCTTGATAAAAGAAATGTTTTTGCTAAATTTCAAGTCAATTAGATTTTTAGTTTCAGAGGTATCGTGATGAGTCAGTACATGGGTGAAAGTATTATTAGATAGGCCCTGTATAGCAATCGCCATCTGTAAAGATGTATCCCTGAAAATTTGTTCAGCGAAATGATCATAGATTTTCATTGAATGTTTTTTTGTACTACAAAGTGATTATAGAGAAGGCTTTTAATTATGTTTTTAGTCACGTGGTGTTAGCAGAGTAATCCTTGTCACCGGAAGGTCTTACTCAACCTCTCCTGCTATCTTTCAATTACCGAAACATTCCATGGTGGCTTTCTCTCAATTGTGTAGCTTTTTCCCTTAGTGTATATAAAATGAAGTTCTTATAGATATCTTAGACCTCCCGTTTCTTAACTTTAATTCTAAATTATCAAAATATATTTTTAAATTGATCTAATTATAAAGTTTTTTTTTTTTTTTTAAGAACGTAGGAGATATTTCAAATTAAATTTTTCACGCCCTAAATTTGACTATTAAAAATAATAAATCCTTCATGGGTATGTACACGCATACCCACTTACTTATAATAAAGTTCCACAACATATCTCAGATCTTTCTTTTCATAGTTTTTAATTTAAAAGTATAATATTAAATAAACCATATTATACATTTCAAAAGATAGTTTTTGTCTTAACGAAATGTATAGAACTTTGTTTGTTGACTCATTTGTATGATTGATATTATAATGTACACATGAATTTTTTTTTAAGTTTTACTTAAAAGAACGACTGTCGCGTTTCTTGGCTGCTCTATTCAACAGTTTAGTGTTCCGAGTGGTAGCTTATTACTTATATACTAAATTAAATGATGATAAGAGCACATGTAAAAGCCTAAAATAAAGATATTTTGAATTTGAATTCGAAAGTTTTTTTTTTTCAAACTCATTCTTGGTCAACACTCACAGTTGTCTATTATTCCTAGCATGAGTAAACATAGAATAGATTAAATATGTTAATGAAACAAAATAAAAAAGAAGATTAAACAAAGCCAGAATTATGCAAATAACAAGTATTAAAAGATTTGACAAATTATAGGTTAGTCGAAAGTTGCAATAACATCTTATCGAAAAGCACTGTCTATTTATATTTGTATCGTGTAAGAGTATTGATATATTTCAACCGCGTCGCTCGCACGGGCCCAGAACAACGCCCGCGGCTACAACAAACCGAATCGGTGTTAATTCGATAAAGTATACACAATTGCAATATGTTCGCTATCATAACGGATAACAAGCAAACTATTCACGGACGGAATACATAACGAGGCGATTTGACTCAAACATTAGACGGTGAGCGCTGTGGTGAGCGGAAGCGCTTTCGGCACATCTATTTTTTTTTGTCTTATCAAATAGTTTGATTACGTCCGCTTATATAGAGGAAAGACAACTTTATTAATCTTGTCGGAAATCACTGGAAATAAACTATGTCTTTACTGAAAATCTACGGGGAACGCATGTTCATTGTAGACGACATGCGGCTAAAATGATTATGACAATGAAGATGTTATTTATTAAGATATATAGTCATTTAATATATATCTGTTGATTTTCCAATAATTAAAGATAATTTACGAAAAATTCTAACAATATATGTACTGCACTTTCAATTTGAGTCTATATTTAACCCTAGATATTAGCATAGACATCACTAAACCCAGAGAGTAAGTTTCTTAAAACAATGTACAGAAATCTGGCGCCATGCAAGAGACCAGATGTAGAGTCTTGATATAGACTTTGTTCTAGTGAAAATATATTTAATCATCTTTTGACATAGATACACTTTTTTATTTACCTTTATGTTCCATATGATGATTACTCACTCCTTAAAGAAATGCGAGAGATATTTCAGATTATAGCTGAAATTTTTCCCATTTCTAAATTCAAAATATCTTTATTCAAGTAGATACACACTTTTGTAACAAATAATATCATTAAAAGCGATTTTTAAAAATCGAACTTTTGCCTTACTAAAAAGTATAATTACACACAATACACATTTTACTATTCAATATATAGTCATTTATACAGATAACAGGTGTGGACACAATAGATAAGTACACCCCATAACATTACACTACATTAGGCACACATACAGGGGAGTGATACGGGTAACTTGTTGCATTTGATGCGCGTTTCGCTTTAAGCTACCCTTTCCACTGATCAGCTAATGACTGTATGCAGATCTTGATTGAAAATCAGCCTTTCGATCTCAACACATGAACCATGACCTATTTTAATCTACTATGATATTACACATCAGTTATACCTGGAGAAATGTTTGCATTGAACATTGTTAAATTTCATTTAAAAGAAAAAAATGTTAAGCGTTCCAAGCTGATGGTATAGACGGGGTATGTTGCAGGAAGAAAATGGATTCCGGCAGTGTAGGATCGGTTCTTGGGGCGATCTTTGGTTTATACTGACATGATGAACTCTCCGCTATCGCCTATGAGCGTGCGACAGTCTTATAAAATGAAATGAGAGAGACGCGGTTCGCTCGGATTGTGCAATCACATTGATACGTTTATAGAGATTGGCCCGCGCCCGCGGATTTGCTAAATGAGACGCGCCCCTACCATTTGATTTCACTGCTTTTATATAACTTTGTGTTAGACGTAACCCGATTTTTATATCAGAAAAGACATATCATGATATAAACCAGAAAAAAGTTTCACTGTAACCGATAGTAAAGAGATATAAAGGTTTTATACCATAAAAGATATGTCATGCTATACTTATGCACTATACATGCGTACGACTATTTTAATGTCACATGATAAGGGGTTGTTCTATGAAAGATATCTTATATATCTTTATAATAATATAATAATACATATATCATGGTATTTAACCAAAAAAAAATATATTAATAAAATTCATTAATTCGATTTGGGAACTTTAAACGGGACTCTTTTTTATCGTTAAGTTTTTTTTATTCTAATCTGTTTCGCAATGTATCATTACTGTGGACAAAAAGCAGTAAGAAACATAGAATACTCGTATTATGTCCATCTAAAACAATTTTGCTGTATTATAAGAAAAAGATATCGAAATCTAATACTAGAAAAGACGTATCGCGAATAAATATAAATGAATATAATTTTTTTTAATAAACCAATTCAATAAAATACCCACCTTACAAGTTCTAGCTAAAAAATCGTGACCTATCTCGTATTTTCAAATAGATTCTATCCCTTTGAATTTATAGTAAATTGGTGTTTATTATTAGGGTTCAAAAATATATATGTATCTATGTAAACAGTTTTACTATAGGAATATATTTGAAATCATTTTCGTATTATACGAATACGAATATACGAAAATCATGTGTGTATATATATATATATGTGTGTGTGTGTGCGTATGTGTGTGTGCAAATCTGTGTGTGCGTGTGTGTGTGTGTGTATGTGTGTATATACACACAAGACACAACTACTAATATAATAAGTCAAATAATCTTTTACTACTTTGTGCTTCGCATAAATCTGACTGCTCTTATTTCATTTCTTGTCCAAAGCGTTCTTCTTTGGAATAAACTTTCTTTTGGCAATAGAGAGTCAACAAAGCGGTATATGTTTACAAAGAAGGTTGGAGATCTATTGGCGGAAGAATCATCACAACAAACTAACAACGAACTATGTACATAGCATATATATATATATATATATATATATATGCAGGAAAAAAGGATTATGTACAGTTTGCTAACCGTGCCGGCCGTGTGTCACAGCAACTATGGTAATATTAAAGAGGGGATTTACCTAATAATAATTGTGTAGTCACAGAACCTCGAACGAGATCGAAGAAAGCCTGTTATATTGTAATTTGTTGCTTCCACGAGCCGGCTTCAGGACACTTTATCAATACGAGATTTGCATTCATTGTGTTATAGAGAAATAATAGTATCTCAATGAAAGGTTTACTGTGGTTACGTTTAATATTTCCAATTTTTTTGGGCACCTTTTTTGCATGTTACAGTATTTATAATTCTCTTAAATTATTTACTTACTTAAATCGTAAATTCATATAAGTTGATTTGCATTAACTAAAGTGTATTGGTACCATATTGTTAGATGACTTTTGCCATCTTTTAGATGCAATTGATATAGAAATTTTGGAACTTTTCTCTGGGACACTTTTCTCTTAACTTTTTTCTTCCACTTTACCTTCCTATTTAATAACTCAATTCCAGTTCGTATCCAGCCAGTACATATGGAAAAACACTTCTCTCTTCAAGTTATCATCTACTTAGATGTCCCCCATAGTACCATTTTTCTCTATAACGCAATCCCCCTCGTTGCGCATTTAAAGCAAAGGTTCTGTAGGAGTGGTCGTAGTACGGTAGCTTCTTGTTCTTCGGTAGCTTCTTGTGCTTCGGTAGTTCGTCGGTTGTATCTTGTTCGTCGATCGCTTCTTGTTCGTCGGTTGCTTCTTGATCTTCAGTTGCTTCTTCCTGCGTTGACCGCACCTCCGCTAGCCCTTATAATGAGCGCGGAGACTCTCAACAGCGCGATGCAGATTTTCGTTGCGTCTACTGTGGCGCCATCTGTCATGTATCTGTTTCACTGCCGCCGCCGCCATGCGATTGACGGTCACGTGGGTAAGAGCTTGGTGTTTGAGTGGCGCGCGATATGCACGCCACAGTTCAAAAGCTGTTGCTTGACAAGCTGACGGAATCATCACTATAATTGAATTTTATTATTTAATTTATTTATTTAAATAATCCATGTATATTTATATATAATTATAGTAAGTAATAAATGTAAAGTAATAAATATAAAATATAAAGTAATCTATTAATATATATAAATATGTTTTTAGTGATTACACCAATACCTCACTTTGCGTGGAGGTTACCTTCCAAAAAAACACGACGCAAGTTGAAACGCCGCAAAGTGAATTAAGATTTTCTATAGCAAACCGTGTAAAGATCGAAGATAGGTTCCAGGGTTACGAAAGTACTACTTTTTAAAAAGAAAATTGTACAAAGTAAACATTTAAAAAACAAAAATAATATAACTCTGCCAATAAATAAATTGGAAAAAAATTTACCTTTTTTGTAACCAGAAACAACACGTAAAAATTTACATAAATTTATTATTCTCTTTTAAAAAAACACAACACACTACGTAATTGAAACTGAACTCCAAAATTAGCAAAACAAAGTGGAAAATAAAATTGTATTCAAATTGCGTGGTTTTTACTTAGAAATGGAATCTCCGAATCTTGATGGCATGGCGCAAATAGAAACAAAAGTGTTGCCATCTTTAAGAAAAAAAAGAAAAAAAAAATGAAGAATCAAATCCAAAACAACGCAACTTCGAAAATCTAACGATGCACAATGAAAATTAGTACTATTCAAGCAGCGACGCAACTTCGAATAAAACGCAAAACGAAACGACGCAAAGCGAGGTATTGGTGTATGTTCCTTCTTAATTTGGATTTACTTTTTTAACATAACTTTGTTGTCTTTTTTGATATTAAGAGGACCGGAAAATAATTTCGTTTTTGTCGACATATTTTACAGAAAAACCAATTAATTTTCACCGCTCCGGCATTGAATATTTGTAGACTAGATGGCAAAAGGTTGTTGATAACGAAATTGAAAATATTGTTGATTAGAAATAAAAACTTGATAAAAATGTAGTTTTGCGAATTTAACTTAAGAAAGCGACGTTACTTTCCTGTACCTCTAATATTATCTTGTTTCACCTAAGTAGAGTGTATAATTTATCTCTGCATTGCTCCAACAGTTAACTGGCAGAGAATAGTATTAAATAAATAAATAAATAAAAATTCGACAAGTAGTTTTAGCTGTCGTCTCACCATAGACACGTTACTTATTGTAAGTGAAACAGTGTTCGCGGTGTAACGAAATTGTATATGAATTTTCATTGTATATCCTGCATTCTTTTGTTATTTCGATGCGCAGAAATAAACTAATCTTTTGAGTACATGTGGAATTGTAATTCGAGCCTGACACATAACAATATCTTGAACCATATAATTTAAAACTTTTGAATATTTTGGATACATTTTGTATATTCACCGGAGAGTTTTGTGTCAAAACACATAACATACAAATGTAAAAGCCATTTAAAGCAGGCTATTAATACAATTAGTTATGTTCATATAGAATAGCTGAAACACTGATGGAGGATAGAACTATTTATCTTGTGCGAGTGGATGCGCTGTCAAAATAGATCGGCTTAGACATACAAGAGAATACAGTTAACAATATATTGCTGTGCAGATATAAACGTAACTTGGTGTTGGGTAGATATTTAAAATATATCTGAGAAAGACTTTGTAATTAAATGTTGTTCCTTCTCATTTTGACTTTTCTTTTCTTCATCTTTTATGGTATTTACTTATTTCGCCTCTTTTTTTTTTCTTTTCAGTCAATAGACGCTCACGGCAAGGTTTAGTACTCTTCCAGAGTGCATCCAACGACTTTCAGCGTCCGTAACAATGTCGTTGGTGCATCTAGTGGTGGGTGTACTCACGCGACGTCTACCGGCACGTGATCGCCACTAGGGAAACTCCAGACTCCAATGGTCATTGGTCATGTTTAATGGAATCAGGCGTTACCTCGCGGAAGTCCATCCTAAGTAAGAAAAGGACCAATATTTAGCTACTTCCGCACATGCAGTGGTTTACCGTACAGATTAGTGCTAATCTAAACTAATCGGTGTAGCATAATTCCTAAAGATGCCCCGTGGAGGGGTGAATCACGTGTTGAGCAATTTGGCGGTGGCGGTTGTGTGATTCGCATTGTTTGCCGCATACGCATTTATCGGCGGCTGGCGGGCGGTGCATTTTATTGCACGACTACCACTGGTCATTGATCATCTTTTTATATCCTATTAAAATAATAACACATCTCAAATAAACAGATTAGATGTCCACGACTTATTATTAAATATAAACAACCGCTGAAACCGAACCCAAAATAAGATTTTAAAAAATTGGTTTTGCCATAAATTTGATTAAAATAATCAACGACACACCGTTCTCTCGCAACCGTAGTGCCAGGATCCTTTGGGAGAATCTGATAATGAAAGTATGTGATATTAAAATATACTCGGCTTGTGTAACGTGTTTTTAAAAATAATTAAGAGCACACCACGAACAGCATCACACAGCACAGCACAGCTCGGGTTCTGTATTATTTATAATTTTAAAAGAATATCTTCATTTGTTGTGAATGACCGCACTTGTGTTTGAATTTCGAATGAAGAGATACGTAAACGAACTAAAATTACCGACATAGCCCAGATAATTGTCATTTTGAAGGAGCAGTAAGCTGACCAAATAATACGCAAAACAGGCCACTAGGGCTCAAAGGTTCTAGATCATTGATGCACAGACCGCGGCCCGCCGGTCGAATACTGGTGGCCCGCCGACTGCAAAAATAATACTCTTGTACATTCGAAAAATATTGAATTCTATTCCAGAATAAAACCAAAAAAAATTAATTACCTATACTTCTGGCATCCGGCCCTCCACCAGTCCATGATTTGCCCGAGTGGCCCCTAGTCTTAATAAGTCTGCGCAACCATGTTCTAGAGTATAGAAGGTGGACCGAAAAGCGTAGCATTATAAATCCGCTTCCACAATACGGGTGAACAAGAGAGCCCTAAAAACGGTGGCAATAAAAAAAATAACAAATATGTTAGTCTACTATACAGTGGAAAAATAAAAAATGTGTGTGTGCGTGTGTGTATGCATGCGTGTGTGTATGTGTGTGTGTGTGACATACGACCTTAAGTTGGTCCTGTTGGAACTCTCTGGAATAAACTATGTCCAGCAGTGGACAATTACGGCTGAAATGATAATGATTGTGAGCGTTGTTCACCAGCTGGCTCCTAGCTTCACAGGATGTGAGGCGACAGAAAGCAAAAGACAGTTAAATTACACCTTTTTGATATCAATTTATAAAATTACCATCATTATTCTTTACATTTGAAAGCTGTTCAGGTTGTACTGTATAAAATTACTCTGAAATACAGTTATTTACTATTTTATACAACATTTATTTAAATTGAAATGAGAAATACCAATACATTCTGACACTACAATATCGGCAGGATAGCTTACAGATTATAAAAAATACTTAATTCCATAAATAGTAATCTGAATTTTAAAAACGCTTTTTCTTACTTTATTGTCATTATGTTATTTATAATTTCTGGAAACATTAATTGTAAAAAAGATGTTTCAACCTCTAGTGGATAAAGCGCAGGCCTCCCCCATAGGTATCTATGGGGGTATTTACCATAATCGCCAAACTTGGCAGACCAGTTGGCTCTCGCAGTGTGGTACAATGGTACGCAGAGGACACTGCTACCTATCCTTTTCAAGCGTGGCAATCCTATATAATTAATGCACAAAGTGTGAATTATATGAAATTGTACCCCGTAAATCAAACCTGCGACATACCATCACAAAGCTCACTCTTTCACCGCTGAGTATACAATAATAGACAGCAAATAAACTATGTTTGATCATTCAAAACTTTTACATCTGTTTCCAATCATATTTTAAATTATCTTTTCTATTTATTTATTTACACACAACATCAACATTTACATTAAAGTATCTAAGTTAACACTCATCCACGAGCTTTCATTTAGCACCATTACTCAATCTATAAACTTAATATGATACAGGATATTTGTTTATAGGTACAAAAGCTTAAAGATGATGACGTATATCTTCTATCAAAAAGCTTGAAAGCTTTTCCACCTTCAAATTAGACAATACAAAGTGATCACTTTATAGTAAGTTACTTTAATTTATTATATATTAGAATGCGAAAGCTCAATGACTCCTGACAGTACAAATTATGCAGAATAAGATGTTAAACAGTAATTAATTTTAAAATGTAATATTCCGAATTTAAATAAAAATCACTTTTTTTTATGTAACTGTAGAGTTCTGGACAGGGTATATTATATGTTAATTGCCGGCAAAGGGTTTATACATTCACCCTTTTAAATCTTTTATATCTATTTCCAATCAACCCGTATAATAAAATATTATCCGTAACAAAGGCCTTTAAAGATTTTAGTGACACGTGGTGTTATGCGCATACGTAATGTGTTATTCTGATCGTCTATTTGAAGTCCGGTAAGTTCGAGAACCGAAGACACGAGAAACGAATCTCTCTTTATTAACGAAAAGAAAATAGAGTTCTTATATAAAACTATTCTTAGCTTCCTTCACGTAGAGAGACAGACATCAATCGCACACTGTTAAATTCGAAATAAATATTTCTCGATGTTTAAAAATTATAATTATAATATATCAAAGTTTAACACTTCTTCTCAATCATGCACTCTTGTCAGAGTGATCGTGGTCATGGTCGGTTCTGGTGCCTCCACTGCTTACTATGCGTCACCATGTAGCTCAATCTTTGGTGAAGTTAGAACATACATTAACTTAGTTTTTAGTGACAATTAAAGAGCAGCAACTAGATCTTTTAACACTAGTCTTCAATTAATCACGATACAGGAAATAATTGACATAAAATACGTTTAAAGATAAAAATAAATTTAAAGAAAATTATTAACACAAAAAAAAAATATTTACTTATTTATATATTTATAAAACGACACCAACGATACAATCTCCTTCAACTTATCATGATGGGAAAGGTCGCTGGTAAAAAGAAGGTTGGTAGGAGAAAGAAGTCGTGACTTCGTAACATTAGAGAGTGGACCGGAATCGCCAGCGCTGCTGAGATATTACGCAGAACCAAAAATAAGGAAGAGAGCAGGAAGCTGATAGCCAACCTCCACTAGTTGGAGAGGCACTTCAAGAAGAAGAAGAATATTTATAAAAGCACACCGGTAACAGTTGCATTATAAATGGTACAGTTAAGCTTTACCAATGTCACCAAGGCAGCATTGCTCGTTTGAAATGGCAGTAAGCGGGGCAAATCGCTTCTGTAATGGATGGCCGTTGGGGCCATAAGGTTCACGAGTAGCGATCACGGACCAGTAGACGCGGCGTGGGTCAACCCTCCACCAGGTGAATCGATAACATTGTTGGGGTCGCCGGAAGTAGCTGGATGCAGACAGTGCAAAACCGTTCTTCGCGGCTATCGTCTGAAAATAAGAAGCATGGATGACATGACCATGGATGCACAGATCGCGGCCCGCCGGACGAATATTGGTGGCCCGCCGATAGCAAAAATAATACTCTCGTACCTTCGAAAAATATTGAATTCTATTCCAGAATAAAACCAAAAAAATTTAATTACCTATACTTCTGGCGGCCGGCCCGCCATCAGTTCATTTGTTTTCAGTCAGTTGAGTTGCCCGAGTGGCCCCTAGTCTTAATAAGTCTGTGCAACCATGCTTTATAACAACTAAAAGTTCTGATCCAGTATATACGAGGTTAAGATTTATAAACACGTATATACGTATATACATACACCATGTATTACAAATTTTATAGCGTAGTAACATTACAGTGCGTTTTAATGTAAATTCGATAAGTGGTGAACATTAATTTTTATTTTACCGTCTGTCGAAACAAAAAGATCATCGATGTAACGATACAAAATCATTCATCTCCTCGCATCATCACCTCACTACTGAATGTTATGATCCCCTGGATATGGAGTTATCTTCTTCGATAAATTGCGCCACCTGATCCGGATTTGGTCCGACGAATAGACTCTCTCTCAGACGTTTCGGCTATTTTTGTCGTTATTTGTTTCTCTAAGTTTTGGTATTCCTTCCAATATGGTGATATAATAAATAACCCATCAAAGCACAAAACACCACATCAAAACTAGAATTTACGCCAAGACACCTGAAACAGACAAACGGAAACACACTAATGTACAAATACATTTTGATAGTAAAACTACTGCCACTATTAAAATATACATAAATAAAATCACCAATAGCAACAATTCAAGTGTCTTCGTTTCAACATAAATACTCCTACTGCAATGCATAGGCCTGCCCCAAAAATATCTAAAAGGGTGTATACAAAAATCGCCACACTTGTCAAGAGGGTTTGCGATCGCAATGTAGTACTATGGTACACGGGTACACAGAGAACACTGCTGCCCATCTTCTGAAAACTTGTATGTGAGCAGTGGCAATCTCACATTATTAATTCACAAAATGTGAACTTTATAAGATTGTATTTCAATATTCGAACCTGTCACTACTGCTCTACCAATCCTTGTTAACATAAACGGACTGAATTGTAAGTAATATAATAAATTATGTTTGGCATATATATAATAAATTATGATAATATAAAAATTAATAATATAAAAATATAAAAAATTATTATAATAAATTTATAAAAAATTATTATAATATATATATATATATATATATATATATATATATATATATATATATATATATAAAATAATTTATGTTTGGCAGTTTGTGGATTCTCGAAAGAAAAACAAAATTGCATACATATAAATACTTAGTCCATATTTGCATTTCACATCATAAGTCTAACATTTAGAATCTAAATCAATCATCAGTCAGTATTTTCCAACCGCTTATTTGCCATGCCACGCATTAACCTTTCTGAAACTTTTACGCCCCTTTGTAACATATATATTTTATTAAAGCGAAAGGGTCAATCTCTAAGTGATATAATGGCGGCTTCTTTAAATTACTAATAGATACATTAAAAATAAGGAAGTGTAGTTTTATCTCACTTGCCCATTCACAAAATTCTTTTCAAAATTTCTTTCTGTATTAAACAAATCTTTCATCTTTCAATGACCATCGCACACTCTATTCACAAACCTAAATGCTTTAAAATTACTAGTTTTTGGAAAAAGACAAGTTTAAAGAGACTAGCAAACCACAATAAACTGCCTTTTATAAAAGAAAATTATCACCAATACATATAAAACGCATGAAGAAAGTGTCAACTCTACTTTCAAATTGGCCCCTTAACAATTAAATTGCCCCCCTGTGGACCGTGTGTCCTACCTTAGGAAACACAGTCTTAGATGATCTTCCGACAAGTGTTCATGAATTCTCATAAAACATAATTATAGAAATATATAGTTCGTTGCAGAATTTCATATTGTCTAAAGGATCCCCATTATACGTAGTAATGTATTAAGCTCTTTTCACCCCCCAACCCCCTTAATGCGTACATTTTTAATATATTTAAGTGCATCTCCACAGCGAATGCTTATGAAATAATGTGAGGTGTTAAAGCAGAGAGCTTTGCGCGGATTAAAGGCACTGTTTCACTGGAAAATTTCACGGAGCAAGTAATTTAACAAGCGCTGGTATAAGAAAAAAAAAAGTACAACATTATCTTGAGCTATTATCACTTGACGAAATTGAAGTTTTTTAAGTGATCAATCGCCAACAAACGTAAAGTATTATTTAAATAAAACCGAAAGCTTTTAAACTATCAAAGCACATAACAAACAGTACAATACACAAACACAACAGATTGATTGTTATATGATGCCTGTAGATCAGTTCTCCGACACCGATATGCCAGGGCACACTGGTGTGCCATAGGTCGGATACAAATGTGCAGCGGTAAAAATTCATTAATCGAAATATTACAAATCTCCATTATACATATTTTGTATTTGAGTCACAATGTATCTCACATGTCATGTTCACTCCTCTTTAATTTAGATTTTGATGTGCCGAAAAATTCTAGGAAAAATTTTAGTGTGCCGTAGATAAGAGAAGGTTGCGAATCACTGCTGTAAATAAGAAAAAAATCAATCAATCATCAATCGTATGACGTCGTAATTTCGACCGCAGGTTGTCTACCGCTGTATACAAGCCTCCTTCATAGAATTCCAAGAAGTCCGGTTGGAACCAGCCTACATCTACCATGATATAATGTGACGCAAAAAGTCTATTACGTCAGATTGCCAAACAATAAATAATATTTTTCGTCAAGTAACTATATATATAATGAAAACTACGAATTTATCTGCTGTGAAATACTGTGAAATATATAAATAAATAAATAAACAAGCACGTACTAAATATAGAATATTAATACATACATACATACATACATACGGACATATGGATTAAAGATAAAATAATTATTAAGTTTTTATTTACTCATTACTTATAACTTCATAAACGTACCTTCTTTGTTACTTTTGTCTTCTTGACTAAACGTCAAGTCGATGTAATTTCACGAGAAATAAAGAGTGAAAAGATTGTTACGGTGCTAACAATAAAATAAAGACTTATGTTTGGAACCTCCGCCTTTATTGATTAACAATCCCACATATATACATGCATATATACTCTCTTTATCTATCTTCCAAATTTCTCCCAAAAATATCTATGGGGATATATCCATCCAGCGACCCAAATGTAGTATTATGGTATGCAGAGGACGCAGCTGCCTATCCTCTGGAAACTTGTTTTTGTGTAGTGGTACACAAAAAGTGAATTACTTAGTCCTATACTGCTCGGCTATCACGGTTCGACTTACATTCATAAATAAATAAAATCAATAGTTTGTGTGTTTAATCCTGTATAGTAGACATTGTAAGAGAAATAGAGGGAGTAGCACAAGTATTATTTTTTTAATAATAATTAGTCTGACGGCGCAGTCGCGTCGTCGTGTTGTCAATGTCAACGTCAAGAGTGACTTGTCAGTCACTATCGGAGCGTCGTGTCTGTGGTAGCGGGGCGGCCATCTTTGATTAAGACTTTTTTGAACGAAGACTCGCCAACGCACCATGTCAGCGATGAATCGCTCAATATCGTATCAATCATTCTGATTTCCTACTTTATTATTACCCGATTTTGTAAATAAAATGATTATAAAGAAAACACAACAATAATTTTTAATCATACGCTATGACCACGCCTACCTGACATGGAATCTGATGAAAGCCCTCCTGTGCTTTTAAGTTAAAAGATAAAACAAAATGAACTATACAGTATTTTCATGAAAGCTTCATAATGGTTTTATATATCAGCTGGTACCCAACATAGAATTTATCTGGTTTATTTGATCTCATTTCACTTTTATATAGTCAAATTAAAATAGTGAAATATTATACAGGGTAGTATAAAATCTTTAGAGGTTACAACGAGAAAATCTCTTGTTCCCTTGTAAGATTAAGTATTTGCAAGGATAGCGCAATTACAACTTCCTTATCGTGAACCTTGTCAAATCTTTTACAGCCTGTTACGAAGTTTAATGACCCGCGTCCGAATAATCGCGTTGATAAACTCGCAGCTGAATTTATACCGTCGATTTTATATATTTTTTTGTACTTTCTGACTTTGTAATGAATAAATGGTCTATTTTTAAATAATTATCAGATTTAACTCTTAGTAGCCTGATTTACGAAAGTGATTTTTTTTATAATAACACCCAAACATCAAGCTTTTTTTTGTATCCAGCCTTCTGCAGATGGTTTAAAATGGTTTGGTGACTAACTCCCATCTCCTGGGCGATGTCACGAGATGCCACATGCCGGTCTAACTCGATGTAGTCCATGATTTGATCGGTATTTGTCGTCACAGGTGTTCCGCCGGCTGGCTTATCCATGGTGTCGTTTTCACGGCTCTGAATCGTCGAAACCATTCCTCCGCGGTTCGAAGTGATGGAGTACCATCCCCCAAAACACCATTAATCTCACGGAACGTTTCTCTAGCGGATTTGCCTTTAACGAAGGAAAACTTTAAAATAGCGCGAATTTCGGCGTTAGTGAACACCATGTTTACACGTCTATAACTGTTGAACGCAATATCCAAACTAATCATGCATAGCGTCGTTTTGTAGGTTATGTCAAGACCTTTCAAATTATGTATAGTATTGCTAGATACGAGCTCCGTAGCGCTTTGTACATAGCCGCGAAATTCAAAAGACAAAAAGGCGGAAGGGAGATATTTGACAACCTTTTATTACTGTGTTTATTTGAGGGTCTAGATGAAGTGAAAAATAGACATTTTTCTAATTTCGTTGGAAAGAATATTATACAACAGTAAAATACGTACTGCCAACCTATAAAAAAACTAATAGTAATGTGAACATTCAGTTTAAAAGATTGGTATCAAAATTGAAACTCTAGGCTATTACGGATTAAACGTTAACAAATATTATTACACAGGAAAGTAAGCGAATTAGTCGTTTATTCGCCGAAGCCAAATCGAACGGCCAGTATCCAGGTAGGCGAAGATGAAGGTCTTTGACTAATGTATATCACCGGTGTTGACATTCAAATCGGTGATGTCGGTTGATGAAGGTTACTTACGACTGCTGAATATAGTACCCGCCCCCATAGATACCAAAAGGACTGTTTAAAAACTATGCCAAGTACTATGTACTATTTATGTATGCCTATGTACTGTACCCTGTACTATGCCAAGTTCATCAGTCCAACTTGTGGATAAATATTCTACCCAGCGCATTCTATTTTGCCCATACGTGGACTATACTCCAAAACTTAAAGGACCTAGTGGCCATCTTTTCTGCGTGTTATGTAGCCCGCTGGACGCACTTTTAACCATCTAAATTTATTGTATTACAATACATGAAGATTTTTCAGTAAATTTATTGTAAAAGAACAAAGTAGCTTATGGTTTAAAGATAAAAGATAAAGATAATAATAATTTATTAAATATTGGAAGTTTTAATAGAACTCTTATTGATCGTCAATTTTTTAATCTTTTTTCAATTATTTTATTTTAGACTACTTCGCAAGATGTGGAGAAAAAGTAGTAAGAAACTCCACAACAATGTATTTGTAACATATTATTTCTTAAAAGAAATTGTTTAGTATCACATACAGGATGATTGGTTATAGGTGTATTAAATCTCTTTAAAGATGTGAATGTGTACCTAATTTGCTATGAATTGATGTACACATATCCAAAAATCAATTGTTTCTAAAATATGTTATAGCGTAATGAGTAAAGAAAAAACGTTTTCAAAATGTTTATAACTAGATATTAAAATTAATTATAGTTTACTATCTGTCCCTACGATCTTTATACTACCAGAAGTTATTGCCTGGTCGCATTTCCATACATAAAATAATTTATGTCATATTTGAGATTGATCACTTTAAACAAAGTAATTTAATATAGTTTTAAAAGTCTAAAAGCGTTTCCTGACAAACAAGCAGTCCCTCTTTAAGTTTTAGACCTGTAACCAACTTCATCGCTATCTGTATAGATAAATAAATAATACCTGCATATCACCAGGCGGAACAAGACATGTATAAATATTTAACTAACAGTCTGTCGTGCTAGTTACGTGCAAACTGAATAATATAACTCCAAAGTATGTCTAATTAAAACTTCGATGCCCCTGAGCCCGTACTATGAGATATTTAGTCGTCCCGACTTTTCGTTAACGTAACGTTATAAATGTCTTTTACAACTTACGACCACGATTTATCTTGACGTATTCGGGCTGCCGGTATGAGGTTTACACCAAGACCTTCGCCACCTCCTATAACGAAGCTTTAGCGGCGTATTTGGGGTGATTTTTACCACGTCAATTCTGACCTGGCTATGGCAACTAATTCTGCATTCTGCACTTCTGTTCAAAGTCGTTGAGACTCTAGACTTCTTTCATTTGACAACCGTTTCAAGCGAAACTTTCTTTGATGTGAAGATTATAAGGAGAATGAAAATGAAGTTGTGATGAAAGAAATATAAATAAAAAATATAAATACTGAAAAAAATATTTAGACCGATATTGTAACGTCTCTGTCCTACACTAAGGAAGGGTAAGTAAGATAACTCAGTTAGTAACATGGTGAAGTTCGAAAGTGATTCTGTAGTTTTAATAAAAGGTCTCAAAATAAGGCTCTAAGTAGTAAAAGTGCGGCGTAAACCTTAGGTTTCTTGGTAATGAAAAAAGATGTCCTGTAAGATACAACTAGAATAGCAAAAAATCCTTTACCTCATTGTATTTTAACTACCTATGTGCTATTTAAATATAGAAGCGTTTAGTGAACATAAAGGTTTTTTTTTTCACCAAAGTTAAAGAGACTTACGATCTTAGATCGCAGATTTGATTCTTCGGGATATAATCTTATATAATTCACACTTTGTGCATTAGTTATTTAGGAATATCACTGCTCACAAACAAGTTTCCAAATGATGGGTAACAGCGTCCTCTGCGTACCTTAATATCAGACAGCGATCTCCAACCCTCCTGCAATGTGTGGCTATTAGGATATATCAGCTTTAGTTATATTCAGGAGAGGCCTATTGCAGTGGGCATCTATAAGCTGAAAAGGCGATACATATATGAAAGGCCTATTGAATTAACACCGAACACAACACCTTGTTCCAGAAAAAAATATACCCCATGTAAATTCTGATGTATTAGTGCTTTCTAAATCCATCTATTGCAATACAAATTTTATGCTTCCTTTAGAAAAGGTACTCACCGAAAGAATAGAGTGATAAAAAAATAGAATAGATAATATTAGTAACCGTATTAGTACAAATAATTATAATGTGCTGAAATTTCAAAAGCGTAATAGATTTTTTTACCGCCTTTGAACATAGTATATATTAAATGTGTTGACTTTTCTCATTGTCGTCATTTAAGTGTTAACTAAAAAGTTCAGTGTGCACGGTATTCGTCTGCTCTGTGACAAATACGCATGATTATGGCTCTATGAATACTATTAACGTAGACTTTACACGCCGGGGAGCGCAGACCGCGGAACGATGCCGTCGACACGCCATAAATTCGGACGGTCAGACGAGTTTGGACATTGGTCAGGTGTACTAAACATTTTACAATTTTACACATTCTTATATTTGTTTTTGTAATTTATACACGAGCAAGAAATTAGAAATATATCGAGAAGTGTAATATGGAACCTTCTAGATATCCGGCGCTTGGAACAAAGCTAGCTACTTTAGTAGACTTTTGCATATTCACAAAAAAAATATGACACGTTTTTGAGAAGTTATATCGACAAATCAAGACATCTATTCTTGTGGATATATTTTAGTTCTATGCATATTAAAAACATCATAACTAAACTAGTTACACATGCAAACTTGATATCTTTTATGATGACGTAATTAAAAATTATTAATTAAAATTAAAATATATTAAAATTAAAAATAGCTTCGTTATCATAGCATGTAAGTGATATTTTATAGAACATAACTATAATGTGAAATACATTTTAAACTAAAATTTCGAGTGTATAAGTGTATTGTGCACTTATTAAGATTAAATATAAAATAATGTTTAGTTCAGCCAAAAATTCCTTTAGATGTCGCTGTACCATAATTTTTAAACAACGTTATCCTTTGCAGTTAGATAAAACGTAAACATCGAATTAAGTTTAAGTTTTAGGTTTAAATTATATATATATATATATATATATATATATATAATTCCCTTTAAAATTACTCAAATAATTTTATAATTTTTGTTACCTATTTAGAATTAAAAATGCTTATGACATTTTAAGGCTCTGGAAGGTGATATGGATAGAAGCCTTCCCTTTATTCTGACTCTAATGTTTTATGAAATAACACAGTTACAATACCACTTTTGACTAGTTATTGTCAGACGGTTTGCCTTGTTAATAATATATAAAATACAGAATATAAGCGAACATTGTCCTAACAGAGAAGGTGAGATGAGGTGTCAATGTGTGTGTAAATGACGTATTAATGAAAAATGTCTATGTAAGAGTGATGTGTTTTGTAGAGACGATTATGTCGCCACAGGACATTTGCTTGCCGACTACTACTTGGTTTCGGTTGAAGTTGATGCTGTTAGCCCGGGGACTTTTACAGCTTCATAGGTATTGTGTTCACGGAGCGGAAGAGTCCGTGAGCTTAAAAATAAAACAGAAGCTGGACGGATGGATTCCAGTTGTACGATGTCGTTCCCACGTAGTAAGCCGCTCTACCTGAGTAGAGTTATCTAGTTCACGGATCCTTCCGTTCCGTGAACTCAGTACCGATGGAGCTGTTAGCCTTAAGGCTAACAACATTAACATCTTCAGAAACAATACATATACCTGAGTAAAGGTGTGTAGTGTTGATTGATGTTGTTGTGTATGCGGCCTGGGTCGGCAGCGTGGACCTCAGGCGAGCCAAGGATAGATCCAGATCCACCTTTAGTTCGCCCACGCTGTTCGCGGTTAAGGAGAGGGCGGCCTTAAGAATTCTTAAGTCTTGCTGACTGCATATGTAAGTGTGTAACTTTTTAATCACGTTGATATTGTACCTTGTTGCTTGTTTAGACTTCGGAGCACAATTGAAAATTGAATTATCTAAGTCAATCATACGGGTGTTTCTTTTTTAACAATAATACCAGTGGTGGGCGACTATTTTTGGACAATGGCATAAGATTATACAACGGGTGATACTAGAACAAATTAGTAAAATAAATTAAGAGTAATGGATAGTGCATTAATGTTTAGCTACGATGAATATAGCAGATTTATAATAACGCTTTAATATACTGCTATTGGTAAACAATATGCGAATGCTAATATAACTAATGCCAAATGTTTGCAGTCCCTGCGACAGTCAGACTGCGGTCGCGTCGCCCGAGGCTTTTGTATCATGTACAAGTAGATTCTCACCCTCTCTATGCTATAACTTGATATATAGCATCGAAAAGATACTACAGTGTAAAAGGGCGATCTAAATAAAGTTCTTTATAGTAATTTAAAAATTTATACGGTGGATATTTATACCATGATTCTTTATTTTTTCATATAAGCTGAACCTTTTTTTAAATTTTTAAAAAATTGAAAATAAAATAAGTTATGACCAAAGAGACTGGATACCTGAATTGTTCCATCCGTTTTCTATGGTAACTTGGTAGTGTTCCATAATTAGAGACCTTGGGTTGCATATAGATACCACTATAAGCTGGCGAGTACAGACCTCTGTTTCACAGTAAGTTTCTGGTTTTCTTCGTACTTTACACAGTTCAAAAAAAATTGCCCTTCTAAAACTATGGCAATGCTTGTACGTATATTCTTACTACGCAACAAACTAGACCGCCTTCCGAATAACTGCATTAGATTTATTTTCAAGATTGAAAATTTAAAATGGCTGCCTATCCGACAGCGTTCTTTGCGTGCTCTAACTATTATACTACTACACATTTATCTTTACTCTTTTCTCCCACATCACCTGCCTATTTACTATCTCAATTCCAGTTCAGTACACACAGAAAAACACTTCGCTCCACGAGAAATCGTCTACTTAAAAGTCCCTCTCAAAGTACTGACTTCACTCACTCCTCCTTCGCAACACAATCTATTCTTCTCTTGAAGGCGCTCCCCTTCTGTATTAGGATGACCAGGAATCTTTCAAAGCGAAGGTTTGAAATCTGTTGCTTAACAAGCTGACGGAATTATCGCGATAGTTGAATTCTATTATTTATTATATTTTATATAGATATTTAGATATATATATATTATATTATATTTAAATATATAATTATAGTAGTAGTCATTAGTATATTTATATGAGAAGTTTTTTAATCCTCTTTGTAATTTTCTTTATTATTTTAATTTTTCCTTACAAAAGAATTATGAAAAAAAGATTAATGGTAGAATATGACTTCGGATTTTAGTCCGCTGTTATACATAGATTGTATTAGAGGCGTTAAAATAAATAAATAAATGAAAATGAATAAAAAAAAAACAAGTTTAATTAAAATAAAAATAAATGAACAGTCAAAGGTGTCGCTTCGAACAACACTCGGTTCGATAAATTCGTATAATTTTCTCATTTTGTTTCTCAGTCTTCGTTAAAGTACCATGAAGGTTCTTATGGAGAAAAAGTAAAACTTATAGAAATTCAAAAACGTTAGATTAATTGAAAGCCCAAATTTATCAGGCTCTGGACTTCTTGGTCGGAAAACGCCGTATACGCAATTGGGATCAAATAGAACTGTGAGATTAGCAAATTAAACAAGCAGTAGGCAAGCCACATGGTGCGCAAATACATCAGAAATAGATAGACATCGCAAATAGATCATCAGCAGGGGCCTTAATGATTTGATAGTCCAATTCAAGTCCACCTTTAGCATGACAATTTTATTAAAACCTTCGGCAGACGCTAGATGCCAACCACTTTCAATTGACTCTATTAGAAATCTACGTAAAAGGCTTATCTCCAGCTGAGAATATTCTGCAGCTGAAGGAAAAAGATGATAATGATTTTTCCAGAATAACAACTCAGTTTTCTGGAAGCTTATTTGAAATTAAGAAAGATCATTATAAAGCATAATTAATTTCTAATTTATGTCAAAACTTTTTATGCGAAACACAATAGGTTATTTCCGAATTCAAAAATAGAATAAAAATTACCGCAGTAAGATCCATCAGACTCCAAAACCGCACTGAAACGAATGACAACAGAAAACGGCACCAAATTGCATAGTCACTCACTCAGCGGCGGCACAAAGCAATGCGCAAGTTGTCATCCATTTTAAAATCTGTTTCCCAGTTACACCACTAAAAGTAAGGACTTATGAACAAATTTATATATTTATTATAACATCAACTGCTCGTTCGTAATTCAATTTAAGCGCTTAAATTATTTATTTTTATTAATAAACTAAGTTAACGCTGTTGTCCGAGGTATAACTTTCGAATTCTTGCAGCAAGAACGCGTTCTAGATCTTTCTTTTTTTATCAACGGCTAAGACAAATATCGGTAAACGTGCACCCTTATACTGGATGTGTGACCTCCATAATTCATATATTTGTGATATTGATATATTCTCTTGCTCTCTCGTTTCGTTCGAAATTATTGAGTGCACACAATACAATTTAAACATCATTGGAACGTGACCGTTTGCTGTGACTCGTAATTATTGCGGTGTGATATGCAGAATGCCTGTTTAGTAATGTTTTTATTTGTTTTGTCATTGTTTGACTATAAATCATTAAATGTTCTTAGTGAGATAGTTATAAGGTAACAATTAATTTTATATTTCTAAGTTTCTAAGTTTGTATTTTCTTACTGCCTTTTGTTACTGTCTATCTCCAATAAAGTAAATAAAATAAAATAAAACAATCAAAAGTATATCTTCTACTTCATACATTCCAAGAATTTAGTTATATTCTATTGATGGTTAATGGTTATAGTTGCAAAAGCTTTTAAAAGTTTAAATATATGTTACATTTGATAGTTAAAGGCTTTAGATGTTTTACATCAGTCTCCGATCATCTTATATTAAATGATTACTTTGAAAAATGTTACATAATTAATTTTCTTTCGGAATGTGAGATGCTTATAATTTTTGACAGTACAGACTCTGCAGAGAGTAGTAGCAAACAATAATTAATTTTATTGTCTAGAAATCAAAGTAAATATAATAGTTTTTAAATAGTAATAAAGTATTAAAATATTTAAAGATATTTAAAGATTATAATCAAATTACAAAAATAAGAAAAGGACCAATATTTAGCCACTTCCGCAAATGCAGTGGTAGTCGTGCAAGAAAGTGCACTGCCCGTCAGCCCGCTGATAAATACGTATGCGGCAAACAATGCGAATTACACAACTGCCATCGTCAAATCACTCAACACTCAACCCCTTCACGGGGCATCTTCAGGAGTTATGTTACACCGATTAATGCCAAACACAGAGTGGAGGGCGGTACACTTTGTTGCACGACTACCACTGCATGTGTGGAAGTGGCTAAATATTGGTCCTTTTCTTACTTAGGTTGGACTTCCGTAAAGTAACGCCTGATTCCATTAAACGAATTACAAAAGTAAAAGGAACATATATACAAGATAAGTAAGCAAATATCTTTCATTTAAGAAACAAATAAACTTATGCTATAGGGATGGAGTTGTAAAGGCTAATACAGTATTTCCCAACGCGCGGCCCAGTCCCCACTGGGGGGCAATTTGATTGTTAAGGAGGGTAATTTTAAAGAGGATTTGATACAAGTTTAACCCTTTCGCTTTAGTATAAAAATAATATATGTTATATAGGGATGCGTAAGAATTTAAGATAGTCTAAGGGCATTTTAAAAAGAAGCTTGTAAAATACTAATCTAAACTAAGACTCGTAATGTAAAATGCAATTATGGTAAGACTGCATTTTAATTAAAGAGAGATTTATGGAAGAAGAACCTTATTTTTATTTCAAGTATTTACAATTTAACAAAAAATAACTTACAATTGGAACACTTCAGTTCGTTCGTGTTAAGAATAAGACTTCTTTATAGAACAGTGGTGGGGGATTCGAATCTCAGGGCACATTCTTTATTAATTCATTATATGAGATTGCCACTACTTAGAAACAAGTTTAATAGATATGTACGGATGTTTTTGGTTAAACTAACGAATTTCGGATAACGGTTTTTAAGCAGTGGTTGAGAAAGGTAACTTGTACCTGCATGCAATCGATTGCAATTCCAACTTGATTTAACAAAACATGTAAACCACAAAATTGTTTTAACCTTTAATAACCTAGAGTTTCAATTTTGATACCAATCTTTTAAACCGAATGTTCACATTACTATTAGTTTTTTTTAAAGGTTGGATGTACGTATTTTACTGTTGTGTAATATTATTTGCAACGAAATTAAAAAAAAATCTATTTTTTCTTTCATCTAGACCTACAAGCAAACACAGTAATATTAAAAAAAATCACTTTCGTAAATCAGGCTACTAGGGATTAAAAGGTTTTATTTGTGCAACTTCATCTAAATGAAGATAGAATGCATTAAAAGAAGATTAAAATTTCGTAAAAGTCCGCAGTTTTCGTTGTCGATCTTTGAGGAAGTATGATTTATGGAATGGTGCAAATGGGTTACGGTAACAACAGACGTGTGATTATAGCGCATGGTACAATTATGCGCGATGCATTTGTGGCCTCGTGTTACTAAATGCATTAAGTTTTCGGTGAAAATTGAACGAACGGAGAGGTAGATTGCAGTCGTATTTTTGTTAGATGTGCTATCCAAGCTATAAATATTAATGAATTTGCAGATGATCAAAAGACACGCCGTTTTATGTAATTAGCCTTAACCGTTTTGCTGTTATCAATTCTTGCAAGAACGCAACAAGACTGCGGAACATATTTTGACTTTTTATCAAATACAACACTCTTATTTAGACAAACATTTATCATTTTAATAATTCTATTCATATTATGAAGAAATATATAATACATCTTTATTTATTTATATATATACACACACACACATATATATATATATATATATATATATATATATATATATATATATATATATATATATATATATATATATATATATATTTATATATACACATAATATAGCAACCGAGCAATACGGAACCCTGCGGTACGGACCGAGACTTGCGGTCGTAAGTCACGGGTTCTATTTTTGAAATTCAATCTTATAATTTAGACTTACCTCAATAATTATATAAGATTGCCACTGCTCACAAGCTGTTATAGTTTCCAGAGGATGGGCAACAACCTCCCGTGCGTTACATAATATGCATCGATTACGAACCCGCCTTCCGTGGCGATTATGGTATATCCCCCCATATATCTTTAGGGAAGGCCTATGTCTTGCAGTCGGCGGAAACGATGTAGTGCAACCAAGTTCTTTATAAAGAGTACAAATATTTTATACTTTTATTTACGTTTTCAACAGACATAATTTCCTTAAAACCTTTTCACAGACCGAAAGTTTTTAAAAAAAAAAAACTTATTTTGATAACTGTCTCGAACTAACAAATAGGTTGACCACTCTAGCTCTAAAGCAGAGTTCTCCAAACTTTTTGTGTCGTAGACCCCTTGCATGTTATTCCATGTTGGGTAGACCCCCTACTTACCTGATATTGATTTCCTGTACATTTCTTACTGTTTTGTTTTGAAGTTTAGTGTTAAAAACTTAAAGTAAAAACATGTGTTAATTTATACAATTATTAATCGAATTTAAATTAAAACTACTCAAAATAAAATTTTGTACCTGTTAAGTAAAATATACGTAACATTAAATATACATAAAATAAACTGTAAATAAAATAACATAAGCAATAATTTTTTTACTTCGTAGGTACTTTTATAAATAATGTAAATGTTTTGATATCATAAGATAGTATGATGTAACTAAACAGGTAATATCAGTGTATGTGTCGAGATCCACTATCGTGGACCCCCATTTTCATTTCCTGGACCCCCAAATTTTTTTTGCTGACTTAGACCCCTTGCAGGTTTTCATAGACCCCTAGGGGTCGATATAGACCACTTTAGGAATCACTGGTCTAAAGTATAAAAAAAAGTTTTTCTTCCTCATCGTTAATTGTGAACCGGTTCTTTTGAAAATCCTTGTGTGAAACCTAAGTCCAGTAGTGGGCGTATTGTGGATGAAACGATGTTGATGATAATGATAAAGTTGTGAAATGTTTTGACAAAATATTTACACAAATTATACACTTGTGTACATATAATATTCTGTCTTAAAAATATTTTTTCAAACAACGTATTACTAGAAATCATGTGTTACGATGTTTTGTATACGTGTACTTCAATTACTAAGGCTTTCATGTCTGTTATCATAAGAAAAAGCAGGTATTATCTTTACAAAGGATTCAATTAAGGTTAGATCTATTTAAGCTAATGTAAAATACCACTTGAGTTGAACTGAAATACCTGATGTTTTCAGAGGCGGTCGCCTTTGTCGGTTGGCTGCGGCGAAGCGCTGAGCTTTTGAGTAACTTTCAAAGCTTTCAACAAAAATTACGAACAGAAACAAGGATTCGATTTCGTGATTACTTTGAATTGCAAAGAATTGAAAGTGAAACGGTACTGCTTAGGATTACGTGAATTTAATACCTTAACTAACTTTACTCTTACTGGTAAGTAATTGATTTAATAATGATTAGTAGAAGGAGTCCAATATCTTTTTTTTCAGCCGATTGACTACCCATTTAATGAATAGGACTCCCCAAAAATTACAACAATGACCATTGCATTCAGCTACTTCCCGTAACATTAACTATGTCACCAGTCTACCTTGTTGGGGGGCTACCAACACAGTGTCTACCAGCTTGTGGTCGCTACTCAAGATCCTTTTGGCCCCAACGGCACGAGGGATATGTTCTGCTCACTGCCACTTTAAACGAGCAATTCTTCGAGCTTCGTCGGTGATCTTTGTTCTGCGAATGTCTTCATTTTTGATTAGATCTCCCAGCGCAACTCCGGCCGTGGCCCTCTCCATTGCTAACTGTCTTAAGTCTCTTATAAGGACTTATATCATCGGAAGACGCTAGATGCAAGCGACTTCCATCCGGTCATATTGAAAATCTATGAGTGAGGATTATGTCCAGCTGTGGACTTCCTATAGCGATGATGATAATTTGTCACGTATTAGAGCCATTACACATATATATAAACATACCTAGAATACAGTGTCGTAAGCAGAAGGTATAAATCCCAAGCTCAGCTGGAAGTCGGTCAAACACGATGCGGCTTGATAGTATGAACGCGATGCAGAGACCGCAGGCGTGTTACAGCTTTTAGCACAGTTAAGGGCTTTTACCAAAAATCTGCGATCGCCGGCGAGCCGTATTATGCTCAAATTTCAGAGACGCGCCCGTGTACTTTCACGTAAAAGCTTGCCATCAAATTTCATCGGCCGCGGTGGTTTTATTAACACGTTCACTGCGGGCCCAATTTTGAAGAACTTTTAGCTGGTGCGGCTGAGGTCGAATCAGCCTCAAGCTGAACTTCCTAGTAGTGCGGTTGAGGCCTTTTCTGCCTCATGTTCATCAATATTTTTTTACAATATTGAGTCAATGCTTCGCAGACATAAAGAAAGCTATATTTGTCTTTGTCATACCTCATACGGTTGAGGGTAAACAGCCGCCGCACTAGAGAGAAAACACGAGTTTTACGCGCCGCACCAGTGCAAAGTTTACCATGAGGCTGAATCGACCTCAAGCCGCAGTGAACGTGTTAATGCGGAGGATGCAGCTCGGCTCGTTTTTCATTTAGCTTTTCTATTCAACGATATACATCTGACGATGCTTTGATCTGTCTAGAATTTTTTTCATTTGGTTTTGGTGGGTAAAACCTTCAGATATAAATAAAAATTACGATTTGGGATCTCCTACTAGAAAACAAAAGACTGTTAAACCTTTGTACACTTCCGTTACTACATTAGTCAGAGAATATGATGATGCCTTCCCTGGGATCGCTTGTACATGTATACAGGGATATCCGTTTTACATTATGTACAAACTAGACTGAGATACGTGGCGATTAAAATTAGTTAATGTTCACTGTATACAGAGCCGCAGGTATTGGACTGCCTTTGTTGACGCCCACTAGCAGGCACGATTACTAATGACATCAATGAACACCAAATACTAACTTTTATTTTATATTTAGTGTTTAATTAGATTTTTCTTCTATATCTAATCTACTGATACAACAATTAATAAATAATGTTAAGAAAGTCAGAAATATTTGATCATTATTAAGAAGGGCTAAATTATAAAAGTATATTAAAGATAAATTATATAAATATATAAGTGTGTGTGTGTGTGTATTTACAATTCGTTTATTCAACATTAGAACTTTTAACACAACTCTTATTGATCGACCTATTATTTATTTATTTTTCAATTTATAATTTTTTGGACTCTTATCTGCTTTGCAAGGTTACCTTTGTGGAGAAGAAGCAGGAAGAAACTCCACAACAACACGTATTTTAATAAAGTCTAACACAGTCTAAATGAAATCAAAATAATGATGCGACATCAGTACCAAGGATTCTTATTATTTAAATATTCATTTATTGAATAATAAGTTTTTTCGTTAATTTATTGTCTAATTGTAGTCCAATAATGTTTTACGACACTTTATTAAAAATATTAATTTCTTTTATTATAAATGAATTAAAGACTTTTTGCAATCGAAACTTTGTTACAGTTTATATAATAAATATTAAAAAAATTATTGAAGCAATATCAGATGATGTTTGTGATTTATCAACAGGCTTGAGTTAACCTTATATCAGCTTTTAATATCTTGCCGGGTCCAGCCGGGTCGGCGGGGTACTGAGTAAACGAAATCTAAAATTTGGAGCTTTAATATTCATCTATTCTTTTGACCGGTGAATAAGGACGAGGAAAACTCGTTTAAAAGCTAAGCACAGAGGCTGTTTATGTTAGATTTTAGGCGGACGTTCATAGAACGATCTTTATACATAGCCTGAGTGTAAAGCGAATTAATTACCAACATTAAGTAAGAAAAGGACCAATATTTAGCCACTTCCGCACATGCAGTGCGTATGCGGCAAACAATGCGAATTACACAACTGCCACCGTCAAATCACTCAACACGTGTTTCACCCCTCCACGGGGCATCTTCAGGAGTTATGTTACACCGATTTGTGCCAAACACAGAGTGGAGGACGGCACACTTTGTTGCACGACTACCACTGCATGTGCGGAAGTGGCTAAATATTGGTCCTTTTCTTACTTAAGATGGACTTCCGCAAGGTAACGCCTGATTCCATTAAATAAATAAATATGGGCCTCGAAATCGTATAGATGCTTTCGTCAATAGTGACGGAGAAATATGCTGCAGTTTCTGTGTGTTGCATTCCGAAGACTCCATTTTAGGCGATCACAAAATCAAAACCAGACTTTCCGACAATAACGTCCATTTCTTTCTTCGTTCTTCTCTCTTAAGTATCCGCACCTAGTATAGCGGTAATGTAATTTTTTTGTTTTTGATAAAAGCTGATTGAGATCCATTAATCTGACCACATAGTTTAAAGTTTGACTTTCCGATGTTTTTAGAAGTATCTCTCGCAAAATATTTTTAATACAGTTAGAGTTTCATAATACAGGTAAAGAAATATAGAGATAAATAAAAATTTTGGAACAAATATATCTTACGGATGTATTCCGTGTAGCTCAGCGTATTGGCAGTGTGCAGGTCACATAGTGCGCATAACGAATAGCCGTTTAGGTCTTAAAGTTCTGGAGTGATGGAGTACACCAACAAAAACAGACGAGGTTGTTAAATGTAGGCTGCTTAAAACCTGTTAAATAATGATGGTGATGAATTTCGTTTTACTCGTAATTTTGCGTTCTCTCCATATTTCGTGTTGCTACAGCCACATCTATACGCTGTCTTATATATCACGTAATTCTGATGATAGAACCAATGTAAATATAATATAAAACTTCAAAACAATTTGTTAAATTCATCAATTTTTGTTCGTCGTCAAATAGTAAAATTTCATAGGCATATAAAACGTCATCCGCCCGTTGCCGAGCGCGAATCGACTTAACATCAATTTTTAATACTTGGCTTTATTTAATCCTCCCGATGTTCCCGGACTCGGAGTTGGGAGTTTCGAGGATTTACGATGCTTTTGTTTACCGGAAATGCAACGCTACGGAAGGTTTTGAACGCCTTTCTGATTATTGCTCGTTGAATAATAAAGTATATCGTCTTATATAGTAAACACGGAGGCTTATTGTTTATAGTAGTGACAAAAATCTGTCTAACAAAACAACACCTCGTTTTCTCTAGGTCACGACATAACTTGAAAACGGCTTTACATATTTTATTTATCTTTTTATAGAAGTTTCCTTATACTTTGCAAAAGTTTCTTAAAGACATAGGATGAATGAAACCTTGGATATTTTTCTATATGATCATCGCATGTTGGACAGATCACAATGTGCAAATTTATACTGCCTTTTAAGAACTGTCTGCTTCACTGTTTAATTCACTTGAATTAGAATAAAGCATCTATTTTTTCTTAATAGAATACAACAAGGCCATAATTTCTAGCAATACTACGTCTGTCGGGAGATCTAGGCTTCGTTGCTGGAAATGAGATTTAGGCTAAACTTCTTCAACGGAAATCACATATATTAATATGTTGTAAAATTATTTTACAGTCAACCTGTAGAAGCGTTTTTACCAAACCGCCACTTTAACTTTACATATCAAAAACGCAATGGAACATTCCTTCACACGTATCATAAACAGTCAGTCTATTTTTTCTCTTAATAAAGAGCAGGGGTGAGCAACCTTTTTTGGTCGGAGGGCCGCAGTTTCAAAAACAGTGGGCCATGAAAAAAAAAATTATATATTCAAGGTTTAAACCATGTTCTAAACGTAATTTATGTTCGTAATCAACCGATTTACAACTAATTAGACACTTTTATTATCTTTAAAGCCTTGATTCTAGCATTTAAAAAAAATACAAAAATATAAAAATTTACTTGCCTCGAGGGCCGCATGAGGCCCGCGGGTTGCTCATCCCTAGTGTAGAGTATATGGATTTTCAAAGATTTCATCCTATTAGCATCATCTTCCAAGAGGCCAAGAACCCGCCGAAAGAGATGCGAAAAAAAAAACAAAAGTTATGGAGCAAGTTATTCTACAGGATACAACAAATGGCTTCATATCTAGAGTGAGTCTTGCTTTACAATTGCTGGAACCCTCCCAATTGCTGGCCCTCGCGGAATTCACACGCATAGCGCCCCGAGGAAGAAAAAACGACAGGAGGCTGTAAGAAGAGTATTACAATATAGTGTCACACTTCGATACTAAATTTCAAACACAGTGTCGATTATCGAGCATTGAAGAGGTTCCATACTCGGGATTTCTGTACAAGATCAAATCGGGAATGAGGAGATCCGTAAAAGTACGAATTTAACCGAAATAGCCTAACGGATTGCGAAGTTGAGATAACAGTGCGCAGGTCTTACCTGAAGTGGAGATTACGACCCGGCAAGCGTGACGTAGAATATCCAACCTGAAGATGAAGACGTCTTATACTTCGAAGAACTCAGAAAGATATATGGGAGGTCAATGTATAATAGTGAATGTCCACGACAGCCTACAACCGAATCAAATGATCGTGACTGATCTGCAAAGAAAACACAACAGAAAAGAAATTTACTATTGAAATTAGCATTGCTGCCTTCAGATAATTAGCCATCACTTGTAGAAAATAATTAAGACTAATTAAAGGTTAAAAACCTGTGCGATACCTTGTTGAGCTTCAATACTAGCTTACCAGGTTCAGAAGGTTTTTTTTTTTTGTACGTCTTATACCGCGTTCGTAGTCCCGTCAAGTAGCAAATACAGAGATGAACAACTTGCGGCCCGCACAAATAATAAATTTTGAGCACTACCGATGATTTTACAACTAATACATCTTACTGTTTTTTTAATACATAGTTAATTAAAAAGTATACCATCATCGTCATCGAATCGGCTGATCGACGCCCACTGCGAAGAATAGGTATCTTCCCAAAGGTCGCCACGACGACCAGTCTTACTGTACCTCTATTTAGCGGTTATGTCGTTTATTGGGGAGCTACCCATACCTCAACTCGCAAAAATATGTACTTATAGGTAAAAAAAGTTGCATATAAAGTTATAACATGTAACAATGTAATCACTACAGAAGTTGTGCGACAAGATAAATAAATTCATTTTTATTTCAAATGATAGTAATTAATATTTTTAAGGTAGTTTGTCCACGTGTAGAATATCTATTAGAAGTTTAGAAAGAGATACCAAAAATTGGTTATTGTATGTTATTTTTTCTTATAATATTCCTGTATTTTTTTTAAATACATATGGTTGCTTATTATATTAGGAGAACCGGAAAGTTATGTCGCTTTCTTAAGTTAAATTCACACGACTATATTTTAACAAGTTTTTATTTTTTATCAACAATATATACATTCAACTACCTTTTCACATCTAGTATATAAATTAATGCCGGAGCGGTAAAAATCAATCAGTTTTTCTGTAAAATATGTTGACAAAAACGTCATTACTTTCCGATCCCCCTAATAATTAAGTTATATATTTAAACAAACTTAAGTCTTTGAGAAAAAGGTTGGGCACACCTGGCGTACTAGGTCATTGGTCTCTTTATGCTTAGCTACTTGTACAGCCATGAATTAATAATCGAATCCTCCGTAGCGACCGCTCTTAAAGACTAAATAGAAAACACTAAGAAGCTAAACGTTCTGTGCCGTCCGCCATCTTGATTTACACGGATTAAGGACCTCCTTCATATTGCTTGCTACGCCGTATTCCACTCCCACAAATTATTCATTACGTACTGTCTTTTGTTCGAATCTTCAGGAGAACTTAAGTTAGATAAGTTTCCAAGCTTTTCAAGGATTTAATACCGTTGGTATAAGCATAACTGTGCTTCTTTTTTAAAGTTGACCGTTAAATAAAGTTTGTGGGAGACTCCGATTTGTTTTATATAAGCAAAGCGTCAAATCTACTATAAAGAATGAAAAATGATTTAATTATTATACAGGGTGAATGATTATATATGTAAAAGCTTTAAAGGTGTCAAAGTATTGGTCAGCAAAAAAAATTGACACTTATAAAGTGCTCCCTCTGAAATAATGACATTATTTATTTTTTTCTCTAGAAATCCTACATAACAATAACATCTTTCAATAAAAAGTGTGCAGGAACAAACAGAAAATATTCATTAATTTCAATATATAGTGATTTGATTTTTATATCTACGTTTAATTGTCTAAATTGTCCGAAGTGGCAGTATCAGGAGCATATAGGTCGTGCAATTCATGCCAGCAGTAGACGCCGCGTGGGTAGCTTTCTAACGAGAACACCCTGGATGCTGGCATCTGAAGATTAGTTATCGTGACGATCTTTGAGGATAGTGTATGCCTTGTGGGCGTCTATTGGCTGAAAATAAAAAGAACTATATATATTTTAACATCTATAAAGCTTTTAAATCACTAACCGATCATCCTGTATAACACATGAAAGGAAAAATGTAAACGAATTCTTCATGAATCCGCCTACGATTCCTCCTTTTTGGTGAGATTTATGTTCTTTGACGAGCTTGCGTATTTAGTTACCTTGAAATTAAAGAAATTAATGAATTGAATAATAAATGAAAAAGGAATGAATGAGAAAAACTGATGTAGCTTTTCAATGCTTGTATATAAATGTATGTTTATAAAAACATTACCGATTTTTTGAAACACCGTTACATAAATAAATAAAAGAATCAAAAACGAATTATTTTTACCCAAGACCCGACTTCGTTCTAGTTAGCAAGTCTTTCTATAGACAATGTATACACGTTTTTATAATAGGATATCAGAAAATGTACAGATAGCGTCTATTAAAACTTATTTCAAATTTTTTGTAATTCTTATGTTTGTTTTGCTCTGATACATTTTGTCGGTACAGGTGATAGATTCAGCTTGATGTCAGCAAGACACAATCCATCTTAAATTGAATAAAGATTTTTAGAAAATGATTTTATTTTTAAAGATAAAATACATTAAAAAAACTTTTAAGTTAAACGGTTTTTTGATACCCATATTGTTGTGGTTGTGGAAAAATATGTACCTAGTCCGCCATATTGGAAAGGCGTCCATCTTGAATTTTAAATTTTGACATAAACATCGTGTTTTACTAGTGCAGCCCTTTCATTTGACCCATATTGAAGGGGTTAAGCAATAATATGTAATCCGCCATTTTGTATCGGTGGCCATCTTAGATTTATAATGTTATTGATTTTATTATATTGTATTGTCATCTAAATTAAATGTGTGTACCAAATTTCAGATCAATCTGACAACGGGAAGGTGCTAAAATTTCAATTTCTAATTTTGATCCAAATAAACAAATTCTGTACGGGTCGAATTAAATAAAACCGTTTAATAAGTAGATATGAGGTCGGAAAACTAAAAGAGATATACGAAATATATAATCCAAAAGTTCAGACTCCCGTCTTCATTCTGGAGTCGAGTGTTAAACAAATAAGCAACCTTCGCAGGGAACCCCGTACCGTGCCTCAGCCCGCACTTCAGTCGTACCCGAATGAATGAACTTTTTTCATTCCACCACACTCTAGGTGTTGCCTCTCGAATTAGTTTTTTTCAGCCAAAAGCCGTACAGTGCGCAGTAGAGCTTTTAACTGTTTGAGGTTGTTGTTTTATAAATTCATTATGCAGTACATATTATGTTTTATGTTGCATATTACAGTATTTACCCAGCAGTAGAAGATTGAGACTTGCGATCATAGGTCGCGAATTCGATTCCCGAGCTATCTTATATAATTCACACTTAATGCCCATGAACTAGTTTCCAGAATATTTAATAAAATGAGGCGTTACCTCGCGGAAGTCCATCCTAAGTAAGAAAAGGACCAATATTTAGCCACTTCCGCACATGCAGTGCGACTTTCATTGCACGACTACCACTGCATGTGCGGAAGTGGCTAAATATTGGTCCTTTTCTTACTCAGTTTCCAGAAGATGGGCAGCAGCGTTCTTTACGTATATACATCTATATATATATATATACATATACATACTATGGTATATATATATATATACTTATATATATATATATATATATATATATATATATCGCCGTCGCGATCGTCAAGCCGCCAGCCAAGCGTGGCAATTATGTTATATTCCTCCAAAGATATGTATGTATACCTCGACTATTTGTCGCGGACAAAACAGCGCTAGATTTATGGCGTTTAGTAACCATGCCTTCGTTCCCAGGACTGAAACTTAGCGAGCGCGTTGTATCGGATTTTTACCTGGAATATGTTTGTTAAAGAGGCTAGTGCAACACCAAGAGCGTATGCAACTTCCCTGTCATTTATTCTTTACAGTAGAGTCAACAATGTTTGAGAATTGGCATTGTAAATATTTTTCCGAGACATGACTTAAACGAAGTTTGTTTTTGAGAAGATTTAATTAAGAAATAATTAATAAAAAAATAACTAATAAAATAAAATTAATGTAAACGTACATAACATCGTACTCGTAAACAAAGCTTAAAGATCTAAAAAAATAAACACCGGATGGCCTGAATCTTTTCCCGTCTTTTCTCTATCTGTTTCTCTTTATTAATCTATCTCTATTCCAGATGTAATTAAACATTGTATGCATAATCAAAGAAAGGTTTAGTCAGGTTCAAAGTTAAAATAGCTTTATTATATAAGATCACCAAAATAAAATATAATTGTATGTTTAAAATTAAATTTATGTTAGTTCGTAACACGCCACCTATTGAGAAGAACTAACTAAAAACTCAATGGGGTTTTTATTTATTTTTGATGTTTGTATTAACAAATAAAAAAATCTTTCTAATTAGAATAATTCATTTCCAAACGTTTTGATCGTGAACACGTGGGGCTCCTTACGCCATAACATCGCTACGAATGTTTCGTAGATGTGATAAGTAAGTGCTTGTGTTGTTAATTATTTTGACTGATAATTCGTGTGCCGTAAATCCGAGTGCCGTTTCCTTGACGCTGACACGAGCCACGCCACGTTACTGCCTCCGAGCCTGGTCTTCCACCTTTCCAAGGTGACTGTGGTCGAAAGGTTTATGGAGTCTTTTCTCTCATCAGGCTGCGCATAGATTTTCATCTTATTATCCAATCCGTATATTTATTTAACTCAAGCGAACACTAGCTATTTTCTCGTAAATTCAGTTTGATGTAGTACTTTTTAGTCTTTTCCGGAAAGAAGTTGGTAGCTGCTGAAGGATGTTACAGCTACATCGATCTTAGGCGTTGGATGCGTCTTGTTCTGGTAAAGCATAGCGTGGTGCTATACTTTGTTATTAAAGCTTTGATTACTGGTATGTAGTCGGCCGCCTGGACAATCAGTTGGTTCAGGTGGTGTACGACATCGTCGAAATATTTTCTTAACACCTCTCCGAAATACACTGTTATAGTCGAAAGGTTTAAGTCTCTCTGAATGTCGACATTTTTTGGTTGGGTTCCGCTTCGGTTGCTTTCCGGGTGAAGTGATTTTGGATCACTTGCAGGCAATTCAATTTGCCCTTATTGACACGGGCGAAGGTGTCACTCGTATAAGACATTATTATCCTTACGAAATCCTTATGAACACGTTCTTGAAAGATATTTGACCACTTTTAAAAGTATATAAGTGTTTTTAATTTAAATTACTATTAGTTTTTTTTTTAATAATTTTCAAAATACCAACTCTATATTTTTCATAGCTCTTGATACAAATAAGCAGACGTGTGTGAGTAGAGATGTTGCGAAACGTGCCCCTTCTGTCCATATTTCGCACGTCTAGTTCCTCTACAGACATCTCTACCATGCTAACAACGCTTAGAATGTTCTGGAATTTTTTTAATGACCAGTACATTACATAGCCGTATGCCTTTAAAAAAAGGAGAGACATCTAAATGCAAATTATCTGGAACACATAATGTACAATTTTAAATTTGGTCACATTTGAACATGGAAATATATATCTTCATAAATTGGTAAGGCCAGGTCTCTCATATTGGAGCTAAGAGTCAATACATTTACTATAGATAAGCAATGCTGTCAAAATAAATAGGCAATGCATAACATAAGCTGCCAGCTCTTCAATAATTTGTTAGTGATGTATCGCAACTCTCTCTCTCTCTCTCTCTCTCTCTCTCTCTCTCTCTCTCTCTCTGGCGGCACGGATCTTATCTAGTCTTAGCTTTCTTAACAAACATCTGTTTTTAAAAACTTATGCTTTAGCAGTAATGGATATAACTCTGCGCTGGGCATACTTATTTTTTAATACTCGTTCTGTGCTTTGTTTAGGGCAGAGAAGTTGAAATGCGGGTGTAATTTTTTTTCATTTTTGATAAACATTTAGAAGAAGAAGTTGCTCACGTACTACTGCAGTGTGCGAAGGTAGTGTCCTTCCACCCGCTTTCGTTTACCATGGGATTTCTTCGAGATCACAAAGCGTCGAGTTCAATTGACTTGACTAAAAACCAACCTTAAAGTGAGATGAGCGCACTAACAAGCTGGTTTTTATAACCATTGCTCGGTTGCGAAAACCAGGTCGTTCAGTTTGTTGGACGTACACGTCCTCCTATGTTCTACAGTTGTTCACCGTTCAGTTTGTCGGACGTACACGTCCTCCTATATTCTATAGTTATTCACACTGTTTTTTTATGAAAGTTTGATCTTTAAAGTCAGCAAAAAAAACATAATAGTAAACAATCTAAATACTATGTAAATTATCATTGAAGTAATACTACAGTTCGGTAACAAAATACTTCTTCAACTAGAACGTCCCAAAAAAAATTCTATTGAAATCATGACATGTTTGGAATTCTCGTAGGTTCTTTTAAGACGTGGTATTCATAGAATAAAATTCTATAGAAGTTTTAATTTAATTAAACTCTTCGTACATTCCTCTTGACACCCAAAAGTTGGTCACTATAAAGAGATCTATATCAAATTTTCTAATAAAGATGAATTATAAAAAATGTCGAAATGTTCTATTTTACATTTAAAAATGGAGAACCGAAACTCTCGCATATGCCAAATCATAAAGAAGCCAACATTTATCATTTACGAAAATCCTTAGTCGTTTCTGCTACATCTATGCTATACTATATCTAACAAGAAAAACAATCATTGAAAAATATATGAGCCACTCAGAAGCCAATACGGTTACGTCCAAAACACCAAAACTGAAAAAATTAATGTTTTTTGAAACATTAGTTTTAAAAATTCTTGGTTTATTAATTTAATTAGAAAAGTGTATAAAGTCTTTTTTCGAGGTGTAAACTCTGCAAAAAAAAAACAAGATATGTACAGGATGTCTAAATAAAAAACGTAAGTATTTATTGAAATACTCGTATACAGCATCTTAAAAATTTTAGGACTCATACCTTTTGGCAGCTAAAATAGATAAGAAATTTATGTAACGATTACAGTTACTATGAATTTCGCGTTTTTCAGTGTTACCAACAAATATCGAAAGAACAAAAATAATTAAATTTTTAAGTTTACGTAAAAAATATTGATAAATTTAAAAAAAATTGATTTACAGAAGCTATTAAAAAAGGGCTGTCTGACCTATAAAAAGTAACCAACTAGTAAATCCTTTAATAAGTAAGAAGATTATTATTTATTTCATAAAAATTTCCAAAAATCCGAAGATATAAAAAAATGGACTTAAACGCATTGGCTTCTGAGCGGCTAATATCTCAGTATTTTTATTTCTTTATTCGACAATTAAAAACGCTACAACCAAACTTGAAATTTCGTGTTATAACTAATGTATATACGCCCATTGCAAGACAGCTTCTCCCAAAGATATCTATGGAGGGATATACCATAATCGCCACACTTTGCAGACAAGTTGGCGATCGCAGTGTAGTATTGTGGTAAGCATAGGTCTTTGCTGCCCATCATCTAGAAACTTATGTATATGCTATTTGTTGTAATTGTTGTTGTGCTGCTAGCCAGACTAGGCTTTGTACAGCTTCATCGAAATTGATTTATGTGTAAGCAGTGGCAATCCTATATAATTAAGACAGAAATTGTGTATTATATACGGTTATAGACCGGGAATTGAACCCGCCACCTATGATCGCAATAGTCCTCTTCCGTCGGGCTACCATTGCTCGACGATCTTTGTATGGTATAAACCAGACAGAGATTTATACTACTACTAGCTGACCCGACAGACTTCGTCCTGTCAAAAAGATTTGTAATGTGCCAGTTTTTTGTTCCTACCTATTTTATAGTCAGAGCAAAAAATTCTCCTGAACATAACCGTCACCCTGGTGATAGGGCGTTTTTTATAAAAAAAAGTAATTAAATAAAACAGATATAAGCACATAAAAGTGAGTAATCGGTTTTTTGTTAACCATGTGAATCATAATTATTAACAAAAATCAGTTTTATTTTCATTGTAGCGCTTTTTGATATACGATGTTTTTTGTTTGATTACCTGGCGCATAGACAAACAAATCTGATGGTTTAGGTTAGGTAAGATTTAGTCATAACGCATTCCAATAGAAAATTTAAATAATATAACATATTCCAGAGTGATCACTCTATTTATTTATTGTGAATTTAAAAAAAAAAAACTATTTTTTGATCGATAAATACTGCAATGCAGTTTTTAGATGACGATATATTTTCAGTGCGTGAACTGTAAAAGACGTGAAGTCTAAATAACCATTACATTATTTGCAAAATTGAAGAATTTTTTAAAAAAACCTTCTACAAAATATTGAAAAAATGTAAAAATAACATGAATGAAATCATTAAAGTCTTCTTACATTTTTAACTAAAGTGAATAGGGGTAAATTTTTATATTTATACATTAAAATAGCTTCAATATTTAGATATAAACACAGATCTTGGCTATATAATAATACTATCACAAAGACTCCGTCTTTCGTACAGCTACCATTAAACAAAAGACTATATTTGCACCACTAACGAGTCATGGCAACTCAACAGAAACAACAATTACTCTGATAATTTCAGTTATACTGCGCAGAGTTGAACTCTAAACGGAACCACTGATTAGCATATAAAACGTCACAAATTCTTATTTTTATGAGTAAAGTTCCCTATCTAAGAAGTTCCGGGGATAATAGGTTTAATTTGCATTCAAACGAAGACTTTGTTTCGAGGAATTTCATCGACCGATCTGAAGGAATCATTTGAAATATGCAGTGCCGTATACGGCATAATTATTTTTCTCTATTTTACACACTGCAACTTCTAAATCGAAAGTTAAAAACATTTTTGTTAAATTAATATATTTGAAACGATACGAAATTTTACTATGTTAGCATATGAATACTGACCAAATGTAAGCATGTTGAAATTCAACCCGAAGTAACTCATAGAGTAGTTAAATATAAAATATGTTTTATATTAATTAGTAAAATAATAAATTTTATACGGTATAATAATACATGGTATTCATGAATAAAACATCGTAAAAACTGAACAGGAGGCCTGTTCAGTTTTCACGTATTTTCTGAATACGAAACACAGGCAATGTGTTTCGCAATGAATGCGAGATAACTAAATACGTGTTAAACATGAAAATGTTTTCTGCTGCGTGCATTATTTTTAATTAACAAAATAGCAACCTGCTTTTTGAGAAAAGCTCAAAAAAGTTAATATTTTAATCCTTACATTTGTTCCTTTTTTAATTCAACATCATATTTGATAATGAAATTCTTCCTCATCATCTTTTCATCAGATGGACGCCCACTGCATGGTCTGACCTTCCTCAAAAATCGGTACGATGACTAATCAGTAACTTCCCAGGATCTAAACTATCTATCTATTGTATCGGACACCTTTTTGCTGTTAACCTTACAGCATTTTCAGCTTCATCGGGTCCGTGAACTATATAAAACTATAGGATTCGGATTTTCGAACCTGCATTAGGCACCCAGTTGGAGGAAGAGGAAGTAACAGGCAGACCGCCCGAGGACACAATCCCCGCGCGACCCAGTCGACCAGCAGAACTCGCAGCTCGTGTGCTTGAGTCTGGTCGAGTCTGTGTTGCTGATCGTGTGCTGAGTGAGGAGTTAAGTATGGAGGGCAGCGTGGACCACTCGACAATCTAAGGAAGGATGCTGATCCTACCTCGGATCGCCCACGCTTTTCGCAGCGGCGGCGTCGTGTGGCCGTTTACATTACTGACGGTGGAGAGTGTTGGGCTTGATTTTTGAGCAACGCACGCGTTTTTTCGTGCGGTGAGCGGTCGCCAGTGAAATGGCAGCAATAGATGGTGAGTTTACGCTTGCAGTGTAGTGAGTGTCTGAAGCGTGTGGTGATTGATGAGTATGTCGTCGACCCACGCCGTTTATACCGGCTCGTGATCGCCACTTGAGAAACTTTTAGCCCCAACGGCTATCGGTTGTGCGAGCGGTTTGCCCCACCCACTGACAATTCAAACGAGCAATTCTTAGAACTACGTCGGTGATCTATGTTCTTCTGCGGAACTCATTTCTGCTTCAATCTCCCAACGAAACTCCGAGCATAACCCTATTCATTTAATGGAATCAGGCGTCCATCTTAAGTAAGAAAATGACCAATATTTAACCACCTCCGCACATGCAGTGGTAGTCGTGCAACAAATGCACCGCCCGCCAGCCCGCTGATAAATGCGTATGCAGCAAACAATGCGAATCGCACAACCGCCACCGCCTAATTACTCAACACGTGTTTCACCCGTGATGCCCCGTGGAGGGGTGCATTGCGCACCACTGCATGTGTGGAGGTGGCTAAATATAGGTCCTTATCTTACATAACCCTATTCATTGCTCTCTGGGTGTAAGCCTTCATATGAGGCTCCGTAAGTGACCGTGTCTCCGATCGATATTAAAATTATAATACATTATATACGTATGTATATATATATATATGTGTGTATGCCTGTGTGTGTCTGTGTATGAAAGTACGTCTGTTTGTCTGTACTCGATAGATTTAAAAACCCCACATCATATAGCCGTGAAGATATAGTATATTATTAGGTACATCCCCGGAGGTTATAGAAAAAAAGTTTTTTTCGTCAGTTTATTTTTGAGATATCAATATTGCCATTTTTTTAAAATGTTTAATCAAATGCATAACATAGCAACAGGTGAACGGATACACCTAGTTTAATCTAAATATCATCACCGCCAATCACATAATGGAAATCCACCATCAACTGTATTCAATAATCACCTTTCAGATGGTCAGATCAGGTTTATTGGAGATAAATAATTTCAGATTAATCGAATAAAATCTAAATTTATCAATTTTACAATCAAATTAAACTCACCTTAATAATTTTGTCTTTGTGTTTGATGAAAAAAAAACATCTACTAAGTTTTAAATTTAAACTAAAGTATTTAAAAGGTAAATATAATGTTAAAAATTTTTTTGAAAAAAAAATTTACTGAGTTGGCAAATCGCAAATCATGATAATCTCTCATTAAAATTGTAATTAGTAAAGTAATTTTATATTTACAAAACAATTAGATTGTTTATAATATTATTACTATTGTTGGCAAACTTTCATAAATAAAATGAACAAGCAGAAACTTATTGGCAATGTGTTAGTTTGAACACGGAAACAAATAGATCACTAAGTTAAAAAACAGCAATGAAATTAAATAAATAAAGAAAATTTAGAAACAGTATACGCGAAATATTATGCCGTGCGAATTTATTTCACAAACCTAAACAATCTCACTCGAGGCAACAACAGATAATATCTACGGAAGGGTGGGGCAAGTTTAATTCAGAGGCGGAGAGCGGGAATGTCATTAATATTAAAAAAAATTATTACGAATCTCACTCGGAGTAGTCTCTTGCAAATATTTATTTACAATGCGTAAAAACTATAATATATATATATATATATATATATATATATATATATATATATATATATACGCGTGTGTGTGTGTTATAGTTTTATAATAAAAGTCTATATACAGATTTAAGTATGTAATAGTTCTCGAGGATCATCGAAGGGAAATTATTAACTTAAGCTCTTATTTAACCTTACTTGCTTCTAACATAAAACTTGACCCAAACTCATCACCAATATTTGAGCCAATGTAACTATTTTAATTGATACCCTACATTGTACAGTAAAGTATATAGACACATAGGCATACACAGAGACATACACAATAAATTGTACTTACTCCTGTAAAACTAACTACATCCAAATTTTTGAGGACTATGAAAAATTCGATAAAGAATCACGTCGTATCCGACATGTACATCAATTAGTAAATAACTTTCAGTAAAAAATATCTCAGAGGGGGATGAACCGTGATCACCACGTCTTGCGGGCGGGTTGGCGATAACATTTTGGTATTATGATACGGTAAGCACACTGCTGCCCACCCTCTGAAAATTTGTTTGTGCGCCTACAAATCCTGTATATTAATTGTACTAATTGTGAATTACACAAGATTTTATTCCAGGAATCGAACCCGCTACCTATGATCGCAAGTCTTAGTCCTCTACCCGCTGAGCTGCCACTGCTCTTTCTGATTTACTGAGTTCTCATTTTTTTATATTGACCCTCATTTTAGATCCTCTCGTTCCACCTGCTTTGTGGCGGACGTGTTTATGTGCGTTACTTCGTGGAAGTCCATCCTAAGTAAGAAAAGGACCAATATTTAGCCACTTCCATTTCGCATTTATCAGCGGGCTGGCGAGCGGTGCATTTTATTGCACGACTACCACTGCATGTGCGGAAGTGGCTAAATATTGGTCCTTTTCTTAGTTACAAAATGAGTTTTTCACATTCTCTTTTGTCCTTCGAATTATCTTTTATTCATACATTTCTATTACGCTTCACATGATCTGTCATTCTTCGATTGAAGATCTTCTGTCTTATATCTTCTACCTTTCCTCTTCTACATTCCTAGATCACAGTTTTTTACATTAGTTATCACAGATTTTTTATAAAATACTTGATATTTGTTTTATTTATTTACATTTCTTTTATTACCGACATCTAATTGGTTATAAGGCATGACTTAACTAAGACAATGATGAATTATTACTTGTAAAGATTGTAGATAAAACTTTGTTATTGTAACTTATTATATTTATATCGCCTATTGCCTATGAATTGTACCACACGCATTTGGAGCACGCCCGTCGCACGTCTGGTATTATCCAGAAAATATTCTAGTCACAACACCAGCCCCTGCGGAAGGAGTGTGTTTCGCTAACCGATACTTCATCACGAACCACCGTTTGTCAATGCTCGAAATCCCTTCAATTTACGCTTTTCGTGCTCGTATATTATAATATTTATTGTAATACTTTAAACCAGATTACGAACCTTTTAATAACTATGTCTTAAATCATTTAAAAACACCTCGCTTTGTAAAATTTATCATTTACTATAGCTTTTGCCTTTATATTTAATTTTATGTTTTATTTATTGCTACATAGCTTTTACAGGTGATAGGTTATATATCTCTCTCTGTGTTTGGCACTAATCGGTGTAACATAACTCCTGAAGATGCCCTGTGGAGGGGTGAAACACGTGTTGAGCAGTTTGGTGGTGGCGGTTGTGTGATTCGCATTGTTTGCCGCATACGCATTTATCAGCGGGCTGGCGGGCGGTGCATTTCATTGCACGACTACCACTACATGTGCGGAAGTGGCTAAATATTGGTCCTTTTCTTACTTAGGATGGACTTCCGCGAGGTAACGCCTGATTCCATTAAATAGGTTATATATGTAAAAGCTTTTCAAAAATGGGCGAGGGATATATATATATATAACCGTGCCATACCTTTAAATCTTTTACACCTATTTTCAATCACTCTGTATAAAGGGATTACTATGAAATTCTTGTGCATTCGTGAACTCTTGTCAGAGTGGCCGCGGCCATGCTCCATTCGATTCTGGTACCACCACTACTCTCGCTATGAGTTGTAATGTAGCAGTATTAGTATTTCACGTGACAGCTTTCACCCTCAAATATATTACTTTAATTTGTCTTATTGAACACTAAAACTATATAAAAACGAAAAGTAAATGTAACAAAATAAGATAGATAACAATTAAAAAAAATAAACCATTCATATAGAAGTACAAAAGGCGGTCTTTGCGCTCGAGGCGATCTCTACCAGACAACCTTTGGATGGAGATGAGAGACATGAAGGAAAGTGCAGTCAAGGGTGTACAAAATAAGGAAACCTTGAATATATATTACACATTTCAGAGTATAATACACTTGCACATATAAACAAATAAAGATATATTTATATATAAATATATATTGTTGTATTCTATTAAAATGCGGAAGGACAATTACTTCTAGCAGTACAAAGCACATAGCTGTAAATAGTAAACAATAAATAATTTTAATCCGACTTATTCAGTTTTTCTTTCCATATTATCATCACGCTTTTTTTTATTTTTAAAACGATTTATTTTTAGATATGGTGTACCGTAAATTTAAGCGAATGAGATATATTCACATATTAGAATTCTCTACGCCTGTAACCTATCAAACTAAATATATATAATTCTATATATATACATACATAAAAAATTTCCATGTCACAATGTTAGTTACCGTACTCCTCCGAAACGGCTTGACCGATTTTTACCAAATTTTATATGCGTATTCAGTAGGTCTGAGAATCGGCTACTGTCTATTTTCCATATCCCTAAGTGATAAGGGTGGTCCACCCCTAAATTTTTTATTTTATTTTTCATACAGAATTTTTTTATTTTTTTATGATACAGCATACAAAATAACATACAAATCTACCCCCTCTACGATAAACCCTTATTTTTTATTTGTTAATTAAAAACTTTATTTTATACGTATATATTACGACAAACACACATTACAGACGTATAGACAGTATAAATATTTTTCAATTTCTTCTAAAATTATTGATTTTTGAATTTAGGTATATAACAGTAAACAAGGTAAATATTCACCCCTTTAAAACTTTTACACATAAAACCAATCACCTGGTAGATTCAAATATGAAATAGTGTTTTGGTTGTTTTAATAAAAATGTTGAATAAAAAGAATTGGAGAAGATCGTGATATGAAAATTGAAATAGGAAAACTTTTAGTCAATAGAACCTGAAAAACAATTCTCGTACTATTCTTATCTCCCAGCCTGTCGGGTTAGAACAAAGTTGGCAATGCTCAAATTTTCTATTCAATATACTGTCGCGCGTACGCTTGGACGAAGAGACTTCGTCGGCAAGCTGTCGCTGATCCGCGCTCCGTTGGACCGAAACGCGCGGGCTGCTTACGTGTGAGGCAACCTTTATGTTGCGCCGTTTTAAACATATTTCCAGCCTTAAATTGAGAAGAGAAAATTGTAAAAATTTTTAACAAAAAAAAAAACTATAAATAAATTCAAAATTAAGTAAAGAATACACTTTATAATAATTCATTTATATGCACAAGAAGAGGAATTTGGAAAATATGAAAATATTCGTATATTTAATACGTCGTCGATTCAGCTCGTAGACGCCCACTGCAAGGAAAAAATCTTCTCCACAAATATCTATTGGGGGATATACCAGATTCAAATCACGTCGTTTGGCAGGCGAATTGGTGATCGCAGTACTGTATTATGGTGTAGCGAAATAATGACAGTTGTCAAAATGCTTTCGCTTATCTGTCAATCCATCGGTCTACGCATGCGCAAAATGTAAGGACGCGCGGCGTATGATTTGTAGGCGGTTGTCAAAACCGCGTCTCACGCCGAAATATAAAAATGGCGGCGTCAAGTGACATATGTGTTGTTGTTTGTGAATTTGTTTTTAATCTTTAGTGCTGTAATGGAATATGGAATTAAAGACTGTCTTCTACCAATTTGAATCAATGTTTAATATGTACAGATGAGTGGTGAAAGTTTTATGTAAAAAGTATTTCATTCGTATGACAAATAATTTATTACGGCGTTGGTGTGTCTGAAGTTGTAGGCGGATGACTTTTAAAATAAACTGTGTCTATATTTCATACAAGCGTTTTAATTTTTGTGCTTGTGGCGTGCATATCGCGCGCCACTCAAACACGCGTTGCCTAGCAACGAGCTCTTACCCACGTGACCGTCGATCGCATCGCGGCGGCGGCGGCAATGAAACGGATAAATGACAGATGGCGCCACAGTAGACGCAACAAAAGTTTGCATCGCGCTGTTGAGAGTCTCCGCGCTCATTATAAGTGCTAGCGGAGGTGCGGTCAACATTAACAAGAACCTACCGAAGAACAAGAAGCTACTGAAGGGCAAGAAGCTACAGTACTACAACCACTCCTACATGCTTAAAGCTCGTTAGGTGATGTCTCTAATATTACCTACCTAACCTGTTAAACTCCGCCACAATGGTACGTGAACAGTGGCAATCCTATAATAAATCCACATAGTGCAAATTATAAAATTGTATTGATCTATGATCGCATGTCTCAGTCCTCTACCGCTTGGCTACCATTGCTCAACCTATTTTTAATTAAAACAAACATATCTATTACTAATTGAGACTCCACTAATAGATAGTTATCCTTAACAAAAACAATTATATGATAAAATAGAATTTAATTTGTTTACTGTTTACAATAATGATAGTAATTTGTGTAAAACAAAATTATTAAGACAATTAAAATAGCTAGGTTTTAGTTGTATTTTATTCGGTAAAATATTATGTATTCTGGCCACATAGAAATTAGCAACAATAACTGTCACTTTTTCTTTTATAATTTTACTTTGTAACTCAATGCATGTCTTATTTTACTTTTAAAAGTTAACAGCAGTTTTTTTAAATAAAAATTAAAAATCTCGTTTATTGTAAACGTCTTTTTAAATCCATTTTATTGGTTTTTTGGCCCTGTTTTAGTGGCTTCTATTTAGGTTATAATTTTTCAAACATTTTTAATTGATTTCCATTTGCATCTTTCATACTTCTCAATATCATTAATTTTTTTCCATACTTACAATTCATACATCGCCTCAATCACCTTCCTTCCAGAATTGTACAATTTTAACATTTATTATTTTTTTACAATTAACTTATTCTTTAATATTGTTTATTTTCTTATTATATATATCGTGCCTAATACTATAATGTAATAACAAACAAAGTGTTTTGAATATTCTGGTGTTTTTTTTTAATTTATTTATCGCTTCTTTTTGTTTAACCTACTTACTTACTTTTTTGCAGGATACCAAAAAGGTCTGTGGATACTCCTTTTTACTCATCAGTAAGGCTGTGTTTTACTTCCATATTCTCTCTTTTAACCAAGACTGTTATTCTGCTCTAACCGCGTCAAATACGATTACCATTGGTATTTTTTTTTAATTTATTACCAAGAACTTATTAAAATTCACTACGGTCACAATCATTCGTGGCCGATTTGAATTTGGACGCCATCTGTAATGTGGTAGCTGTCGTTGTGTTCGAGTCGTGTAAATTATAAATACTCTTTGTATATGTGTAAATACATCATCGATCACTCTTGCCTATCATCTTCTTCTCCATAATGCTCGGATGGTAACTACCATCCGCTCGCTTTTCCATCTGCAATTCAAATAAATGGATACACAATCATAATTTTAGTCGCATACGTCCACTGCTAACCAAATAATTATTTACATAAAACAAAACGAATGTCGAGAATGGATATATATTTTATTAACACTTTTTTATACTAATAATTAATGAATTCTAGATTTTTTCTACTAAAAACACTTTTACAAAATGGTGGATTGATTTCGGTGAACACGTCACGGATTTAGCTATTATATACCATACCATATATCGACCATAAGCTACTGGCTCTCGCAACTGATCTTTATTACAAATATCTGTTTACTCAAAGTGTTTCGGACTCCTCTGTGAGGCCATGTTCGCCATGCCATCGCGACAATTTATTCGCAAAAAGTTCATTGTCTCTAAAAAATCAATCCAATTTTTTTTACTACAAACACATTTCTAATAAAATCAAAGAAAACTTTAGAATTTTTTTCTTTGAAAAATACCGAATCGAAATATTGTTATATCAGTCGGTCAACAAAACAGCAGACAAATCGTACGGGAACAATAAAAGGATACGTTTAACAAGTATGGCTTACTTTACTCTCAGCCGATTCCGCGACTTTTGACCCCTACTATTATATCAAAACTCATAAAGTTCTCGAATCGAAAATACGTTATAAACATAATATTAACAAAGGTTAAAAAAATTACAAGAATATTAGCATTAAAATTTTTATTCGTAGATATCTGGTAACATAAAGTAGTTAGTTTGTTATAATAAGTTATAATTTGCGTTGTAATCAATGTGTTGCGTGAATACGTTTTAATATAGTTAGTCTTAATACGAGGGCCAAACTGAAAGTTTTTAGAACTGGCAACTTAAAAGCATTATATTAAAAAAATAAGTTTAAATTTTGAAAATAGAACTCTTTACCAATAATATTGAGTATACATTTCATTCATTTGTCATTTGTTTTACGATTTGGAGGCAAATTGAAAATTGTCTGTGCACGTCAGAATGAATTTATGCCGAGAAAATTTTCGTGCAATGATTTTTTATGACTTTCGATGTCATATAAGTCAACAAGAAAGTTATGATAGACTTCGATTGGCTTTTCACGATGAAGCCCCGTCTCGTGCCACAGTTTACAACTGGTTTAATGAATTCAAACGTGGTCGAACTAATCTCACCGATGATTTGCGTGAGGGACGGCCTTCTACAGCGACGACTGAAGACAATATCAGTGTTGTGCGGCGTATGATAGAGACTGACAAAAGAGTGACCTATCAGCAGATTCGGACAAGTCTAGGCATAGGTATGAGTCAAGTGCACAAAATCCTCCATGAACATTTAGCGGTCAGGAAGCTTTGTGCCCGCTGGATACCGCATAATTTGACCGAGGCTCAAAAACTCCGCCGCGTTGATTGGTGCCGAGAAATGATCCAAAAATTTAACGGAGGTGACTCAAATGCTGTGTTCGACATACTAACGGGTGACGAAAGCTGGATTTACTGTTATGATCCGGAAACCAAAAGACAGTCTGCTCAGTGGGTGTTTCCTTCCGAAGAGTTGCCAACTAAAGTGAAGAGAGGTCGAAGTGTTGGAAAAAAGATGGTGGCCTCGTTCTTCGGAAAGACAGGTCATTACGCGACAGTTGTCTTAGAGGATCAGAAAACGGTTAATGCAGAGGGGTACACTAACAACTGTTTGCCACTTGTCTTGGAAAAAGTTCGAGAGAAACGACCTCGCAGCAGGATCCTCCTTCATCACGACAATGCCTCGTCGCACACCGCCAGGCAAACGATCGACTATTTGGCGACCTCAGACGTGGAATTACTGGGTCACCCGCCGTATAGCCCCGACCTCGCACCCTGCGATTTTTATTTATTCCCGAAAATAAAAGAAAAACTTCGAGGAAAACATTTTATGGACGCCGAAGAAGCAGTGGCTGCGTTTCAAAACGCCGTCGAAGAGACCCCTAAGGCCGAGTGGGCAAGGTGCTTTTCTCAATGGTTCCATCGAATGCAGCGATGTATTGATGTAAATGGACGCTATTTTGAAAAGTTATAATAAAACTAATAACTTGCTAGAATGCTTAGTTTCTGATTTTCTAAGAACTTTCAGTTTGACCCTCGTATACGAGATTCTTTGCTGTATCGTCCTTCGAGTTTCTTTTGAAAGCTATCTCCACATGTCTCGCTATAGTCCACTAAATATTAAAAAAGCCTCTCTATGGAATACGACCACCGAAGTACAAATTAGCTATACATTCACACTTTTAAAACTTTAAGACACACAATTACTTTTTATTGCAAGGTCCAAATATCGACTCGTAATAGTAAATAATGATGTACTTATCCAATTGAGATGTACAAACTGTGCAAAAAAATAAAAAAGAATGTTTTTTATAACATGCATTTAAGTTTTATTATAAAAAAAATATATCGATCGAGTTTTCGTAGTAGGGGTTCACACTCGTGTGTATTAGACTCTGCATTATTCGCCCGAACAACTTGAATGTTTGTCGCAATAAACATTGCTCGCTAGTTCTATGTGTTTATAGGCGATGCTAGGTGCATCCTATACCTTGCATACATGACTAACAAAATAGCATAGCACCCAACATGACTTCGATTATATTTTATATAATAACTATAACTTGTTTAGTGTTGGTAACTAACTAAAGGCTTATTTTATTAGAGCGCTGGACTAAGCTGTTTTTTTTGTTCATCGTGTATCCTCATTCCTGATTGGTTCTCATAAAGAAATCTCGAGTCTAGATCCTCTTGATGAATGTAAACTGGTCAATAAAGCCTAGAGTGGGAGACTAAGTTTCATTACAGATCTGTCAAAATTTTTAATCAAAAGTAAAACAAAAAAAATCAAAGCATTCGTATCAGTACGTTGATTTAATTAAATATAAACTCGTAAGTGATTTAAGACCGAATTATCGATTCAGAGTTATCGATAGACCCTTGTGCTTTGTATGCGGACCCGTCTACGGACTAACATGGAATGGGAGGAGCTTAGGTTTTATCATAATACTAACTTACGCCCACCATCTCAACCAAATGGGAACGAATTAATTAAAATACTTCTTGTATTGTCATCAGGGCTAAGTGTTTGTTTTAATTTTCATATAAAACGCATTAAAGTACATTGTTTCATTTTAAAAAAAAAACTTAGTAACACTGGCCATTTATATAGAAAACAGCGAACTCGGCCACAGAAGAAAAATATATTTCTATATAAAAGATACTGGGCAAAAGGTCCACTGAACAGATAGCATGCTTCCACGATCCCACGCCACTTGAAATGCACCGTTCCCCGCCAAGTGTTCAACAATGTTTTACTGTATATCAATTATGTGACATTTTTCGTGTGTAAATTTTTTGGTTAAAATTTTAATTAAGACGTATGAGACGCTAACATGCAACGTTACAATGGCTGCCGAAAAATTCTTAATTTAAATTTATTTAATTTTATAGACAGTAAGAAAAGGACCAATATTTAGCCACTTCCGCACATGCAGTAGTAGTCGTGCAACAAAGTGCACCGCCCGCCAGCCCGCTGATAAATGCGTATGCGGCAAACAATGCGAATCACACAACTGCGACCGCCAAATCACTCAATGCGTGTTTCACCCCTCCACGGGGCATCTTCAGGAGTTATGTTACACCAATTAGTGCCAAACACAGAGTCAAAATTTTATACGCATAAAGCCATATACCTATTCTCGGGAACTTTTTACAAGATCAAATTAACGATTAGGAGATCTGTAGAGGAACTAAAATATCTGACATAACCACAGATTAAACAAAAACACTTCGTATTGCTTCATGTTATTAGCTTCCAGCATTCTAACAGATCAATTAATCATTGTAACGTATTCAAATTGATCACTTAATACAAGATTGGAAATGTGTAGATATAGTAGATATACGTAATGGCATTCATTGAATGGCAGGTCACATTTAATCTAACAAGCAAGGGTTATTATTGGAACATGGATCGGGTGTGGTTGCTGTGGACGAAATTTTACAATTGACATCATAACTATATCGACCGTATTCGATCGCTTGGGGCCATTGTATTATTATTTCATTTCAGAATCGCATTAAAATTTATTTTTACTTCAAAATATGAATCTATATGCTATATATATAAATAAATAAATATATATATATATGAATATATATATATATATATATATATATATATATATATATATGTGTGTATATATATATATATATATATGTGTGTATATATATATATATATATATGCATATTACGCTGGTTTGAGGTAGCAGGGTACAAAGAGCGCCTAACCTAAAGCCTCTTTTAGAGTAGCAAAGCACGAGAAGTCCCGTGGGAGCCTCGGCTTGGCCCACACACGCTTTTTTACCGCCTTAGGGAGGTCCCAATCGTGAACGTTTCATAGAGTGACTTAATGCATATTCAACTGGAATGGAAAGGTATTTTGTTGCTTTTTTTCCCGATTGTTCTTATGGCAAAACAGAACTGCTACCATATAATACAAGGGTAAGAACTGTAGAATGATCTCTTATGATGGTCAGTTGTGTTAATAATTAAACATAGAATGTTTTAAAAGTAATATTAAAGTATATATTTAGAAAGTATTAATAATCCATATTAACATTTTATTTCTTTAAAATAAGACGAATAAATAGTAGCAGAAGTAAGGATCTTTATCTCAGAGGCTGTCAATATTGGCAACATTATAGCACATAATTCTACTAAGAAGTAAGTTTCATATAAACACTGTAACACTTACTGACTACTCGTTACTTATCGACTAAGAAGAGAAGACTGTTTTTCCTCAAAATGTAATTTCATTTTGACGAAAGCAGTCTTCTCTTCTTATATTTTATCGTCATTATTTCAGTCGTAAAACGTCCACTGGACATAGGCATACTTAAAGGATTTCTATTAGAACGGGTTGAAATAGGCCTGCATTCAAAGCCTTTAGAAGGAAAGAATAATATAGAAATATATTTCATTTTAATTACTATAGAGATAATGGCTATTTACACATAACAAACCAGAGGTTGATAAACCATGACTTGTAAAAAAATGTTGTGTTCTGAAATTCTCTGCGTGATCAGGTATGCAACGGTACATAGACTAACAAAATTAATAAACATATGCAAGCTAATTAACAAGTTGAAGAAACAGTGGGCAAGTCAGAAAAGGCATGGTAAAGACCACCGAGACCATAAGGTTCCAGAAAAGAGACCACAGACCGAGAAAGGCAGCATAGTACATCCACGGGCAGGTAGACAGATGACATTAGGATCGTCGAAAACTGGTTGCAGGCCGCTTCTAACAGGCCTTGTCAGAAATCTAAGAGGAAAGCCTATATCCACCTGATCTCTGTCATGATAATGATTATGATGATCATCCAAGGGTAACCAAAAACATAGTAATTTAGGTGACCCAGTTTATATGTAAACATCTTACGAAGATATATAATTATTTGACTCAGCCAAAAACGGTTGTCAAAATCGGAGAAGATAAGCGGTCTACTGGAAGAAGTACAAGAGATAGCGTGACACGTTACAGGTCAATCGTGATGACGAAGATTTTGTGGGCCGGACGAGAGATTAAATATTTCGTATATGCAGCAAACTCGCAGGTCTCAAGGTGTAAAATGTAAGCGGAGAGCGTTTTACATTTTTTTATTTTTTTTTACCGAGGATAATGTTCTTAGGATAATGCTTTTTGAATGACTGGCCGTCCATCGAAATAATCCCTTTGTGAGAAAAGTAAATTCCATCTACCTGAGGTAGAAATGATAGTTCAAGATTCCCTTGTTTTCATCTTGTGGGTAAGTAATGAATTCACAACCTCCACTTAGTCTACTAGTAAAATGCCTTGAGCACTAAAAGAGTATGAACTATCTACAATAGATCCTAACAGTTTACAGAAACCTCGGTAAGTAATAGTCCTTAATCATCCTGTAACAGTAAACCATAAACAAATCACCCCTTAGCTGATTCAGACGAATACACAATTTGAAAACAGTTTGCATTTTTATTTATCATAATTCCACCATTAGCAAGATCGTTTCATGCAAAAAAAAAACGCAAGCGCATAGGGATGTGGAAAAATACCATATTTTGCTGTAATAGAGTTTGAAGGGACCGCAACATCAACAACAAAACCAAGCTCTATATTTTTATATGGTCTGGTAATATAGACGCTCAAGGTCGAGGATGTCGAATTCCTTGGCTTCCCATAGACAGCGCACAGGACTAACAAATCCAACTGAAGATGGATAAGAAATCGAGGCGTTCAAACATTTTCCACGCATAGCTCGAAAACCTTGGAACGACCCCATAAAACTAATTGTGGGTAATAGACCAAAACAATGCAATCCTGTGTGCTAGCTAGATCAAACCCTTACCTCTCTCAACATGAATGTTTCTGTAGTCTTACGCGTCGCAGAGAAAAAGGACAGATGAAAGGATATCGTTAGTGATAAGGTTATTGTACAACTGAAGCCTCCAGCATTGAATAACGTAACGAAGAAGATTAGGAAATTGTAATATGTATACGGTAGATTGCAGAACAATGAAGGAATTCTAGAAGATTCCACGGCCTATGGCGTCGTAATATCGCATCGCTTGGGACACATCACACAGTTACCGCGTAACGTACGGACGCGGGGCTGGACGCGCATAACGAATGCCCAAACACTGAATACCTGATGAACAATTTGCATATGTGAATCGCTATAAATTACGGTGACAATGCTCTATCGACATTTATGCCGGACAAATTCGATTCCACTCACACAATCATTCTTTAAAATCACTTTTTTGTATTATTTTTTACTTATGACATCATCTTTTACCTTTACATGTGCTTAATTTCATTTACTTTCAAAATAAAAATGCTACAACAACTATTTATTATTATTTGGCTATTTAACTCACTTCATATGCTTTACATTGTTTTTATTTTACACGATTTTAGTTATTTACTACCATAACACTATGTGTAAATTACATTTTTTTGGAACCGGACTGTCACTGCTGCTTTTATAGCATTTGCAGATTCGAGGGTTTGGGGTGGCAGGGCTCGGAGAGTACCTAACTCAAAACTAGACGGAGTCTGAGAAATTTCTATCTTATAAAAATAATTGTGTTGCAGTAGTTGTTACATTTTGTCTTATAATTAGTATTCAAGCTAACATAACTTTTTTATTCCGGACTCTCATTGCTGCCCAAATGGCATTTGTATATTCCGCGGATTCGAGACAGTAAAGCGAATAGAGCGCTTAACCTAAGACCTATTTTAAAATTACGAAGCTGGGAGGCCGCAGAATTCTTAGATCGCTTCTGTGGATGCTCCATGGAGTAATTAGGCTCAAGATACTCACGGGGAGGACTTGGCTTTGATTCGCTTAGCATGCCAACATAATACACTATCGCTATTCAAACGGCAGAAGAAATCCACACAAGTTCTCGTAATCGATTACGAGACCTATACTCAAAAAGAAGTGTTGTATCCCAACAATAGAAATCACAAAAAAGTAATGTCTTCCTCCTTTATAATATTAATCTTTTTAAACAGCACAATATTTAAATTTCTTACTTTCACAATTCGACATTCATAGAGAAATTACACGAGTTGATTGGTTATAGTTTCTCTAAAAGGGTAAGCTCAATAGGCGACAAAAATCTTTGAAGGTTTTACATCTATTTTGAATTACCTTTATAAAGTTATCACATTGAAATAAGTTACATTTCTTTTTCTTCTATTAGAAGACGATTGGCCAACAACTTCTGGTAGTACATTGTCCACAGACAGATAGCAAACTATAATTAGGTGTTATATTAGTAATGGGGGACCGGAAAGTAAAGTAGGTTTCTTAATTTAAATTCGCACGACTACATTTTTAACAAGTTTTTATATCTAATCAACAATATATTCACCTTCGTTATCAACAACCTTTTGCCATTTAGTGTACTTCATTTAAGTACGCAATGAGCTACCAAATGACAATCAAATATCGACATTATTTTCCGGTCTCCCTAATATTAATTCGAATTTTAAAAACGCTTTTTATTATTACGTTATTTGCCAATTTTAAAACCAATTATTTTTGGATAGGATGTTCTATACAATAATTAACAACTAACGACTTGTATATTTACCCCTTTATAATTTTTACACCTATAACCAATCATCCTGTATCGTTCTTAAACAACTAACTGGGTGCGTACAATAAAACATGAAGTCTTTCAATGTTTTGGGATTACAGATCATATAATATATGTGGCTAGCATATGCCACAAATCATTTAGAATTGGGGACTTAAAATGCGGCACGATTAAATTCTTAACAAACGTAGTAATTATTCGTTCTATGTAATAACATTTTTAATAGTCAAAAAACCACAAGACTTCATAACCAATTGATCGATTAAAATCGATAGAAGGATAAATGTTTTAATAAATAAATAAATGGATCCCAACCTTTTTATTGTCACCCTAGTTTAGATCGGATGTTAGTACCATTTCATTGATTGAAATGTCCTACGTTTGGCGATTGCACTAAAACATCATGGCCGCCGTTGAGTTATAAATGTTTCAAAACATAACCTCTCACTTTTAAACCACGATTTATATGAAATAATCTCACTTTTTGGTCAATTTTGTTAATTGATACTTTACGTTTAGACCACATATAATTAATATTACACATACATTATGTGTCGGATAAAAAACATACGGATTAAAGTTTAAAAAAATGGCGGGAAATCATTCTCACTTTAATTTATTTATAATAATAAATTTAATGGTATCATAACTTATCAGATATAAACGATGCATCAAAAATTATACTACAAATTTTCTTACATTTATAATTTTTTTTTTCAACTGTTATATATATGAACATATATTTTAGTGCCACATTCGCAACTTTTTCGGGAAATGTATAACAATAATTTTTAAACGCTTAATATAATTTTTTATTTCGCTGTAAGTAAATTTAACATTTAATTTGTATAAACATATAATTATATTAAAAAAATCTAGGTTTTTCTATCTATATCTATTATCTATCTAGGTGTCTTTTCAGTAGATAGACGCTCACTGCAAGGGATAGGCCCCCACCAAAAATCGCCTGGATGGTCGGTCTTGCAATGACAGTACACAGTGACTTCCTGTCGACCCCAACAATATAACGTCGATCCACTTAGAGAGAGATGTACCCACGCAGCAATTACCGACTCGTGGTGGCCACTCTAACCGGCTGCATTAGGGTTAGGCTCTATCCACTGCCACTTCAAACGAAAAATTCTTTGAACTACGTCGGTGACCTTAGTTTTTCTGCGATTAAAGGGGGTGAATGAATAGGTCATTTGTCACCAAAAAGCTTCAAAAGTATTACACCTTAGTATTTATAATCATCCTGTATAATTATTTTGGAATATATAATATTACAGTAGTGGTAGTCTAGTAGACTGACTTGCTTTCCTAAGTCGCGGGTTTGATTCTCGAGATAATTTCAGATATAATTCACATATAGTGCATTAATTCCATAGGATTGCCACTGATCACAAACAAAGTTTCCAGAGGATGTGCAGTAGCTTTCTCTGCTTATAATACCACAATACGATCGCCAATTGCCTGCCAAGCGTGGCGATTTTTAGGGGAGACCCATGTTTTGCAGTCTGTGTCTATGAAACGACAAATTTTAAATTTATTTTTTCTATTTGGATGCGTTAGGTCGATAACTTCTGCGAGTAGTCTTCTGGTATAAATAGTTAAAATAATTAATTTTAACATCTAGTAATCAGAATTTTTAAAACGCTTTTTCGTACTATATCATCGTTGCGTTATTTATTATTTCTAAAATCATTGATTTTTGGATTGGTTGTACCTCACATAAATTGACATATATAAGCCATACATTCACCCTTTAAAAGATTATACACCTATTTTCAATCATTCTGTATATTCATTTAATCTCCTGGTTTACCTAAAAAAAAATAACATTCAATAGACCACATAAGTCTACGTTAACTAAAAAATATATAAAGGAGTTACTGCATCTTATACTTGATAATTAATATATGTTACATATACAATGTATATATAATATATATAATAAAAGTTTTCGTATTACATTTGTGATAAATAAGTCTATCGAGTTGTATAAACATAGAAATGTGTTTGCCTCGGGGAGCCATAATGTATCTCTTCAGCTCTTAAATCGAATATTACGACTTCTTTATACGGGATTGTGGAGACATGGCACGTAAAGTAGCGGGCATTGTCATAAGCGGAGCGGGTAATATAGCATGTTAAAGAATTTTATATTGTTTTAATTAAATAAAATAATAAAAAATGTCATATTTTTACATATTTTATTGTAATATCTTAGCAACATAGTAAATTTGTAACAAGTATGTATATTTTCCTTATTCCAACCTATTCTTATGTACGTAGTCCATAGCAGTAACATGGCAACTGAAAGGAGAGCATAGGGTAGCCATTTTTATAACATTTCGGGACATTAATGCTAGTGAGAAATATTTTCACTCTTCACAAAATAGTTTAAAAAAATCACAGAGAAGTTGCATCCATTTCTGAATTCAAACATCTTTGTTATATTGAACTTTTATACCACCGACATTAGCTCTAGACAGTCGAGGACCTTTCTGTCCCAACGGCCTACGGTTGCAGAAACTCTGGCTTCGCCCAATGCCACTTGAGATAAGCAACTCGTTGAGCTACGTCAGTGATCTTTGTTTTCTGAGATCTCATTTTCGATTCGATTTCGCAGCGAAACTCCTGTAAAGCCTTCTCCATTGCTCTCTGGGTGACCATATGAGGCCCGTTGTAAGTAAATTTATTGTAATTCTATTTTTAATTTTAACTAATTAACCCTTCCGCTACAGAGCGCCTAAAAGCGAATTACTCTCTCAGCAGCCGGCGCAATAGTAGATTGTCTGTATGAACGACACGTATTTGGTTGTTACAAAATATCCGCACAGGAAACATATGCAGTTATCGATAACAAGCAAATGAATGACCATGAGCATTTAATATTGACACGATAATGTGAAACTTATATACGGTGCCAGAAGGCGCTGTTTGTTGAGAAAAAGTATCTATAGTCGAGCGCCAAAAGGCGCTGTTCGCAGCGAAAGGGTTAATCAGACATTATGAAAACTAATTAGTCGTAAACTTTTTATGAAATAAATGAAGAAAAATATTATTATAAACGCGTTGTATGCTATTAAAGTTATGCCTTAATATGTGACGGATAAACGGAGATTCCGTTTATAATTTTAGATAAAGAAGCCAACGATGATACGGCAAGATTTTCTTTCAACCATTGTAATCTTTATTTATAGGTGTTTTATCGTGAAAACAATAGAAACTTTACTTTCTCATTCATGCATCTGTAGATAAGCCAGCATTGATCTCAACAACCTCGCTATCCTTGCAATAAGGATTCTTAATTCTTAAAATGAAAGGGATATTTTTTATTAGACCTCTTAAGATGTACGATCTTGTTATACAGGTGATTGGATACAGTTGTACAATTTTAAAAAGGGGACTATTTAGCTTAGCTAATAAAATATATTTCAGAAATAATGTTTTAAGAAAAAGTTAAAACAAATAGTCATTGCTGTTTTTATATAAAATATAAAAAGTCAAAAGCATCTAACGGATAATGCCAATCGAATTTATCTAACATATTTCGTTACCCCGCAAATATAATTCTCTTCCGCTCTAAAAACAATTGATACAAAAACATCGAACGACAATAGGGGAGAAAAAAAAATACATAACCGGACAAAACAAATGTCATTAGCGTGAGATACGGTTATCAACGTAGCCGGGCAGATTTGATGAAATATCCGGACGGACGCAGCGCTGTCCGGATATTGCGACGGACCGGGTGACCGAATGAAATAGGTCACGGGGTGCCGTTCCCTCATTCACATAGACAGGCATCGATAACGCATCTCACGGTAAGATGGGGTGAATATTAGCGTTAAAAAGATATATCTACTTCAATGTTTATACAAGATGTTGATGGTTAATTTTTTTAAACGATTGAGTTTATACTTCAGTTAATGTGTGGTATTTTAAAATCTAAGGCATCTGAAATTAAAAATAACGTAATGATAGTATAACTAGAAGAAGCGTCTTCAAAATTCAAATTATTGCACATTTTTATTGATTATTTTTTACTCTTTCAAGAAGTTAACGGCTTATCGTATTCCATTACAAAAATAAATTAATGTAACATATTTCTAAATTATATGATTAGAGATATGAATGAAATGAGCTATAACACCTTTAAAGCCTTTACACCTATAATCAATCACCCTTTATAACATGAAATATATTGTTTTAGATATTTACATACGTACTGGATATTATAATAAATATATGTACCTCATACCCAGGTAGTGCTTTTTAACCTTTTGCTTTTTAACAGCGAAGTCAGCTTTACTGATAAAGGAAAAAAACACTAAACCGGGAATTATTGTAACATTTAGACGAAACTTGGCGTCAATCAGTATTTCATAAAATTTGTTCTAGAATGTTCAGTTCAAAAATAATTACGATTAATATTATATATTTAATGGAATCAGGCATTACCTCGCGGAAGTCCATCCTAAGTAAGAAAAGGACCAATATTTAGCCACTTCCGCACATACAGTGGTGTAATCTGTGTTTAGCACTAATCGGTGTAACATAACTCCTGAAGATGTCCCGTGGAGGGGTGAAACACGTGTTGAGTAATTTGGCGGTGGCGGTTGTGTGATTCGCATTGTTTGCCGCATACGCATTTATCAGCGGGCTGGCGGGCGGTGCATTTTATTGCACGACTACCACTGCATGTGCGGAAGTGGCTAAATATTGGTCCTTTTCTTACTTAATATTATATACACTGTTAAACCTGGGTCTCATCTATAGATTTCCAATAAGAACGGTTTAAAATGGCCTCCGTATTTACGTAAATAAATTTACAATCAATCTTATTATTTTATTAATATTTATCTAAATATCTTTGATATATGTTTAAGTTATGAAAAAGTGAAAGCGTTATACAAAAATTAATTTTCTCTGAACAAATTGCTCGGAGCGTATAAATCTTTTTATATAACCCTCAAGCCTCCAGAGTTTCTCAAATTTTCCGCCCATCTGCAATACATAGTGCTCTTTAACAAGTAGTTTACCGAAACGCCCCTGGGGTCCAACCTCGACACATTCAAGGCAACGAGACTTGAACAAATTCTGTCTGGAATTTTGAAATGTAATTTATTTAGGTACTAAATATTTAAAATTCACTTTGTCTTACATTAAAAGTGAAACGTGTTTTACTATTTACGGTATTGCAATCCATGCCACTAAATTATTTTGCTTTAAAAAAAATCACGTTATCGACTGAAAGATTTTTTTAAGTGATGATATAGAGTATATCGCGATTTCTATACCCCAGGTCCGACCTTATTTAATTCACACTTAGTTCATTAATTATATAAGATTGCCACTGCTCACAAATGAATTTCCAAAAAAACATGTCACCGTGTAAAACTGACTGTACCAAAGTTTTGATTGCAATAGTCTTTAATTCATTTGTAATAAAAGAATCAGGTTTTCTTTAGAATTCCGAAACATTATTTAACTACAAAACACAAAAGACTTGTTATTCAGTGATATAGCTTGATTATTTTGATTTCATTTAGGTTATATCTGATAAAGTGTGTTTGTATAAATCTGTATTGTTAAACTATTAAAAGATGTGTTGTGGAGATTCTTCCTACTTCTTCTCCACAATTACAATACCTGGGAAAGCAGAGTAGAGTCAAAAATAAAATAAATTAACAAAATGTTAAACTCATTTAAGTTTTTTTTTTCTTTTTATCGTATCTAGACTCTCAGTTTGCCTTCGAAAATTATGGCTGAAGTGTCTAAGAATCTGCTTATAGCAGAAGGTATAGAACCTGGTCTATATATGGAGTTGATCGACAATAGATCTGTTGGTTCTTTAAGGTAAACAACTGAAATAGAAACAAGGTAGTTAAAACTTTTTAATATAATTGTCGTCTGAAGTTGGGAGGGCATATCACTCGTGTAACCGATGGTTTGGAGTCTAAAGGTTCTAGATCACGAGTTGGTAGACGTGGTTTGGGCAGGCCCCCACTAAGTAGACTGAGGGCATACTTAAGGTCGCAGAAAGTACATGTATGAAGGTAGCGCAGGGCCGGACATGGCGGTGATCCTTCAGGTAGACCTATTCTTCGCAGTGGGCATCCATCAGCTGGTTAAAAAATTAGAAATATATAGTTTCTGAAAGATATTACAGAGATAATAGATCCTTCTAGGAATTCTCCTGTTGACTTGATTGATTGAAAGATGAATAAAAACGTGAATAAATAGACAAAGAATCAAAAGTTTCTGTAAAGTACAACGAAGAGTTTTAAGTCGGCGAGACCGAGTGGGTTGTAGGCGGTAGATAAAAAATGTGAACCAATTTCACTCGCAACCCACAGAGTGCCATGAATATTAAACATTTCGCACCGCACCACAGATAAAGCAAGTATAATTTGCTAGAAGCGTCACTTCGTTTAATATAAATTTAAATAATTTTTACTTACATCTCACACTCACATTAAACAGGAATGTGGGGTGTCGCGGTACGATGCAGGGCCGTATTTCAACTGTAACTGCCGCTTACAGATTACGTCCAATTTTCTCCGCGAATTGAATACGCCCCTGTACGGGCGTGGTCGTAAAATGGAGAGATTTACTCACAAGCCATAGATGGAACGACGAATAATAATATACTTGGTATTATGTAGCTTGCTACTCAATACAGACTAAACAATTTAAATTTTTAATATTCATTGATTTTTTATCCACTTAGTAACGATCATTCATGTACCTCAGGAGGAAAATTGAAGAAAAATCAAGACACACACACACATATATATATATATATTAAACAAAACAGAGCCATCTGAGCTATTTACGACTTAGGGCCGCTAATTTTGAGACATCGGATTAAATAGGTCAATATTCTTACAGAGGCATCACAATATTTATACAATAATTTATTTGTATATTATTTGCGTATTTACAAAGCACCGTGAAAAACTGGCTGTACTAAAGTTTCGACTGCAAAAGTCTCTAATTCATTTGTAATAATCGAAATCAGATTTTTTTTTAAAAAGCCGAAAAAAAATTATTGTACCACCATTAACAAAGTTCAAAATGCATATTAAAAATAAATAGAAGAAAATGCTTATTATTCAATAAACGAAAATTTAAATGATAAAAATCTTTGGCAGTGATGTCGCCTGATTATTTTGATTTTATTTAGGCTATATCTCATAAAGTGTATATATAAATCTGTGTTAAACTTTATTAAAAAATGTGTTCTTGAGGAGTTTTTTCTTGCTTCTTCTCCACAACTATAACATCTTGCAAGGCAGATTTGATTCAAAAATAAAATAGATTAAAAAAATAGGTAAGTTGACGATCAATAAGAGTTCTGTTAAAAGTTCCATTGTTTAATAAAAACGTGTTATCTTTATCTTTTACACGCAAGTGACCACTAAAAATGATCGAAACAGAATATAACATAAATAAATGAATTACCGCCAAAAGTCCTTTAACTAAGTAATTACTTAACACAATTAAAGGTCCCGTAAGTAATAATATTTATAAGCATTAATATTAAAAATTATTTATATAATTTGGTGTTTGTTTGTTCTTGTTTGTATATTGATAAATTTTTAACCCTAATAGGATTATATATAACGACTTTAGCCTTTAATACAAGCCGTAGGAACATTATATTTGCCTGTTAATAGTCCTACGGATAGTTAGTCCTAGATCTGAATTGGTGGATTCTTGCATCATTTGTGAATAATGTTAATGCTATATGAGACGCAGTTTACGTTTCTAACACTGGATACTAGTTGGCGTTGGAGAATCGGTAACTTGTGACGTTGCCAATAGATGGCGCTGGCAGTCGATTGCCTCGCGCTATGGTTTACTGCAAATAGGTATAGTTGACTAGCTTATTAATAAAAGGAAAGTAAGAACGAAGACTTGACATGTAATTCACCCAAGGATTGCGTCTAGTGAGTTTCGAATAAAAGAAGTAGGCTTCTCGAAAGAAGACGAGTGCCTTAATAATCCAAAATATCAAAATGTTCTACTGCCTTACATGTTATGTATTCAGTTTTATTTTAAAAACATCGTCAGCAGTGTTGGTACAAAGAAAATCTACCCTTACGTATCCGTGCCGCGCCTTAATGCAAACATCACGATCCAAATATCCGTAGGTTGCAATTTCGCGTACACAAAGCCATTATTCAGCGTCACGCCGTCGCGGACAGAGGGTGCGTAAGAAAAACCCATGATTTCTCAAAGGGACGCCGCCTCCGCGCCGCGCGGGATGTGCACGACTTCACTTCTGACCGGCGTACCTTGAACGACGTGACGAGAATGCGTGGCGTGTGGCCCAAGTTACAATCGATTGGAGTTTTGAACCATAACCTCCTAATACATAATACTCCTAATACCTTTTGGTTAAAGGCAGTGTGGTCTTTTTTGTCAGAATATAGCATTATTACAAACAGTTTTGTAATGCTGAATATACAAAGTAAGGAGTCTATTGGTAAAAGCCAAACGTAGTACATTTCAATCAGTAAAATGGTATTAACATCTGTAATAAACTAGGATGAGTGAATAAAAAGTTGTAATCAACATAATCAACTAAACACTTTGGTCGATCAATTAGTTATGTAGACTTGTGTTTATATGACCTCTGGTAATATTTATACTTAGAACTGATACTAACTACGTTAGGTAAGGATCTTATCGTTTCGAATGATAGGTGCAAATTTTAGGTTCCAAATTTTGTATCCTGTACAGGCTACATTAGGTATATATATGAAAAATCATGATAAATATTATAATATTAAAATTAATAAATGTTTGATTGTAGATCAAAGGCTTTAAGGGGTGAATATAACTCATTTGCTGTTAATAAATGTAATGTACATGCTTTTCAAAATCAATGGTTTCAGAATTAATAAAAATGCAATAAATAAAAGACCATGCGCAAAAATTTGAATTGCTACATATTAAATTAGTTTATTGCTTACTATCTGTTCCTCTAGATCGAATACTGGTGGGCCTGCCGACAGCAAAAATAATACTCTCGTGCATTCGAAAAATATTGAATTCTATTCCAGTATAAAACCAAAATAAAATAATCACCTATACTTCTGGCGGCCGGCCTGCCATCAAATTATGATTTGCCTAAGTAGCCTCTAGTCTTAATAAGTCTGTGCAACCATGCTCTAGACTTTAAACAGCTAGAAGTTTCTTTGAATTCAAATAGAAAAAATAAGTAATGTAACAAATTATACAGTGATCACTTTATACAGTGTGATTGGAAATAGGTTTGAAAGCTTTAAAACTTTTAGTAGTTATATGACTTATACATATATATATATATATATATATATATATATATATATATATATATATATATATATATATATACTTTTAAAGCTTCCACATCTAATCAATGTTGATTAAATAAGATTTCTCAGTTAAATATATCTTTAAACACAAATAAACGACTCCGTAAACCGCTTTAAGCTTGATACAGATACCGTAACCTACGTAGGGTTGCCAGTATGTTTTTTCACCTCGATGATTTTCAGTGAGATCTCTTGTTGATCCGAGAACGCAAAATTTTTAGCCTCTACGTGCTCCAGTTCTGTAATATTTTGGACTATTTCACTTTGTTATATACCATATATACTTTATTAATAAAGAATGTGAGCCGGCATTTTCAGGTACAACATAGCAATTTATTTACCAAAATACTGCGTGTTTTATTTTGTGATTTTGTTACATCGAAGTTTTATTTTGATGACGTTCATAGAAGTTTTAAATTAAACAAGCAATGTTTACATACTTCAATTACAACCTCACAGTCGGAGCCGCGTGAATAAACCTATTCTAGGTGTCTAAGAAAGGAACTAATATATAACTACTTCCGCCATACAGCAATAGTCGTGCAATGAAGTGCTTCATCAATGCTTTTCGTTCTATCATTTGCAGCCAACGTACGAGTGACGACAATTATAAAATAAAGATCTTGTAATGCGACTTTATATCCATAGTAATGTTACGATCACCGAAAATCACGTGACATATACTTGTTTTGAATATTTAATCTTATACCTCAAAGCAATAAGCACAAATGTAACATTGCACAATAAAAAAAATAAGCAACTTCTATCACAAGCCATAAAATAGACTATCGTTGCTTGTGCAATTTATAATTTAAGCACAAATTATCACTTATATTTATATAATAATCGTCCAAACTTTACGTTTCAAACATTGAAAATTTTACGCATAAAATAAAAGAGAAATCCTGATATAAATATACACAAACGCATTTTAATTTCCGATTAAGAATAAAACTCCCTCGCTGCCGCTGAACGTCGACCACAGATTAAAAATACGATTTACACTATCATTGAAAAAAATTAAAACGGTATTTCGTAAACGAATATTGTCTAAACCGAAAAAGAATTTGCATAGATATGGAGATATTCCATATACTGACGCTTTATTCACGCTGATGGTCCCCTAAGGAGCACTATATAATTCTCTCTGTCTTCAACGTTTTCACAATTGTTTTCTAACACAAATATAACATACAACTACATTTTGGACAATGACATATTTGCGTTAAGTGTACAATATAGCCTTTATTCATGCATTTTCTCAAAAGAAGATTAGATTATAACAGAACATTTTTATTTAATACGACGTATATAATCATTTGTAATTCATTTCATATTGAAATTTTAGAGACAATTATTTAAATACAATAACCACATTGTGATGTCCATTTTATCTGTAATAAATTCAACCCTAATCTTGCGGAACTTGCTTTAAACCAATAATTTTTAATTCCCCACGGTGACGTCCGTTCGCCACGGCGGTCGAACCTCGAGTGATGTTTTGAGGCGGCACGCTTGACCGCGTCTCTTATTTATGCGGGCTACCTTCATTAATCTAGACGCTTTGAAAATAAGCTTGGGAAAAGTAAACAATTACAAAGAGGTTTGAAAAAGATATTGATTCATTGTTTTGAATTAGGAACGTCTTGTAATGAAGGCTTTATAACATTTTTACTTTAAAACCATAAAGATACCTGGATGATTATGGCATTCGCCTGATATCAAGTGTACTATCACTAGCAGTCATTATTACGTTTTTGAAATACAATTTTTTTCAGTCAAACTTTAGTCTATTCGCGTTAAAATCACTCAGTTAAAGAGGTCGAGTAAATTTAAAAGCTGTGTTAGTTGGTAATAATATTCGTCAACTATATATCTTTACGAAGAAAGCCGTGTTCACACTTACCATATGTAACCATAACAATAAAAAATTCAAATGGCATGTTAAAAATAAATTAACGAAAAAAGCTTATTACTAAATAAACGAATATTTAAATGATTAGAATTTTTGGCAGAGATGTAGCTTGATTATTTTGATTTCATCTAGGCTGTCTGATAAAATGTATATGTATAAATCTGTGTTAAACTTTATTAAAAGATGTGTTATTGTGTAGTTCCTTCTTGCTTCTCTTCTGAATTAAAAATTAAATAGTTAAAAATGTTAAGTATTCATTAAGTAAAATGTTAAGTAAATTAATTACATTTTTTAACTTATATTTATATTTAGATTTTCTGCTTGCCTCCAAACTATGTGGCCTAAGTACCTAAAAATTCGCTTGTAGCAGCAGTTGGAGAGCGCCAAAATAAAATAGATTAATAAAAATAAAAAGATGAAGTGTTGATACACGAATTCTATATTTTATCTTTTTAGATGACACGCATCTGTCTAATTTACTATGACTTCACTCATAAATGCGTAACCAAGCTGAGATAATAAGTCGCAGTTTTAACGCTTAAACAATTTGTGTAACACGTTTTTGAAATACAAAATCCATTACAATACATGCGCTCGCTACCTTGTAACATAACACGTGTTATATGATAAGACATTTTAGCGACGAATGATGCGGTCCAGAACGGTTTTCTTTTTAAATTGAGTTAAAATTGCTCTATTTCGTGTCGCGAAAGACAATTGAAGACAGACAAATGAATGTCTTTAGCTTGTCATTATAGGGATAAATGTTTGTACTTCAATCATTACAGGGTATATCGGTGTCATAGACTGCTAAATCTGGTGATATAATGGCGGTGACGGGGCAAAAGTTATGTTCATATGTTTCCTAGAAATTAGAAAGAAATGGAAATTATTCGGTCTTACCCCTCGAAATGATTTCTTGACTTGAAATTATAATGGTGAAGGTAAGAACCTATATGTCCGGCTCAAGATATAGATCTATGTATATATATATACATATAGATATATGTATAATACAGCGCAGTCGCGTCGTCGTGCTGTAAATGTCAACGTCAAGAGTGACTTGTCACTATTCGGAACAAAGGGGTACCACTTTATTATTATCTGCTTTTGTAAAGAAAGTGATTATAAAGAAAATACTTTAATTTTCAAATTTTCATTACCTCACACGACCACGCCTCCTTGACATGGATTCTAATGAAGGAATTCTCCTACGCTTTCATTTACTACGGCATTTAGCGAACAGTAACTAATAAATTAATTTTAGTCTTAACCAGTGTGAACATTGTACCGCTGCGAAAATGTATTATCTTTATTCAGTATAAATTTTGGAAGCAAATCTCATAAAAGCGAGCAAAGGCTTCGAAGCGAACGGTCTGGACGCCCCCGGTCAAACGTTCTCATATCCGGGCCCGTCCCGGTCGAACGCGGCGGCTTGGACAAAAACCCAAGGAATATTCTAATAGGAATTTCTTAAACATGAATAAACTGCCACAATTGAATTAAAATTTAAGTCGCTATGAAATTACTAAAGAATAGTTATATTACTTTTAAGTTATTTGTTAAGTTAGTATTAATAATTTTAATTTTAATTATAATAATTGTTAATTATATACTTATTTACATTAATATATATACGAAAAACAGATGTTATGAACGTCAACGTAAATAGATTGTACATAAAAAAATCTAGTTTATGATACACTGTTTTTCTTTCATTTGTAATAAAAAAAATGTTTTAATAAACTTTAAAGAAATGCAGAAAGTAAAAGCTAAAATGTGAATTGTTGCATGCGTGCATGCATGCATTTGTCGACAGTCTAATAACTTCTGATAGCACGAAGTCTCCAGGGATAGACAAAAAACAGTTTAATGTATCCATATTTTAAAAATGCTTTCTGAAACCATTGTATACATTTGATAGGATCGACGTTTATACGTGTTAATTATAACTGAGTATTCCCTTCGTAATGGTTGCGAGAATATAATATATTCGCGTTAACATAGAAACATCGTTATCATCTGCAGAGCCTTATTAAATTAAACAACTTAGAATTGACTATGCCTGCTCATTCTACTATGTTTATGGAGAAATATTTTACTGTTGTCGCTATCAAGTTATGGAATGAGCTACCAGAACCAATGACATGCGCTAAATAACTGACAACGTTGGTAAAAATGGTAAAAGAGCACTTCCTTCGCCTTTAAAATAGGATATTGTACCTTTCCCACGTAAACATTTCTATGTATGTATAGCTATGTATATGTGTATTTATGATTATATGTATATTTATATATGTATTGGTGTTTGTATATATATTCATATAATGTATTTGTATGTACACACACCCTTAACTCCCTTCTTCTGCATGTCTCTCATCTTCATCCAAAGGTTGTCTGATAGAGACCGCCTCGAGCGATAAGAACGCCTCTTGTACCGTATGAATTGTTTCTTTTTTTCTCTATTTACTGTGTATGGTGTACAAAAAAGAATTAGTAATAATAAATTAGAAAATCTTAGTCACAATTAAAGTAAGCCATTTAGAAATAGACAAGCGGCACTGAGATCATTTTGAGGCATCGGAGTTAGTTTTATTCAAGCCAAACCAACTGCTCAAGGAATCTCTGCAGACCTTTGGCTGGCAATATGCCTACTCCCATCAGTGGAGATGGATGTCTAACTAAATCAAATTATTTGTATTATAATATACAGCTTATTTTGCATGTACTTTGTTACGTCATTTACTGATATTCAAAATATCTGTAAGAATTTGTAAAGAAAAAGGAAGATTAAATAGGTCCCCAAAGAAAGAAGCCATAAAAAATATATCCAGAATATACATATGATTATTACAGTACCCGGCGAAAAATACTGCACATCGACCTTATATACAAAGATAGATACTTATATGAGATAGGGCTTTAGGAAGCCGAAATTAGCCGATCGTTCCTTTCCAAAGGTCGATGTGCAAAATATATCTCCGGGTACTGTACTTTCATTTCTCTATACGAAGAAAAAAAATCAATGATAAATATTTAAACAGTATCTCAAGCCATAAACCAAGCGGAGGGTCGATTACATTAATTTTTAGCGTTAAACACGTCCGTTCCTTTCGGTGGTCATTGATAGACTAATGTTTTTCAACCGCAACTTCGACCGACGGTTATTCAAGCCAACTACCCTCATTTGTTGCTGGCAAAGCTTTTAAAAGGGTTCTCAATTAAATATATTATCTGTATTTTATATCTCTCCGGTGGACGCAGTGTAGATAGCCCCCCTACCACCACCACTAAATGGACCAAGGACGAAAGTTTAAAAAAAGATCCAACAAAAAGCTCTGACGGATTTTTATATCAGTTGTAATATCAAATCTTTGGTCTGCGGTGACAAAATATATTCAATAAGTACTTTTATGTCCTACTTTTAAATCTTATTAAATCACCACTCCAATACATTCTCTGTAAATTAAAATGAAAATAATTTTCGTGGTGTATTTTCGTTGAGAAACGACCCCGGCCGGGGAATGCCCGGAGCCGTTGATCCGGACGCAGCCGGTCAAAAGGCGCTCATATCCGGTGCACCCGGTCAAGCATAATACAGCGGTCCCAACGAAAACCTACGCGAGACCCGGAATAACGAAGATCACAGATTTGTTACAAAGATGTAAGAACCGATTATTTATGATGCTATCTTTATATATTTTTTTTTTATTGTAAAATGCTACAATGTTTAAAGATAAAGGTTTTTGGACAGTGTGTGTTATCTGTGATCACATAAAGATCTGAAACATGGTCATAAAGATAAGAATCGATAGAGGCCATGCTCGGAGAGTCAGATCAAATCAGAAATGAGGAGTTCCCAAGAAGAACCAAGGTTTGAAATGGCAATGGGTGAGGTACATCGCTTGTGTAACGAATGATACTTGGACCCAAAAGGTTCTCGAAGGCCGAACATAAGCCGGTAGATGCGGTGTGGGTAAGTGATCTCTGGGAAAGGTCCTTACCTTGGTGTGGGAAGAATTTCTCGTCTCAAGTGGCACATCACGTGTACTAGCGGCAGCTGTTGAGGTTGAAAGGTTGTTGTTTGGCGACCGCGAGACGGTAGGCATTTAATTTTGTGAATCGCCGACATAGTCAAGGTGGCTGAAAATTCCTGAATGTGGGCACTGCAACACCGATCATCTTGCGATCTTTACAACAGGCTTGTGCCTTACAGTAGACGTCTGATTAATATTTATTATCTACTAATTCGCTACTACTTACAGTAATACATAGAAACAGGTTTTAAGTAGAACTAATAAGTGACATTTCATAACATTTTTTTATCTTTAAATTGGATATTTTAAGTGTGGATTTCTAACCGCAATTAACACCAGTTTCATGCGTAATATTCAAGTACGCCATCTAGCAAAAAAAGATAAGACCACTCGTTAGTAAAACATCAATCAATAGCCTTTAAACTTAAGTTTACTAGCTGGAACTGGTATGCAAAATATAAATATCCATTTTCTAGTATAGCAACAATTCATAGGTAAAGTTAAGCAAAAAAGCCAACATCACGCGGTGTTCCCAGGCGGTCACCCATCCAAGTACTGACCGCGCCCGACGTTGCTTAACTTCGGTGATCGGACGAGAACCGGTGTATTCAACGTGGTATGGACGTTGGCGAAAGATTAGTATATTTTAATCATCATATTAATGCATATAAGAATACAATAATTAAAAATAACTAGACAAAATTATTACCAAACATAATTTATAATAAATAAAAAGAAATAAAATTAATAAGCATTTATTTGTTTGTTATTAATTTATAAGCGACATCTATTATTATACACATGCAACAAGAAGTAATTCTTTAAGAAAATACATGTTCAGATCATAGATGAACTAAATTAGCGGCATAGATATTGTTATAAATTGTTTAATAAATTTTAACATGTAATATATTTAAAAAATTTCAATAATACAAAAATGTGTAATAATAGAGCGCAGTCGCGAAAATTTAATTTCTAGGATTTCGTTGTTAATAATTTGGATTTTAAATAAATAAATGGTGACGTTCGACTGTATTTAGTAAAATTTTCGGGCGACATGATTATGATTGTAGTACCTATATAACAGGTTAAATCCTATATCTAATTTTAAAAAGAGAACTTTAATTTTGTTATATACTACACCCTGCACTGATGAACACTTTTTGGTTTGAATTATTTTAGCGCCACCTGTTCGTAACTATTTACAACTGTTGCCTTACATATTTTGGTCATTTTAAGTTTCAATGTTATCCGGTAGATGGCAAACCAAATATTTCTTTGCGTGAATTTTTGAGTTTGGACATAAAACAAATAATTAATTTATCAAATTACATATATAAGATAAATGATATAATTCTTTAGTGAGATATTCGGTACCATTTGTTTTATTAAATACAAAAAGGAAGTTTACAGAAGAACCTTCATATAATGTTAACAATCTTATAATGTATATCCCTCCTAAATAACATTTATCTCCTTACTCTTATAACATAAAATAATGATTTCTGTGTCATAGCATGTTCTGTAAGAAGTAGGTAACATAGTAAAGAAGTTGGTCACAATCAGACTAATTTTAATCAACACATGTTTATACGGATATGATAATTAAAATAAATCAAAAACTAAATCAAACATGGTTTCGTAATAAAATTGTAATAAAAATCGGTAATTATATTTAAAATATCAGTAATAAACAAATACTAAAGTGTCAGTGAAGTCAATATCAGACAACAAGAACATATCAGATTGTAAAAAAATGTTTCCGTTTAATTATGTATAAACTATTGTCTTATGAACGTTTATTTGTTTATTTATAGTGGCAATTTTGAAAATGAAGTCGACATGGGTTCAATCTTTTGAGTTAAATATAAAAAATATATAAAATTAATTGGCATACTTAGTAAAAACATATTAAAGTGCTTTATATTTGTGTCATTTATATAAATTTGGTGTAGGCTGTTATTTTAAAATGGCGTCAATTTTTTTAGGTTATAATATTTTGTGTTTTAAGATTAGGTTTACATCATGGTGCTTACCGTTGTTTTCTTGTGTTAAATCGGGTATAAATGTATAAACTAATTGATTCAATTTAATTTAAAATTTTAATTTCAAAATATCTCAAGACATTTGATAAGCTACCACTGGTTCGGAATGATCAGCTGAAACGAATTCTAACAATTTTCGTTGTGTGCATTATAATAACAAACATGTAAATGAGTCAACAAAGTTCCACGACTTTCGACCATTCAAAAATTGTTATACGCGGTAAGTTTTTTTTTAAATATAGTTTGAATTTAGATTAAAAATTAAGAAAGAGAAGGAATATCATGCGGAACTTTATTATATATATGTACACTCAGACTTATGAAGAATTTTAACATTTTTAATAATTTGGGGTTGTTTTTTTATTCCGATATTTTATCAGTATAACTCCTAATTCCTTAAAAGGTGCAGGAGGATTCCAAGGTTCAACGGGAGACTTGAAAGTGGTCTACATTGGCATGACAAATATATTCAATCACAATTAATAAGAGTGGTCCATGATAGAGAACTAATATTTGCTTGATTTCGCTTACTAATGTAGATATATGAGGCCCGGCTCATACATCTACATTCGCAACTTAGTGTCTGTACTCGATAGCTATAAATCTGTGGTCGTTTAGTTGCAATACCAATTTCCATATTTAGATCAAAACGCCGAATTTTTTGTCTAGTTTTATGAATATGGTAAAAATCTATCTGTAAAGGGTCCATTGGAACCTGAAAACTGAATGTTTTAGGCGATCTGTAATAAAAAAGGTTGGGAACTAACATTTGATAGAAACTAAAACGTTAAAGATTTTATCGAAAATAATAATAAAACTTATTGACGTCACTTTTTTACATTACATACTATTACATGTTAAAATATAAATTGTTTAATCAACGGTAACAATTAAAATAATTTTGAAAATAATAAAAATAAAAAATTAGAAAATGAAAACAAATAAAAATAAACTTAACTTCGACCGTGACAGGACTCGAACCTGCAATCTTCGGATCCGAAGTCCGACGCCTTATCCATTAGGCCACACGGTCCATGTATAACATTTGTAAAAGTTTAGAACGTAACCAAATTTTTATCGATCCATTTCTTGTAACATAATATTGTTTAAATTAAATCCTATTTGAGTGTTACTTTTACTAAAAATCATCCTTAACATTTGTAGTATTAATATGAACATTTTTTTACAATAATTAATTTTAAGTTATGAAATAAAAATTATAGCGTAAGCCAAATTACTGAACAATTATTTATATACAAATGGAAAACTATAAAATATATTGGTAAAATTTGAAGCTTTTGAAAAGTCACGTCATCATTAATATTGTATTTTTACTGAAAAATTTCAAACCTTATAGCTATGAAAATTCCAATATCTATTTCATGTTTTAAAAACTTAAATAAATAGTTACGACAATGCATTTGTACAATGTAACAATACAGATAAAAGTTATTTGTATTTTTCAACGATATTCATTATTCACTGTCTCAATATTCACCTTTATATTCTTTTATTGACTTCTGGGTGAGAACGGGACAATGATATTTAATTCATATTTCTATCGTAAACAACGCTATATTTAGATCGTGTTAATTTAAAAAAAAAAAAACGAAAAATTATTATTGCAATAAAATATTGCATTATATAATATGTTTGATATACTTCAACTAGTATAAGCCATCTGTCACCATAATATTTAACCAGACAATGAGTTTTGAAAACACTTTTTATATATATTAAACAAATACACCAGCATATTAGTTATCTTAAATTATAGATATTTATGCTTACTAATCGTAAAAATTTTTCAAACATTAAGGGAAATGCCTCCAAATTTCGTAGTAAAAATTAATAATATTTTTTAAATGTCATGTAAACCGCCATCTTTGATTGTTTCAACGAAATACGATTGAAGTCATTAACCTTATGACTTATGACTAATTTGTTCGTTAAACTTATACTAGGTGGCGCTATTATTAGTTTTAACGTTTTTTTTATAACTGCTAATAAAATTTTACAAATATATTTCTTTATGGTCAATACTTTATAACTATTATGAGATGTACTATATAAAATATACAAAATGGCATCGTTTAGTTTTAGTATTATGGTGAATTTATAAATAAATATTAAAATCGTTGAAATGATAGGTTGAAAATTGAAATAAGACGTGCTATAAATATAATTGGACTGTCAAATGTCACATGAGTGAATTTGAAATATATATCGCATGAAAACGATTATGTCGTACCGGCGTCTCAGGTCGTCAACGTCGAGTGGCAATTTGTCGGATGCTAGAAACACTTGGCGAATTCGTTCGCCTCTTCCAGCCGCACTCGACGCCAATTTAGCCATTCTCGAGTGGCCAAGTTTCCTACGGAGCATATCGAGTGACTCGTGAATGCGTATTTTCTGCCCAAATCTGTTATTTTGCAACACAATACAAAAACGACTTAGTTATTTTACTTTTCATAAAATATAAAACTACACGTATATCACGTTAAAGTGGATTTAAAGAAAATTGTAAATAAAGATACGTAGAATGTTGAGGATGGATGTATGGCGAATATAACGGAAGATAAAGATTGAGAAAATTGTGGAATGAAGGAAGTAGAAAGATAATAAAAAAAGAGCGTGAAAAAACCAATAAAGAAATTAAAAAAACCCTTCGTCCTTCCCAAAGATAGGGGTACTAGAGGCCCCCTAGAGCGGAGGGCATAAAAAATCAGACATTATAATTTTGAGTAGAAAATTTTACAATTTTTTTTTATAAATCAAGCATGTAATTAAAAGTTTGTTGTTTCTTTACTAGCATCACGTTAGCCTATGTATAATATACAGGATGTTTGATTATAAGTCGAATATGTAGGTAGCTCATTTGTCAGAAAAAATCGCCTGTAAAAAGGGGTAACTCTAAAATGTATGTAAGGAAAGACCAATATTTAGCTACTTCCGCACCGTTCGCCAGCCCGCTGAAAAATGCACATGCGGCAAACAATGCGAATTACACAACTACCTACGTTAAATTACTAAACACGTGTTTCACCCCTCCACGGGGCATCTTCAGGAGTTATGTTACACCGATAAATGCCAAACACAGACTCTGTGCAGCGGTAGGCGGCAGGCGGTACACTTTGTTGCACGACTACCACTGCATGTGCGGTAGTGGCTAAATATTGGTCTTTTTCTTACTTAGGACAGACTTCCGCAAAATAACGCCTGATTCCATTAAATATCTAAAATGTATAATTTTTTTTGGTATTGAAATGCTAGTTTAATAACTTCTGTCAGTAAGTCCACAGCGACAGACAGTAAACAATAAGTAATTTTAATACGTAGTAATCAAAATTTTGAAAACGATTTTTCCTAACATATTATCTTTAAGTTATATATTTATTCCGATACCATTGATTATAGGAAATAGTGTACCATACATAAATGGATAGTAAAAGACCTATACATTCACCTTTTGCAATCTTCAGGTAGCAGTTTCTATTCCAGATGGACACCCAACAAGCCATATTTCTGATTGACTGAAAGGTACCAGAGAACCGGATACTTGCTGAATAGTGCTTCATTTGTTAAATGACGTTCTGAATATGTATGAGTTATTATAATAGTATAAGAATACATAAAATGTAAATGCTTCCCAGAAACGTAACCCAAATGCTGTATTTAGGTGCATAGGTGGTTCCTTGGAAAGGATCCAGTCAATTGTCCGAAACCCAGCTATAACTTTTAAGAGTACCCGGCAATAAATATTGCACATCGACCTTTAGAAAGAGATAATCGACTTATTTTGCCTTCGTAGCGCGTTATCTATTATATTATATAATTTCAAAATCCGGATTATTTACATATTAATATTAATTGTAACTATCTGTCTTTGCAGATTTTAAACTGCCAGCAGTTTTTTTTAATGACACCATTTTTAGGTTCTCTCTTACTTCTCTTATCATCTGTGGACAGGGACTATTTTTGACAGTAATATCATTTTGACATTAAATTTTATTTTCACTCTCATCTCTTATACGTCTCAATATAACATATTCATTCTCCATTCTTCTTCTATAAGTCGTCTCACTCCCGTCGTCTCCCCTCCAAGTGACAAAAACGTTCAGAAGTGATTAGACAGTTGCATTTTAATAAAAAATGTAACAAATTTAAGATCGTTCACTTTACACGGGTTGATTAGAAATAGGCCTTTTTTTACGTTCCACCCTCTATTTTGTTGGGAACATTATTTTTTCACTTCTCTTTTTATTTTACAGTTTCTATTCTCTTCTTTCGTTCGTTAACATTTGATCTATAACATTTTTTCATTTATATTTATTCTTTTTATTCGTCACCTTCCATCCTATCTTCGGTCACTACATTCTAGGTCTATTTTATTGTTATAATGTATTACATTTTTACTTAGCTTATTTATATATATATATATTTTTATAGTTTTATCTTCAGTTTCTTTCTTTTAGTATTTTATTTACGTTTTGTTTTGTTTTTTTATGTTAATATCTATTCACATATACATTTAGCCGACAGTTTTAAGCTAAATTTTATTTATTTCTGTGATATTTTCTACGACTCTTGTGCAGACCCTGAGTAAGAGTGTTCTGATTTCTTCATCTGCTGTTATGGACAAATAGCCTTATGCGGACAAATATATATTAACCCATTTATAGATATAATTAACTATCCGGTATAAAATTACTTGATCGACGTATTTAATGGATACATGAATCCAACTGTCATACATTTTTACCGTTGCGTATAACACACCACTTTAGTTTCTTCAGTTACCGCAACGTGCATGCAAGTTAACGACAATAAAACTTTATGGTTGTGTTGTATTTTGTCTACTGTTCATTCATAATCCTTATTACAACCGCTTAAAGCTCAAAATCTGGACGACTCTTTTATAACTGACTAATATAAATGATATCTACTATCTTGTATAACAATTTACTAATCCCTTGTTCAACGTAATGAAAGAACGTAAACGTAAGAATTTGATTATAGTACTGTATCGTAATGGGATAAGGTTTAAAATCGCGTGAGACGTTTCAAAGGATCGTTTCTGTTTATAGATAGCCGTCAATTCGTATTACCCGTCGGTCGATTAAGAGCATCTGGTGTAATTGAATAGTTACATTTAAAAATGTATCATATCGTATTGTATTAGGGTTTAAATTGGAGTGTAAATGCATGAAGGTAGTTAATAACGCGTGGTAGTTCTTTCTGACACATTCCTCGCACGGATGGTGGTCAAGTGTCGGATGGTGATGCACCATTGTCTCGACCAATCACATCACAGCATTGGAGATGAAACAATGCCGCCTTTGTTGTGGGCGGGGCCTCCTTTGTCCCGAACAATGGGAAGACAGCGAACCTTTTGTACCCATTGTTGGGGTCCATTGTTAGGTACAAAGCGGTGGGTGTTCACAGGGTGTGGCCCATGCGAATGAAGCCTTACGAGATTCAAATCCACGCCTTCGAAATTACATTACTTATATGACTATTCTTGACATCTTTAATTATTGTATTACAATAATTTCTTTATTTGAAAACACGCGGTGCTTCTAATTAAAAAAAAATATTATTCTTAATAAATATTTAAAAATACACCTATCCCCCGATTTACACGGTAGATATGTTCCTGAGAAAATCGTGTAAATCGAAAATTAAAAATTTTCAAGTCAAAACCGTGTAAATCGAAAAGCTTGCAGAAAATGCTTAATTTTGCTATTTAACTGTTGTGATTTTTTCCATATTTTTAGGTGTACACAGAAATAACAATAAAATGCATTGACAAGATAAAATATTTAATATATTACGGAAACACTTTTTTTTAAATTTAATTACAATATATGAAACAGAAGAACAAAAAGTAAACCAAAGGTGTTTTATTATCCTTTATCACTGTCAGAAATTACTCTCATTCTTTTTTTCGAAATCAAAGGTTCGAATTCACTTTCATCACTCGAAATTATTTATGCCGATTCGATGTTTGAAGCAGAAATATTTACATTATGAGAGATGATAATAAAATCGGTTATTAACAATTGCTTCGAATTTTTTGTGAAAACCGTGTAAAAGCGAAAACGTGTGAAACAAGTACCGTGTAAATCGGGGGATAGGTGTAATATTGTGTGATGGTAAATAATATTATTAATATGCGGGGTACATCGCTGTAGCATCTGATGGCGGTTGGGACCAAAAGGTTTTCGAGCGACCACAAGCCGGTAGACACGGAGTGGGTCAGTCTACCTAGTGGGAGACCAACAGCATATTTAAGGTCCCAGGAAATCGCTCGATGCGGACAGCGTAGGACTGGTCATCATCACGATCATGGGGAAGCCTATACCTTGCCGTGAACGTTCATCGGCTAAAAAAGAAGAAATAATATTAGTAATAATAAAAGCTTAAATGTGTTGTAGTTTATTTTTATTTAGGATCCTTTAGGTCCAGGAGTGAAGACCACGGGTGCTTGTTGAACTCATCGACACTAGAAAGAGTCCAGTACTATTGGAAATATCTCAGGTCACGTCCAGTGTACGACATACGACTAAATCATGATGGTGGTTGTTCCAAGGTAGTGTCTACAATATACTTATTACTATCTACTATCTCTAGTTAATTCATTGTGATCTATATACAGTCATAAGTTCCGGGTATGTTTTAATATCTTTTCATAGTTTCAATTTTTTTTAATACCTTAAAGGACATTCATATAAAATCTAGCAGTTCATTGTACATATTAAACTACATATAGATAATATGACATATAGTTAAAATGTGTTGTATACGTATATATGAATTTAGGTAATCTCTGTTGAGTTTTTATTTTTTGTCTTCGTCCGGGATATAATTATAAGTCCTAAATTGATATTAAACAATTTTAACAAAAAAATTATAAATCACAAAATCCGATTGAGATTTTAGAAAGAAAAAAGAAAGAAAGGTTAACTATTACAATAACCTACAATTATTAGAAGAAAGTTACACTATATTATGTATATTAATTAAAACTATTAGAGGAGAGATAAACACACAAATTTACGTATATATATACATATATGTATGTGTGTAGATATATGATACTGAGCTATTGTTATTACTACTAGGCAAAGAATATTTAAACAATTTGATGTGAGATTAATTAAAGTTTTTTCTATAATTAATTCATAATTATTAATGTGAGATATTTAATTAAGTCTCTACATATCTCATTAATTATAAAAGACATATAAGCTATGTAGATTTTTCGTGAGAATTGTTTTTTTTTATGTCTCTGCTTACACCGTTTGCGGAGAGAGCGGTATAGCGGGCTTGTGGTGTGGGTAATGTCCCAAATACAGTTTGGACGAAGGGGGGGATGGCGTGGATCGATAGCATTGTCTGCTCCAGCTCAGACGCTGTTTTGTTCCTCCCGGCCGCCGCCCGTACCTGTGACCTCGTTGGTTCAGTGCCCATAAACATGACGGAATTACATACCATGACATAAGTTCGATTAAAAAACAAATCCTTCACGGGTATATGTGTACTCATATATATTAAAGTTCCATAAGATATCTCGGACATTCCTTTTCTTAGTTATAACATCTAAAATTAAAAGTACATTATTAAATACATCTTATTAATTGACGTAAACTTACTTTACACTTGGTTAATATACTAATGTACACATCAGACATAGTTAAATTTAATTTAAAACGATTGACTTTAATGTTTTTGGTCGGCACTTTTCACCAGATCAGCATTCGGAGCCAATTGCAGCTTACTACTTATAATTATAAAATAATCGACGTTACAAAAATGCATGTAAATCTCTAATTGAATAAAGATATTTTGAATTTTAAACGATCGAATATATTTTTTTGAATAAAGAATAAATCACTTTCTGTCAAACACAGTCAGTCACGCAATGTAAATATATACAGGTTATATTAATAAAAAAAAATAATAAACATGGATGATCGTGACAGATAACGAAAGGTGACAGGCAAAATGATATCACAACCCTGATTTTTATTGATCACTTAGTTGTCTATATTTAAAACTAGTTATATATACAAACTAACTTTAATCTCTTAATTAATGTCTTATTAGATATATACAGGGTGATTGGTTATATGTGCAAAATCTTTAAAGTGGTGAATGTATAGATTATTTATCAGCAACGAACAAGAACATTCTGTATAAAGTATTCAACATTTATCTTCAACATTGTCACTGTAATAACATCTCTATGTACGTAGCAATTATAGAATATATGTACGTACGTAGCAGGTACAGATTGTTCGTAATTCGTAATTATCTGTATATGTTGATAATTGTCAATTAAAGTCAGGGCTACCAAACCTTTTCTCGTTTACGGAACACTAAAAATTGTTTTAGTATTTCGCAGCACATCGAAAGCTAGATTCGAGAGACGAGTGAACATGACGTGCCAGTGTATCTCAAATACAAAATATGTGTAATGAAATATTATGAAATTTCAATTTGTTAAATTTTACCGTGGTACACTTGTATCTTACCTACGGCACACTGAGGAGCACTAAACTTAAGTATCAATAGTGGTTTTTACGCTCTTTTTTAATATGCGTAATTTTTGAGTTTTTACATAGACAGAAAAGGCAGATAAAAACTTTTGAACATCTGAAAAGTGGAAAGATACACACCGCGAAATATCAACACAAGTTGCGTTATATATCACACGACAAACTATACGAAAATAGTCACGATATTCAGCATTGAAGGACAATTATTACATTGAAATGTATGTTATTGTGTCCGATTCGGATTTAGTAATAAATAAATAAAATCACACCTTCTGTTCTACGTATATTTGTTTCGTAACAATTTTAATATTTCCAATAACACCACGCTCGAAGTATTCAAGTTTAGAACGTTCGTAGGGCGGGCCGCGTCGTCTGTGCGAACCCATTGTGACGTACCGAATGGTTAATTCGGTACACAATACACCTGTGCTCGTACCGGGGCTTAGAAGGCGTGCAACTATCGATTTTTATTTACGTTACGCACCGTTGACGTCAAAAATTGTCGTATATTTTAGTTAAGTGCGACAACGAAGCTCCCATGCTTTCTTATCGATTTAAAATCGGTAAAAAAGTTGTCGGATTTATTTTAGATTATATTCAAAACTAGATATTTTATCTGTTTTGAAATGGAATCAGAAAGTTAGGCTTCAAATAAGAAAATCAGAGAGAAAAGAAACAACAGTAATATACTTTTTTTATCTATTACTGAATTGTCAATTTATTATCTGTGCAGTTATTATAATATATTTTGTAGTATCTATGCAACATGTGGTAAATATACAATTATAACAACACACAGATACAATTGGCGGTTTTATCGCATTTCGTGTTTTTTAACAGATAACATTACAATGGATTAGAAAAACTAGCGAATTTAAAAAAGACATTAATTGACTTTTAAATAATAATAATTGTTAATGCTATTAATGTAAAATTATATTATCATCATTTTAACTTATATACGCTCGCTGCATGTGTCTTATCGATCGCAGATGATCATTAATTTCGGCAAATTTAATTTTGACAGTAAATCATACATTTATTGTCACAGATTATATATATGGAAATATCGATATTTTTAAAAATAATTAATGTTAATTGTCAGCAAGCTTTTACAACAATTTCTAATCACCGTGTGTAAAGTGATCAATATGAAATATGATTTATTAATTGATTTTTGTGACAGGCTATTTACTTTTGGTAGTAGTCAGCACAGACATTAAACAATAATTAATATTTATATATATTAATCCGAATTTTCATTATTTCTGAAATATTTTTTTCAAAGGGTCACACATTTTTTTACACCTATTTTGCAACTATAACCAATTACACTGTATAATGGCGACGATAAAAAACTAGTTTTTTCTAGAATGTTCTTAGAAAATAATATAGCTTATGATACGATGTTTCCTTTTTCATCTTATGACATAGATCTTTTGTATTATAAGTAAACGAAGGATTCATTAGAGGATTGCAGGAAAAGTTTTTTTTAAATCTTATTTATAGGTAATTCTTTCATGATAGTTTTGTATATATAGTAGTAATAATAATTCGTTCAATTATACGCAAATATAAACACGAAATGGTTAAGTAATGTAAATATTTAGACATAAGAAGAGAGGCACTTCGGGAAAAGGTTAAAGGCAGTTGAAGGAAAATTCTAGTGTCCAGTAAGCGTCTTGTCTCCCTATTATCCTTTGAGACACGACTTCCCGGCTTCGGGAGCACAAAGCCGAGATTAGCCGAAGTGGACGGCCCGCGAAAAGGAAACTATTGACTGGTGCCTTTGTGCGGAATGCGCTTACTGATTCTCTGCTCTGTGGACATCAGCCACATAAACGATATAAAATTTTATTTAATAGTACCTATAGATTTTTTGAAATTTCAGTTGAAATTACTTTTTATATTTAAGCAAATGTCGATCATACAATGAATTTAAATACATATTGGTTATTTTTTATTACGAATGAAACTAAATCTTGAAACTTTAGGTGAAATCATCCTGGAATCAGACTTGAGGATTTGGAGTATATGTTACAGTTATTTACAGGTGTGGTTATGTTTTATTTATAGAGGATGTTTGGTTGTACATGTAAAGGTTTAAACACCCTAGAAAATATTAACATAGTTTCACAATAATAAAGAAAAAAGTGCAATGGGTGGTTTTATCACACGAGGAAATTTCTTCCAGACAACATAGTAAAGAAACAGTACAAGTATAAATAACAGAAAGTTAAAATGTACAAAACATACTTATTAGGGGGACTTTGAAAGTAATGTCGTTTCTGTCGACATACTTTACAGAAAAACCGATTTTTACCGCTCCGGCATTAAAAAATAGCGTAGTAGATGGCAAAAGGTTGTTGATAACGAAAATGAATATATTGTTGATTAGAAATAAAAACTTGTTAAAAATGTAGTCGTGCGAATTTAACTTAAAAAAGCGACATTACTTTCCGGTCCCCCTAATATATATACAAACATACACATAAACATATACGGTACGGTATAATACATTTTATAAATACAATTTGTGCTGTACTTTTGTAAGTTCTAGACAAAAATCTTTTCTTATTTACAGCAGTTTCAATATTATATTATATTATGTTATACCCATATTTTAGGACCCCTTCTTTTCTTCTATTGGGACAGGGTTTTCTAAAGATTGTTTATCAAGATTCTTTGTTTTTGCTACTTTAGGTTTAGACTAAAGACTTATAGAGTTATGTTACAATAAAAACCTGAGAAATGAGCTCGTGTAACCTACGATCGTTGACTGAAAGTTTTTCGATTGGAATGGGTTTCGATCACGAGAGAGACGCAGTTAGTAGGTTCCTTCCAGATTGTAGTGGTAATTGTAGCAGTCTTTGGAGCCTATGATTGATGAAGTATCTGCAGATATTGCATTCGTCTCGTGGTTGGACTTAATAAAGGCCTCTGAAGTATAGTCTCAATTTTACGTCACAGGATACTTTCGACTTTTATAATTCAGGCTACTGCAAAGAGACAGGGAGCAATGGAGCAAGAGCGCGATGTACAACAATGATTGCGTAAGCAGCGCCAAGGCGCACGGCGGGTTTCCGCAAAATGTTATTACGGATAGGCACCGCGCCGTCTGGAATGACGGCAACGATTGGCAATTAGGTTCGCCAACAGTGCATTGTCGCGCAAACTTTGATTGGGCCCGGCGCGGACCTCGAGAATGCGGCCAATTATATTGAATACAGGCAGCCAATTATTCAGCGCTGCGGAGCTCATTGTAGTGTACGGAACCCCGCGTCACGGCCAGGCCGCGCTTCGATGGGCCAATAATTAAAACCAGCGCTGGAGATCGGCTTCTTCGTTCGAGAGATTTGCTTTTTAATTAATTGGTTTGTTCTAGTTCGTGCAGCCCTGCTCGCTGGAGGATCGGGACTTAGGGCGCGTACACACTGGGAGGTCGAAATTCACAGATGCCTGAAGTAACGCTAGTGTGTTATTGCCCTGGGAGAGATCCGTTGTAGAATTTGCTAATTTGCTTCTTTATCAGACTTTGTTCACTGTATAACGAATATAGTCAACATCCAAATCAACATATTACTCATTGTTTTATAACGGAGGTCAATGCTCGGTATTTCTCTACAAAATCGAACAAATAGCATGAAAATCCGAATGTACTCATATACATACGAAAGGATATAGTTCAGCGAGTCAGAAAGTTAGATGCAATCCGCTATTAGGTTTTGTAACGTACTGGAATTGTGACGTATTTACTACTATACTATACTTCATGGCACTGTTTCAAGCTTATTTATTTGTTTCTATATAACAGTGAATATAGATTGCCAATCAACGCACAGGACATAAGGCTGCTAGGGTCTTAAAGGTCTGTAGTGGAGACCACAGAACAGCTATCATAGCATAGGACATTCATTCACGAGGTGAAAAAACGATCTCGTTAAAGTTTTTGGAAGACGCTGATTTCAGGCTTTTTCCAACCGGTCTTATTGTAAATATATGGAGAGGCTAATGTCCAGCTGTGGGCTTCCCGCAATTGAAACGATGATGACTGTAGACATTTTTGTGTTAATTGATGGATAAAAAATAATACGGTGTTCAAAAAGTAAGACGGAGTTGTTAATTAAATTTAAATTCTTTATTTATTCTTACAAAACAATTTCATTTCCTCTAAAGTAATCCTCGTCCCATAAAATGCACTTTTGCCGACGCTTTTTTCAGTCTTAGACACAGTTGGAATAGTCTTTTTCCGGTATAGCCTTGAAGACCTTCTTCGAATCGGTTTTTATCTCCTGAATCGTGTTATAACGGCATCCCCGCATTGGTTTTTTAGGTTTGCTGAATAGCTAGAGGTTTCACGGAGTCAAATCAAGGAGAATACTGTGGTTGCGAAACGATATTAGTAGAGTTTTTGGAAAAAAAGTGGCGTAGAACTAATACAGTATGACATCGAACATTCGAGACTAAAAGTATTCTACAAATTGGTTATGGGCAATTCAAATGATATTCCAGCACTATCAGCGATTTTCAAGGACCAAATCTTTGGTTTTATGGATGTGGCTCTCGTCGGCTTTAAACGACTATTTCATTTATTATTTTGATCACAAAGATTGTCAAAGAATTATCATTGTCATTGAATGAGTCTTTCTTGACATTTATTTTTATATCGTATATATGTACACACTAAAATTAAACTGAATTCTTTTCAAATATGCAAAAAAATATATAATTAACAAAGAAAAAAGGTTATCTTTTATAATCACATATTTTGTTGTCATTATAAAAGCAACAAATACATTGAAGAACCTCAAAAAGGGTCTCTAATGATGACCTACTGTATTTTATTTTCATAATTAATCTCCTAACCCGAGAGTTTTACTGTCAAAAGGTGCGAGATAGAAAAAAAATATGGCGGCGTACAATAAAAAGGACCATTCACAACAAAGGACAGCCAACAACCCGTTCGCCTAATCATTGCGCAACTCTATAAAAATAGCACCTGTCCATTTATTATCGCAATACATTTCATCGGACAGCTATTTAAGAAAAAAAAAAAGTTAAAAAAAACGCTCCTGAAAGAAGAGGAAGCGATAAAAACGCTATTTGTTAAATCTAGCGCTATTAAACTGCGGCGATTTTCGACTTCGATTTTTTTGGTCGATTTCATTGACGGAATTATATCTGAACGATCTTTGTTCGAAATTCAAAATAGTATTCGATTTTCGACTTTGTATTTTTTTTCTCTTTCACCCATATGGAAGGGCATCGTTTAAGCGGCGTTGTTAATAAAAAAAGTCATTGATGACGAAACAAGATGGTGGCGAAGAATTCTCGGCTCCCATGGCTTTTTTGGTGTTTTAGAGCGACCGTAACTAAATGTCCTTGTGGGATGGATCTGTTGTCAATGAGTCGGCAGAAATTTTGTAGGCGGGCTCATTACATCGGAGTCGACCATCTGTTAAAAAATTTATTCGGACCATATTGAAGGTAATTGAATATTTTTTGTCATTCTCGTTTTTTAATAACTCCGTTCCTATTTATTATTACACTTATACATTTAATTATATTAAATTTCAATGCGAATTTTTCAATGTTTATTACAGTTATTTAGACGAGTTATTTTGGATAAAGAAATATTTTACTATATATATTATTAAGATAGATTCATGCTGTGATATTTGGAAAAAAAATAACTTTATGAAACGAGCATTTTACAAACTTTAAAGAAGTGGTTGGGATATATAAAGTAACAAGGACAAGATATCATAGATGAAACATTGAACGGTAGATACAAAGATAGGTTTTGATATATATACTCGGTATCATTTAAAAGTAGGTTGAATTTACAAAAGTACGAACAATCTAAAGCAAGCGATAATAAATTACAATATGTAAGACAATATAACCTTTTTAGACAGTGACTAAAGTGGTCTAGCCATAAACAGGTGCTTCTTATTAAGTTTATTTCCCCGTTCAAATATTTGACTAATACTCTATCGTTTCTTATAGCAGTACAATGTATTATCAATAAAGAACTTATAAATAAACAGAATGGCTCAAGGTCGCGCAGAGAGCAATAGAGAGGGATATGCTCGGAGTTTCGGTGGGAGAACGAATGAGAAATGAGTTTCGCAGAAGAACGAAGATCACAGACGTAGCAGTAATAATTACTCGTCTGAAATTGCAGCTATCAGCGCAGATCTTTATTGCACACGATGTGCATTGAAGCCAAAAGGTTGTCGTGTGACCTTGAGATGGTAGTTACCAGGCGATATAGTTAAGTTCGCGAAAAGTCGTTGGATCCAGGCAGTGGAAGACCGGACATATTGAAGATCGTTGGGTAGGCAATTGCCTTTCAGTGGGCGTCCATTGACTGAAAAGAAAATAAGTATATAGTATATATATATATATAAGGATATAGTAACGTTTTACTTTCTAACATAAGTCGTATACGCTGCAATCTACCATGCTGACTCAATGTCATTGTTGAAGGCTTTAGTTCATAGACTAACGCTGTTTCAACATCATCATTTCAGCTATATGACGTTCACAGCCGGATATAGAACTCCTCGATAGATCTCCAATAAGCCTCCCCTATCCTTTGCAATGGGCGGCTGAAAAGTTAGTTGTGATTCTAAGGTACTTAAACGCGTGTGGACCAGAAATCAAAGCGACGCCGAAGATTACAGCCTTTGAGTGGCAAAGCTCAAAAAATGAACCGGCTATAATATTAGAAAAATTTTACTGTTGCTTGCGCTTGATAGAATAGAGACCATGGGACCAAAAATGACCACAGGGTAGGCCAAACAAGAGATGGAGAAATGACACAATGAAGATGGCAGGCAGAATAGGACTAAGAGTATTACAGTCCAAAACTTCGAAAAATGAAGACAAATTAAGGAAGCCGGCACACGACACTAATACATGGCAGAGGAATATAAAAAAGAAGTTTATTTCACAGAGCTAGAAGTCATGGACTCAGCATTGGGTATTCGGCGCGTATCTGGCCTAACCATAGAACCCGTCTTCTCTTTTTGGATCTCTTGCCGTCTTGTTTATTAAGTATTTCTAGATTGTTTTTAAATTTGCAGGACATGAATTTAAGGAATTTGAAGAGGCTTATATGAGATGGTCGTGGTATTTTCTCTCAACACTTATTGCTTATAAAATAAATATTGTTATAATATATTTATTTACGCGACTATAATATTATGTAATAGAAAAAAGCTTTCGTTCCTATGATTTTATGTTTTATATACACGGTAATTGGTTTAAATGTAAAAGCTTAAAAGGTTAGCGTGTAGTTCATTTGTCAGCAAAAAACTTTTATGCCTATTTCTAATCACGCTGTAGAAAGTGATCATTGAAATTTTACAATATTTTTTCAAAGTCTTCAGAGACAGTTACAAAACAATTATTAATTTAATATGTAATAATCAAAATTTTGAAAACGCTTTTTCTTACTTCATTATCATTAGGTTATTTATTATCTCTGAAACCATTGATTTTTTGTTTAGGTGTATTATATATTAATTGGCAGCAGAGAAGCCATACATTCTCCTTTTAAATTTTTTTACATCTATAACCGAGCATCTATGTTTCTTTCTTTAACTTGATACAACTAAATCGATACGAGCTACAACAGATGTCATTGCTACAGAGGAGCAATGAAATCAGTTGTAACTCGTAAAACATCATTAAGTCCCCGCGAAACGCAAAAAAGAGGTGTTATATTAAAGATATAAATTTTATATCGCGAGATCATAATTGCGAGCGACCGCTCCTCACAATGGCGCACCTATAGTAATGAAAATTTTAAATTTAATTAATAGCAAGTGGCGTCCTCCCCCGATTATATTATTACGCAGCCCATTGTGCACCAGACGGCACCGTCGCACACCCCGCGCTACGGTGAACATGCGTCACGACGAAATAGACAGGACCACTTCGTGAAATATTTTCTAATTTGATGGCTTAATAAGAAACCTCGAATTAAAGGACAGTCAAGCTGTTGGAAAGGATCTTAGTTTTTTTTATGACCCCTGCTATTGGGGGCCTCTCGTACCCCTATTTATGGTGGGATAGGGACTTTATTAGCATTTAATTTATTCACTTAATTATTTTATTTTCATTCTCTTCTCTTTCATTCTTCACATAATCTTTCATTCTGTTCTTTTATACCACAATTCTGCTTTCTTTCCCTTTTGCTCTGTTTTACCATTCTTTCATCCTCTTTTCATTTTACATTTTCTTAATTTCTAGTTTTGTTGTATCATATTTTTATCTTTATCTTTATCACAGTTTAATATTATTTATTTTTACATATCTTTTTTGTATTTGTTTTTGTTTGTTGATGCCTAACTTTTATTTTTTTCTATTGCATATTGTATAATTCTTTTGCAATAACTGAGGAATTCTTTCATGGTTTCTTTTCCGCCTATCAGGGAGGGTATTGTCTCCTCCCTGATTTCAACGCCAGAAGGGGATCTTAGTCAGACACTTCATGAAGTGCCAGTCCTGGCTCCTGCGAAAAGGTTAGTCACAGAAATCGGTTCGGAAAGATTAGGATTGGAATCGTGGAACGTTCGGTCACAAGGTGGCAGACCATGTTAAGATCATTAAAAGGCGTTAGATACTGGCCCCTTCTTACCTCCTATCGGAAATCTATGGAGCAGGCATTGTCAGCAGTGATTGTCCTGAGTTTTGAGTGAAATACCAAGCCAAGGTCCCTGCTATCGGGGGTAATATGGCGATTCCTGAGGGAGCCCTCGAGGCAGGTTATGTGAATGAGGTTTAGTTTAAGCGTGTTCGATAGTGTACATTCACACCAAAACAAAATGAAATAAAGGTTTTTTTTTTAAATATTTAATCCTGGTTAGGTTCCATAATAGAACCAATCAAATGCTTACGGCGTTATGCTTTATCATAGTTTATTTAAAGTTTCAATCCAAACAAATAAATTAAGTCTTCAAACGATAATTTTGTATTACCAAAAATTTACACTATTGGTGGTAAAGTTTATAATACTATCTAATAAAAAGAAGTTAAGACAAGTTTAAAATAACATCGCAAGAGAAAACTGTATTGTATTTACGTTTATTGATACTATATATTCATTAAAAAAATAGTGTTTTTAAGAAGACAGTATTACAGCAGTTTTGACCAACCAGACAAACATAGACAGCCACAGGAGGAACCATTTTCAGGAAATGAAGAGTTAATATGTCTATAGTCAGATGTTTTCTTTTACGTGTACTATTTTTCTTTAATTTTTTTTTGATTTGACGTGGTCTGATGTTTCTTTGTACAATGCTGTACATAATAATTTTCTAAAGCTTTGTCACGTATAAAGGAATTTATAACAGTACCATCATTTATTCAGCATTTTCAAAGTACTTTAAACATATGTGCATTGCTGATGTATCCAAAATAAAAAAGGTAAAAATGTGTAATAAAAATAATTTTATCTTTGGTATTATTGTTTAAGGAAAGACAAATATTATACTAATGAAAGTGATGACTTACTGATTGCTTTTTAAAAAAGATAAATGTATTGGAATAAATGTAATTTTTTTCCACTTAAAACTTCATAAGCTAATCTTTACGGAATATATGAACACTAACATATTAATAAGAAAAACATAAAATAATTTTTTTCTTAAAATAAATTTTCACTGAAACTTATCCTAGTATTCGATAAAAGCATGGACACCGTAGCGCGGGGTACATGCCCCGCCCGAGACGCGTTAGGCACCGCTTTGTTAGGCAAATCCGAGTCGACTTGCTTATACGTACCCTATACAGCGAGCGAGTTACGTGAATAATATATATTTGTTTTTACTATTACCTTTGTAATAATTATTTACATGCGTAGTTAGTGTTTGTTAGTTAGACTATATCTGTGTACCTACCTATTAAACCGTCGTGACTTGAACGACGTCATACTTCTAGCCAAGAGAGAGTAGTCTTGTTCAAAGACAACGGACTTCGAGTAACGGCAAAAGTGCATTAGGACTAAAAGCAATTGCCTCGCTCCTCGTGTGAGGTTTAGGTGACTTGCATTTAATGGTTAGGAGTAGGACGCCTGTTTTATGGTCAAAGCTAAGCTTGCAGAGATATCTCATTTCGAATACGTGTCAGCATATCACTGGCGAAGACTTTGACGGACTCCACATCTGTTCCAGAATTCATCAGGATCACATCCTTGGTAAAAACCTGAGCGTGCACCGCTCCCCCTTCCAGGTCATTCAATAAGAGATCTAATAGTAAGTTCTAGAATATGAGATCGTCTTTCGATCCTTGGACATATCTGGCTTTCACCAGGCATATAAATAAATAGCCGTGTAACTTTGGCAATACAAGGATATTCACGTTCTCTACTTCTAAACCTGTTACCATTAGGAATAGAAGAATAAACGTGATAGGTTTCTCCTACTACTTCTCCTAACGTTTTTAAAAATAGCAATAATTAGTAAAAGTTAGTTTTAAAACTTCTCTTGTTAATCTGATAGCTACAGAGACTTGGAAGTCTTCAAGTCAAGAGTGACTTGGTTCCTTCTAGTCAAGCATGTAGCGTCGTAGACCTTGTCATTGAAGAAATTACTGAGTCAAGATCCAGCCTTCTTCTTTTTCAGCCGTCGGATGACCGGTCCTCTGCTGCCAGTTTCCAGTGACTTTCCGTGACTTTTACCATGTCGTGGGTCCTCCTAGCGGAGGGCGTGCCCACGCCACGTCTAGTAACCGAATAAAGCATCTGCCTAAAAGCTGCTCTTAATTCTTTAATATATACATGTGTATATGTTACAGACGTAAAAGCTTAAAGAAGTAAATGTATAGCTTATTGGTAAACAACCATTAATGCTTTTACCTCTTTACAATCACTCTGTACAAAGTGATCACTCTGAAATATGTTGTCTTGTTTTGTCTCTGCGAACCGGTTTTCACAACTAAACAGTACTGCGCTCTTTTTGCGTTGGGGTTAGTTTTACTCAAGCCAACCCAACTGCTGGAGAAATCTCAGGAGACCTTCGATGTCACCGGCGACCTCCAGGAGGCACCTTGGTGATCCGAGACGGGTAGCTCTGTAAGGTGCTACCGCGGTACACCGAGGTAGTAGGCAGCAGTCTCTTCCTCTTCCAGGATTGTCTGCAAAGAGGACTATCCGTAACAACTAGATATGTTTGTTGTAAAGACCAACGATTAAGATCTCTGCCAACAGGCGCAGCCGGGGTCCTGATATATGTCACGTTAATATTTTTTTTTCCTATTGGAATGCCACAGGCCAATATCTTCTAGTAGAAAAAGGTCTACTCGGATAGATATTAAACAATAATTAATTTTAACATGTAGTAATTCGAATTTTAAAAACGCTTTCATTACGTTAATTATTATTTATAAAACCGTTAAATTTTTGGATAGGATGTACCTTAAATTTTTTGAAACAAATGAAGTGTATATTTATCCTTTCAAAGCTTTTACACTTATCACCAATCACCCTGTATAATCGTAGCGGTATGTAATGATTTTTTTTACTTCGATATTGTTTCAGGAACTCATGTAGCACGTGAGATGATGTTTGCTTCTTCATTTTACTTGCTTGATATTTACAATTTTGTAAGTACAATGCTCTGTAATATGTAGAGATAGGGGTAATAAATAGTTTTAAAATGAAGACAATTTGTGATGGCTTTTTGGTTAAGCATCGTGGTTTTTGATCTTCAGTAGCGGGTTAGTTTCTCAAAAAGCGTGTGCCGAAGGAAACATATGACGTTCTTTTTTTTACAATCGATTAAAACATTGCGTACATTTTTGATTATCAAAAAGAAGTTTTTTTTTCCTATAGTGAAAAACGTAAACCCAACATATTTTTATCGACGACAAACATTTTATAGCGAGTATAGATGTTTTATGATTCAATCGCAATTATTATATTATCTCATTCTCTTTTGGTGTCTTGTGTCTTTCTTAGCATGTTCTTCCTTTTATTTTCAGCCGATGGTCGTCTATCAACACTTATGGATAGAGATAACTGTATAAGAAATCCAGAAACATTTCAATAAAACAATATAATAGACTAAAACAAAGATCGTCTATTTTCACTATGACGCTAGTATTGATTCGTATCCAATTGTAACCAAAAAGTTATTGTTCAGTTATCGATATATCGTTCGAATATAGCCTTTATGTATATAAACACAAGGGCCACCGGTACATTTGCTAGCGTTGTTACCGATTGTACCCGACATAAACAATGCTAGGTACAATAGAGACACAATCGTACAATGCCTCCATTACAGATACGAGCGTTTTCGAACCGTCATCACATACCCGTCTCATAGCAATTCAATATCACACTACATAGATCTACTATTACAAGATGCGATCAACTTTTTCTTCTTGTGACGTCATCGCTTACTTATCTCCATTTTTGTTTGTTAGTGATATTGATATATTCTCGTGCTCTCTCCTATCTTTTAAAAAACAATTTCGTTCGAAATTATTGAGTACATACTATGCAATTTAAACCATAATATAAATATATAAACCATAGTCTTTGATCCCTGTTTAGTAATGTTTTTATTTTTATTTGTTTTTTCATTGTTTAACTATAAATCATTATATGTTCTCAGTGAGATAGTTATAAGGTAACAACTGTAACTAATTTTATATTTCTAAGTTTTTAAGTTTGTACTTTCTTACTGCCTTTTGTTACTGTCTATCTCCAATAAAGTAAATAAATAAATAAACATTGCTTTCGATACAGTTACCCGGTAAAAGAATCTAATACTCGTATTGACCCATGTTCGTAAATTCTTAAACCGTGAAAAAAGTCTTCAGTTCATTCGGTTCATACTAAAAATGTTGGTCCACCAGATCATGAGACAACAATCTTTTGACCAAAATATGAGAGTTAAACAGAAGTTTGGTATATAAATATTTTTGCTATCATCCTGACAGAATTATGTCGTATGTTATCAGTGGATGTAGAAAAAAAAAGTATTTTAAAGTAATCGCTTTAATAAATAAATTTTTTAATAATTAATAATGACTCATCATCATTATCTTCAGCTGTAAGACGCCCACAGGTGGACAAAGACAGCTTAAAGCTTATGATAGGACCGGTTGAAAGCGATACGTCGTCTTCAGATGACTATAACAAGATCTATCCACCTTCTTGGTGGACATCTTACACTTGCCGGTCTGTGGCATTCAAAATTTAAGGTACCAGCGGTTTTCTGAGAGATATATAGCTTGCGTGCTGTGAATTCAACTTGCCAATCCCCTGGGCTATATAGGTTACGTTCGTTTGGCTACGGATATTCTAACTCCGATATCGCTGTCTCCATGTGTTAAGAACTTGTTAATGAAGTACAAAGTGAGAGACCACGTTTCGATTCCGAAAGTCTTCATTGGTAACACACATTGGTTGTCTATTGGGCTTTTAATTTTAATTTTATTTGAAACGTACAGTAATTGTAAGGTTCAATTTCGCGCAGAAAATGCCTGCTGGAACCTTAAAGTTATGGAGCATTGACCACGGCAAGCGCGATGAAGACGAAACGAAGAGTAACAGCTCAAGACGAGGTCTCCTTGTATATAGGAGCCTTCACCGAAGTGGTCTAAAAGCTAGACAACCTTCCAATCCCGTGGAATAGCAGTATGTAGCAGCCCGAGTCGAGGCTCTCCCGGGAACCGTATAGCTTCGCTACTTTAATAGAGGCTTTATGCTAGGTACACACTGCGCCTTACCACCTCAGTGACAATGTGGACCAAAAAAAAGTCGTTGAAAGACGCTACATGCAGGACAATTTCAACTGTTCTTGTTAAAAACAAAGGAAGGAAGGCCTAGGTCCAGCGATGGAAGTCCTATGGCTGAAAGAATCGTGCTGTTGTACCTTTTTTACGTGTCGTTAAAAGAAGTATCTCATTTTAAATATAGGAGTTCAGATTTAACCTCGCAGGCCACTTCTAGAAATTAATTGCATGTCATACCTACGAGTCATATATCAAACTTGAATAATATCACAAAACTAACAAAAGCTCCGTCTGTACGTATATAAGTTCACAATATGTGAATACGCGAATGTCGCACGGACAGAAGCTTCGGTGCCGTTGCTCGTGGATAATAGCTCTTATTCAAATACAAATAAAGATCACGTGTAATCGCGACCATTGGATGGAGATCCTTTCAGGGATGCGATGTGAATGCGTAGCTACGGCGCCGTGTTGCGTGCTTCAATCCGCTTACACTTTGTGGTATAGCAGCGTTTATAAACATGTCCGACAATTGAGATTGTTAGGACGCGGTGCTGGGGGTGGTGTTGGAACAACTTGAACTAGAATAGACCAACCGCGAACGCATTATACCGGATAAAACCAGATTGTGTCTATTGCGTATTCAGGAACAGAATGGTAGAGCACTTGGACTTCATTAAGCGAACGTTACGTTGTGAAAACACGCTACACTTAAAAAGAGGGAAGCGAAGACTTGAAACACCTCGCTTTTGAAGAACACTCGAATATATACGTACGGTTGTGTTCATGGAAAGTGATATCGCCTACCATCTATATAGACAGGGGTCGGCAACCTATTGACATCGTTGATCCATTTGATAAACTAAAGTCTTTATCACCATCACCATCTGGCGTCCACTGTTACTTGTAAACCTCCCCCATAGATTTCCAATAGGACCTGTAGATAAATAACAATCTTATTCAAGTTATTTATTTATTTCTGAAGGACACTGCTATAGTGGTATTGACGATTATCATTTGAGGTGGTAGTTACGGGTCCGAAGACTTTCTCGGAAATTTCGACACTGACTCTTACACCACGTTTCATATCAATGTTATTTACGGCGTTCCGTGTGAAACATTTACATTTGTATATTTTCTTTTGGAATACATCTGGCCAATGATATCTGGCAGTGCAAAGACTTCTGGAACAGATAGTAAACAATAATTAATTTTAATATCCAGTAATCTGTATTTTGGGAACACGTTTTTTTTAGCTATCATTATATCATTAAATATTTATGAAAAAATTACGTAGAAAAATAGACAAACAAAACAAATATATTAGCATATGAGTTATAGTTTTTACCCTAATATCGAATAACAAATTGTTAATTATGATAAAGAAATTATAGATATAATATAACAAAATCATTAAAGTAAAAAGAAGAGTCCTGAAATAAAAATTTAAACTGTACTGTGATATATCAAAAGGGTGTGGCGAGTGAAGAGAGGCGAGGTGTAAATGGAATCTAGATAAACGATAATAAAATGAAAGAAAATGTGAAAAATGGACTAAGAAGAGTTATAGAGAATTGTTAAGAGCGCAACAGGAGAGTAATAAGAAGATACAAACTGAAAAAATTAACTTAAAAAGGTACCTGTCCTCAATATGACACTTGAGGCCCCAAAACGAGGCCTTAAAAAACTTTTGCATCTATAACACCTGTAACCAATCATACTGTGTTCGTGGTATTCCAGAAGGTCAACGTCAACCTACCAAAAATTCTACTGAAGAAATCGATTCTAAGAGTAACCAAATTATTTACGCAAATTGTGTATCAAAAACCGCGATATACCTCCAAAAGTTACAAATTTAAACGTAATTAAAGAAGGATAAAAACAAATTTAAATTAAATACAACACATCGTATAAAATTTGTTTATGCGATATATCTATTATATCATTTCGCTTACAAAAGCTTCGAGTGGGTTTCTCATTGGGGTGCGAGCTTCCTGCGTCATCTTTCATATCACACGAGGACAGACGCTCCTCCCGATGTTATTTATGTAGATTTCTATCCGACACGTGGTTGATAATCAAATTTAATTATTAAAGTTCTTATCACGTCTGTAGTGTAAATATCGTATTACGAAACCATGATAGAACAATCAAGTTTATTTAAACAAAAATACATTGAGACATTTGATCGGATTCTTTTTTATTTACTGTCATTTCTTTTTTTAAATTTAGTATAAGTTACAATGAAATAAAATAGACTTTATGCTATGGTTTATGAAATAGTACGGAATTAAATACATCACATGTTACACTATGAAATTTGTTTCACTGGCATATATACATATTACGGTATGAAATTTAGTTTGTTACACATTTTGCGGTATGAAATATAGTGTATATAAAGCTCCTCATACACGGAGACATTTTGTAGTGAACCATCACGTTAGTACAATACCCGATGATAAATATGGCACGTCGAATTTTGGAAAGAGACAATCGGCTAAATTCGACTTCGTAGAGGTCAGGTTTTATTACAATGTCTCATTTTATGTATTTTATATTTTATTTTTCATATTATCTCTCTCCCACACTACCTACATGACTTTTTGTTAGACGTGCGATAGAGGTAACGCTCTACGAAACCGAAATTTGCCGATTGTCTCTTTCCAAATTCGATGTGCCATATTAATCGCCGGATACTGTACGCATGTTAGTCGAATTTAAAAGGTCCTTCTGTAGCGATGTAGCACTACTACATGGCGACTGGGGAAGAACGGAGGAAGGGTGGCCGGTAAGTGGAGAATCCAACATCAGTGCAAGTGTATTAGTATATTGAACGTTGTTACTTGATGTCTATCACGTAATCTCTCTTTATTAGAGGGATGCATCCAATATTGACGTTGTTTTGTTGCTCAATCTTCCACTGCTTACGCAAAAGCAAATGCACCAAATGCAATGTGACTAATAATGTGGTCTTAACAGAGTTCATCTCGCGATTGCAGGTATATCGTGCCGGTACTAAGTTGCGTTTGCATCACGACAGTATCGCGTTAGTAGCGGGACTGAATAGTGAGCGATGGTATACAGCTAGCGAACACTTCGCGAATGCATCGATGGACACGGGCACCAGCATTGTTATTGCTTCGCTATTCGCGATAAAAGGAACCGTGGGTAATGGGTCTTATAATACGGGTATTAGTGTAGTTCATGTAACACTATAGAATTTATTTATGTTTCGTAATCTGTAGAGTACAAATTTTACAACGGAATATAGTTTTTTTTTTAATATTTTTAGTTTTAATAATACTCGCTATCGGCTATTTAGGAAACGATAGGGTTTTTTTACTGTGTTAAATATTTATTTCCACGTTCCTATTTTTATTTCTCTTTCTCTTCTTAAATTCTTCACAATTTCTTTCATTTGTCATTTATTTTTCGTCACAATATCTTACACTCCCCTGGCTTATTTGTCTCCGTATACACATCATCTTCCTTCTTTTTTAATTTATTTCCTTACTCCTTAGACTATGGAACTCTTTTTTATTTAGTCGCCTTCAATTCTGTGCTGCCTAATAGCAGAGACCTTCCAGGAGAACTTATAGGGAAAAGACTACGGAACTTAATACTGAAAAAGTTTTACTACGGAATCTAATATAGTGCTTGTTGCACTACGGAATATAATATAGTGTTTGTTACACTACGTGATATAATTTACTGGTCGTTATACTACGGAATCTAATATAATGGTTGTTACACTACGGAATGTAATATAGTGCTCGTTACAGTAGGAATATAATATAGTGCTTGTTGCACTACGGAATATAATATAGTGATTATTACACTACGTAATATAATTTACTGGTTGTTATACTACGAAATCTAATATAGTGGTTGTTACAGTAGGGAATATAATATAGAGCTTGTTGCACTACGGAATATAATATAGTGCTTTTTACACTACGTAATAAAATATAGTACTTGCGACACTACGCAATGTAATATAATATATGTTACGTTACAGAATTGAGTGGAGTCCTGTTATAATGCGGAATATTTTTTTATAGCAAGCTGTAACGAAATATATTTCTAATATTTACCTCTTTAGTATACTAGGGAATATAAGTAAAACGTTAAAATAAAAATCTGTATTATATGATGTTGGTTACCATACTGTAACATTTACGGCATAATAATACATTGTCTGTACTGATCTAGTACGGTTCTGTAGTTTAGTAGTTTAACAACTTTGCACTAAACCATACAAATTACCTGTAGGCGGTTGAAAACGGTTCAAGCCGGTGGAGCCATTGAAAAAGCACCTGGCAAACTAAATAACAGAATATTCACTAATAACTTATGACGTTTTGGATGACTAAATTATTATAAGTAATAAATATATTTCTTTTTTCTTAAATACTACGTTAAGTTCGTATTTTAATTTTTACACATGTTATTTATATTTTTACACTAGCCAACAGATTTTGTACTGCACGAATTTATTTAACTGAAGCATTAATTAAAATATAATGTAACATATTAAGAATGATCACTTTGTAAAGGATCATTGCAAAAAAACTTATATTTAATGATAAATGAGTGATAAGCTTACACAATTGTAGCCAATTATCCTGTATATCTGCAGCTCCTGAAATCACAAACGTGTGAAGTTCAGTGCAATCTGTCAAACATGTAAAGATTAGTCATGCTATTTTATTATGGTAACAAAGTATTAGAAAATTAACAAAATTACGCTTAATTCGTTCTTAATAAATCATGTCACTGAGGTAAATAAAAATATTTCTAATAATCAATGAAAGTTTTGTCTACGACATGTTCCAGACTGAGGTTACCTAATGCGTGTACCTATTGTGATACAATTGAAATGCATTGAATAGACAGGGTTAGTAAAAAACTGGCCACTAGCCTATAAGGCATGAAAATGAGAGTTCATCGCCTTTCATTTCCACCTACCCCCGCATAATAATACACATTGTTCTGTTTCGATTTATTTTAAAAATGGAACGCGGATTGAATCCGCGTCAGACGTCACAAAAGGGAGCGTCAATAATCAGACAATATAGCTGCCGTAATCAATATCACAATTGAAGAGGGGTATAATCTTAAAGAAATATATCGGGAGGGGTTTTTAAAGTCCTCAGAGGGTCGGACACAATGCCCGTTTTTCATACGAACAACCCCAAGCGGCGTGGACACGTCGCCGTTGACAGTCCCGCCTAAATTATGTGCTTCCTACGAAAAATGGCGGGAACTTGAGTCATCCATTTTGAAGTTTTCTCCGCGATCAGTACACGATTTATTGTTGTTTGTTCTTTGTTCGCGCTGGTTTTTTTTTTTGATGATAGATCGGAAATAATATTGTAATAATTTCAAATACATAAATAACCAATGATTAGCTGCTGCCAATGTTAAATGCTATGGAATTCATTAATAATTAAAACATTTAAATAACATAATAGTTCTGCTTCTTTGCGCCTTTTTTTTTCTTTTCGTTCTGAAGCTATGATTTGTTCCAACTTTCATTACTGTACTTGGACCATCATCATATCTTGCTTTGTTTTCTTTCTTTAAATATCGTAAAAAATTACGTCATATTTAGCAAATTAAAAATAAAACAAAGCCAAAAAGATCTGTCAAAATACTAATTTGACATTACATAGAGTTATTTATTATCTGTGGTAGTAGAAAGTGATGAATAAAGTGATAGATGAATTACTGGCCATCTGAAGGGTATTGCTACTGTCAAATTATTTTAATTACGTAACGTTTATACAACCAAGGAGTTTTTGTAGAAAAGAGGTTTAACATATTTAGCAAATTAAAAATAAAACATAACCAAAAAGATCTGTCAAAATACTAATTTGATATTACATAGAGTTATTTATTATCTGTGGTAGTAGAAAGTGATAAATGAATTCCATTATTCAAGTTTAAATAACGCTCAAAATTCAATGTTGAAATTTGAAATAGAATATAAAAGGCAAAAACTAAATTTTATAAAATTGGTTCTAAAATCAAATTAGTGCGCGTTTCTGTTTGACAAAAACGCAATTTATAACGAAATATATTTCAGATTTTATTTATTTAGTATGAAATTTAAGTCAAACACTACAATAAAAAATCTGTATCTATGTGATGATATGAGATTGTCAGACCGTAACTATTTTTTATGTCTCACTCCTTTTGAGGACATCTCGTTCCTCCTTGCCGTGTTTGGAATATTACAGATTCGGGTAAATAAGTTATCATATTTATTATTTTTATTGTTTACATTCTTCCTCCTTCTCATTTCCTTTTGTACTATCCTTTTATACTTCACAAAATCTATTTTTCTTGACATATCTTTTTCCTTTTTCGCTTCGCTTTTCTCCCCTTATCTACATTTTCAAATCAGTTTTTATTGTTTTTTTATATAGTTGTAATGGAATAGGCGTTTGTTTTCCATCTCACCTGATGGAAAGTGTAGATGAAGACGACGGTGGTACACGCCCATCCCAAAGAAACCTGTTCACTCTACTCTTAAAGGCTCAACAAGAGTTCAACTTATCACGAAACATTGACCTAGGCAGGTCCAAATCTTGACGAGTCTTACCAAAAACGAGCTGTCAAACCGTTTAGTTCGACTTTTGGGTATATCAGCAACGTATGGATGAAACTTTTGCCTGCGCCTAGTAGTCCGATAAAGGAATGGAGTTGGCTCAATCAGTTTGAATGGAGCCTTCGAGCACTCTCCAAAGTGCATCCTATAAAAAGCGATAAGCTAGCAACTCCGCAACTAGTTATCGAAGTTTTTAATTCAGTTATTGACTCATTTGTTTAAATTATTTACATTATAAATATTATTATGTTTTAAATTCACGTTTCTAAGTTGTATTTTAATACAAGCAGCTTTTCCAGTTTCTTTTGCTTACAATTGACCGTAACTACTATGTTGCACAATAATACATTGTCTGCACTTGTCTGGTACGGTTCGATAGGTAAGTAATTTCACAATTACACTGGAACGCATACGAATTATCGGTACGCGGTAGATAACGGTTTAATCTGGTGGATCTATCAAAACGTATTATTATTATTATTTATAATAATAATCTTAATTTTAAGGTTAGATCTGTGCGTTTCGAAATTCAAAATTGTTAATTTTTTTTTGTTAAGGTTAACACTAAAATATGATAAAAAACACTATGTTCTAATTTTAAATCTCAAAACGCAGCATGTATTAATTAAAAATAATAGTCGATTGGGTTCACTGTATCTTACCACATTTACTCGTATAGTACAAAAAATAAACTACGTAATATTAATAGATTCAAAAGAGAGTATAGTAAAAATGTACGTATATAAGAGAAAATAAAAGGAAAATCCATGCTATTTGAGATTACTATTCAAATCATCGAAACTCAGAAGTAAAACGACAAAAACTTGCATTTATCTGATATTTTGTATTACAAAATACTGTATAGCGTTATCGTTACTAACAAAGTGAATTAAGGTCATAAAAGTGCTTCCGACCCCGTAGGTTTTAAGAACTTTAAACTGTTTATACAGGATGATTGGTTACAGGTGTTTAGGTTTATTTATTGATAAGATAATTTAATCTTTAACACCTATTTCTAATCACTCTGTATGAAGCGATGAATCTAAAATTTGTTACATTTATTTATATTGTCTATAAAATTGCGACAACTTTTGACATTACAAAGTAGACAAGGACATATATTAAAATTTAAGCAATAAATTACGAAGAAAATTATTATTTTTGAAACCTTTGATTATATGATTAATTGACAGCAAATAGGCTATATGCTTAAGGCCTACTACTTTAAGCCTTTTACACCTGTAACCAATCACTCTGTATATGAAACAATTATTTGTAATGACAAGAGTTTTTAGTAAGACTTCGTGATGTATACAAGAATACACTTGATTAAATATATACAACGCAGGTGTCTGTCCGTATGCCTCATTAACTTTGACAAAGTGATCGATGAATTACTGGCCATCTGAAGGGCATTGCTACTGTCAAATTATTTTAATTACGTAACGTTTATACAACCAAGGAGTTTTTGTAGAAAAGAAGTTTAACATGTTTTGTTCTACTAGTGGTCAAGATGATGAAATGTTTACGAATCAATCTATTTAGGATATATCTTACATATATATGTTATATAGAATAATGTAAAAGATTTTTACCTATAAGAGACAAACATAAAAATAAAATTCTTTTCTTCAACATTGGAACTTTTAACAGAACCCTTATTGATTGTCAACCTATTATTTATATATTTTGGTTTTGACTCTACTCTGCTTCGCAAGGTGTTGTAGTTCTGAAGAAAAAAGCAGGAAGAAACACCACAACAACACATCTTTTAATAATTTTAACACAGATTTATACATATACACATTATCAGATATAACGATCAGGCGACATCACTGTCAAGGATTCTTATTATTTAAATATTCGTCTATTGAATATTAAGCTGTTCCGTCAATTTTTTTTAATTAGTTTTGAACTTCGTTAATGTTAGCCAAATAATGTTTTGCGGCATTTTATTAAAACATCTGAATCCATTTATTACAAATGAATTAAATACTCTTTGCAGTCGACACTTTATTACCGTCAGTTTTTCACGGTGCCTTGCGGATATACTATGGACCTCCCCAACATGTTTAATTTGTTATAATAACTATAATTATATAAAATATTACGATAAATGTATTGAGAGGCCACTGTAAGAATATTGTCGTCTTTAAACCGATTTCTCAAGGAGATACGTGGCTTTAAGCCGTAAATAGCTCGAATGGCTTTCTTTACATACTCATCACGATATATCTCGAACTATAAAGTTCAGAGACTTGAAATTTGGTGGAAATATTTATCATACCAAGTAGACATCAGCTAAGAAATTTGGTGATTACAGTTAAGTGGGCGTTCATTAGGAAGTTGCAAATTTTATTAACCATAGCTCTTATAGGCATAAAACTTGAATATTTAATGGAATCAGGCGTTCCTTTTCGGAAGTCCATCCTAAGCAAGAAAAGCACAAATATTTAGCCACTTACGCACATGCAGTAGTAGTCGTGAAACAAAGTGCACCGCCCGTCAGCCCGCTGATAAATGCGTATGCGGGGGCATCTTCAGGAGTTATGTTACACCGATTAGTGCAAAACACAGAGTCTGTTTGATGCATGACTACCACTGCATGTGCGGAAGTGGCTAAATATTGGTCCTTCTCTTACTTTGCATAAAACTTGATCAGAATTTTTTATGGTATGTCAAAAGTTACAAGGAACGAATTCTGTGAATTATTTCTACACACAATGTACAACCGGAGGACAGCTAGTATAATATAAACATATGAAATATTCTTTTTTAGAGTATTAAGAATATATTCTTGATAAGTGTCTGTGTATCTTATATGTATTTTAGTCCCTGGATGCGAGCTGTCAAAGACCGGTGTTTGCGATCTTTATAGCAGGCCTATGCTTTCCAGCGAACGTTCTAGATTCTTTATAATGGAATATTAAAAATAGTAATATTATTATATTGAAGTTTATATCAGATTGCGTAAATATAATCGAGGCGTGTACAGTGAACTTCATTTGGCGGCAACTCCCGCCGTTTAAGCCGCACGCGACGACACGTGACCGCTTGACAGTTGACAGGCCGGTGACAGCGGAGTTGTGTCAAATTTGACAGAAGAAAGGTGAAGGCGGCGGTCAAGTTATTGTTCGGTAAATTAACTTTCGTGCGTTAGGGTCAAGCTATTTGTGATAACTTTTAATTTTGATATTATAGAGTAAAAACCATATAAAAATCGAGCAGTGGTCAGAGCACCTACAAGTGTAGATCGCGGGTTCTATTCCATTTCAGTTTTTAGTATTATGTACTGTTGCAACTGTCCAAGTATCAGCTTCGAGTGCCGGTCTGGCGTTGAAATCAGGGAGGAGTCAATAGCCTCCCTGATAAGCGGAAAGTATACCAGGAAAGAATTCCTCTCTTATTGCAAAAGAATCACACAATATGCAATAGAAAGAAATAAAAGTTAGGCATAGACAACAAATAAAAACTAACAAGACAAGTTAAAAAATAAAATAATATAAAACTGTGATATAGAATAGATAAAAATGTGATACAATAAAAATAGAAATTAAGAAAATGTAAAATGAAAAGAGGATGAAAGAAAGGTAAACAGAGCAAAAGGGAAAGAAAGCAGAATTGTGGCATAAAAGAATAGAATGGTAGATTATGTGAAGTATGAAAGTAGAGAATAAAAATAAAAAATAGTTATGTGAATAAATAAAATTGCCCATAAAGTCCCTGTCCCATCAAAGATAGGGGTACGAGAGGCCCCCGAAAGCGGGGGCCATGAAAAAAAAAACTGTCCAAACGAAACGTAATTTATCAAGGCTCTTTCTCTTTTTATAATACAACGATTTGTATTTGGAATACATATACGAAAAAGTAAATCTTACACTAATACTGTATATATTTTTTGTTATTAAACCAAGTACATTTATAAACGTATTAATATATACTTCATATTCCTTATAGGTAGTTTATACATTGTTTTATTTTGTATTAGCTGTGTCCGCGACTTTGTCCGCGTGGGATTTAACAAAAGAATATTCATTTTATTGAGTTTTTTTTTAGAGAGAGACAGATGGCTAGGATGCAGTTTGTCAAGGAGGCCGAATCAGTAATGAGGAGATCAGTAGTCGAACAAAAGTAGCCGATATAGTCCAGCGAATTAGCAAGTTAAAATGACATTGAGTTAGCTATATAGCGCGCAGAACAGATGGCCACTGGTGCCTTGAGTATCCGGAGTAAAGACCACTGAGAAGCAAGCTCAGCGTAAAAGGTCCGCAAAATGTTTTAAGACAGGATTTTACTTTGCAATGATTTTTTCATTATGTTTTATTTTTGTTCTTCTCTCTCGTTCTTCACTATTTCTGTTACAACTTCTTTCATTGACACTCTTTTATTCTATTCCTTTCGTTAATATTCCTCACACATCCTCTCTCTTCCTTCGCCATATTCTTTGGTATCACAGTTAGTTCCAATTTCAAATTTCTATCCTTATTTATAATTGGTGGTTTATTTCTCATTTTACATTTCTTTTTTTCCCAGCTTTTTTTTTGTTTTAATCTTAATTCTTGGTTTTATTTATTATCTCCTTTATAATTCTTTGGAACGTCCCCCTGTAAACACATCTTGCTAAGGTCTTCGAGAGATGCTAGATGGAGGCTGTTTCTAACTGATCCTTTTTGAATTCTATAGGGAAAAATTATGTCCATATCCTTATGAGAAATATAAAATAAGTAGTATTCACAACAGGCGTGGTTTTTTTCTAGCAAGTAAGGTAAAAGCTTCACACATAAGTTTATCAATTATTCAATCGACTGTACCTTTTAATGACATAAACATGGAAGTGTAACAAAATAGACCTATTAGAGGTAGCTTAAACACAGTCTTACCATTTGTGAAATGTATCATTTCTTAGTGGATAATAAGCCGAGGATTACTTTAATAACAGTTCGTAGTTCCGTGATTAGTACGCGACTTTCAATGTAGGTGTTGGTTATTACTGTACTTGGAAGCAATGTGTTGACGTTTTAAATTACGGGTTTATATTCTCATACTAGCTGTTACAATATACATGTACATAAACAATTCTTTAAACTGTTTTTAAGAGTGATGGTATAAATTCCTTTTATAATAAATCATACTCTAAACTTATCCTGTGTAGTACCAGGCATTTGATTTGGCACACCAATTTTTATGTTCTATAAACATATATATGCCGTGGTAGCTTAGAGGTAGAAGACCGAGACTTGCGATCTTAAGTCGCGGGTTCGATTCCCGGGATCTATATACTTCACATTTTTTGTATTAAACATTTTTATTAATGATAGTCCAATAATAATTAGCGCTATATTGCTAAAAATCTAATTCTGATCGATATCAGTTTTCCGACAGTCATTCCGTTTTGAATATGGATTTATATTGATATATCAAAACTACTATGTTAGAGCATTTCAACTTTTTTTATTTAATTTTCTTATACTTATTTATATTTCCGTATTCATCGGAGGAAGCTAATAATTAGCGAAATTATTTCATAACTTATTGTATTTTGTATTATCGTAACTTACTAAATTATAATTGGAGCCCGTGGTAGCTGATGATATAATCAACACACTATTCAAATAAATAATATTTTAATTTTTATTTTGATTTACGTTCGCAGATGTTCTTGGTAAGTTTCAAAGAATCTAAAAATGTATGTATGTGTATATAGGTTTATGTATGTTTATGTTCACTTATTTGTGAATATGTAGTTTTTGTACACGTAAAGTACCCTTAATTAGTACTTTTACCTTTTCCATACTATGGTTGTCTGTAAGAGATTGCCTTGTGTGATAAGACCGCCCATTGTACTTTTTTGTATATTATTTTATAACTTAAATGTATCTTAACGTGTACAATAAAGAATAATAAAAATAAATAAACGTTTGTTGATTATGAACAAACACCACAAGGTGTGATATCTCAATATTGAGTTCCTTCGGTGTCTTTTGTATATCAAACATCGGGGCACGGCAGCAATGTTAGTGACGTCACAGCCGGAGCCGCGTGCACCACTCCATGTATTTATTAGTCTTGATTTTGTTTGCAATGAAAACAATCGCGGCGCTGCATTCGACGCTATTCATTGTTTATTTTCTCTCGTTTTGTCATAATAATGGTTAGCAATGGGGTGTAGGTGCACAGTTGTATACAGGATGATCTCTTTACATTTATTTATCTGTTTACTCTTTATTATATACATTCATAAACATAAAAAGAAGTCATATAACAATTAAAATACTGGAAGCAGCCAATAAGCAGTGTTTGTTCTTTTGTTGCTATTTTTACTTGTATTTTTAATCTGTAATTCAAGTTGACTTTAAAAATGTATTATATAAATAGCCTAAGAAGTATACAAAAAGAGAGTTTAGTAAAATTTGCCGACCTCACAAACATAATTTTGTGACTACAACAGACCTCCAATAAAATACAGTTTCGTACTGTGATTTATTAAGGAAGTAAAATAAGCATTAGCTACACAATGTAAAAAGTGATAAAATAAATCAAATTAAAAAATAAGGAATAAACTAACATTTTAACCCGTAGTATTCTGGAGGGATGCCGATGGGAACGAGGCGGCATATGGAACGAAAATAAATTTTGCAAAGGAAATTTTTATAAAGTCGAAATTTTTTTTGTAACTAAGAAGGGATGAGGTCAAATGAATTGCTTTTAAATTAACCCAAGCAGCATTTTACGGGCATCACAAGATCCGTTGTGGTGGCAATATTTAGAGATTATATTTTGCTGTAGGCGTCTGTAGACTGTCATGATGATGAAATTGTTCTCAAATTTATCTAGTTCTTTAATATCTGAAGATAAAATATTTATTATTATATAGTATTTTAAACCTTTTTTAAAGAGCATCCTGTATATTATCACCTATCTTTAACAAGAGGGTTCGCGATTGTTTGTGTTATTTCAGCGTATTTTGCCCCACAAAAGACGGCCCAGTTGTTTACTTTATGCCAAATCACTGCCCCTACGCCGCGCAGTGATATCTATCAAGTGCGCATATTTTATTAAAAAACATAGGGGAGCATTCAGGCGTTAAAAATTGACAACGATATATTAACGTCCGAAAACATATTGTTAAGGAGAAATATGATTTATTGCACCGTGATAGGGGTCGTCGTTGTGACAGATTGCAATCGTGTTAAATTTGCTATCGTATTTTATTATTTTAAGCGATTTAAAAAGCGGAATGAACACTTATGACGTCATTATGTATAATTCGTTATGAACACATCCATGATATGTTGATCTAACGGGACATGTTCGCTTATTTTGAATAATATTCTATTAGATAAGCGTTAAAAATACAATAGCAATATTTAATACGACTCTTGTGAAACGGAACGATATAGAATCATCGTGCGTATAAAAAAATATTTACATAGACATTTACCGAAACACACCAAGTAAAAACTTATATATAAATTCTCTTGGAAAAATTTCCGATCACTGGACAGGTCGATAGGCACATATCACAGTAGCCGAAACAAAACACACTATCAAAGACCGGCATATGACGGAACATAGTACGAGATAAACTTTCCAAAAATGATCATCGTCCTCGGAAGCGACTTATATGATCGAAGTAAAAGGTAATATCTCTAATCATGTAATAAATTTAATAATTTCATTAAATAAAAACGCGTTAAATCTTAACAAGGCTTGGGAATCTATGACTCCACTACCGTACATACTGTAATAAGAATTAGTTACGTTTATTTTCGTCATGATCTTAATATCAGCCAATCGACGCCCACTGCATGGCGTGGGCTTCTTCCATAGGTCGCAACGATGAAAGGTCTTATTTACTTTCTTCTTCCTTTTCTTCTTTTCGACGATAGACGCCCACTATATGGCAAAGGTCTGCCATAAAAGTCGCCACTATGACCAGTCTTGCAGTAACCGCATCCCTCGAGTGCTCTGGAAACGGAGGTAAAGTTAAAGATAGATTTAGAGAGCATCGCCTTAATGATGGGCGACGAAAACCTTCGCCCATCATTCCTATCGTTTGCTCGTAGGGCAGTGAGTGACACTGTTAATAGAAACAAAACAGTATAGATAAGAATGTATCTAATAAATTGCACATAAAATAACTAGTCAATTAATAATACAATAAGAAAAGTGTAGTAATGTATTAAGAAAGCACAACCCAAAGAAAACTGTGATAAAAAAATAGAATATGTAAATAATAAAATAAAGAATAAAAAAATGTACCTAGCCACCTAAGAGTAATAAGATGATGGCAGGAAGGCGATGAAAGCAAGAAGGAATGAAAGATATTGTGATGAAAATAAGGTAAGAATAAAAGAAATTGAGAAGTATGACAGTGAGTGAAGAATAAAGATGAAAAATCTGAAAAACTTATTTGTAAACAAAGACCCTAATCCCAACTAATTAGGGGTACGAGAGGCTTCCAATAGCGGGGGCCGTAAAAAAACACCGCATCCCTTGGTAACAATGTCGGTACACTTAGTGGCACGCCACACCACGTCTTCGGGCTCGAAGTCACCACTATAGAACCTTCTAACTTTTAACCCAAACGTCCATCAGTTTCACGTACAATCTGTTCCACTTACTGCCACTTTAGACTAGTAATTCTTCGATATTTCGCGGAAGTCCATCGTAAGTAAGAAAAGGACAGAGTGGCTCTCTGTGTTTGGCACTGATCGGTGTGGCATGGCTCCTGAGGATGCCCCGTGGAGGGGTGAAACACGTGTTGAGTAATTTGGCGGTGGCGGTTGTGTAATTCGCATTGTTTGCCGCATACGCATTTATCAGCCGGCTGGCGGGCGGTGCATTTCATTGCACGACTACCATTGCATGTGTGGAAGTGGCTAAATATTGGTCCTTTTCTTACTTAGTAATTCTTCGAGCTATGTAGGTTGAATTTTGTTTTTAAGAAAAATGATGTCATACGCGTTAACGGGTGGAGGAGAGTTACCATTCAAGCACCTATCTGTTCCTTGAAGACAATAGCCATGATGATCTAGTTTACGTATATTTACACGTATACAATGATTATTTACATATTACACTACCTTAATATATCTGTAACCTGGTTCTTGGTTCATCTGTTGTATTGTAATTTATTTAATTATGTTGTGTTTAGCTTATAATCTAAGTGAATATAAGCATTAATACAATCAATTAGTTTACATGTTGCCATATTGAAAAAAAGCTGCATTTTTTGTGATTAAAAATACATGCTCGCGTGGGAGGAGCTTGGATAAGGCTGTCACTAAAACGGAGGTGCCCAAATCGCATCCTTCGGTTGGTATTATCTTGCATAAAGTATCTTAACAGGTCAAATAATTAATTATGTAGTAACAAACCCTTAGTCATATATTATTGAATATCTCTATTATTTATTTACTGTACCTTCAAACTTTGTACTGATAGAATTTATTTGTCTTTCGCATATATGTAACATACAGCCATCACCACTGAATAAAATGACAATCACCGTTATCATCTTAATGGAGTTTTTAATTATTTGCAATTTAGGAATTCCAATACAGCTTGTTAAATTTTTTTAAAATTTTATGGCTAATAATGGTGGAGATATGTAAAGTTATTTCTTGTTTATTTAAATAAACAAGGTAAAGTACAAACAAGATACAAGCAAAGAGTTCTTGCAAATTTAAATATTCATCTTCAAATTATCTTTTAAACTAAACAAAGATTATAATTCTAAATATATTAATTTTTGAGATAAATTACTAATATTTAGTTTTTTTCAACTCTCCTTAAAAAGTGCATTTTGTATCTATGAGCGGTTTATTGATTAAATGTGAAATAGAGTATATAATTTTGAGGTTATAAAAACTGTCAGATGCAGCTGTTAAAAGACTGTATATTCACGGGAATTAATTTCATAGCGAACTGTCAAACGTGAGAAGTTTATAAGAAACTGTCAATGGCGTAGTTTCAATAGTAATTGTTTTTTCTTAAATTGATTAAGTTTCTTTAGTTTTATATCCAAAATAACCCTCTACAAAGTTTTAAAAAAGTTACTAAAAAAAGATGGATGGAATTGGTAAAGTTATGACGTGACTAAATAGTAAATAGATATTTTTAAACCTATAGATTAACTTATCCTCATTTCAACCATAGATGATACCCACTGTAAAGGCATACGCTTCACCCAAAGATATCATCAATAGAGGGGATACAACATAATCACCACACTTAGTAGCAGGCGAGTCGGCGAACGCAGTGAGGTATTATGGTACGCAGAGGGCGCTGCTAGTCATCCCCTGGAAACTTTTTTTGTGAGCAGTGGCAATCCTATGTAATTAATGTACAAAGTGTGAATCTTACAAGATTGAATCCCAGGAATCAAACCACCAACCTTCCATCGTCTTAATCCTCTACCACTGGGTTACCACTTCTGGATTAACTAATGATAATACCAATGTGTCTATAATATATGGCAAAAATATATAAAGAAAACAACTCAGTGGAATTTTCAACATTTTTAATTTTACATATTACGTGATATTTTTAATTATATTTAATAATCGTTTCATCGTACGACCGACATCGCTATACAGTTAATTACAATTTAAAAATCTATTTTAATTTACAACGAACAATTACAATGGTTAAACAAACAACGCGTTCATGTCGAACCGGCAATGGAAACAACATTAATATAAAAATAAATAAAAAAAAGTCGAACTATATTTTGAGCGTAACTAGATAAATTTATTTTTCTTTTAAAATGCCCGAAACATTTAGTAATGTTCATAATATTTTTAATTAGGGAATATCGATAAGTCGATATTATTAAAGACTATTTATTTACAAACTCCATTTGAAATTTATCGTATATTCAATAACTATATTTATTCAACATAAATTGCACCATTTTACTCTACGTGACATTTCCTAATGTTACTATCTCAAAAAAATTATGATTATTTTTTTTTGTAAACATTTCGGCATATGGCAACACATAAATGCAATGATCAGATAAATTTCCATATGGCAGTACCTTTTGTATAAACGAATTAATGGTGTTAACATATTTTATTACATATATAAGGTTATTTATGGGAACTAAATAATTGTGAAACATTCCATAATCCCTTGCTAATGATTCAACTTAATCTATATTTACAAGAATTTGTTTTTAATACGTCGTTGTATCTATACTTGGACACATTTATATAATTATTTGACATGAAGTGACGATGTGTAAAAAACTTCCATTTAATTCAAATAATAAAATTTGTAAAATCTTTAATTTGTAATAAAAATTTTTAATTTCCTATGACGGTTACCGAAGTAAAGAAATACTCATTTTTTTTTATTTACCACAAAGTGGATAGACGACATTTATGTAATATAAAATAAAAGATTCTGTTAAACACTAAAGAAAAAGTTATACGTACGACATAGTATATGAAATCATCATATATATGTTAGCGAATAACCGCCACTTAATGTCAAAGAATTTTACAACTATCATATACTATTTACAACATACAATATAATCAAAACTTACATTATACAAATGTTTATCAGATAATTTAAGAAATGGGAAAAAGGAACTTTTAAATAACATTAAATCAAACTGATTAATTTTGAAAAACAACTATAATTTTTTTTTATCGACATTTCTCTACCGCTACAATCGAAAAACAAAATATATTCGTGTCTAATCAAGCTTGAGATAAATCCTCGATAATTCCCGCGTTTATTGTTCTAGCAACACTGTACACAGATTAAATATACTTCACAGATTATGTATCAGGTCAAAATATAACAGTTAAAGGTCTCCGGAATTCAGAACCGGCTTGAGTGCTCGGCGCATATTGCCCCGGGTACTGCGGCATCAGAATGTTTGGAGAGCTCTGATAGTACGGCAGCGAGGGTGATGGGTTTGAGCCTGAAGATGAGCTGCCTTCAGCCCTCTCTTGTGCGGTCTTCGGCGTCATATCAGGCGACTCAGCCGGCGACCTCGGTGAGAGACTTGAACAAGAGTTGACTGCGGAGCTCAACCCGGCCATTGCGGCTGCAGATGCCTCGGAATACATCTTGCTAATGTCCATAGGGTAGGAGCGCTGTTGCTGTTGATCCATATACATGTAAGCTTTGGATAGCGCGGCGGAGTCCAAATATCCTCGGGAAGGGTCAGTGTACATGCCGTAACGGTATTTCTCCTCTATAGAATACTTCGACATATCCATTGTAGTTCCCACCTGAAACAAGCATACAAATTTTCATTGATTTATCTTATGATATTCAAACTTTTCCTAAATATTCAATATTTTTTTTATTTGCATTTTTTATTTCTTTCAACTTCAATAAGATTTAATGCGATGTGCTGTAAACAATTTTACAGAATAATTAGTTACAGCTAGAAGCTTTAAAGGTTGTGAATATATAGTTCATAGGTGCGCAAAAAGTTTGAAAGCCTTTAAACCTATTTTCTTTTCACCCGTATAAAATCAATACTATGAAAAATATTTTTTTTATTGGAATCTGACAAAATCTGCAGATAAACAATAATTATTGTAATACGTAGTAATTAGAAATCTGAAAACGGTTTTTCTTGATATATTATCATTACATTGTTTATTATTTCTGAACTATTCATTTTTGCACCAACAACAATATAATATATATAATCGCTACGCTTGGCAGGGAGGTTGGTGAACGCAGTGTGGTATTATGGTACGCAAAGAACACTTCTGCCTATCTTCCGGAATTTTTTTTTGTGAGCAGTGGTAATCCTTTACAATCAATGCATAAAGTGTGAATCATATATAAGATTGCATCCCGGGAACTGAACCTGCGATCTATGATAGCAAGTGTCAGTTTTTTACTGCCACTACTATTGCACCACAATGTATACGATACTTTAAATGATAGACAAATGAGCTGTACACTCCCTGTTTTAAACTTTTATAATCTGTATGCGAAAAATTGCGTTTATCTATTTTTGTTTTAATAAAATTCTCATTTGATATTTAACGTAAATTCAAAAAGATCTAAATTATGTTAACAAATGTAGAAAATAATTGTTGGTCAATTTAATAGTAAATAAAAAGACTTATTCTTATATATACGATCCGATTAAAGTCCAATAATAGACTCAATTAACGCACAGATAATATAAAACTAAACACACTAGTTAACGAGTCAAAATATTGACAATTCAGCACTTTGATTAATTCAGTAATCCGATTATCTTCTGTAATCTATCTTGACTACAAATAACGCAATTCACTGAAAATTGAATAAATTCAACTCCCTGACAATAGTGCATTTAAAAAAAGTCTTAAAGTCATTGTGATAAGGTATAAAATCGTATAAAATCTCATTCATATAATAACGTAATGCAGTATTGTACTCTACACGCCCAGACACACAAATCAAACGTAACAAAGCCTTCGAATAATGCTGCGGGTTTTAAATTTTTTAATGAAGTGAGCCGTACACAATATCGTGAGGAAAAAACGGCTCCCGTACGTGACACACGGCTCGCCCGAATCATGAGCAATTTGTAAATATTCTTTTGTTAAAACTTCGCTAAAATTAACCGGTAGTTTAATCATAACAAATTAACTAATTCTATATAAATAACAAGTAGTACTGCCGCGGTAGAGGACTTCGATTTACGATGCTAGGTCGCAGGTTTGATTCTCGGGATATGACTCAAAAATGTTTTGGAAAATTAGTCGATAAAACTAATATTTATTTATAAGAATAATATTTTAAAAGATACGATACGGCGATATCGGTGTGAATAGTAGTGAAAATAATAAAAATTATAATTTTAATAGATAAAAATGTAAATAATATTCGCCGTCCGTAAAGGCCGTGTGTATCGGCAGTTAACGCATAACGTACGGGCAAGTCGACCGACGCGCTAAATCAGGATTAGTCCGACACCGCGACATCAGCTATAGGTTTTACTGCAGCCCTTACACTCTAGTTTATTGCACCTTGCGTCTGAGTTATAAACGGAGAATGTTACAGGTTCTTCTCTCTTTTTGACCGTGTGTATACTTAATATATAGCCGTCCGAACGCCGCCTATTTCGAGCTTTTTGAAATTGTACAGTGGCTTTTATCGTCTTTAATATCTTGTATAATAACCGAATGGTAAATTCAAAATGGAATAGCCGACAGCGTATGCTTGACAAACGATAATAAACATTTATATACATATATATATACACACACACATATTAATACTTGTATATGTTTACCTACTTTTAATTAATATGCTACGGTCAGCTACTTTCGCTGGACTTACGTGCTTTTGAAGTTCCTAGAAATCATTATATATATATATATATTATTTTTATATTGTTATTATTAACATATAGTTATTTTCTAATTAAATGCTTCTTCGTGTAAAGTATTATACATATACATATATATATATATATAAATATATATATATATATATATATATATATATATATATATATATATATATATATATATATTTATATATATATTAGCCTACTTTTGTAAAACTAGTTAGTTAAATTGAATGACGTACTAACGACTTTAAGTAAATTTTGATACTAACTCACTTATATTGTATGGACTAACTAGATTCTGAAATAAAAATTATAATTACTATTTTAATATTAGGATAAATGCTATTACGCATTATCAACTATAATTTTCGTAATCTGTTATATAAATTTTTAATAATAGTTATTGCACGGGATATCTCTACGAGATGAAATTAGGTACAACGAAATACCTTCATAAATGAAAATAATAAATTGAGTAATACCACAGCCTTTGAGATTCGGCTAAATACACCCACAAAGCCTTTGAACTAGAACGGCATGCTGTTGTATTTATAGATGATAATAAGTTGGTTTCTAAGAAACTTATTAATCCTGAAACACCGCCAGCAAGTAGTGGGTCTCAATTATTTATAAAGCTTACCTTGAGGAACTTCACGACTTTCTACTATCACGGTTTCTATAAATGACGAGTGGAAGTCAGCACACTACAACCCTTATACTGAGTTTACTTGAAGGCGTAACAAGCGTTTCGACTCAATGTTTATGATCCTCATAACCCGAGTATGTATTGGCTTTCCGAGAATTATACCCCAGATCTTTTCTGTTTACTTTACTTTTCTTTTTCGATTATACCGTCGCTTTACATCAGGCGAGTTAGAAGTCAAGGGTGGACAAGTAAGGTTTAAAAAAATATCTGATATAGGCCTGCGGATTGGTAAGTTCAAGTGGGCTTGGTGATTTAATCAGGCCTATTGGAAAACTATGGGGAAAGAAAATGAATATACTCAAAGTGTACCGCCTTCTTAAAATTGAATCTTCGATCTAAGATAATCAATAGAATTTTAAAATCATTGGTTGATGATATAGTGTTAACAATAGATAGTAATAATTGTTTTTAGATGTTAATAAAGAAAAAAGTACCCGCGCAAAGTCGGGAGTGAAACTAAATATGTTACAGAAACGAACCGTGAAAGGCCAATAAACACCGCACGCTAAAAATCATCGATCAACATAATCGAATACGGAAAATCACAATGGTTCATTATAAGCTGGCTACCTGTACAGAAAACGCTCTGTCACTATATTTAATACCGGGTAAACGTGAGGCGTTGAATTGTAGCTGATTATATTGTTTCGTATCGAGTTTAGGGTGCGATTCGATACGTTAATGGAAAAAAGTGCGATTTCATTCGATAGTGTCGGGTCTATTAAGACTGTGATGCATCGACAGCGTATCTGGCCGGCAGCTTTCGAAAATGGAACGCCTGTTATTTTTTTTTCTTTAATATATTATTATTCATATATTTAAGTAAAGAATTACATGAGATTCTACACTGAAAGCAGTCGGGAGACCATCAATTATATTTGAAATCTTCTATAAACATTTAAGTCATATAACCTCCGCTATAGAAAACCAGCCTCCCCCATAGATTCACATCATATCATTCTGCTTCGAATATTTCTAGTGTATTACATGTTTTTATAAGCTATGGTAGATAAGCGGTAGACTGAAACTTGCGATCATAGGACAGTCTTATATAATTCACACTTTGTGCATTAATGATATGAGATTGCAACTGCTCATAAAAGTTTTAAAAGGATGAGCAGCAGTGTTTTATGTGTATCATAATATAATACCATCGCCAATATACAACATAGATATATTTAGGGTAGTCATATACCTTGCAGTGGGTGTCTATGGGTTGAAAAGACACAACGCTTTTGAATTTAGTTTATTATCATATGTAAGTTATAATTTTTTATACACAAAAGCCACTAAATTATTAAACTTGATTTGTAATCAATGGAGGAACTAATGAGAGGAATAACGAAATCTCTCTGTAGCCTGTTGAAGGATTTAATCCAGTCAAGACAAAATATTAGCTCATTTCTTGAAAGAGATTTTTATGCAGCATTGGTAAGGTACCAAAAATCATGATTTGATAGATAAAGGTGAACGCTAATGCAAGGAGGTCTTTCTTAATGTGCTCGTTGGACCGTCAGCCCCGATCACCGTAATCGGCCCCTGTTTAAAAGACGACCGTGTGATTTATCTCAATATGTTCACCAGTAAATATTGGTCAGTAAACATTAGTAAGTAAAAACTCGTCAGTAATGTTTCTATTTAATAGCACTCGACAACCACTCGCACAATTAACCGCTGCCTTCCCTTCCCTCGTCGCCCCACGATTTAAAAACTCCTCGATCTTCCCTCACCCTCTGTTTGACGTTCGATCTCGTGCCTCTGACGTGGATGTGTTAAACAGGGTGTTTAGGGTGCGATTTGGGGATGTTAACGCGATTAACCAGATTTGTAGATCGGCGAATTATCTTCGAGTGCTTTCATTAGACTCGAGTGATATCGTTAAGATTTTGTTCTGCTGAATAAATTTACTTCACGAACTTTTATATTTCTATTTCCATTTCGTAATATTTCTATGATATCTATTTAAAATTACGATACGTAATTAAAACTGTGTTATATCTATCAAAGATATTAATTTTATATATCGAAATGATTAAATGACATTTTCGAATGTACTAAATAAGAAAAAATCAAATCAAGTTACGAATTTTATTATCACGTACACAACTGATATTTATTTAATCATTAATATAATGAAAGCTATATTAGAATTGTAATACACAATAAAATATATTAAAAACTTTTTACCGATATTTGTGTTTGACTTTTCAGTTTCAGAAGTTGAAGCGCTTTGCAATCAGCGTCTTTTGATGACTTTAAAATTGCCGCCGGTAGATTTTGTGAGTGTATGTCTTACGTTGCGAGTCCGTGGTGTTCACTATAGGACTTTAAGGTCAGTAACAATCTACTCTTCGTGCCAAGTGACGTGCCCATTGGAACTCGAACTTGCCAATCCGTTGGCCTATTGATATGTTGGCAATCAATGTTACATTATACGCAGGAATATTTCAATTTACAAAATTAGGTGAGGTTTGTAAAAGTCTTTAGGATTCATATATAATAATTGTCAACATATATGTACGTTTAGTGGGATTATAGAAAGTGGAATATATTTGTCATATGTTATATTAAATTAAGTATACAAAAATTACACTAACATACAGGAGTCTATATCATATTGTAACAAATCTTCGACTAGAATAGTTACAAACGGATTCTTACTTTTATAACCGACTTTATATATACATTAATACCTTTTTTAATCCAACAAATAATTGTCATTAAACAATTGAGATAATCTTAGAAATAAAACAAACGAAAATCGATTTATAAAATCTTATACTCCCCCATTCAAATTCTGTAGGGTGACAATATTTTTTTATTTCTATACTTTTTTATTTCTATTTTTAAGTTTATTATTACTGTTTGTGCTGTGATTTATTGATAAATAAATTTAGAAATAAATCTTTGGGATATTGGGTCTATCAACAATCAATATATCTGTTACAATTTCGTTATCTCCATACTCTTTATGAATAGAAGTTTTAACGTGAATTGTGGTATGAATAGAAATTGAGCTATGTTTTATCAATCCTGACATAATTATAAATGCCTTTCTTCCTCATGATAAGTAATACGACTTGTCACTGTTACTTGTAATACTAAAGCAGCTGTAGTCAGGTGACTTATTCAGGACGTCAAAAAATGTAATATGGGCTTACTCCCATGTCCACCATTGAACATTCTATGGTTGAAATTTTGGCGATACACTATAGTTTTATAGCTACGTAATTGTATAGCATATCAATTTAGTAATATCTTATGATGAAGATATTCAAGCTTTACTCTGGTGGTGAAGTGATTCTATGTAAAATGTTGAATTAGAATTTCACTCACAATTTCATTTACACATAACGTATATTATTCATGACTGTACCAAAAATATATAGTTTTGGAAATGTAAAAAAAAATGTCCGGTAAGTCTCCTAAATCATTGTTACAATACAATCACGACCTGCGAGCATTGTTTACGTCGAGCCGTTGAGCCGGAACCAAATTAGGGTTTCGCGGGGTGGATGATCATGTCAAACACCCTTCCCGTTTCGCGCCATCTGCTTGTTTACAATCGTTTAGTTGGTGTTTGTGGAGTAGTTTGAGCGTTCGCAAATAAAAATTAATTCAATTTGGTCTGACTAATCGACGGGCTACTGTTGGATTTCGCGATGTAATGGTTCCTGATAATAATGCCAATGAAACTTAAGAGAAAAAGTTATACTAAAAAGAATATGACAAAATAAATTCCTGTGTATAATAAATAAATTTTTTATTATTATTAGGATCTATATTACACACACATTGCTTTCTACAACAGATATTAGCGTCCGTCTTGGTTTTTATAATTGCTATTAATATTTACGAAATTATTTTGCTCACGCTTTTGCATGTTAGTGCTATTAAAAAATAAGAAGACAGTTCTTAAATTATTAACTAATTTAAAACGTAAACTATTTAAAACTAAGTTGAAATCAACAAATTATATTAGTGGAGTTTCTTCCTGCTTTTTCTCCACAACTATAACACCTTGCGAAGTAGAGTAGAGTCAAAAATGAAATAGATTAAAAAATAAATAAATAATAGGTTGACGACCAATAAGAGTTCTATTAAAAGTTCCAATGTTGAATATATTAATTTTATCTTTTATTATGATTACTTTTTTATATTCATTGGTATTTTGTTTTTTTTTTTTCACGACGCCTTAACGCTAATTTTAAAATTAGATATTGGTCTCGTTTTTAAAATTACGAAGAAGTTTTTAAATTAATTTACAGAATTTTGAATGACTATAGTAAAATAATCACAGATGATTTAACAGCTCATGTATATAGTGTATATGGGTCTGAGTTTACGCATATAATAAAGTCAAACGAGATATATAACTGAACCTTTCTTAGTTTTAAATATATAATTAAAAGTATGTTATTATATAAATCTAATCATACAATTCAGGAGTTTTATATTGATTCTACATGGTTGATATAATGTATACGAACAACAATTTTAATTTGGTTTAAAAATAAAAACTGTTGTGTGTCTGGCCAGCTATTCTCAACAAAGGAGGTTTCGAGTCAGTGGTAGCTTACTACTTATAATATTAAAATAATCGAATAGTCAACATTGCATGTAATTGCCTATTTGAATAAAGATATTTAAAATTTTTATTTCAATTTTAAATGTAATAAAAATATGTGAACAATTTTAAATAATTTAGCGTACGTTGTAACTCTTAAAAAACTAAGGTGTTAGCAAAAAAAAAATGGCCGACCCATCCGTTAATAGAAAGAGTAAACTCATCATATATTACAAGCCTATTAAAATTTAACAGGCCGGCGCTGGAGGCGGACATGTTAGATGATCGTATTTGCAACAGTTAATAATGCAGGTTAAAAAATAACCGCAAGGTACGTTTCACGGTTAAATCACGTGACGGATGCCGCTCCCTTTGATTATATTCGCAACTTAACCATTTAGGTAAGGCGGCTTCCTTTGTAGTAATTATTCGTTGGTTACTATACAGTTTTTAAATGTTTTAATGAACTTCCTGGTTTTATATATATCATATGTATTTATATATATATATATATATATATATATATATATATATATATATATACCAGGTCGATCGCATTGTAGGGAGAAAAGCCGGGGACAATGTTCGGAGCTGATATCCCACGTAGCAATTGTAAGGATTGACTTCCTGCATTTTCTTTCACTTTTATCGCTTCATCCCTAAGTAGATTTTAAATGATCGTTTAGAAGCCCAATGAAATGAGATAGTTTTCGTTTTAGATATGCCTAAATCGTTCATATAGAGAGAATCCGTTGTTATAACTCTCGCACCTACCTCCATCGCATACAAATTCCCAATGAAGTTTTTTAATAACAGTTTAATAAAAACTGTATGACGACATCGTGAAATTTAGGTGTATCATAAAGCAGGCTCATTACGCGTGCCTCAAGATATACTATCTCTATATGTATTTTCAAACCTTGCAATGGGCGTCTATCAGCTAAAAAGACGAAGGAGAAACGCGTAAAATATTACTAAACAATAACAATATTGGGTAAAATAAATAAGGGAAAGAAGTTTGTAAAGCTCCATTAAAATAGTCACTTTCTGCAGGTAATAACGCAGAGTAAAATCCAAGGAGAGAAACCTGGTAGAAGATAGAAATCCAGAGGATTCTTGTTGGTTTAAACGATGAGCATATAAAGACTGTTCAGTTACAGAATTGAGGATCAAAAAGTCTCAAAGTCAACCCCTATCAGCAAAGCACCATCAGCAGAACGTATTTTTTTAATAAAGTAAAAAGCATTTTATCCTTTTGTTATGATTAAATAGTTTAGTTTCAATTACCATAACATATTGTTGCACTAAATTCAAAGATAGCTATTGTGAACATCTGTTATTGATGTATAGTTTTAAAATTTGTTGTAATTTTTTTGTACATATTTATGTATTTATGTTGTTGATGTACCTTTATAAATGAAATAATTAATAAGGCCTATAGTGTATTATTAGCTCTGTGAAATTGTAGTGGACTAAGACTTAAGTTTTTGGGTAAGATTCCCGGTATACAATCTTATGTAACTGTCTCTTTTTACATCAATTATATAGAACTGTCACTGCGTACCACACTATACCACATAATACCACACTTCGATCGCCAACCCACCTTCCAAGCGTGGCATAGTTAGCTTTGTGGGAGATATATGCCTTGCAGTGGACTCCTATAAGATGAAACGACGACGACGTCACTGTTTTAAAGGGATTTATGTCACGAATGGTTTTTCGTTCGAAATTTAAAAAGTCAAAATTATCAAAATACCTTGATTCAAGTAGATATTTAAACGCACTTTCGAATTCAAAGAAATTTTACAGCATTTATGTCATTTATTTTTAAAGTTACAAAAACATCAGTGTAGTATATAAATGTGTAAGTTTCCACCGGCTCGGAATACTGAGCTACTGAGAAATGTCGACCAGAAACTCAACAGTTGCTTTTTTTGTATTAGAAAATTCAGTGCCTATGAGAATCTTCATGAATGTATAGGTACATACCTGTGCGTTTGGCGTGAGCGCCGCCGAGATAGCGTTTTGCTGGGCAGCTGCTGCCGCCGCTGCTGCCATACTGGCGCCCAGTGGGCCATATGCCGCGCCGTAGTAGCCGCCCATCGCCTGTCCCATGCCGCCGCCCGCCATGCCTGCACAACAGATAACACACCGTTAAACACAACATATAACTCGATATTATACAACAAGGATGTTCAATCTCTTTGACCGTGATTCAAATCAACAGAAATTAAAATAAAGAGTAGCTTGGATCATATTATTTAAACTACTAACCGCCGCATATTTTCTTAACTTCTGGATTAATTCTTCCAGTTATATATATATATATATATATAGTCAGTATTATAAGTACTTTTAAACATAATTTAAGTCTTGATTTTTTGAGCTTTCATTTTTAATACAAACAATAACATTAAGTCAATAAATAAGATAACGCAAAATTACAACTAATGACAGTGGGGGCAACTTGAGAAATTAACTTCTCCATTCGTAAGTGGGCTACCTAATGGACAGAACTCTATGTAGTCGGGGATAAGAGAGACGGATCACACAGTGTGACGTATAGCGGTTAATGAAATATCATGCGAAATTTTAATACTGATTGGTAAGTAAAAATGATTTTAACAATGATTCTATATATTTTTAATAGTTCTTTTAGATGCTTATTTGTACAGATAAGTTGTAAACGTTTTAAAGGGGTGAACTAAAATATCCTCTCTCGTGTCTTTTAAAAGACAATTTCGTTCGAAATTATTGAGTACACACAATACAATTTAATCCATAATATAAATATATGATCTAGATATATAAACTAACATAATATAAGTATAAAAACCATAATCCTTCATTCCTGTTTTTACTTGTTCTGTCATTGTTTGACTATAAATCATTAAATGTTCTCAGTGAGATAGTTATAAGGTAACAATTGTAACTAATTTTATATGTCTAAGCTTCTAAGTTTGTACTTTCTTACTGCCTTTTGTTACTGTTTATCTTTAATAAAGTAAATAAATAAATTAATAAACATATAGTTCATTTGCAGTCAATTAATGTATTGTACACACTGACGCAAATCTAAAAGAAAAAATATTTTATTACAATAACCATTTTTTAACAATGTCAGTCTAGCGGTGGAGGATTGATGAAGATCGTAGTTCGCGGGTTCTATTTTCGGGATACTATTACAGAATATCAATTACTAACAAGTTTACATAGGATAAGCAGCATACTCTCCGTACCATAATAACACAACGTGATCGCCAACCCTCCTATCAATCGTGGCGATTAAATTACATCCCCCATAGATACCTATGGGGAAGGTTAAGGACTTGTTGTGGCCGTATATCGATTGAAAATAAGAAGAAAACTCACTTTACAAGGGTTGATTGGTAATATGTGCAAAAGATTTTTGCTCACAAATAACCTACACATTCACTACTTTTAATCTATTACAATTATAACCAATCACCCTGTGTAAACTAAAAATCATTAGGACGAAGTATTAACCTTAGAATAAAAGTAAGAGTATGTGTGAATAATTTCGCAATCCGCTTCCGCTTAGTTCGCCACTAAAACCGCGCCCTCGCTTCAGGAGCTCGGATTCGAGCAGCAATTAATTATTTCATTGTGTGAGGCATAATCCTCTGACCCTCGATTCCAGTTAACTGACCGTTAGTTCCTTCGAGGTGTTTATTAAACACTCCTTCAGGCTATCGCTTTTCAGCTAAGCAACACTCGCTGCTTTCAGGGTTAATTGACTCTTAAAATTTGTACTGAAATCTAATCACTTACTAATACTTTCTCTGATATTTCTAAATAAATAAATTGTATTATATTTTAAAGGTTTGAAGGGGTGAAAATTAATCTTATTAAAAAGCAAAATGCTACCTATTTTTAATCACCTGTATAAATCGATCACCCTGAAATATGTCATAATAATTTTTTTTTATTGTAATACGACCGACTAATAGTTTCTGATTGTATAGTGTGTAAAAATGGATTGTAAACAATAATTAATTTATTTGTAGCAATAGGAATTAAAAAAAAATTAAAAGGCTATTTTTCTTGCTATATTATAAACACGTTCAACCATTGATCTTTGGACAATATACTACCACCACCAACCCATAAAGCTATAAAACATATGTATAACCAATCAAACATTTCAAATAAAGAACACAATATTGAAAAGAGATTACGTGTATTAGTTGGGTTATAAAAAGATAATTCGACAGTTATTTTCTGCCAGTCCTATTTACTTTTTTTTATTACAAAAATCAGTTCTTTGATTTAGAAATAATTTAATAAGTACATACTTGCATTTCAATATGTAACTGTAATATATCAATAAAACAACGTAAAAAATATTTATTCTATCAAATAAGTTTTGCTTAGCACATATGACAAATCAAGACATTAATATCGGAATTTTGTTTCTATTGAGAAGAAGCGAGAAATTCACTTTAATTTATTATTTTTTTTACGTTATGTGTCTTCTAATATTACTATTATTAGTACTATAGTAGATTAAAATTGTATTATAATTTGAAAAGCAATACCATTATAATACCGTATTACATGTCATGGAAATCGACGAATTGAATGCTATCATACGTAATCGAGCACTTCGAGTCTTGTCGAAGATTCTAAATTTAAATAACAAATAAAAAAATTCGAAACTCCCTCATTGTGGTGATGTCAATCTGATCTACAATATATTGAAATACCGAGAACGATGCTATTACGAAGTAAATACAACAAGGTCCCTATAGTCACGGGACAGGGGTTGAGAAATGCTTGGCAAAATTTAGCACAGCCGACAACTCCTCCGTTAGGGACGTTGGAGAATTTTTTTTTTATTATATTTATAATTAAATTCGTTGTCATCTCGCACCGTGATGTCTCTGCTATTGGCGTGAATAACGATGGATTTTCTCCTTGAAGCATGTTTTATTTTTTATTTTTCGAGAGTTTAATAATTTAAGTCGCGCGCTAACATCGAGTTTTATTTATTTTTTAATAAAATAATTTAGGTGACAGTCTGACAGGTGGATGGGGGCAGACAATAAAAACGATTCCGATTTATTATTCACTGAGTGGTCTGAATATAATTTAATGGTGCTATAACTGTTCTGTACGTGATTATACGTATTTTTTATTAGACAACTATATGTTTTTTTGTTATCTGTGAATGTAATTGTGGCTGATAAATGCACTAAGTAAAGTTAGGAATAATTTTAAGAATTAAATTATTTGAATGATATAATCATTAAAATGTTTCACATTTATGCAGAATAAACGACCTCTGGTGCTTTAAGGTTTTGTAGTGGAGACCTCTGATCGAAAAACGGCGTGTTAGAGTCAATAGAGGTTGAATACAGACCGCGTCTGGTCAGTTCTTTTATATCTGGGGGAAGGTTGTCCAGCCGTGGACGTCTTTATGCTGGAATTTAATTGAATCTTATATATCGACTAAGGCATTAGTACAGTAATGATTATTTTAAGATTTTTTAAAGAAAGTCAGTATTATTAACGCTTGTAGTATGTGAGGTAGGGGAGAAGGATGCCGCAATTAATAAAACGCACACAAGATAAAAACCGACGATGTGACGTTACATATAAATGTGATTTGTCCTAAAAAATGTCGTCGAAAATTTAATAATACGTCATATAAAAATTGTCACAGTATTTTTCCAAATGAAAATGGTGCTTTAAAATAAGAATACATTCCTATTAAGTTAGTAAAATTCTGGTATAACAAACTATTTATAAAAAAAAACATTTCATCAAATTGACCACGATGAAAGTGCTTAAAAATAACACATTCACATTTCGCACGCCAAGAAGGGGGAAAACCCCGCTTTTCATATTTCATTTCATGTTAAAAAGAGAAAATAAAAAGTGTATCCGAATTGGGTCCGTTGTAATATCATAGAGGCTTCGCCCTAAGCGTCCACAATGAGTCCATTTTCGGCGGCCACCATTGATGCGCGGTAATGACCGGCTTCCTCCGTATATGCGGCGTATTGTGCATACGGAATGGACCCTGAAAAGGTCGGACGCGATGGGATTTCCATTCGGACCGTATTTTTCTTCGCCACCTTGTTACAGGTACGTGTTAAATTTCGCGGAAAAACTCGTCGATTTCACGTGTCGTTGTGTTTTTATAAAACACTTTATAATGTTTTGTTATTATGTGAAGTAATCTACAGGATGATTGCTTATAGGTATACAAGTTTAGTTCAAGTTATCACACTGAAATATATTACATTAGTCTATTTTTTTTATGAACGCCGGTACACCAAGAAACGTAAAGTAATAATGTGCGCAGAGACAGTAAACAATAATTCATATTTTTATGTAGAAATTAGAATTTTGAAATATCTTTTTATTCATAACAATATTTATTATTTTTGATATCATTGATATTTAGATAGTATACACAATACCTTAATAGAAACTATATGAGATATAGGTGCACTGTATTATGTAAATGTATTATTGTCCGTAAAATTCTTCCAAACATTTCCTTTTTCATATTTTGAGTTGAAAAGTTACAATATTACATATAAAGATAAATATAACATTTATATATTCGACATTTGAACTTTTAACAGAACTCTTATTGATCGTCAATTTTTTTAATCTATTTTAATTTTGACTCGTCTTCGCAATGTGTTATCGTTGTTGAGAAGAAACAGGAAAAAACTCCATAACAATAGATAAGTAATGGAAAAATTGTGTGGAAAATAGTTTCACCTTTACTTCCCATATAAACCATTAAGTAAATTAAAATACTTGTCATTCGATGTAAAAGCATTTGACGTCAATGAAAAACAATAAAAGATATGTTAGGATGTAATTTACCATAAAAGTATTACAATGAAAATTGTTATAAAGGGTGTCTGAATGCAAAATTCGATTTTAAATAAAAAAAACTAGAATAGCTAATTACTTGTTTAAATAAAAATTAAAAAGAAGAACTTTATGGATTTTATTTTCTTAATACTATGTTGTATGAATGCTGATCATTACGTGGGCCACGCTTAAAATCCTGGCTTCAATATTTCGCTGCAGAAACGATCGTAGGATGGCACTACGTCGTAAGCGATATTTATTTTGGTGTCGTTGCCACACTTCAAATAACCTCACTAATAATCCATGGCGTTAAGATCCGGTGACCATGGCGGCCAGGAGATGTCACCAAAATTACTTCACCAATTTTTAGGAAAGAAACCACGAAGAAGTGTCATAGCTTTATAGTCATATATATTACGAAAGCCTTGCAAAGTTATTGAAAATTTATTCTTGTAAGTTATCTTGTAAATCACTCTGAAGTGAATAAAGTTCAAGTTCTAAAAATATCTAGTTCATCATTCCACGCCCCCCCTGCCCCCCGCCTTGTTTTGTAAACCTCTTACAATTGTAATTTTTTGCGAGGTTTATAATTTATAACAAGAAATATTGATAAAAACTATAAAAGGTTTTTATGTTACTCTATTTTTTTCCATAAATACGAGTATATGTATGTAATATTTTATAAAATACTTGTAATGCTTAGCCATTGTTCTCTTTTATTTGTTTTCATAACAAACACTCGGTTTATACATTTTTACTGTTACAAAATATTCAGTCAGTCGGCAATGCCTGTGCACTGTGCAGTCAACGTAAAAAAAAAATAATAAACGTCAACGAGACCGGAGCTAAGCGGATAGAAGAGAAAAAAAAAATATTGTTTCGCTAAAAGACATGGGTACTCGACGTAGAAGTCAAAAGAATGAGTTATGAAACACGAAATAAATGAAGAACACAAAAACAAATAAACAAACAAAACTAATGTCTCAGGATTCGAACGCCGCGGTAACAAGTTTCCTCGTACTTAAAGCGTACGGGTTTCAAAAAACGAGTGCCCACTCAAAATTGTAGCTCACAGTAAAAATATAACAAAACTTAGCGACTCCACAGTTCTTGGAAGTTCGTCCTGTGTAATTAAAATTAGCTAAATGCGACTCCATCGCTGTACTTTTACGGGATCGCGGGGCTAAAGGCCGCTATACACTAGAGTTACAGCTGACTGGACCGACTACAACCACAGAGTACGTTCTCTTATTCAAGTAGCTTTATTTTATAGCCTTTAAAATGTCAGATGAACATGAAATAATAACATTATTCCTGTTCATAAAATATTTATCGCTTTAAAATCTAAATGCTTGTGTAGATTTCACTGAAATTTTATTAAAATAATTTATGTACCTATAAAAGTTAGACTAAGCTTTGTAATAAAGAAGCTATAACTGATAATACATAAGACTCGACTATGCGCTTTTACAACAGAATCCCAGATAATTTACAAAAGGTCCTATTTCTAGGTTTAAAAAGAATAAAGAATATTTGTATGCTGGAATACAAAAGCATACGCGATATAACATGTATTCTTTTTAAAATAAATATATAGTTCTAGTGAGTCAATCTCGGCTGTTTTTTTTTCAGGTCTATAAAAGATCAGGTCACCGTATGTTCTTTTCTAACTTATTTTATAAGTTATCGTCAAGTTATAATTATATACACAATTAGCTACCATTAACTTTAAATAATTAAAATGAATAAATTGTTCAAGATGATTAAAATATAAAAAAAATAATTATGTCAAAATCTCGTTATAGCCAACATCGTTCTGAATTCAAAATTATTTTTCTAATATTTACATTCTAAATAAGAGATTGCTACAGTACCTCTCAATAACAAATTTGGTTGCACATGCAGAATGCGTAAACGAATACTGTGGTTTTTTTCAAAGAGTTTATAGAATTCGTACCGACCGAAATAGTGGATAAGCACCCTTAGCAACAAAACCCTTTCTTTAGAGAAATTTAATTGAATTTTTTTGGCAATGTCAACCGTGAATTAGAGCAATTTGAGGGGGTTCGTGTGCGCTTTGATTTTTATCCGGCTTCGTCCTTAGTTTTTTTGTACGGCAGCGTTAAAAAGTAAAAGTGTACGTTTGCGGTGCACTCGCGGCCCGGGAGCCGCACGACTAAATGCCCTTCATAAATGGCAACAAAATATTTACTTCTGGCGCACGAGGGCTTCACTTTGCACTTTAAAAATAAAAATTTTACGAATTTTCAGAGCTATTAGCGATCGTTTAGTGGTGGTGTTGCGACGCTTAATAATATTTTGCACAGATAATTGAGATTTTGAGAGTTATTCTGTGTAGCGCGTATCCGATGTTAGTTTGAAAACGGGGAAATTCGTAACGAGCCTTTTCAAACAAATAAAAAAAAAACTCCAAATTTTTTGTTACGAAATTTCATTTAGAAAATTTCAAATGACTACAGTTAAAATTATCACAGATGATTTAACAAAGTATATATATAATGCTTATTGGTCTGTATGCATATATGATAAAGTTCAAAAAGAAGTTTTCTTTTCTTAGTTTTAAATATAAAATTAAAAGTATATTATATAAAAAAAGGTTTTTAATTGAAATAAATTAATGAAACTTTGTTTGTTGACCCTACATAGTTGATATTACAATGTATGCGAATAACATTGTTAAATTTCATATAAAAATAGTAACTGTTGTTTTCCTGCTCGGCTCTTCTTAGCAAATCAGTATTAAGAGCCGATGATACCTTACTGTTTATAATATTAAAATTACTTACAATTCAAAAGCGTGTGTAAATTACTTGAATAAAGATATTTTGAATTTGTTGAAAAACCTCCCAAGGAAATCGCTGAATGCGGGCAGCGCCAGATTTGTGGCGATCTTTGAGTAAAACCTATACCTTGCGTGGCTATTATTATTTTAGAACATTCAAAATGATACAGATAATAAAATTAAACAATAAAACACTTGGCCGCATCCCCCGCGTTGTCTATGCCAAGATCGGTACCCGCTTAAAAAGCATCCCAACAAATGACATGGCGAATTTTCGCGCCAACTCATCCGACGATACACCCCACTCGTGAGATACGGACGGAACTAACAAACCGTGGTTAAATTGATAGATTAGCACCGCTCCCGCAAATCATCTCGGCCCCGGTATTGACCGACGGGCGGCTCTCCCGGCTCAACATTTAACAATATCATTAGCAGTCTAACAATTATGTATCCATGAAATTTGATTCTAGTTTTAAATTATATTTTTCTTGCCCAAAAAGAGTTTTTTTTGTGATAAACCACTCGTAACTATTTCTTCTTTGTCGAAGTAGACAAGTCTGTTTTTGGTATATGTAGGTGAGAGTTTGGACTGTATAAACGGCTTAAATAGATAAAAATGATGCTGATATTTCAATTATAATTTTACAAAACTAGGTAACAATAATATAATACGTAATAATAGACTGACAGAACAAACGGACAAGCAAAACGCATAACGACACAAACTGTCATAAATAAAAAGAAATAAAAATATAAAGAGGTTTTAATCCTTAAATGCATAATGATGTAAAACTGCAAAATATTACCTAAAAGTAAAATGAGTACTACACATAAAAGTAAATGCACAGTGTTGTATATCTACAACTTAAGGTTTTTAAAAAAATATGTATAAAAAATATTATACACATATTCTTTTCCTATTTTTCCCTGCATTTCAGTATACTTATCTGCAAGATGAATATTTTTTTAAAGTATAAATATAAGCCATGCATTTAAGGGTTAAGTGGCCAAGTCTAACAATACATATTACAAAAGCATTTACATTAATTAATATATCTCATAAATATCGTATGACCTAACAGAGGGGAAAGAGGTGGCTCACTTAGAGAACAAAGAAGAAAAAGAAACGCAGTTTTCTGATATAAAATACTTGTTAAATCTCTATCACATTTATAAATATATGTATATTAAAAGATTAGTTCAGTACGTCTTGGCATAAAGACGCACAGACGTGTAAATCTCTTCAAAAGTTAGTGATCTTTGAAGAATCAATATGTATTAGAAAGTGATAGGCAAGTACAGTCGCGTGCAAAAATCATTCATTATTAAAATATTTTATAAATTTCTTGTACAAAAAATAATGGCGAACTTAATGCCGTGAGCATTCTTTATTAATTAACTATTTATTTAACATTTGTTTTAACTTAAATAGAGTCCTAATCTTTTATACATTAGTGTTTTTAAACGATAATAAAAAAAAAACAAATTTGATTTGAATAAATATTTATATTAATTTTAGACAAAGATAGTCTTGTATGTTTAAAGCTACTTGCACATATTTAAAAGTAGCCTAGCGTGTAAACGCATCTTTACATATCTCTACGTTTATTGACATCCATTACTATCGTCTGCGACATCTCAAACTTAAAAACTGGCTTTGATTCAATCACACAGTATGTATAGCTCTTTTCCAGACAAGCGGGAATATAATTTGGAAGCTGATAAATATGTATTCACATATATAAATATGCTTTTATTTAATTCTTTTTACATAAAAGTGTTTTAAACATTAAATTGTTCTTAATAAATATTATCTGTCAATCTAATACACTTTAAAGACTAGAGTATCTATTAACTAAGACTACCTGTGTAACATATGGTCTATAAATTCGTGAATATTTTATAGTCAATGTTGCACGCGACTGTACTGTTACACAGACTTATAAGTAGGACGCGTTCAATTATCTCTCTACGCTCTTGTAACTTTCAATTGACACACGTCTTGATATTTTATTCACGAGACTTAATTGGAGAAAGAAAACTCAGTTTGTTATACATAACAAAGTACACTTACGTCGAAAATGTGAATACGTGAATACGAAAGGTATTATTTATATCAGTTCTTCGTAGAACGTGATTCATTGTTGAGAAAAAATATGAAATAATTTTAAAAGCTGTCGAGAGCAAAATATTTATTTAAACCGATAACAACCAAAGAGCCTTTGAAGATTAAAATTTTGTGTATTTGTATAGAATTTAATATCCAATGAAATATACATTATAAAAGGAATTTAATTTTAAATAAGTTTATATTACATACTTTTTGGAGATAATAAAATATAAAGAAGAATACTGTAGATATAGATTATCTGGATACATCTCTGTGTAATTGCTGACACGCTTGCAAATGATTCTTCTAATTCCCAAAGAATAAAAACTTAGCAAGAGTTTTCCAGTCGAAGAGTACTACATAAAAGAATTCTTCTTTTGTGGCTGCATACTTCTATCATGCTAGTAGACGATCATTTTAATACCAGAAGATTAAAAACCCTGCAATAATTTTTGTCATAGCTGTTCTTCTATGTTTAATGAAAATTCGTCCCGGCAAGGGAATACTTTTTAAAAGAACCCCTCTCTAGAGTGAAGGGGAGATGAGCGGCGATTACTGGTAATATAGCAATAAATCGATGTCAATAAATTTAATAAATAATACTTGTGATATCGTTAGTATGTTTGTTTACAGGGACAGTAAATATGAATAATCTATTTTTGTATTGTATAAAAATAATGCAAGTCATTTTTCAGTCCATTGACATAAAGTAACATAATGCGCGTCTATTCTGCTCGCCGTCTCTCCGGCGTCTGTCATGTAGATGACGTCACGTGACCGGATGCGAGCTGGGCGGAGGGAGGGTGGGGCATCCGGCGGCGCACGCGATTGGTCACTTCCGTTCGGCAACAAACTGCTGGCGTAATATGCTAATCGTGATGCAGCAATTTATTGGATTACGTTAAGATTTAAGCCGGGGTGTTTTTCACCCTATTTGTCCAAAAAAATATTCTTTGACTCAATTATAGAAGTATCCGTTGTTCTATTAAAGCCTTCTTGTAAAACATTCGTAAAAAAATCATATAATTTTTTTAGTAATGTTTTATACAAGGTAAATTTACATAGACATAAACAGTATATGTGCACTCGTCTTGGTGGGTATCATTTCAGCTATATGACGCAATATTCAATAGCACTGAACTTCCAATTGCACCGAATGGAACTGGACTATTTCTAGCATCTTCAGAAGATCTAAACCTGGTCGGCGGATCTTTCTGCACTCATATGTATATATAACCGAACGAATTACGGACAGTCCCGTTTTCCATCTAAACATACTAGCCATGGTAGTCTACAATTAAAACTTTAATCCTAATATAGAATCCGTAAATCATGGTCGCACTGTTAACAATAAATCGGCAAAGTCGAGGTTCGGTCCTTCGTCTCCGGTCGAGTGATGCGTGACAGCCGAAACTTAGGTCTACTTTCGGAGGCCTTTTTTATCTGATCTAAAAGCTAGTAGCCTGAGCAGAGGTTCCCAAGCGAGCTATCTGGCTAAGTTACGTAAACGAGGTTTATTCTAAGAGCCTTCTGAAGCCTTCGGTACATGTAAATGCCAACAAGGCAACAGTGCACATCTGGACCGATAAACATCTTGTTACAGGTATGATACATCAGTTCTCTGAGATCCTTGTGTTACAGTAAAGAAAATTACAAAGCCAATGCAATATAGTAGTGCAGTTGATTTGAAGTATAATAGGTTAAATTTCTTTCGCATAAAATAACATCGTTTTCTATTGTTATCACACATTTTTTTGTCTTTTAGGTAAATTTATAAGTTATAAGTGTGTACATAATAAGAAAAAAAGAAACTAGAGATATTTTACAAAATAGATTTCCTATCAAATTTTACTTAACATCTAAATTGGAGAATTTTGAAGAACATATATATATTGTAGAAATAATTATAACTGATAATATTATTATGTGAATATATCGCTTTTCATCACCATTATCATTTATGTACCCGGCTAGACATAAACCTATTCTATAGATCTCCAATAAGATCGGCTTGAAGCGGTCTGCATCTGAAGTCTTATGACGACATCAACAAAGTCGCCTGTGCCTTCTGGATACGAAACAGGAGGAAACTCCACAATATATCTTTTAATAAAGTTTAACACAAATTTATACATATACACTTTATCAGATATATTCTAAATGAAATCAAAATAATCAGGCGACATCGCTGTCAAGGATTATTGACATTTAAATATTCTTTTATTGAATAATAAGGTTTTTTTTTTGTCAATTTATGCTTAATATACGTTTTGAATTTTGTTAATGCTAATCCAATAATGTATGCGGCATTTTATTAAAAATCTGATTTCGTTTATTACAAATTAATTAGAGTTTTTCAATCGAAACTTTGATGATATAGGTTTTTATGGTGCATTGTAAATACACTACAAAATATTGACATAAAGATATTATGAGGCTACTGTAACAATATTGACGTGTTTAGACTAATTTCTCAAGGAGATTTCACAGCCCTAAGCTGTAAATAGCACGGATGGTTCTCTTTTGTAAAGTTAGATTTTGCAACTTAATAGACTTTCATCTTAAGGCATTAAAAATATTGAACGAGGTGTGTCGAAGTTTCTAGAACGTTTTATGGCCTATTTTGTTAATTCAAGTATAATTAGAAAGTTACATACTTGTTTATAAGAGCTTATATTTTCGCTAACAAACTATGTACAGTTATAGTGACTTTCTGTATACCTTTATTATTGTTTAAATAAAAATAAAGAGGCTTTTTTTAAAATCTCCATAACCTTGTGGATACACAATCATTCAACAACTATTTAATATAACAAAAGAGACAGACAATGGCAGAGAAACAATATATGCTTGCGTCAATTAGCATTGTTATAACAATAGTTATTGTGTTATTTTGTAATAATTGAATAAAAGACGAAATAAGGCTACAGTCACACTTCATAAATACGACGTAAGCTGTAAATATTTGAACACAGTGAATTCGCGTTAAGAAAACTATAGCTCATCACAATACAGTTGAACCACGCATCTCAATCCAATAGATCGTAAATAACAGAGAAAGATGTGGTCACAATGACCAGTTGAAAGAAAGTTTTAAATACAGAATAATTCCCTATAGATAAAAACAAACAGGACCTATTCTTGCCTGCAGTGGTAATCGACGAGTTAAAGTGGACAGGAGTGGAAGAAGTTAAAGAAGTAGAGAAGCAGAAGTTAAAGGAGTGGAAGGAGTCCTTTTCAAAGGTACAGGTGCGTCTTTGATTGAGTTCCTCTGATATAAACAAAAACCTTGTAATAGCTAATTTTCATTTCCCGCTGTGAACTATACTTAATGTTTGAAGCGAAAGGATTGTGGTACAGTTAATACAACATGTCACACCTGTGTACATTTGGTTAAGCAGACTACATGTCTTGTACAGTCGTGATGATAATTGTTTAATATATTAATATTTTTAAATATCATCCACTTGACTTAGTTTTGTTAATTGACGTAATTTATTACATGCAGATATATATATTTACATATAATGCCTGAAGTGTTAAGAGTAGAAATAAATCTAGAGGAAATATACTAGAAAAAAAAAATTATTGTAAATTGTGCAGCGGTGAACATACCTCAGTAACTTACTTTAGAGAGGAAATCTATGATCATTATAATAGCCCATCAATTTACACTTTTCATTGACATTTAATCATGTAACAAATTAGTTACGTTCGCGACTGTACCAATTAAATTTAAACAAAAAAAAACGTGACTTTTGTAAGTCACCGCAATGTATACGTTCGTTGTAACTTAACAATAGATTTATTAGAAGGTACGGAGCTCTTGTTTGAGTGTACGATTGTGGAATTTGTCCAACAAACACTTTAACAAGGGGGCTGGATTTGATTAGAACAAGTGTTTTGTATTTGATTAGTTTTATACATATCGAACCATAAAAAACATAACGTTGTACAAAGTTCTGACTTGGTATGTTCGTCCAAAATTCTATTTACAACTTATTTACAACCATATAGACAATAAATAAACTACTATTTATTCTTTTAATGAAAGAAAACGTATTACTACCAATATCAATTTAATACTGTGATTAATAAGTGAGGTGAATTATTTAATAAAATGTAAATTATTTATTTATTCTTCCAAATCTATTACATCCCCTTCAAAATAATCCTAGTACGACAAAACGCACTTTGGCTACGCTTTTTCCAGTCTTCGAAACTGTTTATATAGTCTTTTTCCGGTAGTCTTTAAGATCTTAGATTTAATATTTATCTCCTCAATTGTGTCAAAACATCGACCCCGTATTAGACTTTTGAGTTTGCTTAAGTAAGAAGAAGTCTCACAAAGCCGAACCAGGAGAATACAGTGGTTACGGAACGATATGAGTCGAGTTTTTGGCAAAAAAATCGCGAAGAATCAATGCAGTATGATATCGACCAATCGACTTGAACTGTTTGAGACAAAAAATCCTTCAAAATTTAGACTTAGCCAAATTAAATACCAAACTTTTGATAAACAGATGCTTGGTAAATGTACTAGACAGTCCTACATTACATAAGAAAAAAAAATTTACAATCTTTCTCCCCGAGAGTTTTAAATGACAATTTTACTTTACGTTTTGGTCCTAGAATATATTTCTAAGTATAGAAAAATAAATAATTACATGAACACAATTTTTGCCAATTGAACTACATAAAAGTTTTCTATAGAAAACTAGATGGTGAGTTAGAGTAGCAGGGGTGGCCAAACTGCGGCTCGCGAGCCAAATGCATCTCTTTGAATAATTATTTTTGGCTCCGATTGATTGACGAATTATATCAATATTAAAATTTATATTACCTATGTCAGCTCCTGAGAAATTGAAACAAATTACTGGTGTCAATAATTATTATTCCATCATAAAATTAGCGAAATCCAAACACCGATCACAATTAACTAACCGGCATGTTAAGTATTATTAAGATTTCTGTCATATATGTGTGCCATTATATCTAACTTCAATGGAAATATTTTGTGCTTTTGTTTAAATAATTTTAACAAATATGATTTTGATGAAAAAGCATTCTTTTGCGTGTTTTTAATGCGTATTCAATTGAGGCTCGCTTTTCAAATTTCGAAAAATGGCTCGCACTATGTAAGAGATTGACCACCCCTGCTATATAGTGTATGTAACTGAATTAGTAAAGAAATAAGAATTTCAACCACGACTGTCAGATTCAATCGTGACAAGTACTTATTATACCGTCCCAGACGGCAAAGTTTAGGGCTAATGGGGTTATTAGCTGGTAAATATGAGACGTGGGACGCAATTTTGGTCAGATTGCCCTTTGGAGCGCTCAGTGGGCGGCGTGCGCCCGTCGAGTGTGTCGCGACCCTAATGTTTGCTGTAACGACGCCGCGACACGCGCCCGTCGCGTGTGACGCCGCCCTATTCCACCGCTTCCATTTTATTGGCGTACAAATATGGAAATGGTTGTTTTTATATAAAGTTATGACAGTTCAGATTTATGACATTTCAGTCTATTTTCACGTAAGTGATTTTCTTTACTTCATATTTTCATTCATTTTTCCACAGACTCTCATATGTGAAAAAGCTTCGAAGTAGCTTATATAGCTAGTATAGCTCCTAATTCATCCCATCCTATCTATAAAATTCGTTTTATTACGTTCTTGAAGAATTGGTACTGCCAAAAATTATAGATCTATTGCATATAGCGACACATGTCGATCGCTTTATACAGTATGATTGTAAGTAGGTGTAAAATATTTACGTCTTTTTGCTGACAAATAAGCTATACACCTTCTATTTTACATTACTAAACTTTCACATCTATAACTGATTACCCTGAATAATATATTTTAATACATAATATTATATTTACGCAAAATATAATTAACTATAATATTATATATATATATATATATATATATATATATATTTATAGATTATATTTAATATTGAAAAACATTAGATAGTTTTCTTTTAAAAACATAAATACCGTATCCAATGCAGTAACATTTGAGTCTTTGATACATGATATTGAAAGTATAAGTTAATATTAACTTGTACAAGGGTTGGTTACTACTGTCTACTTATATATCTCTGAAGGAACTAAGGAATACTGGCCGTATCTTTCACAGTTTTTGCTAAGTGATGTGATCATTGACGTATAAATACTATTAAAAACATGCTTCGGTTTAAAGTCAAAAAATAATAACGAACTAGCTGTCTCTACATATTGTACTTCTATATGTTATTGGCCTGTCGTATTACAATAGAAAAATAATTTGATGTATTTCAGACATTTAATTTTTTTAATAAAATTAATGTCAATATAAATGAAATTAACTCATATCTAGCTTCGTATGTATAAACACTTGACCAATTTTTCTTTGACATGTTAAAAATTATAAAGAACAAAAGACCGAGGTCTAGCAAAGTGGGCGCGGGATAGTATCACAGCCGTTAAAAAACCAACTGACCTCGTCGGAGTCGAGGTATGTATGATATGTGAGCCACATATAGAGAGCCCCTACCTCCGATCATACTAAATAAGAAGCGTGACTAGAGTTCATTCCGCCACTTCTCTCCCTGCGCTAAAGCCTTCCGAAGGTGTAGTAATGTAACCCAGGTAGTAGCTATCGACTATGACGAGGCTTTGCCCTCTGGGAAGTCCTTGAAATGGAATGCTAAAAGAGTATTATCGTCAAGTGATAGCCTAAGCAGAGTTCCCGGGTACACTTGGGTCTAACCACTCCATGGAGAGGAAATGTGCCAGACGTTGTATTACTATCAGAAGGTAGAAAATTAAGCAATAAAAGGTAATAAAACGCAATAGTAATTGTAAGTAACAAAATGTAATAAAAAAATCAAATGTTAATACTGTGATAAATAAATAAAAATAGAAAATAAAGATATAATAAAATGTGAAATAAAGTCCCAGGACGAACAGTGAAAAATGAAAAAGAATGGAAAATAATGTGACAAATAAAAGAAGAATGAGTGAGAGATATTAAGAAGGACGTAAGAATGAGAAAATAAAAGAAATCTGAATAAATTATTAAATAAAACTGTCCCTGAGAACCTAAGACAGGGGTTTTACGAAGTCCCTAATAGCAGGGGTCATAATTAAAAAACAGTGACTCCATGGAGCGTCCACCGAAGCGATCTAAGCGCTCGGCGGCCTCCCAATCCTGTAAAATTGTAGTATGTAGTCTGAGCAGAGGCTTTCAACCTTAAAAGAGATGTTAGTCTAAGTGCCTTCAGCGTCCTGCCTCCTGACACCCGCGGAATCTATAAATGCTATCTGGGCAGCAGAGGAAGTCAGATAAAAAAGTTAAGAAATGGTGCTTCAACTTATGTAATAACCATTGGTGCTTCCACTACTGACAATTGTACTATGCTTAGATTCTTTCATTGTTTAGATCAGCTTTGCCGGATAGACTTACCATGAGACACTAAAACCTCCCCTCTGTACAACTAGTATAGAATAGTAGTAGACTAATAATACCTTAGAGTCGAATTAAACTAAAATTATTTAAAAAAATCTAATTAAAAAATAATAATCCTCGATAAACTTTAAAACATTACCTCCGCAGTCTCCACGGTACGTCGCAAAATCTTTTAAACTAATTGAACAAGCGCGTCGCTTAAAATTCACCCCAATTTAGCATCCGGCATAAATTCGCGTCTGCAATTAACTTAATAGCTATTTCGGAGTTCAGTGCGTCCTGACCCTTAAATAAGGGTCGCGACACACGTGTCGGCCACGCCTGTTTTATACCGCGGTTTGTACAAATGATGCTGGAGGAATGATGTCTGGAATTTTATTTGGTTTCTCTGTGATTTATATCAGACACTTTAAATTACTATTACTTGTTGATAATTTGATAAAACCAACACATGTATTTCAATTTTGTTTGCTTGATAGACCTATGACAGATGACGTGATACAGCGCGTGACAGTTTCCAAAAAAGTTGAGGGTACGGTCATTATTAGTGACCTAATTTATAGTGAAACACGTAATAAATATTCTATCGAAGAAATCGAATTTTGCAGCAAGACCGTATTTTATACTTCCTATTTTGTATATGATTTATATTTAATAGTCATAACGAACAATTTAAAATTCGAACAAAATGATTTTAATTTTAATTTCATATTCCATCAGCTAACTTTTTTATATTTTAGATGGTATTTTGTTTCCAAGTCATATAGATATTTTGGTAATAAAAACTGTATTATTTGTTTATCTTTGCTATTAGTACTACACGTTTTAAATATTAAAAAAAGATAATATTTGGCGCGTTATGGCGGAATAAAAAAATTTAAAAATAGACATCATGAAAGTCGAAATTATTAAAATGGCTGCAATTTTTTTTATAAATGGCTGCCATTAGCAATTTTATTTCTATCGTACATCTACGTCAAAAAATAGATAAGAGCATAAAATATATATTTAATATTGCCCTTAATACATTTAAAAAATAGCGGTAAGTTCAAACACGCATTTTATATATCCACACGGTAAAAGTACAAAAATAATTTCGTGGAAATTATCGTTATACACAATTCCACATGAGAATCAAATTAATGATAATAAAATTTGATTTAAAATAATAAATAAAAGTTTAAAAAATAATAAATCCGTTAGTCAACTGCAAACGTTGCAGTCAGTAAAAAGCGTCACGAAATCATTTGGGCAGAGGTTCGAAACATTTTTTGCGTTGGTTAAAAAAATACGAATGTTACAAGCACTTGTTCTTAGAATTCCACTTGAATAGACTTGTTTTCGTCTAATTCTTGAGAGGCTTTCGCTTGATACGCTCCAAGTGATCAGTGGTCATGCTCCGAGAGGTCAACGACCCCGACGCCGCTGTAAAATCAACTCTACGATATTTTGACTCTATTTCTTTGTAGTCAATTTATATTATAGTTTTACATTGATTATCCTACACTTTGATTCGGTTTGTTACACTAACGGAGTTTTTATTATTATTTGAGATTACTGATTTTCTTAGGTACACTAACACAATAGCGAATTTTTTATTAATATTTTATGATGTTCATACCAGGCAAGCCTGTATCGTCAAAAAAGCATTTTATAATAAACAATAAATTGTTATGTAAGCCAAATTTATTATTTTTATTTCAACCCTAAGAAGTCCAATACTGCAAATAGACTCCCACATAGTTTTCCAATAGGACCATGATCCTCTTTAATCTATTCCTAATTTGTTGTTTATATTGTACCCAAAGCTCCCAACCGTTGTACCTATGGATATAGTACATCTGCCCGAAGACAAGGACCTATTTACAGTAGATCTTGCCTCCACCGTCTCTCACAGCAGTACTCTAAAAGGTAAATGCCTCGTGCGCGAACGCACTGCCTGACTCTTCAAGCGGGTGATGGAATTGTAAAGTGCATTCACTTCCAATACATCATCAAGAACACACTAACGATTTAATCCTCGTCCCTTCAATTACAATAGGATCAGTAGAAAGCGGCTTGTATTTGATTTCTTCCGAAGACTTTAGATAAGTCGTCTGTCTACTATATGAGGACTTCTCATATGCTTGCCGTTTCGTGGTCTCTACTCTTTCTAGGGTTTTTCATAAGAGTTATCATAAGTTAGCTTGGGGGCTTTTACAGCTTCATCGGAACTGAGTTCACGGAGCTGAATGGTCCGTGAATTTAAAAATAAAAAGAGCTGGACTGATGCATTCCTGTTGCAAGAAGTAATACGTAGTAAACAGCTTTACTCGAGTAGAGCTATTTTCTGTTGGTGTTGTGTATTTGCGACTTGGGACGGCTGAGTGGACACAGGTGAGCCAAGGAGGGATCCGTTTTGAACCTCGGTTCACCCACACTGTTTGTGGTTGGAGAGCATACAGATGTCCCCTAAGAACGGGTGTTGTATTGTCACACTATTTGACAACTTAGAAATCCTGAGTATATCTTTGTCTATTGTTTATCAGAACAAACACGACCTTCATGAATGAAAAAGACGGCAAAAAATAACAATGGTATATATATTCTCAGGTTCTTGACTCTTGTTTCCGCAACTTACTCCATCGACCGCCAAGCTCTGGCCACATTAGAAGTCAAGGTTACAGCGTAGCAATGGACGTCATGCACTGATTGCGGTCGTGACGGAAATCAAGCTTTGTTACATCATCGACTTTGTTACACCAATTAAGACTCGTCTTCGGCTAATTGAGTAAAATGGATGAAAGGTATCCGTTAGAATTGTCACTGAACTTTATCTTATTTTTATATAATGTCACGTAGATTACCTAAATACTATATATATTCCAAATATATCTAAATTAAAAAATTCTTTAATGAACAGTATGAATGACATCTATTATTGACTTTATATGTCTTATATCTGAGAAGAATACACGAAAAAAACCCCACGGAATAAAAACTTTTACAAGAATATATGTCTATACTTATACGTTTGATAAAAACTTTATTGACCCGGAGATAAACACACCACAAGATATGCTATCTAAACATGAAGAATTTTAAAAAGGGAGTATAAAGTATTTAATTTTATATATACTACATACTACAAAGTTGTCAAAGATATATCTATCTATCTATGTATATAAAAGGTATTTAGTTATAGCTGTAAAAGCTACAAAGGCTTTAGTATTTAGGTATTTTGTAGTTAATTAATGTATAGTATAATTCATCTAAAAACAAAGGTTTCAGATATAAAATTAAATCCGGACTACAAAATATTGAAAATATTTATTGTTTACATACTGTTCCTGCAGATTTTGATTATAGATGTAAAAGATTTAAAGGAGTTATGTTTACCTTTAACTTTTTACTGCCAGAAGTTGCTTAGCGAAGTAAAATGGAAAGAAATAACATAACAACTGTAACATTAGGAACATTAGGAAGCAGATCTTGTAAACGAGATTCATGATAAAAAATCAATTTGCAACGCAACAAAACAATATGTTTCACATATGACAGGGGTCTTGAGTTACTCTGATAACCAACAAAGGCGGAACCAAGTGCGCCGGTTCGATGCATAGTTTAAAACCTCCTTGAATGCTTTTGACAGTTGACAGTTTTCGCTGTCAAAACCCGGGGCCGGCGCTGCGGCGGGAGGTGAGGACAATGGGATTTAGTTGCGGGGGTACGTCAAAGTTCTGACTGACACGCGATTAAAGTTATTGAAAGTTTCCGCTTTTTAAAGGCCAGTGTATGAGGGTGTTAGCCACCGCGAGAGTTGCTCTATCGCGCCGTTACTGCAATTGGGGTAGACGCGCTGTCGCAAGGGCTGCGGCTTTGTAAGTGTTATGTAATCGATTGTGTAATGAGTTCACTTGTTTTGTATACCTTTAACTACGACACAAGCTTTATAACGTAACCTTGTCTGTAAATATTATTGTAATAATGTGCAACTAACGTCAAGCCGTCTGTTTTGAAATATCTCTTGTGCGTACTGTCAATCTTTCCATCCTTTATCTCACCTCACATTTCCGCGTATACGATATTCAATTTTATTATTTTTAAGATATAAAAATAATCTTTAAAGTGAATTAACAATAATAGTAACACTGTTTTATTATTTTCAGTTACTAATAGTATTATCTATTATACATTCACTATCTAAATATCTATATCAAATGTAATATAGTAATATTAATTATATTGGAAGATGCTTGATGGCGGCCGCATATCATCGGTCCGATTAGACATGTATGGGCAACGGTTATGCCCAGCGGTGGCCATCCCATAACTTAAACTGATGATGATAGAGTATTGTAAAAATTGTGGACAATTCGGTGAAATAGATGATATGCCCGTGACGAAGTTCTTTATCCTTTATTAGTTATGTGGTCCAAGGTATGTCTTTAGAACGCTTTGACATCTCAAACACAGTGAAGTTATAAATGCCAAAGATCAAACGGCATGTCACGGTGAAAAAAAAATGCCGCATAGGTCCCTTTACAAATGTTATCTGCCATCAATTATTTTTATACCACAAATTCATAAGAGTTATAAAAGCGTAGAATATTTTTTGTCAAATAAAATAATGGAGGCGGCAGTTCCGTTAGGGACATAATAGATACGTTTTACAACAATGGAACATGTTTATAAAAGAACAAGTGGTCAGTTATTGCGCCTTGGTTTTGGAGTCACGAGCAGTCGTGACCACGGTTTGGTTTTTGTCGTCGCGCGGGTGACTGTACCATGCCCCATTTAGTCTTAAAGTGCACTGGGACAAGTAACTAAACACAAACAGATTGTTACTGTTTCGATTTGATTACAAACAAGTAACTGGTAATACATATTTTATTTCTATGTCATTTATTTAAATGTAACTTTTATATCATACGTTTTATAACAATGGTTAGTTTTTTTTCTTTTTATAATTGATTAAGAGAATGAAAGAAGAAATGTGGAAGAAAACCGAATGAAAGATCTTAAGATGTATAAATGAAGAGTAAGAAAATAAAAAAGATTGTGAAAAATTAAATAAATTAAAACAAAAAGTCCCTGTCCCACACCAGATAGGGGGTACGAGAGGCTCCCAATAGCGGGGGCCATAAAAAAACAATGGTTAGTTTCAAAAGGTATTTCAGACTTTTGTTTTCTTAGTTTTAAATCTAAAACTATCTAAGTATTTTATTAAATAATTTTTTTGTAATATTTGAGAGATTTTAGTTGATTGAAATGTGCGGAACTTTATTGACTCATTTAAATGATTGGTAAAACAATGTATTCATAAAAATAGAGCAGTGGTAGCCATGCGAGATACAATCTTATATAATTTACACTTTGTGCATTAATTATAAGTAATCGCCACTGGTCATAAACAAGTTTCTAGAGGATGGATAACAGCATTTTCTGTGTACCAAGACTGCAATCGCTAATCTTGAAAGCGTGGCGATTATGGTATATCTTTCCATAGATATCTGGAAAGTTCTATGCCTATGGGCGATGAAACGAAGACAAACGATAATTTATGTCTAGTTTTAATATTATATATAGACGCCATTTTTTAAAATTTATTATGTTTTTTTTATGGCTAGCATAATTATGGCCAGGGTTGTATACGCTGTCAAAAGAGAAACGTTTAAATTCGTACAGTTGTATGAAACTTAAGAATATGTTTATCATGTTTTACTTTATGGTATGTTTTCTTTTATTTGCTTTCTTCCTAATGCGCCTGTTTTAAGCCCTTGATTGTCGACAAATGTTTGAGTATTTCATAAAGAAATTAGTTGTACATGTTGGAAAATATATACATATTAGTAAACAAAAAGTGCAATGGGCGGTCTTATCGCACGAGGCAATTTCTTTCAGACAATCATAGTATGGAAACATTAGAGGGATAATTATCAGGTGGGTAACGTGTACATACAGACAAAACATACATATATACGTGTATATAGCATGTATACTTAAAATAAATACATTATAATATGTAACTGGTGACAGATAAAATAACATTCCTCTTGCCATAACGAAAATTTGAATTAAGAATTAGCGGGACAAGTTAAGCCGTTCTCGAATTTTTTGTACTACGACGTAAAAGAGCAATTATTTTAATTTCCGATAAATATTAAAATGTAGAGATAAACCGAACAAATAACGTAATAAGCAGTGGACTAAACAATGAAGTGAACAGAACGACATGTGGCGTGATAAGTTCAATACACTTTTTAATTTTTTTATTCGTCGCTATAGAACCTCGCTCGATGACAATACTATCGCAGGTATACAATAATGATCTTGAAATTTTTATTATACAGGGTGATTGATTGTTTATAGATTTAATAGCTTTAAAGGAGTGAATGTAGCTGTCATTTGCTTTCAATTTTGTATGGTATACTCTACCAAATAATAATAGTTTTAGGAAAAAATTTATGTGACATATATATAAAGAGAGAGAGAAAGAAAGAGACAGAAAGATAGAGAGAAAGAGAGAGAGAGAGGCCGAGTGATTCATTAGTAACGATGCGGAAGTTAGGTCTAAGCTTCGGAGCTAGGAGTGTGCGTCGTGGTTTCGTCAATTATTTGCACCAATAAAATCTTATATAATTCACACTCTTGTGCACTTACGAAACGGACCCGCGACCTATAATCGCAAGTCTTACTCCTCTAATCTCTGTCAACTCACTTTAATTTTTGTTTTTAATTAAACATAAATACTACTGCCTTTATCATCTTTATTATAATTGATATATATCCATAATTCATAAATGTACACATACTCTATAATACATTTTAATACAAATGAAAAACAAGTTGATCGTTCTACTTGTATGTCATAATTATCCGGCGAAATACATTCTGTTTTTACAATATAACTAAATAGCTTTCATTGATCTTATTTAATCACAGATACAAAAAGTTTTATAATTGATTTTTTTAACCAGAGGCAACGGCAAAACAGATTAATTTATGTTTTGTCTCAAAATATATTATTATCAATACGTTCCGTGAGTCATACCTACAAGAACCTAATAAACAAAAGATCTATAGTAAAAATGAAGAAAAAGAAAAAAAAAGAAGTTCATTAAAAGTCGAAAAACGCGCAATGATTATTAAAAAATATACCCGACTAGAGTAAGCTAGCCAAACCACATTAATAGCAACTTCATTTATAATGAACACGTATAATTTTTCGAGTAATTTAACATTAGAGCAAATTAAATGTATCATTATCTCTCATTGTTAAATGTTCTTTGAATAAATTATAACATCAAAGAGTTGTAACCGTTGAAAATTAAAAAAAAAAACACATGGCCTCTAAGACGGCTTAAAAATAAAAAATTAAAATGCATTCTTAATTCAAAATTGAGTTCATTAAGGCTCATTTGTAACATGGCAGCGATATAGCCGACGATAATACGTAACTTGATATTACGGCGGAAAGTGTTTTACAGCGCATAATAGCGGATCGAGGGAGCGTTTTGCCGAAAACAAACATGTCCGACTACTCGTGTCATGTGAGGCTTAATTATGTGTTGTTAATATTGCATGGAGTAATAAAATATTGACGCTAAACATGAAAAACTATATATTAGGTGGACCGGAAAGTAATATTGCTTTAAGTCAAATTCACACGACTACATGTTTAACAAGTTTTTATTTCTAACAATATATTTATCTTCATTAATATAAGGTAAAAACAATCTGCTTTCTGTTTAATATGTCGACAGAAACGACATTACTTTCCGGTCCCCCTGATATTATAATCGCCACGCTTGGCAAGCGGGTTAGTGATTGCAGTATAGTATTATAGTATACAGAAGACGCTGCTACTCAAGTCTTCATATTAAAAAAAGTATATATTCGATTATTCAAAATTGGAACTTTTAAAAGAAATCTTATTGAACGTTTTAAAACATAGGTTTTAAAACATTTTTTCTAGTTAGATTTAAAAAAATACCAAAGAAAGTTCATCTGCTATTGTTTACAACACTGTGAAAACGATGACCATCTAGCTCTTTGGCTCCTGCAGATTCTTTGTAGTCTCTCACAATATCTTTAATACAGAAATAGAGCAATTTGTTCTCGTGTTTTACTATCATATAAAATCCTTTATACAGTGATTGGATTTTAAACTTCTTTACAATCTAGACAGTAATTCATATTATCAACAAGTCAGCTACTAGTCGTCCATTGCAAGGCAAACGTCTCTTTCAAAGGCTTTTTACTCCGTTGACTTAAATTCCGTGACAATATTCAATCTAACTAGTAAGTGAATTACTCCGTATGTATTATCATTAATATTTAATGGAATCAGGCGTTACCTTGCGGAAGTCCATCTTAAGTAAGAAAAGGACCAATATTTAGCCACAGAGTCTCTGTGTTTGGCACTAATCGGTGTAACATAACTCCTGAAGATGCGTCGTGGAGGGATGAAACACGTGTTAAGTGATTTGGCGGTTTTGTGATTCGCGTTGTTTTCCGCATACGCATTTATCAGCGGGCTGGCGGGCGGTGCATTTGTTGCACGACTACCACTGCATGTGTGGAAGTGGCTAAATATTGGTCCTTTTCTTACGTATTATTAATAAATATGCTTTTAACCCGCCAACTCAGCTAGCGTATTAGTTTTAAGAGATGTTTGCATCAAGGATGAAATGCATATTAAAAAGTATATAGTTACAGAATGTTTGACTTACCAGCTCTGAGGGCATCCATGGGTACACTTGGGTAGGGAATGGAGTAAGGGTATCCCTCCTTCCTTAGTGTCTTCGGCTTCCTCCGCGGCCTGTACTTGTAGTCGGGATGTTCTTTCATATGCATGGCTCTAAGTCGCTTCGCCTCATCTATGAACGGCCTTTTCTCATCTTCCGACAGCAATTTCCATTCAGCACCTTGAAGAAAGAAGAAATTAGAATCAACAACAATAATCTGTTCCTTTATTCACCTGTTCTATTACTTATAGGTCTAAGAGCTTTAAAGATTTATATACATATACATAGTTGCATAATAGTAAAGATAAAAGTACAACGGGCGGTCTTATCACACGAGACAATTTCTTCCAGAAAACCACAGTATGCAAATTGTAAAAGGATAAATATAACGGGTAGTTAACGTGTACATACTCGTATAGACAAGACATATACAAATATAGATACATATATTTATATATATATATATATATATATATATATATATATATATATATATATATATATATGTTTTAAAAACCATGTACAAAGTAATCTCTCTGAAAATCTATTGGAATGCGATAGGCTAATTTCTTATGGCAATACAATGTCTATAGCGAAAGATAGTAAACAATAATTAATTTTAATATGTAGTAATACTGTCTGTATTATATTTAAATAATTTTTTCTTATGAATCTATTGATTTTTTATACATTCGCTTAGTTAAAGCGTTTTCATATATTTGTATTTGTGTTATATTAAAAATTATGTATGTATCGGAGAAATAGCTTCAGAAGTGTTTTTGATAAGTATGTCGTCAGCAATCTAATATTACTTCAGTGATCATAACAAATTTCCGATACAGCACAGTTTCCTTGATTTTTTTCAATTGGACTAGCACTGTAACAATGTCTTAAAAGAGTTGAACGCTCCGGCGATTCAAGTGATAATTTTCATTTTGCCGTCGGTGCGTTGATACATATATATCCACCACTATTATCTTTAAATAATATATAAATGAAAGTAAAAATAGTATTACATAAAAAGATAAGAATTTTAATTTAAGTTTAAATCAATAAGATATATATAAGTGAAACAAAAAAAAAAACAAACAAACAGGCTATATCATCATGCCAAATGCCATCTATAAAATCCACATAACATAATTAAAAGAGTGATTCGCGAATAAATGGCGGCTATAAATAAAAAAAAAACTGTATATTATTAATTAGGTGTACAAAAAATGGCACCGGGAATAATCAATTTTCAAACAATTACGTGATTTACAATACGGTATGTTACAGTGTTAGTCGAGTACGTAAAGATTCTCCCATTGTATTTTGTTTTGAAAGTGTGGCTGATACAAGCTGATGAGGCTGTTTAACCGACATGTACAAGGTGGATAGGTTGGTGAAGGACGCATGCTTAAAGAGAGACGTCATATTTTATTTAAGAAGCGATAGATCAGACTGAATACGCTTGGCGAATGGAAAGGTATATAGAAGACACGACGACTTCAGTGACGAGGAATTAGCTTCATCAAATTGAGTTGGAGACGGTTCTGGTCCAAAAGATCACGAGGGAGGGGGTTTCCCCGAGTAACATAAGTTCAAACTCAGGGAAAGTCCCTGATGCATTTGTGACCTGTGATGCACCTGATCACCTTAGTTAATAAATTGTAGAACTCTAGACGGAAAGAGAAGGAAGTTAGGCGATGTATGGAAAGGAATAAAAGACATTGAGAAGAAAGAATGGTAAGTATGAAAATGAAAATAACATAATATTATGTAAACAAAAACCATGTTCACCCATAGGTTGAACGAAAGACCCCGAAAACGAGGCCACAAAAAAAATTATTGTTTATAGGTTTAAAAGCTTCGTATAGCTTAAAATAACTTTAATTTTTAATCACCCTCTCTAAAGTGATTACTGTGAAATATATTAAATTTGTCTATTGAAATACGACTGATCATTTTTAATTTTAATGTGTTTTAAATGTGTTTAATTTTGAAAACCACCATTGATTTTTGGATATGGTGTATGTTACATTGACAACAAGTTAGGTATACATCGACCCCTTTAAATATTTTTCATTTATAACCGATCATCCAGTAGATTTTCTATGTCCGTGTCAGAATATTAAATACGAATATCTTGCGATGCAATCCATGAGTTATTCGCAAGCGAATGCTATAGTCGTGAACTATAATACCGTTAAGAAAAAAAGAGTGAAGTAATTTGTTTTAACCATCCCTCATTGCGAGCACAATGGCTGAATCGATACAATATAATCGAAAGCCCCGGCGACCAGCCTAGCTCAATTCAAGAGACCAACCCTTTGTCTCCCCCCATTTATAGGAAGGCTTTATTCATCCCATCGATACCGAGGATGGGCCCCACCGTCCATTGAAACAAGACAATCCTGATTCAGGCGCTCACAAAAGCGAAAACAATGTCACCAACATTGAAAGGAACAATCCGACGGGACGGTGCTCTCGCTTCAACTTACGGTGCGGCGGTTGGATGGAACGGGACGGCAACAACAATGGCGGAAAGCGTTTCCTAATGACGAATTTGCGCTTTTCATCTCGCTACACAAGTTTTTCCCGGATTCTCATTATTCCGTCGATACTTTGGGGAGGACCCTTTGTCAGGCCGCGCGATGGGAACTGAAATGTTTCTAGGCAGTGCCGCGATCTTGTCTCGTGTACACAACACTTTTTATACTCTCAGAACTAAACCACGTACACCGCGGAAAGCTAATGCAGCCTTCGACCAATAATGATAATTTTAAAATAACTTTCCCTAGCATTAGTTTTAAAATATAAAACAAAATGCCACTTAGAATAAGAAATTGTGGTAGTCTTAGGAAATTCTCCAAGATGTTTAGGTTATTTTTGACAGATAATCTGTTGTACTTCTTCTTTTCAGCCGTTAGACGCCGATTGCCAGGTATAGGCCTCTTCCAAGGATATCAATGGTGGGATATACAATAATTACCACGCAGGCGGTTTGGCTAGTTTGCGCATTAACTATAATACTAACTCAGAGGACGTTGCTGCCCATATTCTGGAATGTTTGTGATCAGTGGCAATATATTTATATATCAATATTATTAATGCCCAGAGTGTGAATTATAAAAGATTGTACTTCGGGAATCTACTTCGAGATCTACGATCGCAAGTATCACTCTGTCTCTGTGGCTACATACCGTCCTCCCTACTATGTTATCTTTTACCGTTCATAAATAAGTGTGATTTTTTATCTTACCTGACTCACATAATAAGTTGCTTAGATCATCTGCGCATTTAAAATTGACTATGCCTCCTTATTCTACTATGTTTATGGAGAAATCTTCTACTGTTGTCGCTGTTATGTTATGGAATGAGCTACCAGAACCATTAAAATGCTCTAAATCGCTGTCAGCATTTAATAAGTTGGTAAAAACTGGTATTGTTTGTTATTTATTTGTATTTATCTTATACCTTATATATATGTATATAGTAATGTATGTAGTTGTATATATGTACACCCCAAACTGCCCTCTCCTTCACGTCTCTTATCTCCATACAAAGGTTGTCTGGTAGAGATCGCTTCGAGCGATAAGACCGCTCATATATTTTTTTTCTTTTTAAGATATTATCTATGGTTATAAATAGTAGCACAGATATATAATTAAAATTGTACCCGCGACCATCATTATATTTCTTAACCAATAAGCTGCATTGTTACTTACTACTCAATACATTTGTTTACAATTCATTCATTTTGTTATTCACTTCAGTTGCCGCGTTATAACAAATCATTCCGAGACCGAAGCGAATCCACTGTCAATCAGGAGAGAAGAACATTTACAAAACAACGTCGACGTCGATGCTCCAGTTGCATTCGTATTACCATTTAAATGAATCTATTCAGCAATCAATAAACCAAACTAATTATATATCCCGTAACAAAACGCCATTTACATAACACAAGCACCGTACTAAAACATACACGGGCCTTTCATGCAACAATGCGTGTAGCTTCGCGATTTCCCGTATTCCAACAATAGAGTACAGTGCTCGGCTGTCGCTCCAAGTCGCAGGTTTTGTGCGCATTGTGTTGTACAATGTCGACACTGCAGCCAGCCTAAGGAGGACAAGGAGCTAAGAATTTTTCCCTATGCCTTTTGTTTTTTGGATGACAATGCTCCGAGTTATTGTGATGTTAACGCATGAGTTTGTGATGATACAGGGATCTCTGTTACACAGATCGACATTTTTCGATTGTGGCAATGTTTTTACGAGTAGTGATGTATCTTTGCTAACTTTAAACACTTCGGTACGGTGCTCGTCTTCTACAATACCGTAACCACAGCCGAGCGTCGTCTTTAGACCAAGAAATTTTAAAATATCTTTGCAATTACAGTTTATTATAATTAAATTAAATGAACATCATACTTCGTATCACGATGTTTGATGTCATATCAAAATATAACATTTATTGTAATATTCTAAAACTTGCAATATATATAAAACAAACCAATAACTTTGTGTCAAATTTTTCATTTATAAAAATAAAAGTTAACATATGAAAATATCGAAATAAAAACAAACACTGTCTTAATTCACGTAAGTAATATCCGCTTGTAATGTAAAACATTCTCATCACAAATGCATTAAAGAACAAGACGGGCTCAGTGTCGATAAGAGCCACATGTGCGCCTTCACCTGTGGCCTATAGTCGACGCTCATACCGATGTGTTTAATCACCACTGATGTGGTCTACCGGATTGTTCCACCACTATATCATCATCATCATAATTTAATCCGTATATCCACTGTAGGGCATACGTCCGGCAATTGATTTTCATTAGGACCTTCTGTCAGTTTATCTTGTAGATAAACAAAACGTTGCTCGTGTCGGTATGTGGTGTTCACCTCAAAACCGACTTCTGTGGTATCAGGGTAAGCTCTTTCTTAGATCTCCAATAGAATGCCTGCGTCCAGATTCTTCCGATGATCTTAATAAGGTCGTCTGTTTAATATGTGGGAGGATGTCCTATGCTGGGCTAGTCAGTAATGGTCCCAATTCCAAAACAGCCCCCCAATCTCAATTTCAGTCATGTCCACTGTTGGTCATAGGCCCATAAATTTGACATCCAGTGTCTTCCAACGACCTTAAAATGTCGTTTCTTGTATATCGAACTTAAATCTGATAAATAATGAATGAGGAATCCAATTAGTTTTCTGAGACTCAATTAAGAAATCGTATCCGATGTGACGGATATAAAAACACCCTTTATGTTCGTAGCACGTCAAATTATGTCCTCGGACACTTTTTACAGCGCCACTCTATGGGCCGTTATTCCAAATTTAATTAACAATCGCCGATCGAGTTCGCCGGCGACACGTGCCGGCACTACAAAGTGTTGCCACTCTACAATAATTATTTCCTACGGCCCGCCTCTTCATTAAACAATGCGACGCGGGCAACATTGAGCGATCGCTCCATAGTAACGTAAGTAGGTATAAAATGTTGCCACAGTACTCTTTACATATTTAAACACTATTTTATTTATTGAATCAATTTATATATTTTTATTCTATAAATACTATTGGTATCTTATCACCCGACTTAATAAAACGGGTTTAAAAAATCACGAAAAGTAAGTTCTGTTTTGGAATTTTATCTTTATTCATTTTACTGTTTATACTTCGATCTTCATTATAATCTCACTGCAATTATCATGAATCTCGCCTTTCTGTTTTTGAGTGAAACACATTACACATATTATACGAATAATTTAAAAGAATACCCTAATTTTCCTCGACTTACCTATTTAATTCGTATTTTTAAATAAGTTTCCTATTACTTTGTTATTGTTATGACAAAAAAGAATAAGTTTTTGCAAATAGTTAAAAAAATTCTGAAATTTTAATAACTATTGAAAATTATGACCCAGACATGACGACTTGAAGACTATATATTCACATAGCGGAAGTTTAGAGCGATTTATATTAAATAGAAGCATTGTTGGAGTTTCTTCTGCTACTTCTCTCCCAATGATAATGCCTTCCAAAGTGGTAGTAAAGTAACCCTGATGAGAGCTATCGACCAGGTCGAGGTTTCGCCTCTTCGGGCATTTTTGTATCGCTTAGCTGGTATTATCAACGAGAAACAGCCCAGGCCCTGGACTTAATCACACCATAAAGTTGTCAGCGATCTGAAAGCTCGGCGGCCTTCCAATCTAATAAAACAGTAAGTAGCGGCCCGGGCCAAGCTCTCCCGGGAGCCCTTCAATTCCGCAACTTTAAAGGAGATCTAAGCCTAGGCGCACTCTACGTCCTGCCACCTTAAACGCGGGGAACATGCAATGGAATACTATAGGCAGATAACTTCCGGCGTTACAAAGTTTGTTGAAACAGATATTAAAATAACACCTATACTCGTAGATGTACCGTATTTAAATTTTATAAATAGATGCCTAATTTACTTGCGAGGCCTTAAATAAAGATGTTGAAAGTATAATAAATATTAAATTTCGTTAAATTTATTACAAAATTGTATTTAGTGTTCCATTGTTACAATTCCAGCGAGATATAATTCTTCTTTTGTTCTCTAACGTATTGGAGAAATATTAGATTGTTATTTTAATATAATAACTATAACCGAAATGTAAATGAAATCTATGTAATAGTTTCATTAATTGTTTAAGGATAGTGTTAATAAATAAATAATAAAAAAAATTCTTTTCTTGTTGCATCGTTAAATCGTTTTAACTTGTCTCCCGACAAAGGCTTCTTAAAAACTTTTCATTCCGTTGTTAGTTGTTTTTGTCTATGTTAGAAAAACACTGTACATCATTACACTAAACATAATAATGATGTAATTGGATTTATCTAGTTTCATCTATGAGTCACTTTCATCGGGGTTGTATGAAAGGTCCCCATAGCGGGAGCCTTTCAAAAAAACACTCTACTATCATTTTAGCCGTAGGCATCAGTTGGATAGTATCTACCGCCTATTTATTTTCAATAAGACTGGTAAAAAGCGACATCCAGCGTCTTCGTGACTACCTTAACAGCTTCGTCAATCCACTGTGTGGGTGGTCAAATGTAGTAGATTTGATTCCGTATAATTACATCCAGTGAGCTAGCATAGTTCTTTCACCAATTATCGAACCGATATATAGTTCGCATTATCAATTTATAAAGAACCTTATAGGTGTTTTCGTTTAAACAAAACATAATTCGTAGCACACCCTCTACGAAGTTTTTGTACGACAAACGTCATTCGGCTAAGTGGAGGCGATTACAGATTAAAAATAGCGAATCGGCGAGTTACGGAGCAGCGACGTCTTACTTTACATAGGTATCTTTGTTAACGACAATCGCACAGACAAAGAGCGAGACAAAAAACAAGGGGCCGTATGTAACACACTCGCGTAGCACACAATGCGCGACACTACAAAGAGTTTCCTCTCTGCGTTGTATTAAAACGGCCATTGTGTTCAGAATCGGACGAAAATGCTCTTCATTACTCTGAAAGCTTGTGTGCCGTGCGACAATGGGCGGGCGGAGGGGGCTGAAGGGGAATAAAGGGCCGCGGGGAGTGGGGGGAACAAAGACGGCACGCTGAAGGCGCTCCACCCTTTCGTCCGGAAAATTGAAATGGTAAGAAAGTATTTAGGTCATGATTTTATTAAATCTTAGCTGGTTCCTTTTCGGGCTCCCGTGCAAACTTCGATGCGTAGGCGAGACATCGATATTAAATCTACAATCGTTTGATATTCGGGCGTTTATTTTTTGACGCTTACGATTTTAAAATAAAATTAGAATTTCTATGTGTACATGTTTAATAATTATTGTATGAAATCTGCTTATGGGGTAGAAAGTCCAATATGTAGCAGAAATATCAATGTTAGAGTTACAATCGTTTGATATTCAGACATTTATCTATTAAAGCTTTAGATTTCGAAATTCAAATTTATTTTCTATCTGTACATGACTGTTGATTATTACTTGATTAGTAGAATAAAACACCTCCACAAAGAACCTTGAGAAATATTTTCGACTGGTGTAGATGCTATGTATATAATTTATAGGTAAAAATATTTCGGTAATGATTTCCTAAAATTTTAGTTAGTTTGCGGAGTACAAACTGCGATGCGTAGTCGAGAAAGAATTTTTAACATAGGAACTGATTAGAAAAGTTTTTTTTTATCATTATTATTACTTTCTTTATAGACACCACACACCTGTACCCTAAAACGGCAGAGACATTGTAGTCCCTCGTAGACAGTTTTTTATTTCTTAATTATCTACTTTAATGCCACTTTTTCGTCTAATAGATGACATTTAGCATGATGGTACTACAGCTTGTTTGTTTTTGTGTCACTTATAAGTTACTAATCAACTTATGTTAGATTTAAGTATTACTTATATAAGAATTTATTATCTATTCATGTTATACTATTTCTAATTCTACTATTAATAGTGTAAAAACAATCAACAGCGCCTGATGATATATGGATCTGAGATGTGGTCACTTTAAACGGGCTTCATAACAAAAATATCTGATGGTACATTGAAATCTCTTTGAGTAATAAGTAAAACGTTTGATATACGAAAAATAAAAGGTTCTGATGTTACGGTCCACCATGTTTATTTACAGATGAGTTTGTACATCGTAGCGGTATTAGAAAATATGTTATATCTTCTTCCTATATGGAGGAATACTCTTCATAATCAAAGATCGCGTAGTTCTCTAGGTGACCCAGCCAGCAATGGGACAGGGCTATGTTCGGAGTTTCTGCGAGATGGAATCATCAATGTAGAGACCCGCAAAAGAACCAAGATCACTGGCGTATCTTGATGAATTGCTTGTTTGAAGTATCAGCAAGCAGGGTACATCGCTCGTGCAACCGAAAGGCTTTGGAACCAAAAGGTTCTCGTATGGCGACCACAAGCCGGTAGACGCGGCCTAGGTATCCATCGGCTGAAAAGAAGAAGAAAGAAGAAACTACGCGATCTTTGATTATGAAGAGTATTCTTCCATTTATGAAGGAGATATTTTCTAATACCGCTACAATTTACAAGCATCAGTAAACATGTTGGACTGTAATATCAGAACCTATTCATTGCTCGTGTATAAAATGTTTTACTTATTACACAAAGAGATTTTTATGTTCCGTCAAATATTCTCACTATCTTTCTCATATTTTTGATTGCCCCCGTTTTCAGGAATCTCTCGTTCCCCCCTGCCTGTATGAGGCATGGATATTACAATTCGGATAAGTATAATTTTCATTTTATATTTTTATTTCACTTTATCCTTTCATCCTTGACAATCTCTTATACAACAATATCCTTTTATACTTCACAATCTCTATCTTTCTTCACATTCAAATCGTATCCTGTGCATCACCTTCCTTCTCTCTTATTCGTTTCTAGATCACAGTTTACTACATCATGACAGTTTTTCGATACTATTTAAATTTTACAAATTTTTGTAGTTTACATTTTTATAAAATTACAGATAATTTATTATCTTCTCTTTTCATTGCTTTATCATGGCTATTCCTCATATTTTTATAATAAAATGTAGAGAAAAAATTGAGTAACGTTTTATAAGTAAAAAGATAGCGCAAATCGCATGGTCCCTCAAATATAGCAGGTTATTTTCACTGTGTTAAAGAAAACCAGATACTTTTAAATAACGGTTAAAGCTAAATAGCTAAAAGCTGTTTCATTATTCTTATTTCAGTTGTAAATGAAGAAAGTCTTGTAGTTAATTGAATAATTACTTCTCTTTTCATATAAAAGCGATTAAAAGAAGCCTTCACTTTTGCAAGGAGGTGATTCATTTATTTTCATCTAAGCTCTTTCCAGTGTTTTGAATTACAAAACCTGGCATCGAATAAAAGTACCACTCCAAAATGTATCTTTAGATATAAATTACAAGTAATTATATATATGGGCAATAGAAGATAACTTAAAAGTGGTCATAAGAAGAATGTCAGAAGAGCGCAATCAATTAAAACTTAAATCAAGTTGACCATATAGTAAGATCTTTTAACTCAAAGTTACGAGTGTTTGTAACTATATAAGTACACAACAAAATCTGACAGTTTTTAATAATCAACAAAGATCTTCCTAAAATTGTATTTTAACTTAAATGAGTCATACTGTATATTTGATATACAAAATGATTGGATACATGTGTATAAGATTAAAAGGGACAGGCTATATGACAGCACTAAGCTTATAGCTTTAACATTTATTTCGAGTCACACTGTATAATGTGAAAGTATATAAAATCACACTGAAATACATTGCATTAGTTTTTTTCCATTATAATGCGCCAGGCCATTAACTTCTGGCAGTATAAAGTCTGCAGAGATAGTAAACAATATTTAATTATAATACGTATCAATTCGAATTATGAAAATGCTTTTTACGCATTTGAAATAATAACGATTTATTATTTCTGAAACCATTTATTTCTCGATAGGGTGTACATTCTCAAAGCTTTTACAACTTCAACCAATCAGCCTGTAAATAAGTGTTACCAAAGCTACAATAAAAAGTATTAATGTAATTACAATCAATTCACGAATAAATACTACCAAGGAAACTATTAAATGTATTCAAAGGAAAAAAATTAACTTCCGGCTGAAAATCAAACTAATCAGCGAACACAAACTCGCACATAGTTAACGTATTGTATATACTCACAACAGAATAACGACAAACAACCAGAACAATAAACATTCAATTCACGGCGAAATAATAGAAATAGGCATTGACAAATAGAAATAGGCATTGACAAATAAAAACGACAGCTCACGTACTGGGACAATGGCGCAGTTTCCAACACTAGCCGGGGAGGCCGAGTGTTGCGACGATGGCGAAAAGCCCGCTCGCTAATTAAACAACGGGACAAAAAGCTCGCGAGCGACAATACGTAAACACAAGTATTTTCACTGTGCGCCCCGCGCCGGCCTGCGAGGCCGCGATAAGCTGGATCCAGCCAACACCATGCCCACATAAAGCTCGCTCGCACCAATATTTACCCTAACGTATATTTAACATGACGTAGCTTTGCTACGGCGTAGCGCTACGACCGTAGATCCTCTACAAGTAAAGCGGAGAAAATTTTCTATACATTTTTAAGGTGGTAAACGATTTATTAATGTCTTTATAGTAAAATTACTTTAATAAAATAGCGGCTAAACATTGTCACACGTCGTTTAACGAATGAGGTGACAATAAATTAGAAAACCATGTTCACATTGACCTCTTGAAATAATCAATCTAGAAAGTACGGACGAATGTTTTGGCAATTTTAAAAACGAAGCCTTACTTATTGAAAGGCTTGTTACCTAAGGGACGTGGGTAAACTAAGACACAAGGAAGACACTATTTTTTTACTTGAATACTATATAGATCATGTGGATTTTTAAAGTCATTTGTAAGTACTTAATACCACGTGAACTATTTTTTTGGATAACTAAAGATCAAAATATTTCCGAGGATTACTTTCGGAATTTTAACTAAGTTTATTAAAGTTATAAAATGCTCGAAAAAGATATACTACAGTATATAGATATTTAAATATAATATTTGTACATTAATGTTTCTCGTCAGGAAAATTCTTACCAACTTGTGCATTTCTTAGCTTGTCCCAAATAGGGAAGATATATATATATATAATGCATAGATATTTTGTATGTAGAAACTCGAATTTACTTTACAGTTAGATGAAAAAATACAAAACATTCAATCCACGGTAGAGTAAAAGTAGTACTCATATTTACATTTCGCAGAAAAAACAAAGATAACTCGAAAATTTTTAGTATTTTTTAGTCCATTGACCATTCCAACTAGCAGCTTAAACTCGATTTGCTTTATTACAGTCAATGTATAAGCATGTATATTTTTTAATCGTATCACAGACTAATTAAGTAGTTTTTTCTTTGTAAAAGAATGATAGAGGCGGTTACGGTATCCACTGGAGTTAAGTGAGTGCTTATGTTAGATGGTTCACGATGTTAGCGAGAAATTTAGTATAATTTTATTATTTAACATATTTCATACATAACAAATAGCTGAAATAGATTTTGGTTGAGCCGCAATTTCTCTTTCTACCTCATAGCAATTTTGTATTCCGACTGAAACTGACGTAATGAAGCTAATAAAAGAGAAAAAGAAACTAATTTAAATTAAAAGTATATTTATTCAATTATACATTTATAGGCAGTTTTGAATCGTCAATTATTTTTACAATTATGAAAAGGCCAGTCCGGTCAGGCCGTGAATTAGCTATCGTTAGGAATACTGATCTGAAAAGGCGACCAGAAACTCAACTGTCGATCTTTTTAAATATAATTTATTTTCACAAAAGCAGCAAACAGCAATATAGCTGCCACACAAAAAAATATTTAGAAAAAGTTGAAAAGAGTTGGTGTGACTAAAATCCATTAGAACGAGTATCCAAATTATAGTTTTGTAACGACTGCAAAGGTTTTATACTACAGCAGGCTTGCAAGAAAATTGACAGTGTCGTTAATTTCAAACTTTCAAATATGAAAATTACTAAATACTCAAATGCCGATTCAATATTGTTGAGAAATATAAAAGCCGATATTGGGGGCATTATAGGTCAGTCTACATCCTAAAGAGAAGTGAAAAACAAGAAGACTCTTAATAATGAGAACCGTAGGGAAAGAGCAGCTTTAAACAGAATCGCTGCCAGTTTCGTTGCCCGAACTCTAGAACATAAAAAGCGTATTTTTGTTGAGTCTGCGTTTCCTTATCCCCAAACCATTGTCTTGACATTATTAATGCTTGACGTATACATTATGACATACTCGTAGTAAGGTAAAATGTTTAATAGCTCTCATATTTATCAAATTTACGTATAAAAGAAAAGGTCAGATGAAATAAAATTTAATTTTAAATTCGCTAATATAGGTAAAGTCGCTCAACTAGTCATGAATAAGGCTATGCCGATTAAACCCAGCGACTTAGCAAGTTAAGTGGCTGTGGACAGTCCACAAAGCGTACAGAGCGAACCTGCAAGCATGGAGAAGAATTTCCACAATGTGGCCAAAAGCACATGTGCAGCAGTGGATGTTCCACATCTATAATAGTTATATTAAAAAGCACAATGCGATAGTATATCACTCACTGTACATTGACCAAACCATTAACATTGACATCAGAAATCTCAAGTACTCAAGATTCTACTTTGTTAGCTTTGACCAAATATTTGAATTCACTTTTGGGTTAGCCAATTTTAGCTCGCCTGTTGAGACTACAATTGTTTGTTCAGTGTAAACCAACAAACGCCTTCGACTTTGTTGTGTGTTTAATAATTATTTTATATATATGATTTTAAAATTATTTCCATACATTCAATAATAGATTAAAAACTAAAATAACTGACTTATTTACATATACCTTAAGACTAAACTTACAGTGGGCAAAGAGCATAACAAAATTAATATATTCTTTACTGTATCAAACTGTTTAGTTTGATACAAGCGCTTTCAAATAATCAGTCAATACAAAATATCAATATTGTCAGTCCTAGAGGCTACCACTGTCTCGGAAGCCAGTTCTGCTGAAAAGAGTCAGCTAGAAACTTTGTTGAGTTGAGAGCAACTGTCGTTGCTTTCAAACTTAGTTACAATGTTAATCACGTTATGAAGACAGCCGGAGAAGTAGGAGAAACAAAATTAACTAATCGTTGGGTTGAGGATATAACCAAAGTACCAGGTAATGACGTCACCTGTAAGAAAATGGAGTATGACTGTACCCAATAAGCTCGATATCCAAAATAATCATACAAATAATACAAGAGTCGACTTCGTCGAGTAAGCAATTCCTTTAAAGGTGAATGTGTACACAGTTTTACAGTAGGATCCCGGAAAAAATGTTAATAAAGCTTCTAGTTAGATTTAAAAATAATTTATAAAAGGAGATTCGTCTTTAAAGGGCTATAATAGTGTAAATGACATTAAAGATAAAATTCATTTATTCAACATTGGAAATTTTAACAGAACTTTTAATGATCGTTAACTTATTATGTATTCATATTTTAATTCTTTTATTTTTGACTCTACTATGCTTCGTAAGGTATTATAGTTGTGGAGAAGAAGTAAAAAGAAACGCCACAACAACACAACTTTTAATTATGTTTAGCAATAAAAATTTATGTATATATGCTCTTTTATTATATACAGCCTAAATTAAATCAAAAATAATCAAGTGACATATATTCGAAATATTAAATAAAAAACCTTCTCCGTCAATTTACCTTTAATATGCGTATTAAATTTTGTAAATGATGTCAGGTAATTATATCAGATAGCAAACCTCGGGATTGAAGTGTTCGCCTCCATCTTTGTTTATTATATATGACATTAAAATTATTTTTAAAAAGACCACAATCTCGCTTAACTTCTTCACATGTTCTTCTCAGAGCTGATGTATTTAATCCGGCCACGTGGTAGATTTAACTTGACTTCAGAGATACTATCCATAGTATTTTAAATAAAGAATTTATAAATTTGTATAGTTTTTACAAAGCAATGATCTGATATTTTAAAAAGAAACTAGCTTAAATTATTTTGAATAAATTCTTTGTTTGCTAACATGAGTATCTTTTATATTATTTATACAACTTTCTATATACAGGGTGTTTAAAGGACGTCGATTGTGAAATAACAAGACCGAAGAGACGCGACGATATATCTCAAGGTGACAAACGAAAACATTTGTCCCTGGATTTTGTTTTTCGACATTTTAAACGCCTTTTTATATATAGTATTTTTTACATAAAATGCTATATATGTTTATAAGCATTAAAATCGAGATCGGCACCACATATTCGACTATTTTTTTTAATATTCTCACTAAGGCATGGGAGAAAAATAACAAGTAGAGAAATTCCGAGCATAGTCTCCATGGCTTATTGTGCTGTATGAAGCCAAGAGTGAAAGACAAATTTCAATGCGAAGTCATCTCTGGTAGCAATCAGTGGTTACGTAGTTTTGTATTTAAGTACTGAAGGTTATTGATCCAGAGGTGTTTCATATTATTTTTTAATTTAATACTCTTTCCCCAATCTTATTTTTGAGACAGAGATCTTTCTATATCTATCTTCTGTCTCTATCTAATTCTTCACTCTTTCATCCTTCATATTTTCTATCATTCCCACAGCTTTCATTTACATTACATTCACGCGTAGCTTCCCATCCTTCACGACATGTCTTGTTACACGGTTTTGTTACGCTTTAAGGTTTTAGGTTGAAGATGGACGTACGTCCATGTTAAGATGGTCGGAAGACATTAGATATTCACTGGGCATCTCTGTCGTAATGAATAAAATAATTATGATTATATACAGAGTAAATAAAAATATTTGTCAATCATCATTCATTTATGCCTATGTCCTCAAGATGGGGCAGAGGGCGTCCACAGTACGTCGCCGTCCCGAACGGTCTTGAGCCTCGCGCTTTACTTCGCTCCACGTTATAGCGTCATGTTTGTCAGTAGCTATCAAATATATGATGTCAGTCAAAACCCAAATTAGACGTGTTAGGATACTTGGTTAATCACGTCGTTGTTAGAGTCTAACATATACGCGTAGGAAATCTTAACTAATATGAATTAATCTTTGGTTTTAATAAAAATTTATTTTTATATTAAAACTGTAAATAAAATGATCAATATTTGTTTAATTGAAATTTAGGATAGGACTTTAGTTGGAACAGCCAAAAACGGCGTTAGTGCCGGCGTTATTGTTTCAATTATAAATTAGAAGTGTTCAAAACAAGGGCGAATAGGTTTCTCCTAGGCAAGCATGTACCATTAAATACCTCGTCATCACTTAAGATCAGGCGAGATAGAGGTCAAATGTGTCGTCTATAAATAATAAAAATAGATTTCGACAGATCAACACGAAATCTGTCAAGGAAATGTTTAACTTTCAGCATTTCAAGAATTTATCGTGCGGGGTCAATTGCGTTGTTGGGAGAGTGATCGGGAACTATCGGGGCTGACGACCCGCGTAGCAGGTTTGAAGATGTTTTCTTTTAACGCATTGGTACTCACCAACACCGTTTAGTCTCCTCTCCCTACTTAACCTAATTTACTTCTTAATATATTTTTGAAATTGTTACTTTTTTTTGGATATTATATAGTGATGGATAAAAGAGGTTCGTTGTTTTTGACAAAAAAAAAACAATAAAACATCAATTCTATGTTTGTCAATAGTTGGTTATTATATATGTATGTTTAGTTTCTGTTTGCATGACGTTTTAAAATATTGTATTTACTTTACAAATATTTAAATGCTAGAAGTGTTTGTATATAGACGTAAGGTAACTTGGCTGTAATACAGGCTTAAGTACTAAGTTATAAAGAAAAAAGATAGACTGTTTCAAATCCAAAATCCATTTATGATTTATCTACCTCATTAAAATGCAATACCCAAAAACACGGTTATTCAGTTTGTGGTTTAAGTTAATTTTTTATATACATAAAATATTTCTACAATTGAGTATTGTTTCTTCGCCTAAATATAACGATAGACATTTTTACTTTTAAAAAAATATATTTTTTCAGGATCACTAATTTTCATTGTGTGTTTTTTGTCGATTTTCTGGTGTTAATATCTACACACACATGTATGCTATACACAATTTTGTATTACAAAATCATAAAAACACGACATATGTTCGCCATAGAACATGATAAAGTAAATGTATCTTTTTAAATAACACATCTTTTACTGTGTTTGTATATATATACAGGGTAACTAGTTATAGGTTTATGGTAAAGTATTGTCGTTTCAGTTCATAGACGCCCACTGTAAGGCATAGGGCTCCCTAAAAGATACCTATAGGAGATATACCATAATCGCCAAGTTTGGCAGGTGGATTGGCTGTCGCAATGTGGTACATTATGGTACATAGAGACACTGCTGCTTATTTTCTGTAAACTTATTCGTAAGTAATGGCAATCCTATGTAATAAATGTACAAAGTATGAATTACATAAGATTGTATTCCGAAAAACTAATCTTTCAGTCTCAGTTCTCTATCACTGTGCTCACACAAATTTTAATTTTTTTGTGTATATATGTAGTAATTAGAATTTTAAAATTCTAATCTAATAACTACATATTAAAATTAATAATTTTTTTGTTATCTGTCCCTGCAAACTTTTGATTTCGATTTCGGAATTGAGTAAAAAAAATTAGCATATTTCAAAGTAATCATTTTATACACAACTATTGGAAATAGTTGTAAAAGTTTTAAAATTTGTCGATCTATACGTTCACGTTTTAAGCTTTTATTCCTATAAGCAATCACCCTGTATATAAGCGTCTGATGGTAAGGCTTATTTTGACTGTGATACCATACGATTGCCACCTTTTTACAGTTAAGACAGTATTGAAATTTTTACAGTTAAAATCGTATTAAAATAGCGCTGTTAACACACAAAAAACGAGAAAAAAATGATTATTAATCTATAAAAAATTAATAAAGAATATAATGAACCTTCTTTTAAAGTATATTCCGATATACGGAACGTTAAATTCAAATATAAAACGTTCACAGTGATATCGATTCATTTTTACATTCGATTGTCAATTATATCTCAAAATAATCAGTAGCGCCAAATTAGAGAACAAAAAAAAGAATGTCGAAGTTAAATCGATTCAGTTTCAGTCACCGACATAAAAGCTTGGAATAAGCTCCCGTTCGAGCTTTAGAAAACACACAGTCATTCCGGCGCGTTCACACTGCCTTAATAGATTCCTTGCTTTACAATGTCTAGTTATTTAAACTGTATACCGTTTGGTTTTAAAAAAAAAGCTTTGTGAAGCACAAGGTTTATAGGCTGAAGACGTGCTTTCTATTGGGCGAGATACTCTCTTGCATTATAGCCAATGGCGATGTTGTTGGTGTTTTTTAATTACCGCATCTGCCACAAAAAGGGCGGGCAGGTGATATGAAAAAAACATCGAAGTCGGTAAAAACTGTCTATGTATAGAGGGCGATGAAAATCGGTATAAATTGGAAAGCAAAGGCGACATATGTTTGTATCACGTAATTCGAGATGTAACGTGGCGTGGATGATTAGATGGGGTAATGGGACCGGGGTAGCGTAGGGTTGCCAGGTAACTGAAACTTTGTGTGCTTTGACGTCAAATTGTCACGCAAGAGTTTTGGAGGTTTTTGTTCTATTGCGTACTATACAGAATGATTGCTTCTAGGTGTAAAATTTTATAAGAGTGAATATATAGCCAATTAACTCTCTAACAGAGTCATATATAACATATTGATGATGTAGCAATAAAATAAGAAAGTCTACATTTTATTGAATAATATAAAAAAAACAATTACATTAGAATTTAGGAAAATGATTTAGTTTTATAATTCTTTATTTAAATCATTAAAAAATATGTTGAATTTAATGATCACTGTTAATCAACGTATGTGATAATTTTAATAGCGTTCATAAAAATGCAATTTATGTTATGTTTTCTTTATTTTTACGTATTGCTCAATGAAACTTTTTCTTTTAATTAAATAATAAAATCACGTGTATTAAAATGTATTTAGATCTTTTGCTATAGATCCGTATGCACAGTATAAACTAATAAAAAAATATTGCAGTATAACAAAAATGAAGTCGAACGAAGGTTTCGCTCCTGTGCTACACCTTTGAAACTATAAATGAAAACCAATTACATGAACTACAATACAACACCCCCCATCCTTAATTAATATTAACTACGGCGCTACGCCCCTAACAGTTGGCGGCTAGAATTATTGAGGGTTGGTGCATCAGACAGCGATGAAAACAAACAAGCGTGACACACGGCCGCGAAGGATGCGGAGCATGTAACGAACATTCCTATTTTAAAACTTAATTCTTAATTATTTTATACTTAATAATTCCACTGCTGGAGATAAACTTCCCACATATATTTTCTATAAAGCCGGTTGAAAGCGACATCTAGCTTCTTACGATGATCAGAACAAAATTATTTTTTATTTGTATAAAGTATCAAAAAACTTTGTTAAGGACTATACTGTTACATCATCATGATTCCTATTGTATATCGTCCACTTCTCGATAAAGGTCTCCAACATATTATATAACCGGTGGAATCGACCTGAATCCAGTGTCATCTGATTACCTTAATAAAGTCATCTGAACTCAATGTTTACTGTTTTGTTGAACAAAACGCTAAGCTTGCAGATCTGATGTTTCCACATGAAGAGCTAAAAGTTCCAGTGGTCTTCTGGTCTGTATATATCACATTTGAATGCTATGTAACTCAAGATACTTCAGATGATACAGAATCAAATACTGCGCTTTATTGGATTTTACGTATTGATTTTATTTCAGCAATAATTCAAAAAATCATGTGCGTTTCTTGCAAGGCGGTATTTCTGCAAAAACTCCAGTTAAAACTTATTTATATCAAGAATTGCTAATATACAAACTTAAAAACTATTCCGTAGTTAATTCTAAAAATATTTAAAATGATTTAAACAATTTCGACTTTAAAGTTAATATCTAAATAAATTGCTAAATATCTAAAAGGGAATGATTACTAGGAAATTCTATAGATTTGTTTTTACAGAAATTATTATTTTTTAATATTTTTTAAGGGATATAGATAAAAAATCAACTGCAATTAATAATCTAAATATAAATATTAATGCGTACAAAAATAATAAATGAAAATTAATTTCCATTATCATTGAAAATAATTACATATTTAATTTTTTGTTTCTAAATTAGTTTAAGGAGAATTCCTATTTAGGTCTTTATTAGATGAACTGACACTTTACACTTCGCTATAACTAAAAATTAAATAAGAATCATTAAGATATTGTTATAGTTGCATCAGTGTTTTCAATCGAAAAGTTCTCATTTCACTCTGAAAGATGTTATATAAGTTTAATGTTTTACTTAACCATTGGCAATACAAAGTTAGTCGGGACTAATATTACAAAATAAATATTACATAAAAAATATTTCTTAAATACATTCTAAATAATACGTGACTTTTTAGTCTGAATATACTTGTAAAGATTTCTCTTGTGCACCAAATATAAATATCTTATAAATTGAACTAAAAATGCATGTGTGTATATAAGCGTTAATTGATATTTTTATTTTTTATTTCTATTTACTTTATTGGAAGCTTAGAAATATAAAATTAGTTACAATTGTTACCTTATAACTATCTCACTGAGAACATTTAATGATTTATAGTCAAACAAGTGAAAAAATTACTAAACACGGATCAAAGATTATGGTTTATATATTTATAATATGTTTGTTTATATATTTATATCATATATTTATATTATGGTTTTAATTGTATCGTTTGTTCTCAATAATTTCGAACGAAATTGTATTTTAATAGTTACGAGAGAGCATATAGTGTTTAATCAGGGACTAAACTATAAAAATTTAGCATTCAAAGTATTTGGTTTATTTTGATAAAGAGATGGAAAAATTAAAACAAAAATGTACACGAGTTCTAAAACAATCGACTGTAAAGTACGGAGGTAGCGAGATAGGGAGAGCAGTTGGAGCTTTGTTTGACGCATCGACATTTGTCGGCCGGCGATTGGTTTCTAGAACAAAACGCGTTTTGTGCGCCGATCCATTACTGCCCGTGTACAATGGTGAAAGAAAGCGCTCCCGTTCATTATCGACAGGTATTACGACTAAAATCTGCCATCTGTACAAATAGATCAACTCAATTGTGCGCGCCGCGCTTTGTGTGAGTTTGCTTTTGCACGGGACGCCGGTCACTTGTCACACACATTCACCGTAGTGTTTGAACACACGGATATGCGAGCGCAAATGAGTTAAACATCGACTAACCCCGCCGGAATCGATTTACAAAAGGTACCGAATAACATTTCGATCTTTTGTCTATTTGATTGATGAAGCTTTGTACCTTTCAAAACAATGGAAAATGGAAAATTTAATAAAACACCTTTGCCGTATAAAGTTTTAGATGTGACAAGTTAATAAACAGTTACAGTGCTATAATATTAATAACAAATTTATTTCTGACAAACTACTTGTTTCAATATGTTTATTATCATTTCAGCAGTACGCCTACAGCTGGGCATAGGTCTCCCCTATACATTTCCAATATATCAGGTTTAAACACTTGGGGACAGCTTGCAACACTTGGGTTAACATTCTTCGTTGTGATTAGTCAGTGGTTTCAGCTACAATTCAATCCAAAATCTTCATTAAATTAGGCATTTTCATGCACTTTTCATTGTCGATTATTTTAACATTATTAGCAGTAAGTTAAGCCGACTCAGAACGTTGATCTGTTGAGAAGAGCCGGCTAAAAACTCAACAATTGCTCTTTTAAACGAAATTTAACAAATTGTTTCATATGTACATTATAATATTAATTATGTAAATAAGTCAACAAACCAAATTCCAAACATTTCGATCAACTAAAAACTATTGAACGCATATATTATCATAAAATTTATTTAATGTAAACATTATTTTAGATTCAAAATTTATAGTTCACAGACCCTTCTGTTCCGTGAATTCATGAGAAATGAAGCTGTAAAAGCCTTAGGACTAACAGCATTAACTTTATCAGAAACAGTAGATAGATATAAAACAAAGAAATGGAAGGTTTAAGATATTTAGTGAAACTATTATATATGCGTACAATCACACTACAGAACTTTAAGGCGCTAGCGGCAACCTATTCCACGTGTTTTACGCGACATACATATATATAAATAGCTTTCGATATTCTAGTTATCTCGTTATCGGTACAAGCACAACCTTCTGTATATATTAGAGAGTGAGATGTATTTATTCCAATGAAGTATTAATAAATAATTTGTTATACATGTCCTAGCATTCGGTTCGTATTGATCGCACGTTTCCATTTTAACAAATTCCCGTACGAAGTGGCGATAAACACACATGTATAGAATTTTAAAAGTAATCTACACGGCGTCCCGTTCCCTCCAAAACGCGTGGTATATAAAATTGTCGTATGAATAAACGATGCGATGTTTGACGAGGACAATGTGGAACAGGCGCGCAAAAAGAAATCCTGAGAGCATTCCCCGCCCCACAGTAGCCCGATTTCTTTTTATTTCGATCGACGAACAATCGCTGTTTGCTTTGACGGCTTCGAGACTTACAATGATTAGTTTTACAGATAAAATAATCTCTTTTTGTGTTAAATATGAATAATAATATTATTTGACAAAAAACTTTATAAAATTCTTATAATACTTAATTTATTTTGTTTAAACATATGTACATATGTAGTATTTTGATTTCAACATACTATATTTTATTTATTTGGTCTTGTATATCATAAATTATTTATTTTATACTTAATATGTAATGATATTATATTTAATGTATACATTTTCAATTAGTCGTGGAATTTTTAATTGCACAATAATTCTATGGTATGTTCATGTATGTATGTACGTTATTCATGTTTTTCTGGTATGCTTTTAACAAAAGAATTAAAATAGGTAAATATATTATCTTATATTTACTATTAGTTAGTGTATTCTTTAGTTTTATCATAGACTAACTGTGCCCGTAACTTCGTACGCGTGAAATGTTAAAAAAAACCTTATTTAGTTTTTTTTTGTTTAAGAATTTTTCTGTTTATGTTACTCCTTATGTTATTTGCTACCAGTATAAGTCACGTTAAAATCGGTCAAGCCATTTTGGAGATTAGCCGGAACAAAGTAACAAACAGAAATATATTTTTTTTTTAAAATGAACCGCATATAAGCATATGCTTTTATTTTAATATTACAAACAGAAACTACAATTTTATTTATTTGTATAGATAAAATCTCTTGATGTGGAAATAAAATATTGTATTTTCTTTTATTTTCATAAATGAATAGTTCCACAGATAAAATAACCTCGATTTTTTTAAAATGTTTTTAAAAAGTAATTAAATGCGATGCGTCTGTCAAACATTAAATAATGTTATTTAATTTTATGTCATCTTTAAATTGTATAAAATGCTAATACATTACAAATTACAAATGGAGCAAAACAAAAATATTTCAAATCTGTGTATCTATGCATTCACTAGTCTATGATAAAATTTATTATTACTGTATCTGACAATGTCGCGCTTGACTGTTACTTACTACAAAGGTTTGGTTAGTTGATATGTTTATTTTAAACACAGTATTAGTGTATGTTATTTGAACGTGTCAACATAAGCGAGGCACAATGAGGAGACTAACGTAACGTTTGCCAACAGTACCTACGCGCCAAGCCGCACTGCCACCGTTAAAAATGGAGGGAAAAAAAAATAGAAAATGGCGAATCCTCTCGCCGTCACCGCCAGAATGGCGGGCAGGGCCGCTTCGTTTTATTTTTCCCGTACTCCGCCCCTGTCTCCTCTCTTCTGAACATTTTTAAATTCTCCGCTGGGCTTGAGTTTTGCTTACTTTTCGTGGCTGATTAATTTGGTGGCCGGTGTCCCACAGCGGAGCTTCTGTCGCTTGATTGCGCCATCTTTTTTTGTGCGCCTTACAATATTTCTCTTTTTTTTATTTTTGTTTTTCGTTGCTTTTAATTTTAAATCCGTTCCAACTTTTAGATCATCTTACGAATTTACAGCGTACCTTGATTCTTTCGATACAATTGATCAAGTCGGTTTATTTTAGTGAATTTATAGTTTATTTTTATTTATCAAATAAATTTATTAAATCGATCAGTTGTGCTGAAAATTTAAATCAAACTATTTTAATCTTCCTTTATCGTAGTGTTGTTATGCAATCTTTCTTCTGAAGTATCAGTGAGCAGAGCATAACGCTGATTTAACCGGCGAAGGCTGTTGATTCCGAAAGGTTCTTGAGTAGCGTCCACGATCAGGTAGACGCGGCGTAGGTGGGCCCACACGTGGTAGACCGATGACGTAATCAAGGTTGCTGGAAGTCGCTGGTGGGGGCAATACTAAACCGGACAACCCTTTATCCTTTGGGGGAGGCTGACATGAATGAATTCTACTCTATTATTCTACTTTTCGATGTTGGTTCAATTTGACTAAATCTAAATAAATCACTTTAACTCATCTTAAAAAATCAATTTCATATATTTTCATATACAATTGCTTTAGTCATTTCAAATTGTGAAAAGTATTATGGGGATTGCCTAATTAAACAATAGTACATTAAGTAGTAATCGCTAGTGCTGTCTCGCTGGCACAGTACCTACCACACGCAGACATATGTAGGTACACTCACTCACTAGTTGTACTACGCAAAATGTACAGACATGTCCCTGTCCCACACGAGATAGGGGAACGAGAGGTCCCCAACAGCGGGGACCATTTAATAAAAAAAAATGTACAGACATTGTGGCAAAATAAAGAAGCAAAAATGTATAGTTCACGGATTCTTCCGTTCCGTTAACTCATTTCCGATAAAACTGTAAAAGCCTTTGGGCTAACAACAAGAACATCACATAGAAAGCCAAGAGAAGCAATAAACAAAGAAGTGTAAGAACAAGCCAGAAGAGAATCAAGAATCAAATCGATTAGCAACAATCGGCTAGCAAAATTGAATGCAGTGTTTCTTATACGTTTTACGAACGTTTACCAAACGACCTATGTCCTAGTAGTATAATACGATTTACATCAATTATCTTGTTGAATTAACAAAAGCATTAAAAGGTGAATTTATAATCGAATACTGCCAACACGATTCCATTAGAATAATTAGCATAAAGCATACAACGCTTTGTATGTGGGTAGAAATATCACGGGTATCAAAGGATCTTCGCACCTTTATTATAAATTTGCATTATAACAGAACCATTATTAAACTACAACAGACTGTCAATGGAGGATTCAGATCAATTATAGTTTTAATTAACAAGACTTAATAGACGAACTGGAAGGAGATAGAGTAGAAGAACAGAAGGGTATAAAAGTAGGTTCATCTAATAAAGAACGTTGTTGAAATATAACATAAGATATATAACGGAAATCATTTCGGATATGAGACATAATGTAAAACCATTATGTTTAAAATAATTTTAGATATATTTTTATATATATAGATAGAATTTGTAATGCTTAGTTTTTTTTTTTATATAAAGAAGAAGCTAGCGATATAACAGCGACATCTTAAAATCGTGCTGAAAATTTAAAACCTTTCATAATTCCTTCATTGAAAGAATCATTTCAGGAAAGTGATCGCCAGTAGTCAGCACCCGGAGAAGTAAACCCAGCACACGCAATGAAAATCAATGGTTAAGAAGTATTATTATACTATCTATAAATTACAGTGTAAATATAGGTCTATGTACAATACTAATAGAGACAGCAAGTAAAACGCGACATCTGGTTAAAGATTAAAGACTCACCCAGTCTTTTGGAGATCTCAGAGTTGTGCATCTTCGGATTGTCCTGCGCGATCTTCCTCCGCTGCAGTCGTGACCAGACCATGAAAGCATTCATGGGCCTTTTGATGTGCTCCTCCTGAGTCTTCTTCTGTTGCGCTTGTCCGTTCATTGCGATCGCGCCCATGCTTCCAATGGCGCCCATCGCCGACATGTGGCTCATGGGGAAGTGACCCATCGAGCCGTAGCCGGTGCGGTCACACATCGCGCCAGCGGCACTGCGGAAACATTTTTTTTACAGTAAGATAGAGAAAATGGAAACAGATAGAGAAGAAGATGACGAAAGAATGGAATTCAGAATTCTTATGATCGTAAGTCGTTGAATTGATTCGAATCGATTTTTTATAATTGACGTTATCCAATCATTATATAGGATTGCCTCTGCTCACAAACAAGCTTCCAGAGGATGAGCAGCTTCTTCTGTGTACCATAATATTACACTGCGATCGTCAAAAAGACAGATGAATGAATAAAACTATTTAAATCGTTGATATTTCATGCCATAAACGCCCACCATGCAAAATTTATGCTTCTTGATATATCTATGGGGAAATATATCATCAACGCCATAATTAGCAGACGGGTTGTTGACCGCAGTGTGGTATTATTTATATGCAGAGGACACTGCTGCCCATCTTCTGGAAACTTTGTGAACAGTGGTAATCGTATATAATTAACGCACAAAGTATGAAATATATAAGACTGTATTCCAGGATTTGAACCTTTGACCCACGATCGCAAGTCTCTAGTTTTCAACCGCTGGGTTACAAGTGCTGAACACATCACATTTATATGCAAATCGTAAATATTTGAATTTCAAATAATAAGTGTTATGTTGTGTTCCCTTTAATGTTGGTCGCTAACATTTTTTTTTTTCATTTTCATATTCCATGCATCTCTGTATTTTGCTTTCACCTTTTCTATACATAAAGACAGATAATGTGTATAACTTTGTTTCAGTTCAAATCGATCGTTCATATCAAGTTTTACAAGCTCTTTCACACTGTCAGGTGAGTAACTAAACATTTAAGAGTGCACACAACACGCTATGATCGCAAAACATTTTAATTATCCTAAAAATATTACACTTTTCGCCCCCCGACGGTGTCGCGGCCATTGTTAAGGCCCCTTCACACGTGCGCAACAATCGCGACTTTTAATACTCCTGCGACAATTACAGCGTGCACGGAAGCGGAAAATATTAATACGCGGCGCATAAGAAAGAGGGCGCTTTTTTAAATTGGCTGCTTATAACCGACCAACCGGTTGTCTTGATTGGCTGAAAGCCCCTTACAAGGATTTGGAATTGAACGACTCTCAGCCATAATTTCCTTAAGCAAGTTGCCTTTTTACGGTCGCTTTATGCGAGGGAATGTCAAGTGACGCTTCAAAGAATATTCTTAAAATATAATATATAGATAAGGGTGTTATAAACATACATAAACCACACAAACATTAAAGAAAATTATTTAGGTAAATTTAATTTCTCATAAAATACATTGAATGCACTTTTAATTCCTCGTATTGTTTTGACCACGAAAACGTTTAAAAAAATTTCTTCTTTCATTTTATAAGAGATATCATAGGTGAAATTTTGTTGGAAATTATTTAGGTAAATTATATTTTTAATATAATACGTTAATATTTTATTTCTTTGTTTTGACCATGGATAAATCAAAAAAAAAAATTCCTTCGCATTTCATGAGAACATTAGTGAGATATTTAAAAGTTTATTTACATTTACATTTAACAATAGTATATAGATGTTATTTTGTTATATGACTTTTTGACATCCTGTTGGTAGAGACGCCGTTATAGATGCTGTAACTGAATATTTTGGGACTTCTGAACGCACCAGTATCGTTGTCAACACTATAATGTGAACCTGATACTGTCTAAAGTATTCTGAATTTTAATTGTGCTCAAAAGTTACTATGATTAAAAAATACACATGTTTTATTGATAAATTCTCGTCTACCTCCACCAACTTCTTGCTTAAATCTTGGCGGAAAATTTCAAATCGATAGATCTGAAGGCTTTCAAAAAATATTTAATGGAATCAGGCGTTATTTTGCGAAAGTCCATCCTAAGTAAGAAAAGGACCAATGTTTAGCCACTTCCGCACATGCAGCGGTAGTCGTACAACAAAGTGCACTGCCCGCCAGCCTCCTGATAAATGCGTATGCGGCAAACAATGCGAATTACACAACTGCCATCGTTAAACCACTCAACACGTGTTTCATCCCTCCACGGGGCATCTTCAGGAGTTATGTTACAACGATTAGTGCCAAACATAGAGTGAGCTTAGTCCGCCAGCTTTCAAAAAAAATTATCTCAATTATCAAAATTATCTATTGCAAATTAAGCCGAGTTTGATGCAAGGGGTGTAGGGAAAATAAAACGAAGGTGTTTTTTAAGGGAGAAGTTAAATTTCAGGTGACTCTATAGCTATGCATGCAGTTAACCGCATAAGTCAACCTTATAGGTCATGTTACAAAGAATAATTTTTTTGTATTCACGTTCTAATAACGATCTAGGTAGTAGTAAAACCAATGTAATTGTGGCGATCGTTTGTATAAAATCGCACCTACCTTACGCGGCAAATTATTGTTAATTATGCAAAGAATCTACCTTACGGAGGAATCTAATTTTCTATGGAATCTAAACTTGGAGATAAAGGCACGCACTCTTCTTTCTGTTAACTAATTTTGCAACTATTTTTTGTGATAAGTTAGTAAACCATATAATACAAACAGTGAACGATTATAAATGTTTTTCAAATAAATATTTCGTTAAATTAGTGTAAAACCACCCAACCCGACGGGGTGTGTGAAACGCGGGTAGTTCAAACAGCGTTTTGCGTCAGGGGTAGATTTTGGGATGTGGGGCGGTTTTAGTTCCAGACGAAGCCTCCCCTCCGGGATTTGCGGTGTGATCGTATTAATTTCGCATCTAGTCCGACTTCACCATTCGATTTGTCGCGTTTTACCTACCCGTTATAGGCGGCAGCTAATTTGCGAATGATTTCACAGAGTTAATTAGAAATTTCTACGGTTCATACCGTTCATCTGGGATTGAATGCGACTTTAATAGATATAACTTTCATTACATCATAAAACATTATCATTGTTTAATTGCTATTGTGAAATATTTTTGATTTTAAATATGCACAATGTATGTATACCTAAGATTGGGCAAAAACCTTTCGTTTCTTCCTAATAATCCTCATGTCAGACGATATATCTCCCCTACAAGACATAAGCCTTTACCAAAGATCTCCGATGATCGCCACTGCCACCTAGTGGGTTGGTCTGACCACTCTGCGTCTATCGACTCGTAGCCGTCACTGGAACCTTTCGGCCCCAACGGCCATTTCAACAAGCAATTTTTCGAGCTATATCGGTGATTATTTCTTTTGTAGATCTCTCCATTTTTGATTTGATCTCGCAGCGAAACTTCGAGCTCCCTCTCCATTGCTCTCTGGGTTACCCTGAGCCTTGTCATGTATTATAATTTTCTATGCAAATTTATAACGCTGATCCAGCTGCCGTTACGACTGACGCACCACACTGCCATTTCATACGAGTAATTCTTCGAGCTACGTCTATGGTTCTGTACTTTCGACATAAATTTTGATCCCGAAAAATATATACAAACCGCAAACAGTTTTCAATAAATTTAACCATAGGACATCAACTACTGAACATAGGCTTCCTCCATTTATTTTCAATAGTGCCGGTTGGAATATGGTGTGACCACCGTCTTCTGATAACTCTAATAAGGTCGTCTGTCATCTTTGTGGAAATCTTACGCTAGGCTTGAATGCCCGTGATCTTCGCTCCATAACCTTAAGGTTCTAGCGGAAATTGTTGCCACTTTGCCAATCCGCAGTTGATTAGTTTCTTTCATATGTAGATCTTTACATCCCTGATTCGGTATAGTTTCTTCCCGAACATAGTCTTTGCCGTGGTTCATTGAGATACAATGATATATAAGATCGTCGATAATGAGTATTTATACATTTACATGTAAATAGATGAATATATTACATCAATAACTTAATGCCCATGTGCCCATGTGTCCATGTGCCCATGTGCCAATGTTGAATACTCTTTTAATTAGGGTCGCTAGCCTGATTAAATTCCAAACATGGATTATGTTCGTCATAAGTCTTTATCAGTGAATTTATAAGTGGAAGTAATTACTTGTTTAGATATTTATAAGAGATTATCCTAATGTATAAAATGTACTAATAATGTATTTATAACTATCTACCTTTTTATACAGTATGATTCGTTATATAGGTGAGTGAATGTGTTGTTCATATCACCAAAAAGGTTTTACGTCTAATTTAATATTTCTATAAGAATGCGACAACATACCTTCTAGCAGTATAAAGTCTTCTGGAACAGATAGTATAGAATAATCATTTTAATGTGTATTAACACGGATTCTATTTACTACATATAACATTACGTTATTTATTATTTTTTTAAACATTAATATTTGGATAATGTGTACCATATAATAATTGAGAAAAAATAAGCCTATAACTTATCAAGTTATATACAGTAAAGGCCAAGTATCAGACGTCGAACTGGCGAACTTAATCTTACAACTGACATTCCAGTTACTAAACCTTCTCCTACTGTTTCATTTTCACCGTCTACCCTATATTACCGCTGTGGTTGATACGTAATGAGTTCAAGTAAAAACATAACTCACATATAGTCATCATGACATTTTTCATATATATGTCATTCACAGATATTGACACTTTACTCACTTTTCCTGTGTTAAGACGACGTTCGCATGTGACTGGCATTGTTAAAAACATTGGATTCAGATCAAATGGGAGGTTTCAATCCGTATCACCTTCCAAAAGCTCCTTCTTTGCGCTTTATTCATTCGCGTTTATTCGCAAAATAAAATAATGGGTCACAATTCCTGTATTCTCTATATATTATATGTCATACTATATTTTGTGTAATAAAATGTAAAAGTAAACGATTTTCAAATAAATTAATTGTTTTATTTTAACAAAGTTGTAGTTGAAATAAAGTCCTAATAACACGGTGGCCACATTTAGTTGCATTCTACGGTTATTCCGGGAATGTTGTGTTTGGGTCAAAAAGGCCGGTGTTTGTCCGCTTCGCGAGTAAATATTTGTCACAGTGCGCCTGTGTGGCGGCTATGTGAATGCGTTATGGAATAAGTTATATTGTAATAACAATTTAAGAAAGCGTTATGCGAGTTTTAAAACATTTATGTAATTCATTTAAGTTTACGTTCACATAACATTACTTAAAGGCTTACTTAATGTGTTAAAGCATTCTCCATTACTCGACGCAGTTGTTTCTGTTCTGTTAACGAAATAAATATATTTTTTTAATACTCGTTCCTTTGCTTTGTTTAGGACAGAAACGTTACAATGCAGGTGTAAACTTATTTTCATATTTATCATTTTCCTTGCTCTTATTCCCAACTGTCTGCCGTACCATTTCACTGCAGAACATTAAAATGGCGCCCATGAGGAAGACGACACTTCCCTCTTCCATTTTCTTATTCATCTCAACCCCTAGATTACAGTGTTTACACACTATAAAATAGTTGCCGTTGTTAGTTAACTATATCTCTAAAATTAAAATTGCATGTTTAATTTACACTGCCGACTTCCCAGCTTATGGACGTCCAGGCAAGTCAGACCACCTACAAAGATATCTAAGGGGAGATATACCATAATCGTCAAATTAGATAGGCAGGTTGGAGAACGCAGTGTGGTACTTTATGAAACGCAGAGAACATTGCTGCCAATCCTCTGGGAACTTGTTTGGTAGGAATTGAACTCCTATATAATTAATGCACAAAGTGTAAATTATATCAGATTGTATCCGGGTAATCGAAGCCACGATCTACAATCGCAAGTCTAATTCTTTTACATAAATTTATTAATTTATATAGTAATTATCTATTGGAAGAAATTTAACATGGATATTCGTAGTTTTTTGACCGAGCTTATCATAGAAATGACTATTTTCTAATAAATTTAAATATAACTAAAACTTAGCATAGTTTGACTATGTAATTAAAAAAATGTTATGAAATTACTAATGAACACATAAAAATATATATCGACCGTGACAGGACTCGAACCTGCAATCTTCGGATCCGAAGTCCGACGCCTTATCCATTAGGCCACACGGTCTTGATAATCAATGTTGAAATTATCGAACACTTTCTAATATCTTTATTTTTAAACTGTCTTATTAAAAGTAATGTTTAAAAGGAAAAGATTTATTCGTATTTTGAAACCTATACCTAATACAAGCTTTTGCAAGGTATTGTACATATAAGTAATGACAATTTGGTAAGTGAAGTTTTCAAAATTCAGATTACTACTTTTGGATTTAAAATTAATTGATATTTATTTGTTCTGGCAGACTTTATATTGACAGAATTTATTGCACTATCCCATTCGATATAGGACGAAAACTTTATGGTTATGTTACCGCAATAATATTGTTTCAGTCATTACTTTACAAAGGGTGATTAGAAATAGTTTTTAATCTATTTCCTCACTTTAAAGCTTTTTCACTTATAACCAATCGTTCAGTATTTTCGTGTTTAATCTAACAACCAAAACAATTAAAATAAGACATAGAAATATATTCTATATTCGAAGTATACTGGCATAAATGGAAAGAAACGATAAAAAAACAGACAATCTAAATACGATTGTATGAATTTAAATTTCGAACATTTTGTCATTCTATTGATGACACAAGACTTATTCGCAATCCATTGACGGCACATTACTAACTATGCGGACAAATAAGAGATTAACAATCGATGGACATCGAATTTGTGTTTGCTTAAAAAATTTCACAACGTAATTAGACACCTCAGTGACGACTCTTGCTAATTCTAACATCAACTTAATATTTCGCGTTGTAATTAAAAAAAAAATCAGTAATGTCATTTTTAAATAAAAAAAGGAATGAATTTGTTATAAAATAGTACTATTATATACTGAAATCTATGGATGAGAGAGTTAGGTTTCCAGCTATGGCCATCGTTGCTGAAATGAAGATGATAATAATGTTTGTTTAATAACAAAGTTGATTAACGGAAATAAATTAGAAGTTGTTAAAAAATATAGGATAAAGCGACTTGGACTGAAGAAAGTAGAAGTGAAAAGATAAAAATAAGGTGGAACAGTTGAGTAAATCTCGGCAAATGGACAAATGTGAAAGACTTGACTCTCTTCAGTTAGCATCAAAGGGTCAGCTTTAACTATGTGTTTTTGGCAAATCGATTGTGTTTCAGAACTTTCCTCCAATCTCAAACCTTAAGCATGATTTCCATTCATTCATTTCACTTAGAGCTTGTCTACTGATAGACATAGGCTTCCCCATTTACAATAAGTCCAGTTGATAGCGGCCTGCGTGGCGAACGAACTTAAACTTAATATTTGTAAATAACTGCTATCCACTACCTGCTTCATGAACATTAAACACTACCTTCCGGATAGAATTCCTTGAAGTAAGTTCTTAGCTGATATCTTCTATACGTAATTATTATTCCTATTTAATTTCAAATCTCAAAAATTTATTGTTATGAAAATATCGTGATGAGTTAGTACATAGATGGAAATCTCTTATTCAAGCTGATTGAATATTAGTAATAAAGCTTGTAAGATATATATACGAGTATGTATAGCTTATTTGATAGCAAAAAAACTTAGATCTTTTACACCTATTTAGAATCGCCATGTGTTATGGGATCAATCTGAAACTCTATTGGAATGTGATAGGCCAATTACTTTTGGTAGTACAAAATATACAGAGACGAATAAATAAACAATAATTAATTTTGATATTTATTAATTTTGAAACTGTTTCTTTTTGTTACGTTATCATTACGCTTCTACACTTATTAGTAATTATCGTTTATATATAGATAGATATAAAGAAAGATAGATAAATAGTCCATAAAAAGTACAAGTGTGGGTAATCTCAAATTTCCGCTTTTATCAAACATTGCTACCACGTGGACATCAAATAGGCAACATGCATCGACCTTATATAAACAGGCTACTGTTTGAACTGCTCAGAGGTCGTTCGGCTGGATCTTTGCGTAAACGATTAGCGGCGGCCGTGCGTTTCGGACGGTCGAAACTGTTTCGTATTTATTCGTATTTACCCGACAATTACCGTCGTTCGGTTCGACGGCAACTGTACGACAACTGATTATGCAGATACAAGACGTTAGTTTTTACACCGCGTTGTATTCCTAATTTAGACGAACATCTATGTTTCCTATTTTTATATATTTTTAACAATTTATTTACTGTCAACCCAACATGTCTTATGCAATATCTAAGCCCACGCTATTGAGAGACCAATGTACCCCTATCTTTGGAAAGGACAGGGTCGGTTTATTTCATTTTTTTCACAGTACTTTTTTTTTGCGCGCTCTTCTTGCATTCTCCTTATAATCTTTCGTACTTCATCTTTCTTTTCACATTTCTTCTGCCTTTCTCTTTCATTCGATGCCATTTATTCCTCACCTCATTCATCAGCTTTACATTTCCTTCTTTTATTTTAAACATTTTTTTCTATATACTTTTAATTTTTATTTTGCTTTATTTGTTATTTTATTGTTCACACTTATTCTTATTTTTATCTTTTATTTCTACTGATTGCTTTTTCTGCAATTTTCCTTTAAGTTCCAGAAACATTGGTCTCTTTTCATCCTCCTTTATTAGCGAGGCCATTAACTAATAAAATATAATATAATAATAAACTAAACCAATATTTATATTAGTCAACTGTTATCCATGATGTTTGGTTATCGGCTTTAAAAATGTCAATCCATAGCTCATTTGGATTCACGGTAGACCCTATCCGCAAATCAATAGCTTCAGAAACAATAATATAATGATAACATTGTAAGAAAAATCGCTATTAAAATTCTAATCACTAGATATTAGAATACAGCGATCGCAACAGGTTCTATCAACTATTATTGAATTTTAAGAACCATTGCATTCATATAGTTCATTGTGCGTCCTTCCTGAGCGATCAGGAGTTTGAACATCATCACCCAATACTCCAAATTCACAATGTAAACATAGATGAAGCTTCCGAAAAGGTCCTCTTACAATTGTCACAATGATATCAACATTTTATATTAATACACGTATTTGACGTTCATCGACTGTCAATTTCCCCTGTGTCGCCGTATAGTTAGTGATATGCCGTCAGTGGTTTGCAAATAACAATGTTGTATCTTAATCAAGACATTCGAAATTTAAATGGATATTGTTAATGCCTTTGGTATCTATTTATACTGTACTGTTTTGTCAGTCCAATTGATCATTGACAGAGTCAACAGTATCTCCCAGTTCAGGTAAGGCTTGTAGTTCTACAACTATGGGTTCAATGAAGCTCAAAGATTGAATTGTAATTAGTTTGACAAGTAATTACAAATTAACATCAAATGCACGTAGAACAACCATAAATCAATAAGATCAAATATTAATAATACCACTGCGAGTAAAAATGACGCATAGCAGAAGTATAACATGGCAGTTTATTGCAATCGTATGCTGGGTTTAGGACAGAATTAGAAAGACATGAACAGAATCATTGAATACTCTATATTAATCAGTATTAATATAGCATTCTTTTACTAATTTGCAGAATCATGGTATCGGAGAGAAAGCTAAACATGCTAAACCTTTTACTAAGTGGGTAAAATCAAATGATTGGAACTTGAAGATTCCAAACTGTCATTCCAAATCTAAATTCAAAATGCATATAAAAAGCCTATTATTCAATAAACGAATGTTTTAATGACATGAATCCTTGGCTATGATGTCGCTTGATTATTTTGATATAATTTAGGCTATATCTGATAAAGTGTATATGAACATATCTGTGTTAAACTTTATTAAAAGATGTTTTGTTGTGAAGTTTCTTCCTGCTTCTTATCCACAACTATAACATCTTGCGAAGCAGAGTAGTGTCAATAATAAAATAAATAGATGATAAGTTGATCAATAAGAGTTCTATTAAAAATTCCACGTATTTCATTTTTACCTCCTTACAATGCGCATCACACAACCGACAGACAGCCAAACACAGAGTTGGCACTAATCGGCGTAACATAATTCCTGAAGATGCCCCGTGGAGGGGTGAAACACGTGTTGAGTAATTTGGCGGTGGCGGTTGTGTGATTCGCATTGTTTGCCGCATACGCATTTATCAGCGGGCTGTCGGGCGGTGCACTTTGTTGCACGACTACCACTGCATGTGCGGAAGTGGCTAAATATTGGTCCTTTACTTACTTAGGATGGACTTCCGCAAGGTAACGCCTGATTTCATTAAATACTCCTTACCAATATTAATCTTTTGAAATAATTACAGACAGTCAATGTTTCTTTTAATCTGAATCATTATCATTAACGGTCATGGGATGTTTACTGACATAGGTCTCCCTCGTATATTTCAAAAAGAACCGGTTGAAAATTTCCAAGATTGAGCGTCTTCCGAAAAGGTTTAATGGCATTTGTCTATCTTGTCGCTGGATATATGAATGAACCAATGGAGTTACAATTTAACCGTTTCGTTTGAAAGTACACGATCAGCTTCTTACTTTATTTCAGTTAGTAGACTTCACTGCATGGTGTAAAGATCACCACGAAGACTGGTCTTGCCCTGCCCTCATCCAGCGACTTCTCCCGATCTTAACTGTGTCTAACTGCTTCTACTATCGACTCCTGGTCCGGCTTTTGTTAACCCTGTTCACTGCCACTTCTAATGAGCATTTCTTCGAGGTGATTTTGGTTTTGCTGCATATCTTCTCATTAATGATTCGATTTCTGTAGCTCTGTTTATTGCTCTCTGAGTGATCTTTAACCTTCATAGGCCCATCATAAGCGACCATGTTTCATTCAGCTGGCCACTGTGAACGTTTTCTTAGTCAAGAATAATTTATTTGGTTACAAAAGTTGAATTGACCGGCAACGATGATTCTCTGCATTCTTAACGTGGGCGAAACGTAAGGATTTTTCCGTTTTAGGTGCACAGTTAATTATTAATATATCACTGTAACAGAACGGCTTCTTAGAAATCATTATCATTTTACTTTAAATTTGTCTATGATTTTGAAATAAATTATTCTCTATTATATATAAAAATATGTTATTATTTCATAATATTAATTGCAAGTCTTCGAAGGATGTATAACAAACCAACAACAATCCTTGGCTAATTATTTCATTGTAAATGAGAATTTCGTGTTCATATTGATCACTTGAAAGATACTTTTCAGCTGTTAGTTTAGTAAAAGAAACTGACTAAGACAAGATTCCGCCCTTTCCGGTGTTCTTGAGTCTGAACTCTAAAAGGATATTATCGACGAGTGATAGCCCATGCCGAAGATCCTTCGTCACCTTTAAGCCTCTTCATTCAATAAAGCGTAAGTCTGAGCGATCTAAGACATCGGCAGACTCCGAATTCGGGGCTACCCAGGGATCCCACAAGCTTTATTACCTTAATAAAAATTTTAGACTAAGCGCCCTCTAAGTTCTGCTTCTAGCACCCGCTATATCTTCAAATGCAGCTCAGATAGCAATGTAAGTCAGGTAAGAAACTAACACTCATAAATCAGAGACACGTGTTTCGATGCTAAGCTATGAGATAATGAAGAATAAACTAAGTAAACTAAGTCTCTTTTAATTAACATACACACGAACTATGTGTGTCAGTCATGAATATTCATCTGCGAGACACATCTTTGACGGGTATAAAACAATTCTCGTTGATACTTTACTCTATGAGTTTGGACTTGTTATGGTACAGTCTTCACAAATTGTTTCTACAATGCTAGCGAGTTACTCTAATGAAATACGCAAACGTATGCATCATCGACTGTTTGATTGGCGGCAACAACTGACGGGTGGATTGTTCAAACTTATTACCGACGTAACGAAGTGATTTACAAAGATCACTTGACAGCAAACACTTTCACGCTAATACACTATACCGATATATTAACTAACGGGTGACTATATATCTCGTTGATCGATAGAAACTTATTTCCAAGCATATAACTACACTCTTCCAAGCATAAAACTACAATCCAAGTAAATAACTTCTAGCAGTAAAAAGTCTGCACGAACAGACGGTAGTCAGTGATTAATTTTGATATGTAGTAAATCTAATTTTTAAAACGCTATTTCTTACTATATCATCACAACGTTGTACTAATTATTATAACAAATACTATTGATTTTTGGATAGAGTATATCATATATTTTTTTACAAAGTTGCAATGGAATAGGCGTTTGTCTTCCATCTCACCTGATTGAAAGTGTAGATGAAGACGAACGTGATACACGCCCATCAAAAAGAAACCTGTTCATTCTACTCTTACAGGCCCCAGAGTTAACCTCATCAGGAAAAAAGACCCAGGCAGGTCGTTTCAAGTCTTGGCGACTCTCACCAAAAACGAGCTGTCAAACCGCTTAGTTCGACTTTTGGGTATATCAACAACGTATGGATGAAACTTTTGCCCAATAATTACCAAATTTATTAATTACTTAATGATCTACACATTCAACCTTTTAAGGCATTGACAAAACTTTAGACGTATGCAAATATTCAACCTCTGATAACATTGCTTGATTGTTCAGTTCCTGAGTATTCTCTGAAGTTCCAATCAGTTTTACAACCACTTACAAATGAGATGCTTTTAAGGTCAGTAACTCGTGAGCGGATCAAAATGGCGGTCGGCGAGCCACAAAGGCCAAGTGCCATTGTAAAAGTGTAAAAATTATGAAGGCTTTACGGGTACGGACAATAAAGATGGGGCGATTGTACCTTCATTAGACGATCGGGGCACATCTAATTGCTTTTATGGGTTATTGGTCAATTTCGCGTAAGTTTTCGCGTTCTGAACAACCACAGCAATCGCTGGTAAAAGTATAAAGTGTTACTAAAATTCCCAATGGAATTCACCTTTTTTATTTCAAATATTTTTTTACCACGTACGATATTTTACCACACATATCTTACATACAAAGTTCAATTCTTGATTTTGAATCTGTTGATAGACGCCATTAGCCTTTCTGAGTTTCAAAGCTCCTTCAGACTAAATCGAACTGTGTTTGCAGCTAGTTGGTTTTATACCTTGCAAATGATGTATTACCCTCCATTGATTGTATGATATCAAATTGCGGTACTGACTGACCAATACCTGAAGATACACCAGAATCCTGAAGGTAAGATTGCGCAGGCATCTGAGACGTGTACATCACGCAAAAAATTATCCCTTTGCACAGAATTGATGGGTTTTATGTTATTGCTTACACTGCCAACGCCTTCAATAGAGCCAGAATAATATTGTGGTTTCTTCTTTACTATTCTAAAATTATTATTATTCAAAGTCGGAATATGAGATTTATTTATGAATCTTCTCAATTACAACAGAGTAAGAGAAACGTACAGGATTCTATAAGATTACTTCAAGTCTTGATTACTACAGAATTCTTTTTTCAAATACAACGATACTTCATGAAATCCTTGCGTGGGCCCCAGTATCGGACGAACGAAGAACTACACTCTCCTATCTCACAAATGTGCAGTTCTTATAACAGAATATTTAAACAAATGCCACCATAATAGTTACTGTATTCATAACAGATTTTCAATTTTGAGTATTTTTAAGCACAAATCATTGAAGAAAATTGTGCGCCGGAGGAAACATTTTCAAATTAAGAGCTTTTTGGTGTCTAAACTCGAAAGCTAGATGTTTTCTCTCACGTGCGATCACTTTTCTCTTCAATCTATTTTATTTTCGATTTGATGTTGTCTGATCTTTTTACAATGTTGCGTATATTACATTCTTTAACTATTATTTGTACTTTAATTTTTAATGTACTCTTAAGTCATCTGTGCTGCTAGTATTTTATTATAAGTAAATAAAAACAAATTAAAGAAATGTATTCGACCTAGGCATGGATTGCATCTCTATTGTTCTATTTTTTTCTCATCACCAGTTCAGATAATAAATGCCCCATATCTGAGAAAACTTTATTTAAAGAATATAAAACGATATATTAACATTAAAATAGTCCAATGTTGGACACATTGTTTTCATGTCCACTTTATGAAGTCATTTATAATGTATTAAGTAAGAAAAGGACCAATATTTAGCCACTTCCGCACATGCAGTGGTAGTCATGCAATGAAATGCACCGCCCGCCAGCCTGCTGATAAATGCGTATGCGGCAAACAACCATAGAGTGTTTGGCACTAATCGGTGCAACATAACTCCTGAAGATGCCCCGTGGAGGGGTGAAACACGTGTTGAGTGATTTGGCGGTGGCGGTTGTGTGATTCGCATAGTTTGCCGCAGTGCCGGAAGTGGCTAAATATTGGTCCTTTTCTTACTTAGAATGGACTTCCGCGAGGTAACGCCTGATTCCAATAAATACAATGTATTAAATCCATAGCACGCATACGTTTTCAGACATCTTTTTTAAATCTAAAATCTGGATTCTTTTTGAAAATTATTTCGGATACTATCGTGAAAGCGCATATATTGTTTGTTGAAAGATTAACTAACACGTTGAAAGTATTGTAACATTTGCTACGTACACACATATACATAATATTGCCTATATGTAAACATATATCATATAATTATATCTCTATTATAAATTACATCATAAATATAATTAAATCTGCAATATATTTAAAGAATGTAACCAATAATGGTAAATATTTCGAACTTATTTTTTTTTAATATAACCTCAAAATTGCTATACCCATTTTGATTACATTTACAATTAGGTATATGTAATTCAAACTATTTAATTATATTAATCATTTAAGGCTATTATTGGGTACAATAAGGCATATGTCTCCGTCAAAGATATCTATGGAGGGATATACCATTACCAAGTAATTAGTAGTACCAAGTAATTGCCAAGCTTGGCACATGGGTTGATGATCATAGTGTGGTATTATGGTACACAGAGGATACTGCTGCCCATCCTCTAGACACTGGTTTTTTAAGTAGCGGCAAATTTTTATAATTACTCCACAGTTTGAATTATACTGTATCCCGGCAATTGAACTAGCGACCTACTATCGCGTCTCAGTGCTCTACCGCTGAACCATAACTGTTCAATTATACATGCAGTTTATATATTTAAATTATTACCACTGAAAACATGTATAGTTATTCCATGATAAAGTTTAATTGTATAAATTACCGCATGAGATTTATATAATTTGCTTTCGCGCTGTATCAATAAAGCGTCTTTCTCATCAATTGTCTCAGAAGATGTCGTAAGGGAGTGTTATGTGTATGAGAATGTTATTTATTGTAATTTCTACACATTTATCGAATATCATCTAATGATTTATTTAGTTTTATTCAATTCATTCATTTTATTTACAACTTTGAGTCATTTATAGCGATCACCATTGTAGGTCAATAGAGAATATCAGAAACCTAATTTTGAAAATCTACGAACTTCCACTACGAACTCTAATACTCTAGCAAAGAGCAAATCATTTCTTATCTGTTATTAATTGTCAATTTTTATGTCGCGGTAGAATTTTATTACTATTTTTTGTTTAACTGTTCAGATCCATATCATTTAGCAATATTCTGTTTCTTACAAAGGCTTTATTTCTAATCCTGTTGTTAAGTACATTGCAATTACATACACACACACACACATATATATGTGTGTGTGTGTGTTATCATAAATATAACTTTTCTCAAAGGCGTAACAAGCGTTTCGACTTAACATTTCAAATCCGCACAACCCGAGTATGGAACGATCCGTCCGCTTGCTTATTTAACGAGAATAATAACCCAGATATCTTCAGGGTCAGATTAAGTAGACACCTATTGAGTCTCCGTGCTTCATCTTTGACCATATACCCGCTTTCTATCAGACTAGTTGGTGGTCAAAAAACCCAACTGCACAAACCTCTTTCCGAAATATATAAGTTAACAGAGACATAAATAAGTATTTCAAGTTTTTCAGTTTCATAAACAATTATCAATTTGTATTGAAACTTAGCATCAACTTCATCATTTCAGAAGAGCGACGTCCACTGTTAGATGTAAGCCTGATCCATAAATTTATTTCCAATAGGAAGCGGCTTACACTCAATGCGATTCAACAACCCTAACAAAATCGTCTGCCTTTATTATCAAACTTAGTAAAACAGATCTGGAAGCTTAACCATCATCTGCATATATCTATCCTCGGTTAATATCTTCTTCAATATCTTCTATTATATCAATAACTATATTTCTGTCTCCTTTACTCTCCATCTCATTTTACTTGCAACGTGCCGTCGGTTTATCTAATGTACTTAAGTAGGTACTTTTGTTCGTTCGAAATCTCCTGTCTCATTCTTTTGTATTTTATGTCATATCTTATTTGATTTCTTATAAGAAAATCCAGATATTGTTCTTTAAAACGGTGCCTTGTAACTTTTAGCTGGTAGATCCCGACGGTTAAATTTTAACTTTGTAATGTTATTTTGTATTTATATTCTGTTTATTATTCTTGTTTTAGTACTATTAATTCACTTATTAGAACAATAAGTATTTAAAATTAGTTCTTAAATACAAATTAAATTTAAAACAGTATTCATTTCCGATCAAAGTCCGTCGATTTATGTACATTCATCTACTATCGCGATGTTAGTTTAGACTATTTAATCCTTTTCTATTTCTTCTTTCTCGTTCTGTTCATCTTCTTTCCGTACATCTGTTAATTGTGTTAGAGAAACAATTATGACGGATTCCCTTTGTTTTTCCGTTTCCTTCAATATATTATATGTAAGTTCATATTCATTAATCCGATTAAGTTTAAACCTATAAGTAAGGATTTGTCTTTTTGTTTCTGTTTCTTTAGACGTTGAACGTATTTGTACTGGATCTCTCTCTCTCACTCTGGAGTGAACTAAGTCGCATGATTTCTTGAAAAGAAGTTTGCTGGGGAAACAATGTTGATGTAAGCTTGTCAAATTAATATCTCTATTATCCAGGAGTTAAAGATGATGGGGCAATTGTTTTATCTAACATTTCAACATATTTTACTATGTTATAAAAGATGACAGTGTAGGTAGTTCCCAATATTACTGTACACGGAAGTAAAAGAAGATATGCCATAGTGAAAGATAATTCTTACTACATATATTTATTTTATATATTTCCACAACAAATAAAAAAGAACTCCTAAAAAATGTGTGCACTATACTGACCGCATTAATAAAAGCGGATAGATAAAATAAATAATAACCTCCCGTGCACACGGCAATAATTAATGTGTTATTTGGCGGGAAACTGCAAATACAATGACATTTACAAAATGGCGTTTGACAATTATTAGAAAAAAATTAAATCCTTTAAATATTTTAATCAATATTTAATAGACAATAATTCCCATTTTTATTATATACTTTTTTAATTCTAACATACATAATGTATATTTAACTATATAGAAATAATTACGTATACATTCCATAAACAAACCAGAATATGTCAATATATAAAGCACAGATTATATTTGACATTTGATAATAAATCTGGATTCTTTGTTTATTTTTAAATATAAACACATACATTAGTTGCCAGATCTTTATATATTATGTTATTATTCTTATTACGAAACAGTTGACAGGCTTTTATTAAATATAATATCTCCCATCAAAATTAAATACCATCAAAATTTACCGCGTAATGCGTTAAGACCGTTATAATTATAATATTTAAAAGATATAACAAACCATATTGCTATATTCATAACACAAACATGGTTGTCTTAAGTTGTAATTGCATTTTATATGTCACAAAAGATGACATTTCTTATAATATCAAGCTTAAATATCCAATTGCAAATACAATAAGAAAGACGTACAAATACCATATAAAAATCTTTTTACTGCTATAAACGGAATTACGATGTAACATCAAATATAAATCATTTACTTTTAATCTCATTAACACAATATTATTGGGCTTAGATCGACTAATCTTAATCTTAAAGTATGTCAATCTATATGATCCAATATAGATATTCGCAAGTTGTAGATATAACTTAATCTTAATACCTCTAATTTATTTATCCATTTAGTTACAGGCGTAAATATTACTGCGATAAACTTTAAATTGTAATAGGTCTATGAAGTCTAACAAAATGCAATAAATATGTATAGACCTTTCAAGTTAGATTTATATTGGACAAATAACACAACCAATGTAATTGGATGAATGTATATTTCTAATTAGCGTTTATAAAACGAATTGGTGTATTTATTAATCTTTTAATTTTGATAATAAAAATGTAACGGTAGCATGAAATATAAACATGGATTTTTTAATGAATTTATTAAATTTAAACATTTTTATTAATGATAAAAGTAAGAAAGATGATAATAGATTTCTTTCAATGATAATGATGTGTTTAACATGATACAGATTTGTAATAATGAAACAATACACCGATCGGTGATAAGAGAAAGTGAAAGGCAGGTGTGAGACTGTACCTCATGAAGTGACCGCCGGCACGCTGATGCAGTTCCAGATCCAGGGTGTCGTCTTACACCCACGGGTGACACAAGGCGGTCCGCGCGCACTGCACAAACACTGTTCGATATTCAAAAAACAATCTACTTGCGTGTCATAATCGGTAAAGGAACGATCGATTCGACGCGATTCGATAAGAGCGCGGACGTCGTGCGTCGTGCGTCGTGCGTCCACCGCTGGCGCTCCACAATGGCGACAATCGACAATCGTAAGCTGCGGTGACGACGCCGCCGACAAATCGAGTGATAAACACGCACGACTCGGCCAATCGCAGCGCGCCAGTCCTCCCACGGAGACTCGCTGCGCGCCACCATTGGCCAAGCAACTGCCATTGCCTTACGGATGTTATTATGCAGAAGGAGACCAACTGTTCGAAATAAGAATTTTAAGCGCTCACCGGCCGGCTCACAATGCAAATTGGTTGCGTTGGCTCGCTCTCTTTCTACCGCCGTGTCGTCAGCTCTAGTGTTACTTGCGGTGGAATAAGAAACGTTCATGCAGGCCTGATAACCGCATGACTAAATATTGACACATTATTTTACTCTGCTCTAATAAACTTATACGAAATTTTATTTGTTTTATTCTAACAATCATCTTTAAACAAATAAATTGTAAAAAGAACCTAAAATAAACATAAGAGTCTTGTTGTAAACACGTTTGGTACATTAAGATTGTATTGAATACAGAAATAAGACGTCGATCAAACAATCTTTCATATTGAAATCTTTTTTTACTGAATAAAATACGACATGCAAAAATTTCTAACGACATAGCTTTAGTGTTCAGTAATATATAAAAGTAGCTTTCAATATATCTAATATATGTATGTAAGATTGGGTATATATATAAAATCTTTAAAGGTATAAATGTATAGCTGATTCGTCAATTAATATATATATATATTGAGTCGTTCTTGCTGTCAAAACCTCCGTATATGAGAAAAAAATTAGCCGTTTATTTATTGTTAAATATTTACCTCAATAAATTGTTTTTATTCAATAAAGTATATATACTCATACTACGTGATTAAAAGGTATAAAATTATCAAAAAAGTTTTTAATACGATTGTTTAAATGATTATTAACAAAAAAAAATTAAAAGTGTAATGTAACACTAATAAATTCTTTTTTAAATAGTTTTCTAAAATCTTTTCTCAGTTATTTTATCTTTATTTTTCAAAGCCTGACGTTTTTTTTTAAAATTTAAATAACCTTACAAATGACTTTAAAAATAGAACAAATCTTAAATCAAATTATGTACATGTTCATTGGACGTGATGTAATGTTTACATTAATTGTTTATTATTTATTTTAAATTACTATATATTTAATTCTAATATATCAAGTTCAGTTGTGCTAATTATAAATTAACTAAACATTGCCTTTAAATGTACTTTAGGTATACAATAAAAAATTTAAACTCTGTTATTACTATATATTCAACTAATATTCATTTATATGTTAAGATTTTTGTGTGCATGTTTTAAATGTAAAACATGAAAAATTTGCTGACTCATCAAAATTGTTCTTATAGAGCCAATTTTAAAATTTTGCTTACACTTAATTATGATAAGCTAACAAAATGATGTAATTCTTTGTAATTATAAGATGATCTTTGGTTGATTATAGTGTACAAGACTATTGCGTGTAATATAATACAGATTTTGTGTTCTATTTTATTCTTACATGCTTGTAGCAGTGTAGCATAACTTAGTTATTACAATTGTTCGCTTATTTTTTTGTATAGTTGTAATGGAATAGGCGTTTGTCTTCCATCTCATCTGATGGAAAGTGTAGATGAAGACGAACGTGGTACACGCCCATCCAAAAGAAACCTGTTCACTCTACTCTTAAAGGCTCCAGAGTTCAAATCATCAGGAAAAATAGACCCAGGCAGGTCGTTGCAAGTCTTGGCGACTCTCACCAAAAACGAGCTGTCAAACTGTTTAGTTCGACTTTTGGGTATATCAATAACGTATGAATGAAACTTTTGCCTGCGCCTAGTAGTCCGATAAAGGAATGGGTATGACTCTATGGTTCAATCAGTTCGAAAAGAACCTTCGAGCACTCTCCAGAGTGTAATATATAACAAAATGATCAGCTGGCAACTCGACGACGATGTTCAAGGGTGTGTAGTCTACTATTTGAGAGCTTTTCGTTGTTAATTAATAATATTAATTATTGTTATTGGACTAAAATTTCTTAATTTAAGAATCTTGTTTACTTTTTCACTGGGTCTCCAATTTCAGTCCTCATAGGCAACCTTACAGTTGCTTAACGAACCCCAGAGGGATCCTATCCTCGATATGTACGTATGAATCAAATGAAAGTAGACGAACGATAGTAGTTCTGCGGATGGATAGTTGAAGTAGCAGTAGGTAGACCACATACATGGCCGCTAGAGCCTTAAGGTTTTGGAATTGAGACCACGAACTAGTAAGCGCAGCTTAGGACCACTCGTGAACAGACGACCATGTGAAAGTTTTTAGAAAAGGTTATTATTATATAGCCTCTTTACTGGGCTCTATCGTTTAACTCCTGTCAGTATGGACAGGGATATAGTTATTAAGTGTTAATAATTGTTCAGTTTTCAGTTTTAATTCGGTCTTTCATATTTGACATTTCCTTTCACATTTTTCTTCATTCTTCCTTCACAAATTCTTTATTATTTTCCACACACCTTGCAAATTTCCCTTATATTCTTCTCTACAATAACCATAATATAACAGATGCAGTACATTTTGCTTATTTCAGTTTTCTTTGGTTTACTAATCTATCACATTAGATTGTCCCTTTTATGATTTTATATATTTTGAAGAAGCGTGCATCCATATTCTTCTGACGACATTATCAAAGATGTATCCACCATGTGGGTGGAAATCCTGGTGTCAATAATGTTAGGGGATCCGAAAAGTAATGTCGTTTCTGTCGACATATTTTACAGAAAAACTGATTGATTTTCACCGCTCTGGCATTGATTTTGTATACTAGATGGCAAAAAGTTGTTGATAACGAAGGTGAATATATTGTTGATCAGAAATATAAACTTGTTAAAGATGTAGTCGTGTGAATTTAACTTAAGAAAGCGACATTATTTCATTGTCTCTCGTATATATGAAAAGCAGTCGACTCTTACCTTTTACAGAATAAACATTGCTACAAAAATCCTCTACATATTATACTCAGGATTTAAGTAATATGGTGTAATTTTTAGTTATTTCTTGGCAAAAAAAGATAACATTGAAAATTTTTTTTAAACCATTTGTATAAGTATTTCTACTTTCTTATTTGTCGAGAAAAACAAAAGCAAATTATTATGTATAGAGTACATATTACAGAAATTATTTACAATCATTATTAATTCCATAACAATGGCAGCGAATGTCTACCGGCGTTTGAATTCAAACCGACGTTCCAATTTGGATTGGAACGCTAAAAAATACTAAAAAGTGTTTATGGCCTTAGTGGCCAGTATGTCTACAATATGAAGCGTTGATATACAAGAGTGTAACTTTATATTAAAAATATGTATAAAAATAAATGTAATAATAATCGCTTTCTTCGATATGTAGATGATATTAAAAATCAAAATTCTTTTATTAAAAAAGTTCATAGAGATCTGTACAATATATTTTCGCACGTATCCGAATAACATTAAAATATAAATAGATATCGATTACTAAAGAAACCGTTAGAATGTCTAAGGTCAAGAGGCGGTAGAAATATCACAAAATTTTCACATCAATGAACTGCACAACGGAAGCTAGATTGAAGAATAACAATCTTAAGTATCAATTCAAGGAGTTTCAATAAATTCAATCATATCATTTCAAACCGTTTGACGGGAACAATGAGATGTATAAGAAGAAATTATCATACGTCCATCATCCAAATATGATCCAATAACACGACAATAAACCGAAAAATGCAAATGCGGAAACGATACGCAGCCAAACGAATATACCGACATGTTCGATTCACATTTAAATGACGCTTCATAAATGTACATGGCCACCGAAAAATCGACAGCCGTTTAAAAAAAATTGTTTATGAATAAAACACAATCGCGAATTCGATAATTGAATTGTTAAGTTGCGCGAATGTCGCCGACACGAGGGCAGTGGGTCGCGCCCCAAGGGCGGGAGGTGTTTTTGACAAAACGTCCCAACGTGCGCTCCACATTGTGGCGCACGCAAATTAACTGCACACGCATTCAATTTTTATTGCCAATAAAAAAAAAACTTCCATTCATCGATTCGCGGCGCTGTATGCGCGAGCCGCTTGAAAAGAGTTTTTAATGTCGCTAAATAATTTTTGCATATGACAAGCCGATACGTGAATGTACCGATGTTGATTTGGTGTGCGCATAATGCAGGTAGCTTTGGGATTACATCGCCTCGTCGGTGTCATTCAAATTTTATTGTAACACACACAATTAAACGCGGCCGACCGTTACAAATACGTTTATTGATAATATGATAAACATAAATACCTTATTATACGAGAAATTAGAAATCACGTATGAATTTGTCGGATAAGGAATGTAACGAAAACTTTCAGGTTTTTAATTCAACTTTAACGCGATAGTTATAATGTAAGGAGATCGGTGGACGAACAATAGTAATGGATTTAGACGAACAGGATAGTAAGTTTAAGGTGTTTAAGGCACATAGCGCACTAAATAGATAGACACAGAATGGAGGCCGCGGACCAGCAAGTAAGTGCAAAACGAGCACCTACAAGGAGGACAGACATTTTTAAGGTCTTCGGAAGAAGCTAGATGCATGCCGCTTCCAACTCGTCCTACCCAATACCTTTTGAGAAACATATATCCATCTGTAGACATCATATTACTCACAAATATACAGGCAATCTTTTTTTATTATCAGTATCTATATTTCACAGACATTAGCGTCTTTTTTGGCTTATTTTTTGCTTATTACAGTGTTCACTATGTCTTTTAATTTATTTTAAACACGCTCTGACAATGTTCAGATTTTAAAATAACATTTTCTTGCGAACACTTCCTCATCCCTTCTCCATATTGCCATCCTCAGGTTGTGCGTCCGTACGGCAGTTGCCGTATTCGCTACATCGATGAATCTTGCGATCACATCTTGAGTCTCATCCGTGTACTACACGCACATGTGTGACGTGATATTGCACCCGCATTATGAACACTGTTATACAGCCCGAGAGTGTCTGTGTGATCAGGCCTTTATATGGTGATCTTTTCTCGATTTGGATCAACACAATTCACTCATTGGTACACATCCCTCGTGCTTGAGAATGCAGAGTGCGTAAGGCGCTTATTCTAACTCTCGTTTGCGATAAAAGATTTCTCTCGGAAACTTTACCTCAAGCCGTTACATCACATGCAACGTTTCAATACGTACAATGCACGTTCAATGAAAACACGTACAGAAGGTTGATACATAACGTAAATGCTGATAAAAATAGTTCCTAGAGAACTAATTATTACTGTATGAGCCCATAGATCTATTCTGTATTCTAGTGAAACCGGGTTAAATAATTATAGGGCGAAGGCCTATGCCTATTCGCCATCTAACAGCTTGTATGATAAATTTTATTGCTGGCGAAAATATTGCGAACTTCTCCTGGTGACCCACCAAGCTGGTAATCCGTGTTGATTATGACGAAGGTCAAGTCACATCACATCATCAGGGCTAGGAAATAATGAGCTAATAAATTCTAATGTGTTGACGATCATAATTGTGTGGAGTAAGGATGAGGAAGTGGTCGCACGAAGCGTGATCTTACAATCTTTACATTGTTAGGGCGTTGTTATAACGGATCAAGACTTAGTAAAAACTAACATGAAAAAACGTGAACAAAAAAAAAGTTAATAAACGTAAATATAAAACAAAGGCACGGACACTAATGTGAAACATATATCCTAATAATAATAATTAAAGCATGATTGTATGGTTACCTATATATAAAAAACTACATATTAATAGTAATCCACTAGCGGTGAATGTCCTGATTGCCTTGTCAATCGGGTATAAAAAAAGACATTAAAAATCTCAACTATATATATCGACCATTATTTCGAAAGACGAAAGATTGTCTCTAATAACTTCTGTTTTAATTTATTCATTAAATTTCATTATTTATTACCTAATAAATTATAGAATTAATATTAATAATAAGCTTTAATAAACACGCTTCAATAATTTTATAGTATTTTAAAAACGTCATCAATATGGTGCGCAAAATTAACATAAGGTAGGTACATTATGCCGATCGATTTATTTAAATATGGTAATGCGATTGACGTTTGAAACGGAATCAATTTAACGAAATTTGTTGTGCATTGTACTCGGTTTTGTGCACCGCACAAATCCGTTAGCTATAGATATTTTCATGCAAATAAATTTATTTATACATCATTTTTTATACAATCGATATTTTTTTACTGCTTCATTGTTGTATGAATCGGCGTGATGGATTCAAACGAAATCGACCGCCTGTTCGAAACGCCGCTGTAATGTAAAACATTATTTAATATTTATTTGATGTGTAAATGTATTATTACGTGATAGTACACCGTGATAATATAATTTTCATCGATTAATTGTTGCGTAACTCTAAATATGTTATACTAGATATATAATTTATTACCTTTTGATAGTAAAAAGTACAAATTTACTACAAAAATATCTGCAGACAAAAAGTATAGTTCACTCGCGTTAAGAATGCAGTGAATCTCTCGGATTGGATCTTGCAGTATAGCTCCGAGCATAAACCTATCCATTAATCTCTGGGTAACCTTGAGCCTTCTTATAAAGCCTGTCGTAAGTGACCACGTCTCGGATCCTTGTGTCATCACCGTGTAATAGAACATAAATCCTCTGTTATAACTGCCTAAAAGTAAGCTAAAATTGTTTCTCTTAATTCTAGATTTTCAAGTCAAAAAAATATCAATCGGGTGTTAATGCGCATGCTTTATATATTCGGCAGTTCAACGTGTAGTTTGAGAGAGACAAACATATGTCATTGATGTATTTACATTTCTCACAGAGATATTGTTGTGACATGTGTAACATCGACTATCGATACACGATGTAGTGCTGGGCCAATGTTCGGGGTTTCCCTACGAGATTGAATTAGGAATGACGAATCTCTGCAGACTAACGAAAATAACAGACATAGCCAGTCCAGAAAATGGACAAACTGAATTGGTTGTTGAAAGACCTTTAGATCTTCAGATTTTGGAGTGGCGACCATAGACCAGCAAGTGCAGCATAGGTGGACAGATAACCTTTTTAAGGTCGCCGAATGCAAGGCGCTTCCCATCGCTTCTCTTTGAAAGTTATGGGGAGGCATATATGCAGCAGTGATGAACTGGTAGATTCTTTTGATATGCGATTCCGAAGTTGATTGTTTTTATTCATGACTTATAATATAGCAGGAGCTGGGTAGTACAAGTATGGTTTGTTATTTTCATTATTATAAAAATTTTTGACCGAGTTTTTGCATTAAACCGTCAACAATTAGACAGTTTTGTTATTCTGATGTTAAATAAAATAAAAAAATATATATACGCGTCTGTTTTTAATATACTTTTATTGTTCCAAAAGCCTGTATGACAATTCTGTTTCAGAATATTATCTCGTATACAATACACGGTTCCAGTGTCATTTATTTTCGTAATGTAGAATCTAAAACAACTCGAAGAATCTAGTGCATAATATTATTTTGACTTAGCTTACATTGCTGCCCAAATAGCATTAATAGCTGATTCCGTAAACTCGAGGGAGTAGCACAGAGAGCGCTTAGCATAAAGGCTCTGTTAAGGCAGCTAATCTCAGAGGCTCCATGGGGAGTTTCGATTTAAGCCACTACATACTACCTTTTTACCGGATTGTGAAACTCGAAGACTCTTAGATCGTGTAAGTGAACGCTGGATGGCCACGTCCAAGGGCTCCCTGGAGTAGATCTTAGTAGGAGCTGTCACTTGTATAAGAATTAAAAAATATTTATGAGCTAACATTATTAGATTTTCATTTTTATTTCTTATCTCACATCACTATGTAGCGAAATTATTGCACCGTAACCGAATTAGTGGGCAGTAGCCAGTATCTGTTGCCAGGCAGCGACTTGTCGATGTTGAATTTTATTCACGGGCTGCCTTAGTGCGGGTCCCTACAAATGAAGTGCCTTTTGGTTGCCGATGGAGCGTAAGATCCGTCGCTTAATCTCGGTTGATCATTTCACGTGTCCGTTTGTGGGGTTTCGGGCGTTTCGCTTGCGAATCCTTGTCCGCGGCACAAGTCACAAGCGACCAGCGGGAATGATAAAGTTTTTTGTATTATTCTTTGGCATAAGCAACTTTAAATTGACTTATTATTTGTCATACGTATATAATGTGTTCAACTGTATATATCCGTATAAATCGTATTATTAAATTTAAGGTATGTTGTGAAAAGTAATAAAAGATTTAAAATTAGTAACTATGAAATTATTATATTATTACAAAAAGTAAATAAATATTAAAATTCTATTTTGCAAATGAATCGTCTTACTTATAAATAGGGCGATTAATTCAAGATGTAAAAGCTTAAAGTGGTGAATGTATAACTCATTTTTTAGCTGCAAAGCTGTACCAACTATTTCCAAATATCCTGATAAATGAGCACTCTGAAATAATTTAATTTAATTTATTTTTAATATAGTAATGCGATTGGTCAATAAATAGACAGCACAAAATCTGCGGAGACAGATAGAAAACAATAATTAATTTTAATTTATAGTGATTCAAATTTTGACAAGGCTTTTTCTTACTTTAATATGATTACGCTATTTATTATTTATTAAAATATATTTTTTTCGATAAGGTATTCATTGATGGGTATCTATAGATAGACAGCTTGTATTATAAATGACCAACTTATATAATTAACAACTTATATAAAATCAAATAAATGGTTACTAACAGTACGATTTTTTAATTAATTTTTTTTAATTAAGAATATACATAAAAATAACAGTAAAATAAAGCTTTATTTAGTTAATTTTATAAAGAGCGACATCATTTTTAATTAAAAATAAAAATAATAAAGTTTACCATCTAGTCGTTTATAACTTGGGTCGGTACAAAGCGGGATGAAGAAGCTCATAATGAATCAAATCTCATTGCATTTTAAATAAATACTGTTAAACTGATTTCGGTTTAATAATACAAGGAATAGGGTATAAATTCGCACGGGCGTTGTCAACGCACCTATTTATTTAGGTGCAATGATAACCTCACGGTAAATTAGCTCGTGGGCTATTCGCGAAGTTAAATCCGGCGGAAGTAAGTGCTCTATGAGAAACCTGAAAACCAAGCAGTTGTTTGCGGTTAGCGTGGATGCGGCTTCACTCTTTTTTTTTCTGGATTAATTTTATTACCTTCAAAGAGTATTTATTAAAAAACGGTTTTAACTTTTTTTTTAAATTAACAAACATTTATTGTTCCTTTTTTGAATCGTTTTATCAAATCTTTTCACCGTTTTAGAAGGGTAATGAATACGTATGCACATATAGAAGCGACAGTGAAACCTATATATGTAATATTAGGGGGACCTGATAGTAATGTCGTTTAAGTTGAAATCACACGACTACATCTTTAACTAGTTTATATATCTAATCAACAATATATTCAACTTCGTTATCCACAACCTTTTGCCACCTAGTATACAAAATCAATGCCGGAGCGGTAAAAATCAATTGGTTTTTCTGTAAAATATGTCGACAGAAATGACATTACTTTCCGGTCACCCTAATATAAGAACCAATTTTTATGAAATTTCATATATATATTTAGTACAACTGAGAATAGATTATTAAATATATTTCAAATTTCTAAGTGATAAGGTTGACCCACTATTAAAAAAAATATATTTTTCTGATAAACTTTAATTTTTACTTTTATTGGTTTAAGCATTAAAGATACATGCAACCCTAAAATTTTCACCTAACAACCCCTATTTTTATAGTAATATTTGTAGTTCAGTGATTTTCTATCATTGGCGGACGATTGAACCCTTAACGATTGAAAATGTTTTTTAGTTTTATTAACTTTTATATTCCGTTGTAGTTCGCAGCACTTTTTGCCTCCATAACATATATATCACATCTTTACATGCTTACAATAAGTTAGTTTTTATTATCTATATCCTAGAAATAATTTGTATGACAAAACAAACTTTGCCGGGACAACCAGTAACAATAAAACTTCCAGATCATCCGTTACTTAAGATTTGTACGATACAACAGCAAATATAGGATTAATAAAAGAAATTAACAAAACACATTTCTCGTGAGAAATACTACTTTAAAATCAAATCAATTACATTTGAATTCTATGCAATATCTTAATCCCATCTGTAAGCTTTCGGAAATCCTTAAGATGAATTAACTCCGTACCCAGCTTCCGTTAACTCTTATTAAAATCTCTTTTAGCAGAATTATATTGGTTAAGCTCTCAATATATTCTTATAATAATGTACACAAATGCGAAAATAGTTCTGCCACTTAATCCATAAAGCTCTTCATTACAATTAACAACACCCGTCTGCGTAAATAACCACACTTCTTCCGTTTAAGTGCATCTCACTCCACAATAATCATTGCACAGGATATATTTAAATTAAATTGAGTTATAATGAATACAATTAAAGTATATTTTACAATGGCATTAACGTTTGGTCAAACCGGACATGAAGAAAAAAATACAAATCGGAGAGCACAGATAACAATCAAAAACGGAACGCAGAACATGCGTACAGGCTGAATGCGAATTGCGCCTTTGTCCAAACAAAATGGCTACTTGAACGTTTTGCAAATCTATATGTTTGTGTAATCCTAACCGTGTAGATGAAAAAGATAAGTTTACATTTGTGAGTTAATAAAAGAAGTTTCTGGAAAGTTTTGTTAAGATTATGAATGTTTGGTTAGCGACGCCGATTCTCACAGTTATGTGTTTACTAGTTCAATTGGTACGCGGTGAACCGGACATCGTTTAAGCTCCTTTTAACTTGTCCTGTTACTCATTGTTATAAACGTAACAAGTTTTAAGTTCGACTTAAGTAAAGGTACAATCTACATCTTACTTACGATCTTCCCATCTCCAATGTTAAGGAAATGTTGATCAATATAGCATATAACGGTTCTCAAGTGCCGACCACGATCTTTTAGGTCTACCGAAGACATACTTAAGGTCAGGAAGGGGAAGCCGCTGGATACAGGCAGCGCAGGACGGGTCATCGTGGCGATCTTTGGGTAAGGCTTTGAAATGGGCGCTCAACGGCTGAAAAAAAAGAAAAAGACAGAAGGAGACAAATATGCGTAGATATATTTATTACGATAATTTTCACGTGAGAATTAGAAGATTTATAACATGAAATAATTGTAAAATTGACGTTAGAAACAAAGAATGAACATTCCAAACATGCTAGTAGTGTATATATATACATGAAGATTATTCGTAAAAGCTTTGAAAGGGGAAATGTATAGCTTATTTGTTACCAAAAGGCTTTAAAACTTTTACATGTATTTCCTTAAAATATTCTCGTTTTATGTTAAATGATCACTGTGTAACATTTTATTTTATAATTTTTTGTATTAATATACGACTTAAAATAGGTAGTCTTTGTTAAATTAAAGTTTCCAAAGGAAATATGGATTCATTTTTACATACAGGGTGATTGGTTACAGGTGTAAAAGCTTTACAATAAACGTTTGCTTCCTTGTTAGTCTTTTACATATTTACAATCACACTGTATAAAGTGATCATTGAAATATTTAACATTAAAAGTAGTAATCCGAATTTAAAGAACGCTTTTTCATACTATGGTATATTTTCGTCATTTATTACTTGTGAAACCATTATTGAATATGGAGTAAAATACATTAATTAACAACAAGCAAGCCTTAAAAGCCATTTATAGCTTTTAAAGCTATAACTAATCGCTTTGTATAAATATAAAAATACATTTTTAATACAAATTGGTGCTCAGTCAAATACAGAATACAGCCTTGTATTTAATAAAGCCTTTCGGTGCCGGCACTATATTAAACGCACTCTAACAACATACGTAAATAACTGACAGATTACCAGATATGCCACAATAGTTACTAGCAAGTGAAAAACTTTGTATCTTAATCACTTGTCCGCGAGCTTCATTTAAAATTAAACACTATGCCTCAGGCATAGAATTGATTATCAATCGCGAGCGCTCACGTAGGATGGCTCATTGAAATTTCTACGAAGGAGATAGAGTCGAAAATCGCCTGACAACAACAGAAGGTTACAATAATGGTCATTGTGTCACCGTTTAGTGGTGCCCCGCGAACGGAAGTGAACATCCATTGACCACTCTCGACATGGACGTGTTAAGTCCACGCGCCATTCCATCGGTCCATTCATACCATGAATTCTAGGATATTGTTGCGTTTGGGAGCTACTAAAAGCTCTACCACGCAACCTTTGTTGGTAATCCAGTGTGTGCTTTCATTCAACTGCATTTAGCGAGACGGCAGTGTCGCTTTTTTACGTCAGTCATCTAAAAACGGAGTAAACTTACCACGTGTTATGTAATAGTTTGGAGAGCTTTTTTTGTTATGTACAAAAAATAGATTTGAAACGCGTGGGCATTCTCATATAGTCCACTTTACTGGTAGCATAAATAAATACGATAAAACTAATAAATACAATAAAACCAAACTTAAGGCGAGTTTTAGTAAGCAAACTGCTTATACGGAGCTACTGGTTATTGGTGTAAAAGTTTTAAAAGAGTGAATTTGTTAGCCAAAATGTTTTAGCTTTTCCACCTATTTTAAATCACTCTGTATATAATTTCTTTTATATGTCCCCCCGCTATTGGGTACATCTCCTTCCACCACTATCTGGTTGGGAACAGGCATTTTATTTTATTAATAATTTCTTCTCTTTCCTTATTTTTATTTTACATTCTCTTCTTTCATTCGTCACAATATTTATCTTGCTACTCTTTCATTCAAAAATTCGATCTTTTTTTCTCTTTCACTCTAATAACCTTTCATCCATCTTCAATCACTGCAGGTCTATTTACAATTTGCAATACCTTAGATTTTTCATTTTAACTTTTCTTACATTTATATATCTCGATTCTTTGTACAAAGTAAATACTCTGAAATATATTACATTATTTTTTTTGAATAGAAAGACAAAAGGGCTATAAATTCTGGTAGTAAAAACTCTGCAGGAACAGTTAGTAGATAATAAGAAATTTTATTAAAAGAATTAATTTTTGTATAGGGTGTACTAAATATTGACAGTAAATGTACTATTCAATTACACTTTCAAAGCTTAAATAGCGTATTTTAAATATTTTTATGTTTTCAAATATATATTACTTCTTAATAAATATTGTAAAGTTAGAAAAAATTTTCAATCTCGCGAAATAATTAAAGAAAAAAAACCTGATATATATGCAAATCTTTTAGGTGTTAAAAATACATACATGTCATCTTATGGAGTCTAATGCTTCGAGAAAGATCAGTCCTGCCAAGCTGATCGAAATCGCCTATCAGTGAGAATAATAAGAGAAATTAAAATTTTAACTGAAAGATATTTATATGTAAAATCCCTATCTCATACATGGCAGGGAAAACGAGAGATTTCCAAAAAAAGACAACTAAAACAAACCCTGAGTCTAGACTTCGTTAGTTTATCTTTCGACAGCCAGTGTGTACGATTTTACAACACGATTCTATATAATGTTCTATAGCTAGATTTTAAAATATTAAAGTAAATAACTGCGTAAAAAATATTTCAGTGTTTATTAAATATATATATCTGTTGTTGATACAATTGTGAACCAAATTATTATCGGAATTATAATTATAGTTAAAATAAAAATAGTTGTATTCAATACTAAAAACAAAATAATGGTACCTTATTGAATAAATAAATAACATAAATAATCTTGTGTGATAGAAAGCAATTTTGTACTCATCACGCGCAAGTACAGGTAAAATGTCATTACTGTTACGTAACCTGTGCATCGCACTTACTGTTCGACATCGTAAGATTGCGTAGTAATAAATAATGCATATGTATATAGCTCTACTTCTTTTGCCTTTTTTTCTCAGGATTATAGCTTTTACAAGAGTCATACTGCAATAGATGTAATCCAACGTATGTCGAATAAAGAATTTTTAAATTTAAATTTAACGTATCTCATTTGTTGACAAATCCATTTCCGTAAAATCGGAAACGATTTTGTATTTCTTTGTACGTGATTGTCTTCGATTGGCAGTTGGTTTACGGCTCCAGCTGGCCAGTGTTCTTTCTCACAGGACTCGCTCGCCTGCCCTGTGACCTGTGGTACTGATTGTGCAATGCTCTATTGTCTGCTTGTACGTATTTACCAGGGTTGTCACCTTGAATTATTTTCTGTACACACAAATATTCTTGGGTTTATTAAATCGTTTTATTGATACATTTGATTTTTAATTAAAATTTATATTTGAATCGAGATATAATTAGCAATTATTTTTAGTTAGAAATATTTTAAGTGTGAATATAAATTAGCTTCTGACTTCAATCTACTAGTAACTTAAGTGACTTAATATTGGCACTGTTTAGACAAAACCCTCTCCCCGAATGGTATGTACTTTATAATATTTTAAATATATTGCTTAAGTGATGTGCATATTAAATAAATAGTATATGATTAAATATATTTTTATAGTGATTGACAGCCCTGAATGAAAAATAACAGGAAGTACAGGGGTGTGAGCAAGTATGACCTCAAGTTACCCATCACGCACCCTCAGCGCAATCTTCAATTTTTTTTCATTTTTTTTGTGACCATTGTCGTTATATCTGGAGCATTGCGATCGTATGAATACCGATCGATGAAAAAAAAACTCAATAAATATCATTCAATTGTATTTAGAAAGGGTTTTAAATTTAAAATTAGTTCGATTGGGGCTCGGGTTATTGTGAGCGCTGGCAGAAGATGCGAATCCGAAACGATTTTCTGCTCAATTTTTTTTTTATTTCGATTGTCTCGAGACATTCGCTGACAGATCATTCGCGAACAATGCGAGTATATACGTTTGTTCGTTCGTTGTTTGATTTCACGCGTGCTTTTGTGAGTTTTGCGAAAGGATAATAAAATTTGTATTTATGTCTCTGAAAGTCCTATGACTTACATTATATAGTCCATTCGCGTTAAGAAAACAGTGAGTCATCGTATTGGTTTTCATTTTTATACGGTTTTATTTAGTTCTACCCGTATGGAATTTGTTTATTTGGGTCAAAATTAGAAATTGAAATTTAAGCACCTTTCCGTTGTCAGATTGATTTGAAATTTGGTACAGACATTTAATTTAGATGATAATACAATATAATAAAATCAATGACATTATAAATCTAAGATGGCCGCCGATACAAAATGGCGGATTACATATTTTTCCTTAACCCTCTCAATATGGGTATCAAATGAAAGGGCTTCACTAGTAAAACACGATGATTATGTCAAAATTTAAAATTCTAGATGGACGCCGTTCCAATATATAATAATCCATAGGTACATATTTTTCCACAACCACCACAATATGGGTATCAAAAAACCGTTTAATTTAAAAGTTTTTTAAAAGTATTTATTAAAATTGATGACTACGCATTCGTTCTGTAGAGCTTTCTTTTCTTATGCTGGTCAATGTGTACACTGCTTTATTATTGACTATTAACTTATAGGTCTAATAGTTAACATAATTTCAGTCTTAAAGAGGCCATCACTGGATATAGACCTTCCCATATATTTCCAAAAAGATTGTCTAACCTTAATACGATTGTTTGACAAATTTGTGTGCAGATATCCCACGCCGCGCTTCGTATCTTACCTACAGAACCTTAAGGACGCAGTGAACTTCAGTTGGGTGCTTATGTGGTCTTTCCACTACCACATCAGCTTACCAATCTGGGCAATTTATGCTACCTTAATCTGATGATCCTTTCATTCCTGATTCATTAACCCGAACAAAGCCTTCTTCACGACTCGAGTGTGAACTGAAATAACTGTGAACTTGCCAAAGAGACTCGAAGTAAGAGACTACGTTGACCAATGAGTGACAACGTAAAGTCAATAAATAGCGACTGTTCTTAATGCCAATTTACTATTATATTTACGAGTTTGACCTGGAAACATATAATGAACACTAAAGTCCTGTACGTGAATTTATATATAAGAAGTATCTCGGAGGAAGAGAGATGGCAGGATCTATCAAAATAACCATTGCCCCCTTCATGAAAGAGGAAAAAGGGAGAGATACCTTTCTCAACTTCTGTAGAAAAGTAATAAAAGATGTAATAACATAAATATAAGAGAAAAGTTAAAAAGAAAAGTCTGAGGTATTACAAATTGTAAATAGACCTAACTGCAGTGATTGAAGATGGGTGAAAAGGTGATTAGAGTGGAAGAGAAAAATAAATCGAATTATTGAATGAAAGAGCAGCATAGATACTGTGACGAATGAAAGAAGAGAATGAAAATAAAAAAAATAAAGCAAATGTTAAATATATTAATAAAATAAATAAAAAGGCCCTCGTAATCAAGACTGATCTTCCATGAGCACAGATATAAGAAGAAAATAATTTGTTGTGTACAGATACAACAACGCTGTGTTAAAAATCCGACGCAGCAACAAGTGTACCGTAACACATGAAATGCTTTATCGACAGACTTTTTTACATTTAGCAATATCTCACTTCGAATCTTCTTCACGTTCTGCAGATATTTTCATATTAAAAAAATAGTTTTTAAGCAATCTCATTTTATTACTTTGCATCCTCTAAGGCGATACAAAGTGATCCATGTATACATTTTTATTTATCCTTTATAGGCGAAACATTTGATATGTTTCGCCCGAAGCGATGACAAGGTCGAAGATGATACATGCTTGCCTAGAAGCCTATTCACTGTTATATTTAAGACTCCTAAGTTATAATTGGCTTGAAATAATGACGACGATAGGTTCAACTCCTTAACTGTTCGCACTATAAAAGTGTCATCAAAATAAGTGATGATATAAATACTAAAATACAAAGAGGATTATTATGCAAGTAACTGGCTATTTAAGTATATCCTAAATAAAGAAGGAAATCATAAATATGCAAATGACATTCCTAACAAGTTTAAGTTACCAGTTTTTTGGCTCACCAAGGGTTGGAGCCAAAATATTTTATGAACACTTCCTATTTACTACAGACACCGTAATCTCTATTCAGTTAAACCATTTTGTTTGCTCTAATACCCTTTTGTATATTTTTTATAATTCCTTGTTAATAAGTTTTAAATGAACGTGGTTTAAAAAAGTAATAGTCATTAGTTTCTTTTGAAAGATTCCCTTGTAATATTTACATATCGTTTTCGTTATATCAATATTTGCTTTGTTAGGTTGTATTTTATGGTTAGTTTTAATATTTTTTTGAAACACTTACTGGCTTTTAATAAATATCACAGAATTAGTTGAAAAATTAAATGACATTTATATTAATATTTTATTAGTATGCGTGCAAGTCACATATGCTCAAACTATCTGTTGATAATTATCTCTTGTGCGTCTAGTCAATCTTGCTCCGTGTCTTGCTTCCCACCCTCTTCGATAAAATAGTCAAAACTTTACCTTGTCTTGTGCTCACTTCTAGGATAAAAGTCAATTCATGTTATAGTTAAGAAGATGGTAGTAAATCTGGTTTTGATTTTGTGATCGCGTACAAAGCACTCGTTGGCGAAGAATGTAGTCCACGGAATTTGCAGCATCTTCCTCAGGCATAACTGGTTTACCAGAACCATTATAGCTAAAATGCATTCCAGGCATTCCAATTTAAATCGTTGAAATAGTTATAAAAATACAGGACTTCCCCGAATAGACGTATTTGATTTATTAAAAATGTTAATCTTGGGCTCTGGTTGTTAACCTTTTTGGCTTTTACAGCTTTTTCGAACTCAGGTCTTGCGGATAAAAAAGAAACTACGACAATTACACGACATCCATACACGTTTGAAATTCCTTCCATCCGCGCTGTTTGACTTTGAATAACCTACCATTGTCATTGTTTCCAGACAATTATAACTTAGGAGTCTTTAAGACAAGAGTGAATAGGTTTCTTCAAGCATGTGTCATCGTAGACCTACTCATCGCTTAACATCAAGCGAAACAGAAGTCAATTGCTTCGCCTATAAGAATAAAAAATGTAACGCCAGACGTATTGTAATGACTAATTGATAGATATAAGACTACATATTCGGTTATCAAAGAAAGATGTGAAACTTTCATCCGAATACCTTCAAGCTGCAACGACATTAAAGTTGGTTGAAGAATAAATATTACAACCTTCTGCGAAAAAGTGATGTTGCAGAAGATAGATGCAGAGAGAGAGAGAGAGAGAACACTTCAGGTCACAGGACTTCAGAGCTACCATCCGCAGTCGGAGACCTGGTCGTCCATCTTAACATGGCCTTGGCGACGGATTCGGGGTGACCTGCCGCAAGTATAGTTGAGGTTCTAGGCCACCTTTAAAACTACGGTAATACGTGAAAGTGTTCCAGTAATTTTAACAAAAGGCGTTGTAGAAGACAGTGGGGTTTTAGCCGATAGGAGTCCGGCTTAACCATTTCGTTGCAACCGCAGCGGAGTATCCCATGCAGGATTTATATATAAAAATATTACAAAAATTAAGTCCATAATAATTTAACACCAAAGTGTTTATAATCATGTTTGATTAAACGACGATATCAAAGTATCTAGTGGTAATTCATATCAATCATTTACTCGACGTAAATCTCGTTAAGGCAATGATTTACAACCGTATTAGCGGATTTCTACCAAATTAGCTTTAATACCGTGCTTATGTTCATTATTTTCACCGCTTTCACTAATAAAAAGCGTCTTTACTGTATTATTTAAATGATTATATTGTTATAATTGCTTTCACGTCCCACTATTGAAAAATGAGTCTTGTTCTTTGAGAATATAAGTGCTAATACCGAATAACTTTGATCAAGAGTGCTTTTTTTATCAGGTTAGCACAAGTTTCGAAGGCTTGCGTTTAGTTTGGACCTAAAGGTGTGCTCTTTCGGAAACCTCTGCTATAGCCATTTCTAATTGTATATATAATTTCCATTACCGGATTAGAAGGTGAACTCAAGCAATTGCCCCAAAGCGGGACACTTGGGTAGTGCTGCCACTCCGTACGCACTTAAATCAGAACACGTTCCGACCACTCTTAGTTTTTTTAAGCAATTGAATATTAGTTTAATGCTCAATTTGATTGTGGTTTCTAACAAATTGGAATATTCTGGAATTATTAAGACGTATATAAGTGATTATGTGGAGAATGATATGAATAAATGTAAATATGTTTATTTTATTTCATACGCTTTATTATATATTAAAATATATATATGTAGCTCTATAATAGTTAACAAAAAGACAATGGCCGAAAAAAATTTTCTTTACAAAATTACAAATTTTAGTATTACGTTCATAATATATTACGAAATTCTCGTTTTTTATCAACATAATTTTACGATAGTGTTATAAATATAAATAGAATATATTAATAATTTGTATTGCCTTTTTCTTTATATAAAATTTAAAAAAAAAACCTGTTATAAGTACGTGTAATACCCGGCGATAAATATTGCACATCGACCTTTGGAAAGAGACAATCGGCTAATTTTGCCTTCGTAGAGCGTTATCTCTGTCGCACGACTAACAAAACGACATATAGGTGGTGTGGGATAGAGATAATGCTCTACGATAATTATTTTCCTAGAATGTACTGCTAGATGATTTGATAATAGAACATAAACATAAGAAGGCCATTGAAAAGTTTAGACAAATGTAAATGAAATAATTCTGTTACCTATATCTTTTTTAAAAATTACATCAAGTTTGATTAAACTGTTTGAAGCATGTTCCTTAGTGATTTCAATTCTTTTTACACTAATTTGCAAAGGTAAATGTGTTCGTTATATGTTACGTAACAAATTGTTATCGTAAAAACGAATTGATTGTCCGTGTGTTTCAATAAAAAAATAACTCTTAAGGAAAGTTAATCTACCGCACAAATTGAATTATGTGTAATAAATACTCGGTGTTGTCAAATCGTTTCGAAATTGGAATGGATTTAATTGACCAATCACGGCGGCTACCAAGTTTCACCGGAATAATTATCGCGCCATCGGAATAGCCTCCGTCGAAGCCTCGACATGAATATTAATAATTCTGTATTAACAAATTCACGGTCGTATTAATAGGAAGCTATCAGGAATGTGGTATAAAAGTTTCAACTCATCTATGCCCGCGTCTCTACGTGTGTGTTGTATACAACATTCAATACATCTATGTGGTAGTGTGAATGTTTAACCGACGCATCACTACTACATATATAAATAATGCGTAATACAAACACATGCACACATATAACGGCGCGCATAAACGAAATGAGGCGTCAATAAAATTTGAAACGAATTGATTAAGTTAAAATTCTTGTATAAATTACGATAGGATTTTTAATTTAAATGTCTTGTAATCAGTTTTTAATGTACTGCATTGTATGTTGACGGTGTTCGAATTTTGAATGTGAACTTTTTTTTTGGCTTTACCATTTCTTTACTAACAGTCTATGATCTTAAACATCCTTAAAACAGTTCGTTACTTTCATATATGTCATGTTAATTTGTATTCTTGAGGGTCACGACATTCTACATAAATCGTCACTTCCATTCTGCTCCAATTTTCAGCCGCATATTGGTTTCATATACTTTGGTAGTGTGATGTAGATTTAGTTTTATTTACGCAACTCCTTCGGTGTCTTTTTCACCTTGCTAACAATTATAGGGTCTCTCCCTCGAAAACAAATATATATTCCTGTATCGAATTACCTTTTCAAACAAATACACACAAGACGGTAGCTTTTATTACAAAATAGATAAGCCGCAGTTTTATAACATAAAGTAAAATGAACATAATTCTTTGTTGATTTTACTAAATAGCAAGGCATTGCGGACATATATATTATATTCCCCAAACATATTGTATACAGTATGATTTGTTTTTAGTTTAAGTTCAGCATATATAAAGTGATCACTTTGAAATATATTGCAATAATTTATTTTTTATTGTAATTCAACATAACTACAAATTCTAGCAGTATAATCTGCAGGGAGAGATAGTAAATAATTAATATGTTATTGTTTCAGTCCATAAAAGGCTCTCTCTCGACTGTAAGGCATAAGGCTGCTCTAAAGATACCTATGAAGGGATATACCATAATCGCCACGCTTGGCAGGGGGTTTGGCGATCGTAGTGTGGTATTTTGATACGCAGAGAACCCTGCTGCCATCCTATGAACACCTGTTTGTAAGCAGTGGCAATCCTATATAATTAATGCACAAAGTGTGAATCATATAAGTGTTTCCCAGGAATTAAATCCGCGACCTACGATCGCAAATCTTTTGCGATGTTAATAATTATTTTTGAGACCATTGACTTTTGGAAAATAGTGTTATTACTCTTGAGAGGGCGTCCAAAAGCTACGTGGTGGTCTAATATCAGAAAGGAACTGGAAACCCTTCAAATTGATGCAGAGACAACCCAGGATAGAGTGGCCTGGGGCAAATTGATAAGGAGACCCGACCACGAATAAAGGGAAAAGGGAAGGAAGAAGAAGAAGAAGAGTGTTATAACTCTTTGAAATTTCTACACCCATAATTAATCATCCTTTAAAAGTTCGTACATCATTTCTTATAATATACATGTATAATATATATGTAGCATCAATGTCTTGCATTTATACAGGGTAAGACATTTCGTATAATTCCGCAATAAAATGTACATTATGACGTCTTCATATGGAATTCATAGGGTTAACTTCTGTTTCTTTTAATATCTTAGGATAGAAAGAGATAGAGACGTTGTATAGGGAGCAATATTGTTTCCCTCTAATGGGCTGTAGATTTGTACGTGCGATGGGGTGAAGTGGGCGTGATTCGATAATGTTAATTTATTGCCCACCGTACGCGTTTCAATAAATAAATTGTATTGTAGTTTATGAAATCGACGAGCTACTTATTTGTAGTGTAAATGTTTCTGAGAATATACAGGAGGATTTGTTATAGACGTCGAAGCGTTAAAGAGATGAATGTATAGCTGATTTGTCAGCAAAAAGCCATGAAGCTTTCTCACCTATTTCGATTCACATATAAATTGATTACTCTGAAATATGTTACAATATTTTTCCACGAATACTACAGGCCAATATCTTCAGGTAGTATAAAGTTTTCAGGGATAGATATTAAACAATAATTAATATTAAAATATGTAATAGGAATTATGATTTTTTTTAAATATAAAATAAATACGAAATATTCTGATTTTTTTTTAATTTTTGAAAAAGGTGTACCATATATGAATAGACAGATAATAACCTATACATTCACCCTATAGCTTTTATACCTATAATAATCACCATGTATGTTGGTCTGTTAATATTTAAATTTCTGATTACAAATTCTCGAAGGTTTGACAATTTTAAAATTAATTTATATGTTTTTAATTATATCACCGTGGCGTAATTAAAGAAATAAGGTTGAATTCCACTAATGCATGATTTTGAGCACAAATTTCTAATAAGATTTACGATCGGCTATAAAATTAGAAACGCTTATTGGAATTCAACATTATTTTTCTAAGAGGAAAACATTTAGTTTCGTATAAAACAAATGAGATATAAATAAATATTTGGCATATTCAAAAGGTTTTGTCTACGTTATATAAGGCTAAAATATAGATATTTATTATTTTTAACAGATATCAAAATGATATAGATACAAAAATTACAACTTCAAGATATAATCTCAATATAGATTTTAATGACTTAAATAAACACTCAACGGGATATAAAGAAAGCTGTGGATAAGAGGGCTATGAGAAGAAATGAGCGAAATCAAAGCGGAATCGCAAGGTTTAAATGGCAGTCCGCACGCGACTTAAGAACAGAAGTCCTCTGGGGCTTTATGGGTCAGGAGTTGAGACTTCTTCTCATTCGTAGACTTTTATCAGGGTGGCCATGATCAAGCTCCAGTCGGCTCTGGTGCTCTGATGCTCTCTCCAAGTATCGGCTTGTAGCTCGATGTTTGGCGAAACAAGAGCAATCGTTGATAAGATACATGATGGAGCCAAACTGGTTTCAACGCTTCCTATTTGAAATCTATGAAGGAGGCCTATACCAAGTAGTGAACGTCATTTAGCTGTGATGATGGCGATGATAAATAAAGTTAAAAGGAAATATTAGGGGATCAAAAAGTAATGTCGCTTAAACTTAAATTCGCACGACTACATTTTTAACAAGTTTTCATTTCTAATCAACAATATATTCATCTTCGTTATCAACAACCTTTTGCCATCTAATTTACAAATTAATAGTAAAAATAAATCGGTTTTTCTGTAAAATATATCGCCAAAAACGACATTACTTAATATAATATATTTACCATAAAATCTTAGCAGTGTTTTAGTTTACTTAATGGCAAGCAATAACATCTAATCGTCTTTATCCAGATTCAATAGAAACGCTTTTCCTTATAACTTACCGTGCAAGAGAACTGGCGACATATAACACAGAATTCAATCGTAAAAAAAACTAAATAAATACGTAACTTCGAACGTTCGAAATTCGAAACATATCGTAAATCATTAGAATTTACAACGAGAGAATCAACCTCCTCACCTGTTGCACGACACCTGATAAAAACATCCAATGATTAAAACAGTCGCATAGAATGTAATAGAATTTCGTATTTATATAATCGATACACAGATTATATAGGAGATAAATTTCACAGATTATTAATATAAATAAAAAAAAATCTGTGTTCATTTTTTTTAATTGCTCGACCACGGAATCAAATTTCTCCGTCTACTCGATTGATTTGTAATGTAACCGTTATCTTATAGCATCATATATAAACGAATAGTTTACGTAATCTGACAGGGTAATTGTTAGATTTACGTACAGTTTAAAATTTAAAAAAAAATTATTGTGGTAATATAATATAATATATATGGATGCGAGACGTGAAAGGTCACCAAAGATATCTCGCGTCAGCTCAAAGTCTTCATACTGGTCTGAGAAAGTCTCCAACGTAGATCTCTATAAACTCTGCGGTGAGATGCCGATCGACCAGCAGATCAAACGCCGCAAATGGAACTGAATATACCACACGCTGCGAAGGGACCCTGATCACATACCGAGGCAAGCCCTAGAATGGATTCCTCGAGGAAAGCGAAAACATTGCTGCCCAAACATACCTGGCGGCGGACGATCACTGCAGAAGTGAAGGCAGTTGGAATGACGTGGAGGGAAGTAAAGCGCGAGGCTCAAGACCACGATGGCGACGTTCTGTGGACGCCCTCTGCCCCATCTTGGGGTCATTGGAATAAATGATTGTAGTAATTATTACATAATTCGTCATAATTTAGGAAATTCAATGCTGGACCTCTCTCTTTATAGACTTCCAATACGTACGATTGGTAGCGGCCTGTATATAACATTTTCGACAAGTTTAACGAGGTCCTTTGTCGGTCGACGCTGAACTTACTGATTCATCACATTAAAGCATTTCGAACATTAACTGCCATTTCAACTTGCTAATCCGTAAGGCTATGGCGATAACTTTCGTCAATCTAGAAATCTCCTGGTTCCTAATTCGATCTCGTACAGAAATTTCGAGCATAGATCTCCCTATGTTTTGTTGGGAGACTATGAGAGATCACGATAAAAAGCCACATACTCGTGTATTACCAATAAAAACTGACGGCTCTGAAAGTCAGTTAAATGTTAGAAATCAATTTAGAAATTTTAAGTCCAATATCTTCCTTACTGAAATATTAGATATCTTCTACATTATACCGAAGAATTTCTTATTGTATTCACTGTATACAGATAAATAATGAGTGCATGATAAGTTACAATTCACAGATTATAAATACAAAGTTGACATAAACAGACCATAGAGCATAGACGTCGGGCCCCATGCGACAAAGCGCGATAGGCGGGCACACAGGCCGTGTCTAATCAAATCGCTTCATACGATGGTTAATAACAAAGTGAACTTCATATTTATGGGCCGTGTTTTAAATCTGTTTTTATGGGAACTGTGGTCGGAATGGATTAACGGTGATTTAGCAGGTTGCCAGCTTTCGACCGGTTTCAAGTGATAGATTGGGGTCAGTTTCGCTAGGTCACTGCGAAGTCAAACTTAGACAGGGGTGTCTAGCCTGTGACATCTAACAGACAATTTTTATAGTGCATACACATAAAATTACGTCATTTAATTTTTGATTTTAGTAATTTTGTTAATTCTAAAATCGAAGATAAAAATAAAAATAAATTCATTTATTCAACTTATTATTATATTTGTAGAGTAAAAGCAAGAAGGAAATTCCACAACAACACATCTTTTGATAAATTTTAACACAGATTTATAAATAAACTCTTTATCAGATATAGCCTAAACGATATCAAAATAATTAGGCGACATTGCTACCAAGGATTGTTGTAATTTAAATATATGTTAGTTAAATAATTACCTTCAACTTTTGAATTTTGTTCGTAGTAGTCTAATAATGTTTTGTGGATTTTTACTAAAACATCTGATTTAGTTTATTAAAAATCAATTAGAGACTTATTGCAGTTGGACCTTTGGTATAGTCAGTTATTCACGGTGCCTTGTAAATATACTATGGACGTCTCCTATTTTTTTGAATTTATTGTAATTATTGTAAATGTACAAAATATAATTAAAAATATATTGTGAGACCACTGTAAGAATTTTGACGTCTTTAAACCTCTTACTCGAGAGGATTGGTGTATAATGAAATTTCACTCAAATAAAACTTACTGTTGCTATGTAAACAAAAAAAAATCAAAAGGCAGTATAAACAGATATTACTTTCTTGTAAATGATTTGCGGTAGTAGAAGAAGCGAGAGGTATAATAGCGATCTCTCTCTTTAATCTGTTCAAAGATTGACGTTTGTCAAGAGTGAACACTATTACTTCTGGAGCAGATTTCCAAGGTAGCGCATACATTTGTAAATACTAAACTTAGATCGTTACAAATTTGGTTAGGTTATGTAAGGCCTTCCTGAAGCTGTTACGCTGGTTGTCAGGCCCCAACACCATACTTCCTACGACGCACCCGACTCGGAAACATACTGGTAAATTTATGGAGTAAAGGAAGCTTAATTTTTAATATATTAATAAAAACATCAGTTTGTATTTATGACATTTATTGTATTGTAATACTTATGAAGAACTGTGCCGATTGAAAAATTGAAGTGGCAGTATAGAGGCTACGTAGTGCGCAGAAATGATGACCGTCAGAGCCTTAAGGTTCTAAAGTGGAGACCGCAGACCCTCAAGCGCAGCCATCATTGGATGTTGGCCCACAAGGTGGACAACAACTTTGTCAAGGTCGCCTTTAGACATCCTTAACGAAACCAGTGCCCAGCTGTGAACATAAGTATAGTAATTATAGTAATTGTAAAGTTCGTGATTGTATCCTGTTATACCTACGCATAATCCAGTAGTGAATGTCCTGGCAAACAACCCGTCCGACACAATACCGAAGAGTTGTACAGTCACCCGGTTCCCACGTGTCCAGGAGCGAGGTTTTAAAATATATATAAAAACCTTCGGCCCACTCTGTATTAATAAAACCCTTTAATAAAAGAACTCGATAGCTTTGCGATGCGCGGGCGACGCTTCGTGTAGTATAATTTAAAATTTAAGATGCTACGATATATATTCGTAAAACATATTATTACAGTGTGAAAGGTTTTTGTTTAATTCGTATGTTTGGGAATGAATTATTCTAATATTGCATTAAGAATGTTGTCAAAATGATAAATAAGATTATATCGTCGTTGTTTTAGTCCATAAACGCCCACAATAAGGCATAGGCCCCTATTATCATGCTATTATCGCCACGTTTGGCAGGCGAGTTGGCGATGGTCGTGTAGTGTTACAACTGAGACTTGCAATCGGTAGGTCGCGGGTTCGATTACCGCTATAAAATCTTATGTAATTAACACTTTACATAGTGGGCAGCACTGCGATCATGTATCACGTATATCCTCCATAGATATTTTTGAAAGAGCCTTATGCTTGTAGTGGGTGTCTATGGTCGGAGATTTTTTTTTTGGGATCGGACTATCACTGCTGCTCAAATGGCATTTAAAGGTTCCGTGAGTTTGAGATGGCAGGGCCTAGAAGGCACTCGGGTGCTCCTGAGGCCTTGGCACAGGCCTCTTAGATCGCTTCGGTGAACGTTCCATAGATTGACTAGGCCTAAGGGCCCCTACAAGGGGAAGTTGGCTTAAACTGTCACTTGTTGATAATATCCGCTTAGGATTCCGACACAAAGGTGCCTAAGAAAGCGAGAGGCGAATAAATAGTTACAAATGAAACATCTGCGATCTCCGGTTGTACTGTTGCCAGTTTAATACAAGATATATTCAAAAAATATCATTCCTCACACGTTTCGTAGGAGTAAAAAAAGGCTATAAAAATATATACCCCTCATCGAAGATAACACTTTATAATGACTCGGCTCAGCGCGGGCGGTTAGAACAAACAGAATCGTGCGTGCGCCATCTTTTTTTCCGTCCCGTTCAAACGGAAAGGGAAATTTATTTACGTCTCACTCGTGCGCGTGCGCAGCACTGTAACGAGAAAGAGACGGGAGAGGGACAGGCAGGTAGGTGCCGCGATGTCTGCCACTACCAGACACGGAGGCACCAGATATGGTATCCTGATACGGTTGCCACATTCTTTGTGGTGATTAATATCTTTTAAATAAAAAGTTTGGAACACATAAGCTAGGTCGATGTATGAAATAATATAGATATATTAAAAACGCTATAGGTTTTGTCACTATTATTTTAATTCGATTTTATTTTATATCAATAAATATAGAAAAGATGGCTTTTATACCCTTAGCACTATACTTATACCTACCTCTCTCTTGGCTCTAATTTGTAACACGTATATGTACATAGGCACCGACTCGAAAGATATCTATGCGGGAATATAATATAATCTTTACACTTGCAGGCCGGTTGGTATTCGCAGGTTGGTATTATGGTACGCAGAGGATGCTCCTGCTCCTCTTCAGGAAACTTGTTTTATGAACAATGGCAATCCTATATAATTAACGCACAAAGTGTGAATTATATGATTTTATGTTGGAAATCGAACCGTTGAGTTTCGTCTCAGTTTTCCACTAAGCTACCACTAGTAAAATATATACACTCACATGTAATGTCTGTGAATTATTATTTAATAAATTTAAAAAATATACCAAATATAATTTCGTAAATAAATGTTATTACACTGATAATTGCTCTATGTGTTCAATGTGATCGCCCAACAAAAATCGAGTTGGATGTGGGCGTCTGTGTTTATTGTGGTCTTTTCTCTGGTCAGGTCGCGTTTGGAACATTTGTAGGTGTAAAAAGGAGGATACCATTATAAGGCATTTCAACCTGATTGCATACAATTAATCAAAAGTAATCACAGTAAATGATCTAAAAAGAACTAAATAAATAAATAAACAAATTAGTTTAAAATTTATTGTTTCAAGTATTTCATACCTTTATCAGAAACCCGACTGGATATCAATGAGGCAATACAACACGTTAGGCGACAAATCTGAAGGAATTTTTTTTTTTTCAATTTAATAGTTCATAATTCCGCGAGCCCAGAGTCCAAAGAAGCTGTAAAAGCTATAAAGGTTAAAAGCTTCCAGTGCCAGTCTAATATATTCACTTTTTAAACATATCGCAGATTATATCACGACTATTTGTACACCAATTATGACAGTGGACATTTTTAAAAACAATTTCAGACACTTACTTAGGAGTAAAACCTTATTATTTACAATTGTCAAGGCTGGAAAACTAGATGACATTTATAATTTTAAAAAATGAGATGTCTATTCAAGCTGATTAGATAAAGGTTTAAAAGTTTTAAAGAGGTCAATGTATAGTTTATTTATCTGCAAAACGCTTATTATATAAAATGATAAGTCTGAAATGTGTTACATTTTTTTATTGATATGTCACAGGTTAATAACTCCCGAGTACAAAGTCCGGGTACGGATTGCAAACAGTAAGCAATTTTTAAATGCTTGTTCTTGCTATGTTATAATGACTGAATTGACAGCAAATGAGTTAGACCTCTTTGAAAGGTTTTACACCGAAAAGCAATAAGGTCTTTATTATTCTGTTATTTTTCCAAAAAAAATTGGGATTTAGGCTGACTTCAATTATGATAATTCAAAAAATATTAACTTCGCGTCGATAACTACGTTTAAAAATGTCAGTTGTGTGCCTCTTACCCGTGTTATGACAAATGAAAAAGAGCCAAAGCTGGGGTTGGAACAGGTTCGGTCGTTGTTCGTTCAATACGTGGGCGACCGTATTCGAGTTTCAAATGGAGGAAGTAGATTGTCGGACATTGACATCGTTAGAAAAATATATTTTGACAGCGTCTTAAATTGTATATATATATATATATATATATATATATATATATATATATATATATATCTACAAAACCGTAATACGACCAATATTGATGTATGGCTGTGAAGCTGGGACGCTAACTTTGAAAGAGGAACAAAATCAAGACGGATCTTGAAGGCTCCGAAAGAATGCCGAAATTGAGACTTTAGTAGCACAGCCAAATATCATTGGCGAATATAAAGCTCATCGAATCCGCTGGCTTGGTCACTTGGAGCGAATGGGATCGGATCGGAGCGTGAAGGTAACGTACCTGGTAAAACCGAGGGGTCGAAGACCAGTGGGTAGACCCAGGTATCGCTGGTTCGATCGCGTTGAGGCAGACTTGCGCGAATTGAATGTCAGCCAATGGTAGACGATGGCGCAAGATAGAGGAAAGTGGAAGTTTCTCGCTTCGGAGGCCAAGACCCACTTTGGGTCACTGAGCTAGCGGAGTAGTAGTATATATATAAATTTATACACATTGTCACAATATAACAGTGTTATAAGACTATACTGCTTTTTAAGTATATTATTTATCTCTAATAGATAGCGTTACTGAAGTTTCTGTGGAAATACTAGGTTACTAGAGTTAAGGTTTTCCGAAGTGGTAATGTTGGCAGGCAATATCAGAGGCTTTCTTGAGCGCCTTGTCAGAATGCTAAACGCGTGATAAGTATCCACCTAAGTGATCTAAGAAGTTTACTGCCTTTAAATTAAAGATAAAAAGATAAAATTCATTTTTTTAACATTGGAACTTTTAACAGAACTACTCTCAACTCATCAACCTATTAATTATTTATTTAATCCATTTTGTTTTTGACACTGCTTCGCAATGTCGTATAGTTGTGAAGAAGAAGCAGGAAGAAACTCCATAACAACACACCTTTTAATCAAGTTTAACAATATTGATTTACACATATAAACTTTATCAGATATAGCGTAAATGACTAATAAGTATTTTTCAATTTACTTTTAATACGCATTTTGAACTTCGTAAATGGTAGCCCAATGATGTGCGGTCGATTTGCGGAATTTTACTAAAAAATCTTCTTCCGTTTATTACAAATTAATTAAATTTAGTAGATTCAGTTTTTCACGGTGCATTGTAAATACACTATGGACGTTACCATTTTTTATCTAATAATGCATGTGGTATAATTGCCCGAACTGAAGTTCCCGAGACAGCTCTCGAACTATGTTACGTAAAGGCGGTTTAGACTAACCATTTTTGCTTCACTGCCTTAAGTCTGCAGACTATAAATAAGGCAACAGAGTACATACATACTAAAAAATCGTGATCTAAATAAATATGAGAAAAAATATGATTTGTGCGAATCAGTTTTTTTTTAATTTTATAGGCATTCGTATTTAGAACGAACGTAACACTATTTGGATAACACATATTACTTTGTCAGAGTCTTTGAGGTAAGTAATTACGAACCGTTAATAGTGCTGAGTTTCTAGTGGCTTTTCAAGTTCCTACAGATCGAAGGAACTTGATGCAGCCACTGCCAACCGGTCCTATTGGGAATCTATCCAGAAGTTCTATGTCCAGCTGTGAACATCCTACGGCTGAAATGATGATAATGAAACACTATTTGTCTATGAAAAAAAAATCTACAATGGCATTGGTTCTGCATTGTAAATTGCAGCGTATGAGTTGTTGATGTTTTAAAGTAGAACCATGGTACAGTCTGCTTCTTTTTAAATTATTTCTTTTTTTATGGACGTCTTCTGCAGGAGTGTAGGAGTGGTCGTAGTACTGTAGTGGTTGAAGTATTGGTAGTGGTTAAATTAGTCGACTTGGGTATTAGAGGGATGACCTGATTAGGGACTTGAACTTCCCTAGTCAGATAGGCAGGTTGCAGTCTGTCGACTGAGACAGTAGAGGGCTTGCCCCGTAATTCTATTGTGAAGAATTTTGGGTGCCTTTCTAAGACCTTGAAAGGTCCGGCATATGGGGGTTCGAGAGCACCACGTACATGATCTTGACGGAGAAAGACGTGATAAGTTGTACTAAGATCACGTGGTATGTAAAATGGCACTTTGTCTTGTTGCGTACTGGGTAACGTCAGCTGTAGTGTAGTCGTCCACCGGAGCGAGGAACTGGCCAGACAGTTGAAGTCTTCATATACCTGTCCGAAAGATCACGATGACCGATCTTGCGCAGCGACTTCCCGCGACCCTATGTCGTTGGTCCACTTAGTGGGAAACCTACCCACGTTGCTACCAGCTCGTGATCGCCACTTGAGAAACTTTCGGCCTCAATGGTAATCGGTTCCACGAGCTTGAGCGATCTATCACTACAATCATACCTAAACAGAAATTTTAATTCAAAATATCTTTATTCAAGTATACATTTAGCCGAAGTTTTGATTTCTCAATAAATTTTAACTCTACAAAGAGTCAGTGTAATAAGTTTGTAACCTACCATTGGATCGGAATGTTGATATGTTGAGAAGAGGAAGCTAAATCTCAACTTTGTACATGAAATTTAACAATGTTGTTAAAGCATTAGAGATGTAAAGAAAATTATTACATAGGTATTTTATTATTATGCATCCAATTTTCGAGTCAACCCACCTCAACTCTTAACCTCAGCAAATTACGTCCGGTCACGTGGGCGCAGTTAAACTGTGTTACTTACGGTACGATTCTCAAAAACGGGAATCCCCCGCGCGTCCGAGGCCGGACAGCGAAGCCGCCGACTGCGCTAACATTCAAGTGCACTTCGTACAAGGGAGCCATTTTGTTCCGAAAATACTCTATGATTTTCCATAGAGCGACATCAAAAGGGATTTGTATGGGAGGGCCCACTTCTGTGCCACTCTGCGCTTGGCTTTGACTCTTTGCACTTAAATTTATCGAACTGTTTTTGAGGTTCGCTTCTACCGTATTAATGACGTCTTTTTCACCTTTGATTGTTTTTCTATTGACGATTATTAAAAAAGTTTTTACTTTCTAAGCATAAACATACTTATTTAAGTATCGATATGACAATATTAGTTGAAAATTGACACACACATCATGTCACACTCGCCATAACAAACTTATAATAAATCCTATAGTAATATGAACCATTTTTACAGATTATAAAGCTCAAAAATGAATTGTTTTCTACTATATTCCGAATATTGTAAAAGTATCAATAAAAAACTCTGAGTTTGTAATGGGATGTATACCGATCAAGGTGCGTTTGGAACCCTTGTACCTTCAAGGTGGAGTCAATTTTTGTTTTGCACATAGTTTTAGTTCATATCCAATCATTTTCTTCCGGAATTTCTATCATAGTGTATGCACTTACTTTTATAAAGTAGCCATATGTAAACATATCTTTACCTTACAATATTACTTTACTCTCATATTAAATTGAATTCTTTCGACAATCTGCTCGTAACATACATAAGTGATACGATAAATTATTTGAAGTGGATATTAATACACTTTTAAAAAGTAGCCATATGTAAACACATCTTTACATTTCAATATTATTATAATTGAATATCAAATTGAATTTTTCCGACAATCTTCTCGTAGCATACATAAGTGATTACGATAAATGATTCTAAGTAGACATCAATACGTTTTTAAAAAGTAGTCATATGTAAACACATCTTTACCTTGGAATATTATATATAATTAAATTTCAAATTGAATTTTTCCGGCATTCTTCTCATAGTGTACATAAGCGATCGCAATAAATGATTCTAAGTAGATATCAATACCCTTTTATAAAGTAGTCAAATGTAAACACATTTTTATATTAAAATATTATTTTAATTTAATATCAAACAGCAACAGGTGATTTATATTCATCGTTAATCCATATTATAATACACATAATTACTACTGAGCAGTGATAGCTTAGCGGCAGAGGACTGAGACACGCGATCGTAGGTCGCGAGTTCGATTCTCGACATTTTATGATTCACATTTCGTGCATTAAATATACAGGATTGCCTCTGCTCACAGACATGTTTTCAGAGGATGGGCATTGGTCTCTTATTGGTCTTAAAGATATATAGATATCTTTAAGAGAGACCTTTGATCTTTAAGGAGGGTATATTTATGGGGATATATTTATTATCACCACGTTTGACAGTTTGGCGATCACAGTGTGGTATTTAATCACGCTAAGGACGCTGCTGCCTTTTATTTACAAATTTTTATCTGAGAAGTGCTAATCCCACATAATAAAATGAATAAAGCGTGAACTATGTAACATTTGTTTCCCAAGATTCAAACCCGTGGCCGGCGATAGCAAGTCTCGGTATATTCCCCTGGACTACCACTGTGCAATTAAAAAAGTACTTGATGTTAACTCTATCAAACAAATCAAATTAGGAATGCATTGACCCCGCGACCTCTACCGTATGCCACTGTTTGCCTTCACTAATTTGAACAAATGTCTCTATTTGTAACAGGGACAGTTGACGTGATATACGTGTGTAGAGTGCTATCTTAGTACTACTTGGTTTAAGTTAAAGTTTATGGAAAGAAAAGGACCAATATTTAGCCACTTCCGCAAATAAAAAAAAATAGCGGAAGTGGCTAAATATTGGTCCTTTTCTTACTTAGGATGGACTTCCGCGAGGTATCGCCTGATTTCATTAAAGTTTATGGTGTTAACCCAAGGGCTTTTACAGCTTCATCGAAACTGAGTTCACAGAGAGGAAGGGTCCGTGAACTTAAAAATAAAATAGGTAGACAGACATATTCCAGTTGTTCGATGATGTTCGCACGTAGTAAACCGCTCTACCGGAGTAGAGCTGTGTAGTGTTGATGTTGTGTATGCCGTTTGGGATGGCAGCGTGGACGAAGGCGAGCCAAAGATGGATTCGGATCCAACCTTGGTTCACCCATGCTGTTCGTAGTTAAGAAGCGTTCCTAAGAACAGTAAGATACTTTAATGATAGTACGCAATTTATAGCAAGATCCATTTTTTTAATGGTCCCCGCTATTGGAAGTCTCTCGTACCCCCTATCTGGTGTGGGACAGGGACTTTTGTTTTCATTTAATTATTATTTTTAATTTTTCACAATCTTTTTATTTATTTTCGCTCTCTTCATTTGTGCATCCTATGTTCTTTCATTCGGTGTTCATTCCACATTTCTTCTTTCATTCTCTTTCGCTCTGTGACCTTCCATTCCTCTCTCATTATACAATAGTATTTTATTTATTTTATTTCTGTTATTTACATACTTTTGTTTTACATTTATTTCACTTAAGCTGTATAATTCTATTTATTTACAATTTACTAAAAGTTGTTACCATTATTACTTATTTTTTATTTACATTTTTACTAATATTATTTAGCTTTGGTTTTTTTGAGTTGCTTTTTTAATTATTTCTCTACAGTAAGATAGGAAGTCATATTTTGTCAATTTTTCTTTTATCAGGTAGGCTATGGTTTCCTCGCAAGATGCATATTAGATACTTAAGAACAGATGCACTAACACTAGTTTATACTAGAATTATTTTTATAGAACACAGCTGCCCAAATGGCACTTGCAGATTCCTTGCAGTATGAGGTAGCAGGACATAGAGTGCGTCTACCCTTAGAACTCCTTTAAGGTAGTGAAGCTCGATCCCTCCCAGGAGAGCCTCGACCCAGGCTGTTATATGTTATTATTTTAGTTATTTGAATGACTAAACGCAAGGGTACCTACAAATCTAGAACTATCACACACTATTATGACACTTATTGATTTATCTATTAGTCTGAAATACTTTTTAATTATTGTAAATTAACAGCTGTCACCTAAATACTTAACAATTTATTGTTAATATTATATTATTGAGAGTGGACTACTATAAATAAATTGCTTGTTGGTGGGCATATATAAAAACGCACTGATAGCAGATGGAATAGTTTTCACGTTCATCTTAAAGGAAGTTGTTACACTGTTAGTCTAATATAAGAAAATTCTACGAAACTGACATATAATATATCATATAGTTTTAAAAAAATATGATGTGGCTATGTATCAGATGTATGTGTCGTATCGTTATCAAGTCTTCTTTAAGAATGACGATTCTATCGCGCGGTGCCGCTTTTATACGCTCATTAACAACTAGCGCCATCTATCCACCCCGGCAGAAACTAAAGAGTTTCGACATTATTTTATATATTTGTCTTATGTTGCAGGGGTCGAACTGTACGATGCTATTTTAATGTATGTCTATTTAACTAATTTACATTTCCCGTCGCTTCCGCAACAAAAGATACAAGAAACACGTTCTATGTATCTATATGAAGTCTATTGTTGCAAGAAAACTTTTACGTCAAATTATTTTCGTGTTCTTAGATACATAGAAATTTGTATAGTGCACGGCGATAAATATGCTCATCGACCTTTGGAAAGAGACAATCGGCTAATTTCGGCTCCATAGAACATTATCTCTGCCCCACACTACCTGTGTAACGATTTGTCAGTCGTGCGAACTGTTTTGCATGAAGTCTCGACAAATATATGAAATAGATAAAATAAAACACAGTTTTTTTTAATTTTATCCGTAAAGATATTAAAAGTCATGTTTATGTTAACGTTTTATTACATTTTAAATCTCCATAAGTCATAGAGTGACGCAAAATGCATCCATTAAAGTGTCGATTGCTGCGAGTGTCGCGCTTGTGTGCGGCGGCCGCGAGCCATGAATGGAACGCATCCTTTGGCCGCAATGATGTCTGGCCAGACACTCTGGAACCGTCCATTCATCCCTAACAAATAGCCGAAAAACTCGCATTATTTATTGTCGCCGCATCTAGAGATGTGCTTCGACATAAAAATAAACATACACAGAATGATTAGTCATAGGTGTAAAAGTTATATTTGCTGTCAATTTATATATGGTACACAATATACAAATATCAATTATCTTAGAAATTATAAACAACGTAATGACAATTTAGTAAAAACGTTTATGAATCTCAGATTACTGTTTATTAATGTTTATTAATATTTACTATCTGTCCGTATAGATTTTGTGTGACCTGAAGTTATTTGAAGGTTTTTCTTCGTATAGTGTGGTATTATTATAGTACGCAGGGAACCCTGCTGCCCATTCTCTTGAAACGTGTGTGTGCAGGCATTCCTATATAATTAAAGCACAAAGTGAGAAATGTGCAAGTTCGTTAGAAAATCGAAGCCGCAACCTACAATCGCAAGTAGTATTTATTGTAATTTTTCCATTTTATCTAATTATGTTACTGGATTTTCTTTATTATTTACAGATATTTATTAGTTATTTTATTACAGAGAGAGAGAGAGAGAGAGAGAGAGAGAAAGCGGGTATAAATTCATTGTTACATTTGTATTCTAGAATGAGTCTTTTATTTACATTTTTTTTTTGAATTGGTGTGTTTGATCGCTTTAAAAGCGATATAGAATGAACGTAATCGACAATAATTGACAAACTATATTATAGGTTATAAATAATAATATTAATGTACAACATCAATTACAATTATTATCGAAAATAAATAATATGTAACATATAAATAAAAAAACAAATCGATAAAGTTTGTATGGTCACATCACTATTTCCCAGTCCGACCCCGATATATTAAAATACAAACATGAACAATGACATTTCATTGTTGAAAGAAGAAAAAAAAGTATTAAGAAATTTATAATATCCACCTCCGCGCACAATAGGCAGAGGCGGTAAGGGTTTTCTAAAAAAACCATCAATGGATGCAAATGACGACGACGAATCGTTTTCTACGAAATATTTCATACACGGATCGAGATTTGAAAGGTAAGTTGGTGTAAAATGTTCGTACTGTACGGGAAGGATTAATGGCGCATAATGAAATTTGGTTTTTGACTTCAAGTTGCCGATCCCATAGGCTATGTTAGACTTTCGTTCGTTATATCATTCATGTTTCGTTACTTAGATATCGTTGGCATAGCCCTTCCCATGTTTCGTTGTGCAACTAAGGCCTTGCATGATAAAAGAAATTACGTAGGAGTGTATTGTAATACCGTAAACACGCGCGACTCGGAAGATTCACTGAGTAAATTTAAACTCGCTAAGAGTTCCCCGTGCATTTGCGACCCTGCGGTGGACTAGACCGTAGGCTGTATTGACTGACAATTTCGATTGCAGGAGAGAACAGACGAGGTAAACATTGCCAAGCTAGAGGAATAAGAAAGTCGCGAAATCGTCTTGGAGTATTGTAAAACGATAGTAAGGTAATTAATGACAATATATATATACGTATATAAATACTGTCATTATTTTTTCTTTACGAATCTTTCGCACAATTAAAATCACATTGTCGGAATCGAATCTTGGATCGACGATTCTAAGTCAAATGCTTTAATAACTACGCCGCTACTGTCTTTGTGAAATGTATCCAATTGAATGCTACCGAATTGAAAATGCATCAAGAACGAAGTTCCCTGAACGATATACACCGAGCGGGTAGGCGTCCAAAAGATGCCATTGTCGTGTCTCCCATTGTACAAGAGATGAGTTCGGGAATTAAAATTAAATGGAAATATCAAATGAAACTCGTACAAGAGGCGTTCTGACGATAATGCCACTTAGAATTGTAACGGAATGGTTCGTTTTAGTGTATACCGACACGCCAAATCAAACTAAACTCTATAGACCTAAATAAAAGGTTTAAATTCAAAATCTTAGAAGTCAGAATGATAAATGTTCAATTAGAAACGTAAGTGATGGAAACACTTGGGTGGTCCAATTAATGAAGTTGCAGTAGATATTTGTAATGTAGCATAAAAACACAGTAATCCCCCCTATAGCGCGGTACTTTTATAACGCTTTTTAATATTATACGATTTCATGTAACTAATATAAAGGATGTAACAGTAACTGTGAATCAAACGTTACCCAGGGGTGGGGAACCTCGTTATGAATCTATTTCAGCCCCATGTATATTTATCGATTTTTAATATTCGTGATTTATGATTTTTTTGAAAAAGTTTTTTCAAATTTCCTCAAAGAACTTTATTAGAACAGTGTCGTCTGTATAAGTCTACGCTCGTGATTTTTTTTTATTTCAATCGAGCTGAATAATAGGCATTCTATATCATGTAACCACAGATAATCATTAAAGGCTTTTACGGTCTAGAAGAGGTAGTTCTTTTATCTGTCTTTACTGCAAAACTTTTAGGTTTTAAGAATTCCATGAAAATTTATTTTGTTAAGAGAACATTCAATAGTTTTCTTCTTTTTCTTTTGAGCCTTCAGACGCCACTACAAGGCATAGATCTCCTTAAAGATCGTCACGATGACCGGTTTTACGATGTCAATTTCTAGCGTGAATTATTACGTTGTTGGTCTACCTTGTAGAGAATCTGCCCATGCGCATGTACCGTCTCGTGGTCACCATTTCAGATTCTTTCAGCCCGAATGGCTCCTATATTAATGTTAAATAATTTCTCTCATATTCATTTCATTCAGATAAATCATTTATAAGATTGAATGTATACATCAAAATGGATTTGTACGTGGCACTCTCACGGGCAGATAATTGGAGCCAGCGGGCGCCGGGCTAATCCCGGATTCGATTCTCGTGGCATAATGTCGTGTGTACCCATTGTTGTGGGTTTAATCAATTAATTTTATCGTCCTCCTAGCAACAGGGATAATGCGCTCGACTTGTTTCAAATGCGCGCAAGTGATCCAGCCGTTCGAGCACGAGATTACAGGGGATTCCCCATCGGATCGGTCGCGAAACTCATTGTCATTGTTTCTATAATTTCGTAAAAAATGTTATCGTTATATGTTTCATAAATCTGTTATAATTTTTCTATTTAATTTTACTTGTAACATATCGTTATGGGAACTCATGTTTCTTCTCAAGGTACAAATTTCCAATCATTATTCGGATCTAAGGGTCCTAAAATTGAATCAATATGTGTGGATTTGTGCATGAATTTTTGTGAATGTAATAGAATAATCACTGCTTGTATACGATAAAGTTAATTGCACCGGTGTGTTGCAAGCGAACCATTTATTCTTACGTCATATAAATACATTTAAAAAACTTTTAAGTTAAACGGTTTTTTGATACCCATATTGTGGTGGTTGTGAAAAAATATGTACCTAGTCCTCCATATTGGAATGGCGTCCATCTTGAATTATAAATTTTGATATAATCATCGTGTTTTACTAGTGTAGCCAGTTTCATTTGATACCCATATTGAAGGGGTTAAGGAAAAATACGTAATCCGCCATTTTGTATCGGCGGCCATCTTAGATTTATAATGTTATTGATTTTATTATACTGTATTGTCATCTAAATTAAATGTGTGTACCAAATTTCAGATCAATCTGACAACGGGAAGGTGCTTAAATTTTAATTTCTAATTTTGACCCAAATAGACAAATTCCGTACGGGTCGAACTAAATAAAAACGTTTAAAAATAACAAAGATATGTGTATTAGACGCTGAAGGCGGTCCTGATAGTTGGCTTCTAGTTTTGCTGAAAATTCAAAATATCTTTATTCATATAAGCATTAACATGCGCTTGTGAATCGTCGATTATTGTAACATTATAAGTAGTAAGTTACCACCGTCTCGGAACGCCGATCTGTTATACCGGCAAGAAACTCAATAGTTACTCTTTTAAATGAAATTTAACAATTTTTTATATGTGCATTATTATTTTAATAATGTATATGAGTCAACAAACAAGGTTTTCACACATTTCGATCAACCAAAGACACTTGAATCCTATAATAGTATTAATTTAATAATATACTTTTAATTTTAGATTTAAAACTCTGAAACGGTAGGTCTAAGATATATCATGGAAATTTATTATATGTGCTTACACCCATGAAGGGTTTGTTAATTTTTTTGATGAGGAAATTAAGGCGGTACTATATTTTTAATTTTTTGTATTTATCATGTGTCTGTCACTATTTTTAGCAAATGATTTTAAATAAAGGCGCATAATTAATATGTTATTAATTATTTATTGAGAAGCTATTGTTAGAAAGCTAATCCCTTTAAAAATCTCTCAGGGAATTTCTAGTTTTTAGGTTATAAATACCCATTGATAAATAAACTCCTAGGGCATTAAGTTCAGTGCTTTTGGCAGGTTATAATTTTTTTTTATGTAGCCTTTTCCTATGCTATGCTAAAAAGTATAAACGTTATATATTAACCTGTCAGAAAAAAAACTATGTACACAACATTAAAATTACTACACTTCTACTATACTATAGAATTACTACGTTTTTTACGTAACTTGTTTGTTTATTTATTAAGTTTAAATTTGATTGATGATTATATAAGAGGTATATATGTGATGATGGGATGATATATGATGATTATATAAGATAAGGAGATCTTATAAGACAGAATACCTTCTGTCGGGACAACTGGTGACTTATAACACTTGATAATATTAATTACTTGAGAAAATCAGGATATATATGATGATTTTTTATTCATAAATGTTCCTAAATAAACATAATTTTTCCAATGTTCGTGTCGATAGACGCCCACTAGAAGTTATAGCCCATCTATCGTAATAAATACACCAACCAAAAAATGTAGTAATAAATATAATAAATGAAGCTAATTTACAAATGATTTGTTCAAGAATTCTCAACATTCACCAGCACAAACGCGTCGGTAGCTCAAAGCGGGATCCGTTCTACGGATTTCTCAAAGATCCTAATCCCACTTAAGACGTTTTCACACAACAATACACAGTTTACCCCTCAGCCGACACAAAGATAGAATGCGGTAACAATGAAAAAGATACTAAAGTGGTTAATCAAATGGTAGATGAGTATGAAGATAAGTCCGGTGCCGTACTGTCTGGAGAAACACAGCCTCCAGCTAGCCTTACAGAGGCATTTGAATCTCGATCCACTGGAAGTAACAAGTCAATTGTTTGCCTTTCCGGCTTAATCTTTGAAGCTGATCGTGCCATGAATGACCAATACGTAAGTATCCTTGTGTAATTCATTACTACGAATGAAATGAATAAAAACCTAACGGGTTCATAATACAGAGAACAGATGCGATTTGTAATGGAAAATCTATGAATGGATACGTTGATAATTAAGCTAGCAGGCAGCTGTTTATATGGTTACCATTATATCTTAAAAATAACTTAGCTTAACATCGCCGGGTGTTAAGTACAGAACATGATTTTAAACATGACAATAGCTTCGTTAGAAATTTGTTCTATACTATTGTAAAAATAGATACGTATGGTATGTTATTAATTAATAAAAATAATTTGAAGTCTTGCAATATTGAGATTCCTATCTATTTTTGGGTAAACGGTAGAAGTATAAATTTTATACTGCTTGAATTTTATTTCCCTTGCTATGAACAAGATATGAAATTTATTAACTGGCTTCCAAAGTAGCAATGATGAGATATTTAAAATTAGAAGGTGAAGGCAAATGCATTTCATAAACATGTTAAGCTTCCGTTTCCAAGTTGTCTACCTCAAACTCAGTGGTCTTTACACTCCCAAAGTGAATCTAAAGTTATGTCTCTCTTTAAGCTACTATTAAGAATTGTAGCAATTGTTATTATATCATGTTTAATGTACAGATGGCTGTTATTATCTTAGATTTATCAAGAAGAGAACTTGATCAGAAGACGCTAGGTATAGGCTCCTTTACACCAGTGCTATGATTTAAATAATGATGATGAAATTTAAAGACATAAAAGCAATGAATATCGTTAAAGAAATCTGTACGATTCAGTTGAAAATTAGTTCACAATGCAATGTTAATCTAACAAAAGTAGGGAAAAAAAACCGCACACCGTCTTTCCCAGTTCCCGTTCTTGTTTTCGTGAATGAGGCCGGGGAACAAAGCTTGGATTACCGAGATGCTGGAGTATCCACATTTCTCCGCGACAATGGGCCTGTATCAATGAAATTTCTTAGCGAACAGCAATATAATAGAGCGGCATTCACAACGGAACGCACCGTACTAATTCCACTGTTGTAAATATTTGCGAACTATACTAAATCTCAATGTCGGCGTTGTATGAAACTGTACTGGTCAATGTTACGTGTAATCTTTTCAATGTTATGTGCATATTTAAAATACATAATGTATATTTATTTATAAAAAAAAATCTCTGTTTTAAATACAGTGATATACAGTGTTTTCACAAGCATTGACATGTTTTTGCTTATTTTAAAACACTTATCTAAAAGCACTATGTATAAATCATATAAAAAAGGTAAAAATGGTGGTTTTTGTCGCAATTATCTAGTTCACAGATCCTTTCGCTCCATGAACTTAGTACCGATGAACCTGTAAAAGCCTTAGGGCTAACAGCATTAACATCTTCAGAAACAATACTCTTGTCGCAAACGACAAAGACAATCCTTTTTTATTAAATAATTAATTTACAAATGTCTTTATCGTAATAGTTCAGAATTGTATATATAACTATTGTATTGTATGTACTCTAAAATTTAGCAATGTGCTTATTAGCAAAATCCGTGCTTAGTACATTTTTTGTACTTACAAATACATAAATTTATATAAGAAGCGATACAGAGGTTGCAGTAGCACTATAAACAGGAGAGATATTTTTAAAGCTGCAGCTTTGACTAAATTAGATACCATTTTGGGATATTACTAATTTCTTACATCGGTTAGACGAAGGATCCGAGGAAGGGTTATGTGCAAGACCGCCCAAGAGCACCTTGACTTGGGCTGTTACATGAAATACTTGACTTTATTAAAAAATTAATTAAAATTAGATTAATGCATAACTTACGTTGTCTTTTCAGTTAATAGACGCACACTGTTGGGCGTAAGCCTCTCCCAAATATATCTAAGGAGATATCAAATAATCGCCACGTTTGGCAGGCGAGCTGGCGATTGTATTGTGGTATAATGGTAAGTAGAGGGCGCTACTGTTCGTCCCTTAGAAACTTGTTTGTAAGCAGTGGCATTCCTATATAATTTATCCACAAAGTGGACTTATATAAGATTTCCATGTCCAACGATAAAAATGGTGTTCAAATTTTCAAATCAAAATCTGTTTTTTAAATCCTAGACAATTTTTTTCTTATTTATAATTTATATTCTGTCTCCACAGAATTAAAATACACATTGTTTTGTAATTGAATTATCAATGCTACTTGCGATATTTTCTTTTATAATATTTTTTGGAGAACATAAAAATTTAAAAAAGGCGACTTAACCTAACATTCATGTGGTGACTGCTTCGTAGTTTTGAAGAATAACTCCGCGTGCGTTCATAGAGTAACAATTGCGTACTAAATTGACCGATATAGAAATCTACGTCTCGATAAATAGCGATGATATGAAACATCTCATGGGAATTAAAGCTCTAGGGTTACGTCATTTGGGTTGAGAATGTATTAATTGATTGGACTATATGTTAGGGGTAGATGTAAACAATTAAAATTGTAACACGTCTGTTAGGTGATACAATGTTACAATGCGCGAGTGTGGACACAAAGACGAGGGCGGCCGGATGCGTGCGGTGTTCATTATACGTAGCACTGGAAGCTGCGAGAAATAATAGCTGTAGAGACAGTTTCGGATTCCAATAAATCGTTTACGTGGGTGGAACAGCGGCGGGGGTAGAGTGGATATTACATCTAAAACTTTTTTTAAACTGATTTGCATTTAAAAAAATATTTATTTATTACATTAATACACGATAAAACAAACATACTTGATTGTTAATTTAGAATTAAAATTACGTATATGGTTAAACTATGAAACGTCTCGTTCAATATTTAGTGCAATATAAGGCAATAAGACGAGGTATCTATTTAAGGCCTCATTGGAAATCTTACAGTGACACTATTAGCCATGGAGTGAACTTTGTACAGGATTATTCTACAAAATTGAATCAGGTATAATGAAATCTCATGAAAAATTATAGTAACTGAGGTAGCCTAGCGGACTGGTGGGTTGAAGTGCTAATAGGCAGGTAAAACAGCACGCAGAATATATGGTTGTAGATGCCTTGTGATTTTGGAGCGAAGAGCTCGGACCGATGGGCGTCGCGAAAGATCTCTGTCCACAGGGGGAATATATTATTTGAGGCCGTCAGAAGACGCTGAATACAGGCCGCTTTCCTTAGAGTTTATTGTAAATATATACAACACGTCCATTATAATGATGTTGATTTTTATTGAAGTGTCGTTAACAAATTTTATTTTTCCTTAAATAACTAATATGTATTTTCACTTTAAATTTATTTTCCGATGTTATAAATGCCATCTGTATTAAAGTTTTTATTGTTATTACTAAAAAAAAAATGACGGTCTTATAAATAACGCCTACTGCATTCATTTCTTGTTCCACATGCAGAGCGCGCACGGAAGACGTTTATAATTTCATAATATTAAAATGTTTCGCATTGATCTGCGCCAACATTTCATGCGAACAATCCAACAATGGGTGTAGCTAACAATGACACTAGCAAACACACGAAATGCCATTTGCACCTACCGATGTAAAATGCATCAATCGTACACTCATGTAATACGATTATATTTCTTAACTTGTATGTTTTAAAGTCTATTCTAGTTGTGACAATTAAATGACGGTTAATGCTTTTTGTTATTAAAGAGTGTCATTGTAAGTAAGCAAAGTACTATTGTGTTAGATAAAAGAAAAGCTAAGGATGGGCGCATTGTCGTCCATTGTGGCGGGTGTGCGAGGACAATGACGGGATCGCGTTTAGAATTTTTGGACAATTTCTGGCAGTTTTTGCGACGCGCTGCACCTTGTTCACAGAGACGTACTCACGTTGTAAAGCATAATACACTTTCGTAAATTTTAACTTTAAGAACTTTACATATATGGAGAGAGAATATAATTAAAAGAAAATATTAAACGTGTAAATATATAGCTATTATTATTATACTATTATTGCACTCTGTGTTTGGCACTAATCGGTGTAACATAACTCCTGAATATGCCCCGTGGAGGGGTAAAACACGTGTAGAATAATTTGGCGGTGGCGGTTGTGTGATTCGCATCGTTTGCCGCATATTTATCAGCGAGCTGGCGGGCGGTGCACTTTGTTGCACGACTACCACTGCATGTGCGGAAGTGGGTAAATATTGGTCCTTTTCTTACTTAGGATGGTCTTCCGCGAGGTAACGCCTGATTCCATTAAAATATATAGCTCATTTGGCGTCAAATAAATTATTACAGAAGTAATAAATATTGAAATGATTATAGTGTAAGAAAAATCGTTTTACAAATTCGGATTAAAACATATTGATTTTAACTATTGTTCACTATCTGCCACTGCCCCAAGTCGAACAGTCCTTGTGGAGGGAAACATCCATAACCGACAACCGGAAAGCGACAGAAAAAAATCAAGAACATATTCGAATGGAAAAGAGATTTAGGAAAATTAAATAAACATATACATATGGTTTATCAGGTTAAGTTAAACTTAATAAAGGCTTTATATTAATATCATTATTATCTGTCACTGTAGACTTTAACGCTAGAATTTGATCATCTGTCGCCGTCTAATAATAATAATAATTCTTCTTATCAGCTGATAGACGCCCACTGCAAGCTATGGACCTTCACGAAAGATCGCCACGATGACCTGTTCTACTCTGGCCGCATCCAGGAACTTCCCATCACCTTAACTATGTTGTCAGTTCACTTAGTGGAAAGCCTACTCATCTCACATTTTACAGCCTCGTTATTGCCTTTCGGACCTAACACATTTTTCTGAGAGATGACCTTATACTGAGTGATTAGAAATATCTGTAAAAGTTTTTTCTGACAAATAAACTATGTGTTCATCCCTTTATAAATTCTACATATATAATCACTAACCCCGTATATCCTTGACAGTTTTAGACTACCGTTTTATTGACTTTATTATTTATTAGTGTTAATATTAATTGTATTCAGCGAATACAGCATTGTTTTTTTAGCGTTACCATGATTTAACTTTAATGTTTAACTTGTAATTGACTGATTAATCATTGATTACGTATGTAATCCTGGTGTGGTAGTTACTTTTGTACTGTTATAGGATGTTATCACAAAAGAAGTCAATTCAATTCTGGTTAGTATCAAACTGGAATTTACTGCCATTCTTCTCTTGGCGAACAATATTCATCACTGCAACTTAAAGTTTTTATTAAATATATAATAAAATTAATTTGCTGTGAACTAAATGCGGCCCTGTGCAAATTAGTATCACGAACAGGGTGGTATAATTTTCCGAAAGCTACTTGTCGCATGACAATGGGACGACTCATGATGCACGAAACATTCGCCCGCCGGACCAGCGATCCCAAATTACCCGAATCAGTGATTTGATTTGTGAATGAAATGCACGCGGTGTTCTTATTTCTCCTTCATTCATTATGTATACTCTTACTTCTTTTATACAGAGATGTAATAAGAAACAAAAAGATTTATCTACGGTTATGTACAGTTTTAAAGATCTATTTAGATCATGGAAAAAGTCACGTAATAAGACTCAATATTGACGAAACTAAATGCACAAAATGATTTACAATTTTAAGGAAATCCTTTAAATAATAAATTAACACAAATTGAACGGTTTGATGGACAACGGCTAGGTTGTTCGTATTGTTCGACGATGAAGGCGGCGACCAAACAGACAGCACATGTGCATTGCTTTAGGTTATAGTGTGGTGTAGGTGATAAGATGCCGCGGTTTCAGGAGCGGTTATAAATCGCTTTTTTAATTTATTGTACTTATTACATTACTTATACGACTTAGTATATATATAATATGTGACTTCGATCAATTTCGACAGAGGCTGTGATGAAATTAAAAAAATAAAACATTTCTTTAAAAAGGCTTTTCGTTACGATGGGGTAATAATTACACTGATATAACTTATTCGTGTAGTAATAGCTAAAATGCGGAAAAGTTACAGGCCTGTCCTCTCCTGTCGTCTCCTGCCCTGTTCTGTTCAATTCAGCAGTAGACGACTTACGGCTTTAATGATGATGATAATTTCGACTAATCTCCTTTATTACCGCCCCATTAGAAGTTTTTTACTTATCGCAGTTCAATCAAAAAATAACTTTAACCTATTGTAGAGTAATTAGTTTGTTACGAATTAAATCAATGTCTTTGTGAAAAAATTTCAGATTCCGTTTTGCGGTAAATATTTTGGCTGCTAATTCCATCATCAGTATTAAAGATATAATATATACATGTATTCAAGCACTGTTATAAAATGAAGTAACATATAGTAAGCAATAGTTGATTTTTAAATATAATAAACCGAATTTTAATAACGACTTTTAGTACTATATAATCATTACGGTATTAATTATTTCTAAAACTTTTGATTCTTATAAGACATGATGATGATGATGAATGATTTATAAGACACTATAAAGCTTTTACCACTATAATCAATCAGCGTGTATAAAAACCGCTAACCTCTTATAACTTGACTCACGTAACACTACAGTTTTCAGTGTAATTTGCAAATATAATAAACAATAGCGTGTTCCTTTTGTCTCATGAATCGCCATATGTTTCCCTTTGTAAATATAATTTCGCCCTCAGGGTTTGCTTGCTATATCATCTTCCGAATTGTGAATACAATATAAAAACGACATACTTTTTTTCCATTACCAGTTTAAAGAATACAATAATGTTTATTTGTCTTGGTACTATAAGATAATGCGATGTAAAGAGGTTTTATATATGGAAATGATTTGATTCTCTGTTTCATAAGATCTGTCTGTATAAAAATCGATTATGTATTGCGATTTAAATCATAATTGACAATTTAATAAAAGTAAAAATACAATGTAAACTTTATTCTACCCTGAATGCTGCTTCTGATTGAAGATATAATAAGCACCTATGAGAAACGGTATAGAATCCCTGAGGATATAGCAATGATGGTTGCTAGATCATCCTCATTGATAATTTAAAAAAAATTGAATCTTTATTAGCACTCACTGTTCCCTGAAAAAATAGTACATGAAGATCACACAACTAAATTAAACAAGTATTAAGACATAGTCAACGAAATAACAAGAAATAAATTAATAATTAATTTGTATGCAGTGGAGGTAGGAGCGATAGGTAAAAAGGCTTTCTTTTTTACTTGCTAAAGGATTTAGACTGGTTAAGAGCTTAGATAGGCTCCATCTTTTTCCTCGACGTTTTAGTCCACCCGCCTTCTACAAGACTTGCCTCCCGCAAAGATATACATGGGGGTAAATACTATAATCACTACACTTAGCAGGCAAATATATAACTTAGCAATTGTATTATAAAACGATAATACTTATAACATAAAACTTGCAAAATAAGCCTCCTTGCAACGTATTAGCACCAATGATGGACGACGACAACCTTCGCCCATCATTGCGTTTGCTCGTAGGGTGGTGAGAAATTATGTTCATAAAATATAAGCAGTGGTAGCTCAGCGATAGAGGACTAAGACTTGCAATAGCAGGTTGTGGGTTCAATTCTCGATACACAGTCTTATATCATTCACACTTTGTACATTAATTACATATATCGGATTGCCACATAAACAAGTTTCCTGGGGATGGACAGTAGCGTCCTCTGCGTACCATAATACCACACTGCGATCGTCAACCCGCCTGCTAAGCGTAAAAATAATGGTATATACCCATAAAATTTTTGGGGGAGGCCTTCATCTTTCAGGGGACGTCAGAAAAAGAACACTAAAAATAAAGTTATTTATTTTCATTGTAATTTTTAATCTGAATTTTTATTTGCATAATATTATCTGACATTTTTATAGGAATTGACAAGGTGTTTTTTAAGTTATCTGGTATTATTTTCACTTCATGTTAACTTACCTCTGTTGTAATGAAAATATAAACTGGCGTAGAAATCAGGGAGGAGACAATACCCTCCCTGATAGGCGGGAAATCAACCATCATTCAATTCCTCGACTATTGCAAAAAAGTCATAAAACACGCAATAGAGAAAAACAAAAGCTAGGTAATAAACAAAAACAAAAGATATGTAATAATAAATAATATTAACTGTATAAATATAAAGATAAAATATAAAGATATGTAATAATAAATAACATTAACTGTATAAATATAAAGATAAAGAAAAAGACAAATGTGATAAAATGTACCTAGAAATTAAGAAAATGTAAAAATAAAAGAGGATGAAAGAATGGAAAAATAGAGAAAAAGAGTAAGAAAGAAGAAATGTAGCATGACGGATAGAACGGACCGAAAGATTATGTAAAGAATGAAAGAAAAGAGATTGAAAATAAAAAAAATGTATGTGAATAAATAATATACTAAAAAAGTCCCTATCCCACAAACTAATAGGGGTACGATAGGCCCCCAATAGCGGGGGTCATGAAAAAAATGAAAATATAAAAAAAATTGCCGACTTAATGTAATTATACTTAAGTTTTATGGTCGATATAAACCTATACGTTGTTATTTATATAGATATAAGTAACCGTGTTCGCCCGAGGCGCAGGTTAGGTTTATAAATACATCGCAAATGAGGCTCGTTGGGTCTCGATAATCCTGATTTACAGCACCCGACACCTGGGCAGGAATACCGCTCGACATATTACGACCGGAATAAAAATGACTTCAAGTCGAACTAGTGACTACACTTTAAACTTGCTTGCTTTCTAACGATTTATATAGATTTAATGCGTAATATATTTAAAAATAAACCATAAAGTACATATATTTTTTTAATATTAAATATATGTAGAATAATACGTAATGTCTCTTTTTATTTATTAATATCTATATTCCATACAAATTATTATCTATTCCTCTAATTTTACAATTACGTTAAAAATTACGACTGTTTCGCCTCACCTTTTTGTATCTTACAATGTATAAGTATCTTAAATTATTAAATAATTTAAATCTTAAACTATTTAAAATTAAAATGACGTCAAAATATTATTATGATTTTTTATTTATTTATTTAATATTCTTTACTGTACACGTTAAGATACATTTAATAAGTTTTACAATAAAATACAAAAAAGTACAATGGGCGGTCTTATCACACAAGGCAATCTCCTACATACAACCATAGTATGGAAAAGGTAAAAGTACTAATAATGGGTAGTTTACGTGTACAAAAAAGTACATATTTACAAACAAACGGACATAAACATACTTACATATGTATATAACATATATACTTATAATATTTTTTTTTAAATCTTGTTAATTGAAGAAGGCTCAAGGTCATCCGGAGAGCAACCAAGAAGGCTTTCACGGGGTCACTGCGAGATATAATCAAACATCAGGATATCTGTGGAAAGATTAATGTCAGTGGTAGCTGGAATAATTGCTCATCTGTAGTAGTAGTTTGCACATCATACTTGTAACCAATAGCCGTTGGAGCAGACAGGTTCTCGCTTGGCAACCAAGAGCCGGTAGACGTGGCGTGGCTAAGCTCCCCCCCACTAGTGGGACGAATGATATACGCTGGATGCCGACAGCATGACAGGTCATCGTGGCGACTTTTACGGAGGCCTATACCTTGCAGTGGGCGTATAACTGCTGAAAATAATAAGAAGAAGTATGATTTCCAATCTGTTCTTTGGTTTTCAACTTAAACATACTGTTTATCACTTTCAAGTTGTATTCTTGCGTGTATTGAAGTACCAGAGCGAGAGAGGCAGGCCTAATGCCTGACGAGATCGTTGCTACGGCAGGTCATGGGTGGTTTTAAGTTGCCAAAGATAGAGAAAAATGGAAAGCTTTGGAGAAAGCTTTTAGCTTAAGAGGGTCCATACAAACTTAGTACAAAAATATTATAACTATTATTTAAAATTACTAATTCTAAAGTCATTTGTATGGAATGAAATAAGGCTTCATTATTATTAGTGTTTATTATAATTATGGCTTCCCATATAAGTATGGAAAGCAATTATTAGCAAATTGTAAAAATATTAGGTTGCAATTTAACGTAAGTAAAATATTAATAAAAATTGTAAATACCGTTAAAATACATAGGACGAATACATTAGAAATTAAAATTAGGCATAAAGCTTTTTATTTTTAAATTGTAAACATGACAATAATTAGAAAAGAAATTGTACCCCAATTCAAAGGGACTCAGCCATAAGCAGCAAAGTCACTTTATAGATGATTTAAAAAAAAATCTTTTATTTTTCGACTTTCAATTTTTTATTACTTTCAATAAAGATACAAATTATTTTTACCGTCCACCTGTAGTTATTTCTTCATATTTTATTAAAAATCTCTTTCTCTTTGCTCTATATTCCTATTAGAGATTGTCTCTTTTTGGAAAGATTGTCTCCCACTGTTACGCCATCTGTGGTCTTCGGCGGTATGTATTGTTTCGGCTACCGTGGTTTCGAACTCAATTCGGACCTGATGATGCATGAGGCTGCGATACTTTTTCCGATGATCAAAATTTTACTGTTTTTCTTCTTGGCTATGTAGCCTAAATCCGTATTGTGTTTATAATGAAAAGGGGAGTGTAAACTCAAAGAATAATATCGATACGTTATTGGAGCAGTCTTTGGAACTCGTACCATTTGCCGTCAGCACTACGTCTCAAACGCGTCGAAGCCTTAACGATAGGCATTTCTTAACGTCCTATGATTTATATATCAATATCTATATCATAAAAAACAGACCACCATCCATACATGCACAATAAGTTTTGTAACATTTTTTTAAATAACTAAACAGTATTCTATATATTTCCCTGAAAATATGAAAAAAGAGTTAAGATTATTAAAAATAAATGTCTAAATTTGAGTGATATATATGCTACTATAATAATAAAAATAATACAGGGTGATTGGTTATAGGTGTATAAGATTGAAAGGGTTAATTGTATTTTTATCGGCATTTGTCAGAAATAATTTTTATGGCTACGATCTATTTACAATCACCTGTATAAGGTTGTGAAGTATATTTAATAAAGTTTTATTTTTTCACTTGAAAATAGGCAAATAACTTCTGGCAGTATAAAGTCTGCAGGGACAGATAGTAAACAATAATTAATTCTTATATATATATATATGTATATATATATATATATATATATATATATATGTATATATATATATATATATATATATATATATATATATATATATATAATATCAGTACGTTATATATTATTTCAGATATGATTTATTTTTGGATAGAATATTCCATACGTTAATACTGTGTGCCACGTCAGTCATTTATGACTGACACCGATCTTTTTATTTAGGCCGCGACTGTCATCAGTGACTGACACAACTGACGATTAGGAAGTTAGTCCACTACAACTCTTACTATATTATATATGTATATTTTAATAACTGTGCGTGTCAAAAGCGTTTAATTAAAGCCTTGGTAAGTGTCCAAAAAACTCTACAGTGTCTATATATATATATATATATATATATATATATATATATATATATATATATATATAGACATATATATATATATGTATAGGTTTATATTATTTAATGTACCGGCGATGAGAGCGTGTATGGTATGCCTTACGATCAGATTACGGCTCACGAAGTGGACTTAAAATTCAATTTGCGAAGGTGTACACCAATAGTGGACACGGTCGGCGACACAGCGCGCGACATAGCGATGAAGCCGACACACAGAATGCACTGCGAAGATTTATGTGACGCCGGCGCAATTAATGGGGTGACTGTAAACGTTATTGATGGCACAGTATGTATTTATAGCACGCTTTTGATATGGCATCTATGACGGGTACGAAGAAAGCCAATTGTAGGTAAATTTCATCAGATATATCGCGTTTATAAGCGGTTTTTCATCAAGAACCTTGTTTTGTACACATTAAAATATAAGAAAGAGTGGAGTTTTGCAATAAATATACCTAAAAATCGAAACAGAAATGAGATCTGCAAAAAATCCAAGGTTACGACAAAAATTTCTCGTCAGAAATCAGGTGCGACACATCGCTCGTGCCTCCAATTGCCGTTGGAACCGAAAAGTTCTTAAGCAGCGAACACGAGTCGATATACTGGCAGGGGTAGACCCCCCTCCCACTGGGTGAACAGAAGGCAGAAGACCGTTCACCAAGGCGAAATTTGGAAACCCTATTACAATAAAAGGGATAGTAGGGTGATAATACAACTTGGAAATGAATCCGTCTAACTACCGTATTAATGATATTTGTGAAAATAATCATGAAAAATATTAAATGAGTTTGTCATAGCAGATTAGGATGCTCGTTTTTATTACTAAAAATCTCTATTCGATTCGAAAAAAGTATAATTTCAACTGGTCACTGTAAACATTACTTTCTAATTACACATTCATTGTATTCATAACGTGAATGAACTATAAACGATATTTATCATTATGGCAGCCGGTAGGTGTTCACTCTAAGGCATAGAACTCCATAGATCCACCGACTTCTCGCGATCTCCTACGTGGTCGGTCTACCTAGACCAGTGATTCCCAAAGTGGTCTATATCGACCCCTAGGGATCTATGACAACCTGCAAGGGGTCTAAGTCAGTGAAAAAAAAATTTTGGGGGTCCATGAAATGAAAATGGGGGTCCACGATAGTGGATCTCAACACATACACTGATAGTACCTTTTACTTACATCATACTATCTTATAATATCAAAAGATTTACATAATTTATAAAAGTACCTATGAAGTAAAAATTTTTTAATATGTTACGTATATTTTACATGACGGATATAAAATTTTACTTTGAGTAGTTTTAATTTAAATTCAATTAATAAATTTATAAATTAACATGTGTTTTTACTTTAAGTTTTTAACACTAAACTTCACTACAGTTAGAAATTTACAGGAAATCAATATCAGGTAAGTAGGGGGTCAACCCAACACAGAAAAACATGGTAAGGCGTCTACGACACAAAAAAGTTTGGGGAACTCTGACCCAGACGGTCTTAATAGGAGATATTTGCTACTACTAGTTCTTTTTGTAAATATGTTTAATACCTCTTGTAAGATGGTAAAAACTCGCCAAATTACATATACATTAATTTCAATACGCCAAAGAGAACGTACAATAAATACGCATAAAGGCGTCTTCAGACGGACAAACGCGTGGCGAATCGCAACCGCGGCATCGCACGTATTCACGCCTCGTGCTTTGAGGGTAAACAGCGCGACGAAATCCTGAGTAATGCCTTCGTCCTTCGCCAGCACAATGCACAATCAATAACAATTTGAAGACGTCCTGAATCCTTTGAGTCCTTTTCACAATTGCAACAAATAAAAACATTATATATTTATTAATTTACGTTGTGATATTTTTCATATTGAATGTCGAATGGCAATTCAGAATGTAATAACAAACAGGCTGATTGGTTATATGTGTTAAAGCCTTAAGGATGTTAATGTACATATAGTTCATTCTATTAAGAAATTAATACCAAAATAATATATCACAGAGTCTCATGCGCTGCCTGTGAAGCGAAATCTCTTGCCTTGTGGTCTAAAAGGTCAAATTCCACATTATGATGGGTGATTTGGCGGTGGCGGTTGTGTGATTCGCATTGTTTGCCGCATATGCATTTATCAGCGTGCTGGCGGGCGGTGCATTTGTTGCACGACTACCACTGCATGTGCGGAAGTGGCTAAATATTGGTCGTTTTCTTACTTAATATATAACAATTCGGTAATTTATTATGATGAAGCGTTTTCAAATTCAGATTATCTATTACATTTAAAAAAAATAGTATTTATTCCTGAAAACTGTACTGTCAGGAATAATTGTCCTATTGCATTCCAATAGGGTTTCAAAGGGAAAACTTTGTACTGGTTGATTAGAAATAGGTGTAAAAGATTTAATGAATTAACACATCTATTGCTGTTCATAGTTTTTCTGATAGAATTCTAAGAGAACCCATTGAAAGCGGCATGCATACTTCGTTTTCGGACGGTGTCGTACATATATTATATTACATAATACAACATGTAGTGCAAAAATAATGTCATAATGTGAACGTGTCTTAATATTTACAAATATCGCCAAATGTTTATGTCATTCACATAGATATATTTCATAGCTGACAACTAATTATCTGTAGATCTACATTATAACCGTCAAAACACAGTTTGGCGTTATTTTAAAAATTAAGATATGTTAATATTATGATATTACTTTTGCGCCACCTCATAATAGACTTTTTAATTCCGAAGAAATTCAATGTCTAATGTTCAATATACGACTTTTTCGTGGATTTCTAGTAGGAGAGGGCTTATTTTTTTGACACTATGTTATTTTTAGGAATAAGACATTGTTGTCTTTAATAATTGTTTCAAATTTTATTTGTGGTTTTTCACATCTATTTTCATTTTATTATTAATTCATTTTCTTACATACTACTATACTATTAATACATACATAAAAAAATCTTTCATTATTATTCATTCTTAAATTCTTGAGTTTTTTAATCACATTTTATCACAATATTTATTATTCTAAAGATTTAATTATTATTTATATCACAGATGTTACTTTTGTAACAATACATTTTTTTCTTTTGCTTTTTAATTTATTATCTTTTTTGATACTTGCAATTATAATAGATGTTGGAAGCAACCAATATTCAACGTTTTCCAATGACATTAACAAAATCATCTGTAAATTTTGGACGTGGGTGTCTTATCCGCTGCTGGGTTTGACGACGAGCTTAACCAGGTCACTTGTCCATATTGTTGGCGGATGTCTTCCATTTGGTCTTGGTGGTCTCAACTTCAAAATTTTACGACTCAGTCAACCATCTGTTTTTTGCATTAAATTGCGTTATGTGGCTTGCTGCTTCATGTGTTCGATTGTTTTTTCATAATAGTTCACTAGAGAAACAGTCTACGAATTATTTGAAAGATCTTGAATTTAATTAAGGAGTTCTTTAATATATTCCGGACCGGATTTTCTCATGGCCATCGCAATATGTCTTTATTAATTATACATTCCCGTACAATGTAAACAAGACTTATTGTTCCGCTGTGGGGTGAGCATGCGCAGTACCCTGAAGTTGAATACGACGATGCCCACCGTGCAAACGACTAAATAATACTACTAATTATGTTTTATGCTAATTTTATGACCGAAATGTCTTTTTATAGTCACTCGGTGTATAATATAAGTGTCGCCGGTGAGTGTTGTTGGTGTTTTTGATGTTCTTTTTATGGGAATTTTAATGTAATGTATGAAGATTACGGTGCTTGCTTTGCTCGCGTAAGTGCGGAGAATTGAATATATATTATTTATGGTATTAAAATTTAAAAGCAAGCTAATTAAAGTTTATTTTATACAGTAATATCATATAGTGGAACATATGTGTTTTAACATCGCTTTAACCGTGTTTTTTTTTTTATTAGTACCAATACATCTCTACTCTATAACGACAGATATTTTGTACTTACTATATCAAATTACTTAACTTTAGATCTTATCATAGTTGTATGTGAATCTCAATTTTAATGTCATAATTATTCATGCGTGCTATATAGAAATAATAGCATTTAGGATGATTGTATAGCATGTTTTACTTATCTATATCTAAATAATTTACCTTCTATTCTTTTTCCGTGTTCTAAATACAATTTGTTTTATATTATCACTCTGTTGTCGTTATTGAATGTGATTAATAACTGCGTATTCAATATTACCATTTTTTCAATTGACGATTGCAAGGGATAATTCTCCGAAGATATTTATGGGGGGATATATCATATTCGCGACATTTGGCAGGCGGATTCGATCATCATCATCATCATCATCCTCTGGATAACTGTTTGTGGATTATATAGGATTGTATCCCGGAAATCGAACCTGTGTACTACGATCGCAAGTCTTATGTCCTCTAGCGCTGGGCTACCATTTCTCAAAGTCACTGTTTTCAATATGAACGTAGATAAATGAAAGTGTATCCTCACTAAGACCCGTCTTGCGCTCTCTGTATCCAGCGACCTCCTGTGACCTCGACATGATTGTGTCTTCTGCAAATACTTCTGTAGTCGTATGTATGGCATCTCTCTCGCCCACTTAACATTCAATATTCCAAACGTGAAACTAAACATCAATGACGTCACTTCTTCAAGACACATTTAAAGAGACATGACCCGCATTTGAAATATTGAGCTGTTCAATTTCATCGTTGGTGTAAATAGCATTATACAAGACAAATTCTACTATCCTAGTTTCATTGCACTTAAACTGCAAGGATCCCCTCACAATCCTCTGCCACTTCCCTTTCTCTCTCTGTAGATGTAGAAGCAATTCCATGTGGACTTTCGCTCGATCTCAAACCGTACACATTACCCTAGATAAGTCTCGTCATTGCATCGTCTTTCTTTTATTATGTGGCCAAAGTATTTTAAACTTTTAAAATTAACCATTTGAAAGCCATCTCCTGTAGAATAGTGATAACTGTGAACAACTTAATGCATGATATCCTAAATAATATAATGTAAAAAGCTGACGTCATTGTATTAGGATGACCGAAAAGTAATGTCGTTTCTGTCGAAACATGTTACAGAAAAACCGATTGTTTTATACCGCTCCGGCATTGAAAATTTGTATACTAGATGGCCAAAGGTTTTTGATAACAACGGTGAATATTGATTATAAATAAAAACTTATTAAAAATGTAGTCGTGTGAATTTAACTTAAGAAAGCGACATTACTTGCCAATCCCCCTAATATCATAAAGTATATGTACCAATTTTAATTTTTATTTGACTTCTGTCTCGCCTGATGCTAAGTGATGACGAGGACTACAATGCTACATGCTTGCTTAGAAGAAAACTTACTCTTGACTTGTACACTCCCAAGTTATCGCTGTTACTTCGCTTATGCTTTTCTATATTTTATATAATCAATTCCTTAATTTTTATTCTTTGCTTGTAAATAGCAAATAAAAATTGGCATTTCTATTTGTATGATTATTATAAAATACACTTATTACAAGTTTGGTACTCTAGTATTTTTTTGGTTACCCTGTCTAAAACATATAACAGGGACTTTTGTTACAAGTGATTTTCAGTACATTTTGCATTAGTGTTCTCTTCTGACGTCCTCCACAAGTTCTTTTACTATATCTCTCTTTATTCTTTAAATCTTCTTATATACTTCTACGTCTCCTCTTTATCTGCGCAACAATCTTTTAGTATTACAATGTAGTTTACAATTTTTAATTTCTGTTCTTGTTCCTTTTATTATAATTTCTTTTTTATGTACCCTACTTATAAAATAATAATCGACAAAGATGTGTGAAAAACTTTGTTTAAACAACTCGCAAATTTAACACAAAATTACAAATTAACTTAGGAACTGATCTCAGCGTGTTTCCTCCGCCCAAATCGACGGGGTGCGTCTTATGGGAACTTAGGAAGTTTGGGCGGATCGCATCACGCTGTGCATACCGCCCATGCCAAGGTTCCCATACACCATAGTCCTGACACCTTACTTTAACGATTATGTAAGTATAGTACACATTTTTTGTCACCCTCCATTTTAAATTATTAAAATACATTTATATATTACTTTACTTATTAAAGAGTTATTTTTATAAAGTACTTAAAAGAACATAAGGGAGCTTAAATGTATTTTAAAACATTTTTAATTCAAGTTGTATTTATTTCAATGAAATTTTTAAGTTTACATAAATGATAGTGATTCGATTATAATCTATTTATTCATAATTTTATCATCTATATGTATAAAATAAAGGATGATTCGTTTAAATGTAAAAGTTTTAATTGGGTGAATGTATAGTTAAATTGTCAGCAAAAAGTTTTTAGGACAATTTCTGTATAAAGTATACCCTGTGTAATTAGAAAGAGCAGGGATTAAATATTCTAACTTAAATATAAAAGTAATTATAGATAATTAAATATGCCGATTCATGCTCCGTTTATCATGATATAAGTAAGTCAATATACTTACATTAGATTTAAGATGTTATATTATTTAGATTATTGAAATATTATAACGCGATATTATAAGAGATCAAATTGATAGAATGAAAATAAAAGAATGTTCTAGAAATTTCGATTTATATTAAATTACGCAATTACAATTGGTATGAGAAAATGAATTCCGATACATGTAGCAATATAACAACGTCCCCCGTGATTATCCTAGCGGGGTGCCCGGGAGTCGTCCTGGTGACTTGTTCCCGGATCTTCAGGCGGTGGGCAGAACTCGCCCGCTGCGCTGGAACTCACTCGAGCTCATGAGAACTTAAGGCGTGTCCAGTGCTTTTGACACTTGAGCTTTCAAATTTAAAATTAATAATTTGCGTGTGTGAGAATTTTTTTAATTCGTAATTCATTCCCTAACCATACCACGATTGTCTTTATACCGTTAGCTATTAGCCTTGATGTTCAATACGTCAAATTAAAATAAATACATTTAAAAAACTTTTAAGTTAAACGGTTTTTTGATACCCATATTGTGATGGTTGTGGAAAAATATGTACCTAGTCCGCCATGTTGGAACGGCGTCCATCTTGAATTTTTAATTTTGACATAATCATCGTATTTTACTAGTGTAGCCCTTTCATTTAATACCCATATTAAGGGGGTTAAGGAAAAATATGTAATCCGCCATTTTGTATCGGCGGCCATCTTAGATTTATAATGTTATTGTTTTTATTATATTGTATTGTCATCTAAATTAAATGTGTGTACCAAATTTCAGATCAATCTGACAACGGGAAGGTGCTTAAATTTCAATTTCTAATTTTGACCTAAATAATCAAATTCCGTACTGGTGGAACTAAATAAAACCGTTTAAAAATAGAAATAAAAAAACAATAATGATAATAATAAAAAAGCTATATTTCATTCCATACAAATGACTTAAAAATTAATAATTTTAAATAATAGTTTGATGATTCTGTGTTTATTTTATATGGACCTCCTCAGAGTAAAAGCCTTCTCCAAAGCCTTCCATTTTACTCTATCTTTGGCGACTTGGAACCACCCGTGACCTGCCGCAGCCACGATCTCGTCTGCCCATCTGGCATTAGGTCTGCCTCTCGCTCTGGTACCTCGTGGTCCTGTTCATTTTAAAACCCTTTGTGGCCACCTGTTATCAGCGAACCTCGCCATGTGACTTGCCCAGCTTCACTTTCTTTAGAGCTAATAGGTAAGCGCATCAATTATACACGTTTTATAGTGGATGGGTGTATTCCTTTTTTTGTCTTTTAATTTGATATCCAAGTAGCTTCTCTTCATTTTTCTCTGAGTGGTTTTTATTTTGTTGGTATTCGAAGGTGTAGCATGGTAAAATCTCAGAGTCTATAACTATCTTCTTGGTAGGTAGTGGGAGATGATGATTTGAATATGACCTTATGAGATCAGTATTTTTTCTACTCTACTCTTCGGTCAACTTCTGTATTTTTTCTTTGCAGAAGGAAATCTGTTTACCTAGGTAGATATATTTTTCTACGTACTCAATAGGTAAGACATTTATCATTATGGGTTTCTTACAGTGGTTAGTCTAGACTTTCGTGTTGTCTATATTAATTTCTAACCCAACCCTAGAGCTGATAAGCTGGAGATCCACTATCATGCTGTTTAGGTGCTGTAAGATTAGAGAATAGGATGATATCGTCGGCGAACCTAAGGTAGCTTAGAAAGTTACCCTCTAACTTAATGCCTTGCTTAGACGTACGGCCTTCATTATGACAGGAATAGGACAGCTATAAAAAGTTTAGGAGAGATAGGGTCGCCTTGTCTTTCAAGAAAGACATAGTCATCTAAAATAGATATTACAGTGTAATAAATGACATCTATTTTGTTTTTTGTATGGCACGCATACACTATTTATACAAATGTATTGTTGTATTAATATGAATTAAGTAGTACAACTTGAAGTAGATATAAAAGCCTTAAGGCATTCCACAGTAGTGAGGAAAGCAGGTAAAGAGAAGAACGATATTAAACATAAAGACAGGTTTACAGACTAGAATAGACAAAGATAAATAATTCAAAGAAATTAGAATAGAACCAAAAATCGGTCACATTAAGAAAAAATAAAAGATATAGAATAAATGATAATTTGAAAAAAAAATCAAACTGAAAAAATAATTAAACTTTTATTGTAAAAAAATCTCGGTCATTTAATTGTAGAGGTGAAAAGGTATGAAGAAAAAGCTACTGGCCCGTCGCAGTCCAATTAAAAAATTAATATAAAATATGTGCGCATGTATGTTTGTACAATGATTATATTATTGTGATAGATATCATATATTTATTTTAATTATTGAACAATGATCGCTCGGCGATTTGAGATTTGTAAATATAAATTTTACCTAATTGTAAGTTCACAAATGAGGCGATTTGTTGAAGAACTAAGATCACCGACGTGGCTCGAAGGATTGCTCTTCTGTGGCATTTGGTATGGCACATCATTCGTGCAATCAATGGCCGTTGGGGCCGAAAGTTTGTGGAGTGGCGACCACGAGTAGGTAATCACTGGGTGGATCGATGACTTAGTTATGGTCGAGGAAAGTCGCGGAATGAGGGTAGCGCAAAATCGCCCACTGTGGCGATTGGGGGAGGCCTGTACCTTGCAGTGGATATTCATCGATTGAAAAGAAGTGTTCACACACGTTCACGTTTATATTTTTAAATAAATAGTTTAAGATAGTCATAACTCTTCACATGGTTATTGCAATAAAAACGTTACATCCGATCTCACCTCTACGAAACAGGCGGTTAACAAAGGGCTAAATTGATCAGCCATTACTCGCATCACCCCAAAAGGGATCACGGATTCAGGTGTCAAAATTAAAAAAAAAAAACTATACATCTATTCACAAAGATCCGTCAACGTATCAAAATCTTTTTTAAAAAAAAGGTTGTATTAAAAAAATAATGGCACAAAAAAAATGTCACAATGGTATGCGTATACGCAATCCACGAATCCAATATCGACGTACAAAGGATGATGTTATTTTAGGCCCATAAGAACTCTTTGGTACGAATGCATGTCTAACCAAAAGTCGATTATTTTATCTATTTATTGCATTATCGATCCCACAGGATGTAAAGTAAGAGTTTACGAATTTTATTTTTACATATGCAGTGTGATAGGTTATAAATGTAAAAAGCTTTAAAAGATGGATATATAGTTCATCATTATAGTTTCGACCCATACGCCCGATGCAAGGTATTGGTCTCTCCCAAAAATATCTATGGGAGGATATGGAATAAAAGCCTATAGATATTGAGCCGTGTGCGCAGGCGGCGAGCATCGATGAAGAAAGAGAGAGAGAGAGAGAGAGCTCGGACACGACGGCGAACGTATGTTTTTCTTTTGTTTATTTTCTTACCACGTGACCTATTAAAAATTATCTGGCATACCTCCTAAATTCATTTTCACAAGTGTTGATTACAGTTCAGATCGGACAAGTTATATCCTATAGTTATCTTACACTATAATTTCTACGCTTGGCAGACGGTTTGGCGATCGCAGTATGGTATTATGGTACGCAGAAGAAGCTGCTGCTTATCCTCTGGAAACTTATTTGTGAGCAGTGGCAATCCTAAATAATTAATGCACAAAGTGTGACTTATATAAGGTTGTATCCCCGGAAACAAATCCTTCGTCCTCTACCACTGGGGCTACAATTGCTTGTAAAGTAAAGAAGTCAACAAAGCTTTACAAAAAGCCTATCGCCATGTATAAAGTGTTAACTTTGAAATATGTTATGTTGACGAACGACTGGTCAACAACTTAGAGTAACTAAAGTCTCCAGGGACGGGTTGCAATAATTAATTTTGAATATATAATCGAACTTATTTATTTTTACAAATTTTTCATTTAGACTGTCAAAAGTTTTTTGATGATGAAATAAATAAATAATCAAAAATTTAATTTAAAAAAGTTTTCTTTTTTTCAAACTCTAGTCATAGACAAATTGACGTCATACCTTTAAAATGGTGTTAGGATGTAATAAAAGAAAATATAATACGAACTATAAACAGCTCTATGAAGATATTACCAGTCTTTAAAAAGATAACTCATATTTTTAAATATACATTGTTTTGTATTAAGATTCTGAATCAGTTTACAAACACATTGAAAATAACTAAATTAACACATGTTTTTGTATCTGTAAAGTTATTTAGTATGAATAAATTCATAGATACGTGTGCATCTATACAGATAATAAAATAAAATAATGACATGAAACGCGGGACACTGCGTGCATTGGCCGCCCTCGAAAACAACATGGCGGTGTTTCGTTGACACAGCGCATTGTTCAAACAGAAAAACGAGACAATCTTTTTTTTTTTCTTTCCTTTCTTTTATCTTTTATTCTTTATCCCATTCCGTGGGCACAATGGCGGCTCGCCGCGAGGTATTTTAGTTACCTATCACGATTGTTTTTTGGGTGTCAACATTCTTATTAAAAGTTTAAAAAGAGAGCCGTGACTAAACTCACACTTTGGAACGGTTAATAGCGAAATTGGATTGCTATATCAAAATATTTAAATTAAGAACAATTTTAACGACTTCTAAACTAAATACTATTAAGACATGTGATTTATTTTTTTTTATTTCAAAAATATAATTTCTCTCTATAACTTTATTCTTTTTATAAAGACAATACAAGAATTCTTATCAATATAACTAATGTATATTATTTTTATATACATTAATTTTATGTGTGTTTCTTTTACATATGTATATTTATTTGAATGTGCATGTGTATGTGTATGTATATGTGTAAATTAATATAAATATATATGTGTGTGTGTGCCTTAGGCTTCCAGTTTCAGTTCAGATAATGTCGTTTGTCGTTCCGAAATCTCATAATAAAGTTTCAAGGTAAAGAATTAGTTCACACAAGCCCGTAGAGCGCTAAAACCGGTCGATAACAAAGTAAGCAACAATGAAGAAATAAGAGTGAACGCACAAAATGGCCGTCTCCCAACACCGAAGTAATTGCCGATGTTTGTATAACAGAAGCCATTTACCAATACAGAAGCAGCGGCGATTTAAAAACACAACCTTTGAAATTTTTATCTTCACTTGTGTCAGCAAACAATACTCGAGTAGCCGGATGGGTACGGGAAAGGTGGTCAGGTTGCTGGCAGATCAAATATTATCACGATTCGAGTGGGCCAGTGCAAACAATAGTGGCCCAGCATGAATGAAACGAGCCTGGTGTTACCTGCCCAACTGTGGGTCCGAGTAAACCGTTTGAGCTCTTCGCGGTTCCGGAATTATAAATCGTGTATTTTTACTATTGTCTATTTTTACAATAATAAATAAAGTTTGCATGATTCTAAAAACTCGCCCACGTCTGTGCGGTATATAAAATTTAAAAAATGGCAAAAAAATATTATCTAATAAAGAGATATATTAACTACAAGAAAAATACAGTACATTGGATTCATTTTATGCTCACGTATCAAATACAGAGGACGCATCTTTTTAGAGAAAATGGGACATAATTTATGGAGACGCATCAATTACTACAGCAAGGAAAGTATCAAATGGAATAGATGCGTTTGTAGTACCAGGTACCTATCTAATGGAATATGTTCTATTGTAAGTGTTAAATTTAGGCGACCGCCCTCTCCCTGATCGTGAACAGCGTGGGTGAACCGAGGTTGGATTCGGATACTTCCTTGGCTCGCCTGTGGTCCACGCTGCCGTCCCAAGCCGCATGTATATAACATCAACACTACACAGTTCTACTCGGGTAGAGCGGTTTACTACGTGCAACTGAAACGTGGCTGTCTTGCTTTTGTTTTATTTTTGAGTTCACGGACCCTTCCGCTCTGTGTACTCAGTTCTGGTGAAGCTGTTAAAGACCCCTTACAGCATCAACTTCAACTAAAACCAAGCTAAGTTAAATTTAAGTGAGGATGTATGATAACAGCAATTTTTCTTTCGGTCGGGGAATTCTTCTGGTATTCAAGATGCCCTGCCTCTGGGGGGAGGACAGGGGTATGTGGGATTCCTACCCACTAACCCCCCCCCCCCCGGTGGTCGCCCTCTGCGCTCAACGGGGGACCGCGGTATCTCCCGGTCAGGGATCACCACGCGGTCTTCCCTCGCGCCGTGCTATTTTTCGATAGCCCGTCCCGGGGTATACGTGGATACCCCCGAAACCCTCGCGGTGCTGAACAGCAGCTGCCTCAACGAATATGCCTCGCGGAGGCAGTATAGCGGAGTCCGCCCGAGGGTACATTCGTTAAAGCTGTTTTGAGACAATTCCAGTTTCGCGAATTCTCGCTCGCACAATACCACGCGATACAATCCCTCTACAACAATAAGTTTATTGTCATAAAATAGCCGATAGGTGAAAAGATGACGGGTTACGTTTGCCTTTGTGATGGAGCATCGGTCGAGAACCGTTCTTTGTTAGCAGAATCCGAGACAGCGGTCACAATGCTGCCGTGAAGTATATTTATAAACGTTATGATGTGAATGGATAATGCAAGGAGTTTTGTATGCCGGCGACAATGCCCGCGGGACCTTGGGCTTGTACAATTCGGAGATTAGCTATCCCGGACGCGAGGACCTCACCCCCATTGTTCCCACGTTAATATTTAATATTTACAAGCCGTCAGCCCTTGGCTCCTGCTTGCGATTCGCGGATACCATTAAGCAAATTTCAATTAATAAAATGAATAACTGTAAACACATATGAACATATATACATAAACAGTTTCACGCACAGTTCCAAACAGATTAAACTATAAATAAATTTTTGTGTCGTATGTTATAACATAATTTTTAACTAAAACATGTTTTTATTTTTATTTATGTACTACTTCATCATTAAACAATTACAAATCTAAAATTAAATGTTCTGTTATTATAAATATATAGTATATAGATATAAATAAATATATAACTTCAATGAATTTGCTAAAATATGTCTCTAGTTTTCTTATCCAACATTTTCACCAATGTATTTAATGGAATCAAGCGTTACTTCGCGGAAGTCCATCCTAAGTAAGAAAAGGACCAATATTTAGCCACTTCCGGACATGCAGTGGTAGTCGTGCAATAAAATGCACCGCCCGCTAGCCCGCTGATAAATGCGTATGCGGCAAACAATGCAAATCGTGTGATGTGACCACCAATCAATTTCAGTCATCGAATATGTTTAAAAACATCACAACTTTAAATGATTTGAAATTTTAACTTTGCGTGATCTTCGTGAATTGAACGCAAGAGGACAAAAAGGTCATCAAAACTAATGTAGAACCTCAACAAACATAAAAATCTATAACTAAGTTACGTGCTAAGTCAAAATACTATAAGGTCATTATCGTTTTTTTCTGTGGTTCCTTTTTTGGGACCTCTATCATGCGTGGACAGCGTGGACATCTACATAAAAAATTTCATATATTTTTTTAATTACTTCTCTACTCATTCTTTCATTCCTTTCCATACATCGCCTCACTTCTTTCGCCTTTCCTTCATGTTTCTACAATTATATATTTATTATTTTTATTACATTGTTCTTTAGCCTTCATATATCTGTTTAACAATCTATTTATTCTTAATTATGGTTTATTTTCTTACTATCTACATTGCACTTATTTACAATTCTAATATTACATCTATTTTATTATTCTTGTTAAAAAAAAGAATAAAGAATATCTTCTTTTCACTTTTTATTTATTTAGAGAAATCGGAATTTAACTGCTGACTAAAATATAATATTGAATATTACAATGTCCATTTAAAAAAGATGAACAGATGAACAAAACTTTCATTTGGCGACGGTGATAACCTTCCTTCATCTAAGATCAAAATAAACGTGACATTTGGTCAATTTTTTTATTACGGCATCTTAGATGTTCTAATATTATAAATAGGTGCTATTTTGTTTGTCAGTGGATATTTATGCTATATTCTCCACCATATTTCTTTTTATTTGTACACAAAATATCCTACGTTATGCTTGTATGATAAGTTCAGACCACAGACCAAACCACAGATGTTTAGACTAAAGGTAAGTAAAATTTACAAAAGTAAATACGTAATAGATACATAGCATAATCAACTGCACACCTCTAATGATAAGGTCGATAATCGTTTGCAGATTATAGGCACGTGTAATAAAGAATAAACTTATCAAGTATAACTAAAGATTTTATTGAATTTAAATTTAGAATGTTTAGTCATTTCACAATTAAGTCGGTAAGGTAGAACATATGCCATCCCGACAGTCGTTAGTACTTTAAAGAAATCTTCAGGCCTAAGGAAGATACTAGTGCCTCTTGAAAAACCATGACTTGCTCAGTCCTAAGCCCGGGGAGAAAATGGCAAAACTTGAATTATTCAAGTTGCTGTTTTCTTCTCGTCTGTCTTTGAAGGGATATATAGCCCATTTGTTTTTAAATTATGTATGGTAAACTCTATCCTATGAACTGCGGTAGCCCAATGATAGAGAATTGAGATTTGCGAACATATGTCGCGGGTTCGATTTCTGGGATACAATCTAATATAATTCACACTTCGTGCTTTAATTGCTACTGCTCACAAGTATCCAGAGGATGGGCAGCACCGACCTTTGCATACTATAATACAACACTGAGATCGCCAATCTCCCTGCCAAATGTGACAATTATGGTATATCCCTTCATAAATATCTTAAAGAGAGGTTTATGAACTCTGGTCGTATATGAATTGAAACGAAACCCTATCCAAATATCAATCTAATATATAAAATTCTCGTGTCACGGTGTTCGAACTTGAACTCCTCCGAAATGGCTTGACCGATTTTTACCAAATTTTACATGCGTATTCAGTATGTCTGAGAATCGGCTACTATCTATTTTTCATACCCCTAAGTGATAAGAGTGGTCCACCCCTAAATTTTATTTTTAATTTTTTAGACAATTTTTTTGTTTTTATTTTGTTATGATACAGCATACAAAAATACATACAAACCTAAATTTTCACCCCTCTACGATCAACTCTTATCTTACATTTGTTAATTAAAAACTTTAATTTTTTTTTGCATAACAACGTTTGCGGGATCAGCTAGTCATTTTATAATAAATAAAGTAATAATGATATAATTAGAAAAAGCGTTTTCAAAATTCTAATTATTATGTATTAAAATTTATTATTGTTTAGTATCTGTCCTCAAGGACTTGTATTGCCATCAGTTATTTGCTTATCGCATTCGCTGACAAATGAGCTATAAAATTTTACTAATATATATTTGTACATATATTTTAATCATTATAGCTTACAATGTCTAGGTAAATAAATCTAAGTTTGTTATCGTTCTTCGATTAAAATCGTAAAACTGTTTGTTGTACAAGCACCAGCAATGAGGCAGTTGTTTAAATATTGTATATTTTTTGTCCCTTAGTCATTGTAACGAGTATAACTTAGGCTGTGTGCTTATCGTGTGAAATCTATTCGCACGCCACCCCAGTAGACAATCGAAATTACTTGATTCATAGAAGGCATTAGGGCGTAAAAATTAACTCATGCGATATCACGGATTTATTTATATCTATTCAAAACAAACGCATCCGTAAATTGATTTTAAACTTTTTTAATAAGATCTTAGAGTTTGTATTTCTTTGAATGGTCGATGTATGTTTTAATACCCTTTCGCTTTATAGTATTAAAGTCGCCCTTGTCTTAGTACGTATGCGGTCAGGTAACAATGAGTATTGAATAGATTTGAAATACTCTTAGCATTAGGCCCTTTTGTTGGTAAATGTAACCGTTACAATTGTGTTAATCTAAACTTTTACCGTATATATTTCTTTCTTAATATCACTTGACGGCGACACTATTTGGTTTTATTCGTTACCAATATGCATTAGCTTGGAAATAATCTGTTTTCTATTGTTTAGAAATACAATCAAGGTATAAATAAATGAAAATTATAATTAAATTACTTCGTTTCTTCGTTCAATTCTCTGGAAGACTAGACTTGGATGTTCACATAGATTTCCAACAAACCCGGTTGGAAGTGTTTTAAATCCAAGAGCGTGACATCTGTTCTGCTCTATGTGGCCTGCCTGATGCCAGGTCAATTCACCGAACTATGTCTGTTATACTTCGTTTGCTAACTGAAATGTCAATTATGAAATAGTTAAACTACGCAATACAGCGCGTCGTATTGAACAATAAGTCGACTCCACATTTGTTAGAGTCGCTAACGATCGTCTAAATTGATTTAAATATAAATCGTTTACATTCAGAGCCTCGTGTCTCGAGTGTTGTGAAGTAGCAATTATGGTCGACGCACTACGGACAAAAGTAACGTCGAAGAAAAATAAAAGAATAGAATCTTGACTCCCAAATCACTGTTTCAAGTGTCGTTGAGGCTAAAGTTTAAGACGTTAATTGTAAGATTATTTCATTCCTTTGTAACATCATCGAACGGTAGTCCGCTTCTTTGTGTCGAACATTCGGGCCGGCGCGTACCAAAAGCACTACTTCCTCGACCCACTCATTACGATTTAATGGTCTTATATTTCAAAAGGTATTTGACGTTTACAGTGCCAAGGTACTTGCTATTTCATCATTTATACAAGCAACTTTCAACCTTATGTCCAATAATTTAAAGTAGAAAGACAAGGCATTGTTAAGTTTGCAAGAAACATGATGAAAGATTCGTTATTCAAATTTGACGGTTAGAGTGTGTCAGATAAATCGTCGACCTCGTAATCGCTTCTCCGGATCCATCCGTAATTACGGATCCACGTTTGTTTGGATTGCATTTCGTGTCCACGTCTTAAATACTCGCCTGCTGGTTTTGTTCCACCTACACCTCGAGTGTGTAACAAGCTTTAGTAAGCGGTCGATTAAATTCTTTCTATACGTTTTGCGTCAATTCAAAAACTTCATTCGAAACGGGCCGAGCCATTGTGCGCAAGGCAATTGCGAACACGTAATGGAAATCGCAATTGTTTGATTGATTATTTTTTTATCCAATTACTTATGTTCAGTTAAGATAAATAGATGATAAGGTTTTCCTAGAAATTTGAATTCTTCGATTTGTTTTAGGTGAAATAGGATGTAGATTTTTATTTATGCAGTCATACATTATAATAAAATTGTTCGGGCTTTGAGTTAAAACGAAAATAGCTTTATAATGCCTGTCAGTGATTTTTAACTTATTTTTTCTAAGCCCTTCATGATTGTATAGAGTCTTCATTTACATCATAATTTTTCAAATATTCTTAATTAACTTTCATACTTTTCTTTCGCTCTTCTCAATGTCTTTCATTGTTCTTATTTCCTTTACAATATCTTTTATTCCTCTCTATAGTTTTTTTTCACACATTCACATCACTGCAATTTTATCTGCTTTGTGTATTATTTTGATTATTTTTGTTATTTAATTATTTATTTATTGATTTTTATTACTTTTTTGTAGGACTCATGATTTTTAACTTGAATTAATGCTTACTTAACATTTTTATAATTCGTGGCAATAAAGCCATAATTTGCTACATGTATCTTCATTTTGACTCGTCGAATCATGTATGTGATTATTACACTGTGAAATATATAGGATATTTAGCCGCAGTAGTAGTTTTTTAAAAGAGTATGCGGTGTCAGCTTCGTCGATACCAATAAACCTTTTTGGTGATTAAATTCAATTTTATTATATACCTATATCAGATTTTTAATTTTAATTAAGTATTTTTAAACACAGCGTTGATGAAGATTGCGCGTCGGAGGAAACAATTTTAAATTAAGAACACTTTTGGTGTCCAAAGCCAAATGTCTCTTTTCAAAGGTCGATGTGCAACATTTATCGCCGGGCACTGAAAGCCGTTTTTTTCTTACGTGCTATCACTTTTCTCTTCAATTCTTTTTTTCTTTTCATGTGATCTGATCTTTCTTTCTATAATGTTGTGAATAGTAAATTTTTAATATTGTGTAAAGTAACACATAACATAAATATTATCTATTACTTTGAATGTACTTTTAACTTATGTGTACTACTGCTGTACCTAAATAAATAAATTATATCCAACTAAAAACGTAACAAGGTTTAAAGAGATCAAAGAGAAAATTTTCTGTTAATCGGGATTTATACCCGTCGTTTTTTACAAGTAACTTACTTTTTATTAGTCAATACCCAATAATCTTTTTACAACTAGGTGTTTATCTACTTTAATCAATTTTAAACAAATGGATTATTTTACAATGCTGTAACATCGACAAATATATATTTTATTTGCACACACATATGTAAATTTAAGTGTATGTTCTTTACACAGGTAGGTACTTTAGTTAAGAAAGATGAACAATCTATACCAAGGCATGCAATTCAGTCAATGCATTTTGACAGCTTTTAAAGAATGCTATGATAGGGGAGCTCAATCTGATTCTAGTTTCAATCTAATTGGGCTCCGCTAGCATTCTTCTTATGATGTAAATAAGCTGTCACTGTAAATATGAATGATTGTAAATTGTTAATGAAATTAATAAATATTTTGTATGAATAATGAACACTTTTTTATAACTTTTTTCACTTAACCGAAGGTTATTTTTATTAAGCTTTCATTTGTAGAAACTTTTTTTCAATGAAAACATCATGGAATGTAGTTTAAGTGTCTCGCTTATTTATTTAGCCCACTGAATCGGATTTCGGGGCATTTTTTCTGTGTTACAGACCACAGAAGCCTTCTGCAAGGCATAAGTTTCTCCCAAATATATCTATGGAGATGTATTAACCAAGCTTGGCAGGCGGGTTGGCAATCGCAGTGTGGTATTATGGTACGCATAGAACGCAACTAGTGTGGTAATCCTATATAATTAATGCACAGTGTTAATTATATTCAGTACCCGGCGATAATAATTGCACATCGACTTATGGAAAGATACTTTGAATTATCAAAAGAAGCAAATTATATTTGTTTTAACAGCTCCTAATAGATATCGGACTGTTTGTATTTCGTGCGACAGAGATAACGCTCTACGAAGCCGAAATTAGCCGATTGTCTCTTTCCAAAAGTCGATGTGCATTATTTATCACCGGTAACTATAAGATTGTATTTGAAACTCAAGTCTCAGTTCTCTACCGCTGGGCAACTACTGCTATTTAAATCACCTCTATACATATATTTTTTATTTTGTATTATAATGGATTTATATAAAAATAATGACAATAAAGTACTTAGTCATTTATATTGTTTAATAGTTTACATGCCTCACGGAATTCAAAACTAATGTATATAAATTTCACTGTTACACACACTATAAGACAGACGTATGAATAGAAAAAAAAATAGGTTTTGTTATAACTTACCATCTATTAACCGGTCCGAATTCCATTGGCCGAACGAAAAAAAAAGGTGTTGGACATCAATCGGGAACCGCTAAAGTGGAATTGAATATTGAGGCATCAGGATACTAGTTGGGAGAGATCGGGCCAGACAGGACGACGCCAACCTACCGGCCCACAGGGATAAACGGTCGCTTGATTGTATCTCAAAGGATCGTGGAAGGATAAAAACAAATCTATTATACTTTTTATATATCGTTTAATTTTTAATGTTATGTTTAGAGACGTCGTATCAATTAGCGAAGCCAATTCTAAATTTAAAAATGTAATTATTTAAATCAAAGCTTCTTTTTAATAAATAATTCTTTATTCAAATTTTAAAGTCTTTTATGAAAATATCGGAGCCTTTGATTACTTTTAATTGTTGTTTTTAATAAACTTTTATTTAAATATTTTAATGCACTGTCTCTTTAGATTTAAGATACATTTTTTTATTATTTATTGCGCAATACTTTTTGGAGAACTGAAAAATAAAATAAAGCAGAGGCTGAAAAAATTACAACTCTTTTGCCTTACTAAGATATTAAAAAAAAAAACTATTGATTCGATAGATTCTTTATGTTTTAGTATCATTGTTGTAATCATTTCTGTTTTTAAGTTCATATAAAGATTGTAAATAAGCGTATGTAGTTACAAAATTAATTCAAGCAAACCCGCGTACAATGACTGGTCATTTTTTAAATATAAACACAAAGAATGCGTTCGGAAGAATGCGTTATGAAAATATGTAAAGGATTCACGGCGTCTTTCTTAACAGGTGTACGAACTTTGACGTCCGGCGTGATATACGAAAATATATCTTAAGTGAATTTCGCTTTACACTTTATAACAGTGGAGTAAAGTTTAAAATCGTCTGAATTTGTAACAAATAAGGACGTTTATTGTAAACTAATTCGTCCAAAGCGAGGTCCGCTCAATGAACTTTTTTTTTCTGTCTACTTAATGCTATTTTGTTTTTATTCCATGTATACATGTGTTTTTAGGGTTCTCTTCTAATCTTGGTTGATTAAAAAACCCCATTACCTTCTTCTATTTTCTTAAAACACTAAAAACTTCTTTTTTAATATTATTTCCAATTAAATATTTGTTTTCCTCAGATTTTCTCATCAATATGTACTTTAATGAACAATTTTTTGGAATAAAAAATGCCTAGGTAAGTTATTAATGTTAGATATATTTGTTCATTAATAACAATATAGCGAAATTATTTTCTCAAAAATTAACCATAAGAAATTACAATGATTGTGTTATAATAAAAGAAGCAAAACTTAAAGTGTTGAAGATTTGCATTGTTTAAACTTATTTACTTCTACGGAACCCGTCGAAAAAATTCAAGCTCACGATTGTCCGTTTATTTTTGTTGCGTGCCGCATTCCATCTGATTAATAGGAGTCTGTGGCTAGTACGATCGTATCTCTATAAAAGGGTGTTTTGAGACTTTAATAGACCGCTTTATTTTTGACGTTTCTGAGGTTTTTTTGTTATGTTTCTCGTGTATAATTGTTCGAGTAATTAAAAACGCTCATTCGGTTATTGTTTTTAAAATTAGAACGATTTGTAACAGAGGATTGGTTTCGATGTAAACACGAATTAATTAGTATTCTGTTTCAGGTTTTTTCTGCTACTTTTATATTTCTTTTCTTAACGCCTTCGTTTTATTTGCTCACATAAAAACATGCCGTATTGTTTTTGTGAATTATTCTTTAGTATTTTCAGATTACTTATTAATAATAATGTTTTTAATTATATTCTCTTCATCACAATCATCAAGTCAGCTGATTACCAACCACTATAATACATAGGTTTTCCACCAAAACTCGCCACGGTCACCGGTTTTACGTTGAAGACTTTTCGTGACCTTGACTATTATATCTACCTAATGGGAGACACACACTCTAGTTGAACTGACTATATTCTCCCGCATTCTCTTACTCTTCCTTAATTTTTAATAATTTTATTAAAGCATAAGTCACATCTCAAGCGGAGATCCTGTCTTCATCTGTCGCAGCACTTCATCAGGTTCTAACTTATTGTTTAATAGGCCTTCATATCCTCTGGCCTGTTTTAAGTATTAACTTCATTTAAGGGAAGGTTCAATGTATTGAAAAAGCCAATTCATAGCTAGCTGGTTGCAATGCTGATATAATCTTTCTTTGTAGCTCTGTAAGCTTTTTACTTATAAGAGTGTCAAACTAATGATATCGTAGGCCTAATATGGGTGATTGATCAAAAGAGTAAATTCTTTAGACCAAAAAAGTTTATACACCTGTTTCCAATCACCCTGTGTAAAGTGAACACTCTGGAATAAGTTACACTAATTTATTTTTTCTATTGGATAGTTCGTCTAATTTCGTTTATTATTCACAATGTTTGTTTATAAATGTGAAAGCATTAAATGTGTGAATACATTTCTAATCACCTGTATAAGGTAATCACTTTTAAAATCTGTTGTAATGTAGGCCAATACCGTCAATATTAAAATCTGAAACCGAATTTTTAAAACACTTTTACTATACTATCATTGTGTTAATTATTATTTTTTTAATTGATTTTTGGATAGCGTGTAATTTTTTTAAAGCTTTTATTTTAATCATCCTGTGTATATTCATTTTATTTGTCATCTTCTGTCTTCTTGAATTTAATAATAAGAAAACTATTCGAGGCACTTCTTATTTATTTGTTACTTCCTTATTCTTATACGTAAGTAGATACAATTGTAACATAGTTTTTATGTTTAACAATGGATTTCAGTAGAGCATTTATAAATATTGTAATATAATTTTAGGATTATCTGTTACGTATGCGACGTTGAAAAAATAGGAAGTAATTATATCAAAAGGTGCCGACACTCATATCTGTAGAGAGCGGAAATCCGGTATCATATCATAAAAACCCATTATAAATTTTCAATAACTCATCAATGTACTTGTGTTTGTTCGCGCATCGCTTGGTTTGCGTAAAAGCGCCGACTGCCTCGCCGCCATCTTTATCCGCCATTGTTGACGATAAAAAAAAAACTAAAACGAGGTAAACGAATATCAATAATACATCACTATAAATTATTTTATTTTTGTTAATATCACGTTGTATACGAATCTAAACAAAACGTCTTAACTCACGTATTAATTCAATGCAATTTGACAGGAATGTTGTTTAGAATAGAGTAGTATTTCGTATAAGCTTGGACGTTCTGTGTCATTAGGCACTGTTCACATGCGCGGTGCGTTTAATTCCGCCCCATTTGGCGCGTCGGATCGCGAGTTTGCACAACAATCGCTATTTACTCGAATCGATGCTTTTTCCGACGATTTTTATCGCTCCCGTATCGCTTTGTCCCATTGATGCTATATTTCGTTCATCACGCTCCACGCTTTGTCTAGTGGCGTGGAAATTTGATTAGTTTTGTGCACATGGCTTTATAGTTTTTTTTTATGTTCCATTGCCATAAATCTGTTACTTTAATATACACCCCGGATTTACCGTTATGGATACAGTTGTTTAGATTAGTTAAGTGTTTTAACTTAAACATTTACAAAATTATTTAATTCACACACTCACTCATTTAGAGTGATTATTCTTTGGGAAACAAACATAAATAAAGACCAAACAACTAAGTCATTGATATCACTAATACAACGTAAATTTGTATTGAAGAAGTAGGAAAGAGAAGTATAGGAGCATTACACCCTCTAAGAACTGCGGAAGGCGTGTTAAGAGCGTACACGAACTTATTTATGAAACAGGCATCCAAAGCACCTTTAGTAAGATCATTTTAATTTTGATTAGGTGAAGAAAGAAGAAACGCTGCATGGATACACCCACTAGGTGATCCGACGGCCTCCTATAAATGTCGAAGATGGTCCAGCGCTGGAGGTTGTTCCAGCGCATGACTGGTCATCGTGGCTTGAAGTGGGAATCGATCTGTCGATGAAAGGAATATAATTAAAAAAATTTAATGAAAATATACTCAAGAATGATTGGCAAGAAAAAACAGTTTATACAAGCAGATGAAATAAAGGCGATACGAAAAGGAATACATAATGAAATGCTGCAGAAAAACCGTGTTTACATTAAAATCGATTCTCTTTTACAAATCGTTATATTTTAAAAACAATAACCTAATAAACGATTTTAACCTTAACTTAGAAACGGCAAAAATAAAGCCGTCGTCTATATGGTCAGTGGATGTCTATCTGCTTAAAAGAAGAAAAGAGAAGTCTGGCCGGTGAAAGTGAACACCACTGCATTGCAAGAAGTAATGAAATCTGCTATGCGGCTATAAATCTGCAAACACTCTCACATTTTATCATTAAAATACTGAGACATTACGTCCTATACTTCTTGTATATTGCTAGAAGGATTATATATGAATATATAAACAATTTCGAATTGTCAACAATTTGACCCTTAAGGAAATAGTTAATTTATTTTAAGTTTTATTTTAATGCATGTTTAATGTTAGTTTTTATCAGTCCAACATGTAGCAAATCACGCTAAACGTATTCTGGGCAAGATTATGACATCGAAATTATGATAACGAGACAAAATGTGAAGTTATCTATTTTTGAAAGCCTTCTCGACACCTTTTCCGGTAGGAATTTTTAAATATTGTACAACTTTCCAAATTCTTAGTTGATATCTATTTAATAAAAGATGTATTTTTTCTAAATTTTAAGTATCTAAGTCTTATAGTTTCAGAGACATCGTGATGAGTCTATACATAGATGAAATCCCTTATGTATACATACAGAAAATTTGTTATTACAGATTTGTTTGTTGTAAACCGCATTAGAAAATCACGTATTTGTTGACGGTGGGGGAGTCTAAGTTCCTTGTAGATGAGTAAAAAAGTACAGTTATCATCAGAGAAATTAAAAATTATATACTCAAGATAATGTGAAGGTGGAGGGGATGCCATAAACAAATCCAGCCAGCCATAATCCATCTACGGCTTAGCCGGCGAACAACAAAAGGTTCTTAAAGGACGATGTATTCATGCGAGGGCGACATGATAAAAACCCCTTTTCGGTGTGTTAATGCCGTGACAAATGCCGAATTTATGCCAGTGCGGTGGCAGCGGGCATCCCGCTGCGCGCGCGCCGCCGTCCGTGTGACCGCGACTTTATACCGTCTTATAAAACTTTTATTGACTCCATAGGCAATTTGAGCTCGATGTTTATTATATATTCCCACTAAACTACGATATCCAGCTTTTGTATACTATTACACAAGCGGTACAAATATTGGTAATAAGAAAAGAGATATACATTTAGGAAAATATACAAAACTACGCAGTGAGGCGATAATATAAGCATAAAAAGCAAGGTGACTCACGCAACGTCCATTTGTATAATATTACCCACGCGGGATTATTCACAATGACCATGTGGTCACTGTGAACAAACTGTGTACGCGTATGTACGTTTAAGAAAAATGCCAGAAGAATATGATTTGAATTCTTCTGTAATGACAGCCTTTTTTATCTTCTTCTTCTTGTTTTCAGCCGATGGACGCCCACTGCAAGGCGTAGACCTTCCCTAATCCATCTAGCAACTTCCCGTGATCTTCGCTTTGTTGCCGGTCCACTCAGTGGGGGGGAGGGCATACTCACGCCGCGTCTAACGGCTCGTGGTCGCCACTTGAGAACTCTTCTGCCCCAATAACCATCGGTTACACAAGCTATGTATCGCCCACTGCTACTTCAGACGGTCAGTTCAGCAAGACACGTCGGTTATCTTAGTTTTTCTGATGATCTTCTCATATACTATAAAATAAATTAACAAGTTTTTGTTTTTCAAATAATTAAACTTAAAATGATATTGTAATACCATACACAGTTGCCTTTAATGGAATTACTAATTTTATAAAGCCTAAAAAAAAATATAACAACCTTATCTTTACTTATATTGTTGACCTCATGTACATTAGTATTATTTTTAAATTACGTATTTGTTGATCGTGAATTTAAGGTACTCTGAAGGCTGCGTCTACCATTTCGTGGTCGTCACACCAGAATATTTCAGCACCAACGGCCATCGGTTGCATGAGTGATGTGCCACGCCCATGACTGGTTCTCAAGTGGCGACCACGTAGATAGACCCCTTATTAGGTAGACTTGCAAGATCACTGGATTCGGGTAGCGCAGGAACATCATAGCGATCTTTGGCGAGGATCCATGCCTTGCAGTGAGCCTCCGTCGGATGAAAAGAAGTGTGATGTCTGATTTCATTACCAATCGTTTTTTTCTTTTTAATTTTACCCAGGAATATTAATGTAACACGATCATACGCGCTTTAAACAACGGAACCATTTACTTTGAATTCTCCTTTATTAAAATCATGTGTAGTTATTATTAGATTAGTTTCTTCAGGGTCTATGTGAATTGATACCTACTATGTACTTCATTTTTGACCATGTAGTCGCTTTAATTCACGCGAGATGGTGGTCAAATGCAGACAAGAAAGCCTAAAATACCTAGTATAGATTAGTTATTTAATTTGTAATTTAGTACTTTAGTTGTTTTCACAGGACTATCCATGGAGAAGAATTTGCTTAGAATTTCTCTACGACACCGAACCAACAATGATAACATACATAGACTTACGAAAGTAACAGACATGGCATAGTGTATTGATATGTTGAAATATTATTATTCGGATCAAAACACGCATAGAAAGCACTTACAGTTCCGGAGTGAAAACCCACAAGCTCACCATCTTAAAGCCGTCGATAGATGTTTAATTGCCCCTCGCAACTATACTAATATGATAATGATCTTACAACAGATAAAGATGAACTATTGCAAAAAAAAGCCAAATAAATTTATAAACATTTTTATTCGTAGATTCGCGATAATGACTCATCCGAGACAAATCTATAGTTATTGAAATAAATAAAACCTACCATTTAATTTCTTTCATATGAACCGCGAAGGTTGTATGCACGTAGCCGATGTCACAGCGGGATGTGAATTTCTTATTAACTTTATGAAAAAACAAAATCACACGATGATACCTTCCGACCACCAGTTACTAACACATCTGCAAATGATTTTGAACTTTAGTATACATTTATAGAGTTATTAATGCATTGAATGCTGAGATCGTCCGAGTCGGGTTAATCCGGTGGCCGTATATCTCACATGCCAATTCTTTGGCTTAATTTAATTTGTATAAGAGATCGTATTTTGATTAATATAAAGGTATCCAGAGCGTAGTGTCGTGCGTTGTTTTGCTTCGAATTGAGCCGGTTTACCTTTGTCCTTTAGATTGCGTTAATTGTATTTTGTGCCGCTTGTTATTCTTCTTGTGTTTTCAGTTGATTTGGCTCGCTTCTTTTGATCGTGACTCTCAGTCAGGGGCGGCTATAGTGCAGGGTGTGCAATGCACACGGGCGTCGCCGTCTCGGGGGGCGCCGCGGCACTCCCTGAGACAGTTAAGAGCAACGTTTTGGACCATCATGGCCGTAACTAATACCATACTGTAAGCTATACTTACTTATAAAATAGCTTGTTGGAACATGAAAAAACTTTCTTATTACTACTTATGTTAGGCCTAGGGGGCGCCACATTGTCATTACACACGAGTGCTACATGAGCTAGAGCCGCCCCTGCTCCCACTTTTCAAATACTGCGGCCTTTATTTTGTATTCATTTCTTCATCTCAAATCTCAAATTCTCGTGTCACGGTGTTCGAACTTGAACTCCTCCGAAACGGCTTGACCGATTTTTACCAAATTTTACATGAGTATTCAGTATGTCTGAGAATCGGCTACTATCTATTTTCCATACCCCTAAGTGATAAGGGTGGCCCACCCCTAAATTTTATTTTTAATTTTTTTAGACAATTTTTTTGGTTTTTATTTTATTATGATACAGCATACAAAAATACATACAAACCTAAATTTTCACCCCTCTACGATCAACCCTTATCTTACATTTGTTAAATAAAAACTTTAATTTTTTTTGCAAAGCAACGTTTGCGGGATCAGCTAGTTTATATATAAATTCACAAAGATTCCTCCAACCTTCGTAGGCTTAAGTTGGAGGCTACAAACACGCTCTGATTTTAAAAAAGAACAATGTTAACTTAAATGGATTTTATGTTAACAATAATAAACCAAAAATAGAGAAATTAGTTGCCTTTACTTTCACATAAACAAGCCTTCATGTTATTATAGGATTTTTAAAATGTTTTAATGTAACAAAATTTTCATTTTACGTAGGGCAACAACAGTCAGGTATATGTATTCCCTAGATTTCAAACAAAATCTATTGAGCGCGACGTACATACGCATTTTGACGTGTTTAACCAGGTCTATCTACCCTGTAGGTGGACGATCTGTGGTCTACATTTCAGAACCTTAAGGCTCTATTCGTGCATTAGGTGTACCATACAATAATGAACATCTAATTAGCAATACATCCACCCTTTTAATCATCCAGTAAATTTGTAAAAAGAAGTCAAATAGAAATCGATTTCACACGTCTAACCGGGTGGTATTGGACGGACATTTTGACATTTACTCGTCGGCCATGTTGGATAGTGAGCGGAATGTTAATTGAACGCGATGCTATCTTGTAATGAGACATTGTATCGCCGGGGGTCCCCCGCGGCCGGCTCCCGTGCTACGGGCCGGTCACGTGACCGCCGGAGACAACTTACCGTTAAACGTTCAAATAACTCGTGTAAGGCATTCGACGTAATCGATGTTTTTGCTACTATCTTTTATTAATCGTGTATACACTAAATCAATCATTATTTATTATAGAATAGAACTAAACAAAAGAACGATTAGTGGCAGACTGCACAGAGAGGAATATACAAAGTAATTGGTTACAGTAAAAGTTTTTATTACACCTTTTTCAAATATTTCCAATATGTATTTTTTTCTATTGGAATACGACAAGACAATAACAATTGAAACATTGTCTCTAATTGCAAAAGAGTATTGCGAAAAATAATTCCTACTGATATACAATAAATAGTAACGTTACATCGACGATATCTTTGTTAAAAATGATTAAACGAAGTGCATTACTACTAATGTACTTTTCTACTAAGCTACCAATCTTCCAACCTACCAATTTACAAAACTACCAATCTACCGAAACTACCTTACTTCGAAATCATTAAATTGTAAAAACAACATCAAACAGTGTCGCAATAAACAAGAGCCATATACAATTTGTTGATAATAAACGAAATAGGTTCTTGAATAATGTATTCACGTGTTTATAGCCGCTACTGTGGCAACGGATCGACGGACGGACGGTATGATATACAGCGAGCAATTAAACCGGTCGCAAGTACGAACGGACTAATGACGAGCTACCGTCGATACCGTCGCAACTCGGAATTAAAAAAGATTCAGAAACGGCCACGACTTCCGTAGAAAATTGTTCTCTTTCGAAACCTTTTAGTTAACAAATTCTCGAACGATACGTGGACTAAACATCTACAAGGGGCCCCGAGAAGAGACATATTACCTTATTTATTTATTGGCATTTTTAGATTCCAAGAGCGCTTATCTTTAGCCTTTTAAGTTGAAAATAATTTACAGTAGTATTTTAGGAGAGGAAGACAGAAAAGGGAGGTGGTGTGTATCCATATACAAGTAAGCCAGGAGGGTGTAAAATATTGTGACAAAAAGTAGATGACGTATAGAAGAAACTGTCAAGAATATATGGAGAGAAAGAAAGTAAAAATAGGAACACGAAAAAAGGGCCATTTAAATAAAAATACCTTTTAAGTTCAAAGCTTCAAGTCTCCCCCTGAGAGTTCGGCATGGTCCCAGCACATCTTTAATACAGGAATGGAAGGCCAACGAGCTTCCAGATCACCCGAGCAGACGCTCCATGGACAACGCAAAAGCCCTGCAAGAGGGAGCTTCCACTGGAGCCTTTACTCAGTATGTTTAGCATTCCGACTTAAAGGCCCTCGAAGTTGGACTTTAACTTGTTCGATTGCTGTTCTTTGGCTATCATTACTACTGATAGAGGAAGTCCAGAACGATAAGGGAGTTCACTGGTATCATTATTTACCTAAGGTAGTCCCTAATTGAAGAGAACATCGCAAAGAAGATAATGTTTTGGTACTCCAACTTCAGTCACATGGAACAAATTGGAATAAAGCATTGTCATTTGCCTAGATACGACTTCACTGAGTTTGTAAAACTTTCTATGGACCATGTATGTTTTAACAATAGGATACTATTATAAGCTCAGAAAGCTCCGATTTATAGATTTAAAAAAAACTATCACAGATAGTTTTACTCGAATTATTATGACGTCATTGAATATGGCACACCTTGAAAATGATGCTCGCTTTCAATGTATATCAATGTTAAATGAATTTCTAATTTCAATATAAAAACAACAATTCTGCTGCGTTTCTTTCTCTTGGAAAGCTTCTTGTTCTTTTCAGTTCTGAGACATATATCAGATGGCTCATCTTATTGTAAGTAAGAGAATATATCCTCTGTTGAATTTTGAATTTCGAATTTGAATTAATTCTTAGATATAAACTTTCTGTTATATACCGAACTTATTATATAACTGTGTCCCATAGTGTATTGGTTTTACTTGTGATGTTTACCATCTATGCTTTTACAAAGTAGTGTTTCGTATACGCAAGGTTTTGGTTGGTTCATGTGTTAAGACTTATTATTAGAATTCATAGGTTATTATTACTTTGACAAACTCCTAATGTGTAGCGAACATACAAAATCAAAAATCAAAATCGAATAGGCTGTTACAAGCATTTCGAATCATCAATTAATATAAAATTTCGGCATTATTGTCTCTAAAGGAAGCTACCACCGACACGGAAGGCAGTTCTGCTGTGAACCAGCAATAAATTTAACAGCTGCTTTTTACAAATATAGTCTTATAAAGAGTCCGCGACAGTAATTAGCTTCCAGAGCATCGACAACATTTAATTCCACGCACTATCATTAGCATAGTATTCTTGGATAGAAAAATATACCTTTCAATATATTTCGTAAATATTGGTTTAAAATATCTCTAGTATATCTTAAATTGATTGTAGAATTTTATTGCACATACATATATACCTTGTGCCATAAATATAAAAGACTTGCTAGATCAAATTAGAATCTAATATATTGGATATGGTATCATTGGATTGTTCTATGTTTACTCAGTTACTAATTTTATAAAAATAAACATTGTCACATCCATTATATTTATGTCATCGTTTGTAGATCTATCTAAGACACGTTTACAACGTCGTAAACGATTTTTAATTAAGGACACGAATCGGACGATCATCACGGCGACGCGATAATTTATTGCTTCTGTATGTTCCAATTAGCAAACAGCGTCGTTAAGATTGTATCATAGCAAAATGATCATAAAGTAATATGTTTATAGAGACGTTTATTCCATGAAATCATTCATCAAAACAATACGACGTATCAATTTAATGTCAAATTGGTGGAATTTATTTGAGTTGTCGAAATAACAGCATTCAATAACCTAAAATCATATTCAGGAATGGTTCTTAATAAAGTACTTTACAAGGATTTTTAGATTTAAACTTAATACTACGAACATATATATATATATATATGTATATATATATATATATATGTATATATATATATATATATATATGTATATATATATATATAATAGAGGGACCGGAAAGTAAAGTCGTTTCTGTCGACATATTTTAAAGAAAAACCGATTGATTTTACCGCTCCGGCATTGAAAAATCTAATCTTGTGAATTTAACTTAAGAAACCATTATTACTTTCCGATCCCTCTAATAATATATCATAATTATAAAACCAAATAAATAAAAGCGTCATATTTTAAACAGATTTCGGAGAAACGAGCTCCAAACCAATAAACACGTCAGCCATTTCCTGATACAAATGAATAGTGAAACAATAAAAACAAAATGGCCGACTGACATTTTTAAAATTCTTCGTTGACAGACAATATATATATCCAAGGCAAAAGTTAAAGATTATTGCTTTGAATAGTTATATAGATATGTTACTGTCAGTTAACAAAAAAAAAATGTCGGTAAAAGGAATTTTACATGACTAACCTTCGATTGGGATTAATTAGGATGCTCTAATACAGAGTTCCCCAAACTTTTTTGTGTTGTAGACCCCTTGCCATGTCTTTCCGTGTTGGGTAGATCCCCTACTTACCTGATATTGATTTCCTGTAAATTTCTAACTGTAGTGAAGTTTAATGTTGAAAACTTAAAGTAAAAGCACATGTTAAATTATACATTTATTAATTGAATTTAACATATTTTTAATTTTACAAGTTCAAAATGTATTGCGACCAAAAAGCGAATACCAACATCCTACAACTTACACCATTTTATAAACATATATAATAATTTTTTTACTCCATAGGTACTTCTATAAATAATGTAAATGTTTTGGTATTATAAGATAGTATGATGTAAGTAAATAGGTACTATCAGTGTATGTGTTGAGATCCACTATCGTGGAACCCCATTTTCATTTCATGGACCTCCAAATTTTTTTTCGCTGACCTAGACCCCTTACAGGTTGTCATAGACCCCTAGGGGTTGATATAGACCACTTTGGCAATCACTGCTCTAATAGGAATGCGCCTTTTTATATAAATAACTAATGACTAAATGATCAAAAGAGGGAGAATAATATACCATTTAATTAAAATATTTTAAATTTACTTTCATATTCACGGTATACTTTTATTTATCTGAGTTGAAATTTAAAACTGTGATGTTGAGGATTGATAGCTCAGTGGTAGAGGACTAAGACCTTCCATTGTAGACCACGGGTTCGATGGTCTTAATTCACACTTTGTTTTTCCAGTTTTCAGAGTAAAGGCAGAAGCATTTTTTGCATACCATAATACCACACTGCATTCCACCCCCCACCCCCCGCTAAATATGGCGATAAAGGTCCCCCCCCCCATAGATATCTTTGTTGGAGGCTTTTGCCTTTATCCTTCTTTAGATTGCTGAGTAGTCCACGCTGCCGTCAACTCTTAGCTCCTCACTCACTTCAGCAACACTGACCAGACATGCGCGCTAGTCGTAAGTTCTGCCGGCCAGCTGGGTCGCGCTGGGTTTGTGTCCTCGAGGGCTGGCTGTGTTGGCCCCGCTGCCTCTATCTCGCGGCCACTACCTTTGTGACTTCCTCGTCTCCTCGCCGAGTACTGATACGAGTTCGAAAAACTCGAATCTTGTAAATTTATATAGTTCACGGACCCCTCCGTTCCGTGAACTCATTACCGATGAAGCTGTGAAAGCCGCAAGGCTAACAGCACAAACTTCATACGAGACTATAGACATAGACTTTTGCCTTGCTGTTATTGTATATAGCCTGAAAATCAGTTTTTCGATATTACAACACTTAGCTACCATACTAATCTTTATAATTTTATTGTATTATTTATATAACTGTACTGTAACTTTATTTAACAATTATTTTTAGTAATTATTAATCATTATACGTGAATTCTTAATTATAAAATTTAAAAAATGTTCGAAAACAAAATCAAAATAGGACCGTAACTGTCATAATAAAATATCGATAATAAAAAACCGATGATACAAATCGATATTATATACCGACATAACATTATAACTCGTAAATTTGTTACGCGCTAATATAGGATGTGCGAAATACATCGGTTAATAAAAGCCAAGGCTCTGTTGCGGTTTGTTTCGGAGGATTAGAGTGCCGTGAGGAGGGTCGCCATTTCGAATCAAAGAATCATTTTATAAATCATTCCCACCCGTCACAGACGATATGGTTATTCATGAATTTATTTGAATTCAGAATATTCTTTTTTTATAAAAAAATAAAACACTTTCATTTAGTGGCCAGTGTTATTTATACTCTGTCTTGAATAGTTATATTAACACGTTATTTTGGCAGCTGTTTGAACAAAGGCCTGTTTTATATTGTTAGATAAAATTAATAAGTGTTCGCGTCTGCTAAGATTCGAATCCACTACCTAAAACTGTAAACCACTGAATACATCAAAATGCTACTTAGTTTGGTGTAATTAACAAAATTATGTTATTAATACCGGCAAAGCTCACATCGCATATTTTAAATACATTTCGCAGACTTGATTTGTTATAGATATATAAAAACTTTAAAGATATGAACGTATAGGAAATCTTTATACACATATATCCAATCACCCTATATAAAGTGATCACTATGAAAAATGTTGCAATAACTTTTTTTTCTACTTACAAAGTTTGCAGGGACAGATAATACACAATATATTAAGTTTAAAATCCAGTACTACTGATTTTGAAAATATTTTTACTCACCTTCTTATCATTAGGGCATTTAATATTAATCAAATCATTAATTTTTGGATAGAGTAAGTTATATTTATTAACGGTGAACATAAGTTCACTCCTGTAAAGATTTTACACATATCACCGATCATCCTGTATAAATTAGCGCTTGTTAAAGGAACGAAAAAAGTTTGAGTAAAACAAGCATAAGACACAGGGCCGGCTTCAATAAATCAGCCTTGCTGGCGATCAATCAAACGAGAGATGCGGCCCCGTGACCGATGACTCCGTCATGCTTCAATATCGTTTAAGCTAAGACAAAGATCTGAGGTCGGACACCCTCGGCGCCGTCCATTTATTTACTAACAGCCCCGATACGCCCCTGTACAAAAATTCTGTCATTTGTAATTTACAAACGCATAAAGGTTTAAATTCCTGAACAGTATTTATCCTAGATATATTTGCGATAAATAATACATACCCGTAGATGCCTCGATTGAAGTCATTACTTTGATTGGATGGCCGCTAAATTTTAGTCTTTAATAGGAGACAGAGGAGACAGTTCATGGAGAGATATAATCAACACAAACTACTAAACACTGTACAAATGTGAACTAGAATTAATATTTTTTAAATGGCCTCGCTATAGGGACTATATCTATTGTGGGACAGGGGACTTTGTTTTTATTTAATAATTCTTTCATGAAATATTTTTATTTTCGCGCTCTTCTATCGTTCGTCCTATGATCTTCCATTCCTTTATTTTCTTCTTTCTGAAATTATTCTTTACTTCCTTTTCATATCCATTTTTCCTTTTATTCGATATCATTCCTTTTTCTCCACATACCTTAAATATTACAATTTCATTGTTTTTAATCTATATCACATCCTTGATCCATTCTAGGTACACATTTTTGCATGTAATATTTTGTTTACTTATTAATTAAATTACCTAATTATTCACTTTTATTTAAAAAAATTTAGTTCAACTCTTAAATTAGTCAAATATAATTAATTAAAAATATTTTATTAAAAATTATATTAGCAAAAGTGAAAATGTAAGAAATAACAATACTGTAATCTTGATAAATTAAAGAACTGTGATATATATATTTATATATACATACATACATATATATATATATATATATATATATATTTAATATAATTTTTAATATATTTATATATATATATATATATATATATATATATATATATATATATATAAATATATTAAAAGGTCGAATATATAGGTCATTTCCCAGCTTAAAAGCTGTTACACTTATTTCCTATTAGTATAAAGCGATCACTCTGTAACTATATTGGAAAGCTACATGACAGTACAAAGTTTACACCGACATATAGCTAAGACCCACTGCAGAGACATCACTGCAAGTGAGAATAAGAATTTATTCTATCTTTAAAAAAGAATTTGAATGATGTTTTCAAATTTCGTTATATAAATCCAACAGTTCAATCTGTGGAATTGGTGTTCAACAATATGGTGAAACTTGAAAATAACCGGCTAGATGGTGTACCTATGGCGGATGACCATTCGTTCTTGTTATCAGACGATCGCCGCGACAAAGCGCAGACCGAGGCGGGCTCTTTGTCACCATCGCCGCTATCGTTGGCATCTTAAAAGCCAGCGCGGTCCGGAACAATAAGTGAATCTTTAATGTTTCTCTTATCAACGATCGAAGGTGTGGTTTGATCGAATCGAATTCACTGACTAATCCGCGGTCTCTGGTCTAAATGTTTTTAATAATTATTTTTTTTCGATCACACAAATGTCATATTTAGAAATGGAAAGATTTATTTTGTCGCAGGTGCAAAGTATACAAGTGTTATTTAAAGACAAGGGTATCTTGTTGCGTATAATTTTTTGTAGAAAATTTGTAAATTGATTATCTTCTTCTTCTCATTAGTGCACTCTTTTTAGATTGGTCGTGGTCATGCAGCTCTCGCCTTCTGGTGCCTCTGCTTCCCTTGCTCGGTGTGTGGTAGATTGGGAGCATTCTTTCACTAAACAGCAACGATTTTAATTGTCTGTCCATCTTGTTAAAGATCGTTCTAGTGCCTCTGCTTCTCTTGCTAGCCTTCGTTATGTAGTTCGGTGTGGTGCAGATTTGGAGGCATTCTCTCACTTATCAGCAAAGTTTTTAATAATGTCTGTCCATCTTGTTGGAGATCGTTCTGGTGCCTCTGCTTCTCTTGCTAGCCTTCATTATGTAGCTCTGTGTGTGGCAGATTGGGAGCATTCATTCACTAACTTATCAGCAACATTTTTGATAATGTCTGTCCATCTTTTTGGAGACCGTCCACGAGATCGCTTACCTTCCACTTTTCCTTACACCACTAAACAAATGGGATCATTGTATGCTCTCAATTATTATACTACCAAATACCAAATATTCTACTTACTATATATTGAAATTAATTATTGTTTATCATCTGTCCCTGCAGGTATTGTCAGAAATTATTGATCCTTCGCATTTTAATTTTACAGCTATCGCTTTATACAGTATGATTAAAAACAGATATAAAATTTAAAAAGGGTATATGTATAGTTGGTTTATTGACAAATCAACCTGTATATGGTTAGTAACCTCAACACTGCGCGTTGTATTCGATATTCACTGGCTAGATCTATTTTTTTTTCGTTCATAACGGCCAGTACTTGATTAGGAACTTTTTTATTCCGTGACAGTGTATACAATCAGAGAGGTTGGGAGTAGAAAGGTTCAGCGTCTATTGCATTGTCGGTATCCAAACGGTGATCTTGTGACAAAAAAGGTTTTAAACACACACTTATTATACTTGATTAGTCACCTTATGGTAAGAAACGTAAGATTTAAATTTAAATGAAACTATGTTGAGATTACGTATTAAAATGATTGTGCAAACAGGTCGGTTATAATGACATTATTATTTGAGACCGATTCGTGTGAGATGTGAATCTTTTTGTACAGAGGACCAAGCGTGAAAGTGTACATTTTGTTAATTTCATTCTCATACTTGTATCAAAACATCCAGAGATATCGAATTGTAAGTATGATATATTCATTGTGGTGTAATTGTAAATTTTTATATGAACTAGTCAAGCTTGCGTTCAATTATTAAGAAAAAGATATTTGTAAATTATAATATCAGATTTTAATGGTGGGTAGTGAAATTCCAAGCTCATGGCTACAGTCAAACCTATATTTACGATGATTATAGGGAACGCGCAGAGAGAATAGACATTGCATCAGGATATATTGATCCTTGTCTTATTATATAGAATGTTATTTTAGTGGTGTAAAGGCTTTAAAGGGTGAATCTATAGTCTATGGCAATCTATTTGTCAAACATAAAGCAATAAAGCCTTGTTCCATTCACCCTATATCTTCCTTTTAACCGATGAACACGCACATGGCCACGACGATCATCGTTTGCACCCATGTGACCCGCTGCCACTTTAGACAAATCTTCCCATAAACGTTACATTAATTTATTTTTCTTATAAAATGCTAAAGGCCAATAACTTCTGGCAGTAAAAAATCTACGGGAACAGATAATAAATATTAATTAATTTTGATATGTAGTAATTCGAATTTTAAAACACTTTTTAACATTTATCTTTATACAGTAATACCCCGCTTTACGCGACCCCGGTTTCACTACAACGCGAATTGCAAATTTCGCGCTCAAATGCCTCGAATTACGCGAAAGAGTGCGTATAAATATAATGTAGTCATCAACTTCTCTATGGTGTCTTGACCATCAAACAATTAAAAACAGTGTTATGAACGTATTTTACAAGAACGTAAACAAAACGTTACCCAAGAGACAATAGATGTATTTTTCTGTAAAAAATAAGAGTATGTATTGCATAAAGTGTTCCTAGAATTAGTGATTTATTAAAATGATTTGTATTTTTTTTTGTAATAATTTTTGACTATGTTTAATCATAAACCTCGTTATACGCGAATTTCAGTTAACGCAATTTTTTTTGGAACGTATCCCTCGCGTAAAGTGGGGTATTACTGTACTGTGAAAAAAATTCTGAATTTTTTTTCGATAAGATTTATAAATCAATTGTCAGAAAGAAAGCTAGACATTTACATCTTTACACCTAAAACTAAATGCTCTGTATGCTTATTTAAGTTATACGAGTATAGTTAGATATTTTATAAGTACATATTATTTATTTGAATCGGTGTAGGATTAACAAAGTGCTCTATGCAACGCAACTGGACCGCATTCCGAGGGTAAGGCCAGACCTATTGACGCCACGAATCCGTGCGTCGGCCCTCCCGCGTGTGTGTAAGTCGCTTTATATATGTGTGCCTTACGAGGTACCTTCTAACTAGCCTCTGAATCATGCAATACATTTTTGTTATATTTAAACCATCGTAACTCAGCGGTAGAGGACTGAGATATTTAATGGAATCAGGCGTTACTTCGCGGAAGTCCATCCTAAGTAAGAAAAGGACCAATATTTAGCCACTTCCGCACATGCAGTGGTATTCGTGCAATGAAATGCGCCGCCCGCCAGCCCGCTGATAAATGCGTATGCGGCAAACAATGCGAATCACACAACCGCCACCACCAAATTGCTCAACACGTGTTTCACTCCTCCACGGGGCATCTTCAGGAGTTACGTTACACCGATTAGTGCTAAACACAGAGTCTATGTTTGGCACTAATCGGAGTGACTAAATATTGGTCCTTTTCTTACAGAGGACTGAGACTTACGACGCGCAGGTCGCGAGTTCGATTTCCGAGATACAATCTTACATAATTAACACTTTGTTTATTGATTTGTATATAAGTTTGTAGAGAATTGGCAACAGCGTCCTCTGCATACCAGAATATGACACTGCGATTGCCAATCCGCCTTCATTCTTTTCGATTATGGGATATTACTCCATAGATATCTATTTACCTTTAGGACGGAAGGGTTCTTGAGATCTCCCACTAGGTAGACCGACTTAGTTAAAGTAACGGAAAGTCGCAGGATGTTGGCATGGTGGCTGTTTTAAGGGGAGGCCTATGTCTTGAAGTAGGCGTCCGTTGGCTGGAAAAGCCTTTATAGTAAGAGAAGACACCTATACTATATTCTCTCTGCGCCATCCGTCGACTGAAAAAAAGTATAATATGTGGCAATTCTACTTAATTAATGCAAAAAAGTGTGAATTATAAAAGATTGTATTCCAGATTTAAAACCAGCGACCTACCATCGCAAGACACTAGACCACTGCTTACAAAATATATGGTATAATATAAGGTTAAGATTTTAAAGATAATAATTTTAACCAGTTCCTTATTGAAACAAATTGTTGATACTTTCTAAGAATAAAAATAAATATTCAAGTAAAAGTAAGAGAGGATATTTTGGTGATAAATATCACTATTGGTCGGTTTTAGCGAAACAAATCTAGTATGAAAGGAGCTCCCAGAAAGCGCCCATAACACAATGGCTATTACCTCTAAACTAAACACTGTAACTAGGCAGAAGCCACCCTTTTGTGCACGACAATGCATTGTAAATTTTATTTTTGTGTAACACAATCAATTCAATCAGGCATATCCCGAAAAACACGAAAACAATCGGCCCCAGGCCCCCCGTGGATCGGAGTACGTAATGACAAGTAAAGGTGTAGCCGATTCTTAAACGTTAAGTTACTAAAACATTATTTTCGGGTACTATAACTCTAATCCTATGGTAATAAGATTCAAATTAGAAAAAACTATTGATTTTTGTAAGTTTGTAATATATAATTCAGTTTAAAAATCAAAACAGGACACTTTTGAATGGATTTAAAGTTCAAAATCGTATTCCGGCATGAACTGTATGGCGGTACATTTCATATATTTATTTTTATTTTCTCATCCGTGAAGGATCATTACCGCTTATTGTTGGATAATTTCACGCATTTGGTGACACTGCGGGCGTTTCGGTGTGGAATTTAGCGGGAATTCAAAGTGTGAAAGAGCTGCGCGAACAAAGTGGGCATTGTATTCGACAATTTTAATGTTTTAGTGTATTTTTTTTTTATATTTTTAACAAAACATCATTTCGCCGTATGAAAATTGCGGGGGTTCCGCAATGTTATCAGCTTCGACCACAACTGTTTAAGACCACAATAATTAACGTACTGAGAAATTTAACAAAAACTAAAATGAATTACCATCTAAAAAAAACTTTTACTATTCCATTGTAGAACCAATGTATGCTTTGTAAAATTTTTGGTTATATCTTATTTTTGATAATTATGACCACGTCAAATTTTGTATGTTGTATAAAATAATATATGTATATTTATCATTTTATTTCTTCTCATTTATTATTTATTTTTTGATAATTTATATTTGCAGCGGGAATTCCTCAAAATTACCAAAAAAAAAGCCTTACTTTAGCCTTACTTTACCTAATAATTATACTTAGCTACTTCTATGAATTATACTTAATGACTTCTATAAATTATACTTTGTTACTCCTATGAATCATACTTTGTTACTCCTATGAATTATACTTTGTTACTCCTATGAATTATACTTTGTTACTCATATGAATTATACTTTGTTACTCCTATGAATTATACTTTGTTACTCATATGAATTTAGTTTTTGTTCTTAGTTACCTCTATGAATGTTACTTAGTTACTTCTATGAATATAGAATATATGATATTCGTGTACAATAAAAAAAAAGTTACCTAACGCATTGGCCATAAGACGAAAGTAAAGGACATTGTGACCAGTGGTGGTTTAGGACAGTGAAACGTGGCCTCACACTTCATGACTCATTGAAAAGCTTATGCTCGCTCAAGGAACTATAGACGATATGTTGGAGATATAGGGACTTCTCTACATGTTCGAATCATACCAAAGAAAGCCATGTAGAATAGCGTCTTTGTAGACCTAGTTGTGGCAGCGAACAGGCCTCTAAGCTTAGAGACCACGGATCGGAAAATACAACGTGGACATCAACCCACAAGGTGGTCGTCCTTGTGAAGTTCTTTTGTTTGAAATAGTCCTCGTTATTGTGGACTTCTGGTTCGCCTATCCTCTTTTGGGACTGTCCTGACTATCGTCAGTTGTTACCTTGCAGAAGTCCCAAGTAAGAAAAGGATCAATATTTAGCCACTTCCGCACATGCAGTGGTATTCGTGCAACAAAGTGCACCGGCTGCCAGCCCGCTGATAAATGCGCATGCGGCAAAACAATGCAATTACACAACTGCCACCGTCAAATCACTCAACACGTGTTTCACCCCTCTACGGGGACATCTTGAGGAGTTATGTTACACCGATTAGTGCCATTGACTCCGTGTTTGGCGGAAGTGACAAAATATTCTTTCATTATCTTTTACTTTCCAACATTTTACTTTTTACAATTTTTTAAAATGGCCCTCCCATTTTAAAAAATTGTAAAGACACATGACACAGGCCATTAGTTCTATTTAAAATCCATAAGAGAGATTGTTATGATGTTAAAATTATAATGTTTATATATCGTAATATCTTAATAATAACTCAACGCAATCATATAAGCAGACAATAAATTAATCACATTGAACAAAACGACGTTTTAAATAATTTACGACGCAAATTAATAATAGCACTGTGTAAGTGACAATAGATGAATAAGGCTTGTTAATGATTGTTGCAGTTTATTGCCTATTATTTACTCTATTCGCCGTCTGGTCTCACTAATGGCGTGTTGTATAATGCGAAGCAGGTGCTAACGACAGTACGTGTCATAAATCTATGGGAATTAGCGCAACAGACCTAGTTGGATAAAGGTGCAAACCGTTGCCCATGTGTAGCAATAATTTTAACTTATTTCACATACACTTTACGCGATTTTAGACTTTATTACAAGTCATTGGTCCAACCAAATAAAGTCGTAATCGCAAAAATCAAATTCTGCAGGAGTAATAAAAAAATGATTCTTTTTAATAACTTTAATTATATTCAACAACAGTAATTTATATATCAAATCAAAGCTATTTTTTTCTGCATCCATATATTCTAGAAATTACCTGCGCTATTATGAAAAATAGATTTTACTGGAATTAAAATTAAACGTTTTTGAGAGTAATGTGCTTTGCGATGTTATTCAAGTGATATTTGATATTGACTGCCATCAGTAAGATTGCAATGTTATATTACTCATGTGTATATTTATGTCAATCCTTGCACTGCAATAGTTTTTTTTTATTTTTGTTTTTTTATTTTTTGTTGTCTTAGTTTGTGATCGACTCATTAAAATAGAATATATAGGTAATAACACGTTACTGCAAACATATTTAAAAAATACAATGGTTGCCAGTACTACTCATTACTGGAACTACTAGTATTTGCTCTTATAATTCTACTTATGACAATTTCGTTTCCTTTATTTTACATTAGAAAAATTTCAAAAAAATCACAAGCTGTTATACTACTTGTTGATGTCGAATTTTACAGTATAGTAATAAAATGTTTAGCTAAATAAGTGTTGAATTACTATAGAAACACGCTTTTTAATTGTTTATGCACAATTTCATTATTTAGTAGTCTCAGAAAACTTCGTACGCGTAATTGGTTTATCATATCATTTAAAAGCCAGTATCAATATATATATATATCATTTAAAAGCCAGTGTCAATAAAAATCTGTACGAAACAATTGCATATTTTAATTTTTTTTACTGCAGAATAAAGAAAATGTAGTTTGTCATATCTTTCGTAATTATTTTTCGCTTTATAAAAGAGAATTAAAAATAAATCGAGGCAAACATCTGAATAACTAATCTCTCTCTATCTCTTTCTCTCTCACAAGTAAATATGTCTCCATCAAAAATCTCAACTACGTACCGGCCTTACGCTTAACTGTGTCAGTCAACTTAAGTGGAAGGCTTACCCACCTACTGCCTTAATTACACCCTTCTTTATAATTGATATATCCAATATTTTTAGTTTTGAATTCAATCATTAAATAGAAATAAGCATCTAAATATTCCTTAGATGTTTATTAAAAAAAATGAGAATGATATAATATTTGGTGATGTTTTTTCCTGTGCCAGATTAACGGAAAAGTTTCATAACAAGTGACCACAAAAAAACCTGTCTGAGTTTACTGTGGGCTCTTCTTAGATTATAGCGCGTTGAAAACACTTCACTTCGTTAAATCTAAGTGTTTCCGTCGAATTAAAGTCTTCCAATATTCTTCTCACACGAGTGAACACTATGAGGGTAAGAATATAAATAATAGAAAAAAAAATATAATGAACAGTAATAAAGTATTTCAAACTAGAATTTTAAACCCACAAAAAGATCGTCAAATATAACCAAAAGTAAATTATCAGACCTCGTGAACCTTCATTGCTTCCCCATTCAGGATTAAAGCACGCAGAGGTCCATAGCATTCAAATAAAATAACCTTTATTCCCACAAGGAATAACAAGTAGAAATCTTCGAACAGCAATGACATTTAACAAACGGAGAATAAAATATAGACTTTGTATGCTTGATATTACAAGGCACCATTTTAAAATGACATCCCGTCTTTACTTTCTTGGACTCTATGTGTCTGCTACTAAGGTTGATAATCGAACAATGGAGTTACTGTTAACGGGTGCAGATGAACTAGATAGTAGTCACGTTTCGGGTACGTTATTTACATCGCACCAATGCGAGGTTTTTCGTAAAATCGATAAAGAGGCCGATTGGAATAGAAAATATTGGACGCCTCTTGGGAAAAACTGACGACTTCAACCGATAAATGTATTCCATGAAGATATATTTTTTACGAGCTTCAAGATACGTTGATTTTACTGTAGATACTTTGACGTCTGCGGGTAAACGAATTTTCTCTTTATTATCTATATATAATCTAGTCAATACGGTCATCTCTATATTCGATTATTTATTGCTTAAATGGATATGTTTATCATTTATTTCCAGAGACAAGATTATCGGGTACATTTGCCTGACTATGGGCTAAGAAAGTATGGAAACGACTTTGATGAAACTACATATTTAGAAAATAAATAAAAAGATTATATTCAAACTCTCTACATGGGCCTATGCGTGTGTGGTTTTTTGTAACAGTCGCAGATTTTTAAATACATTTTTTTTTCTCTACACAATTAGTCAAAGATTGGATTAACAATACAGATTTATATATATACGCTTTATCAGATATAGTCTAAATGAACTGAAACTGCTAAGGATTCTAATTGTTTAAATATTCGTTAATTGAATAATAAACTTTGTTCGACAATTTATTTTAAATATGCGTTTTGCAATTTGTTATTGGTAGTCCAATAATATTTTGTCGCGTATGAAGTGTGATATACATAATATTCTTTTGATCTTTGTCCTTTCAGGCCATATACGGCCATTGCAAGACATATTTCTCCTCTTAAGAATATATGGGTGAATATGCCGTAATCGCCACGCCTGGCAGGCGGGTTGGAGATGGCAGTGCAGTATTGTGGTACGCAGAGGACCCTGCTACCAATCATCTGGAAACCTATTTATGAGCAGTGGCAACCCTATCGTCGTTTATATTGTGAAATTTCATCCCGGAAATTTCACAATATAAACGACGAGAAACAATAACAAATTTTGTTTATACGTAAACAAATTTTGTTATTGCTTCAACTTTATCGAGTTGGCTAATCTTTTAATGAGCAATTTATACGACGAAATGAGGTTAAGAAATGTTTCATTAAAAATGTCTGAACAAGTATGTGTGAAATTTTTCTTACTATATTTTCTTTGAGACTCTCGTTGCTGCCCAAATGGCAGTTGCAGATTCCTTAGGGTTGAGGTGGCAGGGCCCAGAGTGTGCTTTTTACGCTTCTCGCTTTTTAAGTTAGCGAAGTTGAAGGGTTCCCGGTGGAGCCTCAGTTATGTTATATCCTATATGCTGGTATATGCTATTATTTTACCGGATTGGAAGGCCGTAGAGCTATTAAATCGCTACGGTGATCGCTCCATGGAGTGACTAAGTTCAAAGGACCCCATGATACCTCGGTTTGGGCTTTCACTCGATAACACGCGCTTTATTTTCTGAGTTACTTTCGTCTATTATTCTCTGATCTGTGACCTATATGCGAATGGGTGATAGACAAATTTACGTCATCAAGAGATGATCCAATTGCATTTTGAATAAAGAATTTTCGAATTTGAATTTACACATAACCTTATTAAAACTTTTTGTAAATATCTCTCTTCTGTAAGAAATAATTTTAAATTATTTCTCTATATTGTCTTCGAAACCTTCTCTGCTATATAATTCCGTATTAACCCATATCTGACTGAAATATGTATGCTCACAAAACCAACCCGACCTTTTCTCAAGAACGCGTATTCGTTTAGATTTTTTTTAATGTCACTCGCGTTACTGTCAAAGAGTTGGATGCGTAAACGAACGCTCGCTTTTTCCATATACAAAACAGTTATATTAATATTAATCATATTTAGATTTTAATTAAAAAATTCGCTAATGGTTTATAATTAAAAAATATTTTTTTCATTGCCTTTGATGTTAAAGATTAATTTTGATCTCGTGTTATAATAATTCTTTGAAAAATTAATCAAAAGTTAGTAATAAATTTTAATGGATTCTTTGATTAAAAATTATCTAGTTCGTTTTTCGCTTTGACTTATCCTATTTGCTTACTTTTGAAATTTACATACAGCTTCATAAAGTTTAAGGCTTGCTTGCTTTGTTTCGGTTGAAGTTGATGCTGTCAGCCTGGAGAATTTTACAGCTTCATCAGAACTGATTTCACAGAGCGGAAGAGTCTGTGAACTTAAAAATACGACAGAAGCTGGACAGACGCATTCCAGTTGTACGATGACATTTGCACGTAGTAAACCGCTCTATACGAGTAGAGCTGTGTAGTGTTGATGTTGTGTATGCGGCTTGGGACGGCAGCGTGGAGCGCAGGTGAGCCAAGGATGGATGCGGATCCAACCTCGGTTCACCCACGCTGTTCGTGTCTAGGGAGCGGGTGTTGTGATGTGGTGAGTAGTGTTTTGTTCTATTGTGAATGACGCGATGTACTGTGCGGTATCGCAGGTGAAGTTGTCGCTGGTGTTATGTGGTTAGCGCTTGCAGTGTTGTGAGTATCTGCAGCGGGTGTGGTGTGATACGTGTTCAGTGGGAACCTTGTGACGGGCATGATGAATACGTCTTTGGGACGTCTCATGGTCTTTTATTGAGTTAGGGGGGCAGTAGCAAGAAGCACTCGCTATGAGAGGGTTTGGGTGAGAAGAAAAGTTCTTAAGTAAAGAAAGTAACAAGTATCTAAGCGCTCTCTACATCCTGCCACATCAAACCTTGGTAAACTACAAATACCATGGCTGACAGTCCAGTTTAAACAAAATGTAATGGTAAGCAGTATTAGCGTTCGACGTCTTTACGAGGTTGCCAGATGATCTCTTTTAGGTTGTTGGATACAGGCTGATTTCAACCAGACCTATTGGATATTTCAGGAGGGGCACAGGCCTCCAACAATCGACATCCTGAAAATAAAATTATAAAGATTATATGAAGTTGTGAACATAGTTAAAATGTTGCGCAACATTACATGTGATGAAAGGAAATTGAACACACAGTAACGCGAGTGCAATATTTTCAAGTTGATTTTTGATAGAATCAACACGGTCTGGTCCGGGCGGTGACGCTGCTGCGATAATGTTTTCCCCTCTTACAAGAGATGGCTTTTGAATACGAAGTAAAATTTAGTTTGCAAAGTTACCGCACACAATGCTTACTCGGTGAAGTTATAGATTGTTATTCTGAAGGGTTAAAGGGTTGATTTAGTTCATTTCGGGGTAACTTTTATTTATTTCGTACGGCGGAAAAGTCGCGAGAGGCCCTGTTCGACACGCATTACCGACGTAATGGGTTTTCGTGTTCCCGGAGCCCTTGGTTCCGCGTTGTGAAAATAATACGTTATATTTTCACAGCTCACCAATTATGTTCCTTTTCTTAGCTATTTTAAAATTATATACGGTCTCACTCAAAAAGTTTTAGGCACTCCCATGCAGTGGTAGGACTGTGACTTGCAATCGAAGATCAAGTTTTGATTCCCGAGATACAATCTTATATAATTCACTCTTTGTTCATCGACTGTATAGGATTGCCACTGCTCACATATTAGTTTCCAGAGGATAGGCAGCAGCTTCATCTGCGTACCACAATATCGCACTGTGATCGCCAACCCGCCTGCCAAGCGTGGTACGAACGGAGTATGAATCTTCTCCTTGATAGCGCAGTCACAAACATACGAGTTAGCAAATGGAAGTGAGCTACCAGCTGAACATATTGGTGATAAATATAAGAGCCACACCTCACTTTGCGCCGTGGTTACGTTCCAAAAAAACACGATGCAAATTGAAACGCCGCAAAGTGAATTAAGATTTTTTATAGCAAACCATGTAATGATAGAATATAGGTTAATATAGGTTAAAGATAGAGTATAGGGTTACGAAAATACTACTTTCTAAAAAGAAAATTGAACAGAGGAAACATTTAAAAAACAAAAATAATATAACTGCCAATAAATAAATTGGAATAATACTTACCTTTTTTGTAACCACCTTTTTTGTAACCAGAAACAACACGTAAAAATTTATTTAAATTTATTACTATCTTTTAAAAGAAAGCACAACACACTACGTAATTGAAACTGAACTCTTAAAATTAGCAAAACAAAGTGAAAATAAAGCTATATTTAAATTGCCTTACTTTTTAGGGAATCCCTGAGTTTTGATGGCATGGCGCAATAAGAAACAAAAGTGTTCCCATCTTTTAGAAAAGACAATTTATAAAAAAAATTAAAGACTCGAACCCAAAACAACGCAACCTCGTAAATCTAACGACGCACAGTGAAAATTAGTACTTATTAAGCAGCGACGCAACTTCGAAAATAACGCAAAACGAAACGACGCAAAGCGAGGAATTGGTGTATACATTTATAAAGATTCTATTTACATTTCTCTATCCCTAACGTAATGGCAGCGAACAAGACGAAGTTCGAATTCAAATCGGCGTTCCAATTTGAATTCGAAGGCGCAAGAATTATTTAAAAAAAAAAAAAAGTATTTTTGCCGTTGTGGCCAGCACTACGATGCGCTCTCGAGTATAGCTTACACGTCTGTGACCGGAAGCAGTAGATCCTCTTCAAAATATCTGATCGCTGCTATTATTGTTTACCTAAGAATTTATATTAGGAGGACAAGAAATTCGAAACGAGAACTGTTCCCCCCAATAACAACCGGAGGGACGAAGAAACAGTGTATCCGAGTCATATAGACAAGCCAAATAATATTCAAGTGGCTCACGAAAGAGCAAAACTAGTAGTAGGAGTAATCATCATTTTAGACTTATCTGACGAAGCTGACCTAAAAGGCTAGCGGTGTCGACTTGTAACACAAACTAGAGGCTACAACAATATGACTGTCCACTGTTACGAATGCAGTTAGAAGAAATAAAATTTACAAGCGCATCATTGTCTAAACACACCTATATATCAAAATCTACTATTCACGTCGTACTAAATCAAGATTATAATTGAAACTGGTTTAGATCATAACTATACTTGACACTTCATCCTTACACCACACGCGGTGCCGTAAACCATTTGAATAGACCTCCGAAGTTAAACAAAAATATATATCCGAAGGTTCAAACACACCTGGTCACTTCAAGTACGTCTCACATAAAATTAAGTTATGGCATACTTGCCATTATGATATAGGCTGAGATGTCGTTACAGACAATAAAAGTAATTTTTATTACTTGCAACCCTTCGTAATAATAAATTAAAAAGTTGTGGGGCTGTGAAACAAAGGTAAGTTCCATACTCCTAGAACCAACTGTAGATTTTAACAAACAGCAAAATGTTACCCACTTTGTGATTCTTGTAAAATAAATGTGTATTTACAACGTTTTTTGATATTGTTATTTTTATATTGATAAGGTTAAAAAAAATTATAATGACAATTATACATGGTGTTAATTGACGTATATTAATGTATGGTACACCCTATCAAAAAATCGATCTCTAAATTTGTCTTATTAAAATTAAACATTGTTTTCTATCCCTGCAGAATTTGTATATATTGATCGCATTCCAAAAAAATCAAAGTATGCACAGTGTTTAAGAGTGATCACTCGATATTGGGTGATTAAAAAATCATACATTCACCACTTTTAAGCTTTTACGTCTATAACCAATAATCCTGTATTGTGGTAACTGGGAACTATAAGGCATGATTCACGAAAACTAGCTGATTTAATTTGCATTTCGCGAACACAGTTCTAATAAAACTGCTAAAGCCTTCAAGAAAATTCTGTATATATATACAATTTACTGTATATATTTACTTTAGAGGAATGAAATAGACTTTTTATTTCAATCTTAGTTTTTAAACTCTCCCTTACAACCCTTTTGCAGGGGTTGTATATTGGGTGCTTACAACTGCGTTTTGTCGAGTACCCCAAATTGATATTAGAGAACGCACACATTACCGATTGTTGGTTCTTCCCCGCCATTGTCTACCAACGTCACATAATTTACGCGGGAAACTAGATCGCGTTCGCTTTTTAAACGATGGGGCGGCGATGCGAGACTCATAAATTAATTGACATCTATCTATTATTGTCAATTTATACCTTATGTTATTGATTTAAAGTTCAAAATTATACGCAAATATTTAATAAAACTGCATAGCCCGTTAGTAACTCATAAAATAGTTGTTACAATTTGTACAGTCGTAAATAAATCGTATTGTATGTACAATAAAGCGCATAATTGATTAAAAATGTTTTTTTTTGTTTTTTTTTTTTGTTTATTCATCGCGTTTTCTTGTCAGCTTCGTGATTTATTATGTCCAATTGTCTATAGTTCAATGCGTGTAAAGATAATAATTTTATTTGTGATGTACCATGAAGTATTTAATGGTTTTTATTTTTGCGAATACATTTAATTTGGCTTTATTGTTGGTGATATTAAGAGAACTCTGTGACAATTAAAAATTAACTTTCCGTTTTTAATTTTAGTATGTAGTTAATATTATAATAATTATCAAAGCATATTCTTTGCTCGTAATGAGTGTAATGTAGACATATCACTGGCCTTTTTCATAAATTTCATTTAAAAAAAATGAATTGTGTGGTATTTATTTAATTCTATGTTTTGTGTTTATTTCATGAAATATAATCCTAGGAACGCAGTTAAAGTTATAACTGATATTTAATTACATAAAAGTTACTTAAACATATTAGTAAGTTAAAAAATATTATCGACAATTTCGTGTGTTACTTATTGTATGTGGAATAAATTGTACTTATTTTGTATATTGTATTAGTGTAGCGTAGTGTAGTATTATTATTTTGTATTATTTTGATAATTACAATAATAAACAAGGTATGTGATGCAAAAAAAGGGTAAGGTGTTTGGATATATATCAATGTATAACTTTCTTTTTACTACATAACCAGGTCTCTTAAAGATCAATCCTGTTCTTCTATCTCTTCTATATTAGTGGTAATTAAGTTTTATTATTGTTAAAAATCGATTTTTCCTTGCTCCAAACTGCACGAACTGCAACGAACTGTCCAAAATATAATCATAATTGACAAAATGTACTTTGTTAAAAACATACATAAAGAATATTATAGATAATATATCTTCCACCTTACATCGTTGGTGTCCAGGCATCTCTGGGTAAGTTGACCAAGCTGATCTAAGTTGAACTTTCTAAATGCTCAGTAAAAATAAGACTGAATAAATCTATACATATTTGTCCTATTTGCAGAGAGTCATAATCTGGATCTGCAGGACCTGGAGTAATCTTTCATTTTTCTTTAACACTTATTCCTATCTTTAGCACCGTGGAGTATAGCATACAGATTGGTGTAAAGTGACCAGAGAATTTGGTCCTATCGACTGGGACTACGATCTCTAGAACAATTGCTCTCGATTTTTCTATTCACCATCTGTTTTTCCTATAAGACTATTTTACTGAAAAATTACAAGAAATACTTTTGTGGAATGGACTTGTTCATCATTCTCTTCTAACACCACATCGAAGGCTTCAACACGACATTAATAAGCATTCTTAAAAATTCCTCGTTTCAGACCCAATGTTGATCATGGAGAAGATCACCGAATTGAATAGTTTAAGTAGGTCTGTACCTTGGGCTTGTTCAGTGAACGTCTAGCAGCTGATATGATGAAAATGATTACTTTAAGTGAATTAACAAAGCGACCTCTTTATTTAGAGAAAAAAATGGCTGAATATTAAAATCGAACTACACAGGGCCCGCCATATTTACAAGTTATTAAAAAATAAACTGTAACAATAGCATTTACCGGCGATTCGCAAACATACGCCGCCATTGTTTCGACCGGCATCAGCTGTGTACATTCGTGCAACAATAACGTAATGCCCTATTCCGTATTCATGTTGGATAATCCGCACAATAAACCGTGTGTGCTCCGATCAAAATAACTATAAAAATACAATAAGCGGCTTATACGTGTAGCTCTAATGTGCCCGACTGTACTAGAGCGGGACGGAGGATCGAGAGAGAGAAAGCAACAGCGCGTTCGACTTTTTAAGTCAATAATTCGTTTTGTCACGTATTCTTATAATACGTGAAATGTTTCAATTATAACACGTATTAGGCAATTTTATTATATTAAAACGATAGCAATTAATATTAATATTCCTTAATATTTATATTAGTTTTAATAATATGATCAGTATAACAAAACTCTTTAACAATTATGATCACAGTAAACATGAAAATATGCGATATGATTATCCTTTTTCTACATGGTTCTATGCATAGTATATATATATATATATATATTCATATATATATATATTCATATATATATATATATTCATATATATATATATATATAACTTGAGAAATATAATATTAATCTTAATTGAGTTTTATAAAGGAAGATGGCTGTTTATTTTTAAAATAATTTAATGATAAGCTATCGGGAATCAAGCTTCCATAACTTGACGCTTCCTGCATTAACATTTACTTAAAACTATGAACTTGTTGATTCTAGTAAAATATCTCACAACTAAATTTTCCATTACTGTATATGAGACCTGTTAAATCCGTTATATTTTTTTCTATTATACCATCAAATCAAATTTCGTATATGACACGATTTTGTTTGTCGAATAAAACAAAATCTAGGGGCCGTTTAGATCTCCTAACGCAATGAACGTGTTAAAAATATGTTAGGTAAGGCGAGCTCTGCGCGATGTCACTTCAAATTTGCTAATGTCTCTTAGACAGCAGTAAAAATCTGATTAGGTTAGAAAAAACAAAATCTGACTTGAGCTTGATGAAGATACTCTCTCGGCAGCTTTGACTTGGGGTTTATTTTGAACCATGACTTGGACTTTGCCGAGATCTTAGAATTTAATCTTTGTCCATGACTCCAAGAAAGAAGAACCCAGCATATGCTGTCTGGAAAATGTGAAAATGGCCGGAAAATTATAGCTCCAAAATTTCTATTAAACCATGTTTGCTGATTAGTAGAAACATGTATACATATATATTTCTTTTATATATTAAAGCCTACCACTAGTAAAACATACTATCGATGTGGAGATTCAGGTCGATTTGCTATAGATGTAATACCTTAAAAACGTCGAATTTATAGTTTTACTGTCAATGAATGTATAACCTATCCAATAATTAAAGTTTTCAGAAATTTCGTAACAATAATATGGTAAGAAAAAGAGTTTTCAAAATTATATTCAATAAGTGGAGGTATTAAAACTAATTATTGTTTACCATCAGTCTCTGAAGAGTTTCTACTGTCACAAGTTGTCGCATTTGAAAAGAGAAAATATCTTTATGTAATATATTTCAGATTTATTATTTTATACATGGTGATTGGAAATAGTAATAATAGCTTTTAATATTTACTGATAAATGTGGAGTTAACCCTTTATAACCAATAACCCTGTATATCAACAATCCTAATCTTGATATATTTGTAAATATTTTAATGATGATGTGGCTACTATAAATTCATCACCACTTCACCGTGGATATTTGTTTTAGAAACCTACAGAAACCGAGGTTCTCTCTTGACTGAGGTTTAGTCAGGAGTAACATAGTCTTGTACTGCCAATAAAGTAAAAATATAAGTCCATAGCGAAGTTCTGAGAGATCGACTCACGTATTTAGTATGTGCAATAGAAATGAAAAGAGAATTGAAGGCGAAAATATAGATAAGTAAGTCTAGATAATACACAGACACAAAAGAAAACAATCAAACACACTGGCAAATCGTTTAGATATCGAAAGATCTATATTCACACCCCAATATGAGCGGACGCTAATTGCACAAAAACATCCCCCGGTATGATACGTAACAAACATAGAAACGCACAAAAGACAGATTAGGGACGATCCCGATCGTATTTAAGATAAAATAAGGTTTTTTCGCTAAGTACACGCGGGGCTTAAGATCGGAGAGACGATAACCAACAGCTGCGATGTCCTGATGCTGTGACGTCATCGGAAGGTGACCCCCGGATGATTGTTTTTTTACGACACAAATCTTCGTTTAATTGGAAAGTAGACGGAATGGAAATTCATCGATGATGTCACCGAATTCTATCACACATGTGATAATTTACTATGTTTATATACATACTTGAAACAGCAGTGGAAGCCTAACGATCAGATTTTTTTTAAATGGCTTGGGGGCCTTGTTTTGGGATTGGGTTTTTATTCCTCTCTTATTATTTTTAGTTTTATGCTCCTCTGTCATTCCCTTAACATCTATTTTTCCTCTTCCTTCATTCTAAAATATTCTCTCATTCTCTTCCATCACAATTTCCGTTCATTCATCGCCACACTTCTTTCTCTCCGTTTCTCATATATCACAGAATTATCACATTTGTATATTTGCTTATGCTAGGGTCAAGGTTGACAAATCTTCTATCAATCTGCACCGGCAACTTTAATTAAGTCGTCTTCCCATCTACCGCAGGGTCTTCCTCTCTTTCTTCTGCCAATATATATACATATACATAAATACATTACTGAAATTACCCAGATAGATTTAAATCCATATTCGGATCATCGGATTTCTGAACGAAATAGAAAATTTAATTTAGCCGTCACATTTCGAATTCAACTTTGTTAATAATAGTTCAGTTTCAATCAAAACTTTAGACAGACACCGCAATTCGTAATTTCAAATTTCCCGCCAAGAATCCGTACCGGATGGAAATGTAGATAAAAAACGATCAATTAGGCGAACTGTCATCGGCAGTTGTGGGGTAGAAAGAGGCTCGAAGTTTCAAACATCCTCTTTATAAGCAATCGGGAAATTCGATCCCTTCTTATTGATTCCTTACATCTATAACAAACTCTTTTGTTATTTTTATCAAAATCTAAATAATTATATTTCTTTGAAGTTATACGAACAAATCATTATAGCATAATATCTTAATACGAGAGAGTATATAATGTATTATTATTGCAAAATAAATTATGTTTTTTTTTAATTTATCAACTTCACTCGAGAGTGACAAAGGAAATCATTAAAGAATGCCTATACGAAAAGGCAAAACGAATTCAGTGACATTTTTTTAAATTTTAAATTTTGAACTTTATTACTGTAAACCCCGTTAATTATTTCTACAGAGTATAATGATTTAAAAGTTTTGAAGGGGTAAAACTCATTTGTTGTCAATGAATATAGGGCGCACTCTTTTCAAAAATTAATGGCTTAAGAAATGATAAATAAGGTAATGATAAAACAATAAAAAAAGAATTTCAAAATTCGAATTGTTACATATTAGAATTACTTTTTCTTTACTTTATCTTCTGACTGTTATTGGTCTGCCGAATTGCAATAGAAATAACTAATTGTCTTACATGATGATTTGAAACAGTTGCATAAGTTTGAAATTTTTTTGCGGATAAATTCCTTTTAAACTTTAGCGCCCATAACCAATCATCCTGTATAAGAGTTCCAAATAAGATTTGAAATAAATTCGCAGAACGATTGTACTCATCTGTCAAAGTTTTAAGAAAAAAAATTACGGCAACAGAAATAATATAACCATAACAAATTACCAATTAGCCGTGAAAATTATACATTGTTTGAAGATAAATATGAAGAAGTAATTTGTTTACAGGAATGAGGCTTAGACGCAGCGGGTGACAGATGGACGGTCACAAAGAAAATAACAATTGAAACGTCACAGAGTAAATATAAACGGTATCCCTTGTAATTGTTATCGAAGATTTCACAAGAAACCATGCGATTTATATAAAGAGTTGCCCACAAAAGGTCATTATAACTCGAGAGCAAGAATTAATGTAGTTACAGCCCCGTCTTGTGACTTACAATAGAAGCGTGACCGTTAAAGATGCTGTAACAATGCACATTACCGTCTCTAAAACAACAGTTAAATGCTAGACATGTTATTGTTGGAATAGAAACCATGGAATGTCTCTCTCCTTTTATAAGCCTCTCTTTTGTTGTTAAGACGTCATAAAAATTAACTTCAGAACCTTCGGCGATATCTTTGATTGTTAAAAGACATTGCACTTCCTACACGGATCAGAACGTATCAAGTAAATTTGTAATACATTCTAAATTAAACTCTTTTGAAACTGGTGTAGATTGAAAATCGTTTGACGTTAAAATGATATCTTGTTACAGTGCGTTAGGTAAGTAAAAGCTTTGTCTAAACAATTACGAGCATTGTAATGGGTGTTCATTATATTTCTTGTTCTATTGATAGATGTTTTTGTTGCTTGGGTGTCCGAGCCACATCATAAATCAGATGTTACGGGCTAACACGTAGCGTTTTGCATGAAAATCGATTTCACAGGATTCGCGTCTCAATTTCAAATGTAATAGATTCAATTATCCTTTGGCAAGTAACTTTAAAGTATCTCAAATGACTATCTTTACACACTGATGTATCTATTGAGCATGAATGTGAAGCTGATGTTTTTATAAACGATAAATTTTCAATTGTGCGAAGACTTTGTGAATTGGCGCGTTCTATAAATATGGCCAAATGATAAATGCAGTTATACAATAAAGAATACATTCAAATATAAATCTTATGTAGTTAACACATGCTATAGCTATTAAATTCAAAATTGCTTGTATCGTTTTGACTTTCTTTTAGTGTTTAGTTATTTTGTCAATTCCATGAATAACCTCATTGCTGTGAATTGAACGGGGAAATGAGATGTTATTTTTTTAAAATGACCAAAGTAAATGCGTGTATTGACGTGGAAGTCGTGATCATACCATACAGTGGTAAATCAGCTATTTATCCGTGTAATTATGCATATTCATCATCAACAATATTGTTGTATGTTACATTTTTGTCTGTCATTTTTGGTGAACTGAATATCCGGTGTGATTTAATAAAAACGATGTCTAGCGTATACATAGATTGAGTATAGGTAAATAAATGCTTTTGGTAATCACCCTGTATAAAGCTGGTCACCCAGAAATGAAAGATAAAAAAGTAACTTATTTTTAATCTATTACACAAATACCTCACTTTGCGTCGTGGTTACGTTCCAAAAAAACTCGACGCAAATTGAAACGCCGCAAAGTGAAAAAATGATATGACTCTGCCAATAAATACATTGGAATAATATTTACCTTTTTTGCAACTACCTTGTTTGTTGTTTACACGTAAAAATTTATATAAATTTATTATTCTCTTTTAAAAAAACACAACACACTACATTACAACACACTACGTAATTGAAACTGAATTCTTAAAATTAGCAAAACAAAGCGAAAATAAAACTGTATTCAAATTGCGTTGGTTTTAGTTAGAAAAGGAAGCCCCGAGTTTTTATGGCATGCCGCAATTAGACACAAGTGTTGCCATCTTTTAGAAAAAGAAAAGAAAGTTAAAAAAAATTAAAGACTCGAACCCAAAACAACGCAACTTCGAAAATGTAACGACGCACAGTGAAAATTAGTACTAATTAAGCAACGACGCAACTTCGAAAAATACGCAAAACGAAACGACGCAGAGCGAGGTATTGGTGTTTATTTTAGAATCCGCTTCCCACAACAACCAATTTGCTAATTATGATTAACAATACAGATTTATATATACATATACACTTTATCAGATGAAGCCTAAATGTAATCAAAATAATCAGGCGACATTATTGCCAGGGATTCTTGTCATTTAAATATTCGTATATCGAACAATAAGTCTTTTCCGTCTACATAAATTTTAACATGCGTTTTCAATTTTGTAAATGTATGTAACATTAATTTATTTCACTATTTTTTAATTTGACTTAAAATACCTAAATGTCTAAAACCATTGATTTTTGGATTCTCTAGATCAAGAATATAGACGAAGAAAAAAGACGTGCCTTCAGAAATCATATATATACATACATACATACATATATATATATATATATATATATATATATATATATATATATATATATATATATATACATATACATAACGCAGATCGAAGAAACGATCGAAATGGTAGTAGACGTTTAAAATTCTTTCCTTTCATAGGATGAGAATCTTGTTAGTTTTTTATACAAGTCTTTACACATTTTGTCATATTACATAAAACAAATGATGGAATGGTAACAGAAAGACGAAAAACATCTATGCGAAAATTACGAATTACAATTGAAAACAATACAAAAGCTCGCAAAAAGGTTTCATTAGTGAAGTGAAGTTACCACGCGAATGTACTTTGCGCGAATTGTGTAACATTTTAACAGGGCAAAGTTTTGAGCAATGGATTTATTGTTTTTGCCCTTTTGATTAAGCTCTATGAAATATTAGCAAAGATATTGGTAAAAGGTTGCGTAACTTGTGTAACCTACTTAACAACTGTTTGCTAAGTTATTCAATCTCTCTCTTCAATCAAGGGTCGACAGCTATGTAAAAGTTTCATTTTTTTTTCATGTACACCTTTTGATGTCGACGGAGGAGTTTTTGTTTTAAATTTTGTTTCACTTAAGGATTAATGACAGACTGTTCGTAGAAACAAACCTTCTAACTGTATTACGTGAACAATTTTGTGAAGTCAATTACTTTATTGTTTTATTACACAGACAATTCAGTTGGTAAATATGAACAAATAATCACACGTTTCTTTGAACACTTACAATTCCCAATGGTAATATATTCTCTTTGTACAGTTAACTTGCCTTCAAAATTATGAAATATAAAAAAGCTTGACTTTTTCTCTGTGTTGCTGTTAGCCCTAAGGCTTTTACAGGCTCATCGGAGCTGAATTCACGGAACGGAAGGAACCGTGAACTTAAATAAAAAATAAATGAATTCTCTGAACAATCGATAGCACAAATATATTAATTCTTCAATATGATTTTATTTCAATATTATTTATTTAAGTTCGATATATCACAAGAATTATTCATACATTCAACAATATAATCTAAATAAATATAGCAGAAAAAACATATTTTACATTTTTACAATTAATCATAGTGATAGCTTTTTTTTGTTATCAAAACTACCTGCTTACGTATAGGTTTACATTTTTAAAATTGTCTATAAAATTATGGAATTTTTTACATTCTTTAAAATACGCAGTTTTAAAGTTCCTTGGATTAGCAATCTCTGAATATAGTTTAATTACAGGTATATATGGCCAGTGTGTAATATGAATTTTTGATATGTTATTGTTTTATTTATTTTTTCTCTCAAAATATCCGTAAGTGTATATTATGAAAATATGAGTACTGGCTCACTTTCTTTTTCGGATTTCGAATTTTCAACTTTGTATAATATTATTAAGTTATTTTTTTTGAATATAGATTAAAATTTTTTAATGTTAGTTTTTTTAATTGACTTCTGATATTTTTTAATCTATTCGCGGTGAAGGAAAAGGAAAAAAAAAAACACAAAAATTATTAAAAAATTGACTCGGCCTTTTAAGAATAATTAATGGGGAAGCTAACACGATTTTGTTTTATATACATATATAGATAAGTTGAATAATTTATAAATGAAAACAGGTGAGAAGCGCTGAAATGAATCTTTACGAAGAGATGCGAATGTAATCTCTTGAGCGCATTGCTTTTGCGAGGATTCGGTGGTGAGGTCCCACTTAACTTTTTCCCCACCAACGCCTTAAACGGTTGAGCCGTTTTGAGGACCAATTGCCTCTTCACGTCGGCATTGTGGCAGCTCGTCGGCAGTGTCGCGTTCCCGACTCCCTCTATAAACCCCCACACAGTCTTATAATTAATACGATTTTTGTATCCCAAAATACCCCTTAGTACAAGAGGCTTAAGCGCAATAGTCCTTTGTTAAAGATAACTGCGGCTGCGGTGTTTAATTAGAACTTGGGTGGTTTAAAAAGTCTGTCTCCGCAATGTAGGTGCTTTGCCAATTAGTTCATGGTAAGTTTGTACAATTTTAACGAGACTTCGTTTGTTTGGGCGCGTTTTTGCGGCGCCGCGTCGGATTGTCGATTGCTTAACTGTTTCTTCTTTGATGCATCGCTTTGATTCGACGCGTCAAAGATAATGTTTTTGATGTTTCTATAGGATTTAATATTTTTTCTTTTTTTTTTCGTAATACTAAGTGATAATTATTACTAATGAGCTACCAAAATTATTTTGCTAACTTTAAAGGAAAATCTCTGCTGAAAATGCTTCATTATATCACATTCTCTTTTTCAGCTTGTACGGCCATCTTCTACCGTAGGTTAGTTATTATCTGAATAGTCTTTAGCGGATAGAGATGATACTAAATACAGCACAATACAGTACCTGCCGATAAATATTGCAAATCGATCTTTGGAAAGAGACAATCGACTAATTTCGGCTTCGTAGAGTACTATCTCTTTCCCACGCTACCTATATAACGTTTTGTCAGTCGTTGTATTTCGTGCGACAGAGTGCACAGGATGTCTATGTTTGGTGAGTGTCTGGAATATGTGTGTGTTTTTGAATATTAACCCATATATAAATAATATAAAGTTTACAGTACATATCATGTAATAGTAACTGTGTCTGCGACTTAATCTGCGAAGAATTTAAAAAATGAAATATTACATTTTTTTTTGTTACAGAATTTTTCTGAAATAAAAGTAAAACAGTTACTTGTTATTACATCGGCTACCTGCCAGTATAAGTCTCGTCAAAATCTGTCTATCCATTTCAGAGATTAGCTGGAACAATCAAGCGGACAAAAATTAAAAAAAAATTAATTATAATACATATATCGTATATATTAGAGGTACCTATGTTCATATGCGTGTAGTAAAAAGCGGTTGCTTTAATACTATAGTCATACATTTCAAATTTATTTGTTTCCATAGATATATCTGTTATAACTCATACGTGATATATCTATAAAATTACTATAACTACAGATGTATGTTAAAACTTTTATCAGAATCCTTACATATAACATAGTCATTGTTAATCTTGATTAACGTAAAGATATAGTGTTATATATAGCGTGATATTTATATATATTTAATATAATCACGTTAGATATAAAATTATTTGTGACAAAAACACTAAGTAACGTATTAGCTCGTTAAACTTAAGTAAAATAGTTGATTAGCTCAAAGAAAAATAGTTGATTTCTAGATTGAGTTTCCACAATAGTGTAAGTAGAACAATTTGTAATTTGATTATACAGGAAGAGGAGTCTAGTCGATGAATAACGCCGTTATTTACTCTAAGATATTTATTGCAAAGAGCTCCGAGCATGATACCCGGCCCTTCTCTCAACGCGATGGACCCAGCATCCACACTGTGAATGGAATACTGAGAACTTGCATCTCTTTATACATACATTGGGGCGACCGGAAAGTAATGTCGTTTTCTTAAGTTAAATTCACAGAAGATCTTTAACAAGTTATTATTTCTAAACAACAATATATTCACCTTCGTTATCAACAACCTTTTTTTTTAAAAAAACAATCAGTTTTTCTGTAAAATATGTCGATAGAAACGACGTTACTTTCCGGTTCCCCTAACATTTAAACATATTTCTTCTGTTTAATAAAATGAATTATTTCAATAATAAATATGTTAAAATATTTACAAAGAAGAAGTATTTATTGTGATATGTACAAATTATTGAAGACGATCACAATAAGAAGAAAAAGGAAGTCGTGGGCATCTAACCATGTATAATTAACATTTCTCAAAGGTTTTACTGATCGATGTTTACAGGATCGGATCATTGCGAAGATACCTTGGCGTGGGTTTCATATAAACAATTTACGTAATATTAAATGTGTATCATTTAAACCGAGTATTAATTTCTTTTTTATGGTCCCCGCTATTGGGAACCTCTCGTTCCCCTCTCATGTGGAACAGGGACTTTTTATTTCTAATAATTTATTTATATAATTTTTTAATATTATCATTCTCCTCTTATGTATCATATTATCTGTCGTACTGTTTCTTTCGTTTTACAATTTTCCCAGTCTTTCTCTTTCATTCACCATTAGCCATACATCCATCCTCAACCACTATATTCTAGGTTTCCTTACTATTTTATTTCGCAACATTACATTTATTGTTCATACATTTAACACATATATTCTTTATAATTATTATATTATATTATACTGTTTATTGCACTATTTTTGGTACTACTTTATTTATTTTATTTCTATATTTCAGTGTTTGCTTTACTTTTTTATTCATGTTCAAATCTATTTGAATCTGTTATTGTGTTTTATTTTTACGTATGGCATTTATCACCACCTTCCTGCAGTAGCTGTGGAAGCAAACCTAGTATTAATTGCATTTGAGCAGTGGTAGTTCAGTGGTTAATGTCTGCGACTTGCGATCATAGGTCGCGTGTTCGATTCTCGGAACACAATCTTATATAATTCATTAATACAATATTAATTATATAAAATTGCTTCAACTCGAAAAACAAATTACCAGAGGATCGACAGCAGCGTCGTCTGCGTACCATAATACCTGTTGGCAACAGTACCAACCAAAAATGTTTTAGTTAAGATCTTGTCTATGGTTTGGCAAATTTGTAAAATATGTTTTTATCTGTGCTCTCTCTCTCTCTGCTCCCTGCCGCCACCGAGCACACGTGTTTTCGCTTCCTTGTGAAATTAAGTCTTAATAAATTAATTCATTCTCTGGACCAAGGCTTTTTAATTAAATACAGTCCACTAAAGTCAATCCCAATCTTATACAATACCACACTGCGATCGTCAACCCGCCTACCAAGCGTGGTGATTATGGTATTTCCCCAAAATAGATATCTCTAGGGAGGTATATGCCAAGCAGAGGCTTCTATGGTCTGAATCAACGATTAATTGAATATCCAAATAAAAGAGACCGTCGTAGATGTGTGGATACTTAATATGAAAACATCTTTAATGGCCTCCTTTGTACTACCACAAGCGCTACCACCACAAAATAAGAGAGAGAAAGGTAGGCAACGCAGCTCGGTTCGCCGATCAAAACGATCCGATGCTAATTAATGGGTGAATAAATTAGTACTAACCGAAACTTGTGCGCAACTGAGTAAAAAATTAAACGAATGAAAGGCTTAATTAACGCGCCCGCGCTTTTATATCAATAATTTTTTAGTTTAAGACACCCTCTCTGGTGACAAGGAGCTGTTAACATACACTATAATTAATTGATGCGGCATTTATTCATTATTAATAAGCGATTAAATTTTTTCATTGGTAGAATACAAGCACCGTGTCCAAAATTATTTATTTATTCTTCGTTTTCAACAGTGACAATGTTGTATGCCACTCGAAGTGTACCAGAAATTGAACTCAAGACTTACGATTATAGCTTGCAATTTTGAACCACTGTATATTTTGATTCTAAACATATTTATATACATTAAAGATGTATAAACGCTTAGACATAGTTTTTTTTTATTTTTACCTACACTTTTATATTTCACTCGTTTACATATTACAGTAACTTGATGAACTATAGCTCGAAAGTTATTTAACTTAAATCTTGTTTACATAAGTAAGGTGACCTGACTGGAAGAGTGATGGTATTCTAATTATGTCCCCTAGAAAATTCTAAATCCCAAGTAAGAAAAGGACCAATATTTAGCCACTTCCGCACATGCAGTGGTAGTCGTGCAATGAAATGCACCGCCCGCCAGCCCGCTGATAAATGCGCATGCGGCAAACAATGCGAATCACACAACCGCCACCACCAAATCACTCAACACGTGTTTCACCCCTCCACGGGGCATCTTCAGGAGCTATGTTACACAGTGTAAGTTACACAGTTACATATCTAAATCCCAAGACCTCCGCCAAATATATCTATAGTGGGATATACCATAATCGCCACGCTTTGCTGGCGAATCGCAGTGTGGTATTATGGTACATAGAGGGCGCTGCTGCCTATATTCGGGAAACTTGTTTTTCAGTAGCAATCTTACGTAATTAATACACAAATTGTGAATTATATAAGATTGTATCCCCGTTAAGGAAACCTTCGTCCTCTACCGCTGGGGCTACCACTGCTCTAAGTAAAGTACATAAGTCAACAAAACTTTACAAAAAGCCTATCGCCATGTATGAAGTGTTTTGAATTACGTAACGCTATTTCATTTTTTCTGTTGACATACGACTGATCAACAATTTAGATTAACTTCTGACAGTGTAAAGTCTCCGGGGACAAGATGCAATACACCTATCCCCCGATTTGCACGGTAGATACGTTCCTGAGAAAAACGTGTAGATCGAAAATTAAAAATTTTCAAGTCAAAACCGTGTAAATCGAGAAACTTGCAAAAAATGCATGATTTTGCTATTTAACAGTTGTGATTTTTTTTTCAATAATTTTAGGTGTACACAGAAATAAAAATAAAATGCATTGACAAGTTAAAATATTTAATATATTACAGAAAAACTGTTTTTTTATATATTTAATTACAATATACATTAAACAGAAGAACAAAAAAGAAATAACTCTCATTCTTTTTTTCGGAATCGAAGGTTCGAATTCGCTTTCATCACTCGAAGTTATTTGTGCCGATTCGATGTTTGAAGTAGAAATATTTACATTATGAGAGATGGTAATGAAATCGATTATTAAAACAATAAAAAACTTATTTGGAAAACCGTGTAAAAGCGAAAACGTGTAAAACGAGTACCGTGTAAATCGGGGGATAGGTGTAATTAATTTTGTTTATGGATTGGATTGGAACCGAACCAACGACCTGCGATCACACGTCGCAGACATTAACCACTGACCTACCATTGCTCAAACAGTAATGCTGATATTACAATAAATGAACAAGTTCTATTTTCAAAATCATCTTTGGTGATAATTTAATTAAGAGAATTATTTCATTTCTGTTTTCATCACCTTCATCATCTTAATCATAGACGTCTATTTTTTTATGGCCTCCGCTATTGGGATCCTCTCGTACTCCCTATCTAGTTTGGGACAGAAACTAGCTAACATTTATTTAATTTTTTCACGGACATTTTTATTTTCTTTCTCTTCTTTCATAAGTCATATTATCTTTCGTTCGTTTCATTCTTTCCACAATTCTACTGTCTTTCCTTTTCGCTCTTTATTGCCTTTCATTCATTCCTTATTACTTTTTACATTTTATTATATTCTAGACTCATAGACGTCTATTGCAAGGCATAGGCCTCCTTCAAAAACTGCCACGGTGAATGGTCACACGCTACCTGCATTTAACCTCTTACCGTCCACCTGGTGAAGAGATATACATCACCGACTCGTGGTTGCCACTAGAGAACTATACGACCGTCTGTTGCACAAGCGATATGTCCCGCACACTACCAATTCAGACCAGCAATTCTTGGAGTTACGTCGGTGACATTTGTTCTTCGGAAGATTTCTACATTTATTATCTTTCATATCCAATGGATTCAGGCGTTACTTTGCGGAAGTTCATTCTAAGTAAGAAAAGGACTAATATATAGCTACTTCCGCTATGTAGCAGTAGTCGTGCAATAAAGTGCACCTCCCGCCAGCCTGCTGACGACCGGAGTACGACTCGGTGTTTGGCACTAATCGGCGTAACAATACTCCTGAAGATGCCCCGTGGAGGGGTGAAAAACGTGAGTGATTTAACGGTGGCAGTTGTGTAATTCGCAATGTTTGCCGCATGCGCAATATCAGCGGGCTGACGGGCGTTGTACTTTATTGCACGACTACTGCTACATAGCGGAAACAGCTATATATTAGTCTTTTTCTTACTAATTATCTCTCGTTTTTCATTCATATTTATTGTGTATTTTTACTAACATATTACATTTTGTTTTTATTTCTAACTTCAAATCTGTAGTTATATACATACATAAATTAGTACATATATATATGTGTGTGTGTGTATATATATATATATATATATATATATACCCTGCAAAATGTTGTTAACGTGGCAATTTATTAACTGGACGTGCCATTTTATTTATAAGTAAAGGCTAACTAAATATAGCTTTTAAAATCAGCTTAATTAACATATAGGTCTTACTATCGCTTCTTATTATCAGCTGATGGACGCCCATTGCAAGCCACAGGCTTCTGCCAAAAATCGCTACGATAAATGGTCCTACGCTGCCGTCGTCACACTACCAATGTGACGTTTTGTTAGACGTGCGACGGAGATAACGCTCTACGAAGCCGAAATTAGCCGATTGTCTCTTTCGAAGGGTCGATGTGCAATATTTATCACCGGGTATTGTAACGTGGCCGGTCAGCCGCCATTAACATTCATCGAATAAATTTCGAACCCAACGAATAGGCGGGTGCAGTTGTACATTTATTTTATTAATTGTTCTTATAAGTTTATAATATAAGAGTTATAAAAAAGAAGATTAAATAATCCCAAAGAAGACTAAACCCCAACAACATGTTCTGCTTATATGTAATTTTTCTAATATAATATGGTGTACAGAGATACCGCGTCCGTCACTTCGTGGGTCGGCGTGCAGTCGACTACTTGACGTCATAATTGCACAACGCGCAAGTGCCAGAGTCGGCGGAAACGCTAACTAATTGCCATTGAAAAAAGGCGAAAGCCCGGCTGAAAACATTTCCCCGGCCACCTTTGAAGTTTTTTCTAAAACCGCGCCTTTTGCCACGGAGCCTGACAAGCCGTACTAAATAGAAAGCCGGTAATAAGGCACTTCTGGTGCAGGTGTGACGTGCATGGAGATGAGTGAGGCTTTGTGAGCGACATCTTGCGGGTGGCGGTTTCTTTGGGGGCGTTTGGGCCGGGTCTTGCGCGAACCGGGCTAAGCTAGCAACTAATTAGGCACGCGCCGCGATGTACGCCGTTCGCTGTTTCGGATGTTGACATAACTTTTCGGAGTTTTTCACATCTAGATTGTCGGGAAAGTTCGTGCCGATTTCCGGGATCAGATATAAGTACAGATGCGATATAATGCGGTAAAAATATACTATCATAACATAAATATATATATTTATACACTATATCATTATAATATATTTGAATATGTGCATTATGTATCGATTATTCCTACACTCTTTTTTTACTAGTATTATTTACTGTGAATCGCTTATAACGTCACCTCTTCACGTTATGGGAAGTCTGGATTGTGATAGAAATTTCGATAGAAACTATAGTTGAATTGATCTTTATAAAAATATATACCTTATTATTGAAATACTAACATAACTTATTTCAAATTTAAGCGTTTCAAAAATGTACAAGTAAAATAACCTCGATTGATATTCTATACCTTATAATAGATGAAACTTCCGAACGCTTCCTGATAAGAAAAAAACCCACATCAAACTTTTCTAGTATTTTTTATTTTAAATCACTTTTACAAATATTCCTTATATTCAAGGCAGTTTGGTTCCTTTATTTAATAATACAGAGTTTATATTGAATAAAATTTTTTAATTTATTAAGCGATAATTCCAAAAAAGTGTGTTGTAATATCGTACACAGTTTTGCAAAAGCTAATAATTTTATGACACTAAGTTCAAGGTGAAAAGGTAAGCAATCCCAGCGGTGGATGTATGAAACTTGCAATCGTTGGTCCGAGTTCAATTTTCGGAACACAATCTTATATAATTCACACTTATTTCATTATCTATATAAGATTGTCACTGCTCAAAAATTTGCCAGAGATACAACCTATCATCCTGTATATGTAGATAAAAAACAACTAAATAAATAATGAAATGTTACTGTTAATTCATAATAGAACGAATGAGATGAATTTAAATCTATACATGACTTACAAATACGGGACGAAGAAAAAAAAGGCTTCGAACAATAGTTCTAACACCTCACCATTGTTAGGCGGATGCTTAGCGCATTGTCGAAGCTCATTTTTAAATATAACAGTCGCCCACGTACGTCTAATTATGTTCGTACCTGTTCCGGCTACCTACGGGCTTCTGGTACGCTGTTTTAGTGTCAACGATGCGGATACGACACGACACAATTAGTGGCCTTATGAAAGGTACTAACTTTCATCATCATGTATGATAAACGTCTACTGGAAGTCATATCCACCTTCCGAAAAGCCTTCCCTCACCACATCTACCAGGTCATGTTCGCCACAGAACCCTTCGGCTTCAACGTCCGTCGATCGACAAGTGATGTGACTTGTCCACTATTAATTCAGACAAGAAATTCTTCAAACTACTTTTTAATAATACATTTATGCGAATTGGCAAGTTGAGATGACAGCGGTCAGTCCACATATGGAGCTGAAAATATGGTCACTAGAGCCTTGGTGGTTTGGAGACAAGACTTTGAACCGAAAAAGACAAGAAGGTACACCCTTGAAATGAACATATGACTCTGTTAAAGTCATTTGAAGGCCCTGGTTGCAGACCGCTTCCAAACGGTCAAGTTATGGACTTCCACAGCTGAAATGAGGATGATGGCAGTTGTTTCTATGATTCCTTGTGTGTGCAATAAACTAAATAAGGCTTTAATGCCTTCGTTGTTATATTTTAAGTTGACGGATATTATTATTGAGAAGATAAATTTGATTACTGTTTATCCAATTGGGTTCTACTGACATTTTTTTCTTGATATATATGTGATCACGATATAGGTGATCACTATGAATGATTATAAATGTTTGTAAAAGCTTACTTTGATATATTGTTAATTAAACAGATATATTTTATAATCATTGCATTTTTAAAATCAATGATTATGAAATACATAATTATATAAAGATAAAATAAATCTGGTTAGAGTTTAAAAAATATTGAATAAAATGAGGGGCTATGTTTTTTAAACATATATTACGAGGTTAAAAGTAAAATATTGAAAATAAATAGACAAAGATAATACATATGAATGTATATTAAAATACGTTTCTTCATAATAAGGTAACATATTACGTATAAGTTTAATTTATTTTCTGTGCACAGTATAAATATCTCGAGCGGTAATTGAAAATTTTAAACAATTCATTGTTATTAAGTATTGTGGGCAATGCTTTGTACTTTTAATATATGGGACTGGTTCCATTGTCTCAAAACACACTTGGACTTGTGATGTGGAATTGTGACATTTGTGTACGAAGTTATACTTTTTTGTGGTTTAAGACAAAGATCGTTTTGCGTTCAGCCTTTGGATCTTTAAACACATTATTAACATCGATTCTATACCAAATTAAAATTATTTTAAAGCCTTTTTATTACTTTTTAAAAAATCGATTATAAACAAAAATAAGTTTTCTAACATCGTGATTATATTTTAATTAAAAACTTACTTTTTAACATTTTAATTAAACTTTTAACTTTAAATAATTCAATATTATAATGCACCAAATGCATACATCAATTTTTTTTTTAATTTTATATAAAATGTGCAACTTTTGAATCTTGGCCGGTACAAATCAGCGCTCCGAACCGGTAATAGCATATAAAATATAATCTAAAAATAAACGTTCAAAGATACGTGTACTTGTCTATTATAATTAAGATATATTGAATTTTAATTATAATTTTCGACGAAGTTATAAATTTGAATTTAAACGAGCAACTGCGGTTTTCGATCGCAATATGGCAATAGAGATCTCAAAAAGCCGAAAGCGGATAACGTTTTGTAAAATTAATCATTATCCCTTAATAGCCTATCATCGACTTCACAGATACAAAATATTTAAAAAAAAAACTGAAGAGACAAAGGCGGCGTGAGTTGCAGCCACGTCCGCTGGAGCCGCCTTTGTCTCGGCATCTCGGCGTGGCTGCCGGCACCGCGTCGCTCGCATTAATTACAAGTAATTGAATTTCGAATTGGGACGATGACAGTTGATTTTTGGCGCGCCCAGGGCTACCGTTGCCTTGAAAATGGCGCATTTTTTAAACGTCAATTATTACTTTTATTATTATATTTAATATAATTATAGAATATAACGCAAGATAAGAATTCGGAGACAGTTATTATATTATTTAAATTCGTATTGTAATATAAAATTACGTAACCCTTTTTGCAAATATAAACAATCATCACTCAATATAAACAAATGTGAACATAATAAATAAATTACATTATTTTAAAAAAGTAGATATACATGTATTTTTTTTGGAAATAGTAAGTATGAGCTTAATATAAAATCTCTTTGACTATACTATTTGTATCTGGTTGGTTTTAGTGAAATTAAAAAAGTTGAATTTAAAAAAGGTTGTTTCATTCCATAGACGCGCTATGCAAGGTATATCTATGGGGGGATCGCAGTGTGGTATACTATATATTTTTGTAAGATCACAAGTCACAGTTCTATATCGTTGGACTGCCACTGTTTTAAAAAAGGTAACCAGCTACAATACCCGGCGATGAATATTGCACATCGACCTTTGGAAATAGACAATCTCTGCACTCACGACTGACAAATCGTCACATACGTAGTGTGGGACAGAGATAATGCTCTACAAAGTTGAAATTAGCCGATTGTCTCTTTCTAAAGGTCGATGTGCAATATTTATCGCCGGATGTAGTAAAATTTTGTTTCACTGCAAAATTTCACTCGTTATTCTTTTTGTCAAATTAATTGAATCTAATGAAGAAATTCGATATATTAAATGTTTGATTATCGACTAAAATAATATCTTAACTATTGGAGAATAATGTTTTAACCTAGATTTTTAAATAGTGACTATTAATCCTTTTTTAAGTAGAATTATAAAAAATAAACGATTATTGAAACTACACGACTTTCGTAGGCTTCGTTCGCAAATGTTTATTTATTCGAACAACCAAATTAATTTACAAAGTTCATTTGTAAGGCTTCTGTAAACATCAAAGCATAAGTTTTAAACTGTTGTGAAATACGAAACTTTATTAAAACACTCGATAATTTTTACCTTCGTTAACTGTTTATTTCAGTTGTGATGAGAGTTTTATATGGTCAATACGACCATATTGTTCCAAATTCACTATCGTTATTTCATTTTTAAATTAAATCTAGATTACTCACTTACGTACTAACAGTCAAATGCATATTCGACTGGTCGATTATAAATTTAAAAGCCTTAAATAGGTAAAAGTGTTACTCGTTTGCAGTTAAATAATTGTTACACTCAATCCAAAAATCAATGGTTTTCCGAAATAATAGATAACGTAATAATAATGTTATTATATATTCTATTACTGTTTACTATCTGTTCCCGAAGGCTTTGTACAATTGAGCAATGGTAGCCCATTTGTACGGACTTGCGATCATAGTGTCACTCTGTGCATTAATTATATATGCCACTGCTCATACACAGGATGGGGACCAAAGTATGGTCAGCTTCTCCCTGCCAAGTGTGACAATATCGGTTTATCTTCCGTAGATATCTTTAGTTACATATGAATAGTATTAGTCGTCTCTGGGCTGAAACGAGGATTCCAGTAGACAATTAAAGTTGAAGTTACATATTTCAGAGTGATCAAGTGGTTGGATATAGGTGTAAAGCATTAAAGATCCATTTAAAGCTTTTACAGCTATTGTCAATCATCCTGTACGTGTAACGAAGAAAGTATCATTGAAAATATTATTGAAATATTATTAATTTAAAACAATTATTAAAGAAATAATTACAAAAATTGATTTTTACGGTGCAAAGAAAAAATATAAATATAAAAAAAAAATATTTTAATGAAAGGGTAGTGCATTTAGAGTAATAATTAAGAATGTTGCATGTATTTAAAATTAAATACGTATTTAATCGAATGGTAGCCCTGAAGGTGAACCGCTTGCGCAGTGGTGAGCCACAGCGATACTTAGACCGCCCGCGGTTCTGCATAATGCGCTCCAAAATCAACCGACAGCAAGAATGGAAGTGTATGTAATGAGAATTATCTGGATTGCTTCTGTTGTATACAGTCTTCGCGTCGATACCGACAATGGATGCCACCGGGCCTATTGTGGCCCCGTTAATTGAGTTCCACAAATCGCACCCTCCACGCTATAAAACGGCTCCCTTTTATGTTGGCCTAAATAATAATCAGTTGGTTTATCAGGTGCATTACTTGCGGAAAATCCTTTCGCTCAAACACTCATATAGCTAGTAGCAAATAGTGAGTTTGATAAATCAATTCCTAGGAAAATAATATTTTAGTTTGTATTTCTTATAATAGAAATAGGACTAGGGACCAGGGCCTGTCGAATTTTCTATTCTCGTGTAACGCGGCAACAAGCTGAAGGAAGAAGAAGTGAAGACGAAAGGAACCGGGTGGCAGGAATTCGAGTGAATATGATGCGATCCAGGTAAAAGGAAAAAGAAGTGAAGACGAAGCAAACCGAGCGGAGGGAGGTAGAAGTCAGGACCTAACGACCAACGAAGATGAAGCAATCGATACAAAAGAAGAAGTGAAGACAAAGCGATCGACACGGAAGGAAGAAGAAGTGAATAAGATACGATTCGGATGAAAAGAAGTCAAGATAAAACAAACCAGATGGAAGGTAGAAGTAGTAAATAAGAAGCTATCCAGATGGAAAGAAGAAGAAATAAATACGAAGCGATCCAGAGGGAAAAAAGAAGAAATGAAGACAGAAAGATCTGCACGGAAGGAAGAAGAAGTGAATAGGATACAATTCGGATGAAAAGGAGAAGTCAAAATATAACGAACCGACTGGAAGGTAGAAGAAATAAATACGAAGCGATCCAGATAGAAAAAAGATGAAGTAAATACGAAGCGATCCAGATGGAAAGAAGAAGTGAAGACAAAAAGATCTGCACGGAAGGAAGAAGTGAATACGAAGCGATCCAGATGAAAAGAAGAAGAAGTAAATACGAAACGATCCAGATGGAAAGAAGAAGAAGAAGTAAATACGAAGCGATCAAGATGAAAAGAAGATGTGAAAATCAGACGAAAGTAAGACGCCGTAAACATGAAGCGGTTCCGACGGCACGAACAGAAAAGCGACTCAGACGGTGATATATATAATTGTTTTAAACAATATTAATAAAATAGTAGATTATTCAGTAGTATATTTTTATCATAAACGGATAAAGAATTAAATAAATTGAAGCTCACAATGAATTAGTGATCACATTCACATTAAATAGTTTCAGGAATTTTGTTATAAATTTTTATTTAAGTATGTCTATATATGTCGCTTCAAATAATACATTAGGAATTTAGAATATCCATTAAATATTTTTGGCTTATAGCTTTTTATTTCAGGTTATTTATAAGAATAGAGAATCTAAAATTATTTATTAATTTTCGGTACAGCGCTATAGCTATTAGCAGTGAAATTAGCATGTAAATATTTAACACTTTTCATCTGCTATCTAGCATATGTGCATCACGATGTAAAATTGACTTTATGGTAGAGAAATAAAGTTGAAAATTATATTCGGCGTGGTGGACAAGCGATTCTCTCGCTTAGTTGAGTCCATCCCCAGTAGCTGGTGGGCACGTGGGACTCCCCACGGCGCCGCTGATTGCCCGCGAGGGCCGCTTCACGCCGCGATGGGCGCCTTCAGCTTATTGAATACGGAGGTCTAAATGGCAGAGATTTTTTTGTTATTAATTCTTACACGTCCTCATTTCGTTACAGTTCAATGATTGGAAACTGAAAATAATAATTGCGATCAAAAAATTACTTTTAATTATCGATAAATATATATATACATACAGGGTGATTTGTTACAAGTGTAAAAGGCTTAAAGGGGTGAAATCATAGCTTAGTTGCGGTATATTAATTTATTATACAACCTGTCTGAAAATCGATAGTTTCAGGATAACGTTTTCAGTGTCAATCCATATGCATTAAGACGTAAATATGAACGATGAACGATTTCTTTGCTTCTCGAATTGTAAATGACAAGTTTTTTATATATTTATATATTTCATACATATTTGTGTGTGCATGCACATATATATATGTATCTTGTAAGATATTGCACATCCTGTATGTGCTATAGAGTTTATTTAGTAACATTCTTCTATGTAGGATTATGATCCTTTTGCAAGTGCTCACAAGTTAATAATGTTAAAGGCGGAAACTTGTAATGACCCATTTATGTATAAGTCGCCTGTTGCAACCACCAGTTTTGAAGTTGCCTCAACAAATAAAAACAAAATTTAAAAGTAAACAACGTGATGTTGACATAGTAAGGAAAGGCGTCTTAAAAATTCGGATTGCTACATATTAAAATTATTATACGGCATTTAATTCTTAATTATTTGCACGCATGTATAATTATGGCATTTAAATTTAGATTCATAAAACAATTAGAATAGATAGATTTAAGTAATTTTTTATAGTAAGTAAAATTAAGAAAAGATACCAGGTCAAACGCAAGGTCTCTGTCGTTTTAGGAAGAAGATGTATAAATATTATAAGGTGAATTATAAAAAAAAAAAAACTGTAATATTTTTATCTAGTTCTTATTTTGAACGTTCACGGATCCTTCTGTTACGTGAACTCATTACCGATGAAGCTGTAAAAGCCTTCAAAGTTATTGGAACTTATATTCAAAGCTTATAGTAGTATATAGTGAAAAGGCCAAACATACGGTTGAATAGTAATATGCTGAATCCTGAATCGAAGGTTCTAGAGGATTCTTCGAGTTTTGTTGCCTTAATTAAAAAAAATTCTATGGATTTTCAATGACATTATATCCACAGATAAAAAATACGCAACATTATCTATTAGTAAAAAACATGCTGGTCACTTTCCTACCGTCACCCCCCGCGGACGGTGAGTTAGCGAAATCCGCCTAACATATTACTTCGACTATAATTAACGGGTGCTATAGGGCGGGTGTAATTTCACGCAAATTATAACAACATTTGTAAGAACAATACTTTGAATACAAAAAAAAACTCGCTTTGAATTTCGAACGTGTCGATTCAATTCAAATTATTATCGACTGTTCGAATATAACATTCTTTATTTTTATATCGGTAAAATAAGTTTGTATATATTAATAATTAAATATAAATAATTGTGAGTTTTGTCGTCTTTTTTATTAATTTATACGCAATTCTTTTTAAAAACCGGACTTTTACTAAGCTAGGACTTTCATCCGTCTAGATTCGTACATTCGTACGTTCTAGATTAAAACCTCTTTTTAAAAAAACTACTTTTAATAAAAAAATATAATATATTTGTTGAGGTTATACTATATGTAACTGTTAAAGCTATCAGCCTCCTACTCTCTTAGGACGGAAATATAATTAAATGGTAGATTTATTTGAAAAATTTATCTTCTTGTCCAAAGATATCTATGGCAGGATATACAGTGCAGTGACAATCCTTTATAATTATTGACTAAAGTATGTATATATAAGGTTGTATTCTAGAAATCGAAGCCTTTAATCGTAAGTCTCAGTCGTTTACCGCTAGGCATAAATAAAAAAGAATTAGCCATTAAATATATAATATTTATTACTACGTATTAAAAATTAACAGAACTTGATCCACGTTTCTAGGTCGGATCTACATACAGATTAACAAAGTATAGACTCATCACGATAACTCTGGAACCGTAAAACTTAGAGACTTATAATTTAATGCGAGTATTCCTTTAACAAAGTAGACCTCAGCTAACAATGGGTTTTACGTAATTCTACTCGCAAACGGGTTGAGCAGGCGATCATTAAAAAATTCAAACTATACGAACGAAGTCGCGGGCACAGATAGTGTTTAATAAAAATATGAAGGTAAAATTAAACAAAAATAAATATATATTAACTCCAAAAAAGGACTTTAATTAAGATTATCTATGCTCGAAGTTATACTTTACAAACAAGGATGGAGTATCGATAATCATTATTGTAATGTATACATAAACAAGGCAATCGGTTAAAATTTTAGTTTTAAAATTCGAACACAATAGAATGACAGTACAACGTAGGTTGCTCGAAGCTGCGGTACAAAAGGCATTGCTAATTGAAAGCTATGTGCTATTAGGCTGTGTGTTTAGTCAGGCTGCTGACGTGAAGGCTTATCGCCCAAAACGACTGTACACAACGAAAGACGACGCCCGAATATCGGATGATGGTCGAGTTTATGCAACATCGAGACACAAATTAAATTTGAAACATTTATTTATTCTTAATACGTAATATCATAGTAATCTGAATCAAGAATACCACTGATAATAAAGTTATAATAATTAAAATTAGTAATTATTTTGTGGGAAACTTTATGTGGTTTAAATTCTACACAGAAGTATTAGTTTGTTAACATTTAAAGTTAAAATAAGCTTATTATATATTTCTCTTAGTTTCATAAAATATATAATTATTTTGTGGGCATCTTTGTGCGGTATTACAATATACTTCTACGTAATATCATTTAATTATCACGATATAAATTTGATAAGTTTATTAAAGAAAAACTTGTAAAATTCTATTACAATCTAAATCATTTATTTAGTGAGAAATTTTGTAAATGCTTTAAATATTTATTAATAATTGCGTTCTTGAGCGTTTGGAACCATCGAGTCTTCAAATTGAAAGATGTTCATTTTTTTCTTCTCAATATGAACAAAGGATATCACTGTAAATGATTTATAGTGATAATTTCAACGCCAAAAGAAAATATAAATGAAACGAAATATCTATTATAAATCTTAAACATACGTGTTACAAATAGAGTTAAATATCTTTGCTTTTATAGAAGTTAAAATTTAAATAATAATGTCAATAAAAGTTAAAGTTAAATGATTTTTCGTAAAATATCTTTAAATTTAAAAAAAAATACTGGTCACAGTTTCACGCGCATGAACATTTGGTACCCTAAAAGTGTCAATAAGTATTTATATTAAACAAATAACAGTGCATTATACTTTGAAAATTATTGCATAACACCATCCCGTAGAGACTATGCCACAGCCAAACATCGAAACCTAATTTCCTGTCTCAGATACGACGTCCATTCCTCTGCGAACCTAAAGACAAACGGTTCGCCATGTCCACTGTGACTGGACCTTCCACTTACCGAACCATATTGCGCGCGTTTGAAAATGTCGGCTATATTCCACTGACCGTCATAGATCATTTTATTTTGGACAGAACGATTGAACGTATCGATAGGTAAACGCTTTGATGGAGAAATGAAGTCGTATTCAAGTATAGAAATCATTAATTATTTTTAAATAGTAAAACAATTGTGAACCTATATATAAGTCAAGAAAACAATGTTAGGTCTCATTTCGATATGAACTAGATTCCCAAAAATCGAGTTTATTTTTTTAATTCCTACACATAAGATCAGCAAGAGAGATGAACAAACTAGCTCGGTAGCCCGAACTAGATTTGTTTGTCTCTAACACGCATAATTTTAAACAAACTTTATCGAAGGCGTGGTTTGACAGTTCTGGAGCGTGATGATAGCTTCATATTAACTTTAGTGTATTCGCTCAACTTAAAGGCAATAATGTATTTTTTATTGTTTTTTACTTTCTGCGTTTTTTTATGTTTGTATATCAATGTGCGAAAACATGTAATTGGTGTATAGTTTTTATTAGGTTTTTATTTGTAGTTATATAGACACTGTTTGTTTTCCGAATAAAATAAAATAAAATAAATAAAATACATACTACACACATATGTAATATCAAAAAGTAAGGTAATTTTTTATAAATCTAAATTCTTCATTTATTATTCCAAATAAATTTCATCTGCTTCAAAGTAATCCCATGTGATAAAACGCACCTATGCCAACACTTTTTCGGAATAGCCTTTATCCCGTATAGCCTTCAAGGCCTTCTTCAGTTCGATTATATCCTAAAATTGTATCAAAACATTGTCCCCGCGTTGATCTTTTGAGTTTGTTTTTAGTGAGCAAATCAGGCGAAGGTGGTTGCGGAACGATATCGCTTGAGGTTTTGATGCTTTTTGTTCCAAATAATTGAGCGACTTTGGCATCATTCGACACTTGAACCGTTTGACAAAAACGCGTGTAACTCGAAGATAGTTAAACATTTTGGTTACAGATGCTTGGCGAATGTTATAGTCAGTCCTACCAACCTAGGAAAAATATTTACCTGCTTCCTAATGCCCGGGAGTTAAAATTAACAATTTCACCTTAGTTTTTGATCACAGCATACATAACGAGTTTTTAGAAAGCTTTTTCTACACTTAAAACCGAATATTTTAGTCCTCCATATATCTATTTATATATTTTTTTACTTATTATTTTTTTGGTCATCATTATTTAAATGTTGTTATTATATGCATTAAAATATTAAATCTACCTTACATTATCATAAACTAATTTTCGAAATATATGTCTTGTTGGATGCAAATAATTTATAGTGATAAAAATGTACCACTTTTGATCTTTGCACAAGGCTCGCATCACAGACATCTGATGGGTTTTAAATTGTGATTGTTAATAATCTATTTATACATTTTGTATGCTTATTACTTATTACATAAAACCAACAATTACATAATTTACTAGAGTATATATATATATATATCCGTGTGTGTATGCGTGCGTGTGTGTGTGTGACTGAGTGTGTTTGCGTTGCGTGAAAGTGGCAAGGAAGTAGGGGGACAGTAGTGAACTTAAATTACAACACATAGTAATACATTATATCTAGATGGTATATGACATCCGTCAATTTCGATTCAGATTATTCTATTAAATTTTATTGTAGTAATGCTATTTTTCTATAAGTAACCTCTATTATAGAATTCAGCAGTTTTTTTAGTTTTCACGGGTCATTGTGACCGCATCATTTTTGATCACCATTTTGAATTTACACACGATTTTACATACCAAAAAGTTCTGACTATCAACATGTCAGATGCCCGCTGCATGGTTTAGGTATCTCTCAACGATCAACATGAAGACTGGTCTTCCTCTGTCTCTATTCAACGACTTCCCGGGACCTCGAATATTTATTTCCCCCTTGTAGGGGGTTTAACCCTTTTTTGTAGTAAATCTTCTCTTGGCAACTAAGTTCAACGATATCTATAAACCAATTAGTATCGGAATAATTATACTTAAATGAAAAGAGATTGTAGTGCATCGATGTTCCACTCTTCCTCTCTTTTTCTTACTCTTTCGCTTGCATAATCACCAGTCGGTTCGACAATGTAACCAACGAGCACGACTCCTTAATTTGTACCGAAAACGAAAACTTTTTTTTTTTTTCTATACTCTGAAACCCGTAGTCCGGCCGGCCAACTAGGAAGCCTTAGCAGGTAACTTGTAAAACTTTCCGCCGACTTTTCCACGTTCCCTTGTTTTTCTTCGTAGTTAGTTTTATTTTTTATTATTTTTATCGGTCGACTTATTTCAACGTGAACGTTTGCTGACAACGTGCCGCGGTTACGTTACATGAAATTGGCGAAAGATAAATATTTACGAATGAAATGTATGTTTGTTTTGTTTTTAATCATAATAATGTTGAGACGTATTTGGTATTTCAACATGAACTTTTGCGGACAACGTGCAACGGTCACGTTACATGAAATTAGCGAAAAATAAATATTTACAAATGAAATGTAGGTTTGTTTTGGAATTGATGCTGAAACTGCGTCTCGGAGTCCTTAAGGTGGGTGATACAAGAGGTTTTACATTAAAATAGTAGTCATAACAATCATTTCTTTTCCTCGACTATACCTACTTTTTGGTGACTTCTCCTCCTTTTTTTCAGATGGACATCTACTGCAAAGCCTTCTCCCAAAGATACCCACGATAGCTGGTCTTGCACATGCTGTATCCAGTGCCTTCCCGTGTATTTTACAGTGTGGTTGGTCCAACTGGCGGTGGTTGTTGTTCAGGAACGTTTGTGCTGAGAAGCGTTTTGTTCTATTATGTCCTGTGCAGAGTGCCTCAGGTGCTATGGTTGCTTGTGCCATCTTTCGTACCCTATTTTAATTATGTGCATTTGTATAGATAATTCTGATAAAAATTTCGTCATATTTTTTATTATTTATCAAACATGTTCAGTTGTATTTTAGGCCCTTTACATTTAAAAACATCTAATGTCGTTACATTTGCAAAAAAAAAATATTCCCATAGTTCACTTGCGAATGGGACATCAAAAAAAAAAATATTTGCAAGCGTGTCTTATGTAGTTTGATTGACAGAATTTCTTGTTCCCAACAACGTAGTTCGTAGGTCGTTTTATAAGAAACGACCTTTCTACAATATAAAGCCGGTGTCACACGTTTGACGGGTAGACAAAAGAGTTTTTGAACCTTCTTTCTATTCCGTGACCTTTATAAACATAACAATGTATTTAATTAACATTTATTATTACTACGTATCTTCAATTCGATAATATTTAACTCACTTGTATTTAAACGAGAATATAAAAAATATATTGTTTTTAATAAAACGAAATAGAGTAAGTACAGCTAACTTTTTCGATGTATACAGTTGGGATTTTCGGATGAACATATTATCATCATCATTGCTTCAGCAGTACTACGTTCTCTGTTAGGCACCGGTCTTCCCTATAAATATACAAAGCGCAAGGTGATGTGGTCATGTCAGCTGATTAATACCCACTGTAGGGTATAGGCTTCCAATAATATCACCACTTCCAGCGGCCTATGTCTTTGGTCTGCATAGTGTATCGTCGCTATTCGAGAACCTTTCAACCTTCGGCTTCAGCCGTCGATTGTTACTGCCATTTCAGACAAGTAATCCTTCGAGCTACTTCGGTGATCTTTGTTTTTCTACGGATATCCTTATTTCTGATCTTGCAGCGAAAGTCAAGACATAGCCTTTTCTATTGCTTTCTGGGTAAACTTGAGCCTTTTAAAAGGTCCATGATAAGCGATCACGTCTACCATCAGTCGATAAATACTGAGCAGTGCATCTATTATCTCAATATAAATTTGCAGGACGTGAACTGTAAAACGGAGAAATTCAAACCCGCAGTTAGAAATGTAATTATGTTTTAGATTACTGCGCAATTCACGATAATAGTACAATACAAAATATTATGAGATTCAGAAAAATACGGATGAAATCGGTAAAGCTGATTTTTTTTCATGGCCCTCGCTATTGGGGGCCTCTCGTACCCCTAACTTATTGGGATCAGGGACTTAATAAATTTTTTGGTATTTTCTTTCTTAATCACTCTCTTTCACGCGTCACAATATCTTCCATTCTTTACTTTCGTCCTTCACAATATCTTTCGTTTTGTACTTTTATACCTTCTTTCTTTCCTCGCCTTTCTTCCATAATCTTCTTTCTTACTCTAAGGTGGCTAGGTACATTTATTTTATAACATATATTTTATAACATATTTAAAAGCTGATTTCAAGTTATAGTGTCATAACAGGATGGTTGGTTATAGGTCTAAAATCTTTAAAACTATATATCACACTAAACTATGTTAAATCAATTTACCTTTTTGCGACAGGCCAGTGATTCGAATTTTAAAAATGCTTTTGCTTACTTAGTTCTTCTTCGTTTCAGCTGATGGATGCCCACTGCAAGGTATAGGCCTCAACCAAAGATAGTCATGATCGGTCTTGCGCTGTCCGCATCATACTTACTGTGAACTTAACTATGTCTTCGGTCTACCAGCTTGTCGTCGCCACCCGAGAACCTTCCAACTCTTACTTCATTATCATTATATTGTGCCGCACATTATTTGACAGCAAATGAGCTATTAAACTCTAATCCTTATTAAGCATTTTAAACAAATCACACTGAATAAATATTTAATAATATTATCCGTTGACTAGACAAAATAAGAATAAAAAATATGCAAGAGAAACTAACGAAATAAGATGCGGCGGCCAACGGCCGAGTTTCCCTGTTCCTGGGAACGGTTAACATCATATATAATCCTTTATATTTCTGATATTAAATCATTGTACGCGTCATAAATCTGTTGCAATGGGAGTGACCCACAAATTTGGCCCGACAATGGTGCACTCAAACTGGCATTAGCGCATGTCCCCGAGCCCCCCTTTGTCACATAATAAAGTGGACCACAAGCAAGGCTTTGCATATAAATCTCCTAATTACAGCAATTCAACTCGCGCTAATCTCAACTAGCCTAGTCACTCATTACCATACACTGTTTTTTTTTAATCTATGAATACAATTGTATATGATTTAGGGGAGAGATTTTGAGTAAATATTTCATAACCTAACTGGCTGCATGTTCGGAATCATTTGTCCAAAAAAATTAAAAAAAAATCCCATTCTTCATTCCTACACTCTGACGTGACATATTATTTTTTTAAATATATAGGCTGTAAATAAATAGGTATCAATATTTTAAAATATAAATATAATTTAAAAAAATATATCACTCTTATTTTATTCTTAGAGCAATGGTCGCAGATTCAATTTTCGGGATACAATCTGATATAATTCACAATTTGTTTATAAGGATAGACACTACAATGCTATCGCCAACTTGCCAGCCATGCGTAGCGATTATAGTATATCCTCTCATAGATATTTTCACAACATTTTAAAAATTATATTGCAATTATTTATGCTATTAACGTTTTTAAATACATATTAATGTCATAATATTTTAAATTTAATTATTTATCACAATCATTGCTCTATGTTAAGTACACCTACATAGCTGACAGGTTATAGGCGTAAAAGCCTTAGAGGTTAATGTATAGCACATTTTTTTAAACTAAAATACGATACAACCTCCCAAAATTCAAAAGTTTCGAAACAATATATAATATAATAACTATATAATAAAGTAAAAGAGCGTTTTTAAAATTCGAATTACTACACATACAAAATAATTATTGTTTACTATCTATCCATGCAGAGTTTATACTTCCAGAGTTTATTGGCCTATCACATTCCAATTAAAATTATAAATGAATGTAACTTATTGAAAATAGATGTAATAGCTATAAAGTTTTTTCCTGAAAAATGAGGTATATATTCACACGCTTAAAGCTTTTATATCTATAACCGATCATCCTGTATATTTGCCAATTAAATTGTAATAAATCGGACAATAATTATATACCATTTATAAATATAAAAACTTCGTACACAACTGTATAAATTTTTCGGACTCTAATTAAATCCTTGTGTATAATAAAGAAAAAAATTACAACTTTTAAAATGAATAAAACATATAAGTACTGCTTTGATTAACAGAGTAAATTAAAGGCAAAAATAAATCGATAAGGTTATTTATAAATCGCACGTTAGTCCAATTACAGATCGAAAGCAATGTCATTCGTGACATTTGTTTTTTTTTTTTAAATAACTTCACTCGAGCCGAAGGCGCACTCCGTCTTCCGTCCAACGACACACAAAAAACGCTCGCGACACGCCGTAAAATGGATTAAAGCAATTGAAGGTTGCTTAAGCATTGTACTTGACGAACAATGCGCGTTGTACCCGGTCATTTCTCCATTCACACACGAATTTATTACATTAAATATAAATTAACATATTATAAAGCGAAGCGAGTGGATCGTTTTGTTATCTGTGCGCGGAGATTTATAACGTAAACATGGCGTATGTGAGACAGTACCTCGTAACGACAGGAGGGAGATCTTAACGAAGTATTGTGTGGGGCACCACGGTTTTTATTTTCTAAAGAACTAGACGCGTCATTGATGAGAAAGCATTTCCACTTAATCTAGTTTCATAGTCGTAAGAAATGTGATTTAATTTGCAATTTTTTGATTTTAAATTATAAACAAGTTTACAAATTACGTTATTATTCATTATTCATATATATATATATATATATTTATATAAAACTCGTGTCACGGTGTTCGAACTTGAACTCCTCTGAAACGGCTTGACTCATTTTTACCAAATTTAATATGCGTATTCAGTAAGTCTGAGAATCGGCTACATCTATTTTCTATACCCCTAAGTGATAAAGGTTGTTCACACTTAATTTTTTTTTTTTTAACGAAATTTTTTGTTTTTATTTTTTTATGATACAGCATACAAGAATACATACAACCATAAATTTTCACCCCTCTACGATCAACCCTTATTTTTTATTTGTAAATTAAAATATCAATTTTTTTTTGCAAAACAACGTTTGCGGGATCAGCTAGTATATATATATATATAAATAAATCTATTATTTAGTTAATACAGTTTGATTTGAATCACTCTAACAAATGCTATAAATGCTTTCATTCGTTCTTGTATTAAAGTGACCGGAAAGTAATGTCGTTTCTGTCGACATATTTTACAGAAAAACCGATTGATTTTTACCGCTCCGGCATTGGTTTGTATACTAGATGGCAAAAGGTTGTTGATAACGAACGTGAACATATTGTTGATTAGAAATAAAAACTTGTTAAAAATGTAGTCGTGTGAATTTAACTTAAGAAAGCGTCATTACTTTCCGGTCTATCTAATACTATGTTTATAGTTTTTATTTTTCTTACTTTTATATAAGAAAATAACCGCAGAGTACTGCAATATAATTTGAAAAGAAATTCAATATTTGAATTATTACAGACAAGTATAAAGTTTACCAGGAATCAAATTCTACGATGTAACCAAATAATATGGTAAATAAATTATTATTAAATGTATATAAAATTTATAAAATTGAAGTTAATAGAGACAAACCTGCTTTAACGGTTTCCTAGTGATTCTTTCCGTCACTTTATAATCAGTTACGTTATACAGGATGTTTGGGTATAGATACAAAAGCTTTAGGTGTAAATGTATGGCTAATATGCTGTCAATTGATGTATGGAACTTAATACTTAGAAATAAAAAATAACGTAGATTGCTACATGCTCCCACACGCTCCGAAGGGACCCTGATCACAGACCGAGGCAAGCCATAGAGTGGAATCCTCAAGGAAAGCAAAGACGTGGCCGCCCAAAGCAAACCTGTCGGCAGACGATCACTGCAGAAGTGAAGGCAGTTGGAATGACGTGGAGCGAAGTAAAGCGCGAGGCTCAAGACCAGGATGGCGACGTACTGTGGACGCCCTCTGCCCCATCTTGGGGACATAGGAATAAATGATGATGATCGGTCCCTGCAGTTTTTGTACTGCTAGAATTCATTTGTCTGTAATATTCCAATAGAATTTCAAAATGATCACTTTATACATGTTGATTGTATATATGTGTAGAAATAGAACAAGCAAACTTTAAGTAGATACATTAGTGTTTCCCAACGTGGGACCCACGCTCCACAGGGGGGGGGGGGTTTAATTGATTGTTAAGAGGGACAATTCGAAAGTAGATTCGTCACTAGTGAAAAATTAGAAAAGCTAAGATGATGCATACCACAAAAAGGCTGAAAAATACAGCTGTAGATATAAATTGAAATTGTTGAATTTATATATAAGCTAGTACAGAGATTACGGATAGTTAAAATATATAAATTAGTTAATTAAAATTTTTTTTTTATTATTTACTCCAGAAGCATACGGTCACAATGACCATTCATTCTGCGCGATATATGGAATTTCCATTGCCGATGTAATTTGCTAATCAGTTGCTTGAGTAAGTTTAAACATTCATTTGAAGCAGATGGTACAGAGCGATGACCAGGTGTCTGCAATATATATTTTAAAATGATTTAATACTTTACACCATAGATCCATCTCAAAGTTACGCAACACCCCTCATAGCTATAGCCAAACTTGTAACATATTGTTTGTGACCAAACTTAAAATAACCGTCTATAGCGTACCCTTTTATAGTTTAAATTCATTTTGTCTATTGTACAGTAACATTGATTGCAAATTGTCAATAAATATTTATTTAACAACGTCGAGTGAATGTTTGTTTTGTGTAGAATTGTCCACTTGCATTTTTGGAATTGTCCAAAGTCGTTTTATTTTTAATTAACTATGCCTTTATTCATGAGTGTATATCTCATTTGTTGTGAATTAATACACGATGTATTTTATCAAAAATTTATTAATGATGGGTGAAATAATAAATAACATATTGATAATTAAGTAAAAGTGTGTGTGTAGTGGGGAACTCACACACACTGCGTCTGCCGACTTGTGGTCTCCACCTAGGATCATTTCGGACCCTACAGCCATCGAATACACATGCATATTATTAGAAAAATTAAGATTATTATATATGAAAACTAGCTGATCCCGCAAACGTTGTTTTGCAAAAAAAAATTAAAGTTTTTAATTAACAAATGTAAGATAAGGGTTGATCGTAGAGGGGTGAAAATTTAGGTTTGTATGTATTTTTGTATGCTGTATCATAATAAAATAAAAACCAAAAAAATTTTCTAAAAATGTAAAAATAAAATTTAGGGGTGGACCACCCTTATCACTTAGGGGTATGGAAAATAGATAGTAGCCGATTCTCAGACATACTGAATACGCATGTAAAATTTGGTAAAAATCGGTCAAGCCGTTTCGGAGGAGTTCAAGTTCGGACACCGTGACACGAGAATTTTATATATTAGATTGTTTACTATTTATTCTTGAAGACTTTGTGTTATCAAACGCAATGGTAATTTCTAGACACTTAACCCTTAATAACCTAGAATTTCAATTTTGATACCAATCTTTTAAACCGAATGTTCACATTACTATTAGTTTTTTTTATAAAGTGGCTGTACGTATTTTACTGTTTATAATATTATTTCCAACGAAATTGAAAAAAAACTTTTTTTCTCTTCAACTACACCCTCAAGCAAACAACGTAATATTAAAAAAAAATTACTTTCGTAAATCAGGCTATTAAGGGTTAAAATTTAAGAAAAATAATATAAATTAAAAGGAGTAGCGCAATAAGTAGTTATTTTTTTCTTCTTTTTAACCAATAAATGCCTACTGACCAGATCTAGACATATTGCAATTATATTTGGAACTTTATTTCTGCGTTTTAATGCGATTACAATTATATTATATTACGTAAATATACATTACGGCGTGAGTAAGCGTCCACTAGACAGACCGACGACATACCCGATAGCTGGAAGTCGATGGATTTGGGCAGCGTATGACCGGTCATTTTACTGATTATTATTAGCCGGTATTGGTAAGAAGTGAAATTAAAAAGTTTGTCAGTCTTTGTCTAAATAATGTACTCTTTTTTATGAGAGATGAATTATTGATTCAATGTTTAACTATTTTTTCTCTTATTAACAGTCTTACTCGTGCTTTATTTAGAATTAAAAAAAATAATGAAACCCTTACGGATATATTTAATAGTAATAATATGTTTATTACATACAGTACACATAAAAGACATATAAAACAGTTGAAAATATACGTTACAATAAAACAGAACGAACTATTAATCGAATTGCTTATTCTTTTCAGCAGAAAGATGCTCACTGCAAGGCCTTTGCCATTGGCCATTGGCCTTCCGCAATGATCAGCTTGGTAAACGGCGTTACACTTCCTGTATCAAGCGACTTCCACAACCTTTATGTCGTCAGTCTCCCTAGTGGAGGGCAAACCGCATCTACCGGCTTTAATAAATATGTAAACTGAACTATGTTTGTACAATTAAATAAAATGGTAATTGAATAGTAGTACATAATATAAAAATCAAGGTAACTGAATTCACTCTCTTTTTTGAGTATTATAGGGAGGGCCATAAATTTTTGAATTTTTGAAACATGTGTAGAAATAAAAGGATAAATGCTATTTTGTTTATGATTTATTTACCGTAATTATCATTTACTAAAATTTATTTTTTAAAAATTACATTGTCGAGATGTGCTCCGTCTCGCCGTTGGCCCCTTACTCTCATGGTTTTGGAGAAATCAAGTGTTGCTATTATATATTAGAGGCACCGGAAAGTAATGTCGCTTTAAGTTAAATTCACACGACTACATTTTTAACAAGTTTTTATTTCTAATCAACAATATATTCACCTTCGTTTTCAACGACCTTTTGTCATCTAGTATACAAAATCAATGACGGAGCGGTAAAAATCAAACGGATTTTCTGTAAAATATGTTGAAAGAAACGATATTACTTTCCTGTCTACCTAATATATATAATAGAAGTAAATGAGATTACTAGCGGATTTATTTTCTTTATATTACTTTATTTTCTAGAATTTCATACATTTAACAACTTAACATGCAAAACATACATTTAATAATAATACGCGTTCAAAAAAAAATTACAATTTTAACAAAGCTGTGCGAGTTTAAAACAATAACAAACGAAACAACGAACACAAATCTAGAATGCGTGGTCACGCATACTGTCTTTTGTGGTCATTATTAGTGACCGTCCACTACTGTCAGGAATTGACCAACTACCGTCACAGTAGTGTGTCATACATTGTTCCAACAACGTACCGAATGATCTACTTTTGTTGTCTACAGTTTTTAAATCAACTAAAACTAATAACTGACGTATGTAACGTCAATTCGAAATATTTTTTTTATATTTATTATTTAGGCTATTAAAAATCTAGTCTCCAGTACCTATATATCTCTATATCTATTATTGTTAAAACCTCTTTTGTGAAATGTTCAGCTCATTTGTAACTAAAAAGTTTTAATGCCTTTACACATATGTTACGATAATTTATTATTTCTAATGGAAGACGACAGGGTAATAACTTTTGATAGAGTTTGTAGGGACAGATATTAAACAATAATTCATGTTAAAGTATTTTGGAAACTACTTTTCTTACTATATTACTTTAAATAAGAATACTTAACTAGACTAGGTCTAGATCACCTTTAAAATACCCAAGAGCATCGTGACATTACAATGCGGAAAAAAATATATGTAACTGTCTCAAGAGAGGCACCTAAAGTTGCATTCCTGCTTAGTTCGAAAATCCAATTCAGTAAAACTGTAGTACGTATCCTGAACTGATGCTACCTAAAGAAACATCAAGTTTTAAGTCACCTCTGCATCCTGTTCCAAAAGTTTTTTTTTTAATTTTTTTACATATAAATAAATGGTGCATATATTAACCAACCAGCCGTTATAAGAAAGGAAACTTTTATTATAAAAAATATAGCCTATAACAGTGACATATCAGATAATATACCTACTGTGACGGCCTATAGCAATGAAGCTATAAGTTTAATTAGTGTCATCATTACCATTTCTGATGATATACGCCCCTTGCAAGACTTAGGCTTCGTCTAAGGATCGACACGACTGGTTTTAGTACAAAATATAGCCTATAACAATGATGTATCAGATAACATACCTACTGTGATGGCCTATTGAAGCAAGGAAGCTATAAGTTTAATTAGTGTCATCATTACCATTTCTGATGATATACGCCCCTTACAAGACCTAGGCTTCGTCTAAGGATCGACACAACTGGTTTTACGCTGTCCAAATTCAGCGAGTTCCCACGTTTTATGTCATCGAGTCCAATTAGTGGGATGCCTCGTACCTTTTTGTCCCAACAGGCATCGGTCAAAAACAAGCAGCACGAACCGAGCGAAGATATGTCCTAACATAATTTGCGAAGTAGTAAGAATATGAAACGATATTTAATGTAAATAATATGTAACGATATTTGAAACAACGTCAGAGGCTTTCACGCTGACCAACGCATCGCAATTCACCCCGCGTGCTGTGATCTAAATGACAATGGTTAGCGTGCAGTACTCGGTCGGGCAACGTTCCTTTGTCATACAAACGCTTTGGCTAGCCTTTGCGAACCATTGTCTCAAGCGCTTTAGAAACACTCGGTGACTTTGAAAAATTAATGAGTGATATTCTCCGTGGACGTCTCAATTCGTTTTTGTGTTTGTTGTGAACTCGTGTTATTATTATCCGGGCTTCCTCCGCCGCTACGTGCTTCACCTGCTTCTGTATATTTAAAGACAATACGTTCATTGTTTGTTATATCATTATTATCACTGTATTATCTGTATCCACATAATTATACATACAAAGTGTGATCAGTAATAGACGTAAAAGATTTAAAGTAGTGAATACATAGCTAATTTGATGTTAATAAGTAATAAAGTTTACTTACTTAAGAAAGAAAAAGTTTTTCAAAATTCGAACTACGATATATTAAAAAAGAATACTATTTGTTCTTGCACAATTTATTTAGCTGAACGCGTTTATCATTTCTTCTAGTGGCAACTTCTAGACTTTTTAAGTCACTCGAATTATAAGAAAAATAGTATAAATTAAAAAGTTTTTATAATTCTGTAATACAGTTATCACTTAAATGCATGACTTATTGATATATTAATGATATATATATACATATATATATATATATATATATATATATATATATATATATATACTTATCTGCAATATATATATATATATATATATATATATATATATATATATATATATATATTGCAGATAAGTATATATATTACAATAAGTATATATATAGTACAATGGGTGAAAAATAGAAAAAAAAATATTTTATATACTTATATATTAAAAAAGCTTAATTTTCTGCACGAGCACTATGTATTTACTTTTAACTCTTAATAGCCTGATTTACGAAAGTGATTTCTTTTAATATTACTGTGTTTGCTCGAGGGTCTAGATGAAGGGAAAAATAGATTGTTTTTAATTTCGTTGGTAAGAATATTATACAACAGTAAAATTCGTACAGCCAACCTATAAAAAAACTAATAGTAATGTGAACATTCGGTTTAAAAGATTGGTATCAACGTTAAAACTCCTGGCTATTAAGGGTTAAGTATAGTAGATTCTACGACATAGTCAAGGACCCGAAGCAGCTGGACGTGGCTAATCCAAGATCGGTCATCGTTGCGATCTTTTGGTGAAGCCTGCCTTGTAGTGACCATCTATCAGCTGATTTTATTATAGTAATTTACTGAGTTTAAACTTACATTTACAAAGGTTTATATACGTACAAATTTTTACGAATTATATTGACTTATTTTTTAAATTAAAAGTGAAATAAATTTATTTTATGTATGTTTCAACATTCTAACAGATTAAAAATAAAAAAAGTGATTTAAGTAAGAAAAGGACCAATATTCACTCCTCCACGGGGCATCTTCAGGAGTTATGTTACACCTATTAGTGCCAAACACAGAGAGACTCTGTGAAACACGTGTTGAGTAATTTGGCGGTGGCGATTGTGTGATTCGCATTGTTTGCCGCATACGCATTTATCAGCGGGCTGGCAGGCGGAGTATTTTATTGCACGACTATCACTGCATGTGCGGAAGTGGCTAAATATTGGTCCTTTTCTTATATATTCATGAAATAAATTTTAACTTCAACATTCTTATAATTTAAAAATAAAAACATACACAGAAAAAAAAACAAAAACATAAGCTATTAGTATATAAAAATCCTCTTTTACGGATTACAAGTTGGGAGTCCTGCCCAATGTACATTCTGGCAACACTGTAGTACCGCTGTTTCAATTACTCACGAAAATCCAGCCGCCCGCCTGACGTCACATCCCAAATTACCCCAAACCTCAGCGTTTCTATTTTGTTTTTTTTTTTTAAATTAGGAATGTCTAATGTTTGAACAATAATCAGCCATTTCATTTAAAGGCTTTTAAAACGAACATAGGTTTTTTTTTAAATTTAAGATTAATTATATTAAACAAAATGTTGTAATATTTAAAAAAAATTATGTATTTTTTTAAAGGGAACATTTGTTGAATAAAACAGCATCCTTTAATTACATAATGTTAATACGATCGCGTTGTAAAATCTTTTGATCGCTACTTTATTTTGACAATATATATTTTGTTCATTCTTTTCTTTTTTTTATTTATAATATTTTATTATTTATATACTTTCCAAGGATAATCTTATTACAGTTTTTTGTGGCGCCCGCTATTGAGGGCCTTTCGTACCCCTAACTAGTTTGAGATAGGAACTTTTATTTTTCTTCTAATTATTTTTTTCACATATATTATTTTATTTTCGCTCTCTTCTTCCATGCGTCTTAAGATCTTTTATTCTTTTCTTTACTTTCTACATTTCATCTGTCTTAAGTCATTCCATTTTCCCTCTTTTTCGATCCCTTTCATCTATCACCTCATTCCCCAGGTTTCACAATATTTATTTTAATTTCATTTTACAGAATTTAATTTATGTACATACACATACATGTCACTAATATTTACAATTATTTTTTTTATTTTGTTTACATTTTTTGTTTACTTTTTTGTGTTTTGTTAATATTCTGTATAATTAAATCACAGATTCATTAAGTTCCATGCATCATTGTGTCATCTAATTCCTGTTGTATTGTTTGAGTATCACATCCTGAGCTTTTAGTCGCATTGTATTTATAAAACAAAATCGGTGATAAATCGTTACATTAGAAGTAGAAATACAGGGTGTTCCTAATTTTTCCGGATGTTTGAGAAAGATTTTTTTTTATTTTTTGATATTTTATTTTCATCTTGTTAATAATAGAACACAGTATTAATTACGTATTTTTTTTAATTTGTAGATTTAAATATTTTAGCAGTAATAGCTTGCCATTAAAATCGCTTATATTATCATGTATTTTTTTTGATGTTTTAAATTGACAATAGTAGAAAAGGAAACTTCGACGTGACATAAAAATTCGGTTTACCTCACAGCAAACTTGTCACTAAACCAACGGATAGTCATACACTTAAATACAAAGAAAATGACCCACGCAACGTATGGAAACAAACATCTGCTACCTAACATACTTCAACTTCAATTATATCTTCGGATCAGTTAACTCAATATAACATAGGTTAATCCAATAGCGCGATAACGCAAACGTTTGCGTTTTGTTGCGCGCACAATGGTGCCTGTGTTTCGCTGTCACTCAAAGTTAGGTGTAACAATGGAGATGCGCTTTAAGTTCCTGTTGCAACAATGGCGAATGAATAGCAGTGGATGTAGAGGTGGAAAGATACAGGCTACGGGTGAATGTGGATGTACGGTCAACATAAAAAGTCATTTACATTTTTTTATACATCATGTATATAGCCAAATATCATTGGCGAATATAAAGCTCAACGAATCCGCTGGCTTGGTCACTTTAAGCGAATGGGATCGCATCGGAGCGTGAAGGTAGCGTACCTGGAAAAACCGAGGGGTCGAAGACCAGTGGGTAGACCCAGGTATCGCTGGATCGATCGCGTTGAGGCAGACTTGTGCGAATTGAATGTCAGCCAATGGCAGACGATGGCGCAAGATTGGGTAAAGTGGAAGTCTCTCACTTCGGAGGCCAAGACCCACTTTGGGTCACTGAGCTAGCGGAGTAGTAGTAGTAGTAGTTATACATCATGCAAAAAATGCTAGATTTTTATTTGATAAGAATTATAATCAGATTTAACTACCTTAGATATTAAAGCTTTAAACCCACTAGATGGACCGACTACATAGTTAAAAACACGAGACGTCGCTGCACTGGCTGCGCTGGTCATAGTGGCAACTTTTGGAGGAATCCTATGCCTTGTAGTCGGCGACCATAGGTTTAAAAGAAGAAGATGATATTAAAACTACGATTTCTAAATGTACAGCTTATATGTCATCAATAATCTTAAAATCTTTTATATCTGTCTCAAACCAACCTGTAACAACGTTTGATTTATTCTGAATTTCGCGCTTCTGTATTCACTCAATTTTCTTCTCCAGTTCTTACCGGATTTTATTTATCTTGAGAGCGTGCTCTTTTTGAGTTATAAAGCTAAAACATCGGAAGACTTCTTTCAATTCTTTCGTATTTCTCAACAATTTGCTTGTAAACAGCGTTTTATTTCCTTTGAATTTCTTCGCACTGTATTCACTCTTTTTTCTTCTCTAGTTCTTACCGGATTTTATTTTTCTTGAGAGTGTGCTCTTTTGCGTAATAAAGCTTAAACATCGGAAGACTTCTTCCAACACTTTCGTATTTCTTAACAATTTGCTTTTGGTCTTGTACACGTGAGCGCGTGCGTTCGACTCGGGAGCAGAGCGAGACTTTTCCCTCGTGATCTCTCTAAGATTGATTCATTAATTATTTCGGTTAAACTAATTATTAGACTCGGTGTTTGGCACTAGTCGGTGTAACATAACTCCTGAGGATGCACCGTGGAGGGGTGAAATACGTGTTGAGTGCATTAACGGTGATAGTTGTGTAATTCGCATTGTTTGCCGCACGAGCATTTATTAGCGGGCTGGCGGGCGGTGCACTTCATTGCACGACTACTGCTGCATAGCGGAAGTACCTATATATTAGCTCCTTTCTTAGTGTACATCTGTTATCATCCTGTATATTTTCAAAGATACAAGATTAATTTCAAAATCTTTATGTCTCACTTCTAGAAGTATTATATATCATGTCAAAGAACGCCACGTATATACGAGTATATAGATACGTTACACTTTATTACACGACTACTACTGCATAGTGGAAATATTTATATATTAGTCCCTTTCTTACATTAATTATTTTTCCTATTGGACCAAAACTTCTAGCATTACACAGCCTATAGGGATTTTTAGAAAACAATAATTAATTTTATCATTACACTTTCTGTATAGTTTTAATTATGCAAAGTGAAATGAGGCTAATATTTTTTTTTGCAGACCGTACATCAGCGGGCATTGGCAGAGGATTAGTGGATCTCTGCGCGAACGGTGACGTCATGAATATAAAATTAAAACCTTACGAGACACTAACTCGCACCGACAGCGCCAATTGTTGGGAACGTATTAAGCGATGCGCAGAGCAATACACTGTGCAGAGCTTATGATATATTTAAAAAAATAATAAACATACACTCACATTATATGTCATATATGTGTATCACATATATGTCATATATGTGTAGATATGTGTATCACATATGAAATTTAAAACTGAATTCTCATAAAACTTATAGTAAGCTACATTATATTGTATCACATTAACTCTTTTAACTAATATTTTTTTACATTTCATGTGCCATGCTCCATCTTAGCTTTTCTTAAATGACTGTGGGAGTCGTGTAACATATATATTTGTAATATTAAAGCGTTCACTTTCGAATTGTCCCCCTTAACAATCAAATTGTTGCCCTGTAGGGCGAGGGCCCCACGCTGGGAAACACTGCTTTAAACTAAGGCATGCACAAGTTTTAAGTTTGTTTTTAAATATTATAATATCTTTATAATTCTTTCAATTAATAGGTAGGTTATTGTACAGTTGTACTAATACAATTTTTTTTTACTAGTGACTAGACTTTCACTGCTGTCCAAATGGCATTTTCAGATTTCCCGGATACGATTGCAGAGCGCAGAGAGCGCCTATCGCAAGACCTCTTATAAGGTAGCGAAAACTTCCGCAAGAGCTTTAACTGATGCCGCTATCTACTACTATTTTACCAAATTACACTATTTCAAATAACATAGTTTTCTTTCCGTAGTTTCTTCTGATATTAATTAATGTCTTTTTCTTAAATTATAACTAGGCTGGTGTTTTTTGAAAAATTTATAAAAGAATGAACGGATTTCAAGTTATTTTTTTTAATACGTTTGTTATATATTATAACTAACATATATTCACATGTGTTTCTTACACATTAATATTATATTTAATATTTCTTATTTTCTCTTAATAATATTATGTTTTCATATATATTTTACAACTATATTTCTCTCTGGAAGTGAACGTTGTTGATTGCAATACACTTAGTTGTTATAACTAAGTTAGCTTCAAACAAACTTACCTATTTATTTATTAACTAATAAATTATTAATCATAAGTAATGTCTCTCAATTAATCTTAAATTTAAAATAAGTTAGAATAAATAGATAAAAAATAACAATACAAATAAACACAAATAATAATTCATATTAATTCAATAATGACATTTTAAATATTCCATTTAAAATATTTCACTAAAACATAATTTGTACCCATTGTCACATAAATAGTTTATTACAAAGCACTAAGATTTTAGATTAAAAAAAAATAGAATAATGAAATTAATAGAGTGAATTTTCGTTAATTAAATGTCTCTGTTAATTTATTACTCTGTACAGCTACGCACTCTATTGGCTAAGTCGCGGAATGGTTTGCACTGAACTACATTATAAATTCGGTGCATGTATGCCATACAAATATTTAATGGCTTGTTATTAAAATTGAATATAATTTTCTCGTTTTAATCTATTAGAAATCTATTGAAAAGTAAAGTACTAAATCTAGAAACTTCTTTTCCAAAAAAGAAAAAAAAAACTGTTTTTTTTTTCTTTTTTGGAAAAGAAGTTTCTAGATTTAGTACTTGAAAAAACCTTCCCATTTCACATGTATGTTCGACAACCAGACAACCTCGAGTAGGTGGTTGCACTCGGCATAATTTTATGGACGATAACAAAACATGGTGTTCTAAAACTGCCATAAAGGTTATAGGATTTGCAGCTACTCATATTTTAGGAAGGATAAATAACACCTTTAAAAAATAACGAAGATCTCCAACATAGCTCGTTGAATTACTAGTCTCATCAAAGTGGCAGTTGGTAAGGCCCATCACTCGTACAACCGCTGGCCGTTGATGAGGGCAGTGCAGCACCTATACCTCGCAGTGGGCGCCCATCTGCTGAAAAAGAAGAAGTAGAATTAACACTATGGCGTGTGAAAGGTCGTCAGGTCGAATTGACTTTCCGAACCTTGAGAAATGAAGATGCGTAAAGAAGCTTTTAGAAGAGACACATGTTTCCACGACATTCACTGCTGCTGAAACAGCATTTTCAGATTCTGCGAAATCGAATAGGAAAGTCGCAGAAGGCGCTTAGTGTAGTGCAAACTAGTTTCACCGGATTAATATAAGTACATACCAAAGTAACCTATACCTATTGTTTTTATTGTAATGTTGTTATATTATATGACGTAAACAAAACAAAAAGAAAAATGTAAATTTAATAATTAACATGTAAATATTAAAAAAAATAATAGTAGGAGGTGGTGGAGGTGAATGCGAAGTAAGGAAAGTGACGTAAGAAATGAAAGTAAAGTATGGAAATAAATGAAAGAGAATGTGACGAATAAAAGAAAGATGTGTAGAAGATAAAGTAAAGCATAAAAGATGAAAAATAAAAATTCAGTGAAAAATACAACGACACGACAGGGGAATATACAAGAGGTCCACAATAACGGAAGCCATTAAATATTTTATTATATTAAACCACATTTTTAGACTAGATAAATAAGTTATGTATTCCTAATGATTTTTTTAAGTATAGTAATCAAGTAAATTTCAAGTTACACTTCACTAAAGTGAGAGCTATGTTGTTCGCGTGGGTAAGTTATTTTAGTATGTTTGTAAATCAGTAATTATGAAAATAAAGCAATGGAAAGCTATCGTTTGAAAGACTCGTGTTTTAGTAATCCTAGATTTGTAGTACGACCGATATTCTACCTTTTTATAAGGCTGCTATTGACTAACTCATTCCCACAGAATTTATTTAGATTTCATTCACACATCGCCTCCCATCCTTCGTCACATTTCTTTGAGATTTGTATTATTTACATTTCCAATTATTATTATGCCAAATTTATTTACTTTCCTTCAATATTTATTTTTAAAATATAATTTTATACCGTGCAATTTTTTAAAATTTTCAGAATATCTATCTTTAGAAACCTATGTGCCGGCAGCGAAATTATTATGAGGAAGTTTTTCTATATGAGATGAAATCAGAGAAAAGATCCGCTGACAAACAGAATTTACCGGAATAGTCCAGCTTATTGGCAAGCTGAAGAGGAACTGGGTAGACCAAATAGCACAGAACTGATAGCATCTAGAGCATAGATGCACAAACCGCGGCCCGCCGGTCGAATACTGGTGGCCCGCCGACAGCAAAAATAATACTCTCGTACATTCGAAAAATATTGCATTCTATTCCAGAATAAAACCAAAAAAAATTAATTACCTATACTCCTGGCGACCGGCTCCCCATCAGTTCATGATTTGCCCGAATGGTCCCAAGTCTTAATAAGTCTGTGCAACCATGATCTAGTGTCTTAAGATTTTGGGGTAAAGAGCGTGTATGGACAACCGCAGCGCAGAAACAGCACCACAAGGTGAGAGTCAGATAACCCTGGATGCAGACAGCGTCCAATTCGTTCTGTGCAATATCTGTGGTGAAGGCCTATGTCCAATAGTGGACATCGTATCAATGAAGTGATGGTTATGATGATATTCAAATTTTAACACATTGTTTAAATAGTGTAAATACCAATATGGGTTGAAGTTTTATTATAAAAGTTAATTAAAGATACTATCGCTTATTTAGTTTACGGGCCGTGGTTTAGGAATCCCTGGTATGGAATTTGTCACCTACCTCGACGCTGCGTGTTCCGCGCAAATATAACACATAATTGCCCCAGGCCATCACGTAACGTGCTTGTACATCGTACCCCATTCCTCAGGTCTCCAGCTGAGAGCGATAGGAACCCAGGTCCACGGATATGAGGAAACTATTTACTGCTTTATAGAAAGTAAATTTACAGACCTTATAGCTCGAGGTTGACTAATTTTAATAACTGCCTTCGAGCATTTGAATTGACGATATTGCTAACTTCAATTCTTGGAGGTGTGAAAATATTTCACCGGACAATTAATGGATAATTAAAAACAAAAAAAAATGGATTACATTCATAATAAATATTATTGGATCTTATTTTTGAAACCAATCCATTCTATTAATTTTTCGATGGACTTAATTTTAATAAGAAATTTTTATTTCTTAAATCAAAAACAGCTATGAATAAATGTAAAATTTTGTTCATCTTAAGATGGAACTATAGTCTACTTGCGTTAATAAAAATTTACTCGTTAAAAAAGTTACTCGTCGTTATAAATCAGTTTATTAATAAATAAAATTCAAAATAGAACACTAACTGCTGAGATATAAACCTGTAATTAGAAAGCAAAGTTTACAATGACCAGTTAAACTTCAAAAAGTACATTTTTATAATTAAATACGATATAGTAGGTAAATAGTAAGATAACGTACAATATGCTGTCACCATTTTTAACGCGGATAGGCTACACACATACGAACTATCCATCCACAAAAATTAAAAAGTTTATATATAATAAAACTTAGTTCCTGTGACAGCGTTAAACGGAAACGTAATAAATTATCATCAAATTAAATAAAATAAAAAAATTCGTACTATCCCTGACAGGATATCGTATTTCAACAATCAAGTTGCTAATTAGTGGATTTTACTGAACTCAAAGCCTTCACAAACAACAACAATGGCTCCCCAAAAATGCAATCTCGTGTCATGTCAAAATAAATCTATCGAAAATGTTAACTTTGAACTTTTACGATCCTGAGCTTTTAAAGAACAAGCTTTCGTAACGAACAACGCATTCGAATATCTCCACTAAATATATACGCAATAAAGCTCATTAATGAGTTAAGTGCAAACTGTTCAAAATACAGAAAACTTTTAATAGAAACGATATATATCATATTGCGTCTCTTCGATCCTTTTACAAACTATGTTAACATATTTGTTAGAGAGATATATAAGAATATTCTTATATATGATTACAATTTCTAACTATTTGTTGGGTTTCAAAAGGTGTACTTCAAAATATTGGATAATTACAGCCTTCTATTATCTACAGAATCATTTGCAATGACCACCTGAGTAGCACGTAATAAAAATGTTGAGAGAGCCAAATTAGATATAAACCGGAGTGAAATTGACTTCTCCTTTAATGGTATCTTTCAATTGAAATATAGGAGGGTTCAAAACTCGACCAGGTCCTTGAATAGCCCATAACGAACTAGGATGCTTTTTTATGGTCAATTTTCTTCTTTTCTCTCATACACTCTTGAGAGTGGTCGTGTTCATGCACCGTTCTGAGGGTTGCTATTCCATTGCTATTCGTCGCCATGTAGCTTGGTGTTTGGCTAGACATTTTGGGTAGACAGGTAGGATTTCTCTATTTGCCTTAAGTAGTATTTCGAGCCTTGATGAAATCCCTGGAGTTTTCAGCAGTAAAGGCATTTTATTTATTTATTTACACTTTTTGTACACCATAGATAATAAAAAAATGAAACAATTCATATAGGAGATGAGAGACATGAAGAAGAGGGCAGTTTAGGGTGTACATACACACAAATACACACATTACTATGAACATAAATATGTACAAATTATATTATAATATTATAGTTTTTTGTTATTTATAGACGAGCGCATCAAAAGTTTTAAGAATAATTTATGAGGTCATAATATCTAATAAATTAATCAAAAATGTTTTTTCAAGAAAAAGGAATTTAATTAGGATTAAAGATTTAATTTCAACTTATAATTTAAGATAAGGGACTTCTATATTCTTGGAAATGCAAAATTTATAGACTGCGGTTAAAGGAATTGAATAAAAGCCTCATCCACAGCCTGATCTTTGGACGTCGGAGAAATTCTTCACTACGTCTTTCTCCTTAATATGATCTGATACACTTAAATGGGAGTCCAGTTCTAACTTAAGTCATCAAAGAACAAAGTGTAGTTGAGGGTAAGTTATTCCCTTAGTTTTGATAAGGTGTCAAAAGAAGGCGATAGGATAAAATGGTAGAAGCCATAATGATTCGTAGCTGCCCACATTTGGGAGAAATAAAAAAAACTGTCTGCTTCCCTAGTTTGGAAGGGTAAATTTCACTAAAGATTTTGATAAATATTTTTCAATCAAAAATAAATACTTTCATATTATGTTAGTCAATTTTGGTTACCACAATCAACACGAAAAAAACCTTATGTGGCAGTTATTACATCATGGTTCTATTTTCGATGGCTGTTCGACAATGCGACAAGAGATGTAGGAACATCTAAATCATGAAAACGCACATCGGAACGCATCTTTGTTTTCCGCAACGGCGAAGGATCTTATTGCTTTGCGGTTGGGATGCATTCGGAATCATCTGGTAATGCCAAAGCTTTTGCGGTCCCAAAAACCACTGCCATGCTATTTTGAAACGTATTACGTTAAAATAAAGTTGATAAGAGGTAGGATGTGCGGTAAATGAGCGATGGTGAAAGTATATCGAAATCAGACGAATGAAGTCATACGTCAAATACGTCGAGCGGTTAGGCCGTGCGAGTGGGCTTTGAGGCGAAGTTTACGAGACAATATTTCAATATACTTATGAGGTGCAGTCCGCCTGTCCATTTGTTTCGACAGCACAAAAGATCAGCGTTGCTCTCTCGCCCTTTTATGTTCATTTTACTTCGTCTCTAATTGCTCGAACCTAAAATGTTGTGCGCTGTAAATTTTGTGTTAACTCAAATTCGACATCGATTTATATTTGGGGCAAATTTAATGAATAACTTCGTAAATTGGAACATTTATATTTAAAAAAATTTATTCATATTCTCAATTTTAACTAGGCTAGAAATTTTTTCTTTAAGATAAAGGACATTATCGAATACATCCTACTTTTTTGATCTATCTAAGACTGTTTTTAAAAATGATTCAATTTCTAATTAATTGCAATATCACCATTTAAACAATCCAAGGTCATAGTCACTTCTCTTGGGCCTTTTCACACACCTAGAAGCCTTCTAATTCAGTGGAATTTGAATTATAATAGGTCGTGCTGAGATTGTAAAAATAGAACACTAGCTTCATCACTTACAGCGCCTTCCTATCCTATCATATTTATTTTTATTTATTTTATTTTTATATATAAAATATTTAACTCCAGTATGTCGTTATACTAATTATAAACTGTGTTACAGTTGTCAGCGTCCATTTTTTTAATTCATAAATAACCAAAAAATTTAAACTGAAGTTGCTGGCTTGTATATATTTATGTTACAACTAACTCAAGTAAGATTTATATATTCTTTAATGTGTTTATGTGAATGTATAAGTGTATTCAGGAAAGTGGGTAAATATTTTCATCGTTACTTGCATTGTTTTGTGTTAAGTTTCCAATAATGGTATATTATAAGGTGTAATATAAACTAACCTGTAAGATACTTAACATCTTTGAGTGTATAATAAAAATCCTGGGGCGTTGTTCCTCGTGCTGGGCGACGTGACAACTCCTTGTCACGTCTCCCAGCCCGCCAGTTCGCAGCGTGACGGGCCGCGATCAGTTTCATTATTTATCTTCCATTGTCCGAGGTGCGTAAACAAGCGAATTTACGAGCGCCGAGACTCGGTTTCTTAACAACCGCTTAGTGGGCAATAAACGTTGCTTAAGGCGCTCTACGAAATTGTGCTTTTTGTTCGCACACAACGCGAACAGCGCTCGGGATGTGAAACAAATATTCTGTTTTACACGCGAGTCAGGGAAACTGTTCATATGTCATACGAAGTATGATAATTGGTACAACGAAGCGATCTTCTATATACGATCATATATCCCAAGTCTATAAACTCTCATTGTGCCATAGAACGTCCAATGCTGGGCATAGGCGTCTCCACATATTTCCAATAGAACTATATCCAGAGTCCTCCGACTATTTAAACAAGGTTGTCTGTTTCTAATCCAAAACCTGAAACCTTTCTCTGTAAGCCTGATAATATTTCTAATGTATTTACTATCCAAACTCACTATGATGATCTGGTGTTCGTAGCTAGATGTCACATAGTTTCCGAATTTTTAGATCATAAAATGAAATTGATTCTTTAGATTGTTTTTCATAATTTATATCTACATTACTTTTAATAGAATCCAACCTTTAAAATATATATATGTATATATAAATTTTTATTTATAATCCCTGTCCTTTTTAATTCTGCTTCTAGCCTTACTACATTTCTATTTCCTTTTTTCAAAAGTCGTAGCAATGATTTCGAAAGTGTTTTTGTTGTGTTGTTATCTACACCTACATTGCAGTTACTACACTATTGTAGTTACTTCCAATACAAATATAGCTGTGAAAATTTTACCAGTTGCGAGGAATCTTATTACATTTGATTCCGATGTTTAAGCGACAATTCCTTTTGAATCTATTTTTATGTATAATCAATAAAATTAATTCACATATCATAGATACTGTTCTATCGCCGATCCAATTGTCACTAAATCGATAAAATTCAAAACCAATTTCCATTACTGCTTTAATACGACCAATAGTTACTGGGAAATTCAATTCTGCAAAGCAAAGAGTTCGTGGATAATGTACAATTTATTTATCCGCATAATAAATTTTGGTATCACAATAGAACGCGTTTCGAGAATGAATTTTGCTTTTCAATGCTGTCACAAGCCGTTGGTTGTGTTTGCAACGACTCGGAGCATGTTTACGCAACAACTTTGTGCGCCGATGTCGGTATGACACCACTTTTATGGGCTGGTGCCGTGTGGATGTATCTATAGGCCGGTTTTTCGACTAATTTACTTTGTAATGTATATTCATAGTTGCGGCTTGAAACTTTTCGCCTAAGCTATGAGTGCGTTGTTTTTTTTTAATTTTACCTTTCGTTAAACCTTTTTGGACTTACGTTTTTTTTTTAATTTTTCTTCAGATTCTAGCACTCGTTGCATGGCCTTTTGTACAGTCTACCACTATTTTTCCCTCTCCAAGACAGAAAAATTTCGTAAAAGGCCTTTCTTGATACGTCACCTAGTATTTTATTAAGATATACACAGGATTAGGTAAGAAAGGTAAACGAAAAAAGAAAGAGAGTCATAGAATTTGTGAAGGAAGAATAGAAAAGAATTGTGAAGTATGAAAGAGAACAACAACCATGAAAATAACCAAATCTCTGCCTATACCTACAGGAGTTGAATAAGAGGCCTCAATAACGGGGCCGTTGAATAAAAGAACATATACAGGATGATTTCTTGTAAATATAAAAGCTTTAAAGGTATGAATGCGTAGCTCAACAGTTAGCTAAGAGCTTTAAAGTCTTTTACACGTATTTTTAAGCGACCTGTACAAAGTGATCATTCTGGAATAATTTACATTAATTTATTTCATCTATTGGAATTTACCCGGCACATAACTTTCAGTGTAAGAAGTATGTAGTGTAAGAACAAACAGTAAAAGTAATATTTTTAATATGGTGCTATCCGAACTTTGAAAACCGTTTTTCTCCATATATTATAACTGTTTATTATTTTAAAAAAATCTACCGTATGTTCTATGAATTGTAAAATCTATTGCTTACGTTAAGTACAAACTTTTTTGTTAGACAAGTGTAAAATAATTATTATATGAAGCCGCTATCATCTTTTTTAAATACAGAATATCAGATAAAGACTTCGCTATGCCCTTAACTTCGGTATTGGTATTCTGAGTCGTAGGGGAGTGGACGCAAACAGCCCCACGTGGGTGTAAAGTGGTTCCTCTACACACTCCGGTTTGTTTAAGTAATGGTCTATGCCAGGAACATTGCGTCTGAGACTAAAGGTGCGGTGGAGTCGACATTTACATAAAATATTCTAATATCATTATTACTATACATTTTAATACTGCAAAAGTATTATTAATTTTTATGTATATACGTGATACATATCTATAAATATACGTAGTAATCTTTGATATGACATAGATACTTCTTGAAGTGAGACATAAAGATTTTGAAATTAATACTGTATCTTTAAAAATGTACAGGATGATAACAGATGTACACTAAAAAAGGAACTAATATATAGCTACTTTCGCTATGCAGCAATAGTCGTGCAATAAAGTGCACCGCCCGCCAGCCCGCTGATAAATTTACGTGCGGTAAACAATGCGAAACACAACTACCATCGTTAATCTACTCTACACGTGTTTCACCTCTCCACCGGGCATCATCAGGAGATGTTAGACCAACCAGTTCCAAACACCGAGTGAGCTCCGTGTATTGTATTGATTCTGAAGATGTTAATGCTGTTAGTAGTGTAATTTACATGCTTCCCCCCCACCACTACCACTCAGGTCACGTGACCAATCACGTGAGTGAATTTTTTTTTGCCTAGCGTAGCCGTAAGTTATATGTGATTTTACATAGTAGATGAACAATCTTTGAAGGAATGGTTCATTAGATTTCAATAAAGTATCTCAAACAAATACAAGGTTCATTAGGATTCTCTGCACTCATATGGTACCTATAAATATTTTTGTGACCTTTTTTCAATAGAATCAAAATTGTTTTACGGCTAATTTCATATCGTCTTACGTCATGTTTTTTTTTTATTTTACGCCTTTACAACCTATACGCTGTTCATGTAACTAGGCGACAAGAACTAAGCGCTTCTTTGTCATCAAAATTCAGGAATGAAAACGCTTTATCTGGCTGTTCTTTTCTTTCTGGCACTGCATTATGTACATATACGTCGTAAATTTATTTCGCAGTTTGCGTGTGTTCTTTATTTAAATTTTTAAATGTGTCAAATTTGAACATTTGATTCACTCTTTTTGACGGAAACACTAATGGAAAACATTAGTTTCTTTTTTTAAATTTAAACTTGCCAGAAATAAATAAAAGATTTTTTCTCTGATTTAATATATTTGCAATAACCTCTCCATTCGCTGTTTCGTCGCCGGCGCGTACTACAGGAGTCTCTTTTATTTTCATAAACTGCCCACAATATCCTTCTGGGAAACGTCACATTCCCACTAAGTGGGGCTATGATCATTATTTGTCCAAATTAACACTTTTAACCAGGGTCCTCTCTGAAATTCTCTGTATAGGGGTCGAAAAGAATACACAGGTTATAATATTACTATACTACTTTTTGTTCGTTCGACATTCTTTTTGTTTTTTTTTTTTCACAAAATATTTATTACGTGTTATTCGTTATTAGCTAACAGAAGTAGTTTTTGTTTTTTTAATTTCTAACGGTTTGTTAGTCGTACCGTTATTAGTCTTAAAATGGCAAAAAAAAACATTGAAGTTTCTAAAGTTTCTTACATTTTATTAAAATTATTGAATTTTCTAAATTATTTAAAAAAAATCATGCATAACATCGATAAAATAGTTCTATTCAAAGCGTGACTAAAAGAAACATGAACTAATTTTTATAAACATAAATTAAAGCATTTGCATAAATATTTTATTAAACATAATAATAGGTTTAATATGTGCATATGTAAATAAATTGCACAGATAACAAATACACATGGTGATTGATGTAAAACCTTTACAAATATTATAAAGTTTATTTCTAATAACAATTATTCTAAGAAATAATGTTTTTATATATTATATATAAAATAATAAATGATACAAAAAATTTAAATCATTACATATTAAAATTTATTGTCGTCCCCTATTTGTTCTTGCAAAGTTTGTACTGAAGTAAGAAAAGGACCAATATTTAGCCACTTCCGCACATGCAGTGGTAGTTGTGCAACAAAGTGCACCGCCTGCCAGCCCGCTGATAAATGCGTATGCGGCAAACAACGCGAATTACACAATTGCCACCGTTAATTCATTCAACACGTGTTTCACCCCTCCACGGGACATCTTCAGGAGATATGTTACACCGATTAGTGCCGAACACAGAATCTGACTCTCTCTTTTTTGCACGACTACCACTGTATGTGCGGAAGTGGCTAAATATTGGTCCTTTTCTTACTTAGGATGGACTTCCGCAAGGTAACGCCTGATTCCATTAAATATTTGTTCTGAAGTCTGTATTTTATTATCCTATCGCATTCAAATACAAAAAGTTAATGGTTTATTAGAAATAAGTGTAAAATCTTTTTTTGATATAGTCGAAGCTTTTGACTGCCTCGCTTGAAGGCATTACGAAGTCTACTATGTTACATGCTTACGTATTCGCTCTTCACTTAAAGACTCCTAAGTTATTATGTCTGGAAACAATGACACTGGTATGTTGTTCCACTCCTTGGCTATGCACTATAAAAGTATTAACAAAACGCTGGATGCGTTTGGCAGGAATTTTAACCGTGTACGAATGTTTACTTCAAAGGATTTAAAATAGGATATACATTCAACTATTTTAACCCTTAATAGCCTGATTTACGAAAGTGATTTTTTTAAATATTACTGTGTTTGCTTGAGAGTCTAGATGAAGGGAAAAATAGATTTTTTTTTTTAATTTCGTTTGAAAGAATATTATCAACAGTACAATACGTACAGGCAACCAAAAAAAAATACTAATAGTAATGTGAACATTCGATTTAAAAGATTGGTATAAAAATTTAAACTCTAGGCTATTAAGGATTTAGATTTTACACCAATAACAAATCATTCTGCGTACAAATTTGATATACTTGATATATCTTTGTGAAATAACCATCTTATGAGTATATATTTCATTTCACGTTTTAATGCATTTCAAACGTGAATAGATGAAGAAATTGTAAACAAAAAAAATATATCGAAGATAATCTTTTTCAAACATTGAACGCATCAAGTTGATTTATTTATTCCGCATTCACACATGACGCAGTCCAAACAGGAGCAGGGGCTAGGCTGTCGATCTAATTCTTCTCTTTGTGCCATCAATTATCGCCCGCCAGAAACAAGCTGAGCACCGAGGCGCTGTTTGCTGAACAATGCACCAACGACCACCGCTAAACGAATGCGCAAACATCGAATTGGGTCTCGGTGTAAGATTGGTAGCCTTTGTTTTCTAAGAACTCTAAGTGATAATCATGGATTTGTGGTTTTCGGATGTTTTAGGATGCTCTGTAAATTAAGCTTTGTATAAAAAGTTTACATTTTTTTTATGATCGTAAAACATACCTCTATTCTATGGAACCAGCCTGTTATAGACTGTTGTGCTGTTGGAAATATATACCACCTTCTTACTTGACAGACTCTTTTACTTTTTCTTTTATTTATTAATTCGCAGATTTCGCGAGCCCCGAGTCCGAAGAAGCTATACAAGCCAGAACGGCTAATAACGTCTTCAATATGTCTAAACAAATTTAAGTTGGACTATAAAATAAAAAAAATAATGTAATAGTATTATTTAGAGTGGCAGTAGATAGGCCATATATCGCGTAGACTAGATGACCGCTGAAGCCTTAAGGTTGTGGAGTGCAAGGATCGATAGGAAGCGGCTACTCTTCGATTATCTCCAATTTAAATTTAATATGTTGTACTACTGAAAATCATAACAATCACTTCGGTATTTTCTTGTGTAATCTAAGAGGTTTCTAATTTATTATTAGAATAGTTATGTATATATAAATTATAGGTTATACCAACCGGATATATGACATAATTAAGATCGCTGGAAGTCACTGGATGCAGGAAACGTAAGACAGATCATTGAAGTGATCTTTAGATACTGTGACAAGTGAATAAAGCTAAAATTAATGGTTGTCATAAATACGATTTGATTATTAAACGGTTTTATTTAGTTCGACTCGTACGGACTTCATTTATTTATTTGGGTCAAAATTAGAAAGCACCTTCCCGTTGTCAGATTAATCTGAAATTTGGTACACACATTTAATTTAGATGACAATACAATATAATAAAATCAGTAACATTATAAATCTAAGATGGCCGCCGATACAAAATGGCGGATTACATATTTTTCCTTAACTCCCTCAATATAGGTATCAAGTGAAAGGGCTACACTAGTAAAACACGAAATTTACGTCAAAATTTAAAATTCAAGATGGACGCCGTTCCAATATGGCGGACTAGGTACATATTTTTCTACAACCACCACAATATGGGTATCAAAAACCCGTTAAACTTAGAAGTTTTTTAAATGTATTTATAATCAAAAACTTAATACCTAAAGTTTTATAAAAACAAATAAATCATTAAAACAATCAAGAAATATACGAAATAAAATATGCGAATGTATTCGTAAATTTGTTATATTGCAAGCGAGCTTTGTAAACAAAACGGCGCGAAAGATTAACGAGCACAGATTAAAGATACAGATCGACAACAGACTCGACATTCAACGTAAAATGAACAACAATGGATGTTTAATTTCTGCCATTATTGTCACGCGTTGTTAATCTGTGACAATGGGTGTGACAAAAATCACGAATGCTATAGAAATGATGCCAATGTATAAAACAATGCTATTATCTATCCTCGTTTTCGTTGCGTATTCATCTTGATCTACACGTATACAGGATGATTGTTTATGGGTATATTAAATTTGAACGGATGAAGACACCACATTTGCCAAAAAAGATTTACAACTTGTATGTCTTTTTCAAATCAACCTATATAAAACGATAATTTTTTTTTATTGAAACACAATAGGCTTCAGAGATATATAATAAAAGTTATTTATTTAATTATATAGTAATTAGAATTTCGACAACGCCTTTTTTAAATTTAATATCGTAACCTTATTTATTATTTATGATACCATTGATTATTGTATAGCTTGACAGCAAATTAGCTAACCAATCACCCCTTTAAAACTTTCACACTTATCAATCATTCTGTATATAAATAAATATAAATCTGTTGATGTATGTATCTAACCGGAAAACTCGCTGGATGGAAGTCCATGCCATGCAGTGGAAAATGACTCGACCATTATAGCCTCTTATTATGTGTGTTAATGTACAAGGAAGTTTCTTATGGTATGAAATATAAGAAAATTATGTGAGAGAAATTGTAAAATCGTTTTTTTATTTTCTTAAATATAACACAGTTAACTAAAATGTACATTTCACTAAAATAGCTCAGTTCAAAAATTACGCCTAAATATTTGACAGCATTATTGGCGCATTGCGTCGATTTTTGTATCAAAATAAGGTATGGAAAGGTTGTAAACCATATGAAGGTATTTTTAGTATCCATTATCTAAACTGAATTCAGTCAATATATACTGGATGAATGTTTAAAATATTTACTACTGAATTTACTTGTTTTAGGGCCTTGATTTTCTCTCCTCCCTCCTCCACTCCTGTATTACTCGTTCGTATTGTTTTAACTGCACTACCTTTCTATAAAAACTTAAGAGCGTTGGGCTATTTTTTTAATCGCCCATTAAGAAGGCAATGTTATCTATATCTATTTCTGAACCTATCTGTAACTTGAAATCAGGTGATCTAGATTTTATCTGACGCATTGGCTATCACCAAGATTTAGTTCAGTCATAAATAACTATTCTGTTTACAATTGTGATTTAAATTTGTAAGGATTAAATGTTAGTTGAAATAACCAGTCACCTCTTTACCAAAGCATAGCTTGTCAATCACGTAAGCTAATAATAACTGACGTAACGCTGCCCAAATCGCATCTGGGCCGATGACCCGTACTAACGACACAGACCAAAATCCCCAGCAATTTGTTTTGTCCGACTTCCCGACCGCCGACACCCGTCAGTCACATTGCGTTAGTATCCAACCCTCTATAACGACAAAGAAACGAAATGTTTTCTTACTAACACAATGCAGCTAAATAAACTATCATATAATATCAATAATGTATTCAAGCAAGCACGGACACATGTATTTTAAATACGTATTATGTGAAACCAGTTAATGAATTCTGTAGGGAAGGGTTCAGGTGTTCATTGTTGTGAACGCATGTTCCTCTATGGCCATTGATTTCAATTCCCATGGCTCGATGTTTGACGGCAAACAATACAACGCCGTATCGATCTTTACGACAGTTAAAATGATTTCATATTAAAACTCTATGACGTGAATTAAAATAATTTTGACATAACTATGACGTGTGATACCATATCATATATTTCAATTATTACAAACATACAGACTGAAAACTCATCACTATGACTTCATCATCATTTCAAACGCATTTAAGTCCTTAAGTCCTATTTATTCTGCACACTACATGGCCTATCCACAGGCTCTTCAAAATGCCAATTCGATAGATAATTTTAATTTAATTTAATTTGCATTATAGTTAAGAAAAACTACAATACGCTGTCCTATTACACGAGACAATTTCTTTTTGACAACTGTAATATGAAAATTGCAAAATACATACAAACCTACATACATAAATTTATTCATATAAAAAAACAGTGTATCATACATAATGGATGGCTTTTACTCCTATAACTAATCAGAAATATAATCTTCTATATAGGTTATATATAAAAATCAAACCAATAGCAAATTACAGGTATTTTAAAATAAATAAAAGATTTTATGGAAAATGTATTTATTTCTTCCATTACTTCAATTCTTTACTTTTAAATATTGTCTCTTATTAACCATTCTGTAAATAAGAGACAATATTTACATAACAATAACCAGATTTTGAAAGAAAAGGTAGTTGATCATGTAAAATTATTTACTCAAATATATTGGATAACTTGAAACAATATTTGATATTGATTTTTTTATTAATTTTTCGGGATTAGGATGCACTTATTTGTATGTGCATTGATACATGTTTATGTGTATTCTGTTTTCAGAAACAATGTCAACAAAATTACATTTGAGAAGTTAATCGTGGTGTAAGAAAAAAAATACACACCTACAAACTTTAGAAGACTTTCTTTGAAATCTCTTCAAAGAGTGAATAACTTTGTCTCTAAAATTATCTCATTTATTTACACTTTATTGAACAGCATATATTATAACTAAAAAAAAACATTTTATATAGAGGTACAAGAGGCGATCTCTACCAGACAACCTTTGGATGGAGATGAAAGACATGGAGGAGAGGGCAGTTTGGAGTATACATACATACAAATACATATGTATTTATAACGCCCTAATATATACGTACACACACACACACACACACACACACACACACATATATATATATATATATATATATATATATATATATATATATATATATATATATATATATTAGGGGGACCGGAAAGTACAGTCGCTTTCTGAAGTTAAATTCATACGACTAAATTTTTAACAAGTTTTTATTTCTAATCAAGAATATATACACCTCGATCGGTTTCTCTGTAAAATATTTCGATAGAAACGACATTACTTTCCGGTCCCCCTAATATATACGTGAAAGAGATATTGCATCTTCGTTATCTTTTTTATCCTCTCCCTCTCTCTCACTCTCTTTCTCCTTGCGGTAACGCTGTCGAATTATCTCTGTTATAACATTTGGAAAGTTAATAACGTACCTTTATTAAAGCAAACATTTATGCCCAACACAAGCATCGGCGCCAATAACTTGTCCCGTTAAAATGAATAATACGCGACTTCAATCAACTTTTACGAGCGATCTATCGTAAAAATATTTAACAGTTTGTTTGTACGTCGTATTAAATACATGCACCATTATACGGAGGTGTTTGAAACGATTGTCATCCTTATGTATACGTAATAAGAGCTATTAGCTCGGTGCATCTCGCCATTCAGACCCTCTTGAGAGCAGTTGATTTAATTAATTACTATAAATATTAGTTTTGGATTATTAACAAGAGTATTTTTCTATTGATTTTTCATTGTTCACTTAAAATTACGTGGACTCATCAGCAATACAGTACCTTATGAAGAATAAAAATTACAGCTGCACATAATACAGAAAAAATCCATCATGAAGCGAAATGATAAAATAACACTGGTTTATTCTTATCAAAGTAAAGATGTATCTCCATTAAGCTACGTATTAATAATGTACAATTTAAAGGAGGCAAATATAAATATTCAATGGAATCAGGCGTTACATTGCGAAGTCCTTCCTAAGTAAGAAAAGGACCAATATTTAGCCACTTCCGACTAAATGACTCACTCTCACTCTGCGTTAGGCATAGGTGTAACATAACTCCTGAAGATACCCCGTGGAAGGGTTAAACACGTGTTGAGTGAATTAACGGTGGCAGTTGTGTAGTTCGCATTGTTTGCCGCATACGCATTTATCAGCGGGCTGGCGGGCGGTACACTTTGTTGCACGACTACCACTGCATGTGCGGAAGTGGCTAAATATTGGTTCTTTTCTTACTAAGAATAGACTTCCGCAAGGTAACGCCTGATTCCTTTAAATAAGTAAGAACATGTATAACTTTAAGTAATTTAATTGTAACAGAGCCGACGGAGGGAGGTTTTAGTCAGTAAGTCTGGCACTGCCTGGGCCCTCCATTCCCAGGCCTCCTATGCAGGATTTCCCCTCTGTCTAGAAATTGTAAATTAGAAATATAGACTCTGACTATGTAACAGGAAAATTTTGTAAAACTAATTAAAAAAAAAACCGGACCTAGTTTTAGTTTTAAAAAATTTAAGAAATCATAAAACAATGTACTTTTTGTGTACAATAAAATTCCACAGTAATTTCAGATCCGCCACTAGAGAGATTTAAAACCAATATTAGAAAAGTATTATTGGCATAAAGTATATTATTCTATCTTAGAATAATATACTAATGTTAATGCGTGGAATTACATGTTGATGCTCACAGGAAATTAATTACTGTCGCGGACTCTTTATAAAACTATATTTGTAAAGAGCAACTGTTGAATTTCTCGTCGGCTCTTCTCGGCAGAAGTGCCTTTCGAAACGGTGGTAGCTTATTCGAAAGTGCTTATAACAGCCTATTCGAAAAAAAAACATTTTGATGTAGTACTGAGTATGCCGCGAAAAATTATGTATCTTAAACAAAAGACATAATTGTAAATTTAACATTTTTAATTTCTTAGATGTAAACTTCAATTTAGTTTTAAAGCAACCTATTAAAATTAATATTGATTTTTATGTATGTATTGAAATTATCGAATAAACGTCATAAAAATGTATCTAACAAATGAGAACATGGGAAATTTATGAAAAGAATTTTCGGTACGATTGAACCGTTGTCGAGTATGGGGCGGCTATAGAGGACAGATAATAAGTTTTTATTTAAAGTAGAAGGGCATCGATGTGACGTCACCGGGGCCGGTCTGCAGTTGACAACAAAGGCTGGAGCGAGGGTGCGCGGACTCGTGGGGATTTCTTACGAAAGTCTGTTTAAACTTTAACCTAGTCACGGGACCCCGGCGTTCAGTCGAAGTGACGTAGCGTTATAAACACTTCTCGTTCCGTAGCGTTATAAACACTTTGCGTTCATGCACGAACTTCAATTCAATTACAAATAACTTTCAGAATTACGTGTTTTGAAACAAATCATCTAATATGTTTAAATGAAACAAATAGACCACGTTATAAACACTTCTAGTTCCGTAGCGTTATAAACACTTTGTGTTCATGCACAAACTTCAATTCAATTACAAATAACATTTAGAATTACGTGTTTTGAAACAAATATTAGATGTTTAAATTAAACAAATAGACGAGTCGGTAGATACGTTGGTAGGCCTTCCACTTGGTAAACCAACGACATAATGTCGAGGCGATATTTGGGGGAACCCTGTGCCTTATGGACGTCTATAAATTGATATGATCCTGATGATGAAAGGAGGCAGAAAGAAATTTATTTTTTTATTAAATATTAATGGTTAATTAATTTAATCACTCTGTGTTCGGCACTAATCGGTATAACATAACTCCTGAAGATGCCCCTTGGAGGGGTGAAACACGTGTTGAGTAATTTGGTGTTAGCGGTTGTGTGATTCGCATTGTTTGCCGCATACGCATTTATCAGCGGGCTGGCGGGCGGTGCACTTTATTGCACGACTACTGCTACATAGCGGAAGTAGCTATATATTAGTCCTTTGCTTATTTAGGATGAACTTCCGCAAAGTAACGCCTGAATCTATTAGATTGCGAGCGGTGCATTTCATTGCACGACTACCACTGCATGTGCGGAAGTGGCTAAATATTGGTCCTTTTTTTATTTATTTACATATATCTGAAGACAAAGGTATTTGAACAATGTGTATTGAAAGCGATGATATACGGTTCAAAGACGTGGTCGACTACGGTCATAAAATGGCTCAAGTTCATCCAGAGAGAAATGGAAAGGATTATGATCGGAGTTTTGTAGAAAAATTACAAGAGGAGATCAGAAGAAGAACAGGTCCAGGCCGACAAAGCTCAAAAAAGCATATTGCAAATATTTAGAAACAAACAGTATCTTTAAATATATTAAAATCTAATATCCTTAAGAGAAAAATTTATCTTTTATTTCAATTATATAAAATCGTATTCATACATACATATCTACATAAACATATACATATATATATCTATATACTATGTGGCTTTGGTAGACGTATCTTTGACATTTAAACCAAAATATTGTTCAAATTTAATATCTAAAATTTCTAGAATATTCTACGAAGTAACAAATGTTACAGTAGCTAAAGAAGTCTTTTATCAAAATCAAGATACAGCTTCGATTCATGGAACGAAGCGGCGAGACGAGATCAGATTGTACCAGATCGAGTTGATGGTACCTCGTCATTGTCATACAGCCTCAAATATACAAGCGATCGTTACATTCGAAGGAATATCGACTTTAATGACACTGCATTTCAATCTGATAAACAAGAATTTTGTTTGTCTTGTTTCTTGAATGGACGTGAGAAATTTTAGTTACGCATTGATGCATATTATGGGTTATTTATTTTATCAGATCATCGCTTTTGCTCTTTATCTATTATTTTAGATGTCTGCTATCGATTGGTCGAGTCTTACTGTGTAAAACAAAACTATATTTTACAAGGTTAAATAAAATTAATTCTAGATTTATCATCCACTCTGGGTTTGGTGATGGATGTATAGCCTAATTCTTATCACCTTGGGCATCACTGTGAAATATTGGAATGCAAAAGATCTTTACTTGAGACTGTACAAACTCTGCGGGGAGAGATATAACAATAATGAAATTGATGTGTAGTAATTTCAAATTTTAAAAGCATTTGCGCCCTACTCCGTCTCTTCCAGGTGGAACGATAAAATATCAAAGGTCGCAGGGAAGTTGAAGGACGCAAGCAGAACAAGAAGGAGAAGATACCCGGCAGTGGGTGTCTACTAACTTTTGCAAATTCTTGTACTTCTTTTCAGCCGGAAAAGAAGAGGGAGTATTTGTAGAAGTTTACTAAAGAAGAAATTGTATACAATGCCAATATTCTTTATGTAAAGGGTTGTTTAAGAATAACATTTTTGAGAAGTAGTAATAGAACTTAATTCCGACTGAGATTTCGGTGGGATCTTTTTAGATCGTATTCATATACACATACACACAATTATATATAACATATATACTAGCTGATCCCGCAAACGTTGTTTTGCAAAAAAAATATTTTTAATTTTCAATTTAAAAATAAGGGTTGATCGTAGAGGGGTGAAAATTTATGGTTGTATGTATTCTTGTATGCTGTATCATAAAAAAATAAAAACAAAAAATTTCTTTAAAAAAATAAAAAAAAAATTTTAAGTGTGAACAACCTTTATCACTTAGGGGTATAGAAAATAGATAGTAGCCGATTCTCAGACCTACTGAATACGCATATTAAATTTGGTAAAAATCGGTCAAGCCGTTTCAGAGGAGTTCAAGTTCGAACACCGTGACACGAGAATTTTATATATTAGATATATATATACTGTGTAGCTTTGGTAGATATATCTTTGACATTAAAACCAAAATATTGATCAAATTTCAAAGACTAGGCATATATGTTTCGTTGTAAATATAATCACATGGTACACAACTAGGCAATGTATACAATATGACATTGATGGATTGTTTGATCAAATAATTTCGGCATTATGCCAGACGCAAAGCCTGCTATTTTTCATCTTACGTAACCGTATGCGACAATCGCTGACAGAGGCTTCGCTAAGTGGTTTTGTTCGGGTGTTTACTGTACATTACAAACAACCCTGTTACGTCGGTTATTTCGTATCGATAATTACCGCAAAAGGTTTCGGCGGACACGATCGAAAGCCTGACCAAGTTAGAAGCAACAGCGATAAAATTTAATATAAGGATAAAAGGATAAAGTGAATTTAAAGTAAAGGATCGAATGAAAAAAATATATTAACCGAGTCTTATTTGTAACGACCCTGCCTCACGAACTAGAGGTCCCAAAAAAGCTACCCATTTTTGGAACCTCTTGTTCAATAATTTAAAAAAACAACGATAAATATTTATTCCTGATATAGAAAGTTAATAAATCTTATATGTAACTGAACTGATTTAACAAGAGATATTCCTGCAATATAGAAATTTAAGAAGTCTATTTACAGGGTGATTTGATATAAGTGTTATAGAATTAAAACATTAATGACTTATTTACAGGCGATATATGGTACACACTATCCAGAAATTAATGGTGTCAAATAAAAAATAAGGTAATGATAATATACTAATAAAAAGCGTTTTTAATTTTAGTTTTATTACAATACTCTCGCCACGCTTGTCAAGTTGACGATCCCAGTGTGATATTATATGGGTGGGCCATAAATTTTTGCACTTTTGAAACATGTGTAGAAATAAAAGTACAAATGCTATTTTGTTTATGATTTATTTACCGTAATTATCATTTATTAAAATTTATTTTTTAAAAATTACATCGTCGAGATGTGCTCCGTCTCGCCGTTGGCCCCTTACTCTCACGGTTTTGGAAAAATCAAGTGTTGCTATTTGCCACCCATAGCACGCAAAGAGCGCTGTGCCCATCTTCTGGAAATTTAATTATGAGAAATCACTATCATTAATGCACAAAATGTGAATTATATACGATTGTAGCCCAGGAATGAAACCTGCGACACAAGTCTAATGCATTATTTAACAGTACATACTAAAATAAATTATTGTTTACTACTAAAAGTAATTACATTATCGCATTTCAATAGAAAAAATAAATGGCTATAGCTTTTTTCAGGATGAAGACTTGATACAGGTTATTTAAAATAGGTATAAAAACTAAAGTTTTTTGCATAAAAATATGGTATATTCATATATATGCGTCATATATGACGCCTTGCAAGGCCATCCGCAAACATTTCTACCCTTTTAAAGACTGTGAATAAAAGAAAGTGTATGTAAGAAAGTTTGATACAAGATAAAGTGGCTGCTTGTCCCAACACCATCATACCAGGAACAAGAGGATCTCCAAAAAGGATACCATAAAAAACACAAAATTTTTGGAACACTTTTTTTATTCTTATTAAGGATTGTATTGATTATTCATGACAAAGTAATTAATATAGAAGTTAATATATTTATAACATTCCAGAATTTTCTAGAATAGAAAGAGGAGCTAAAAATATAGAAAAATAAAAATAAAAACGTATAAAAGTAGAAATAAGAAGAGAAACGTCTGTGAAATAAATTCAAATCGCCTATTAGAACATTTGGTACCAAACAGTATAAAGGCTGTACTTATGTCAACAAAGGCGCTTGAAGAACTAGCGGCACATAATAATATTTTTAAACAGTTTATACGACAATACTGATATTGAAAAATCTCATACAAAATAGAAGGATATTATATCTAATGATTATCTATGCGTTAATATGTAATGATGATTTAAATCTAATATATAAAATTCTCGTGTCACGGTGTTCGAACTTGAACTCCTCCGAAACGGCTTGACCGATTTTTATCAAATTTTATATGCGTATTCAGTAGGTCTGAGAATCGGCTACTATCTATTTTCTATACCCCTAAGTGATAAGGGTGGTCCACCCTTACATTTTTTAAATTATTTCTTTGTACAAACTGTTTTGTTTTTATTTTATTATGATACAGCATACAAAAATACATACAACACTAAATTTTCACCACTCTACCATCAACCCTTATTTTTTATTTGTTAATTAAAAACTTTATTTTTTTGCAATGCAACGTTTGCGGGATCAGCTATTAAGGTTATAAAAACGTTCTCGTTGGAACGAGATCGTGTAATATACTACACAGGACGCCCTGATCATACTAGATAGAAGCGTTGCTGGAGTTTCTTTCTCCACTTCTTCTACCAGTGGTAACACTTTTTCGAAATGGTAGCAGTGATATTAACCAGGTCATAGCAACCTGTCAAGTTAGGTTTGACACTACCAGGCGCCTTTGTGTCAGAATACAAAATGGGTAGTATCAACGAGTGACTCTGAGGTCCCCTCATGGAAGCTTCTGGAATCGTTGCATCGCTACTTTAAAGGTCTTAAGTTAAGCGCACTCTGCGACCTGCCACCTCATACTCGCTGAATCTGCAAGTGCCATTTGGTCAGCAGTGACAGTTAGGTCATGTTTACTTATCATCACTAATAACAATATAGGCATATGCTTCCTAAAGCTATAATTAGACCTGTTTATACTCCCCCTTTGAAATAATATGTACAATATATTTAAGTTATGTATAGGATGTTTTAAAACTTAACAAATATCGGTTGATCCTTTTTAAAATGTAGATATGGGCGTAAAAAAAAGCCCCGTACCTAAACCACATTGCCTGTACGACTTGGTCTCGTGTACTGGATTTCTTTAAATTTAACTGCATTATAGTGCCGTATGTATATTGTTAAAACATTTCACCATATAGAGAGGTCAATCTTGTCTAGGAAGGAATATTTTTAGAAAGTTTTTTTTTTAATATAAAATATTTACATGTATCTTTTAATACAGACTAGACTAAATATTTTTTTAACGTGGGGCCCATGTCCCACAGGGTGGCAAGTTGATTGTTAATGAGGGCTTGACACGGTTTTAACCCTTTCGGTTATATATAAAAATATATATATATATAAATATATATATATATATATATATATATATATATATATATGTAAATATATAGTTATATATAAATATATATATATATATATATATATATATATATGTGTTGTTTTTTTTTTTATAGAGGTTTAAAAATACGTTTACGTATCATAGGGCCTGATGTTGGTGCCCCGTATGTCGGACTCGATCTAGATCAATACCGACTAAAAACAATCCTCTCTCTTCGGTATCCCTGGTCCCCACGGCATGGCCGTTAGGCATTACTTCGCGGGGGGGATTTAGCCGCAGCTTTCTCTGATAGAGTGGCTGTTCAGGCCAACTTCCTCCGCTCTTGCTCTATTTTACGCAACTCCTTTAGCACCGTCGTACAGTACGCGCTCGTAAGTTCCCAGGCCGAAGGCGAGGATAGCATTGTAGCTATCAGAGTTTCAGGATAGATTTTGCATCCTACACCTTCTTCCCAAGACCTCCTGGCTTCGTTAAATCGGGGGCAGACGAAAAAGACATGCTCTGCATCTTCAATCATTCCGACACAATTAGGACAGTCAGGGGAATCTTCGTATTTGAACCTATGGAGATACGCTCGATAACAGCCGTGGCCGGATATCATCTGAGTCAGGTAGTAGTTCAACTCTCCATGATCTCGGTTCACCCATGACTCTAGGTTTGGTATAAGCTTACGCGTCCATTTTCCTTTCGTCGACTTATCCCAGGACGATTGCCACTGTTGCAAGCTTTTCAGTCTTCCCCGAATTCTAAGTTCAGCTGAAGTTGGGTCTGATTTGCTTTTTTTGCTACGGTACAGATCAGTTCTTTCGTCTGCAAGAAGCGCAACAACAACAAGAAGCAAACTGTCACCAGAGACGCTTTCGCTGCTGCTCTCTCAGCCTGATCTTTAAAGTTTAGCCTATGGTCGATCATTACTCCTAGGTACCGTATAGCTGATTGAGTTGCGATTTCACAGCTGCCGACATTGAGTGTGATGGTCTCCGCAACTCTCCTGCCAGTAATGAGCACTGCTTCCGTCTTCTGCTCAGCCAGTTCTAGTCCGACTGACCTCATCCACAGGGTGATTACTTGGAAGGATCTTTCAAATGCCCACTTCACTTCCTCCACGTGTTTCGCTACTATAACGACTGCTAGATCATCAGCGAATGCGACGAGTTTAGTTTCGCTGGGTAGATGTTTCTTTAGGAGTCCATCGTACATAGCGTTCCACAAAAGTAGCCCTAGTACTGACCCCCGTGGGACGCCTCCGGTGACTTTGTACTCCTCCGTCCCGATTTCCGTAGTGTATATGAGGACCCTATCAGAGAAGTAACTAGCGACTATTTTACGTAGGTATAGAGGTACATTCAGTGAGCTAAGTGCCCCCATGATGACCTCCCATTTTGCTGAGTTAAAGGCGTTTTTAATGTCCAAGGTGGCAACCAGGCAGTATTTTATCGAGCCTCTCTTCCATCTTTTCCCAGACACTGCTAGTTTTGCTATATTGACTACTTGCTCTATAGCGTCCAGCGTAGACCGGCCTTTTCTGAACCGATCCTGCTGTGGATAATACGTTCTAGTATTTTCCCCGCAGTATCCAGCATACAGAGGGGCCGGTATGACGATGGCTCGTCTGGTGGCTTCTTACCTTTAGGGAGAAGTACCAGTCTCTGTCGTTTCCACGCGGTAGGAAAGGTCCCTTCCAGTAAGCAGCTATTGTAGGCCTCCAAGAAGACTCCTGGTGTTGCTACAATAGCTTGCTTAAGAGCTACGTTGGGGATCCCATCCGGTCCCGGAGCTTTGTTGTTTCCAACCCTACCGCATGCTACCATTAGCTCCTTCTCGGTAATAGGGGGGATTTCATTCGGATCCACAATCCCTAGTTGAAAGGAGGATTTTGGTTGCGTGGGGAACAGAGCTCTGACAATTCTTCCTAGTAGAATAGGACAAGTGGACGTTGTATTCTCATGTCTCAGTTGTTTAACTACAACCTGGTACGGCTTGCCCCATGGATTCTTTTCAACCTCTTCCAACAATATTTTCCACGCGTTTCTCTTGCTCTCTTTAATGGATTTATTTAATTTTAATCGCGCTTCCTTATATTTGTCATAGAGCTGCTCGAATTGTGGTGTTTTCCGAGCCCGTTGGGAGGTTCTACGCGCCTTAACACATATTTTCCCAAGCTCAGCAATGTTATCATTCCACCAGTACACCGGTGGGGTTCGGTTGTTGTTGCGTCGCCTTGGCATTGTTGCATCGCAGGCCTCGGTCAGCCTCCTTATGATTTCAGCCGCCTTTTCACTGGCACTTTTGGAAAGCAGTGGTCGATCCTCGAGTGCTATCTTGAACAGGCCGGGATCATACATGCTAGTCCTCCAACCCACTGAGCCAGTTCTTGTGTGTGGTACTTTATTTGTATTTGGCTTACATGATACCTCCCAGTATATGGCACAGTGGTCGCTAGCGGTGTAAGTATCCGAGATCTCCCAACTGTTATTTCCTCTTGCCAGTGTACTGCTGACGAAAGTCAGATCCACAATTGAGCTCGCCTCGCCTCTTGTGAACGTGGGTTTATCACCTGTATTAAGTAAGGCGACGTCCAACAGTGACATCGCTTCCAGAAGCTGGCAACCTCTAGTGTTAGTAGCTTTACTACCTCAGTCCACTGCCCAAGCGTTAAAATCTCCAGCTATAGCTACCGGGGAGTACATTCGGGCATCCTCCACTAATTTGGCCAGGAACCGGACGAACTCATCGTGTGTTAGGCTAGGTGGTGCATAGCAACTGTAGAAATGTACGCCATTAAATTTGGCTCTTACAAATCCAGAACAATTATTTTGATTACCCTGGAGAGGTTTAGTGCCACATGCCCAGATGACAGCTTTTCCTTCCTTATCGGTGATCCAGTTTAGGCCACTGATGTGCTTATAGGGTTCCGAAATTAGTACTATGTCTAATTTTAGCTCCCGTACAGTCTGCATGAGTAGGTCTTGGGCAACCTCACAATGATTAAGATTAATTTGTAGTACCTTGATCATTTTTGAGGCTGTCTTAACATCTGAAGTGCTTTTTTAAATACAGGGCAATGACCACATCCTGCAATGTGAGCACAGTCTTCGGAATTCCCAATGTCAACACAGAGGACACATCGGGCTTCCTTACCGCACTCTTTGGCTTTGTGGCCTATTTCCCCACATTTGATGCAGCTCTTCGATCTGTCTATATATATATAACTATATATATATATATATGTGTGTGTGTGTGTGTGTGTGTGTATGTTACATAGGGGGGAGCGCAAGGATTTTAGAAAGACTATAGCTCCACTCCAAGGTAGAAAAATACTGGTCTAGATCTGGATTCTGATTATTCTAATTATATATAATCAGAATCTAGATCCCTTAGAATGATCTGGATTATACCGCCGAGCTATAAGATTACTCAAATAAAAGCTTTACTGAATATTGTAATATTACGATTTTATTTTTTTGGAAAAAATTGTCTTTGATTGTCATGATAATGCATTCATTTTGCGATATTTTACAATCCTTCACACTCATTCAGAACGTCAGCACTTTACCGATAATAGCTTCATTAATAATAATCCTATTGACTCGAAACAACGCAATTTTAAAATGACAACGGTAATGTTTCTTTTATTTTAAACAATGTCATTTAAATCTTAACCTTAATGCATTAAATTACGCATCTTTTGGATTTGAACAGCGGTAAATATAACATTGTATGAATATATTTCTTCAGCAATTAGTACTGTAATACGGCTGACACGAGACGCTTTGTCAAGCGCTTCACGCTGTACGATTTAGATTTCAAGTTTTGTAGATTTTTCAGTCGTGTTTGTCACATTTTCACGGTGAACAATTGAGACAATATTTTTGACAGCTGTTCATCTCTTTAGACGGTTGTTTTGTAATATCTCGGCAACACTTGTCGATTCTATAGACAAATATGAACAGGCGTGTATGGACATTGTTTTTTTTTATAATTTATAATAAACCTGACCTCTTTTTTAATTTACATTGAATTACTAACGTCTAAAGTCTCTAATAAAATTCGTACTGTCAAAAACGATATTTCTGTAGCAGTGCAATATAAAAAAAAATCATTTGCATTTCAGAGAGGACACTTTATAAACAATTTATTAACTTTTAACTCGTATTTGTGTAATTATTTTTGTGAAGCAAAAAAAACGATGTAAATAAACAGAAATAAAATTACAAAATGTTAGTGTGTAACGAGAGAGGAATAAAAGGTCACAGAGCGAAAGAAAATGAAAGAAGAAATGTGGAAGAAAACCGAATGAAATATCTTAAGATGTACAAATGAAGAGTGAGAAAATAAAAAAGATTGTGAAAAACTAAATAAATTAAAACAAAAAGTCCCTGTCCCACACCAGATAGGGGGTACGAGAGGCTCCCAATAGCGGGGGCCATAAAAAAAAAGATGTAATTATTTCGTCTTCTTCTTTTCAACTGATGGACGCCCACTGCAGGGGATAGGCCATCTATCGACTGACCACAACCTTAACTGTGTGGTCGGTCTACCTAGTGGGGGGAATACCCGCGACGCGTTTACCGTCATAATTCTAACAAATTTAAATTTATATTTTTTGTTTCGATTAGCACCAAATGTTATAATTTCCACCATATGACGTCATCAGCTATAGGCATTCTCTATAGGCGTATAGGCGTTCTCTATAGATCTCTAACATGAGCGGTTTGAAGTAGCCTGCATCCATTCTCTTCTGGCATTAACCTTGACTGAGTTTTCTCTTAAATCGACCTTCAATGCTGCCCCAATGTCATTTGTAGATTCCACAGATCGGAGCTCCTGGGGAACCTACTATTTTACCGGATTTGGAGGCTGCCGAGCTTCTAGAGCTTTGGTGAACGCTCCATAGAGTGAATTAGTTCAAGAGATCCCACGGGGGGACCTAGGCCTGGATTATTACTCGTCGATAATACCCGCTCAGCATTCCGACATAACATCGCCCATGACTGCCGAACCTTGACTTGACAAGTTGCAATTGCCTGGCTAATATCAGTGCTAGCACATCAGAAAGCGTTACCGCTGAAAGAAGTGACGGAAGAAACTCCAGAAACGCTTCTATCTAATAGGATCTAGGGTTTGGCGTCCTCAGGATATATGACCCGATCTCGTTTCCGATTAGACCGGTTTTTTTTTAAATTTAATTTTACAAATTATTCCTCTAACATAGTCAGAGCCTATATATCTAATTTACAATTTCTAGAAGGTGGGGGGAAATCCTCAAATGGACGTCTGGGAATGGAGCGCCCAGACAGTGTCAGACTCTTACTGACTAAAACCCCCCTCCGTCGGCTCTGTTACAATTAAATTTCTTAAATTTATTCATTTCCTTAATATCTAATATATAGATATATATTTTACGCTAATATAATAGTTATTCTTAATTGTACATCACTAGTTATTTCTTATGCTATTAACAATGTCTTTACTTAGTCTATGCTTATAAGATATTGCTTATTTGATTAGACCGGTTGGTTATCGAATGACCAATATTGCAGTATTAAAAACTTAAGCTGGTTGCCATTGACAATCTGATATCACTACTGCCACTTCGGAGAGCGTTAACGCTGGGAGAAGTAGCAGAAGAAACTTTGACTACGTCGTCTGTCCACTGTGAACGTTTTATGCTACCCTTTTCGATGCCTGGTCTTCAATCCAGAACCTTAAGTTAAAGCCTCTAGGCCTTCGGACCTCCGTGCTATGTAGACTACCTTACATTTCAACTCTAATATACTGGGCCACGTAGATTACTTCAGTTGGCTTACGGATCTTACTTATTCTCTGTTGATGTTCTTACCGTTAACACGAAGGTTTTTGCGGCTTCATCGGAACTGAGATCATGAAGCGGATGTGCTGGTGAGTAGCATTTGATTCTGTTGTGTATAACACGGTGAACTGTGTAGGGTGTCGCAGAAGCAATGTTACGGATCTCCTGACTCCTTATTCGACAAATATTCCTCTTTATAAGTCGGTGAACTTGCTGAAGTTCGACACAGTACATTAGTAATATCCGTTTCATAATATATCGTAAATATAATTCAATTATTACAAGAGTTCGATTCTATTAACCCTTAATTAGGCGCATGGGGTCAGGGCCACTTGAAATTCAAAAAATTATGACTTACAGTCTTCAGAGCGTACTAACGCTCTTTCTAGCTTCCTCACTCCACCCGGGGTACGCGAATTAGTCACATCCAGAACATTAACGCATATGCATGCATCGCTATCCTTTAGAGAGCTGACCCCATGCGCCCAGTTACGTTACATTTTTTGGCGAAGGTAAGTTTTCACTTTTGTGATTTTTTTTGTGTTTATATTAGTATATTGTTTACTATTTATCTTTGTATGTGTGTATTTTGATACGGTATGATTTCTTTATGTATTTTTGAGTTTTTTCTATGCTTTTTATTTTTTTTTTAATTGAAATGCCTAACGACAAACTAGTATTGCAAAGCTGGATGAAGTGCTTGATGAAGAGCAAGATGTTGCTGCTTCGGATTCGCAAGACGAAACTTTAAACGATGCTGTTATTGATAGTGCTCATAATTCAGAAAGCGAAATTGAGGAGTCTGAACATATCCAAGACATCGGAAGACGGTAGATAATTATTTTTTATCTCGACATACTCAGAGAAATGGCCCGAAAGTGAAATGGTGTAAAGTACCACCATCGAACGCAGTAAGGACCCGAGCACAAAATATTATTTTATATTTACCTGGAGTATAAACATATCTGGCATTTTTCATGCACAAAGCTAATATTGAGAAGACTTTGACATATTCAAGACGGATTTTCTTAAAGAAAATAGCTGCGGCACTTGTGGAAGATCACCAAAAACTACGTGCTGTACCAGCGACAACAAAAAAACGGTTCCATGAAGTTTATAATGTGAACAAGGCGGTTTATCAATCGACAGCTATGCGCGGGCGCTGTTCATCATGTCCTAGAAAGGACGACAAAAAAGTGCCAACAAAATGTTTCAAGTGTCGTAAATTTATTTGTCAGCAACACTCAAGGATTTACTGCGTCGGATGCAGAACAGAAGAATCCGCTGATGAGACTGAATAAACTTTATTTCTTAAGTTGATCTCGGCTATGCCAAAAAAATTAGTTTAAAGAGAGGTTTACTGTTTTAGTTTTTTTTTTAATATTTTTAATGTCATGGTAAGTATTTGTTTCTTAAAGTTAAGTATATTAAAGAACTTTATTAATTACTATAGAAATCCATTAAATTTTATTCCTTTTTGATACTCCTTTCCCAATGTTTTTTTGGGGTCATTTAAGACCCCATGCGCCTAATTGAGTGATTTTCTTAATGCGCCTAATTAAGGGTTAAAGATTGTACAGAATATTCTAGAACGCCGGTTTAAGATTCGAATCTAGTGGTCAGTCGATTTCAATTTATTCAGCTAACCGTATCGAAGTGTAGTCCATAAAGAGGCTTTTACTAAATTTGCAAGACGCAATATCACTCAAATGGTTTTCAATATATTCAAAGTGCGATACTTAGACAATCAATCTTGAACAGGACCCTTTTTGCATAAGGGTATGTTCACATGCACCGGCATTTAATTATACCTATTAATAAATTATTTTAATCATACTAATTGTTACGGAATACCAAATTTAATACGGAGGGAAAATATCAATTGTTTTCTAGAGGTATGTAAAGATAAAACACTAGAACGAAGATTTTAAAAAAAAGAAGAAAGTACTTGTCCTTATTCTTCATAAGTTTCTAAATATCCTATAACAGATCGTTCTCATAGGAAAAGAATAAGAAAATTACACAGAAACTTAAAAAACTTCAAAAAATTTTAGTATAGAAACTTTGTGCATTTGACAGTTCGTTTTGAACTACGCGCGTTTGACAGTTATTGTATTGCAAATTTATATTGTAGTTTAATACCAGCACCACTTTTTATTTAATTTTTACAAAATCAATTAATTTATTTAATTTTTTATTCTAAAAAAAGTTATCATTTTTAAATATGTTGTTTTCTCTATTATAATGTGTGTCAGGTCAATAATTTCAGTGTAATGCCTTCAGACTGTAGTCAGTCGAAACAACTAGTTTGAAAAATATGAACAGTATGAAATCCTTCTTTTCAACCGATGGACGCCCTCTCCAAGTCATAGGCCTCCCTCGAAGATCCTGATCCTAATGGCAACCACGACTCGGTAGATCCACACGTATACCGGCTAGTGGTCGCTATTTGAGAACCTTTTTCCCAACATCCGTCAGTTGCTCGAAAGCTAAACGCCTCACACCCACTTCAGATGAGCAATTATTCGAGCTACCTTGGTGTTCTTGGTTCTTCTAAGGATCTTCAAGTTTTTTTTCGATCTCACAGGGTTAAGATTGTTAAATTAATTTTAGTAACTTATACTTGCAATATATTTATAAATATAAGTGTGAATTTTTTAAGAATGTATTCCTGGAATCGAATCAGCGACCTACTTTACGATCGTGGGTCGCACTCTACGACTCCTCAATCACTATATTTTTATATATATAATGATATTATATAAATAAAATAATAACGTATCAGTAAGCAAGCCCGATAATGGAGCAAGACCACGTCCATAGTGATTTTAGGGTTGAATCGGCAAGTCACGCGTCCAGTCTCCGGGGATGCTGCGGAACCATTTAATGCATAGTTTGAGATTGTTAGGGGCCCGTCCGTCGATTAGGATCAGCGAGATTGTGCTGAGATAACGGCAATTGTTACTTGATAACGGGAAGGGATACTGGATGCTGCAGGAATACAGTACAAGTACCTCTCGTACATGAACAACAATCCACTGTTAACTTTACAAGTGTCTGTGTGCTAGTTAAATAGAATTGTTGGTCTATATTCATAGATATGTTTCGTTTAACCATTGTATGTCTCATTGTTGGGAGATATTTATCTACTCCAAGCAATTACGCGATTCAAATATCCTATTAAACTAGTTATCCGTTGACATGAGACATTAATTTCAAAACGTAAACTTATTTTTTTTTTAAATTTGAATTTAGAATTTCCATAGATGAACGGATGTAACTGGTAGGTCCAATTGCTTTCAGAACTGATGACTCCAGCGTTCATAATGGGCTTTAATATTCTGAAGATCACAGACCAGCAAACGTACGAAGGCCAACCACAAGAAGTACATGGATTAGACTAAAGAAAAATTAAAATATTTAAGAGTAGATATAAAAATGTTAGATGCAAAATGTCTAAACACAAAACTAGAAAACAATAGTGTGATAAATAATCTGTGATACTTTGAGAATAAAGAAGAAGGATGTAAAGCGATGGTTGAAGGTCAATAATGCTTATGGAGTGTTAAGTTTACAGACCTTTCTGCTCCGTGAACTTAACTTAGATGAAGCTGTAAAAGCCTTCGGGCTAACAGAACCAACATCAACAGGGAATAAGTACGGAGTGAAAGATTTTATGGTAGATAAAAGAAAGAAAAAGTATGAAAGATATTGCGAAGGAAGAAATAAGACAAGTGTTTATGAAAAAGTATATCTGAAACACTTATAAACCGAAATTTAAACGTCTCTGTCCCACATCAGACAGGAGGTACGAATACAGAAATTAAAAAATGGTACCTTGTTAAAGCTACTTCTGACCGGCCTTTAAGCATATCTTTGGTCTGGTAGCAGATCTTTGTCCAAAACACACGGAACTGATTAAAAGTTGTTTGCACGCAAACAGCATCGTGCGACTGTCTTAACAAGTTCAGACATGTTCGTGTTATATTTCAAGTGTATATTCGAAACTATGTTAAAGATTTGCTGATATCTATTTCTCTTAGATATTATATATGTATATGCGCATAACTTTTGATTTTAAGACCATCCAACACCGGTGCTCCAATACATCGGCATCAACGTGTTTCAAAACTCAAGTACGTATTCAAAACTCATTCGTTCCCTATATCGGTTACAGTAGACTCGTCCACTTGAAAACGGTAAACAAAAGAAATAATAATAATGAAAAAAAAAAAACAGAAAACTCAATAGAAACTCGACCTTATTACAATGGAACACGTGATTTACAAAAAGACCGGAACTGGGATGTAACAAAGAACGGACCCGAGTGAACTGATCCACTTGAAGACCGGAAAGTTCCCGCCAGTTTTCGCGCACGAATGACTCCAAATGAATACATATGATGTGCCTCGCGTATATCTATTTAATGGAATTATAATAACGCAATTTAATAAATATGCGAATGAATACATCGTACCGACAATGGGTGTGGAGTGTCCATGTTTTTTTTATTCGATCGTCTTTCATTTGGTTTCTCCATAAGACGTCTGTTGGGGAAGAAGTAGACTTGAAATTTTTTGCAGGCGAAGAATCTTTGTTTTTATAACAGACAATGTTAAAAATTCTCTCTCTCAAAAATGTGATACTTTGTAACTCAAAGAAAAACAACGCCTCTTTCTCTCAACATGTAAATTTAAAAATCGAATATTTATTATTTCAATGACTGTTATATGGAACGAAGTTCGCCGTTGGCCAATCTCTTTAATAAATCAAAGTAAGTAAATAAAGGTCTACCTGCAATGTGGATTGACAACCACGTTAATGTCTTTCGAAGTCGTTGGATACAGGTCGTTAGATACGGACCTTCCCGCTCTGTGAAATCATCTCAGATGAAGCTGTAAAAGCCTTCGGGCTAACATCACGTACTTGTACAGGGAACAAGCCAGGCCACTTTCATTGTCTTATTGAATCTTTGAGTGAGGCCTATATCCAAGTTCTATTTTTTTTTTTAATTTATATTTATACTTACAAAAAATATACACTAGAACTTATTCTACTTCACGTTAAAAATACGTTACAAAGCAATTTGTATCTGAATCCAAGTACTCACAACATATATTTCAATAAAAATAGATATTAAATAAATGTTCTTTAAGATTTTAACACTTATGGAATATGTCTATATTAGGGGGACCGGTAAGTAATGTCGCTTTCTTAAGTTAAATTCACACTACTTCAACTTTAACAAGTTTTAGTCGCGTGAATTTTGGCAATCAACAAACTTTTGGCATCTAGTACGTTTTCAAATTGCGTAATGAGCTACAACGACATTACTTTCCCCTAATATAATCAAACATAACTTCTAACACAAAACAAAACCAAATAAGATAATAATACGTAGCTGTACACCATTATAAAATACTTGTCTGGATACTTTTCATGGTGAGGTGTTAAAAAAAAGTTACGGAATACATCATTGTCTGAAGCCAGAATGTAATGAAGATTCGAACAGAGAATGTTGCTATATAATAGCATATAGCATTTAGGTGCTTTAAAAAAAGAATTGTATTTTCAGTCGACGTTAATTTCAAGTGTTTCGCCCCTCCAGCAAGCCTAATTGCACTGAAATAAACAACTATATAATCAATACAATCGTAATATACACAGAGCACAGTACAGTCGTATAGAGAAGCACTTAGCGACGAGTGGTTGGCGACAAGCCGATCGGAACAATTTGCGGTGGCCCCCTCCATCGTTATCCTCGATGACGATCACTAATAGATTTAGTTTAAATTAAACGGGGAAAAAAAACGGTATTACCGGTTTGTAGGTACAGTCGCGCACACCGGTTAAATGGACATGTGTTAATTTTTTGACATATGTACAGAATTACGATATTTGTTATTTATGAGTGAATTCTACAGTACAGTTATCAAATAAACGCTTAAAAAAACATTAACAACTGGCATATACTTACACAAAAGTTGGTTCACGGATCAACATTGAATCCTATTGGTGTATAGATATGAAAATTAACAATTAATTTTCATACAGAACTAACTGTGCCCTTGTTTTAGTAATTGCTTACATGAATTTCACAATTCATATAAATTCTTAGATCACTCACGAATCGAAACGTCATCATTCATTCGCTGTTTCAGTTTCAATTGAAAGCAGCATGAACTGTCACGGAAAATATGAAATTCATATCAATGACAGCGGCGCTGTCTATCAAAAATTCATCATACCTACTTAGAGACCTTCATGGGCTCATATACAACAACTTTTCTGAAAATTAAAATATGATGAAATATATAGTTTACGATTCTATAAAGGACATACAGACAAACATTCATTTTTATATATACAGATTAAAAAAATAACTATTTTTTTAAAATTTGAAAAGAGTGGTATTTCTGACTTCATCATCTTCATCAATTCAACCTTAACTCACTGTAAAACAGATCTTCTCCAAAGATTTCTAACAATCTTGGTAAGGAAGAATGTGTTAAAAACGAAAAAAAACTTTATAAAGCTGTCTTGTTTGGGAGAGAAATATTTTCTTCTTCCTTCCCTTTTCCCCTTATTTGGGGTCGGTTCTCCTTATCAATTTGTGCCAGGCCACTCTATCCTGGGTTTTCTCTGCATCAAGTTGAAGGGTTTCCAGTTCCTTTCCGATATTAGATCACCACGTAGCTTTTGGACGCCCTCTCCCTCTTGGGAAATCTGGGAGGCTTAAGGCAGTTTTTACCACGTGGTCATCTGGTTTTCGTTAAATGTGGCCATACCATGGAGAGAAATATAACAAAGAATTTTAATATACTTCTAGAAAGAGAAAGGGCGTTGGAAATGTTATCTTTTGTCTCACATTTTTCATCACAACATCACTTCAGCCCCATGAAATCCATTGCTGAATATAAGTCTCCCCAGATATATCCAATAGGACCAGTAGAAGGCAGCCTGTATCTTCTTGTCGGTGGCCGTTCGAAGCTACTTGCCGGTCCAATGAATTCCTTTTAACAAAATAATTGAGAAGATAAATAAACTTAATTATTATTATTATAAAAAGGACGACTGTTAACAAATGATAAATTCAAACACAGGCATCAGATTTTTATAATAGAAACTATACCAGACCCCACCATTGTTATGGACCTCAAATAAAAACCCCCCTCGTAATAACGTGAGCGGGGACCAAAGCACGAAACAATCCTAATCCTCTCCAAACGCAATTTAGCAAATAAACATTATCATTACATATGGCCGACAACGGAGCGAGAACAGATAATAAAACATATGCAAATTAATTTATTGCCAAATAGAGGGTGTTGCACAATGGGAACGCGCGAAAATTGAACTAAAATCAAATTATACGGGGTGAGAGGAGGGCTCGGTTATTTATGACAAGCATCCAGTACAGAAGAGATTTCCATGTACTCGAAAATGATCCATTTTAGACTTTAAGTGATAAGTTAGGAATCTTAAATCATACCAAATGTAAGTTAAAAAAAATCGGAAACGTCCATAGTGTTTTAACTGATTTCAAGGAGAATATTCAGTATTTACAGTGGCCTCACAAAATATTTTATATATGATAATATTTTGTACATTTACAATAATTATTATAAATTAAAAAAAATAGAAAACGTCCATAGTGTATTTAAAAGGCACCGTGAAAAACTAACTGTAGCAAAGTTTCTACTGCAAAAGTATATATAAAATATATAGATATTTTAATAAAACTCCGTAAAACATCATTGGACTACCATGTTAATTCAAAACGCATATTAAATTGTAAAAAGGCGTATTAATTAATAAACAAGTATATTTAAATGACCAGAATCCTTGGTAGTGATGTCGCCTGATTATTTTGATTTCATTTAGACTATGTTTGATAAAGTGTATATGTATAAATCTGTATTGTTAAACTTTATTAAATAATTTGTTGTTGTTTTGAAATTTCTTTCTGCTTCTTCTATACAACTATAATATCTTGCGAAGCAGAGTAGAGTCAAAAATAAAATAGATTAAAAAATAATATGTTGACAATCAATGATTTTTCAGTTAAAAGTTACAATGACGAATAAACGAATTTTATCTCTTTATCTTTATGGCATGACTGGATGGATTTAAGATATTTATTACACGTAAACAAAATAAGGCGTCCAATAAAAATAGTAAATTATATTTAAAATTAGAATAAAAATAGTTTTTCTTCTGTCGCTTTTTCCATCGCTAACATTTTCCGAAGAGGTTGTGAGGTAAGCTAGACAATAGCAATCGATCAAGTCAAGGTATCCTCTCAGAGACCCTTGCGCTTGGTCACTCGAAGTAGCGTCGCACGGCCTTCTAATCCGAAAAGAATAGAATAGAATAATATGTAGAAGTACACAGAAGTTTGCGACTCTTGATGAATTTCTACAGCTTTTCTCTCAAAAACATGGTTTACGGTAACGGCTATCTACACCAAGCCCTTCTTACACTTGCAGAAAATTCACCATCATCAGAGCCACAAAACTAGATTGCATCTGTACGTCAAAACTATTCATTTGTACCTCTAAACAATTTTAATTTATTTCTCGTTATATATTGTTTAGTGTTCTTTATTTAAATGTGGATGTTTTAAAATCGATAATTTTAAAGAATAAAATTCTAGTGCATAAAAGATCGATTTCTACAAATAATCGTTTACAAATGAAATACATGCATGGCTTTGCTTAGACGGTAGAGCAAGAGACTAACTTATAATCTTTAGTTCCGGACCAACGTTGGGCGCCAATTTGTAGTCTATAACAATTAAATAAAGAAAATAATAAGACAAAATAAAGAAGCCAGTTGATATTGGTCGGAAGGATAAAGTGAATATTGAAAGTAGAGAAACAAACTATATCGTATGACAGACAAAATTGGGTTAAGTTCGTAGTGCTGTGAACTAAATCAACAATCGTCAGTCTAAAAAGAACATTTTTTCTATAAACTCGATATAATACTTTGTAAATCAGTTTTATTTATATGTTTTATTGTTTTTCGTCATAGTTTCAGCCGCAGGACGTCGTGTCATAGATTTACAAGAGGAAATTGGAAGCGCCTTGCCATCCATCTTCCAACGAACTCAACAAGACTGTCCACATGAGGAACTAACGTCCCACGCTGCAAATTTTCATGGTCATAACTTATTGTACATAACATAAGTTCTTTCAAATAATTTTAATTAATTCCCATACTCATCTTTCATCCTTCTTCTTCAATCTTTGTCAATGTATTTTATTCCTTTCCATACATCTGCTAACTTCCTTCGCCTTCCTTCCATAGTTTTACAATTTTTAGGTTTTTTTATTTTAATAATTTGTTTAACTATATATTTATTCTTTATTCCTGTTTATTTTATTATCGCACTTAATTTACATTTCTTGTATTACAGCAATTTTATCACATTTATATATAGCTTTTAATTGTTTTTCCAATTACCTTTTCTCAGAACTAGGTCTAACGACACTCTTCTTTACTCACCAGTGAGGTGATGTCCTCCTCCTCTATTCTCTCTGCTTCTCTCTAACTTAACCTAACCTAACCGAGTCTGGTATTCTGCATTAAATAGGTTTACAGGTTGACCCATTCTGATTATAAGTGAAGCAAAGGTTTTTATTTCATTCCCCCTGTTTAGGGTGGGACAAGGACTACAATTTCGGGTAAATAGTTCGTCAGATATATATGTTTTATTAACATTTGTCCTCTTTCCTCCTTTACATTATCTTTCATGCTTTTTCTTTCTTTCGTTCATCACAATTTTTTCACTCCATAAGCATTATTGTCATTCAACCATCGCCTTCCATCTTTATTCTCTGCTCCCAAAATCTCACAGATTATTTATATTATTGTTTCCTAGTTTCGTGTTTTGACTTTTGTATCTTACATTCTACAACCAATTTATTATTATTCATCTTTAGTAATTATTTATCTAACAAAGACTAATGTTTATTATGTTATTATCTTTCGTCGCCGTCAAAAGTCTCCCCTAATGATATCTACGCGGTAGGTTGAAGATCGTTGTGTGGTATTATAGTTACCCAGAAGACGCTGCTGCAGTGGAACAGTAGCTATCCTATATAATTATGCGCAAAGTGTGTAAATAAGATTGTGTCCCGGGAATGGAACTCGCGACCTCCTTTCAATTGGACTTAATTATAAACATGAAACATCACACTAAATGATTAATAATCTTTATTAGAAATATTCTTAATTCATTATTTAAATTTAGATACAAAATTTACCAGTGCATTTTAATGTTATAAAAAAGACTATACATTCAAATCAAACGATTCTCACTACAATACAAATCGCATTTATACCAACAAACGACCATACAAGCCATTGTAACCGATATCAAGCTTTCGCAATAAATCAAAAACCTACAAAAAAAGTCATTGATGTATATATTTCGTCGTGCGATAATGGAACAATAACTCCACTCCACATTTACTTTTAAAGCGATGAAAAGAAAAACAAAATTAATGATTGAGTCTAATTCGCAATAAAAATGCCGCATGCGAGCAAATACGAGATGGAGGGTACAATTATAACAAATTAATAACGTACACTACCCTCAAAACTCGAGTGGAGATTTGCATTGAATGGCATTCTCTTTTTGTTGGTTATACCAATCTGTATTCAATCCAAATTATACTCTACACCAATCACATATAACACAAAATCATTTATAATCTCACACGGTGTTTACAGCGTTTAACAATTGTAAAACATCTGAAGGGTCATCTGAAACAATCGCAACAAATTGAACTTTATATGTACTTGTATAGAATTCAATTCGTTGTGTTTAGTTAAACGAAAGCACTTGAATATTAAAAGTCTTGGTAATTATTCAGGAATCCATCCATCATTAATCACACCCGAGGGTGGGATGCAGGGAAATGTTGTAAAAATGATTGTTAAAAAGATAAATCGCGTAAGACATGGCGGTTGACGTATGTTCGCGGTACCCCGACACGTGTGTATGTGTTTGTTTTTTTAACACAACGACACATTTGTAATTTTTATTAGATTCATATGTGTTTCAGATATTTAATACCAAAAGCTGACAAGGCGAAACGAATTTTCTTTATCATCGTTTATATGTATATCATTTCATATTTGGAATGTCCACTGTAAGATATAAACCTTTCTCATAGATTTATATATGTCCACTTAGTAGATGGATGGATATATACAGAATACCAGTCTCGGCTAGCAGAGAGAATAGATGAGGAGAATATTGCCTTATTGGTAAGTAAAGACGAGTGTCACCAAATCTTTTCGAAATTTTCCAAAAAGATAATAGCAAAAACAATAAAGATCAATAAACAAAAGAACAATAATAATTAAAATAATAAACAAGAGTGATAAAATAGCTGTGATAATAGAAATATCAACTAAGTGCAATATAGATAGTAAAAAAATAAACCGAAAAAAAATTGTTAAACAAATGATAAAAATAATAAACGTAAATATATGAATATAAGAGATGTTTGAAAAGGAATAAAAGACGTTGAGAAGGACGAAAGAGGAAAATGGAAAATAACTGGACATCTTACGGTACGTATTCTCCCTTGAAGAACTAGAGACTGGATAAATCTCAAGTATTCTTCGTGATCATGGTCATACCCCGATCATCGCAGATGCCTTCGCTGCATTCTGTATAGCTCGGTGTTTGGCTGAGTGAGAGCATTTAATTACTGAGTGTTTTGTTGCAGTTTTGATGATGCGTGTCTACTTTTTTGTTGAGCATCCATAAGATCGTTTTCCTTTCACCACCAATTGTTCTATTGAATCTTCATTACGTCAGTTTCAAACAGTTGATGATAAGCTCTCTATTATGTTGAGTTCTTTGAGGATCGAAATTTTGATTCAAACCATGAGTATAGCTCTTTCCAAGCAGTCATGCCACAATACCAGACAAAAAAAGAAAAATTAACGTTTAAATTTAAGATATTACCGTTTCTCCAATCATTATATGAAATCGTAGATGTTAAACAACTATTTCACGATTCTTAAACATTACAATAGATCTGCCAAATAAACCATTAAGCATCCGACAGAGATGTATGAGAGACGACGATAAAGAAACCAACGCAATAAAAGTTCAATTAAAAACAACCTCACTCACGTTTCACGATCCACAATAAGCTTTGATTTAACAATGAATAATGCCTCCTATTACACCGTCGCGAATGTGTTACCGGCGCTGATGTTCGGTGTAATAAAATCGCGATCGTATCATTGTGATTCGGGTAATTATAATGATAAAAACACGGTCCGGCTACTGCTCGACGATGTTACATTGCAAAATGACTTCTGCTGCCATGTTTTTAAAGATCTACATCGAATTCACGCCAAAATTTTGCGAATCCTAAAACTTCAACTGCAATTTTAAATCTAAATTTTATTGAAATAGAATCGTTTTTCTTCTGACACGTCTAATGTGTGACCTATGAATATATTAATTTGTAGTGCGTAGTTATTGTGATACAGTTTCTATTATTGTAGCCGGGATTTAATTGTTAAAGTTTGCCAACAGTTACATGTCGGGTTAATGGTTCTCTGTGGACCGACAATGGTTATTTACTCCATTGTCGTGTTGTTTTAGGACGTCAGGTCGGAAACGTACTCGAGTACGAAGTACATTAACTCTAGGGAACGTCTGAATGACCAACCGAATGAAGTTATGAATGAATGAACTGATTGTTATTAGTTCAGTGAACGATTTATAGTGAAAAAACTAAAATGAGTGTTACTTTTCAGTTATTATTTGATTTTCAATTTAAACTATCATTTACTTGAAAGTATCATTAATTATAATTATGCCCTTGTCACTTGAATGTGAGTGAAGCTGAAAGTGTGCTTAGTGGATAAATATGAGTTTAATCAAATTACTAAAGGCGATTAAATTGAATTCTCTGCAAAAGTATCTTAGTACTAAATTTAGGCATATAACATTCTCCGTTGGTATTCTCAAATGTTTTGGGTGTCTGACAATTTAAATATATTTTCACACATCAAAATTTTGACGTTTGAATCTTGTTTATATTTAGTTAAGCATGGAGGAAGAACTAATATCACCGATGTAGCTCGATGAACTTCTCATTTAAGTGGCAGTGTGCTGGGCACATTGCTCTTCAACCGATGGCCATATGATTCTAAATATTTTCGAAAGTTGACCACAAGCAGGTAGACTAGACGTTGGTAGACATCCCCACTCGGTGGTTAGGGTCAAGGGAAGTTACTGGATGTACTTCAACAAGTATATACTTGTAAAGTAAAGGCGCAGGGTAGAATGTCTACCCAAAATGTATTCAGAAGACATTAGATACAGGCGTCTTCCAACTGATTCTATGTTATTATAATCATTAACTATAAGATTTTCAATAAGCCTGCCAATTTTAACCGGTCATATTGGTAAAGTGGCTAAACCGAATAATAACTTAATATTTTATCTAATATATAAAATTCTCGTGTCACGGTGTTCGAACTTGAACTCCTCTGAAACGGCTTGACCGATTTTTACCAAATTTTATATGCGTATTCAGTAGGTCTGAGAATCGGCTACTATCTATTTTTCATATCCCTAAGTGATAAGGGTGGTCCACACCTAAATTTTTTATCCTATTTTTTATACAAATTTTTTTGTTTTTATTTTTTATGATGCAGCATATAAAAATACACACAACCCGAAATTTTCACCCCTCTACGATCAAACCCTTATTTTTTATTTGTTAATTAAAAACTTTATTATTTCTTGCAAAACAACGTTTGCGGGATCAGCTATTTAATAATATGAGACTTTACTTTTGGTATCTTTTTAATGGGAGGATAATGAAAAGAAATATATAAATATTGAAGATCAAATAAAGCTTTTTACACACCTGGCGATAGATCTTGTCGCGATCGGCCCCCGTTATAAGCTGAGAAGAAAAAATCGATAGAATTAAATTCAATCCGCGATTCCTGTGTAAGGGTGCATTGAAAGATTCGCGACACACGCCCTATTTGTGTATGCTATTGAAGACGTATATTATTTGTTCCTTTGCGAGGTATTCGCGGGAGTAATCCTCCCGCACTGTGTCGAGATCACAGAGTGTCTAATCTGCGACGACCCTCAGCATTTTATAAAGAGTTTTGACGAATTATTTAAATTATTCGTGATTATCAAGGCATAGTTTATATGTTATGAATGTTTAGTATATTTTTAATCATTTTTTTTTACCTATAATTGGGGACCTCTCATTCACCCATATCTTGGCAGAGACAGGATTTTTATAATTCAATTTTTTTTCGTCATTTCTGTTTTTAAATTTTTACTTTCCTTTTTTCCGTCACAATCTCACTAATATATTCTTCTATCTTTCTTCACAATATTTCACACTAGTCTTCTACAATACATCTTCTTCCTTGTTTCTCTTTCGCTCCCAAAACATCACAGTAGTCAGTCTTTGTTTATATATTATATCTCCCATCTGTCTATGTAATTACATTCTTATACAATTTTTGTAATTATCCATAGGTTTTTATAGATTTTTGACCATACCCAACCCTTATAGCTTTGTTTTATTTCTCTCCATTACAACCTGTAAGATCTCTTTGCTGAATTTCAGGAATGAAGGACGACAAGTACGCAATAGATTGTCTATTATAACATAATAGAAGGAAAATTAGAATTTTCTTCTTTTCAGCTTATAGACTCCCACTGCAAGGTGAAGGTGGCCATGATGACAGTTCTTGCACTGCCCGCATCTAGCGTCTTCGTCCACCTAAGCTACTCGTGCCATTTCTACCAAATCGTGGTCGCCACTCGGCCATCGATTCCACAAGCAATGTGTCTCACCCACCGCCACTCCGGAAGAGCAATTCTTCTTACTACGTCACTAATCTTGATTCTTCTGCGGAACTCCGAGTTCTCTTTATTGCTCTCTGTTCGTCATTGAGCCTTTTTATAAAGCCCTTGTAAGAAACCATATCGTAGAAGTAGCAAAACTCTATTTTCCGGCTGTTATAAATGAGTATGCTCGTATGATAATATATTAACTTATATTTAAAAAAAAACAAAGGCAATGCAAGTGTATAAACTAGTGTAATAGAATTAAAAATACTTGTAATAAAACATAAGTAAATTCAAAAATTCATGTCTATTTTGCTTGGTAACACATGAATTTATGCATGTTTTTCATCCTTTTTTATAGTTTCCTAACACCTTTTATAAGGTTTTTATTACAAAAAAACTATTTCCAGAGAGGCTTTTGCGATTTCGTAATATAGCAAGAATAATCAAAAAAAGACCTAGTGTCTTCGATTTTGTATTTCAAAAACTGTCACTTTAAACACTGCTTATTTTAAACAACTTTTTTAATTAACAATTTTTTGAATTGATTTTCCGTGGCTAAAACGAAAACGTCTGTCAGATAGTGATGTAATAAAATCTGTTTATTGAGATGATAGTGGAACTCTTAATATCTACTCTCCTTTTCATATATGCTCAACGTGGAATTTTTTACTTTTTCACTCATATAGCCAAGAAATATAGTGACAACTAAAAATTTTTTTGATAGTTGAAATAGTGGATGGACAGAGACCACGACGCAGCCTATGCACTCCGATCAATCAAGGAATTCTTTCCTGAAAGTCGCTTAAATATTGGCTTTAGCATTCGAACTTTCGTTTTAAGTGCATGAACATTCTTTGACATCAGATGGGATATTGTTACAAGAATTAAATATGGAATCATATTGAACATTTCCCAAGTTCATTCTTTTAAATTTAGATAAACGAACGCATCCTTAATATCTCAAGTACCTCACGTATGCGCAGTCTTCGACCTCTTTGGATGTTTGTTAAAAAAAAAAAAAGATTAAAAAGAAAACGTATATGTCAGTGGTCACACAAAGCGATGCACGGCTTGCCTAACTACCTATTTAACTGACACATGGAGTTTTAATTAATCTTGACAACGGCATTGTGGGCAATCGATACATCATTTATTAACTTCACATCTCGCGGCGTTCGAGCGGGAAATTCAAACACGAGCCGGACGGAAATACTTGAGTTTTTTTTTTTAAAAATACGAAAGGCGAAGATCATTCGAATTTACATCCAAGCTGTATTAGCTTTACCGATAAGGTTAACATAATTGTTGTTATAACAAACGAAGAATCTGCACAATCTTTTTAAATAACTGAACTATATTAAACACTGTTTGGGAATGTAGAGAATAGGATGAGGTGAGGAATGGATGGAGGAAAAGAATTAAAAAAGTAGGAAAGAAATTGTATTACATTACAACAAAGAATTATTAGTTATTTATCGTAAATTCGTCAAGCAATTAAAAATAAATATATTCATCTCATATTCAAGCTACCAGCGATTTATTAAAACATTTTTTAAAGTAGCATTAATAAAACGTACATTAAAAAAAAACAGATGACATTCAGTTATTTAAACATGGAATTTATTTTTAAATATTCGAAAACGGAATAGCGTTTCCAAGAACAGCAAGGAGTTTTCCTGCGCACAGAATTCGCCCCATTTTCCCGGCAACGTCCTCTATTGTCGCGAAAATATATTTTGTACGGAGGCCCCGACACAATGGAAGGTCCACGTTATTTATTTAGATGTATTTCATTGTGGGAGCGGGTTCGATTCCGACGCGAGACGCGGGGCCAACCGAGACCACCGTCGTATCGGGTCGAGAAATAATTGAAAAACCTTCCCGCGCTTTTTACCTCAACTTCCTCGCTAATACCGTATTAATAATCAGAATATTTTCTTTTTTACGAATTTGAAAAAAGAACGTGAACTCGCAACATCCATAAAAAAGATATTTTATGATATTATTTCCTTTGTCGAAAATTCAATTAATTTCTAATACTCGTACTTTTTTCTCTAGATAAACAAAGGCTAGATATCGCTAGGTGGAATGTAGCACCGTCCACATTTCGACCGAATCAAGGACTTTTATATAGTTCACAAAAAACTTGACCACAAGTATATTCCTTCTTGTTCTGTATAACAAGCCGAAGCCATGTGAATGTCGTGTGATACTTTAGCCTTTTTTGATACTGGTATGTACAGAAGGCTAGAGCCTTTTGAAAGCCTTCTTTTTCTTTTTCTAAAGCCTGTGTTGGACACGCGAATAGGAAATGATGTGTTTCTTTTCTCGTAAAAGATCACCACCTCACCTAGACGCAACATGCCTCTGGCATTTTGGTCAGATGCTTTGTACTATCTGATATCCAAGATGGCCTCAGTGCCAAGACATCTTTGTTCTTGGGTCTTTAGCCTTGCTGTGAACAAATATTATTCATAAACAGATGTTTAATTCAAAAATATTAAATTATCAACTAAGACTTGCAATCACAGGTTGCGGAATACAATCTTGTAAATCTCACACATTGTGCATTAATTATACAAGATTACCACTACTCGACTAAAAGTTTAAAAGTTTTTATAAGATCGCCTCTTGTATTTTTATATGAATTATTCTTTTTTCGTATTTATTTTATTTAGTTATATCTATATAATGGGGAAATGCATCCTCTGCGTACCATAATACCACATTGCGATCGCAAACCCGCCTACCAATCGTGGCGATTATGGTATATCCCTCATAAATATCTTTGGAAAAGGCGTGATAATCGCATTTGTCGTCTATGGGCAGAAACGACGACACATGGTAATAGTATAAGTGTAAAACCTATAAATGAGTAAAAATATAGCTTATTAGTCAGTAAAAATCTTCCAAGCTTTTGTATAATTAATCATTTGGAAATATGTTACATTAATTTATTTTTCCTAATGCTACAGATCATTTAATTCAGTTAGTACGAATTCTGCAGGCACAGATAATAAACAATAATTAATTTTAATATGTAGTAATTCTAAATTTGGTGGTGAATTTGGTCGTGGTAAAAACTGCCATAAGCCTCCCAGAATTCCCAAGAGGGAGAAGGTGTCCAAAAGCTACGTGGTGGTCTAATATCGGAAAGGAACTGGAAACCCTTCAACTTGATGCAGGGACAACCCAGGATAGAGTGGCCTGGCGCAAATTGATAAGGAGACCCGACCCCAAATAAAGGGAAAAGGGAAGGAAGAAGAAGAAAGAGTAATTCTAAATTTGAAAAAGCTTTTTCTAACTTTACTGTCGATATTTTATCTTATATTACTAAAAAATTGGCTACACAACTAATCATACTGTGATATCCATACATGCATTTAAAGCATCTAAAAGCTCAACATTTTATGAATAAAAAAAAAGATTATTCACCTGTATTATTTATTCATCATAATTCAGAAGTGGCGCGCCGAGGAGTTTTCTATTAATTGGCAAATTAATTTAGTTCGCAAAAGATAAATCCACTTTGCCGTTCCAACAAAGAAGTCACCAAAATCTCCCTGAACACTTAACTCGCAACAATGACCTGGCCGACTAATAATTAATTCAGGAGCTGTTGGAATTTCCTTCGCAGTGGGGCCACGAAACGTGCGAGTTCGCATGAGCGAAAATGAAAAACAATGTATAGATATACTTGTAACTATACAAGTTTATATATGTTCATTAAATCACTATAGGACAAATAAAAGACTCCCAAATCATCCTGTATATTATCTGTCTATTTTTTTTATCTATCACAATCACTGCCTAAACCTATTTCTGATACTTTTGTAGTGGAGTATAAGGATTAGTCTTTTTCTTATCACCATAATTAGCTAACTTTCCGATTTTGTGATTTTCTGAAAACCTTTAACTATACTAAACTGATTTTTTTTAACTATTAAATTCAGCGTATTCATATTGACATTTACATGGTATATAGTATCTCTAAATAAATTATATTATATTTATTAAAACTTTTTGTACAACATACACAAATAAATAGAGGAAAACAAGAATAAAACAAATGGTACAAGAGGCGGTCTTATCGCTCTAGGCGATCTCTACCAGACAATCTTTGGGTGGAGATGAGAGATATGAAGGAGAGAGCAGTTTAAGCTGTACATACATACAAATACATACATATATACATAAAAACATACCAACATATATATGTGCAAATAAAGATACATACAAATTCCCAAAGTCGATCAAGATAAATTATCTAATCTATGCGAGCAGCGTCCAGTGAAGTAAAACTTTGTGAGGAAACAGCCTTTTTTCAAGCAGCCGATTCCACTCCAATCTCCACTAAACGTACCTCGGTAATATAACCTTTAATAGAAGTGAATATTCCAAGAACAATAACTAATCACTTTAATATTTAAACTGTTATTAAGTTTTAAAAATAATCAAAATTATTTCGTGCTTGCGCTACGAACTGAAATATGTTCAAATTGTACGTAATGATTTATCGATTTCGTTTGACCTTTCAAAACAATTTTATAATCGCCTTTTGTAATACTTAAATCTTAATTAAGACACATTGTTCTAAAGAAATATACAGCCTTTGGTTAACCCTGCAAATATCGAATGCAATAATTATATTAAACCAAATGATGAATGATGCGACGAAGGTTGATTTGAATTGATCGTTGACTTAAAAGGTGTCAAAAGAACAATCATTTTTTTGTTTGGATATAATGATTGGCATATGAAAACTAATTTTGTATTCATAAACACGGTCATATAACACGCTTGATGAGAGAGAGTCAAAGAGGAAAATGTTATTATAGGTAAATAATGTCTGGTCAAAGTGGCAGCATGCTGGGCACATCGTACGTGCAGCCGAAGACCGTTAGGATTGAAAGATTCTCGAGTGGCGACCATAAGCCGGTAGACGCGACGTGGGTAAGTAGACTAAGGTCAGGAAAAGTCGATGGATAGACTGATCATCATGAAGATCGTCAAGAAGAAAAGAAGAAGTATACGAGGTCGAAATATTTCCCTGTCCAGAATTGATTACGTTTTTATCTTTTTGTGTCACTATTCATTCACTGTAACTGGGAACTTCTAAATGTTTTATGAACTTAAAAAATCTAATGCCTCGATAATATGCAGGTGATTTTATAAAATAAGATAAAGATATGTGATATAATCCGGATCTATGATATTTGAGGAACGAAGCGTAGGAAGTGAGGCGAAGAATGAACGGAAAAGTATGATAAAGAATGATAAAAAAATGTTGAATGAAAGAGGAAAGATAGATCATGCAAAGAATGACAGAAGAATACAGAAATAAAAGGCAAAAAATTTTAAATAATCACTAAAGACTATCAAATCCTGTCTCACAATAAAATAGGGAGTACGAGAAGTCCCCAATAACGAGGCCATAAAAATATACAGGTGTATGATTAAAAAATCATTCTGTATATTTTTAAATGTGTAAAAGCTATACATTCATTTAATATGTCTCAACAGACTTTGTGTTGAAAAAAGTAAACGGTTAAAGTAAATATTAGGTAGTTAAAGTTACGTAATTGAGAGTGATCACTTTATAAAGTCTGATTCGATATAAGTATAAAAGCTTAATGTCTTTTGGCTGATTAACGTAAAATATATTCATTTCTCTTAAGGTTTTTCATCTATAAGCAATCACCATGTATAAAAACTCTAAATTTGATAACATTGGTTATAAGATTTGAAATATTGATATCTACCAAAAAAAGATCTTCGCTGTTTTAATGGCCCCAAAGGCAGAACGCGACGAAGGCTTGATATAAAACAATCCAATTGAAAAACGCCCCCAACAGAATAATACCCCCGTAATTATTAAATTGAAAACCATGTTCCCTCCTCGCTATTGGAAATAGAGGGTTGACAGAGAAAGAAAAAGTTCGACATTAATAACACGAAGCGACCAGTGGGAAAAAAAAATTCCCTCACAATGCGAACATACCTTTCTTCACCGAGATTACGTAAATTAGTCGATTGGTTTACATGAAACTTTACTTCACTAACTATACTGCAAAAGGCTTTCTAGGTATCTAAGTATTTAACAAAATCATCGTTCCCTAGATTTACGAAAAGTGTAGTTTTATTGATGATTTATTGCTAATGATATAAGATATCTTTTTCAGTATATATCAGAAAGAAATAAAATAGAAGTTAAACATTTGTACTGGTTTCGTTTCCGAGAGGTAGTCGCTTACAATGGACCTTAAACAAGGCACAAGCTCACAAGAGCTATGGAGACAGCTACCACGTTTACAATAAATATAATAAATTAGAAAAATTGGGAACGTCCACAGTGTATTTACAAGACTCCGTGAAAAACTGATTGTAACAAAGTTTCGACTGCAAAAAGTATCTATTTCATTTGTAAAAAAAAAACAAAATCCGTAAAACAAATTTGAACTACCATTTAAAAAATCGAAACGCATACTTAAAGTAAATTTACGAAAAAACTTATTATTGAATAAGCTAATATTTACATGACAAGAATCCTTGGTAGTAATAGCTATATCTGAAAAAGTGTAAATGAATAAATCTGTATTGTTGAACTTTGTTAAAGGATGTATAGTTACGGAGTTTCTTCTTACTTCTCCACAACTCTAACAGCTTGCGAAGCAGAGTAGAGTCATAAATGAAACTGATTAAAATATAAATAGATAATAATTTGATCAATAAGTGTTCTATTAAAAGTTGCAATGTTGAATAAATTCATTTTATCTGTTAACCGAAGATTCGCTGCCAGGTAGAATCAGGAATATGGGAGATCCGCAAAAGAACCAAGGACATTGACGCACGGAAAAATTTCACGCCCACGTTGTAACAAGGAGGTTCTATAGTTGCAATCACCAGCCGGTAGACGCAGCATGACTAGGACCTTCACTTGGTGAAGCGACGACGTGATTAAGATCGCAGGGAGTCTCTGGAGTCGAGAAGCGCTTGACCAATCGTCGTGGCGACTTTTGAGATACACCAATTACATAAAGAGATATATCTATACCTACCTACACTTAGAATTCCGCAGGTCAACCCTACCACCACGCATGGGATTAAAATCAAAATATTCGTTATTTAAAAAGTTTGTTACAAGCAATTTCAAATCGTCAATCAACATAAAATGTCGGTAACATTGTCCGTACAGGAGGCTACCACCGGCTCGGAAGGCAGTTCAACTGAGAAAAGCCGACAAGAAACTCAACAGTTGCTTTTTACAAATATAGTTTTAAAAAGAGTACGCGACAATAATTAGTTTCCAGAGTAAACATCGACAACATTTAATTCCACGCATTAACATCAGTATAGTATTCTTGGATAGAATAATATACTTATTTCAATAATATTTTTAAAAGTTTTACATCTCTCTAGTGGCAGATCTGTTATGTTACGTTATGTTACGTTGTTATGTAATGTTGTTTATGGAATTTTATTGCACACACATAAACCTTGTACCATAAATTATTTAATTTTGAAACGTACGACCTAAGACCTGGTAAGCCACAAAACTGTATAATTAGTCGTCATCGATATGACATGGAGTAACATATATTATCACAATCAGTTCATTCATAAAAAAACCCACTACAAACCTAGATATGTATAATACATATTTGATAATGTCTTTTTAAAACCTCAATAGATCACACATATTCGGTTTTAACTTAAGTTACGTCGACAATACTTACACCTCCTCCTTACACGTACTCTTCCAACCATACCACGTTTATTTTAATTACATTTAACATAATAATTTACTTAAAAAAACGTTTAAATACAATTTCGAATAACCTGTATAATACTACTAGCGACATCTAGCATCAAATGTTGAAAACTTTTTCTTGCTACTAAACGGTTTTAATAACACGAGGTTTCTATTTGAAATATAATAAATGAAACTATTAGAGAGTAATAATAATAAAACATGAGATACAAAGACGGCGCGGCCCGTTATATATAAAGATCGCAACGCCTCGCCTAGCGACACTACATTGCAACGCGGATTTTCTTGCTAAATTTTGGTTTGTTTGTGTGTTACAGTTAAGTATGTACGTGTAATAAATAAATAGTTTAAATGTATTGTGTTTGTTTATGACGCAGATAAATGGGAAATATACATATTAGTTTTTGTAAGTGTAAAAGTTTTCAACTGATGTATGGTATCCTATTAAAAATCAATGGTTTCAGAAATAATAAATATGTTGTGATAATAAAACGTAAAAAATAAATTTGTGATTACTAGATAATAAAATGAATTATTGTTGACTATCTGTCCCAGCAGAATTACATATATGATTACTTTATAGAGTATGATTGAAAATAGTTTAATAGATTTAAATATTTTTGCTGACAAATGATCTGTACATCTCTTAAAAGTTTTTATACCTATAATCAAACATACTGTAACGCATTTACATATATATGTCTATAAAATAATCTTTAATCTGTTCAAAAACGTATTCATTTAAAAAAAATCTTATAATTTTCAAAGAAGCGATACTATTTTTATAAATACGTTCATGGCATAATTTGTTTTCGTAGTACCAACATAGAACAAACACTTACAGGAGGGCAATCGAAACATATGGAAAAAATTATGTTTAAAAAAGGGATAGTTCCATTTTTAAAAATCGCGATATGTATACACACACATATATATACATTCATACATGTTTGTGTGTATATATATGTATGTGTGTGTGTGTCACAAGTCTTTATTTTATTCCTACCAGCGTAACAATCTTTTCACTCTATATTTCTCATGACATTACATCGACTTGAAAGTTAAACGTAAAGAAGACAAGAGTGACAAGCAAGGTACGTTTATGAAGTAAATATAAGTGAATGAAAACTTAAAAGTAATTTCATCTTTAATCCACATATATCTTGTAGGCGTAAAACGATAATGGAACATCAAAACTGTATATGATAGACAAATAAATAAATAGTTAAGTCAGCGAAGGTCTCATAGCGTACAGACCAGATGGCCGCTAGAGCCTTAAGGCTTTGGAATTGAGACCGCGGACTGGTAAGCGCAGCGTGGGACGCCCACTCACAAGGTAGGTACCACCTTGTTAGGGTCACTGGAAGCCTCTGAACCCAGGCCGCTTCGAACCGGTAATTAAGAAAATAAGATCTTTGATCAATAGTAACAAATAGCATATTATAAGGAGGATAAAAATGTTAAATAGCATAAACAAATATAAACATCTGATAATTCTGTGAAATTCAAGGAACGAGGCGAAGGGAGTGAGTTGATGAATGAACGGATAATTGTATGGAAAAGAATGAAAGAGGAAAGATAGATCTTAAGAGAAATGACAGAAGATCAATAAAAATAAAAAAGAATGTGAAAAAAATTATTAAAAGAGAAATAAAAATCCTGCCCCAAACAAAACATGTAATAGAGGAAAAAAGAACAAAGTGAAGCAGTCATGGTGGAAATCTGTGTGGGAGAACTACATCCAGCAGTGGAAAGAAAACATCATTAAAACCAAAATGTTCTTCTTTTTTTAACTAGGCTACTCTTAGCAGAGTAATTGAGATCGAAAGAGTCATTGATCCGTAGACCCTTTCTATTTCTCCCTTAACGAGACACTTCGCAGTTTCCGTGGCAATGTCGTAAATGATTTCGCATGATTCGTACATCGTAAACTTGGACCACTTCTGTATCTTATAACATATACTCAAGCTTGGATAGCACTTCTCTTTATAGTACCTTACACATAAAGCTGCTAAAGTATTTTGAAACTTAAAACTTAACTGTTAGGGCTACTTCACCCTTTATAATGGTTCCAACATTTTATTTAGTCATAGAAGTTTATTGCAAGGCATTGGACATTCCCAAAGAATATCACAATGATCTGTCTTGCACAGCTCGCATTCAGGGAGGCCTACCGTTGTCCCATGGCTTAGACGCAAGATATGCCTCCATTTATATATATACACAAGTCACAATTCATCAATAACTGTCAACTTATTCACATATTCAAACTCTATAACAATTAAAAATATGAAATAAGTGAAGTCATTACTACAATGATTAAATATAAATTAAGTTACTTCTATAGCCTTTACGTATATACATAAACCTTCACTTACTAATTTAAAATAATCAATAAAAACCATCCTTAAATATTTCAACTTAATATACGTTCACGTATGGTAAAAACATAAAATAATTTAAGTAACACTGCCTTAAAAGCCAGGGGCGTTATCATTGTATCATTTGTTATAAAAAGAATTAAAGTTTTTACACTATTTCCAGTCATCCTGTAAAACACTCTGGAATAACATACATCAACTTATGGCCCTATAAAATCTGCAGAACAAATTTAAAAACAGAAAGTAATTGTATTTCTTATTTCTAAGGCCATTGATTTATACAAAAAATTGTGCTATTTCTTTACCCCTTTACAGCTTTCACACCTAAAACCTTGTTAAAAGGAATTAATTCAATAATAACCACAGACTATACATTGCGAATGATAAAGAGAAAAATTTTAATTTACTTAGATAAAACCTCTTTTCTGTAAACACAAAGATAATACAGCACGTGATTAAAATCACTTATAATAGGATGAAAGGAAGGCATATTTTGTATAAATATATTGTAAATATAGTGTAAATATATTATAGGTAATTATCTCAAAGAATATTTCTTACTATATGAGTTGAATTATAAAGTTTGATTTACGGAAAATGTGTCCAATGGATGTATAGCGACGGCATTTTTAATTCTTCTATGATTATCTTAAGATCTGTTATCAAAAGCTTGAAATGTAATAACTTGTAAGTATTTAAAGTAGATAGTTGTATTTTTTAACTATCAGAAGTTAAGGAATTTTTGAACATAAACATATAGTTTATTCATTTGTTTATTGATCATGTAACGCGAATTGAAATTTAAAAAAAAAATAAAAATTGATTTTTTATTAAGAAAAGTTAAATAGTCTCAAAGTAATTAAATGTCGCTGCAGCTTTATATAAAATTAATTATATTTGGAATTTTAAAATTGATTATAAAAAGGTTTTCGTACTTACCTGTTAGGAGATGCGTCGAAAGAAAACAATTAAATAAAATGAAAACAATCCAGAGTTTATTTTGTATGGCGTTAACAAAGTTTTTGTTTTATCTCAAATCCTATAATACATCGTTGGTAATGACATCGATTCTGAATTATAAACTAATATATACAATCTTTACGATTTCTTTAACTTAGAATTAAACAAACTAATTTACAGATACGTTTTTACATTCTACACCGGGCAGGAATAAATAAACACATGGTCAAAATCAAGCAAAGGAATATTCACATTCCGAACGTATATAACGGTAAAACTTAACAAAAAATTATAAAAATGACAGGAACAAACAAGCATAGTACGAACCACGTCGACACCCTGCGGCTAGAATACAGACGGCTACGGAAAATAATATCTTTTTGGTATAAATCTCACTTTACATCGCCGAACGAACCGTGCATACACTAAGACGCGAGTCCAAAAGTCAAACAGAAATCACATTTCGCAAACGAACCCGTCGCCCAGCTAACGGGCCTACACCAACATATTTACATGCCACGCGATACCGGCTCGCACTTTACAATACTAAATTTTATACTAGAAATCAATAAATATAGTTCGTTTATTCACGATCTGTTACACTGAGTCTTTGCCCAACCATGGGAACCTCAAAAAGCCCCTCAAGGAAGGGAGGTTGGTCTTCAATATATAACGGAGACGGGCCGTCGGAGCTGGTCGTCGTGAGGGCTGTGCGCGGCGGGGGACGCCGGCGAGGTGGGCGCCGCGCTGTACTGGTGGAACAGCGGCGACGGGAACGGCTTCGGCGGCGCCGCCGGCGATGTGTACAGCGACGAGTAGAAGGAGGACACCACCGCCGCGGCTGATGATGCAACCGGTAACTTCTCAGCCGGCGACATCAGCTTCGAGAACTGCAGATGATCCAGCTGGTGCGGGAAGTACGGTGGTACAGTCGGGTACGGCAGGGCGTCCAGCGGACTCACCCCGCCTGCTGGCCCTGCGAAGTACGGCAGCGGAAAGCTTGGAAAAGCGCTCGCCCCCGGCGCTCCGCCCGTCGCCGGCTTGGGCTTACGGCGCGGCCTGTACTTATAGTCCGGGTGCTCCTTCATGTGCAGCGCTCGCAGCCGCTTGGCCTCGTCAATAAACGGCCGCTTCTGCATCTCCGTCAGCAACTTCCACTCAGCACCGAGTCGCTTCGATATCTCCGAGTTGTGCATCTTGGGATTGTCCTTAGCGATCTGCCGGCGTTGGAGTCGCGACCACACCATGAACGCGTTCATGGGCCGTTTTATGTGGCCCTCGGACTGCGGAGACGATGCGGGCAGCGGCTGCGGAGCGGTCGGATACTCGGGCAGCATCCCGGGGTGCATGGAGAACGCGTACGGGTGGTGGCTGAGGGTGGACATGCTCGAGCGAAGGGTGAATGTTAGAGCATGGAATGTGACGAGAGAGGCTCGCGTCGCGATGATGTCGAGCGGTAGACTGACGGCGGATAGCTGTGCGCTGCGACACCCGGGCGTGGGGGGGGGCGAGACTGGGGCGTGCTCGGCCCGCCAATGCCCGCCGAGCGAAGCCTCCGCCCCTCCTCGCTCTCGCGCCGTCTCAGTCTCGCGGCAGCTGCTCGCATGTCGCATACGGTACAGCTACGCCGCGTATCGTTGTATGGCGGTACAGATTTCTCGCTCATGTAAATATCGCCCATAATACTTAAACCGTCACTTCCTTCTTGCGGAAAGTATAAAGAACTAAACGATTAAAGAGCTCTGTTACCCACTGTTATTTTCTTATTTTAATACTCTCTATTGTTTTTGCGGAAAATATGTACATAATAGAAAAGAAAAAAAAAAGTACAATGGGCGGTCATATCACCCAAGGCAATTTCTTTTAAACGACCATTTTTTTTGTTTAGTTAACACAAAAATTACAAATAACTTCGGGTATAGGTGTAAAAGATTTATATCGGTGTAGATACAGCTTATTTATTAGCAAAGAGCTTAAAAGCACATTTACATGTTTACAACCTAAGCACTCACTCTGATATATGTTACATTAATATTTTTTTTCTTTTCATAAGCGACAGACCGAAAACTTCTGGCACTATTAATTCTGCAGGGTCAGATAAAAAATAATAATTAATTGTATGATATAATCTGAATTTTCAAACCGTTTCTTTTTTTGTTTATATTTAATATTTCTAAAACCATTGATTTTCGGATAGGTTATACTATGCATTAATTAATAGCAAATTAGCTATGCATTCACCTCTTCTAAGATTTTACACGTAAACCTAATCATCCTAAATAAATAGAATTAGAGTACAAAAAGAGTAACAAATTGGACATATATATATTGAGGACACTTGTACTCGATATTACGGACCACGTGGTACGGAAAGCAGATAAAATATACCAATTGAAGCTTTTGAAATCACTTTAAATATAATATGTTTTCATAGTAAAAAACTGTATTTTTTCGATTTAATGCAATAAATTAAAGACATTACTTGAAAGAAAATTATTATAAATAAAAATAATTTGTTTTTTTTTTCTTCTAACTCAATGTACACTGACTGTGTATTGTATGAAATGGAAGCTTTTTGCCACGTGTTTTTAAATTCTACATTTATAATTAATTATTTTATGCAAAAATAATTAATACTTTTAACAATAATTGTGTATAATTCTATTTATTTACTTTTATTTTAAACCACAATACAGTAAAAGATAATAAATAACACACTATAGACGAAAGAATGTACAAAAGGCGGTATTAATGCAAAGGGCGATTTCTTCCAGACATCCGTTGCGTGGATTTTTTCTTTCTTCTCTTCTGTTTTCAGAAGATAATCCCTCATCGCAAGGCATAAGCCTCCCTTAAAATATCTATGGGAGGATATACCTTAATCACCACGTTCGGCAGGCGAGTTGGCGATTGCAGTGTGGTATTATGATACACAAAGAAAGCTTCTGCTCGTCCTCGTGAAACTTGTGAGCAGTGACGATCTTATATAATTAATGCACAAAGAGTGAATTATATAAGATTGTATCCCGGAAATCATACCTGCGACAAGCGATCACCAGTCCCTGTGCTATACTACTCTCAATATGAAATATTAACTATAAATATTGAAGTGAATAACGATCTCCACAATACAGGTTTAAAAAACAGACAACTAGCGCCATCTAGTTACGGATGCTTAAAACAGACAATACACACGAAATTTATTGTCAAATAATAACAGAATATAAACATTATGATTATTGTTAGTTTTTGTTTTTTTTTTTTAATACATGAACAAGGACAATGGAATAAAGGACATGCGCAGCATAAGACGTCCCCAAGCCTCTCTTTTGACTGACACCGACTAAAATAATGATAGAAGTCTTGTTGATATGCATATACATTATAGAGACTTAGGTTTCTTGGATATGTACGACCACGTTGCCATACATTGTAGGTTGGCTAACACAACTTATAATTATTTTTTTTATTGCCACGGTTTTAGGAGGGGGAGGGGGGGTTACGTTACCGTATCTAGTTTTTTTGGAAAGAGCCTTTTTTTCTTCTTACATGACTCACAATATCTACCACACGTGCGACATTTTGCACATTTAATTATGTTTCATTTATCCTTTGCCACACTTATCGCAATTGCACAGTTAAAATTTATCTTTTATTACTTTTTATTATTTTTTTATTCATAAATAAGTTATAAGCTTTGTTATTAATGATTAATAATATTTCAAGTTGATTACATTACCTATCTTAGCCGTCCAACAGTAGCAAGTGTGGTATTTTTTAAACTGCAGTTTAGTAAGGAAGTGAATAGAACAAATGAGTTACTTTCTTTCGTCATCAGCTTTCCTCATTCTGGATTTAATCTCTTTGTTATATGTTTCAATGAATATGGCATACATTATACTTTACATTCGATGATAAATTTAAATTTGTGTTTACGTTAATAATATTTTTCTTCATTACATGTATATAATAGAAAAGGAAATCAAATTAAAATTTAGTAATAATAAAAAAGTCCTTACAAAAAAAATTACATAAACGTCACAATGACAGTGACGTTTAAATATAAAAAAGGTAATAAAAAAAAGAAATCGATTTTTAAACGGCGCCATATACGAAACAAACACGATAATAATTACTAAACAATTATCGGTTAGGAAAAGAGAGATAATACTATTGTTTAACAAAACAGTTTATGGACAGTCCCACAATGTTCTATAGAAACGGGATGGCCGCCATAAAAATATTAGAAACAATCATAAAGTGCCTTATTCTATTATATTTGCATTACACAGATATAAAAAGACATATAAACGATTTACTTAAATAGAATTTTGAACTCTCCTAGCATGTAGATAAGGTAAAAATTATTGTAAAATTGATCTGCCGCAGCGTCCCATTCCTTTGTCCCATTGTCTACGCGAGCATCGCTTCTTAGAAGCGAAACAGCTTTTACCCAGTATAATAAAATAATTATTCCTCTTTCCAATGCGCTATATTTCTCGTTAATGTTTTATTGCGGCGCGTGTTTGTTTGCTGTTACGGACTCTATTGTCTACGGATTTTATTACAGTTTGATAGTTTAAAAATTATTTGCGCGCGCTTTGTTGACAAGTTAGTGTCACTATGGCCGTTTTTTTTTTTAAAACGAACCCGTACAAAACAACGCTCGATAATGACATGTGTTAACTTTTCAAGCAATATTAACGTTTAAAAAAATATTATTGATTTACAATTCGCGATTTAAAATTTGTCTCTTTTTACTTACTTTATTTTTAAATGTATTAATTTTAAATAATAATCTTCTTTGAAATAATTTACGCCATCAGATGAATACCAGAAATACTCATTTTAATTGAAACTAGAGTCTGAAGTGGCAGTTGGGGGGGGGGGGAGCATCACTCGTGAAACAGGCAGCCGTTAGGATTGAACAGTTCTCAAGTAGCGACCACGAGATGGTACGTGCGACGTGGGAAAGACTCCCACTAGTTGGACTGACATTTTTAAGGTTGCAGGATGTCGCTGGAAGCGGCAACGCAGGACCCATCATCAAGGCTGTATTTGGGGGAGATCTATGCCTTGCAGTGTACTTCCATCGACTATGTCAATAAATCGATGGGTCTCTTTCACTTCCATCTCAGACGAGCATTTCTCCAAGTTACGTCGGTTATCTTAGTTCTTCTCCGGGGATAATTCGATTTTGGAGCGAAACTTCGAGGATAGACCTCCGTTGCTCTCTGGATGACTTTGAACCTTCTTATGAGTCTCGGATCCATACGTCATCACCGTTAACACACACCCCACAGAGGCCTTTATCTTCAAACATTGCGGAATTTCGGACTAGAATAGGTTTCGGAGGTTTAAAGTTGATTAAGAATTGTACAAACCACTTTTAATTTACACAGTACAAAAACATGACTTCAATGAAAATTCCAGCATTATATGGGTGCAAAACTTGTTATAAGACTGACGTGTAATCGCGTTATATGAAAACGCGTTATAAAAGTACAATGTTATCAAATTAATATATGGGATAAAATTGCCAAAATCAGTTGTTCCAGAAATATTTAATAACACGTAGCCTTCACGAAACAACGAACGATAATTTAAACGCACGTTTTTTAAAACAAAATGTTATAGCTGTATTGGCCAGTATTATGAATTGTTCTTACTTAAACGTTACAAAGGAAATTCGAAATTCGAACACTTATTATAATTAATTATTGTTCGACTATCTGTCCTAGTCGCATTAATTGATTGTAGTGATTGTAAATAGATGTAAATAGCTTTTTGCTGACCAATTAGTTGATCATTCACTCTTTTAAAGATGTAACACCTATCACCAAACATCCTGTATACATTTTTTATATATTCAGTAAAATTAACTAAATAATTTTGAATTTGTTCTCAATATAAAATGAATTTATATTTCAAACATTTACTTTCTTTTATATGGCAATGTACGTAACAGATATAAAATGGAATACATATATTTTTCATATTTTTTCCACTTCGCTTCGCAGATAATATAGTTGGTTCTTAATAAAAATATGCTAATTATACATTGGATGCGCAAAAAAAAAGAAATAATATTCTAAAGTGAACGTGAAAAAAAAAAGTTGCGAGAAAAGTCTCATAGAAAATACATACGAAAGAACAGCCGACGTTTTTGTTTTCTGCGCGCAGAGACAAAAGTAATTATAATCATGGGGCCTAACTAGTATATAAAATGCGGTATTTTTTTTAAATGTGTTGAAAAGAAAACTCGCACCTAATTACTTACTTCGCGACCCCCACAATGCGACCAGCCTCTCGCCCCTACAATGTGAAAGCCTCACGCATTCCGTCACTCTCTAACAGCGTTGTGAAAGAGCGAGACGGCGCGACGGCGAGCTAGTTAGTTTTTCATCTATGTAGCAATGATTACAATGGCCCCGCAGCCTTATTCGCCCTATCTTCCTATTTTAATTTACTCAAATTTCCCTTGACACCTCACCCGACACACCATTAAGGAATTTTATGTGGCCAGCTGCAAAAATAAAAAAAAAGTTAACATACGTAACACGCACACGTTTCGTTAAAAAAACGTGATCAACAGATATATACGCTTATTTAATCTGTTTCTTATTCTATTTTCAAATTATGCCTCGTTTGAGCTATGATCTTTATTGTCCAATATCCCTCAATTCCTACAGAAGAAGGTATTCAACCACAACGCAAACACGTGGTCTCTCACTGCGATCTTACCTGACAATCGGACAGTCACTCAAGAAATCGTGCACGACATTCCTTTGCGAGATTGAATTAGTAATAAAGAGTTAGATGAACAACATTAACCCAAATTGTCCAGCGGATTGGCAAGGTGAAATGACAGTGTTCAGGCTAAGCGAAGAACTGATAGCAACTAGACCTTTTTAATTCTGAAACAGAGACCACGGATCAGAAGGCGGAGCGTAAATGATCCACCCACAATGACATTATGTCCAGCTGTGGGCGTCTAACAGTTGAAATAATAATTTGCTAAATTTTACTTACACTGATAATGCTATTAAGTTGTCTAAAGTCTTATTCAAATATTATAATAATATACATACATAAAATTATTCAAAAGTGTTTTTTTTTGTAAAAAATAAATCTAATCTATCTAAATGTAATCTGTTAATCGTAAATAAAATTAAAAATATTAATAATTTAACCGGAGATAATATTTTACGTAACTAAAATAAACGGTTGATTAACGGCAGATTAAAGCGCGGTGCCGCCGAGCCTTCCTGCCTTGCATATGGCAGAGGTCGGGTGGTTCCATTATTTTTCAGCAAGAATGCACCGCGTTAATGGTCTCCAATGATAATTCCCATTGTGGGGGGGGGGGGAGCCACCAGCGCAGGGCAATCTCCATAATGCACGCATTGTGGCCGCCGAGATTCAAACTTATGGATTTTTTTTTAATGATATTATCCAATTAATTCAATTACATGATGCGCCGTCGCTCTGTGTTATTTCGTAGTGAAACTTTCATAATTTTCCACTTCACTGTACACCCGAAATAGTGTTCTCTTATTTACGTGCGCATGTAATATTTATTTTTTAAAAATTCATCTTCAAAATTACAATAACATTTCTCTTGTGCTTGTTACATTTCTTTTGTTTTTTTTTTAAAGACCTCCACTATTGGGAGCCTTATAATACTTCCCCTTATTCTGGGTAAACATGGATAACAGTTACAATAATATTTTTCTTAAATTTCTTATTTACATACATTTCTTCATTCCATCTTAAAGTCATCTATTCATTCCTTTCTACTTTTGTTCGTCACAAATTCTTGCATTCTATTTACACTTTCTTTGTATTGTTTCTGAAGATGTTAATGCTGTTGGCCCTAAGGCTTTGACAGCTTCGTCTGAACTGGATTATACTTTCTCTTCCTTTCATACCTCGCCTCACTTTGCTGCCTTCTCTCAAATAATAACTACAGGTAGTAATACAGTACTACAGTTGAACATTTTGTTTATTTTTATTTCTTTACATGTCGAAGTTTTTACTCTTGAGGTGCTTTTTCAGGTTCTTTAGTCACAGGGTTAAAATTTAAATTACTTCCACTTCTAATTCTGCCTGTTCTCGTGTGCTACTTGAATATTAAATGTTACACTGTTTCTTACCCCTCCAGATGGTGTGGGGGAAGCAGTCTCTGTTCTTTAGCTGTTGCTGTTGTTTTATCTGCTTCTGCAGCTCTCGGATTTTTTTACTAAATCCTATTAATACTCCTTTGATAAAACTCCATGATTAAATTATCATAAAATATAAGTACATGCTTTGAATCAATAAGAAGATTTACGTTGTTCACTACTGAACACTCCATCATAGATTTAGAACTAATTAGATGTAAAAATACAGAAAAAAATCACACAAACAAAATGAAACAATACTGCGATCTAGTGAATGAAATACTTTAAGTAAACTATAGAAATTGTATCCCGTTTTATAAATGAGTTGGTGTTCCTAGCATCCTTAAGGCCTGGGTGGAAGGGAGAGAAACCTGAGCGGTAAGAGTGGTCGCAAATGCTCCTTCCACTAGCATCTATCTTCACCTTCTTTAAACCTTCTTCGCGGAACACCAGCACATAGTGCACATGTACAAATCCTCCTCCCTCCCCCCGCGCCCTCTCCCTCCACAATACTATGGACCCGGTACCCACATGATTACAACTCTCACAACTATAGCTTCATCTGACAATGTATCTTAACTTTTTGGACCCTTTTTGCTATATAAGGTAGTTGATTATAGATGTAAAAGTTTTAAAAAGGTGAATGTATAAATCAGCAAAAAGCATAGAAGATTTTTCACGTTTTTTCAATCATCCTGTATACAGTGATCACTCTGAAAATGATTCATTAATTTATTTATATATATTAGAATGCGTGACGTAAATAAGTTACAGGTAGTATAATTTTAATATAATTTTAATAATAGTAATTCGAATTTTGATGACATTATTTAATATTTATAAAAGCACTAATTTTTGAAATGGTTTTAAAATAATCATCACGTGCATGTATTTTAAATTTAAAGTTAATTATTTACTCAATAAACACTTTCAAAAACACAGCTAACAAATGTTTATAAACTCGAAACATTATTTCATTTGCATTTTAAATTACTATTATTCTATCGCGTCATAAGTCATAAACCAGTTTTAATACGTACAATACAAAATGATTTATGTTGTTAATAAACCTTTTTTGTAAATCAGTCAAAGACATTACGATTTAAGAAAAAAAAAAGATGTTCTTTTTGACAGTAGACAAAAATGGCGGCAAATAAAGATGTCACTGCGGTTTCGAGATACATTGGGTTTGTACATCGCATTGTCGAAATGTCCGTACTTTGAGTCCATTCTAAGTAACAAAACAATAAGATGTAACTTCGGTAAAAATCACCGTTGACAAACAAAAACAATAAAACAAACAATGCACGTTCATAACCGCAATAAACTTCTAGTTAATGCACAATGCTAACGGTTTTTAAAGATCCGTTTCCAAATTTAAATCTAGAATCTTGTTCTTTTATTACTGTATTTACATCTACTGCCCATATTGGTGACATATCCGATATATACAATATATTTTCTTTCAAAATAGTTCCAATATGCACAATATTCTAAATTTGAATTTATGTTTTTGTGTATTCTTTTTATAATGTATATTACATAATATTGGCATCTGTAATGCACTGAATAATTATTCAAAAAAAGTCAATATGACTGTGACCTCATAATATATTTATGATAAAATTTTGTACATTTAAAATAATTATAATTAATTAAAAAAATATAGGACGTCCATAGTATATTTACAAAGGCACTAGCTGTACCAAAGTTTCCTAATTCATTTGTAATGAAGAGAATCAGATTTTTCTTCGTTTTTCTCGCTTTACAAATTCGAACATTCTTTACATATGTTTTAGATATCTCCATTCATACAAACCACAGCTTTTTATTTTTGAAAATCACCATACATGATACGACAGTAGTTACTATTTACTAGTGTTTTTCTTTTACTTCTTATTTGTAAACACCTTATCTATTTATCTATTTTAAATTTCTAATCTTATACAACTTTATCATAGCTAGTTTTTTTTCCTTGATTGTGGGCTCTTATCTCTACTTACGTAACAAGGTCTTATTTCTTGGAAAGCCTCAGTAACACAGGGCGACTCTCTTCGCCGCCCACTAGGGTGGTTCCTCCTGTCCTGGACGTTCCTAATCAGTGGTGGTATTAGGTTAGCTCTTGTTCAGCAAATAAAATCCTACGACTATCTGCTGGAGTCTTATGGCTCTGAAGAACAGACCACAGACCGGTAAACGCAGTCGATATGGTTGCAAAAAGAACCACAAGTGTAATTAATGTAACTGTCGTTTTTATTTAATATTGTTGTGAAAATCAAAATATCATTATAAATCATTGTATGTGTCATAATTAAGCTCGTGTCTTTAATAATGTTAGTCATATATATATACATATATATATATATATATACACACACACACATATATATATATATATATATATATATATATATATATATATATATATATGTGTGTGTATATATATATATATATGTATATATATATATACACACACATATATATATATATATATATGTGTGTATATATATATATATATGTATATATATATATATATATATTATCAAGCTTCTTTAACGATTCCTGTCCATCCCTTTATCGCGGAGAAGCGGGTCTTAGACAAGAATAAATTGTATTGCAGAGCAGGAGTACGTAGTAAGTCAGCACTATTGAGGAACATCTAAGTAAACGATTGCTTATCTCTATTCATATCTCCATTTTAGCTCTTATCTAATGTTAAGCGATGACTAGGTCTACGATGGTCTAGTGAAGACATCTATTCACTCTTGTCTCACTTTGGTGTGTGTATATACATGTATAATTAAGCTATTTCTACAAATGTGTTGTTTGATCACGATATACACCAATACCTCGCTTTGCGTCGTTTCGTTTTGCGTTTTTTTCGAAGTTGCGTCGCTGCTTAATTAGTACTAATTTTCACTGTGCGTCGTTAGTCTTAGATTTTCAAGGTTGCGTAGTTTTGGGTTCGATTCTTTAATATCTTTTTTTAATATTCTTATTTCTAAAAGATGGCAACACTTTTGTTTCTAATTGCGTCATGCCATCAAAACTCGGGGATTCCCTTTCTAACTAAAAACAACGCAATTTGAATACCATTTTGTTTAGCTAATTTCAGAGATCAGTTTCAATTACGTAGTGTGTTGTGCTTTTTTAAAAAGAGAATTATAAATTTATATAAATTTTTAAGGTGTTGTTTCTAGTTAAAAAAAGGTAAATATTTTTCCAATTTATTTATTGGCAGAGTTATATTATATTTGTTTTACTTTGTTCAATTTTCTTTTTAAAAAGTAGTATTTTCGTGACCCTGGAACCTATCTTCGATCTTTACATAGTTTGCTATAGAAAATCTTAATTCACTTTGCGTCGTGTTTTTTTGGAACGTAACCACCACGCAAAGTGAGGTATTGATGTATTTGAAACTATAAGGATTACATATTTTAATTTGGTAGGAATATTTGTTTCATCATACGTATCAAAATTCTATCCGGAGTGGTTGCGCAAGAGTTGATTAAAAAATGCACAATCACAATTTTTTTCGAAATCGTGTTCTGATTCACACGCACAAAAGACAGGGTAAGATTATAACTAAATGATTTAAGTTAACGGAGCCTTCTGCTCCGTGAACTCAGTTCAGATGAAGCTTTAAAAGCTTGAGGGCTATCAGCAACAAAATCAACAGACAAAAAGCAACTAAATGTAAACACTTTAAAGATATTTATCAATATTTCTCAATTGCGAAGGAGACAGATTATTTACGTAAAACAATATAGCGCACCAGTGGCTTGTGTAATAAAAACTATAAGCAACTCATTATGCAATCCACACGGCGAGCGCATGAGAGTTGTTTCTCTTCAAATTAACTTCTCGGCGTTATTTGCACGACCAAACTTTCTAATTAACCCGAGAGACAAAGCCAAGTGTGCGTCACAGACAACACCGAGGGCGACAAGAAGAGCTACTATTGCTTCCTATTTAACTCACATTGTCTTACATCCCACAATCAAAAATCAATCTAAACACCTACACATTAAATTTGAAATTCCCACCGCAGGCGCAACGAAAGGGTAAACAGTAACTTCAGCTAATCAGACGAAAGTATATTCTAAAGTGATATAAATAAATGTGGTTTTAGCGAGTAGGCTCGTTTCAAAGTTCCGTAGGGTTGTCACAAACAAGTTCATTATGCACTTAGACAATTAGTGTACGCCCGCGGCCGGCTCTGTCATTGTCAGCCCTGGGCCCTTCCGCTGTCGCGCCTTCCTGGTCCCGGGTACCTATTTGATTATGCTCATTAGGGGTGAGACCTCGGCGACTGAATAAGGTTTTCTCGGGCGCTGAAGAGATTTTCACACTACTACTCATTATTTATTCAGCTAGTTTGAAATACGTGCGTTAATATGCCTATTTCAAAGTGTTGCCAGTCGACGGTTTATATTTCTAATTAAATCGGGAAATCTCGGTCTGGATGGCAACTAGTTGGCGCGTGACATGAGCTTTCACAGATTTTTTTTTCCTTTCCTTAGCTCTATATCAAATGAAATCCTGTACGGTATATTTTATCGTGCCGTTCAGATTTATTTATTTATCATAAATTACCACCGGTATTAATTACAATTATTCACAGAATACTTACAATTATAAATTATTATTTATTTCTAGTATACTATACCTTGTAAAAATCAACTTTTATATTTGCACTTAGTTATATGCCATAGATAATAAGTATAAAAAAATAAATAATTTATATACAGGTACAAGAGGCGGTCTTATCTTAAACTCTATTTCTATCAGATAACCTTTGGATGGAGATGAGAGACAAGAAGAAAAGGGCAGTTTATGGTATACATATATAAATAAATATATGTATATAAATAATACTGTCGAAAAGTTTGGAAGCACTGCCGTTTTTGGTCAAAACGAAACAACACCTGCTATATGCGGTAAAAAATTTGTTATGAATGTTATCTTTGCAGCTTTTTACTATTGTGTACATATAAACAAAGGGATCGTCTGCTCTTATTAGACCTGTTTTACAAATTTCTTAGATTTTCACGAAATAATGTTTTATGACTTAGAACTGCGGTCGCATTCTTTTGTGGTTAGAAGTGTTGCTGTCGGTGTTATTTTTATATTTTAACTTTTTTGGGTCCTGTTTAGTCGCACTTGATTATTGGCACGCGCAAGTTGTATCCATCGCAGGCACCTGAACTGTCTCCAATAGAACTTGTGTGGAATGAAATCGACAGGAGTGTGAAAAATTGTTCTACTACTAGCTCAGAACATATATGACAGTTATATTAGTGAATGTAACTAAAGAATGGCCAAAATTTGTGCTGAATTCATTAAAACAAAAGGTGGTTACTTTAATGAAGCTAAAATTTGATTATGTTTCCCATTATTTTTTAATATTCTCTTTGATCTAAACAACTTTTGTAAAACATTTAATTTTATATCAATATAGGTAATTAATGATCGTCAAATTTTGTTTCAATTGATTTTACCTCGCAGCTTCCAAACTTTTGGACAATAGTATTTATATATGGAGGACTATGTACATAGCAGTAATGTAAACAAAGACATGAAATTAAAAAAAAAAGTTTTCGATGTGAGTTTCAGTTCGATATTTTTTCATTACATTGATACCAAGTCTTATATAAAAAACTATAATATTAAAGCGTGGATACGACTATATTCGTTTTATCGTCGTTCTATTCAAGATGTAACTTTTACCGTTAAATTTCAAAATTCGAACGTTCATAGTAGAATCTAAATTATTAGATCCACGAAACATAAATCCACGAAAACCGTACAACAGAACACGGATCGCTTCCCGAGCGGGACTTCCCCGGAGGTAAAGCGAAATATTCAACGCTATCCAGATACGAAGAGCACGCCCACTGCACATCCGTCGACCACGCCGGATCGCTCACCGCGAAATCCGGATATATCCGGTCCGCAATCCGCCCGAAACCGGCGCGAACCGGACAAATCCGGTTAGTTACGCGGAGCCAATAAGCACGTTATATCAACCATCTTATAAATCATTTAATATTTCGAAACATTTCGCTTTAAAAGGATTCCGATTGTATTTTTTTACTGGTGGCAGACCGATTATGACATCGACAGGTATATATTATAAGAAACACACATCTATCTATGTATATATAAATACATATATACACTTATAAACACACATCTATCCATATATGTGTATGTGTATATATATGTACACTACCGTCATAGAATTACTGTAAATTGCTAATCATTCTGTACAAATAATTATAGATGCCGCGACTGCCGAGATTCCTCCGAACCCGCTACCAACTATCACATCTTAACCGTTAAACTATATATATATATATATATATATATATATATATATATATATATATATTTATATATATATATATATATATATATATATATATATATATATATATATGTGTGTGTCGTTAGTTATTAAATATATTATAAATATTTGCTTATTGGATTAAGATTTAATAGAGTCCTTTTAAAACTTTAACACCGTTCTGAATATTAACGAAAGTTTATTACATTGTGTATATAGTTAAATATTTAAAATTACAAGTAAATGAGGCCGAAAGGTTCTTGAGTGGTGACCACGAGTTGGTAGACACGGCGTATGCCCCCCCCCCCAGGTTGACTGATGACATAGTCCAAATCGCGAGAAGTCACTGGATGCGGGGCAGTGTAAGACCTGTCATTGTCATGATCTCCAGGGAAGGCTGTCTTCTACGGGTGAGATAATTATTGTAGTTGCTTCGTCCCGAAACAAAAGAGTGTGTCTTGGTCTCAAGATGTATCGTTTGGAGTTCCTTGGAGTGAATGTGTTGCAGAGACCGTGTTTGGGGAATACCTTTGCCTTGCAGAAGGCGTCCATCAGCTGAAGAATAAGGTAATCCACATAATTTTTACATATTAGGCAGTTGCATATGATTGGTTGTGCGTATAAAGCTAAAATAAACAAAACACATACTTGTGATACTGATACTTTTAATTAATGATGTTATTTATTATAAATAAGATTGTAATGCACTGCTACAATATATGTGTTAATAATTTTAAAAGGAAAAGTGTGAAAAAAAGGAATGAGTGAGGGAAACAATAAAGATAGAGAAATGAAAGACTTCATGAAGGAAGAACGGCAAGAAAGGAATGAATGATAATATGAATAATGGAAGAAGAAAAATCTTTAAATAAATATTTAAAAAATGATTAATCCCGAAATGTAATGGAGATAGGGGTGAATTAGAGGCCACAAACCAATTTAGACAAACAGAATTCGAATAAATGTTTCACGAGAGCTAAACCTTTCAATTAAATACATTTTTCTTTGAACTAGATTGGATGAGGGTTGAAATATATCAGTACAGTCAGAAACAACAAATCGACAAATAACATGCTGTAATAATTATTACCATTTACACCCGACGCTGAGCGCTTTTAACATCGGTAATTGGGCACTTAATATCAACGATACAAAGGCTCGCTGGCTTCCCAAGCCGCCCACGCCCGCCCCGAGCCCGCTAATCTAGCCGGTAATTGACGTCGGCAAATCAAACGCCGGGCCCCGCGGCTCCGAGGCCGCGAAATTAACCGCTTTCACACGACAACGTGTTAATCATTACGTATTACGGTACGCGAGTGCGCGTTCCCATTGTCGCACATAACGAGATATTCGACACATGTCAATTCCTAAAATTTTTATTATTATTTATTTCTAACATAGTTATGTTGTAATCGATGTTCTAATTTTGTCACTAAGTTAAATAAAATGTACAAGAAAATAACAGGTAAACATCTTCATTTAAAATGAAAAGCAGCGATTCGAAAAGCTTTTCAAATTTCTCACCACTTACAATTTTATGGCCGGCGTAAAACCATTGTAAAATCATAATTTTTCATTTCTTTAGAAACGGTAGAGTACATCTAAATCTATATTCGTATCTTAAATGACATTTAAAAATTGAATTACCCAGATTTTTTTTATCCCACCAAGATCGTTACAATAATATTATATACATAAATCCGAGCATGAAAGTTCTATCAAATCGGCCAAACGATCGCAGTCTAAGGTTTCTGTCTGTATTACTAGTGTTGACAAATAAATACGACATATGGTCGCTTGCGATGAGCCTTATAAGAACGTTCAAGGTCACTCAGACAATGAGCTATGCTCGGAGTTTGGCTGCGAGATAGAAATAGAAATGAAATCCGAAGAATTACGAACATCACCGACGTAGCTCGTGCAACTGATGACTTTTGAGGTGGAACGATTCTCTAGAACGGTCACCTGATAGATGGACCGAAGACATTGATAATTTCTACATGCGGGTAATGTAAGATTGGTCATCGTGGTGTTCTTTATTGGCAGCTTATTCTTTGCAGAGGGCGTCTATTGGCTGAAAAGTAGAAGAATAATATAACAAAAAGATACTTACAATTTTAAATTAAAAAAAAAATTGTCTCTTTACACATCTTCTCTTCTCACGTCAAATAATAAATATCGTGACGTTGTAAGAGTGTGCAATGGACACGCGCACCGTAGGCGGGTGCCGAAGCAAACTAGCAGACGCGAGTGGTGACTGCAACCGTCGAATTAGCCCCCCTTTGTCCCTGTTCGCAAACGCACGAGCTAATATATCGCCCGCTAATTGCCACCGCTTACTAATTAAAAAAAAATATAACATAGTTTTATTTACACATTCCGTACTACCCACATTGTGCTCAAATCAAACGCAAACATGTTAAGGATAACTGTTTATATTTTTAAAAGAAATTAATTAAATAAATAACTAGGTTATTACACTTGAACGTTAAAGTAAATTTAAAATTCGAAATAGAAATTTTTTTATTCAACTAACAATGGATTGCATATCTTATCGATCTAGTTAGAACTTTTAAAAAGACTCTTATTGACAAGTAACTTTTTTTTATTTACACTGCTTCGAAAGGTGTTATAGTTGTGGAGAAAAAGCAGAAAGATATTCTACAATACACCTTTCAAAAAAAATTAACAATACAGATTTATAAAAACAATACTGTGATCATAAAGTAAATTTGCTTATAAAATTTTAATTGTTTATTTATTCTTCCGAATCAATTTCATCCCCTTCATTTTCACAACAGTCGGAATATACTTTTTCCGGTATGGCCTTTAAGGCCTTCGAATCGGTTTTCATCTCCTAAACCGTATCAAAATGGCATCGTCGCAATTAGTGTTTTGAGTTTGCTGAATAGCCGGAAGTCGCACGGAACCAAATCAGGCGAATACGGTGGTTGCAGAACGATATCGTTTTTTTTTTTTTAAATGAGCGATGTTGCCACCAATCGAAACTTGACACGTTTGACAAAAACACGTGTAACTCGGTGATGATTAAACCTTTTGACAATCAGACACTTGGCAAATGTTATAAATAGTTATAACAGTCTAGATAAAAAATTACCTGTTTTTCTAATGCCTGAGAATTTAAATGACAATTTCAACTTACTTTATGATCGCAATATACTTTATAAGATATAGTCTTAATGGAAATAAAACAATATAGCAAAACATCATTGCGAAGGATTCTCGTCATTTAAATATTCGTTTATTGAATAAGATATACCTTTCCTGTCAATTTACTTTCTAAAATTAAAATTTGATTTCGTTTATTCTCTGGTACAGTCAATTTTTCACGGTGCCTTGTAAACACACTATGACCGTCCCTTTTTTTAGTATAGTGATAGTATATATGATATATCATACCGCATCAAAATTAAAATATAGACATAGTAATATTTAGCACTAAAAAGACTGAAACTTTGAATAAAAATATTTAAAATTAATTGTTATTATATTTTATATTATTTACAATATTACAATTTATTATTAATATTAAAAAGAGAGATTAAATAAATGTATTATGTGAGTAATATTATTGTTTTTCTAATTATATATAAAAATAAGTTAAAATTATTTCCTTGTACAATTTAGTGTTAACAAGCTTTGGTTTTGTAAATATTGAACCAAATAGAACAGCATCGAGAACAAAATATCAAAGAAAAATGTTTACAAACATACGTATACTAGAAACAAAAGTTAATTCCTAACAATAATTACATTTAATTATTACAGTTAACAATGTATTTTATAAATTGAAATAACGGTCAGAATTCAAAAGGGTTACATTAAAACAATTGAAAGAAATTGATTCGAATCAAACAAATCTTACTAAGAAATTAATATGAACGTTATCAGCTGACAGGATCTGAAAGTAATACAAAGTTTACAAAACACGCGGGGTCCGCTGTAGAGGTCTTTACCGAGGTCCTTATAAATAAGAATTCAGTACAAAGGAGTAGAAAACAATAAGGGAGTCGAGTATTCGGTTCACATGCCGAGGGTCCAAATGAAATGCCCACTCGATTCGAGTGCCGTTGGATTGGCACTCGTGTAATAGATATTTTTTGTTTCTATCGAGATTTAAACCGATTATCGCTGTTATCGATTTTAACATATATCGATTGTAGCATCTAGATAATAGATTAGATTAGACACAAATAGTCACTTCGTTCCTTGCTTTAAAGTTCTCTTAAATTATACAGAATGATTGATTTTAGGTGAAAAATTATGACCACTCTGAAACATGTTACATTAATTTTTTTTTAATTCTAGTAGTGCAGTTTGCATGGTTCAGAATTTTATGAAGATCTTTTTTATTTATTTCTGAAAACTAAATTTTGGATAGAGTGTATCATATATTTACTAGAGAGCAAGTGAGTTTCTTTCACTCCTTTAAAGCTTCTCTTTAAAGCAATCATCCTGTATAACATCACAAATGGTCGCTCCCTTGAAGTTTATTCAATTTAAATAGAGAGACTCAATTTATACATATTTAATGATGCTATAGGGTGGGCCAAAAATTTTTGCAAATAGCAACACTTGATTTCTCCAAAACCGTGAGAGTAAGGGGCCAACGGCGAGACGGAGCACATCTCGACGATGTAATTTTTAAAAAATAAATTTTAATAAATGATAATTACGGTAAATAAATCATAAACAAAATATCATTTGTATTTGAATTTCTGCACATGTTTCAAAAGTGCAAAAATTTATGGCCCACCCTATATAACAAGAATCTGTAAACTTTGCAACAACATGATTACAGAAGTTTGTGTCAATCGATGTTTTAACTCGAATCCGACGTCTTTAAAAAAACAGCTGTATAATATTTAAAACTATAAGTTGGGTTTATTCTACACCATGCTGTATATACATTCCTAATCCATCACTGATTTATTATAAAAAAAATATTGCACATTAGTTTTATCCTATGGTGTGAGTACTATATATGTATGTAAATACTAAAAAATCGATAAAAAATAACATCGTAAAACCGCCTTTTCTACGACTAGGCCCACCAGGTGGTTTGAGAATATTTTTTCTGTATATTTCCTGCGACACACCGCACAGGACACCGCGTTCTACACAATAATACAAAACATTACTCACCACACCACAAACCCGTAGTGGGAGGTTGCCTATCGCCCCCTTACCGTGAACAGCGTGGGCGAACTGTGGGAGGATCCGGATCCTACCTTGGTTTCCCGAGTGGCCCACGCTGCCGCTCCAAGCGCCAAACGTATCAATTACACAGCTCATCTCTACTCAGATGAAGCTATCCACTACGTGCGAACATCGTGCATCTGGAATAAGACTGCGCTGGTGTAAATTTTTATTGATAAGTCCACGGATCTATTAGTACCGATGAAGCTGTAAAAGGCCTCGATATTCCAACCAAGCGAATAAGCTGTATATTTCGGAATATTTAATGGAATCAGGCGTTACCTCGCGGAAGTCCATCCTAAGTAAGAAAAGGACCAATATTTAGCCACTTCCGCACATGCAGTGGTAGTCATGCAATAAAATGCACCGCCCGCCAGCCCGCTGATAAATGCGTATGCGGCAAACAATGCGAATCACAACCGCCACCGCCAAACTACTCAACACGTGTTTCACCCCTCCACGGGGTATCTTCAGGAGTTATGTTACACCGATTAGTGCCAAACACAGAGTCTAACACAGTATATTTCTGAGACTAGTAAACTAAATTTAAGAATTCTGTCTTCCCCCTCATTACATACACCCCTCCCCCCGATTAAATTGGGAAATATATCTCTTTTCGTCATATTTGGCTTTACCTGCCTAATTATCATAGTTTCAGCCAAACGAGATTGGCTGGTTAAAATAGGACTACACCGAAAAGAAGTCCAATTAGATCAGTTGGAAGTGGTCTTTCAAGTACATTAACCAGGTCATCCATTCCTGTTGTGCATAGACATTATTCGTTGCCGGTCATGGTTTCTACTCCAGAATCTTGAGCCTCCTACCAACCATCTAATTTGAGCAAAGAGGTCTATTGCCACTTGCCAAATTCAGTTGGCCAATCCAGTTAGGCAATGTCTGTAACTTTCGCCCACGGATCTTCTCATTCCTGAAATCTCAAGCTTTACCCTCTTCGTAATTCTTAAAGTAACAATGAGATTATCTATGAAAGCCGAATAGAGACCACGTTTCACTATCGTGTGGCTTCTTACTTTCTTCTTTATTTATATCTCCAAAGATAGCCAAGATGACCTGCTCTGCGTTGCCTGCATCTAGCGACTTCCCGCGACGTTCACTATTTCGTTCTTCCTCCCAGTGGGGGGCGTAGCCCAATGTGTGAGTGTAATGAACATCCTAAGGCTGATATAACGGTGATGGTGATGTAGACACCAACTTTTGAGCAGTGGTCGCCCAGTGGTACAGGAATGATACTTGCAATCGTACAACGGGTTCGATTCCCAGGATACAATGTTAAATAATTCACACTTTGTGCAATAATACATAGGTTTGCTTCTGCTCACAATCAAGATTCCAGAAGTCCTGCGTGAACATGAACCCGCCAATAGAGCGTGGTGATCATGGTATATCCCTATAGATATCTTCAGGGAGAACTATGCCTAGCAGTATGATGAAGACGAAACATCAATTTTGGTGTAAACTTAAAATCAACCGTGTTTATGATATCAATTTGCGTTCCTTTTTTAATTTATGTCTACAATCAACGTGTTATTTTATTATTCATGTACACTTGTTACTTCAGAATTTCCTAAAATCCCTAGCTAGCTGCATTTAATGTTAAGACAAAATAACGTATATTACAAATTGAGAACGTGATTGTCACACTATTATTTTCCCGTCTTCTTATACTATCTACAATTTTATATACAGTAATACCCCGCTTTACGCGACCCCGTTAGAGCGGTTTCACTATAACGCGAATTGCAAATTTCGCGCTCAAATGCCTCGAATTACGCGAAAGAGTGCGTATAAATATAATGTAGCCATCAACTTTTCTATGGTGTCTTGACCATCTGTCAAACAATTAAAAACAGTGTTGGGTGTTATGAACGTATTTTACAAGAACGTAAACAAAACGTTACCCAAAAGACAATAGATGTATTTTTCCGTAAAAAATAAGAGTATGTGTTGCATAAAGTGTTCCTAGAATTAAAGTGATTGATTAAAATGATTTGTATTTTTTTGTAATAATTTTTGACTGTGTTTAATCATAAACCTCGTTATACGCGAATTTAAGTTAACGCGATTTTTTTGGAACGTATCCCTCGCGTAAAGCGGGGTATTAGTGTACTCTGTGGAAACTTCACAATTATTTCAGCTTCACCGTTGCACAGCTACTGTGTACACATTAAAGTATTTACCGGGACATTAAAATCTCGGTGTTCCGGCGAACGGCAAAAAAGCGCACGCGGTCAACCGACCAATGATGGGAGCAAATCGAATCAAACGCCTAATTGAGCGCTAATTCGCGGTGCAACACCCGTGGGAGCAGATCGCCGCGGGCTACTAGCGTAAACTAGGGTGACAATGTTTCAAGACTTTTATTTGTCATTCCATTTTTTTGTTTTTTTTTTTTTTCTTAATTTTAATTACGAAACACTGGCCACATACATATTAAACCTTTTATGACCCATGTTTTTGAGGTTTTTAAGAGCTCTGTCTTGTGTGCAATGAGTTTTTCAGGTATTATTTCATTTTTAATTCCTTTTACGCTTCATGTGATCTGTTATTCTTCGCTAGCATATCTTCTTTCAGTATAGCAGCAGTATGTAGCCAATTTTTTTTTCATTGTTTATTCTCGCCTTATATCTACATTGATAATCTTCGATATTTCTATCTTGGTTGTAAGAATTTGCTTTGCAATACGAAAATATTTATTTTAATAGATTTCTGTGGTTTTTTTTAAACAAATACATACATATGGAAATATTATTCGTCTTAACCAGGTACTATTATGTTTTGAAAATAGAATTCGTGTATAAATTTTACCTCATTGAAGTGTGTATGGTTGTATATGTGTGTACAAAAGGGAGGGATGTGTGATTATTTATTTAATATATTTAAAGTGTGTTTAAAATATTTGGTAAGAATAATTTTTAGTATATAATTTGTGTAGGTTTCATTTAACCCTTTACCTCTCTGATAACAGGCTCTCGTCCCTACAGTGGTATATAGGATGATTGATTATAGGTTTAAAGGGTTTAAAGCGATGAATGTATAGCATATTCATCAACGAAAGAGATATAAAAAATAAGAAATTTCAATCATCCTGTATGTTATGATCACTGTGAAATAGTTAACATTAATTATTATTTATTATTGGAACAGTACAAAATTTACAAGAACAGATTAAAATAATTAATTTTAATATATAGTAACGAGTTTTGAAAATATATTTTTTTATACTATCATTACGTTATCCATGACTTTTTTTAATAATTGATTTTGATAGGTTTACCATACATTAACTGACAGCAAATTAGAAATACTCTAAACTCTTTGAAGTTTTTACAGCCATAGCCAATCAGCGTGTTAAAAAATTTTGATGGATTGGGTCTTTCGCCTGATTGTAATAATTAAAACGGTATTTATAAAAATATATACATGGGGATTTAAATAAAGGTTGTCCCGCACTTTATAGTATTTCTGGTCACCGCTGCCCAGTGGCTCCCTCTGGAGTCGCTGCCAAAACATCACCCCATGAGAAACCGCGCAACTCCACACTCGAAGATATAATCGCGGCGTTTTTGTTATTCGCTCTTTGAATTCCGAACGCCGATTGTTTTCTCTATGGCCAGTAATGTTTTTCAAAAAGTTTTATATTTTTTCTCTCAATGCATCTGAAGTGTTTCACAAGTGGCCTGGATATTGAGAACCTCTTGGTATTTAATATTAGTTCTGTAGCGCATTAATAAAAGATCGCGAGAGCGGGAAAATTTTGACTTTTACAGGTTTTTTTTTTAATTTATTTATTTCTTTGTTAGCTATGAAGTAGGTATATAACACGCGTTGAAGTCTTGAGGTGTAAAGAAATCGATTGTAATGCTATTAAATGAAATATATACTCCAACAACGTTGTATTTAAAGAATTATTATTTAACATTGGCTCTATTCAGGAATTTTAGTTTTGGTAGTATTGTAATGAAACTTGACTAAAGATCCGAAAGGTATTTGTCATTCGTTATAGTTTGACCGTGACCGCTGTTCCTTTCGTTATGAAAGCACCTATACCCAAAGCATGGTACTGCGATTCCGGTGATACTATGTATAGATTGGTAGGCTTTGATTATTGTATTTATTAAAAAAAATTGCTTAACTTTTTTTCGCGGATTCTGGAAGGCATGCTGCAGATGACGCCTAGCTTAAGACCTCTTTTAACAAAGATCCGAGGGCTCCCAAGAGACCTTCGGGTAACTTCGGCGGACGCTCGATGGATTCACTAGATTCTAGGACCCCCCCAAGGGGACCACGGCTAGGGCTGCTACTGATCTATAAAACCTTATCATCCTATTATAAAGTCACACGATAAGGTTGAACCTCGACTTGGTCAATGATCAGCTCTTACCTGGTAAACGCTCTTTAATCATTTATTTATCAATATATGTGAACTAGCATAATTATTGCCAGGACTGTGTACATAAAATGCCTAGAATATTAAAAATCTGTACTATAATTAAATAAATAAAAAACAATTCGTATTACGTAAGTTTAACTACCAAACAAAAACATTTATGATCGAAAAAAGACACGCCTTCAATAAGTTCCTGATGATAAAAAATTTCATTTCAAAAGACTTAAATCGGAAACGTGTATTCGAAGTTGAAATAAAATGACTGGGGGCGGCTTCGATTTTGACACAGAGCGACACCGCGTCTAGATAAGCGACTTTATATCTAAGGTACGTCACACACTACGGCGAAACATTAATTTAATGCTTTCGAAATTTATTAATACCGTATGTCCATGTGTAGGCATTTAAAGATTTCTTCTCTAAATGCATAGCATCAAAAGCTTTGATATTTTCTACGTTTAAAACACACAACTATTTAGGCGAATCTTCTTATATCACACTAACAACGTAACAATGTATTTATAAATCAAAATTAATAAATGTTTCTATTTTATAATATATATGCTTTTGCTATACATCCCAGCAAATTTAAAACAAATTGTCAAGAAAGTTTATGTGCCAAGGGTATATATGAATTCATAGAAGAGCATAGTTCACTTCGAAAATAACGTCATCATCACCAGGATATATCAATAGGAATTAGAATAAAGTAACCCTAATTCCATATATAATTTTATGTATTTACTATTAAAAAAATTATTTAAAAAAAAAATTATTTACCGTAGTCAGATTACACCCTTATCTTTAAAGTCCCTATTAAAACCACACGAAGTCAATCAAAAATACACTTAATTATATTTCAATCAACCTTTGAATATTTTCTTTCGTTTTAATGCTTTTATATTTCAAAAACCAAAAAATATAATTGATTACATGTTTTAACTATTAACAGGTATTACAAGCGCCTTTAAAAATTAAATAGCAATTTTACCATATTGATTTTTAGCTATTTGTATGTTAACTTTTCTTGTTTACTTTTCTTTGATTCTAAGGTGGAGACTACAAACCTGCTAACGTGGAAGATTGAGATTGGAAGGATGACCTTCAGTGGGAGTTATTGGAAAAAATTGAGAGGCCTTTGTGCAGCAGTGAAATGATGTTTTATCTATGAGGACAAAGGCCTGCTTTTACAGATATAGACATTGTAGTCACTGAGAATCCTATAACTGTCTTACGGATAATTGGAATAGGGTTTTAAGTCTTTTCTATGTTTGTATTATTCGAGAAGAATTTTCTGTTCCATCAATAACAAAACAGAACTAGTTTAACGTAATTCAAAACAGTTTAAAAGCTGTTGGTTGAGAATCTGACGGAATCATCTCAATAATTATGTTTTATTATTAATTATATTTATATGAACAGTATAAGTTGACATTTTAATATAAATTATGGTATATTTATGTATAATTGTAGTAAGTAGTAACCATTTATATATTTATATTAGGTGTTTTTTTATTTAAGTGATTATTTTCCTTCCCAATTTGATTTTATATTTCATTTTATTTTTGTCTTTTATGATATTATCTTGTTGACTGGTAGAGAGTGGCTTCAGCAATAAGTTCACCGTTATACATAAAATGTATAAAAGTTGTTAAATAAATAAATATTACAAGCTCACATAGTTCTAATTAAGATGACGAAAATATTCACATTGCATGGTCTTGTGTTTTTAATACAAGCACCTAATACGCTGAGATTGAAACCGAGCCAAAGGATTTCTTAAGACAACAAAGGACAAACGAATCCGCAGGATATTGTTAGTTTCACAAAGGAGGCGCTCTCACAAGACGCTGACAGCGCAATGGAGGAGCTGCAACGCCCGCAATGGAAGAGGGGAATGCATTATCTAATCTCTTTTGAAGTCTCCCTTGCATTTCATTTGTTTTTGTCTCGGATTTCCTTGAGACAGTGCTCAGTGCAGCGAATTCTGACAGGCAGCCATGACAGTTATTTCTTGCACTTGTCAAACGTATTCGAAATTCAAACTATATTTTTTTATTTAACATTCCTTAATATAGTTCTCTTTTCATATTATACTTTGATCAAATAGTAAGATGAATTTGTTTATTTAATGTTAATTCTCTATTTATTTATCTAAATTAATTTCATCACCTTCAAAGTAATTCCAGTTGGAATTGCTTTTTTCCGGTATAGCCTTCAAGACCTTTGCTTTTATCTCCTCAAAATGGCGTCCCCGCATAAGCCTTTTAAGTTTGCTGAATAACCAGAAACCACACAGACTTATTCTCGGTTGAAGTTGATACTGTTAGTCCGAGGGCTATTACAGCTTCATCGGAACTAATTTCACAGAACGAAAGGATCCGTGAACTTGAAAAAGTTCTTTCTGGTGGGGTATGGAGCCCTAGTAACCACACGAAGCTAAATCAGACGAATACGATGGTTGCAAATGATATGAGTAGAATTTTTGACTCCAGTAGATGAGGTGTGGGTATAACTCCACTAGCTGAACTGAGGAAATAAATATAGTCGCGGAATGCTGGTAGATGTGGATAGCGCAGATCCCATCTTTGAGGGAGGCCTATTCTTCGCAGAAGGATTTATTGTTTCCCAGAGAATTCGAACAAGAAAGAAACACTAGAAAAAGGTACCTACACTCATTTCACATTAAATAAGAATTTTATTATTCGGCCAAAGAGAATACAGGCATCATCAAATTGTAGCAGTCAAAAATCTGCATTAAAATAATATTTCACGTGAACGCAAAATATCGTTTAAAAGACAAAACGCCAAAAGGCCGCCCAGCTCGCACAACGTAAGATTATATTTTTAAACCAAACCTTTTGTACACCAGTGCATTTCAAATTTGAACTCTAAAATGAAAGCAATAAGAAAAATCAAAAGTTTACTTAATATGGTGACTCTGACAATGATCCTTTCAGCGACCGGATGCAAGTCCTTTTGACAAATGGCCAGCCACGATTTGTCTCGCGGAGGGCGGCATCGCCATAGATTAAATACAGTGAATTTTCTTTTTAATCTGTAATTAAATTTTCATTGTACATTTTATATCTACATAACCATTTGGAAATTTATCTGGAACCCTCCAATATCATCACCGTCGTCTTTTTATTCACTTAACATCCACAACACAACCTAAAATACAACCTAAAACCTGTTGAAAGCGTCTTGTAAGAAAAGTTAATAATAATTGCGTATTTTATAATTACAATTCTACATTATTATGAGTTATTTAATATTCGTAAGAAAATATTATGAATTGATACAGCATACAAAAATACATACAAACCTAAATTTTCACCCCTCTACTATCAACCCTTATCCTTACATTTGTTAATTAAAAACTTTAATTTTTTTTGCAAAACAACGTTTGCGGGATCAGCTAGTAATTTTATATAATTGTCAAAAGTAATTAATGGTGATAAAATAAATAATCTAATATATACTATTACACATGTATAGTCTATGGTAAGCCCCGCCGGCGATGGTCACAAAAGGATGTTATGATATTACGTCATTTTTCCCGCTCACAATAGCGAACGGGCTCCGCTGCCATTTCCTTTGCCCAATGCCCACCGATGGGACATAATGCGTTAACACCGTGCCTCTGTAATGGACGTCGGCTTTTTCATTTGTAGCTTTTCCTGCTCTACGAATGGGGTGAAAGATATTCGTTGCGTTAAAATTTGTATTTGAAAGGCCGACGAAAAAGAATTGACTGCGAATTGAAAGTTGTATAGAGAGGTGTTTCATTTTTCTTTTAAATACTTACGAAATTGAAAATCAACTAAATATTTATACGAAATTCAAAATGGCCTAATTTTATCTATAAAATACGAAGTGCAATTAACACATCTACGAAATTAAAAATGCAACAAATATATCTACGAATCTCAAAATGCACTTAATGTATATCTAATATATAAAATTCTCGTGTCACGGTGTTCGAACTTGAACTCCTCCTAAACGGCTTGACCGATTTTTTCCAAATTTTATAGGCGTATTCAGTAAATCTGAGAATCGGCTACTATCTATTTTTCATACCCCTAAGTGATAAGGGTGGTCCACCCCTAAATTATTTTTTTTATTTTTAGACAATTTTTTTGGTTTTTATTTTGTTATGATACGGCATACAAAAATATATACAACCTTAAATTTTCACCCCTTTACGATCAACCCTTATTTTTTTTTGTTAATTAAAACCCTATTTTTTTTTGCAAAACAACGTTTGCGGAAACAGCTAGTTATCCATAAAAAATTGTAACAATAGGTGTCAATAAAAAAAAATGTGTAGTAATGCAAAGTTTTTCCTGAAACACTTAAATAACGTGAGTATAAATCATGTATGCAATAAAAGGTATTTATTTCCCATTGTAACGGTTACCCGTATGTTGCAAGTGAAACCTGTCAGGTACGCATTACATCACAGGGTTAGTTTCACACACATAATACATTTCTTGTGCCCATAGTACGCAAAGGGAACTCATTTGTACGAAGTTGTAACAAGCAAGGCTAACAGGGTCGACTTCAATAGAAAAGGAGAAGGTATGTATGCCAATACTTAGTCTGGCCATAAATACTGTTACTATTCAAAAAAAGAAAATATTACGTTTGAATTTGGAATCTGTCATTTTTATATGATTGCTTTATGTGTTTTCTTATTTTCGCGCCATTATATTGTTAAATATTTTGTTATATTAAAATGGAGTGGGGTGATAAAGAGAACCGAATCGCTGTGATTGCCTTACATAAAGTAGGTATGGAGAAAAGTGCAATTTTTAAAACCCTCCACCCGCTTGGTATTAGTCAAATGTTTGTTTACCGGGCTATTGATAGGTACAATGATACCTCCTCTGTTTGTGACAGAAAAAGATCTGGCCGTCCACGTACCGTTCGTGTGAAAAAGGTGATTAAAGCAGTTAGGGAAAGAATTCGAAGAAATCCTGTCCGTAAGCAAAAGATTTTATCTCGGGAGATGAAGATAGCTCCTAGAACCATGTCGCGTATATTAAAAGATGACTTAGGACTTGCAGCCTATAAGAGACGTACTGGTCACTTCTTAACTGATAATTTAAAGAAGAATAGGGTGGTAAAATCCAAACAACTACTTAAGCGGTACGCAAAGGGAGGTCACAAAAAAATTTTGTTTACGGATGAGAAAATTTTTACAATTGAGCAGTATTTTAATAAGCAAAATGACCGTATTTATGCTGGAAGCTCTAAAGAAGCTTCGCAATTAGTAAACAGAGTACAACGTGGGCATTATCCCACTTCAGTGATGGTTTGGTGGGGTGTTAGCTATGAAGGGGTGACTGAGCCATATTTTTGTGAAAAAGGTATTAAAACGTCGGCACAAGTTTATCAAAATACCATTCTTGAGACGGTAGTTAAGCCTTTAACTAACACCATGTTCAATAACAAAGAATGGTGCTTTCAACAAGACTCGGCACCGGGTCATAGAGCTCGATCCACCCAATCTTGGTTGAAAACTAACGTTCCGGACTTTATCAGCACTGAAAACTGGCCGTCGTCAAGTCCTGACCTAAATCCATTGGATTATGATTTATGGTCAGTTTTAGAGAGTAAGACTTGCTCTAAACGCCATGATAATTTGGAGTCCCTAAAACGATCCATTCGGTTGGCAGTGAAGAATTTTCCTCTAGAAAGAGTTCGTGCCGCTATTGATAACTGGCCTCAACGTTTAAAAGACTGTATTGCAGCCAATGGAGACCACTTCGAATAAACATTGTATATTTTTAATAGTTATATATTGATGTATTAAACTAACTCACTATGAAAGGAATAAATGTTACGTATAAAAAAAAATCGTGCTTTTCTTTATAACAATATTTATGGCAAGACTAAGTATTTCACATCAGATTCGTCGTAGACGCACACTGCTAAGCTACATATATACATATATATATATATATATATATATATATATATATATGTATGTATATATATATATATATAATCAGACATAGCCTATAAGAAATCAAAATAATCAGGCAACATCACTGCCAAGGATTCTTATCATTTAAATATTCGCTTATTGAATAATAAGCCTGTTCCGTCAATTTACTTTTACTATGCCTTTTGGATTTTATTAATGGTAGTCCAAATATGATTTACGTAATTGTTTAATAAATCTAATTTCGTTTATTAGAAATGAATGAGGCTTTTTGCAGTCGAAAATTTGATACGGCTAATTATTCAAGGTGCCTTACGAATACACTATGGACGGCCCCTATTTTTTGGAATTTATTATGATCATTGTAAATGTATAATATATTATAAATATACTAGCTGATCCCGCAAACGTTGTTTTGCAAAAAAAATATTTTTAATTTTCAATTTAAAAATAGGGGTTGATCATAGAAGAGTGAAAATTTAGGATTGTATGTATTTTTGTATGTTGTATCATAAAAAATAAAAACAAAAAATTTCGTCAAAAAAATAAAAATAAAATTTTAAGGGTGAACAATCCCTATCACTTAGGGGTATGAAAAATAGATAGTAGCCGATTCTCAGACCTACTAAATACGCATATAAAATTTGGTAAAAATCGGTCATGCCGTTTCAGAGGAGTTCAAGTTCGAACACCGTGACACGAGAATTTTATATATTAGATTGTGAGATCACTGCAAGAATGTTGACCTTTTTAAACTGATTTCTTAAACAGATACGCGGCCCTAAGCCGTAAATAGCTCAGATGTCTCTCTTACAGACTCATCACGATATATCTGAAACGTTATATATATATGAAAGGATCGTAGTATGTTATAATATAGTATGTAGAAGACGCTACTGCCCATTCTATGAAAACTTTTTTGTTAGCAGTGACAATCCTATATAATTTATACACAAAGTGTGAGTTATATAAAATTGTAACCAAGGTGATGACATACGGATCCGACATGTGACCTTACGAGATGTATCATAAGAAGGAATACTCAGAAAGCAATGGAGATGGCTATGTCTGGAGGTTCACTGCAAGATCGACATCCGGAGAAGAACAAAATTCACCGACGTAGCTTGAAGAATTGTTCTTCTGAAGTTTCAGTAGGTGGGGCAAATCGATCGTGCATCCAATGACCATTGGAGTCGACAGCAATGTTTTAAAAAAAATAATCATAATTATTACTTAGTTGGAAATAGTTTACGACTTAAGTTATAATAGCAAATAGTTTAAGAGACTTAGTATACACTGTGACATACTAAAATAGTAGAAAAAAAATGCTCCATATTACTGGCAACTACAACCACAATACTTCTACTTATGTAACATTTTTAAAATTCGAACGCTCAAGAATTATTACATACGAGTATACATCGGTGATGTGGTCGCTGCCGTTACGTTAGGGACGTATAAATTATAAATACTTTTTATACATATGTAAATACACCTTCTTCGATCACTCTTGATTATCATCTTCCTCGTCAACGTGCGCGGGGGGTAACACACCTCCGCCGTGACCCTGAGGTGGTGAAGACCATAGCATATCTGATCACCGCCTGTCCCGCATTTGGCGCGTCACAGGTTAAATGCCAGTTTCGATTGCAGAAAAAAATAGAAGGGAACATCACCTCATTGATAAGTAAAGAGAAAAAACAGACGAACCTTCTTGGATCACTACCAGAAGGTAATAAATAAAGTAGTAATTAAAAAAGGTAACAAAATGAAATACTATAATATATATAATAGATAAAACAAAAAATACAACAAAATGTGAAATAAAGTTCAAGAAGAACGGTGAAGGATAAGAGGCAAAATATAAAAGGAAAAGAAATATATACGAATGAAAGATGAGACCGATAAAAAAAGAACAGGTGAGAGATGTTAAGAAGGACGTAAGAAGTATGAGAAAATAGAAGAATGTGAATAAATGATTGAGCAAATCAAGACAGGGTTTGTACAAGAGGTCTCCAATATAAAATAAAAAAAAACTTACCTCCGTATCTTATAACGATAGTGTTAATTAATTCAATATATTTTAGATCTATACATATGACAGATATGTACGTAGTGTATCTATATATAGTCGTTTATGTTAGTCGTTTGCATTTTACAATCGCCGTTAAAACTATCGTCTAAACATACAATCAGTTTAAAAGCCAGTGTCATTCACTCAGCCGAATACATTGAATGAATGAACAGAAACTATACATCCTCTATCTCTTTTATTCTTTTTATCAAGAGCCACTAGCTCCGAGTATTCGTTTTATTGATGTAATTCCCAATTTTTTATAGAATAGTTAACACGTATTTATTTATTGAAGTCAGACCACCAGTATAACAAACATTAACATACACTAACAATTATGGTTGTAATATTCTTGTAGCAAGAAATTGTATACATCATAACATCTCCAAATCTCAAAGATCGCCACAATAATATATACTTTACCGATGACATTCATCTATTTTTAATGAAACATTAATAAAACGATTTAAGAATTTGAAACATCGCACGTTCGATAGTTTGCTATGAATTTTGCTCATTAGACAGTTCGCTATGAACTTCGCACGTTTGACAGTACGCTATGAACTTCGCTCGTTTGACAGTTCGCTATGAACTTCGCACGTTTCACAGTACGCTATGAACTTCGCTCGTTTGACAGTTCGCTATGAACTTCGCACGTTTGACAGTACGCTATGAACTTCGCTCGTTTGACAGTTTGCTATGAACTTCGCACGTTTGACAGTTTGCTATGAACTTCGCACGTTTGACAGTACGCTATGAACTTCGCTCGTTTGACAGTTCGCTATGAACTTCGCACGTTTCACAGTACGCTATGAACTTCGCTCGTTTGACAGTTCGCTATGAACTTCGCACGTTTGACAGTACGCTATGAACTTCGCTCGTTTGACAGTTTGCTATGAACTTCGCACGTTTGACAGTTTGCTATGAACTTCGCACGTTTGACAGTACGCTATGAACTTCGAACGTTTGATAGTACGCTATGAACTTCGCTCTTTTGACAGTTCGCCATGAACTTCGCAGGTTTGACATTTTGCTATGAACTTCGCGCAATTGACAGAACTTTATGAACATATTTACGTTGTCGTCGCGTTTTTCATTTTATACGCTCCATATTTATATTGCCTTGTGACCGCTGCATCGGTCTGTATTTATCAACCACAGCATTTATTTATTTATTGCACAATCAATAAATAAAATCACTTTGAAATATATCTCTACGAGCTATGAAGAAGGCCATGCTTGGGATACCTCTAGACGAGTGAAAGTCACCGACATAACCCTTGGGATCTGCAAGTTTAAGTGAAAGTGAGAAGGATACAATGCGTAGAACTCACGGCTGCTTGGACCTTATAGTTCTGGAGTTGAGACCAAAGAGAGGCAGTTGCAGTATGGGGCGTCTGACCAGCACACACTGGACGCATGCCGCTTCCATCAGGTTCTTTTATAAATATAAAATCTTACGTATTTTAAAAGTAATATAAAAAACTAAGCATACATCATTTATATATAAAAGTAGTTAATTATTTTTAACTGAGTTAAATAAATATTAAATGAATTCTATCAACACTGCAAACTGCGTTTCATAAACCATTTAATCGTCCAAGATTTGCATTTAACTGTCGCAGAATTAACATTGTTTCTCTTGTGTTACTTTGTATAACATCTTAAGGTAGTGCAATTTAATTATAATAGAAGAAATTAAAATAATCATTTGTTACATATACAGGATGAAGAAATGTAGTCATAAAAGCTTTAGATCGGTAAATATACAATTAGTTCGTTTGTCTGTAAAATCATTATAGTTTACACCTATTTAAAATCAAACACAATTCCGTATCCCTGTTACAGGGTTAGGTTACATATTTTTTTTAATGAAATGTGACAGACAAATACTTCTAGCAGTACACAATCTGCAGGTATAGATAATAAATAATTAATTTTATTTAATATTATCATTACGCTATTTATTATTTTTATAATTATTTATTTTTAATAGTACACCAATACCTCACTTTGCGTCATGGTTACGTTCCAAAAAAAACACGACGAAAATTGAAACGCCGCAAAGTGAATTAAGATTTTCTATAGCAAACCATGTAAAGATCGAAGATTGGTTCCAGGGTCACGAAAATACTACTTTTTAAAAAGAAAATTGAACAAAGTAAACATTTAAAAAACAAAAATAATATAACTCTGCCTATAAATAAATTGGAATAATATTTACCTTTTTTTGTAACCAGAAATAATACGTAAAAATTTATATAATTTTATTATTCTCTTTTTTAAAAAAAGCACAACACAATAAGTAATTGAAACTGAACTCTAAAATTAGCAAAACAAAGTGAAAATAAAACTGTATTTAAATTCCGTTGATGTTTAGTTAGAAAGGAAATCCACAATTTTTGATGACATAGCGCAATTAGAAACAAATTGTTGCCATCTTTTAGAAAAAAAAGAAAATTAAAAAAAAATAACGACTCGATCCCAAAACAACGCAACCTCGAAAATCTAACGACACACAGTGAAAATTAGTACTAATTAAACAGCGACGCAACTTCGAAAAAAAACGCATGACGCAACGACGCAAAGCGAGGTATTGGTGTATATGCATTAATTGACAACAATAAAGCTAAATATTCACACTTTTAAAGCCTTAATTGCTATAAACAATCACTCTATAAACGTACGAAAAAAGTTAGAATTTATATAGGTATAAAAATAGATGTCACAAATTTTAAAATAAAAAAATGTCACGTTTAGTGACACGTACAAATTGATGACTTGATTAATATTGTAGGGGCAACATTAATTGGAACACAAAAATGAAATTGTTCATTTACGTCGATATAATTATACTTACATACTTCACATTTCGTGTCGTTACTACCTCCTCGAATACCGGCCCTAGGAAGAATCCCCTAATATAAACAAAATAATAAAATACATTTTCGGTAATACTTTTATAAACTCATAAACTTTCATACAAAAAAAGTAACCTTTTTGGTTATATCTTATTATATATATACCTTGCGTGCGTTGCTACGCCAACATTACACAATTATTCAATTTATTTCAAATCATTTTATTGATTGAAATCATCATCATATTTATATATATATATATAAATATAAATATATATATATATATATATATATATATAAAAATTTATATATATATATATATATTTATAAACATATATAGACATATATATGTATATATATATATATAAGTTAAGATTATTTGTCTGATTATTCTATTCTGTAATGTTTAGGTATCAATTTTAAATTATTAAAAATAGCTGTAGTGATTAGACCTATAAATAATGTGGCCAGGTATCAAATAAGTTACATATTTTATGAGAAAATTCTTTTCATTCTTCCCAACACTAAGAATACTTTCGCATAGTCCAATATTCGCTTTCAAATCGCTGTCCCAATAACTTACAAAATAGTCACTTTGTATCACTGATCGTAGATCTTAATCTTATAACTCAAAACACAACACTGGACTGTAGATATGGGGAGTACACTTATTTATACTACGGTGAAGGTTCTAGTAAGTCCGAGATAGTACTCGGTAAGAATTTCCGAGAACCGTACACATAAATCTATAAATATCTTTAAAGTCACGCGTGTTTACGGCACTTCTTGATCCTAGGGTTTTTTCTTTATTGATTATAGGTTTCTATAACTCGTGCTTTGTAACAATAATAAGCATATATGAATATCTAGTTCTCACAATCAGAAGTATTAAGTAATAAATGTTATATATATTAATGATTCTATCAATATATAAAGATATCGGAAATCTATTATTATTCTTAAGTTAATATAATTTCTTCTGAACTTTATCCCTAACACGAGATTTATATATTATACCACTTAACATCCCCTCAAGCGACAATAGACAAACAAAAACCAAAATGGCGTCTATTAGCATAAAACGATCATAAAAGACAATTTGTCTCCGCCGCCCGCCAAAATAAACTTGACGTAAACATCGCCGAAATAAATATATCGTGAACATAATAGCCACCCTAAATGCACTGTGACGCGAACAAGATAACTGTGTACGGAAATATATTAAGTAGGTGAAATGATACGGAACATATGACCGCGGCGAGCCCCACTGTGCGAAGCGCTTAACTCTCCTGGGGTGCACGAGATCGGTGTTGCCAGCCCGGCATCCGGACCTCATTATGTCGTTTTCAGATAGTTAATGCGCGTAATAAAATTGTACTTCCCCTTTCAAAGATTTATTATAAATATCATATATTGTTTGCGAATGGTTTATTTGGTGTAGCAATATTTTCTTTTTTTAAAAATTTAATCATGATAACCGTCCGGTCCGAAGAAGTCTCAATGTCACCAAGAGAGCATTGGAGAGAGCTATGCTCGAAGTTTCGCTCCGAGACCGAGAGAGAGAATTAGAAATAAAGAGATCCGCAGAAGAACCAATATCGTCGACATAGCTTAGAATTTGCTCGTGAGAACCGCTAGCCGTTGGGACCGAAAGGTTTTCAAGTATCGAGTGAGTCGAAAGGTTCGGTCGCGTTGTAGTTTCGAGTGCATCTACAACGCGACCGGAAGACGAGGCGTGGATAGGCCCCCTTTTAGGTAGCAACGGAGAACCGGTCATCTTGGCCATCTTTGCAAGAGGCCTATGCTTGCACTGGGCGTCCATCGGCTGAAAAGAAGAAAAAAAAGAATCGGCGACATAGTCAAGATTATAATCCAATAAGACAAAATGAAAGCCACTGGTGGAAGGCAATATTCCTTGTAGTGGATGTCCACCGGCTGACTGATGATGGTGAAAGACATCCGCTGCTGCGCTTGACAGACTTTCCTAAAGATCGTCAGAAGACGCTGGATGCAGGGGTGATTCATGCCCAGCAGTGGACGTCTTACATCTAAAATGATAATGATTTCAGCCGAATAGTCATTCTCATTCTGACTCTCATTGGTAAGTTTATGTTATCTCTACTAGATTGATACAGAAATGAGGAGATCCGTAGACAAATGGAAATAGCTCAGCGCATTAACAAATAAATGTGACAGTGAGCTACATAGCATGCAGAACAGGAGGTCATAGAGGCATTTTGGTTCTAGATCAGAGATCACAGACGGGCAGGGTCAAGAAACTCCAGATAAAGGTCTTCGCAAGAAAGTGTATACTGGCCGCTTTCATTATGTAATAGGAACTGACCTGAGGGAAATCACGGCTGAAATAATGAAGATAATAGGTGGTCGTAGCGGCCAGTGTATATATCGAGCGTTCTAAATTTAAATCGTTTCAACAAAGTATGGTACAAAACAACTACGGAAATAAACTTGAGAATTCAAATTCGGAACGCGTGCTTAACGATTAAACTGGCGACTCATAATAAAAAGGAATAAACACGGAAGCGGAGTATAGCTTTGTGTCCACCCCCAAACAAACAAGCTGCCGCGATTAAATCAAACGCGACGCCCAAAGCGGCAGATGTTCAAACATTCAGAGTCAACACTAATTCTATCAATCAGGAATCCATTAACGAATGTTTTTCAATTAGCCGTACATTATTTATTTCACGCCCGCTTCATTCGTTCTTATGCATCGTCCATTAATCGCTGGACGTTATTCCAGATCATTGCATACTTGTCATTATGTTTGAATTTATGACGTTTAGGTTTTTTTTTAATTGTACTTTTTTATTCGGTACTCTAATTTATTTTCGGCCAGTATTATATACTTTTTATACTAAATATTTGTAATTTTTTTTTATCGTTTCTTTTCCCAGCCCTTTTAGATAATAACAAATGCACTCTGTTAGCCCGGGTTCAATGGAATACTGCTAAGATGTCCCTTGTCTGTCGAAATAAGTGACTGAAAGGACATGAGATTGGTGAAGGCTTTCATCGTCCACTCAAGAAGAGCAGCAACGAGATGTGGTCTAGTGTTGCAGCGGTACACCGAGATTGCTGAGTAAGGCACAGCTTTCTTAGGGATGTGTCTTGGTACTGAGCGACACCTGCGAATTCCAAAGGAGATCCCCTCCGGAGTCGTGCAATAAAGTGCACCGCCCGCCAGCCCGCTGATAAATGCGTATGCGGCAAACAATGCGAATCACACAACCGCCACTGCCAAATTACTCAACACGCGTTTCACCCCTCCACGGGGCATCTTCAGGAGTTATGTTACACCGATTAGTGCCAAACACAGACTACCGCTGCATGTGCGGAAGTGGCTAAATATTGGTCCTTTTTTTACTAAGGATGGACTTCCGCGAGGTAACGCCTGATTCCATTAAATAAATTTTTATTCCTTCTTCTAGTAACTGAAAATTTAGTTGAATGAGAGAATGTATGATACGGTATGTGCTAAAAAAATGTGTGAATATGACGTTTAAGTGTACATTTGATTTCAAAGAGACTGCGTTTTAAAGCTCAGTGCGCAAAAGTTTGAATTACTGACACTTAGTCTTACGCGAGAGGAAATGAAAAAAAATGGCGCATTCGGTTCACACATCGGGGCATTGTGATAGTTGAAGGCTTTAGAAATGGATCCGAGTGCGTTTCAGCCCTTTCAGGTCGCGGAAGGCGCGGAGGGAAGTTGTTAGGAGCTCGACAAACGAGAACAGCCCTGTAACGGGCAAAGTTGAATTTACTTGTATGTCCAAATGTCACAGTGACGTAACGATGGTCCCGGAACTAGAGACACTAGAAACGGCAAACAAAAATAAATCTCGTTATGATGTTTTCAATACATTTGTTTATCACTTCGCATGTGTTTCGTATGTCGGCGTTATGTTTAGCGTTTCGCATATGTTTCGTAAATGGGCATTAAAACAGAAATAATTATGGGCACATTCATATTCAATATTGTCCCATAAATCAACGTCAAGGCAAAATCGTATGATATCAAATATGTAGTGGCCAGTCCCAAAATTAATTTAAAAATCATAAACAATATTGTATATTGGAGTAGACAGCTATAAACAAATAAAGCAAAAGCTAATTAAAAAATTAATTTCAGTTTTTAAATTTGATTATTGTTGAACGGTATTTCAAAATTAATTGAAAATATCTATTTTTACACTTTGTTAAAAGATGTATTCATATTCAAAACCAGTCTATTAGAGTACGATTTTTTTTCTATCGTTTACAAAAGATTCACGATAAACACACAAGTAAAAAAATAGAAAAGTCTAGATTTGTTATCATAGAAATAGAAAGTAACAAGTAATTCTACGTGACATTACAAGTTAATGTATTTATTTTTAATTATTACTCTTTATTGCACACGCTAGAAAATACATACATAGTTACAAAATATTAATGAAAAAAGTGCAATTGGCGGTCTTATCACACGAGACAATTTCTTCTATACAACCACAATATGGAAACAGTTGAAGTATAAATAATTCTTAGTTAACGTGTACATAAAGACAAAATATACATATATATATATATATATATATATATATATATATATATATATATATATATATATATAGCATATATTTATTTATTTATACTAACACTGCATAAATTAATAAATAAAAACATTAAACTAGCTTAGAATAGTTATATTTAAAAAAAAAAGATATGTGTTTGTTTTCTTATTTTTTTCTGAGGTAAGCCCCTGCATAATGTTGCATGTTGTCGGATTTGAGGGTTCATGCCTAGTGGCAAAACAACGGAACGTTGAAGCTGTTGAAGATAGAAAGTGGCATGAGCTACAAGGTTGACAGCCATCCTTGGAGAGAAGTCATCAGAAAACACTAGATGCAACTGTTTCCTCCTGGTGCTGTAAATCTATGAGCAGTTCTACATTCAACAATGGATAACACCACACAGTTTTTCTAGAGGAATCCAATGCATGCTTGGGTATACAGTCAGATACTTTACATGTGGCCAAAACAATTCCACAGCTGAAATAGAGCCAGTTGGAAACTGTTTCGAGCGCCTACCAAGGAATATAACAAGGATAGATCGACCTTGTGAGAGGATCTTCAACGTTGTCCTTGCCAGTCCGTTCTGTATATGTTTCGAATACACATATCAGGTAGAAATATACAAGGAAATAGCCCAACAGAATATAATTTTAAACTCTTCATACGATTTAAACGATGTTTATACATGTATATATGCATATATATATATATATATAAAATTCATATATATATATATATATATATATCGGTTTTCCAACCTCTTCCATCACTTACTGATCGCTCACTCCATCTTGGTAAACATGCTACATTTAAGAAAGAAGCTTTGGATAGAAAAAGAAGAATAAAGGAAGTAAGAATAGTGAAAGCAAAGTGTAGTAATAGAAAATCTAACGAGGAAGTTCAAATCAAAACGGGTATCTTTTGTGTGACTGCACTGGACTAGTTCTAGAAGATTAAAATATTCATGATCCTAGCATGGGCAAGTTATGACGTCACTTCAGAGAATAAAATAAATATGAGTATTACCAGTACATATCGCTTTACATCATCGACCGTCCCATTTTCCGCATACAACTTTTGGCCCATTTGCGATTCGTTTGAATACACAATGATATAGACATAACAAATATATCCGCGCTGACGTTTCATTCGCGCTACGACTGTTTCCCCATTGACATAAGGTATAATTTTCAACGAATTTCATTTCACCAGGTGTTGGTTCTTTAGTACTAGAATACGGAAAAAGCTGGATACTCGTCGAGATTCATCCATCATTCTCCGCTCGGTGTGAAAGACGGCTTGACGATTATGACGTTCGCTGCCGTGTGAGAACGGCTTCGTTCACCAATGGCTGGTCTTTATTGCATTGTGTTAGAGGCTTTTTTCCTTTGTGCATACTCGTTGCTTGCTTTGCAGGACTTTAGACACTTTTATATCATGTACCCGATTATGAAACGTCGCATGAGTTAAATGTTTCGTAGAATATTCTCCTTTATTTCAACAGGCATAGATTTTAAAATTCAATATACGTGTTGATCTGAAATCACTATTCGATATCGTAAAGAATTTGTTGCTAAACGTTAATAGTACTCGCTGGTTATTTGACAGAATTGCATCTGTGAATTTCTGGTATTAGAATTTCAACTCTATTGCATGTGTATAAAGTTTAATTTTATTCAAACCTAAGCCTTCGATGATTGGAGCGTGTTAGACAGTTTTCTGTTACATTGTTCAAAGCTCTTGCAGCAAGTTTTCATTGAATGCATCGACTAAAATACATTTAGAAGTGTAAAGAAGATGGCGCTCCATGTTTGGTATATATGTCATCTAATATGACACATGTATTTAAGTGAGTACAATTAATCTTATATTACTTAAAGACACATAGTCTTTAAAACTGGCCAGTGTTATTTTTTTATAATACATAAATAGAACATCTCTGCCCTATGGAAGTGAAACATTGGCTATGACACAAAGCCATATCCGTTCAGTCCGAGTCGCCGAAAGGAGGCATCGCCAAAAAGCTACAAGAGAGTCGGCTTAGATGGTACGGACACGTAAAGAGGAGATCTCATGAATACATCGGGAATGTCGCTATGGATCTAAACATTTCTGGGTGCAAAAGAAGAGGAAGACCAAAAACAAGATGGGCAGATACCATAGCGAAGGACATGTCTGCCTGCAAAGTTTCCGTGAACGTCGTGTCCAATCGCGCGAGGTGGAGAAGATAAGGAAAGCAAGCCCTATGACCAGATGGGATTAATAATGCTCAGGAGAGAGAGAAAACATCCCTGCCCTACACAAGAGATGGAGAATGAGGCCACCGAAAACAGGGATCACAAAAAAAATTGCAATGAAAATATAATTACATTACTAGTAATTTCAACTCATAGATGCCTTCTACAAGGCAAATGTCTCCCGCATAGATATCTATTTATCTATTTTTATTTATTAACCTTTAACTTGGCAGATTTTTTTAAATTGAAACTTGACTTTTAAGACCCAAGGATGCCAACAGAAAAAACTGAACAAGCTTCAAAAATTGAGAAATTACCTAAACATTCACATACAAATGATTACTTTGCGTTCAAAATTGATGCCACTATTTTTTTTTAATTCTGATGTATCTCTACAGATACATTATCAAGAAAAGGGTTAACACTTTTTTATACTATAGACAACAAATAGAGGTAAAAAAAAGAAACAATTCATATGGTACAAGAGGCGGTCTTATCGCTTGAGATGATCTCTACCAGACAACCTTTATCTATGGCGTGATATACCATAATCACCACGCTTGGAAAGTCGGCAATCGAAGTATGGTATTATGGCACACACAGAACACTGCTGCTCATCCTCTGGAAGCTTACTTATGAGCAGTGACAATCCTATATAATTAATACACAAAGGAATCGAACCTCCGATCTTCAACCACAGGTCTCAATCCTCTACCGCTAAGCTACCGCTTCTCAATTACATTTTTACTTGTCTTTTATTGTAAGAAATGTAAAATTTATTTTAAAAAATTATCGTTGTTCTTTGTTAGACAATGAAATCAATAAATGAAGCGTTCACTTGTATTTATTTATACATTTTTAATAAGAGTTTGACAGTTTCATGACTTTTGATAGTTTAAAATCTCTTTATGAAATTGTTTATGCTCCTTATCGAGTAGAAACCACAGAATAAATATACAACTGACACATATTTGACGTCTAATGAAAGCAAAGCAATGAATGTTAGGATGTAAGCAAACCAATACGTCATGGCTAGTAGTGTATGAAATAGAAAATTATTTTTTTTAAGCAATTATTGCCTTTATATTGAATTTCGCCTTAAAATTATACTAAACAAACTCCGTAAAAGCAATTAGTCTATGAATAATAAATTTGGGTTGTATATTAGCAATCTAATCGAACAGAAATCATTTTAAGTGAAGATTAGAAGGTTTGAACTGAAATGAACATAAATCGAATGGAATTTTCCACGACATAAGCCGGCTGTATTTCGAGTTATTGATCTCGGGAGCACTAAAGGGTTGTACTGTTACCTCCGTGCCGTGTTATGGTTTCTTTAATTAATAGTTACCGAAGCTCACGATGTATATACTTAAGAGCTGATAAATCCCCCCAGTTACAAAAAAGAAAACGTTAAATTATTTTCTTTAAAATTTATTCCGTTGCGAATTTAATTGTGATTATTTGTTTTTTTTTTAAATGCTTTGCAGTACACATGATCCTGTATAAGACAGATATTGAATGTTTGATTATTTCGAAGTACCTTCAGACTTGAATATATGATCTTGGATTTTACGAATTTCCACCAGAAAGGAAAGTCGCTTGATGTGGGCGGCGCAGGATCGGTCATCTTGGCGATCTTAGCGAAGGCCTATGCCTTGTAGCAGGCTTCCATCAGCTGAAAAAGAAGAAGAAGAATGTAGGTGTTGTAAGGGCGTTTTTAAACTTGAACATATTTTTATTTGGTATTTTAAAAATTACCAAAAATGAATTTTATGAAATGAACCATAAGAGGCAACGCGGACCAGGCGAATTGATTGAAAATGGCATATTCAATACATTCTCTAGTGAATTCCACGACTCAACAACCGTTTCGTTGTAAAGTGAAAGCCTATAAGAAAAATTGTTGAAAGTTCAAACGCAATGCTACCAAAGGGCTGAGGAGACAATGGTATACTAATTGAGTCCGTTTCACTTTCCCTCTGATCTTTCCCGACTATTTTGTTCCGGATACGACAACCTTCGTCTACCACCGAAGGCTTAAGTAGCTATTAAGCCTCACCGGTAACCAGATTATTACCCGTTTTTATTTTTACTTCAAATAACATGCTTGGTGCTTCTATCGACTTTGTAACTCTTTTCCTTCACTCCATAACATTATTAACTTATAGCTAGCATAGGCTTTTAAAATAATCTTCCTTGAGATATTTATGATGTAAAATTAATTAAAATTAAGAAAAGAACCAATATTTAGCCACTTCCGCACATGTAGTCGTAGACGTGCAACAAAGTGTACTGCCCGCCAGCCCGCTGATAAATGCGCATGCGGCAAACAATGCGAATTACACAACTACCACCGTTAAATCACTCAACACGTTCACCCCTCCACGGGGCATCTTCAGGAGTTATGTTACACCGATTAGTGCCAAACACAGAGTTTAAAATTAATTAAAACTCCGTCAAAACATATATAAACTATATATAAGCTATAAACAGTTGGGATCGAAAGATTCTGGAGTGATGACGTCGAGTCCCTAGACGTGACGTAGCTATTCCCCGACTATATGGACTGACGATGTAATCAAGGTCACAGAAAGTCGTTGGATCCTAGACCTTCGAGGAAGATATATGCCTTGCATGGGCGTCCATCGGCTAAAAAGAAGAGAAAGACAAAAGGTCAACCAGAGAGTAAGGAAATTAACAGAACTCTTATTGATCGTCAACTAATTATCTATTTATTTCTTTATCAATTTTATTTTTGACTCTACTCTGCTTCGCAAGGTATCATAGTTGTGGAAAATAAACAGGAAGAAACTTCGCAACAATACGTCTTTTTATAGTCTAACACAGCCGTAATGAAATCAAAATAATCAGGCGACAAATTATAAGAATCCTTGACAGCGGTCAAGGATTCTTATAATTTAAATATTCGTTTGTTGATAATTTCATTCGGTCGATTCATTTATAATGTTTTTTTGCAGTCGAAACTTTGGTACAGTTTGTTTTTCACGGTGCCTTTTAAATACACTATGAACGTTGCCTATTTTTTTTTTATTTTATAATAATAATTATTATAACTAAAGGTAAACATCAATTCATTGTAGGGAAGCCTCCGTGTCCAAACAGCTCTAATCATGCCAAAAGGGACACCTGTCACTTGTGATATTTAAAAATAGAATTAAAAGAACGCATTGGACGTTTCAAACGTGATTCATCTCAATTCTACCCCACGTTTGGAAAGTGATGACGTATTGTTGACGAGAATCTCAGCGGTAGATACTGCAGACAATCAATTAGGGGCTCCATCAATCTGGCGGCGACGAGAGTGTCGCGTCACCGCCTATCACTCCTGTGCTGACGCCCTCCCCCCCCCCCACGAGGCATGAGCTGAAAAATATTCAGTTGCTCGTTTTATATCATCAGACTATTGTTTATTAGTCTTACGTAACAAAGAATACGAAAATATTTCATTTAATAAAATTACCACACATTACTAATAGTATTGTTAACCCTTAATAGCCTAGAGTTTCAATTTTCATACCAATCTTTTAAACCGAATGTTCACATTACTATTAGTGTTTTTTATAGGTTGGCTGTACGAATTTTACTGTTGTATAATACTCTTTCCAACGAAATTAAAAAAAAATCTATTTTTCCCTTCATCTAGACCCTCAAGCAAACACAGTAATATTAAAAAAAAATCACTTTCGTAAATCAGGCTATTAAGGGTTAAATCGCGTACTTAAAATGTTTTCAAATCCGTTATCTAATTACGGTTAAGCCATAATTGATCCAACCGTCTACAAGCATAAGTAAAAGACAAAAAAACTATCACATCGAAACCGCAAATTTGGTTTGGTAAGGCGTAAAGGGCGTCTTTCCTAAGACGTCTTTTAAAGTAGAGAAGAACTGAAATAGCAGAAGAAACTGGGAGAAGGATTGCAAAAGCAACTCTTCTATCTAGTATAAATTTAATCGAATAGTAAATATTTATATGGACATTATATACACTTTTACAATAAAACCCCGAATAATGTTCAAAAAGTTTTTTCGTTAGATTTCAAATTGTACTGTAAATAAAGCCACAGGAGATAATACACAAGAAAAAAGACGTATTCGCCTCGGAGCCATTACTACCTTTATTATATTATCTTATATTGTTCTGAAATATACAGGATGATTTTTTATAGATGTAAGCCATACAAAGGCGTGTATGAATAGCACATTCTGCCAATTAATATATCGTACACCTTTTCTAAAAATCAATGGTCTTAGAGATTATAAATAATGTAATGATTACGTAATATGATAAACTGTTTTTATGATTCGGTTTACTACATATTAAAATTAATAATTGTTTTCTATCTGTTCCCGTAGACTTTATAGTGACAAATGTTGCCTGCCGCATTTAGATAGAAAAAATATTCAATGTAAAATATATATGTTATATATATACACTCTGATAGGCAATAACTTGATTATATTGTAAAGAGTTATTGTATATAGCATAAAGAAGTAAAAACCTATTTTGTCTTCGTAAATGTATATTTTTTTATTATTGTACAGATTATACAAAAAAAAAACAGGAATCAAGAATCACTTTCACCCGTCATCTTTATGACTTCGAATTTCTGGAATTCCAATTTTAAATTTGAGCAGCACATTACAGCAGTGCACTGTGACTTGCGATTGTAAGTCGAATTCTGGGATACAATCCTATATAATTCACACTTTGTGCATTAATTATATAGGATTTTCACTGCTCACAAGTTACCAGAGGATGGGCAGCAGTGTCCTCTGCGTACCATAATACCACACTGCGATCATCAACCCGCCTGGCGGTTATGTTAATTCCCTCCATAGACCTCCTTAGATGAGTTCTATACCTCGCAGTGGGCGTATGGGACGAACGACGACGACTTTGAAATTCCAGTATTGCAGAGACTTATTTATGTTAATATGATTTTTATCATCTTTTTCCTTAAAAAGTTTTACAATAGGTCCATTGTTCTCTTCGTTGTATATATCCTTTTTCTTATTACTTTTAGATCTTTTATCACCGAATAATTATATTGTAAAGAAAATTCAATTTGTACTGATTCTGAAACATGTCATTATCATGATATATTTAAAAATTATCTCGAGGAAAAAATCAAAGAAAGGACTAAATGTTTTTATACATTGCCTACATTTGCCTAATAATAATTCCACAACCTATCATTTAAATAAAGCAGTATAAAGGGGAATTTTTTTTTAAAATCCTTAGCATTCCATAGATTTTTTTAATATAAGAATCTATATTCCACAGATATTAGCGTACGTGTCATTATTATCACATTTACGTTTGATATTTCCATTTTTTTTTGGCTCAAATTTTTGAGTTAGTGTTTAATAAGTTTCTTTGTCTAATTTAATGACTTGACAATATCCACTTCCTCATCACTACTCCATATTGGCATCCTCAGGTTGTGCGCCAGTGTCTGTGCGGTGGTTGCCGTATTCGCCACATCGATAAACCTTACGATCGCATCTTGAGTCTCGTCCGTGCAATACACACACGAGTTCGTGTGACGTGATATTGGTACCACCGCATGATGTACACTGTTAAACAGCCCGAGAGTGTCTGTCGACGAACAACGATGATCACCTCGCAGTTTAGCGTTCAAAGGATTCACTGTGGGAGTCGCGTTATAGGAAGAAGGGCCTGGTATTGTTCTGGGAGTTGATGACCAGCGTGTCAAGTTAAGGAAGGACTCTCTGCAATGCAAACCACACTCCTTTACTTCCATTTCCTGCCTAATCAAATCTTAACTGAAGCAGGTTCTAGAAATGGTATAGGCCTAATAATACGCTATCCTTCACCGCGCTTCCTCGCCTACGAAATACAAATTGACTATGAACTTATATTGATCTAAGTTTTATGTTCTTTAAGTTTTCTTAAAAAAAGGAGTAAGTCTGGTCTAGAATATGTCATCGCTGTATTCTCAGGGCTTCTATAATGTTTTAAATGTGTACAAACAGCTTCTGTTTTTATAGTTCAGAATTACGAATGAATTTTTATTTAAAATTTAAAATAGTCCTACGTATCAAAATTTCAAAGCATTTTATTAGGTAAAATTGAGAATTTACAATCGTTTTAATGATATATTGAATATATTTTTTTTAAATTTAAACATATCCACAGATACCTATGGTGCTGAAATTTATGGTACTAAAAACAGTAGGTATGGAGAAAATTCGGTAATAAGACTAAAAAATGAATAGAATGGGTTTGAATAAAAATTCTAAGTTTCGTACTAATTTTATTTCTCTACAGACTATCTAGAATTTAATACTGGAGACAGTGAACAATTTGTGAAGAATAGGTTTACATTTTTATTTTAAATTATAACAAATAAACGGAACCAAATGGTAAATATTTAATATATAAAGCATAGTATATATTGCGAAAGTCAACTAGTGATATTAATCTAGATATATCTGTCATGAAGAGATTTTTTTTCTAGACAAAAGTTCTTTCCATAATTATCCAACACTTTCTTATAAATATCATATCTCTAGATATGAGTAAACGTTTTTATAAAGTTATTAATAGAGACTAGGATTAAGTGTTTACTAAATAAAATAAGTTAGTAGGGAATGCATGCATCCATATCTTCTCAGAGAAGAAACATATTGTTTCAATAGTGACAACATTTTTGGATTTGTTTCTAATGGAAGAAAAAAATTTTATTTAATTATATTTTCAAAGGCATTATGCTATAAAATAATAAAAAAATACTTAGATTTTTTCTTTAAAACACAGTGGTAAAGAGTTAGAAGGAGGTTAAAATCGTCAAGTAAAAGGCTGTCCCGCTTAAAATGTGACAAATATACCTGCATTTATATAACACACTAGATAAAATACACTAGAAATTATATATTACATTTGCTGTCTTATATATTTGTATCCGTTAATTATAGATTAGTGAACTAATTTATTGAAGATATACATAAATTACATTTGAATAAAATGTTAAAATCATCAATCTCTAATAATTTATAAGAGGTAACTTACACATTCATAATTTAGGTTTTCCAAAATATACAATTGCTTATGTTACAAATTTGATTAATAATATTCCTTTTGCAACTATTGCACGCCAAACGGATAGTGATAGGAGATCCTCGTGACATCACCAGGTCCGTAGTGAAGATCCTGGTAAGCTTTGACCATCATCTGCTGGTTGACTACCGCAAACGGTCTCGAAGATATACTTTCTATTGACGGTAATGGTCTTAGATCCAAGCTGGGTAGAACCTCCTCTTTCTGTCTTATTGTCGATGGTACAAAAGTCTGGGAGATCGTTGGAACTGGATAACTGATCATGTTGTTGTACATGAACTGATGTTCAGTGTAGTTGACTGGTATTTGGTAGCCGGGGTCAGTTCGCGGATCAATTTCAACGAACGCCTCACGTGTGTAAACCGTTGAGTTTGTAAATGAGGCATCCAATCTGTTCTTTCGACGCGGTCTGTATTTGTAGTCTGGATAGTCGTGCATGTGTTTCAATCTCAGCCTCTTCGCTTCGTCTATGAACGGTCTCTTCTCCGCGTCATCTAAACTCTTCCACTCTAGGCCTAGTCTCTTTGATATCTCGGAGTTATGGAGCTTTGGGTTCATCATTGATATCTTCTTCCTCTGAAGTCTCGACCAGACCATGAATGCGTTCATTGGTCGCTTTATATGGTAAGGGTTGGAGTTTCTTGACATCCTTTGCGTCTGTTTCATCGACTGCTGCTCTATTGGATATGCCATTAACGTCTTCAAATTCTTGTTTATCCTCTTTAGTTCTGCATATTTCTGTATTGTTTTCTTCTTTTTGTTATTTAATTAGTTTTCCATCACCGCTACTGAGATACTGTTTATCGTTAAAGGTGAATTGATGAATTTTAATTCCATTTAGAGTTTAAATGGAATTCTTTATGACCGGAACGCGTCCAGTTTCGCACTGGCCACCAGTTAGAACGCAACTAAGTCAGATCGCCGTCATTAGGCTAACAAAAGTCCGGCCACAATAGCAATGACAATTTTCCGTGTATTATCTGACGCTGAATAAAGAGCGGCGACAATGCACTGATTGCTCACAAATTGTCAAATGATACTCACGAATGTTTTGTGCGAGGCGCGCCCGCTGCGGTCTATTAAAAAGATCCGTTGCGATCCGCCGACGGGAGCTCGAAGAACACGTCTGACGTTATCTTTTAGATCCTTAATAAATTTAACCATAAATACAGACAAAGTATTAAATTAAAAAGAAAACAGTAGTAGCCGAAGCATTTGCCGTCAATTGATATATCGTACGAGGTGTATATCTAAAAATCAATGGTTTTAGAAATAATAAATAACATAATGATAATATAAGAAGAAATAACGTTTTCAAAATAAGTATCACTACACATTAAAATTAATTATTATTTACTGTTATCTGTCCCTGAAGATTTTGTACTAGTAAAGTTTATTAGCTTGTCGCATTCCAATACAGTTTCATAGTGTCACTTTATACGGTGTGATTGAAAATAGATGTAAAAGATTTAAAGCTTATTGCTGACAAATGATCTTCATATCTGACTTTAAAACTTTTACATCTTTAACAACTCAAAATTAGAGATTTCCACATGTGTTCTAACTCATCACGATATATTTAAAACCATAAGGCTAAATGAAGTAGAATTTGGTACAAATTCCTTTCGCCGAGTACATATCAGCTAAGAGTTATATGAGAAAGATGAGATTCGCCTAAAACAGGCTGGGAACAGCTAGTATACCTTTAGTAATCAAAGATTCTGATTTTAAGGAACCAATGCTGGGCTTAAGATTGGTTGCCCGGATTCAAACCCAATCAATTTGAATGTATAACGGATATTGTGCAGCTGTTTAGAATGCGTAAAAGGTGCGGCTAATCCAGCCATTGATGTCTATAGCTGGAGGCGACAGACTGCGGCTGGGCTAGGTTCACAATGGGCAATAGCATGTTGCGTAAATCCATTATGAGCATTCTAGTTTGAATTGCAAAACTAGATGAGAATTAATCGGGGAGTTTGTGTCGAAATTCCCCTTTTTTTGTTTTTTTTTTATAGAAATTGAAAAAAAACTTTTCTATGCCAGAAAGAAATCTATTTTAAAACCATCTGAGTTTGTTAAAAGTATTTATCAGATGGCGATCGGCAACGCGTTTGGATCACACATAGCTGTTAGCTAAAGAGTGCCAATGTAGATGAGTTTTTTTAGCAGACGCCGCTCTACAGACCCAATTACCAAAAATTAACCAACTAACAAACATGCAACCTAACCGCCATGCAATGGAAAGATCTCGCTCTGGTGGAGTCACCTTCATGATTACAGCAGCCCCTACGCCAGATAAGTCTTATAGGTGAGTTTAACTTGATTCTGGTTGCAATCGAACTGGACAGGACTGGGATTCTCATAGTACCTGTATAGGTTTACCCAGCGGTGGACTAGATCGTGGTGCACGCAATAACTTACTTCAGGGTTAAGAGTGACTTGTGAAATGGGGAGAACATTGCTTGTAGAGGTATTGGTTCCCTTTTGGAGGAGAAAGAGAGCAGCCACACTTTCGTGCGAATGTTACAAAGTAGTAAATTATGTAATTAAGTGTAACAAAACCTGTAATATATTTCGAAAGTGAACTGTATAAAATGACAAAAAATGGAAAAATTGAGAGAAAGAAAAATGGAAATAGTCGACTAGAAATGTAAATGGTTAAAATATCAATGTGACGAGACATGGAAAACGATGCATGTATGTAATGTAAATGAATGCTGTGAGAATGAAAGAAAATGTGAAGGATGAAAGAAGGAGAAAAGGGAAAAAGTTATGAAGGATCAGAGAGAGAGGATGAAAATAAGAAGGTATATATCCCTATCCCAATAATAAGATGGGGAACGAGAGGGCCCCTCAATAACATTAGCCATTAAAAAACAATCAAACTGAACTCTCATGACATTAAAGTGATTCTAAGTGTATAATAATGTAAAATAAAGCGGTAAATAGAGTGAATTGATAATAAAGAAATGATGTAAAGAATAAATAATTAAAGTACGAATTCACAAGTTCATTGGACATGTCACTCGTAATGAGAACTCAATGAAATGCTTGGAGGTTCTAAAACGGAAGGTAAGCAATATTGTGGACCCTCACCAACAAGATAGACAGGTATCATTAAAACTGCCACTAAAACCTCAATAAATGAATGCTCTTTATCCGCTAAACACTGTGGCACATAGCGACGCGTGGTAAGAGCAGTTGGAGCACCAGAACCGAACGGGGTATGAACACAACCACTCTGACCAGAGTGCACGACTGAGAAGAAAGAAACTTTATTTGGTATATGAGAAACCTCTTAATATTATTTCTATAACAATTGATTTAAAAAAAGTCTTCATATTTAAAAAAAATTATGCGATAATAGCAGTAAATACTTGGCTGTAGATTATGACTTAGGGAGAAAAGCACTTCTTCACAAATTATAACCATATAGCAGTCTATTAGTACACACAATTAATATTTAATATATCCCAACAGAAATATTTTCAACATACTGCTAGCGACATCTTGTGACATTAGTAAAAACTATAATAATTATACTCGCCTTTAATGTAAGAGAAAGAGTTCATAAATGTTCGGTTGTATTTATATATCCCTTTATTTATTAAATAATCTTATAAAGTTAAAATAAAATATTGTTTCTGATCTAGAAGCAGTTGTTACGACATCTCGTGAAAATGTTTTATAACTAACATATGTAATACACATCTAATTGTTACATATTAAGCTAATAGATGGCGCTTTTCTTAATTTAGATTTTTATTTAATAGATGGCACTGGGAGTAGCAAAAGTGTTTAAAGATTCATTTACAATGTTGCATTTAAAATGATATAGTTATTACAGTATTAAGATTAACGATTGTTGCTAAATTAGTTTTTTTTTTAGTAATGACAAAATCTAGATAAAGAATTCATACGTTGTGAACAATCCTTTAAAAATACGATCAGTATCTACATCTTAAGAGGTTACTGGATGGGTGACGCTTCCAACCTTGTTAGATTCGGTTACATGTCGAAATGTAGTGTGTTTAATATATGACTGATTACAACAGATGTCGTCCTTTGCTTTTTTCATATATTCACAACCATTTAAATAATATCTTATAATCTGTGAGGATTTTTAAGGTTTACATCTTTCAACTTTTATGTAATCTTATACATGAGCAAATATTTCTCCTTACCTACGTTACTTACCAGAAGTCGTCTTTTGTACTAGAGTAAGAAACAAATACTCCCATAACGAACATAATTTTGCCCCCCCCAATTTGGTATTTTAAGCAGTCTGTACCAAGATATTTCTTATTGACGCTACCCTGGAAATATTGAATATGATGGTTCCAGATCACGTTAGTCCATTGCTGTACTGAATCTAGATCTTATCGAATAACTTTGTTTGTGTGTCACCATTCTCTGGACGGTCACCAAGAGCTGCACCTCCGAGCTGACGGCGTCGTTTACGAGTAGGATCTGTCCTCTGTCAACCCCGTTCTACTTCCTCCTTTTGTACCATGACGGTCTCATAGAAAGAGAACCTGGTTTTATGAATTTCCATTTGTGTTCTTTTAAAACGTGGAAAAGATACAAAATTTTTTGCCTGCTAACATCATAGAATCATTATTAAACTCCTACGTGTTATATTTACGTTACATATAAAGCGAAGGAAAATATTACAATTGTGACTTATTAAAAAAACATGGTTTATACTTTAAATAATACAACAATTCAGCCGATGTCAACATTAGACATTCCCAAGACCGGATGGAAACAGTCTGTATCTGGGTCGTCTGACTACCTTGTTAGTTGGCATCCTACGTAGGTCTTGCCGATCCGTGGTGTTCTCTCCAGAACCCTGAAGTTCCAGCTGCTTCACTTCAATGTATCCAACCACTGGGCCATATATGCTAGTTTCGTTCGTCTAAGAAAGTAAAAAAGTCTCTAGGAAATAACCATTATGACCCAAGATAAGAACAGTATAGATAATAAAAATCAAATTAGATTCTCGTAGAAATACATAAATGATAAAAGACATTATTTATATAGAAGTGGAACCAAAGCGACACGGGGCCACTTTGTAAATCACCGAAGACATAAAAGGGGCATTTAAGCTGCCAGATTTATGAAAATAAGATCCTATAAACCTATAATAGGAGATACAAAAAGCGACCGCACGGCGCGGCGTCGCGAGGGAAGCGCGCGAGACATTTACACCTCACGACACGACGGCGTAAACGACTTTTTTTTTATTTTTAATTATTTATTTATTTACTCCTCATAAAACTTGTGCAATGCCTAAGATGCATACTCTTCCACTCAACCTAAGATAGTGCAGATATAACATGTGGACAGGTGTGTATATGTTGTACAAAAATATTCAAATCTTTAATATCATAAATGCTATACCAATCTAATAAATATATACTTAAATATAAAGAAATAATATGAAACATATACATAAATTACTGATATATATGTACGATATAATTCTTAAAAATAGAGAATTTACGGAAATTCTACCGCCAAAAGGTGTCGAAACATTGTTTTGACCAAATAACTTTTTCCTGAATCTCTAATTATGAGACAATAATATCTTAGCGCGAGGTCAAATCGCTTGAATAGTCAAAGTTTTTGGGGAATAAACATGTAGTTTTTTACAATCGATTGTCAAAAATAAATTATTGTTTATATTTTTTCTATTTATCTCAACATTTGCATTCGTGTAGTACAGTACCCAGGGTGTAACGCATATAAGGTTTCGAAGGTGGATCAATTAAAATTTAGTAGTAATTTGCCTCTTTCTGTTCGGCTTCATACAAAAAAAAAAACAATTTTCTTTAGTCTAAACTACCAGGTTTACCAAAAAATAGTCCGCCCTACCATGTTTTCGATCTATAGTGCGCTGGCACAGAAACCTGTCGCTTGTACCACGTTGCTTCCCTCAAGACGTTCCTACTCTGTTAGCTGAGATAAAGAAGATTGTACAAAACTATTCTGTTCTAATTTTGTTTAATCAACGAAATTATATTAGTAAAGTGAACATACTCGCATGTTTTTTTTTTTTAAAAAAAACACTATTAAAGCTATTTCTCAGATATATTTTTTATAATTTACTGTCGAAGCATTTGACCTCTGTCTGGCCTGATTTTAAGGTGACGAGATCTACGATGCTACTTGTTTACCTAGAAGAAACCTATACATAACTTGAAGTATTCTAAGTTATAATTGTCTGGAAACAATGACGCCGGTAGAGTGTTCCACACCTTGGCTATTCGCACTCTTAAAGGATACCGTCACGTTTAGTGCTGATGGAAGGTGTTTCAACCGTGTACTAGTTTTGTGTGTGTATGTTTATACATACATACATTCATACATACATACACACATATATATATATATATATATATATTTATATATATATATTTATGTATATATATATCTTCAGGGTCAGAGTGAATATGTACCTACTGAGTCCGCATGCTTCATCTTTATCCACGTCGTAGCTTATCATCAGACGAGCTGGTGATCAAACGCGGGCAACAAGTTTGAATTGCTTATTCAGAGCTAAGACAGGATATCTGTAATTTCACATACTTATTTATCATATACGATATATAATAAAATTATCTTCAGTTTTTTGTCTGACGGTTGAGTGTCGTAAAAAGTTACAAAAATAAGTCCACGATAAATCGCAATGCGTTAAAAAAGTCGTGAGGTGTGGAACATCTTTAAGTCTTAACTTATTGTTATTGCCGATTTTAAGCCTCAGTTTTATGTTTGATATCGTCCACCGCTCCGCTTCCAACCTATTTATGTTTATATAGATTTATTATGGGGGCAGTCGCCAAGAAAATGGTTTCGTTACATTCGCAAACGCTTTCGCACAAGCCGACGTGAGTTGTATGAGAGAGACATTTATTTACAGGGATGTGAAAAAATAATAGATTTTTTCATTATCGAAAAACTATTTTTTACTAAATATATTTATTTTAAACAAGTAAATATTTTTTTTTGTTTACGATATTTTTCACTCTTTGTCACATCCTTATTACCAGCCAGAGATGTACAAAAAATCGATTTTTAATAAATCGATTTATTTTATAGATAAGTAAAATGATCATTTATTTCAGCATTCGATTATTTCACTAGATGTTACATCTTTGATGTCAACTATATCAATGATCTAGTTTCGATTCTAGTCGATTATTTAAATAATATGTGTTACCCCTTAACGCTTATGTTAGATAACTATTTAAAAAATATACACTGTATTACTAGAACAACAGATAGAAAGGAAAGGCCCAAGGCGGAATTATAGGTAAATACATATATATGTCGCTAAGACCATCATTTCCTATTTAATCACGTGTTTGACGCTCATCACTGAAACGTGATCTCTCATTTAGGTCCCAATGGCTCAGTCGCTCAACTTGGCATGGAGAAAGTATGCCCTGGATTTCTTTACGAGGTCTATTCAGAAATGGGGAGATTTATGGACGTCGACGTGGGTAAAAAAGGTAGACATGCATGTAAAGATCGTCGGAAAACACACGTCATAATACAGGTCGCTTCCAACTGATCTTTTTGGATATCTACTGGGGAGGCCTATGTCCACAACTAGACGTCATGGAACTGAAATAAACATGATGATGATATCTCTCTTCAAATTAAAGGATGAGGATCAGGGTTTGGAGTAGGTGGATTCACAGATCATATTGAGGGTCTTCCGGATTCATCACACAATTTATACGTACGCAGCACCATGAGGTAATTTAGACGAGAAGATGTTTTAGGGCGTCCCAAACGCTGTCTACCCGAGTATGATTTGGCGAGAGAATATTTTAAATTATACTTACAACTTGAAACATCCTGTATCGTGTTAGAATATATAAAGCTTTCTCTACATTTGTAATACATTGTTATGTTTTACTTGAAATGGTTCACTTAAATTTAATATTAATATAAATCTGCCTATTTAGCAACCAATAATAAGCAACACATGTATATGTGTACATAAATATTTTAATGTATGTACGTGCATATATATACTGTATATCTTACCATCCAAAGGTTTTTTTGGTAGAAAAAGCCTCGAGCGATAAAACCGCCTCCTATACTTCGATATAAATTGTTTCTTTTTTAAAATTATTATCTATTGTGTAAAATATAGTGTAAATAAATAAATGAGCAAAAGCGGTTAAAAAGTCATGACACGAATGATTATATATTGAAAGCATCAGCCCGTTCGGCAACAAACAAATAAATACAAATGCGGGAGAATAGAATGGAATAAAATGTTATTCCGCGCGCCCTATAATAAAATGTCTCATATGCGAGCTAAACGCACACGGGACTAAGCATCCGAAGATACGTCATGAGACTACAAATAGATTTTTATGAAAAAAAAATTACTTTATATGTAACCTCTTTCAATACGGAAGGAGTAATAGAAATTTAATTAAAAGTTTATATTTAAATATAAAATTTAGACACCTAATTTTTTAAATATCGTTTTGAGAAGACACTCCGAAAGGAAGAGAAGAATATATACAGTATGATTGGATATAAGTGTAAATGCTCTAAATAAATGTATAGTACACTTTGTCCCTTAGACAATGGATTCAGAAATAATAAACAACGTGATGATAGTATAGTGATATGAAGTGTTAGGAAAATTAAAATTACTACATTTATCTTTTTAGCTGATATACGCCTACTGCGAAGCCTAGGGCTCCCATATATATCGCTACGATGACCGATCCTGCACTGCCTGCACCCAGAGCCTTCCTACGACTGTAACTCCCCCAGTGGGGGGCATACCCACCCCTAGTCTACCGGTTCCTGGTTGCACCTCAAGAACCTTTCAGTTCCAACAGCCATTGATTGCATGAGCAATGTACTTCGCATAAATAACTACATATTAAAATTAATTATTGTTCACTATGTCCCTTCAGACTGTACTGAAAAAAAAAAGTTTCATATTTCAAAACGATTTGAAATAGGTGCAAGAGCTCTAAAGGTTTTGCCGACTAATGAGCTATATACCAACATATTTAAAGCCTATTACTAATCATCCTGTATAAAGAGGTATATTTTCATGTAGATATTATTTATTAAAACTTAACTACATAATTTTTTAAGTACTTTTATCTTTTTCCATACTATGGTTGTCTGTAAGAGATTGCCTTATGTGATAAGACCTCCCATTGTACTTTTCTGTATATTATTGTAAAACTTATTAAATGTAGCTTATCGTGTACAATAAAGAATATTAAATAAATTAAATAAATAAATAATTTTAAACTACTAATAAATTTTTTTCATCAAACGAATTTTTTCTAAAACATGTCAGGATCCAATATTACTTTAATGAGTATTGTAATACACATGAAAAAGTTACGGAGAATTTTTAATACGAGAATATCTTAAGAAATATCCCCGGTATATATATCGTATGCGTTCGCATCCACACGACTCCTTTATGCCTCTATTGATAGGATATTTTATTTCCTACCCGTTCAATAGCAGTCGGAGTGTGGGAGATCCTTTGTGAGCGCTCAACACACATACACAATTACAATCGGATTGTATCCTTCGTAATATTTAAGAAAAATTAACATGTATACTGAGAAAAGGAAAAATATTTTGAACACAAAGACTCAAGAGATTAACAGACGAAGTTTTTACCGCACTTGTGAGATGTTTCTTCGAATCTGGAACAGCTGGGGCCTGATTCATGGAGACAACCCATAGAAATAAATAACGCGGAAATCTAACAGTAGATGTCTTAACACTTGCCTATGAGGGAATGACCAAAAATAAGAAAAGATAACATACGCAGAAGTGGAAGTAACTTTACACTTAGTCATTATATCAGCGAATAGACGCCCACTTCAAGGCATAAGCCTCCTACAAAGATCGCTACAGTGACCATTCTTAAGTAACCCGTACAAAGCGACTATCCCCAACCTCGAATATGTCGTCGATCATATACTGGCTAGTGGTCGTCATATGAAAACCTTTTACAAGAAATAATTACATATTTTGTAAAGGACGTAAACAAAGAGAGACAAAAACTTTTTACAAGCGATATGACCTGCCTAATGTCACATCAGACTTCATAAATTCGCACACTTATTAAAACAAATTATTGTTTAATTTGCTTGTGTATTTTGTACTACCAACACAAAAAAATATCTTAATAAAACATATTTAAGTTTGATCTATACATGGTTTTGAGCTTTAATCTTATAACTACACTATATATGGCAGAGTTCTATACGACTTTATACTTAGTGACAAAGCAAATGTAATTGGTGATTCAATTTTTTGTGGACTCCCTCTGTAGTTACGGCTCAAGAGAGACAAACATTACTAGATTTAGTGAACTAAACGCTCACAAGGTAGACAGACTAAGAGGCCTATGTCCATCGGTGGAGGTCTTATGACTGAATTATTAAACTAAGCGATTCGCTTTTATACCACTATCCGCATTAAAACATAGAGCAATGAACTTGCTGCAGTATACAAAACCTTTCTTTTATATTATTGTTTAATTAGTCCTTTTGAAATATATTAACTGTAATATTAAATTCAATGGAATCAGGCGTTACCTTGCGGAAATCCATCCTAAGTAAGAAAAGGACAAGTAAGTAAGAAAAACATACTAAGTAAAAAAAGAATGATTTGGCGGTGGCAGTTGTGTAATTCGCATTGTTTGCCGCATACGCTTTTGTCAGTGGGCGGTGCACTTTGTTGCACGACTACCACTGCATGTGCGGAATTTGCTAAATATTGGCCCTTCTTACTTGTAATATTAAAATAAATAATTATTAAGTAAATATTGATAACGTTACAATTTGCTACGAGACTATAGATACAAAACAAAATTTGTAATATCATTGCAATGTTTATTGTATCACATTAATAACGCTTAGAAGACAGTCTGATATATTGTCTTGTCGGTGTCTTGAATTCGCAAGGAACAATGTGGGAACTACTCACCCTCTACGCCCTCGGGCGCTACACAGCGCTTATTGTAGCTTCGGGCTACGGTGCTACGTGCTACGAAGCTACGAACGTCAACTGTTCTCATATAAAAGACTTCGAAAATCCTAAGAAAAGGGAAAGATATATTTAAATACGTTTATTTATATCCTTTCCTTATATAAATAGTTTATATATAAATGCTACGATATACTGGTGATTTAAAAACATTTGAAATTTAAAAATCGATTCAATTTACCTACAATATGGTATAAGTACATTTTAATGATATAAATAAATAAATAAAAAACATTAATTTGCAAACGTCGAATAAAAAACCTCAGTTGTGAGTCTTTTAGAAAAGCGATATCATAATGTCGACATCACTGTCATAAATTTAATAAAAATTTTTTTTTCGAAAAATCTTCTTTTATTAAACTAACAGAATTACCAAAGTCATAGACATTCTTGAGCGCCGGTGATGCAAGAAGCTAATCTATGTTCCGGTTAAGTATTAAACCCATCATTAAGACTAAAAAATCAAGCGATTTTGTAACACGATCAGGCAGTATGTATAGTACCACCTGGACTTAGAAACAAGATATTTTAATTACGTATGTAATATCATAATTAAATATAAACAAACTAGGATAAATAAATTATAAAATACGTAAAGATCTTTTGAATTTTTTAATAATTACTTTTCGAAGTTGTCAATACCTCTCCTGAATACGAATATTCATTTTTAAGATTTTTCCACATGATAGCTTCAAAAACAAAGACATACGTAAACAAACAAAAGTAACTAAAACAGCCCAACGGATTGGGAAAGTGACAATGGACAGGCCACACACGAACAGATGGCCGATATGACCTTTTTGACGAGCAGTGGAGACAAAAAACCAGTGAGCGCATTGTAGAAAGTCCAGTATACAGATGACCTGGTCAGTCAGGTCCAATTGAAAATCTGTCGAGGACCCTTATGCCCAGCAAAACGCATCTTACTGCCAAAATGATTCAGGAATTACAGAAGTCCATCCTAAGTAAGAAAAGGACCAATATATAGCTACTTCCGCCATGCAGCAGTAGTTGTGCAATAAAGTGCACTGCCCGCCAGCCCGCTGATAAATGCGCGTACGGCAAACAATGCGAATTACACAACTACCACCGTTAAATCACTCAACACGTGTTTCACCCCTCCACGGGGCATCCTCAGGAGTAATGTTACACCGATTAGTGCCAAACACAGAGTGTGCTCAGTCCGTCACCGCTTTGTTATATATATGCCACCTCCTTCCCCACTTGCACTCAATTTTACGTAATAGATGAGTGAGCGAATCCCCTGGTAAATTATTACGATGAGTCTACAACGTTGTTCGAAGAATTGCTTATTTGAAAGAACAGTGGACGAAGCAGATCGCTGGCGGTTATGGCCGAAAGGTCTAGAGTGGCCACGAGCCGATAGACGCTAGTAAATCCCCACTAGGTAGACCGATGAAGTCGCTGGATGCTAGCAGCACAGGTCATCATGACGATCTTAGAGAGAAGCATAAGCCTTCCAGTGGGCGTCCATCAGCTGAAAAGAAGAATACGAAACAAAAAACTTTCGATAATTTTGGACATTAAAAAAATGATTTCTCTATTTGTAATTAAAGAGATTACAGTGCGAGAATATTATTTGTGGGTAATCGCGTTGTAATTAAAGCTACAATTACATTAGTGTTGCAATAAAAGTGAGAGCGGCGCAGGTTGGGAAGGCAGAGCGTCGGGCGCCGGCGGCGGCGCGCTGGCCCGGCAAAACGGTGTATAACGCGATATTGTGGCGCTGGCGGATTGTTTTATGTACACTCGGGATCTTAAATACTCTGTTACATTATTTATTACGTTTTAGCCTAAACTTAGGTATTGAACTTAAGCTGGTTGACGCCTTGGCCGCTCACTAGATGGAAGAATTAGTAACACTAGTTAGTACTTAAAAGAATTGCTCGTGCAATCGATGGCTAAAGGTACCGCAATGTTCTCGAGTCTTGACCACGAGCCGATAGACACAGCGTGGGCAGGGTTCCCACTAGGTGGACCGACAATCTTTTCGATAGAACCAAACCTTGGTCAAGATCATGATGACTCATGATGCAAGCCACCTGACTGTTTTATTGAAAACCTTTGAGGAGAGCCTATGTCCAGCTGTGGACATCTTGTGGTTCAAAGCATAATGATAATTATGTTCGCCTCTGGGAAGAAATATCGTGATGACTCAGTATATAAGCGAAAAAAAATTATATATATTTATATATATATATACCATAAGATCTTCACTACCCACAGCTGGACTTAACCCTCCTCCGTATGATAGTATAGCGTTCTTTTTTTTATCAAAGTATTTATTTTACATCAAATACGTTTATTATAATTGATAACATTTTCGTGCACGATTGTACAACGCACAGAGGTAACTGAATCACCAGCGAGGCTCTATTTCAATTTCACGCACACCCGCCAGCCGAACAGAGGGTGGACAGCGACGCCCGGCTGAAACATTTTGTGACGTTATAACAGCAGTAATTCCATAAAGCCTATCAAATATATTGTAGTAATTTTTGTGCGAAATTTAATTAGTGCACCATTATTGGGTGCACATCTATATAGTATATAGCCTTATAGTGTTTCTATTACATCCACAGGAGACTTCATTTAACTGAATGATTTTTTCCTTATTTTCTACTTTGAAATAAATTTTAGTTTAATATTCTTTATTGTACACTTAAACATTATTGTACATTTAAATAGTTTCCTAACAATAAACAAAAAATAAAATGGGCGGTCTTATTACACGAGGCAATCTCCTACAGACAACCATAATATGGAAATAGTAGATGTATAAATAGTAGGTAGTTAACGTGTATAAAACATACATACAAAGACATACAAAGACATATATACATATGTATATTGATATATATACTTATAATAAATAAGGTAAATACGTATTATAAATATATAACTGTTTATTGTTTAAAATCAATTATAGGAAAATATAATTTTTACAAATGAAAAAACTATACCAAAAATTATTAATTAAGACGAACTTATTTTTTCTAACTAAACAATAATCAAATACATATTTAATCGTCATAAAATAACATTAATAAATAAAGATAAATTAATTAAACATCTTACTTAACTTATGATTTATTTGTGAAAAGAAGTCAAATATTATAAATATTTATATTCAACTAACACCATAACAATGTTGTCAAATATCCAATTTGTCCTGCGGTTCAAGGAATAACTGAATTTGTGCCGACGGCAGATTATCATTAACAATCGCACAGCGGTAAGTATGTTTTGCGATAGTAGGTCGCGGCTTCGATTCGCGAAATACAATCTTATGTAATTTATTCTTGGTGCATTAATTATGACGGGTTGCCATTTCGCACAAAGAAATTTTCAGTGAATGGACAGCTATGTCTGTCAATAGCGTTTATGGTATATATCCCCTTTTAGGTATCTTTGGGTAGGCGTAAATCTTGCAGTAGGCACATTTGAGTTGAAATGATGAATCAAACTTATATATTATGTAATAATAATTTTTAAACTTAAATTATTGTAAAATATGTGTTTTTACCCTACAATAATTAGTAACAAATAATCGAGCGATTTTACAACGCAGTCAATATATATGGTTGGAAAATTAAAACCTTCGAATAACTTTGCGTTATAATAAAGAAAAACTATCGTTTTAAACCAGGAATGAACACCACGCGGGCTTTGAATTGAAATTATTTTATTGACATTTTCACTTCAATGCTTTATTATAAAATTGATTGTAACAAAGTAGTAGTATGTATTAAATCGAAGGAATTAATAAAAAATTACCTCCGATGAAAACTGAGTGACTTCATCTATTTTGGCTGATATTGGACGGCTAGTATACAAAAAACAGTGCCAAATTTCTCATTAAATTTTCAAGTAAATTACTTTTTTTTGTTTTAATTTTGCACAAATATCATTGAAATTTGTATTACAAATCTCGACACATTTTAATACTTTATAATTTTTTATTGTATATTTATTATAAATAAAGTTTTGCGTTTCAAGCCCAAAAAATTTTGAATTTGAATTTGTCTTTTGATTAAAAAAATGTTACACTTACCTGTCTTAAACAAGATATTTAAAACAATATGTTTTAAAATATTTTTACGTCATTGCAGTTAACCAATTTTTTAATTTATTTTTATTTTTCGTTTTGATTTTTTCTCTTTGCACTACCTAAAAGATTAACTTGTAAAAAATTACTTCAGCATCTTCGCCGTCACACATTGTATGTGTTTAAAAAAATAAATAAAAAGAAAAACTTGTGCCAGCTTTATTTTGTTTAAATATTGTAAATAAATCCATTACGAAAGGCCATTTGAATGAAGTGTATTCTTCAGTTTTTAAATTACTGAACACTTTATAACAAGCTGTAAGAAATGATCATTCTTTTATTATAATCTAGTGACCACAGACAATATAAACAATTTTTTGGTCAACATACATTAATACTTTATTCGCCGTGCTATTACATATAAAACTACAAAAAACAACCACATCACATCAAAAAATATATTTGTGGATTAAAGATAAAATTATTTTTTAAGTTTTTATTTACTTATTACTTATAACTTTATAAATATACCTTGCATTTCACTTTGGTTTTCCTGACATTTAACTGTCAAGTTGATGTAATGTCACGAGAAATATAAAGTGAAAAGATTGTTAGGCTGCGAATAATAAAATAAAGACTTGTGTTCAAGACCACCGCCTTTATTGTTTAACAATACCACATATATAACTATATTGTCCAAGATTTTCAAAAATAGAATGTCATATATCCACGCCAACTGCCATATCAGACATGCAATTCTTTGAGCTATGTCAGTTACTTTGGTTCTTCGGATCTCGTCCGATTCGAGATCACAGTGTATAATAATTTTTAATTAACAATAATACACAAATAAACATTTGATTAAACAAACGACAGATTAAATAAAGTTAAACTAATTTATTTTAGACGAAGGTTAACTAGAGTTTGATCGATAATTATTATTAACATAAGCAGAGCTATTAACAATATTCACTTATGAAATGTATAGTCCATCACTCTCTATGTCACATATTTAAAGAAAACATGCGTTAAGAAGAAAATTTTATTTATTATTGATTTCAAATAAACGTGTTAAATGAAAATTAAGTAATTTAACAGAATTTTAGTAGAGACAAAATATTCACGAACAAACTGAAACAAAGCGTAACTATATACAGGATGTTCTCGGAATACATTAGCATAAAAGCGCCTTCAGTATTTGCGCTTCGTGCCCCGTAATTATGGGCAGATGAGGTGCCCATTAGCGCGCATTCAGACGCAGCTGTTTGCGGACCGCGACCCAACTCATGCAAATGCAAGCCCTCACGTCCATACACAGATAATCAAAGCGAATTCTAACTACACGAGTACTAGCGTACTTATATTTCACTTACGAATAATAAATATTTATTCACATTATTTCTCACATAGGATCATAAGACCAATTATCTAAAATCATAATCAAATTAGAACAAACATAAAACAAAGATAATCGTAGACTGTGCAAAAACGTATTCTCAAGTTTTTGAACACGTCACACATACATGGATATCAAAATCAATGTCAGATCCACCATTCGACAGATTAAAAAATAATATAAAGTATATTGACCTAAGTAGAAATAAATTAAAAAAAAAACACCTGGCAAGAAAATCTATAACTACTCCTTTAACGAATTTTATTTAATCTTCAATTTTTCATTTAAAAATTTTCAATTGATTTATCAATTTAAAACAATATAAAGAGTATTTGGTATTTACCTTTAGATATCATAATTCAGTACTCTTCATCAGATACAAAAACAATATAAAAAAAACGTATATTCTTGTATCAAAGAATACTAAATTGATTTTAATGCGTGGAATTAAATGTTGTCGATGTTCACATGGAATTAAATGATGTCGCGTGCTCTTTATAAAAATATATTTGTAAAGAGCAACTGTTGTGTTTCTCGTCGGCTCTTTGCAGAACTGCCTTCCGAGCCGGTGGCTTCCTGTACGAACAACATTGCCGACACTTTATGTTGATTGACGAATTGAAATTGCTTGTAACAGACTTTTTGAATAAAGAATATTTTGATTTTAATCCCATGCGCGGCGGTAGGGTTAACCTGCGGAATTCTAAGTGTAGGTAGGTATAGATATAGCTCTTTATGTAATTGGTGTCCCTCAAAGGTCGCCGCGACGACTGGTCATGCGTTTCCTGACTCCAACGACTCCCTGCGATCTTAATCACGTCATCTCTTCACTTACTCATGCTGCGTCTACCGCCTTGGCTGCAACTCTGGAGTTCGGAGCCCCTGGTAGTATCCTGGTGGCAGAGAGAACAATGCCTACTGTGGGAGTTGTATATATACTGATGTGATGTCTGGATGAATAATTGGTGTAAGATTTTGTGGGCGAGCGGAGCCGACGGGCGAGCCTAGTGTGCCGACGTAGTGCAGTGGGCACGCGCACGCACCGGTGACGCGGGCGCAGACCTTTTGTTTCAAACAACAAAGGCGCAGCTTTGTTCTATTGCCCACTGTCGCTCGGTCGCGGAGCTCAGTGCGCCCCAGGATCCCACGGCGAATGCACGTTCTTTTTACTCGCCCTCAAGCGTTAACAAATATTTGTTCGTGCGTTAAATAAATTGATAAAGTGTTACAAACATCTTTTAATTACACCCTAACACTTTACTACCTTTAATGTTGATTAACTGTTCTAAAGTGCTATACGACCAATTGCTTTGGAAAGTAACGCTATTACAGCAATCTACGAGAAAAATCCACTGTTAGAGTTATTAAGAAATAAATTCAAAGACATATAATACACTCAATATGTCGTTTTTCTTGTTTTGGTGGGGGAAATCTTCCGGTGTTCAAGATGCCTCGCCTCTAGGGGGAGGACAGGGGTATGTGGGATTCCTACCCACTAATCCCCTCCCCTCCGGTGGTCGCCCTGAGCGCTATACGGGGGACCGCGGTATCGCCCGGTCAGGGATCGCCACGCGGTCTTCCCTCGCGCCGTGCTATTTTTTCGATAGCCTGTCCCGGGGTATGCGTTTATACGCTCCCCCCGAAACCCTCGTGGTGCCATCACGATGGTTCGAGACCACGTCGAACCATCATCCGCGTCAGAGTCGCCGAAGCTAGTGGGAGTTTAGGGCCCCCACCCTAAACTCCGGCGACTCCGAAGGCCCCGTTTATGGTAGGGGAGTACCATACACTCAATATACCTACATCAACCTTATGATTGTGTATAATATAATACATAAGTCATCATTAGTGACGCATCTAAAAGGGGAATCCCATAGAAATATATTTATATTCATCGGTATAAACTTCTACTTCGGACTTCGTGTTATTTGCTCCAATATCTACCGGCCTTAGAAAGAATCCCATAGAAGAAATAATACTTCTGTACCCGATATTAGGGACCATAAAATGTCTAACTTATTACAAGCGACGCGGTATATTTATCTCCAAATAAATTCTAGAAACTTACTATGTACACAGGATCTGTCGAAATGAATATTACTATTTCAGAGTATGTTAGATATTTAAAAATTTTTTTGTTCTTATTTTAATTTTTTTTTAAAAAACATGTAAAAATTTGAACTCCATTGAGGTTCTTGTTTATTGTTTTCAGTATGTGGCGCTTTACAAACAAACATAAACTCAATTTTAAACTAACATTTATAGACGATTGAAATGATCATATATAAAATAATAAAGCTATTTTGATTTTGATTTCGACTTTGAAAGTTGAAGACAATATTTTATTCTTGAACTAAGTAAATATGATCTTTATTTAACTATTTATTATTAAAATATTTAGTGTACATTATAAGTGAGTCTAGTATATATACTATCTATAGATATACAAGGTCCCCGAGAATGAAATAGACTTGTAATGGCGGCACGTGTCATTGACCTCTTGACACTAAAAGCTAGAATAGAATGAGGATCTGTACACGAGCCATAAATATTTGTTTATATATTAGGAGGACCGGAGAGTAATATGAGTATACGGAGAGTAATAATAATTTACAGAAAAACCGATTGTTTTTTACCGCTCCCACATTGAATATTTGTATACTAGATGGCAAAGTGTTGTTGACAACGAAAGTAAATATATTGTTGATTAGAAATAAAAACTTGATGAAAATGTAGTCGTGTAAATTTAACTTAAGTAAGCGACATTACTTCCCGGTCCCCCTAATATGTGAACACTTTTAGATTTTTACATATATACAGGAACATTGGAAATAGGAGCAAAAGCATTAAAGCCTTATAGCTTACCTTATTCCAATCACATTATATAAAGTAATCAATCTGAAAAATATTATGTAAGAAAAAGCCAAAATTTAGCCACTACCGCACATGCAGTGGTAGTCGTGCAACAAAGTGCGCCGCCCGCCAGCCCGCTAATAAATGCGTATGCGGCAAACAATGCGAACGACACGTGTTTCACCCCTCCATGGGGCATCTTCAAGAGTTGTTGAGTAATTTGACGGTGGCGGTTATGTGATTCGCATTGTGAAGTGGCTAAATATTGGTCCTTTTCTTACTTAGGATGGACTTCCGCAAGTTAACGCCTCATTCCATTAAATATGAAATATATTATGTTATGGTATATATGTATGTTTTACAATATATGTAAACTATCAGTCTTCTTTTTCTTTGCCTGTCTTGCGCTGTCAGCGACTTTCCACAACCTTATTTATGTCATCGGTACTAATGTCGTTACCTATAACTCTCCATAAATAAAAATAATTATTTTCCTTGGTCGAAATGGAGATAAAAAATTAAATTATGTTAAAATACTATTATGTACAAATAGTCACTCATAATAGGAGTTGAACAAGAGGTACCATAAAAGGTTTAAAAAATAACACATAAGAACCACTCTATAGATTTCATAAATATTGATTTATCAGTTACAGTTCGTGAAAAGTATATTAAATCTATGCGCATTTGACAGTTCGTTGTAAACTTTGCGCGTTTGACAGTTCGCTGTGAACTTCTCGCGATTGACAATTCATCCGCTACAAATTAATTTCGTCGTCAAACTGAATCGAAAATATTTAGCGATCACAAAATCTTAAATTTACTTAAAACACATTTAATCAATTGTTACATTTAAATTAGAAATACATTTGAAATACGATACATTAGTTAGTTTTTTTTTAAACTTGACAATCTACGAGTAGTAATATCTAGTACTAAAAAAAATTATACATGAGAACGAACACCAAAAATCTGTAAGAAAATTAACAGTATAAAATAAAGATTACTAGTAAAATAAATTTTAATGGTAATATAACAAAAAGTAAGTTAAACTAAGAATATAAATAAAAAGAAAACTTTTAAAAAAAATTTAAAAAGAGAAAAAAAATATATGTCATGAAAACATCACTACGTATATTCTTGAACGCGCGCACGCACACATATATGTGATAGAAACACACATACGTCTATCAATAGATGAATCGAAAAGCGCGGGAAATCGACCGCGAGAGTCTCATGCAACGCAAATTGTTGGCGTCCAATTAAGCCGGCCGCGTTCTTCCTGGAGCCGAAGGTTGAGGCGCAAAAAAGGAATTTAATCTCACTAATAAACATGCTAACAAGAAGTCGGGCCACCTGTTGCGGAGCCGCGAGACGGTGTCGTACCGACCAATGGGGGGGAAGCGTCCGCCCTCCGCGCCCCGCGATTGGCCAATTTATTTCGAGGGGGGAACCGCGCCGGGGGGAACCTTGGGCCGAGGCTCCGACACAAGCTTCGGGGCTAGCGAGAAAAACGGCGCATAGAGCTTTCGACACCTTTCCACCCGAGCGGGCTTTTTGCGAACTCTCGCGTCTCTACCAAAACGAGCTCAGCTCTTTCGCGTATTCATAACAATCTGTTATTATCGTACAATGAATGGACAAAAGTGTGCGGAGCTTTAAATAAGAAACTTTAGGTAACTTGTGAAAAATGTCGCTGGGTAAACAACCAGCTGAACACATAAAGAGGCCGATGAATGCCTTCATGGTGTGGTCCAGGGGTCAGAGACGGAAGATGGCGCAGGACAACCCAAAGATGCACAATTCGGAGATATCAAAAAGACTCGGTGCTGAGTGGAAACTCCTGACTGAGATGGAAAAACGACCATTCATCGACGAAGCAAAGAGATTGAGGTGAGGTTACAAAATATTTTTTAATTATATTTTTAAATTAAATAATTTTTCATAAATTTTCAACGGTCACAATGATTGATTTTAAATATATATATATAACAAATATTTCAACTTCATTTCACGATTTGACTTAATTGTTAAGTAAATATAAAACCAATAAACAATATGTCGATACATTTAAAATATATGAATAGCATTAGAAATTTAAATAAATTTAATTCGTAATAAAGATCACTTCTAAACAATCTAAATTATTTCTTCACATAAGTATATAATTCCTATGTCATTGTCATACTTTTAAAAAAAGAACACACGTTTATCTCTTTTTAAAACATAAAGCAGTATACCAAAAATATATGGATTTACTGGAAGTATTTTAAATAAAATCCCTTTACTATTTCATTTTAAATAACAATGCTCTATAAAATTCGGGGTAAATTCACTCAGTATAACAATCGTTCAGGTTTAATATTACATTCTGTATTTATTTACAATATCTTTAGAAACTATATGGATTATATCCAATTGAATATTTATATTGTAACTACCTATATATTCCTAGAATTTCAAAACAATGCTGTAAAAACATTACGTTGTATTAAGAAAGTATATTATGAATATATCTCTGAAATGGACTTATTTATTATACCTTATTACGAATTATAATGATATTTATTTTAACCTAAACACTATAAAAGATGAATGATAGGTGTAAAAGTTTAAAGGGGTGAATGTATACATTATTACTGTCAATTAATATACAGTACACACGGTCTGAGAATAATAAATAATGTAATGATAATAGAGTAAGAAAAAACTTTATTAAAATTAGACGCACTACGTACTAAAATTAATTATTGATAACTAAATGTCCCTGCAGAATTTGTACTGCCAGAAGATATCTGTCGCATTATAATATAATTTATTTTAGAGTGATCAACTTTATATAGAGTGATTTAAAATAAACTTTAAGACTTTTTACTGACAAATGAACTACACATTCACCCGTTAAAACTTTTACATCTCTAACAAATCATCCGTATTTATCTCAAATCTAATCACGTATTAAACAATTCGTATTAATAAGTTGTTCTAGTATTGTCAATGTTTAAAATTAATAAGGTTTTCTACTATTCACAATGCTGTATGTATTTCGGAAAAATTTCCGTTAAGAATTATTGATACTAATCCATCAAAAGAAAGAAGGATGAAGTAAGAAAAGAATATCTCTGACCGTTTATTCTTATAAGTATTTTAAAAGCATCTTTAATGTTTTATCGTGAAATTTTAATGTTATATGACTCGTTTTGTGTTCTTTATTCATGATAAGAATGTTAGGGAAAAAATTATTCTTATTTTAAGGAAAAAAATTGTTAATACATTCAGTCAAATTTCTTCTTAGTTCTTCACAGTAAAAGGCGCGTTACGAACAAACTTAAACTTAATTTTAATGTAAATATAGCTATTTTGATTATGACATACTAAAATATATATCATATATAAAAAATAACTGAAATTGTATTTAATGCTAATTTAACAATAGTTTTTCCGTCTATTTCATTACGTAATATAGAGATTTTTATAACCTCCAAATGTAAAAAGTTCTAATCGATACAAATTAATATTTAAATTATAAAATTATTTTTATACAGGATAATGACATAAGGGTTTTAAAGAAGTGAATATATAGCGCATAAGTTACCAAAAATCTTTTAATTTTTTAAACCTATTTCCCATCAGCCCTGTTTAATGTGTACACTTTGAAATATGTTACATTATTTTTTTTCTTTTCGAGTATGATCGGCCTGTAACTCCTAGTACTAAAGTCTGCAGCGACAGATAATAAACAATAATTAATATTAAAATATTTTAATTCGAATTTTGAAAACGCGATTTTCTAATATATGTACATAGGGATTTTCATTATTCCTGAAAATATCACTTTTCTTTTACGTTGTACTATATTTTAGTTAACAGAAAATAACCTATATTTACTTCTTTAAAACTTTTATAACAAATCTTTATGTATATGACAGATGAATCGTTAAATTTGTTGGTATATAAACAACAAAACTTTTTTCTATATATATTTAATTAAAAATGGTGAGGATAATAGTATAAAATTATATAATTATATACAAACCTCAGAGTAATTTAATACCTGTTCCTAATTCGTAATTTTTTTTTCTATAGAATTTGACATCTACCATGCTGTGGATAGTTTTGATTGTTGATCGTGGATTCGATTTTCACGATACAATCTTATATAATTCACACTTTGTGCATTACTTATATAGGATTGCCACTGTTCACAAAAAAATTCTAGGTGATGGACAACAGCGTCCTCTGCGTACCAAAATACCTCAATGCGATCATCAACCCGCCTGCCAAGGGTGATGATTATGGTAAATCCCCCTAAAGATATCTATGGGAGAGACTTATACCTTGCTGTGGCCGTCAGTTGAAGCGACGACGTCAATACAAACACTTACGCTTAAATTTCGTGTTCAAAAATTTAACAAATTCTTCGTTCTTAGGAGTGTATATATACAATAAATTTCCAGATATCTTAAACCTTCCGTTTCTTAGTTTTAAATATAAAATCTAAAGGTCTGTAGCGCTTGGGCAGCGACTTAAATAAAATAATGTAGCAACTAATATATAATTGTGTATTCCAAATTGTATTGTTAATATGTATAAATTTTAGCTGTATTTACCCGTAAGTAAAAATTGTGTAAAAAAAAATTGTAAAAAAAAAAAATAATATAAAACGCTATCGTGCCTCGCAGCTGGGAGAAGAAAGATCCGTATCAAATAGCGGCAACCCTCTCCCAACTGTCAGCGTTTAGTTAAAGCGAAAGATTAATTTAAAAAAAAAAGTATATTATTAAATGAATCTTATCGTAACAATTAACAGTTTTCATTTGCACAATTTATATTACAATGTATACATCCAAAAATATTATATTTCATTTAAATACAGTAACTTTTGAATTTCTGTCAGACTTTTCAGATAAGCATTTCAAAGTGGTGGTAGATTAATAATGAATTTACTTCACCGACCTTTTTATAATGTTAAAAATAGAAGACCCAAAAGCCTATAAATGCCTACTTAAATAAAGATACTTTGATTGAAAACTCAATCCAAAAACATATTCAATAACTTAAGGAAAGATAACAATCCAGCTTGCGTTTATTATACTGTTTACATTTTTAATTAAACAATAAAACACCCAAAACGCAGCATTTAATTACCTGTTTGGATAAAAAACAAAGAATTTCACACAAAAAAAAATTAGTTATCAAAAGAAACATTCATCCTGATAGTACGGTTAAACAATAATCGTATTTGCATTTAAAAAAACAAACACCCGATCCACCCAGCGTCGTCTACCACAGACAAAAACAAACATTAGTCGAAAACAATGTATTTAATCTGTGATACACATTATATTATCTTTTTTAATTCCATATCACTGTTTAAATAAACGCTGACAAAACAAGCGAACACACCTGTTACGTGTAATAGAGGCGAAAAGCTCTGATGCCTTAGCTCTCATTCCGGCGGTAGAAACAGTGGAGCGATTGAAAGACAAATAAAGTCCGGATGTTTGTGACGCCAATCTTTCTTTGATAACGCGACTTTTGATTTGCTTTTGTGCAACGTGGGACTGTTTGTCTTGAGTCGTAATTATTTGAACCACACCCTTATTTAGACATGTAATTCATTTTATTGTTTTAGAGATATTTACAATTCACGCCGCCTAAAAGGGCACATATGTGTCTTGTCTTGCGCAAACTGGTATCAATAACCAAATAGTACTGCGCTCATTTTGCGTCAGAGTTAACCTTACTCAAGCCAACCCAATCCAACTCCTCAAGGATAGTCTCTCCTAAGCCGAGGGTCGGTCAGACCATGATGCACGTGGTTGCCAACTGTACCGCATTAGGAAGACTCCGATACGATCCCAAGCTCCTGCTATAAAAAAGATTTGGACAGCGTCGCCTCACTGATAAACAGTGACGAAGACAGGCCTGCGTTCCTTAAATATTGCAAAGCGATAATTGAGAATGTAATTAAAATGAATAAAGGCGAAAATAATACAGGTCTGGTAAGAAATTAAAGGAATAGGAGAAAAAACACTAATGCGAAATAAATAAACAAAACAGAAACTTATGTAAATATGCACAATATTGTTTAATTGTGAAAGTAAATAAATATTTTAATTATAGATATATATTATAAACAAGATTATAATGCCCTGTCCCATAAATACGATAGAGGAAAGCGAAATGCACCAAATAGCGGGAGTCATTTAAAAAAATCCAACTTCTCGTGAAATCCCAGAGGACAGAGAGAGAGAGAGAGAGGACCCTAGTGGTGGCACCTCGATGATCCGAGATGAGTAGCTTTGTAGGGTGATAGTACGTGGACAGCAGTCTTGTCCTCTTCCAGGCACACCCTGCACACTGTCTGTAACAAAGATGTTTGTTAAAAACACCATGACCAGTTGAAATCCCTGCCACCAATCGCAGTTGAAGTCCTATCCAATAATCAGATAATATATTAAGAATGCGTTTTCAAATTCAGATAACTATATATTAAAATTGATTATTGTTTACTATCTTCCCTGTAGACCAGAGTTCTCCAAACTTTCTTGTGTCGTAGACCCCTTGCCATGTTTTTCCGTGTTGGGTAGACCCCCTACTTACCAGATATTGATTTCCTGTAAATTTCTAACTGTAGTGAAGTTTAGTATTAAAAACTTAAAGTAAAAACACATGTTATATTATGAAAATGTATTGCGATCACAAAGCGAATACCAACATCCTACAACTTACACAATTTTATAAACATATATAATATATTTTTACTTCATAGGTACTTTTATGAATAATGTAAATGTTTTGATATTATAAGATAGTATGATGTATGTAAATAGGTACTATCAATGTATGTGTTGAGATCCACTATGGTGGACCCCCATTTTCATTTCATGGATCCTCAAATTTTTTTTCGCTGACGTAGACCCCTTGCAGGTTGTCATAGACCCCTAGGGGTCGATATAGACCACTTTGGGAATCACTGCTGTAGACTTTGTACTGCTAGAAGTTACTATCATTTAGCATTTCAATAGAAAACAAATAATTTAGGTAACATATTTCAAAATGATCACTTTATATAGGATAATTAGAAATAGAAGTGAATACTTTAAAGCTTTTGATGATTAGGCCGTTGAAATGGTGATGAAATTAATTTATTTAAATTTGGAACTCATAACAGAACTCTCATTGATCGTCAACTTATTATATATTTATTTTTTAATCTATTTTATTATTGACTTTACTCTGCTTCGCAAAGGTTTATAGTTGTGGAGAATAATCAGGAGTAAACTCCACTACAACACACCTTTTATTAAAGTTTAACATTACAGATTTATACATATACACTATGTAATATAAAGCCTTATTGAAATCAAAATATTCAATCGGAATCATTGCCAAGGATTCTTGTCATTTAAATATTCGTTTTTTGAAATTTAAGCTTTCTCTTTTAAGGATTTACTTCTATAACCTATAATCCAGTATCACATCATGATATATACGATAAAGGTTAGAAACTTGAAATTTGGTAACAGTATTTCTTTGGTTAACTAATCACTCTGTACGTTACATAAAAAGAATCTTGGTAACATTTTCTTCTAGTTTTTATAACATTATTAATTGTCTCACGTGTAAACAAAAAAGAACACAAACAATTACGTGTGGATTCTTTTATTACTAATTTTTTTTTTTGTATTTATATACATATTTCGATTGTCCAAAACTAGTTCTGAAACTATAAGGAATAACTTAAACAGCATTACTCAGCTAAACAGGAAAATAATAGATTCGACAATACCACCGTGCTTTATCTATGGTTGCTAAACTTGGACTTTAGATCTCAAAATCAGAAACGAAATTCCGACCACACAAAGAAGAATAGAAAGAAGTTATCTAGTTATAAAATTTAAAGATTAAGGATCTTCGAAATTTAAAAAATGAAGGCTAAATATATGTGGGCGAGTTACGAACTAAGTAAGTTACAAGAGAGTTACAAGTACGACAGATGAACGCTAAAGTCAATAAAATTGTCAGTGGAAAAAAGTACCAGATCAAACAACGAAAGTGTTGCATATAATTAAAATTTATGTAAATAATAACTATAATTAGAATCGAATTAATTAAATTATAATGCAGTTAATTAATATCGTTTATTACACCGTTGTAATACGCAGGGATTTAAATTAATATTTTACTATTATTATATATATTTTTCAAATTCGTTCCAATCAGCGGTAGCTCAGTTATTCTAACCATAGTTAGAAAAAATTAACTGCACCTATGTATATGTTCATGTAAAGATATACATACCAAATAAACACTTTTTCTTTTTAACCGCTAGATGTCCTCTGCAACGCCTTTTTAGGTCTTTCTAAAAGATCGCAACGATGACCGCTCTTACGTTGCCCGCATACAGCGAATTCTCGTGATCCTAATGATGTTGCCGGTCTACCTTGTAGAGGGCCTAATCACCGTCTACTGAATCGTGGTCGTCACTCTAAAAACCTTTCGGCACCAACGGCTATGGGTTGCACGAAAGACGTTGCCCGACCACTGCCACTACGTGCAAATCTTCGAGTTACGTCGGAGATTTTGATTCCTCTGCGGATCTCGTCTGATTCGACATTTACAATAATATCCGAATGCTTAATCATAACTTAAACAAAGATTAGCTAATTTATTTTGGTCAAAAATCAACAAGAGTTTGAGGGTTGGACATTGAGAGGTTGCACAAGCGATTTGCCCCGCCCGCTACTAATTTAGACGAGGAATTCTTTGAGCTAAGTCATAGATCTTGATTCTTCTGCGGACCTCCTAATTGCTGATTCCATCTCATTTCCCTCTGCGTACATTGAGCCTTCTTATACAGCCCGTCGTAAGTGACCACGTCTCAGATTCATATGTCATCACCGGCAACTCTTCAAACATTGTTGTATTATGGAGGATAAGAGGTTTCGGATCTTCTCGAAGGCTGCCCGTCTGAGTTGTATTCGGCGAGTGATCTCTTTCTCGAAATTGGACTTATCAAGTTGGAAGGTTTATTGCAGGTATATATAGTCGTCTACAACTTCGAGCGTAATTTCAACTACGACAACTACTTGAGAAGGCATAACATCAATTAAATAAATACATTTTGTAATTCAAAATACTCTTATTACAAAAGTAGGTAACGGATTATCTTCAGGTAGTTTAACTATTCATATGGTGTTTAGGATGAATTTCCATAACAGAATTAAAATCATCTTTGTGAAACATTGACGCACATAGTAGATTTAGGATTTACTATTAATTCTATAAAATAATTTGCCTGTGGTAGTCAAGTAAAAAAAGAACCTATTTCATAGTGGGTATACTTTATTTATTGATTTAATGTAGTAATGCAAAACGATCAATTATAAAAATATATATATATTTCATACAAGGCTTTTTATATTATATTTACATTTTTATGATATACATAAATACAACAAAATCTTTATTTAAATAACATATAAGAAACTAAAAATCAACTGCTTTTTTACGCAACCAATGTCAAGAACTTCTTTCTAATATCCTTCTTTTTAGTATATAAAGTGAAAAAGAATGATTCGACCTGCCAGTAATTTAAATTTAGAAGCGAAAAAGTAAAAATTCTTATTAAAAATATAAAACATCCGAAAAACATGTATTGCCTTGTACGTTTTACATTGTACTGAAGTACTTCAACCATTTTCAATGTTCAGAGGCAGTGTATTTTGAACATCTCGAAGATTTCCTGTTCGAAACCTCAAAAGGATGCCCCTCCAATTAAAGACAAGCAATTCTTTGAGCTACCTTATTGATACCTCTGATAAGATCTCGAAACAAAGCTTAGCTTGGTAATATCTATTGCTGTATGACAACAATAAAATAATTAAATAAATAAAACAACAAAACTTACTACAATGTAAATCGTGAACCCTCTAACCCGGTATTGAGATCACAACTTAACAAATCAATTTTAATCCGGCGCCGCTTGAGCTCCAAGTGGTACAATTATCTATTATTCATAGCAATATCTTGCATTGTTAGGGGCCCGCCACGTTATCGGTTGGCGGCAGGGCTATAAAAACCAGATTATGCGTTCGGTCTAGCTCTTTGTAAGGACTGAGGCCGCAAATTTGTTTGCTTGCAAACTTTGCGCTCCCGTACGGTGAAATCGCTTTGTGAATACTCGTAATTGGCTTTCATTTGAAGGTGTGAGTTTTCACTTATAAGGAAAGGGTTTCGAAACGTTTCTACCTAAGTTACACTATAAATCACATATATACTTAATTTTTTTACACTTATAAATGCAGATTTAAAGCCTTATAGACATTCATAATAAAAATATCGCTGCTATATATATTTTTGCATGCACATATATATGTATATATGCATGTGAGTATATGTATACATGTATTTTTTAATTTTTTTTAATTTTTACCCATTCAGGAAACTTAATATATTTAACATATAATTTTAACAGACGACTTATACATCAAATGGTCGTCACAAGTTTCCGCTTTTAGCATTATTACACACATTGTGAGGACGTGCAAAAGGATCATAATCCTACATATAAAAAAGTTACACAATAAACTCTATAGCAACTACAGGATAAGGAACAAAATCTTACAACATACATATAAATATATACTTACATACACATGCATGTATACATATATACATGTGCATATATATACACATATGTATATAAAGTATAAATAAATAAAAAGGTTGTTATTTTAATTCGAGAACCAAAGAAATCATACATGTAATTGCGCCTTAATGCATATGGATTGACACTTAAAACGTCAAATTCTAGTATCTTAAAAGACTTTGTTGCACACCTGAATGTGCTATAGATTTTATTGAGTAACATTCTTCTTCGTAGCATTATGATCCTTTTGCACGTCCTCACAATGTAAATAATGTTAAAGACGAAAACTTGTAATAATCCCTTGTTGTATAAGTTGTCTGTTATAATGTAACTAACTTTTAAGTTTCCTAAACCATTAAATATTTAGCTACACAGTTATTTTTTAAAAGTTTTTACCATTTTAACCAATCATTCCTCGTATTGTATTTACATTGCATAACAAATAAAATGTAGGAGTTTCTTCGATTTCTCTCAATCTGTCAGGAAAAAAATCGTTCTAAACATCAGTGCAATTATTTTAATAATACGCATCACAGCTGTTTCCTCCAAAATATTGGTTCTTACTTTACACCACTGGAATTTCCAGGCGCTGTCTCTTCCATACGTACCGATTCAGTAAGCTAGTTTGCTTTTTAACTGAATTATATAGACATGTTTTAAGCATTTCGTATTAGTTCTAAAAACCATTATCTACTGCTTATAATATTATTTCAGTTATGGCTCTAATTACATTGTTAAACAGATATTAAATTATTACAAATATTTTAGGGTGTATATATTTGAGGGGGGGTGCGTGATACTTTTGGCCATGGTAATATTTCAAGTATCATATCTTCATATAGTAACTAAAACATCGGACCAAGATTGTTCGATTTGCAGGCAATATTGTAGCAAGTATGCGCTTAGCATTTGAATTCAAGAACGAAAGAAACTTTTCTATGACTTTCTAGAAGTGCCCGGAGAACGAATAGTCCGCTTATCTTAAGAAGCTGATTTAGCGATATGGTTACCTGTGGTCACTAAAAACATATGCAATTAGAATTTTTGCAGATTCAGGTTTGAGGCGGAGGGGAACAGGGGGCATCTTTTTTTGTTGTTTGTGGAGAAATCCTGCGTGGGATATCCCTCCGCTGCGAGGGCAACGGAAGGATTATGCCGGACTCGGGCCGACTAAAACCCCTCGATCTTCTTGAACTCCTTTTGTTGAAACTACGGGAACGCTTTCGCATACTACGGCAGTTTCAACGGCGGTTGCCCAATGCCTCGACTCCTTACTTGCGGCGGATCACCCTAACTCCGTCGCCAGGGCCATGCTAAGGGGGTTGGAAATATGCGCGGTATAATAACCTACAACATCCAGGTCTCCGACTGCGGATGGGGAGAGAGATAAAAAGAACATCTGTTCTTTCTATCTCTTTCTCCGTAGCCTCCTTCTGCGACATCACCAAACAGAGGACACCTAGCCTAACACAATGGACTCTAGACTAGGTCGCCTTTGCGATAAGTTTAAGTAAGTTTAGTTCCAAGACTTCCGGGGAAGCCTTATCTTGAGCTTCACTACAATCTGGATTAGTTGTGACTTCATTGAGTGACTACACTCAAAGGCTCCCTCTAGGGGACCTCGGCTTAGGCTGTCACAATCGAAGATACCATCAGCACTCCGAAGAGGGAAATCTCTACTTGGTCCGTAGTTATTTTCTGGCAAATAGCTCTGCTACAATATCGGAAAGCACTAACGCTTAAAAGTAATTTGGCGGTGGCGATTGTGTGATTCGCATTGTTTGCCGCATACGCATTTATCAGCGGGCTGGCGGGCGGTGCACTTTATTGCACGACTACCACTGCATATGCGGATGTGGCTAAATATTGGTCCTTTTCTTACTTAGCGCTAACGCTTTCGTTACGTCATGCTAACGTGAGGCCAAGTGGAGTATAAAACTAGCATTGCTTCTATCAACCACCGTTGGCACTCATATGATATACGATCCGGGCTTGTTTCTAACGAGATCGATTGTTGCACAGACTTTTTTGTTGAAAATCAAGATGTTATTCAAGTTTCTTTGCTTCCACATTAACTTGATGTCGTGATTACATAGATATATTCAAAGTATTATTTGTAAGTACGTTAAAATGTCCGAAATGCCCAGACCCGGGTTGACTATCGGTCATCGAATTCGAAAAGACGCACCTCTGTTTGCGTTCCTATTTATTTTTTATCGTCTTCTATTTGATCGCTGCACACAATCGAAAACGGCTGGCCACACAACGCCACAGATAATAAAATAAGTGATAAAGAAATTATATTATCTGTGAAAGAGAATGTTTCTTGGAAGCAATATTTATCTACATTGCATATTATACATCGAAAATCATCTCTGATATTTATTTGCATCCATGTGTTTTAGTCATTTTTTTTAAATTTATAGTTCAACTGTAAAGTCGTATATAAGTCAAATATTATATTTAATAAAAATATTGAGATGACTCACGTACGGCTTGACTAATACGTAAAAACTTATTTTAAATCTTTCATTTTTTTATTGTTTGATTGTAGTTGGAGCGAACAGTCAAGCCAGATAATTCCAAATTCAAAAAAGAGGTCAAACGTCAATTCTAACTTGCCTCACGAAGTATCTACTGAAGCGATCTAAAAGCTTGGCAGTGTCCCAATTATTTGAAATAGTAATATGTAGCTGCCCAAGCCGAAACTCCCCTTGTAAACCTCAAGCATCGGTACTTTAAAAAAGGTTTTAGTCCAGGCGCACTATACACCCAGCCACCTCAAATTCGCGGAATCTATAAATGCCATTTAGGCAGCAGTGATAAGTCGGTCCAAAAAAAACTCAACTAAACTACACGAAACATCTTCTCGTCCAATATGTGTTACCAATGATGACGTAAGTGATATGTGATCTAACTGCAAGCCTCATTGACAAACTAGCAGTAGACCGCCAGGGTCACGGAAAGGGATATTCTCGGGATTTTAACTGAATCAGGGAAAAGATAATTCGTACACAAACGGAAGTAGACATAACCTAGCAGATTGGCAAGTTAATGTGCCAATTGACAGGCCACATGCAGAAGAAGTGGCCGCTGGAATCTTAATGTTCTATAGTTGAGACGATGAATCAGCAAACGCAGTAGTTTTTTTATGATATACTGGTTAATCATAGATTAATAAGTTTAAAGAGAATGCATTGCCCATTTGTCAACAAAAAGCTTTGTTATGGTCATGGCTATTTTTAATAACCTATATGAAGTGATCACTCTGATATATATAACATTAATTTTTTTTTTCTTTTGGATTGCGACTGGCCAATAATTTCTGGCAGTATATTATTCACATGACAGATAATAAAAAATAATTAATAATAATAATGTAATAATTCAAATTTTGAATTTTTTTATGCATTATGTTATTTATTATTTCCTCCTTTTTTGGATAGGTTGTATCATGTATTAATTAAAAATACAGTCACCTTCTTGAGGCTTTTATAAATATCACCAGCTTTAGTTACGACATAGATTATACCTATTTCTTACATCTTTATTTTATTTTTACAAGTTTTTAATACTTCGAAGAATATTCTAATATATACACATTAAAAAATAATATATTTTTTTCTTGAAGGAAAACGTGGTTCAATAACAATCTTATAAGGCTGACCATAGATAATAAATATTATCATTATTGTCTTTTTTAAATCGCATTTAAAATTATATAGAACAAAATAATTTGACAGATGTCATAATTTTTGACGTAAATTAAAAAAAAAAATGTGATAGAACGAAATAAATAAAGACTCCAATACAATCACAATATTGACTATGGAATTGAACAATTTCAATATTATAAAACGTGACCACATAGTAAGGGAGATATCTATATATCTTTGTTTGTCCAATTCGATTAACTCCGAAGGAGATACGCCAAAAAGTGGCCGATAAAAAGAAGACATGTTCTTTTTTTTTCTTCGACGAGAATATTTTGTTATTTTCCCTCACCGTTATCGTGTTTATTTGGCTCGCAAACACAGTAATGAAGGAATTGATAGTGCGTCGGTCATCGACCTCCATTTTTTTATTTCGATTTAATTCTTAGAATGTATCGATGTTTGAACTTGATATTGTTGAGTATGAATCGAATTATAATGTCAATCGATATTTTATACATGATGTTCGATTATAGGTGTAAATCCTTTAAAGGTGTGTACATCAAGATTGGTTTTAGCGTTTTTACATCGATTTCCAATCAGCCTTTATAAACTGATCACCCTGAAATACAGACTAATAACTTCTCTCATTACAAAGTACTGACAATAATAAACAATAATATAATAATATATAATAATCAGAATTAAACGCTTTTTCTCACTATATTATTATTATTTTCACTTTATTATACGTTATTTATAATTCTAATACGCATTTATTTTTAGAAAGGGTGTATCCGTGTCTCTTTCCAATTAACTTTTATTGTGATCTTTTAAGTGATCACTGTGAAATACGTTTTTTTTGTAATGTCACAAGCAAGCGTAATAATTTCTGGCAGTATAGTCTGCACAGACAGATTTTTATATGCAAAAATCTGAATTTCAAAACTTCTTTCGCATTAATTTATTTATAATATTTAAAGTGATTTATTTGTGGATTCGTTCCACCATGGGTTAATTGAGATCAAACTAGCTATATACACACCTTTAAAGCCTTTACGGCTATAACCAATCACCCTGAATAAACTGTCTATTAAAATCTATAAGATCAAGGAAAGCGTAACGATAAAAATAAATAACTCGCTGTGTTTATATTTATATGGGTTCAATATAAACATAGAATACAATAAAAGACACGCAAATCACGAGATTACAATAGCAATATTAACACTGTATTTCTTATTAAATATTGTAGATAGCTACCTAACATGAAAATGCAAAATCTTAATAAAATCTAACAAAATAGAATCTTATATTAAGATATTTACATGAACGCATCCGTTTATCAAGTGAAATTCGATTTTGGAACGCACGCCGATACGTATTCGGACTAATAGAACGGAAAATGCAATGCAAATAAATTCATTGAACAAACAGCGACAGTAACCTCAGCATTCCGCGCGCGAACTATCATCCACCCTCGGTTCATTCGAATAATTACAATCGACTCGCTGACAATCGCGCGATTCTATCACAAAGCTCGCATAATCGGACGCCGTGTCGACTCGCCTCCCATCACTACACGACGCAACCACCTTCATCCAACTTCAATTTTAAACCTTATTAGTATTCAATTAAGTTCACATTCTATTGCCGGTGTTGTGCACATAGTGATGGGTATAGAATAACACTGGATTGTGATTCGGACAATGCAATAATCCGAGCATTGTTGAGTTCACATTGTTGTTTTAAGGGCGGCACTCGCTAGTGACAATTGTGCGCTTTATTGCATAAATAATAATGTTATTCTGTCCGTCGGTGCCGCATTGTGACGTTTTGTCGGCACGCTTATATAATTTGTGGAAATTTATTAATTAATTGCGATACTCGTTGCGCCGTAATGCGACTAATCATTCCAAATGTCAATCAATGACGCTGTCAAAAACATTTCTAACCTATTTCAGACAGAGATGGAAGCATCAATTTTTTTCTTTTTTTATCTTTATGTCAGAATAAAAATTATGAAACCACAGATTACATTGGCGCTGAATGACATCTCAATTGTCAAAGCAGACATGACATTGACAGATATATTGTAGTTTTAGCAGTGTCAAAATATAATAAATTTAAAAATATACATTAGTTACAACGCAAAAAAAATTACCACATATTTCGGTAGAATGAAATTAATAATTTTGTCTTGCATAATCATAATAAATAGTGCATTTATAATATTTTACTTCGGGGAGACCCTCCTCTAGATAGACCGAGGACATATGTTACGAATCGCTGGTTGCAGGCCTATGATTTGAAGTGGGCGTCTACCAGCTGCAAAGAAGATATTTTAAAACAGCGAAATTATTTCATGCTAATATGATAAGATACAGGATGATTAATTACAGGTTTAAAACCTTTAAAGGTGCGAATCTACCTTATTTACCGTCTATTAATGTAAAGTTGTCCATTACGCCGTATTACGAAAGCCTATTGTAAACACCTTTCTGATAAGGATCTATTCCCTTAAACAAATTTTAATTTTACCTAAACACTATAATAGATTAGTTATAGATGTAAAGGCTTTAAATGGTAGAGTTTAAAGTTTAGTTTGTATTACCTGTCAATTAATTTCTTGGATTTTTTTATACAAAAATAAATGATTTCAAATTAAAATTAATTTCTGTTTATTATCTGTCGCTGCATACTGTACTCCTAAAAGTTATTACTCTGTCTCATTACAAAAGAAAAAAATAATTAATGTACCATATTATTAAAATTCAAGACTATCACAACATTAACGTTCGAAATTCGAATGAAAGTGTTTTTTTTTTAATATCTTCTAAAGGCAAAGATCTTATATTTATATTGTAATAAAACTACAAAATCTCGACTGTAATTAATTTTACATAAATTGTTCGTGTTCTATTTAATTATTAATTAGAGAGCCCATTAATACCGTTTTTTTGTTTTATCAAATTCTTTATGTTTAGATATATAACAATTATGGCCAGGGCTGTGGTCACATCGAGCCCCGGCGATCTCGATGCACATGTCATGCACTACTCACCTACACATGACACGGCGGCCGCGTCCGCCTAACCCGCGTTCAATCGAGGGCGGTCCGGGGAGGCCCGTGTTTCTCCCGACCGCCGAGTAGTCCTCACTTCGTGCTACATACACTACACCCCACTCATTACACTATACACCTACACGGTTGTAGTTCTCCGCGTGTGGACGTCTTCGTCATAACTGAGGTACGATCCCCAGCGTAAAATTTTTAGTCCGTGGACCTCTGTTTTCACGGACTCAATTTCGATGAAGCTGCACAAAATCTAGCAGCATTACTTCTAGTACATCAAATGCAAATGGGAATATATCTTTATTCCTAATTAATTTTGTACGAATATCCTGCGGCTGTAAGTCTTCCGTATAAATAAATAACATGAAGAAATTTATTCATTAATTAATTACCTAATAAATAGATTAGTAAGTAAATAAATAGTAACAAAATAATTAAAAAAATCTTTATTTTGTTCACAGGGCTTTACATATGAAGGAGCATCCGGATTACAAATACAGGCCGCGAAGGAAACCTAAAGCGCTGGTGAAGAAGGAGCCGAAGTTCGGTTTCGGGATCAGCGGACTAATGGCTCCTGTGCCGCGACTCATCACACCCTCGCTACCACATCCGGTGCCTCAGCTGCCAATGCCCCATCACTTACTTCCTGAAAAACCGGATTTGAGTAGAGCCCTATTTCCACCTCTACCCTACCCTTTCTATCCTTTCGCGAAGCTACCTTCGGATGAGGGGAAGCTAGCCGCAGAGCTAGCTCATTTACAGGTAGGTCTATTTAACATTTGAAATATAATGCCCCGTTCATAGGTATAGCTAAATAAATGAATCGCTAGCATAGCGCAAAACTTGATATCCTTACTGAAAATTAAAATATAATCAGCTAATACAAATCTAATATACAAGGTAATAGGAAATAGGAAGTAAAATCTTTATAGGTGTGAATGGTTAGTTCATTTGTTAGCAATGTAATAACCAATCATCCTGTATATTTGCCACATATAACCCATTCAACCACCAATCTATAGTCCCAGCGGTCAGAGCCCACAATATGCTGTATCCACTTTCTAATACGTACAAAGTGAGCCATGTATATACAGATATTTCAGAAATTGTATTGAAGGATATACCAGTTCATAAGGTTCTGTAGGGAGGTGGTCGTTGGAAAAATATTGAGGAGACTGTCTATTGGAGTTGAAATCCCATAACCTCCGAAGAGTGCACTGACCTAATTAAGGGACTGAAAAATAAATCAGCTCCCGGCCCTGACGGCATCTCCAACAGGGTCCTTAAAATTCTCCCCTCATACTCCTCCTTGTGTAGATTTTTAATTTCCTCATCATAAACTGATTTTTTTGCCGAAAACCCTGTATTTATACTAAATCTTGTTGTTGTGTTGACCAATCCTAGAACTAACTTTATTTATACATCCAATCACAATTCTTATTTTACAACCAATCGCACGCGTCGTTTGTGTGAGAACGACGGAAGATGTGTGCGATAGAGAAAGATATATAGAAAGATCTAAGAAATGCACCAAATTTTACAGCTCGTAACAATCTATGCGATCGGTTATTGCCGCTACAAATTCATTGGATGCTTTCAACCGATCCTAATGGAAATCTATATCCTAAGTCTAGCTGTGAATATCACATGGTTCAAATGATGATGATGGCTTCAATTTCCTTATGAGATTTGTAGTCTATGGAACATTTTTCTCAGGCACTATACGGCGGAGCTTTGTACAGTAGCGCATTCTACAGCAACGCCCTCTCGCCGTGCGGCTGCCCGCCACGAAGAACACCATCCCCACCACCCACGGACGTCAAACGTCCCGTCGCATACGTCCTGATGAAGAGTGACGAAGAACCACCTCAGCATGTTATATGAAGACCAGTACCGCTCCCAGCTAGGCCCATACCTCATTGGGAGCGACCTTCCACGTCCATGCAAGAGAGAGACAGTCCTGATAGTGTATAAGCTTAGACTGAAAGTTGTTGTTCATAGACATTTGGTGTTAGAATTCTAGTAGCCAATCCGAAGTGTTCTTCCAGTGGGATGTGTGTACACGTCAAACAAGTGCCAAAAGATTTGTCTTTAGAAGATAGTGGTAATGAAGAATGAAATTGTATACCTATGTATACAGAGGTATGTAATAAGTAAAACTCATATTAATTTAGATATTTCCAATTTTTGTATTATCTGTGCAATAACTATCAAATATACACGAATGTCAAATATAATTTCGTTTGTTAATATATATTTCATTACAAAATATTATCTAACTTTTTTCTAACGATGTTTTAAGTATGTCTTCTTTAATTTTTTTTTTCGATATTATTACATTAATATTGTTGACGGATAATGTTGTTCTGGTAATATAATTCTAATTTCAAATTTTTGATCTTACACATCGTTAAATATTGTGTATATTGCCACAGGTAAAAATCATACAACGCCATAATTGTAAATACGATTATACAATAGTATAGTCAAAAGATGAAAGACGACAGATAATGTAACAAAGTGTAGATGTTTATTATAACTATTATCTCAGTAAAACGTGAATGTGATTTATTTTAATATCCGTAGTAACTTTTTAAATAAAGTTTTAATGGATGAAACAGAATATGCAAGCAACAGAAAATAAGATCAATAAAGCCCTTTTAATCTAAAAAAAATTGTACCCACCTAGTTTTTATGTTCGTTAAAATAATTTCAAAACAATAACTATGATGAAGTATATTAAAATTATTAACATAAGCTGTGCGGCAATATGTATTTTAATAATTGGAATTTAAAGTCGCAATAATAATTTTATTTAAATTTACTTCCACTGGCAACTCTGTAAGTTAATGTCAAGCAATTATGTCAAAAGAAATGTCAGTTTTCTAAATACGTATTATTAATGTTAGTTATGTTTTAACTGGAAAACTACAGAAGCGGGTAAAGCAGTAAAATGATTAAAGTCTGTTTTTAAAGTCGGACATTCCTGCAAGATTTTGTCTCTTAAAATACTCCTTAGTTTACCACTTTAATACTAGTTGCCAGCAATTTAAATACATTATAAACATTTCAACAATGATTTTATAAACATAAGAAAGATACATTTCTAGATTATAGATTAACCAAAGAATTTTACATATCATTCACATAGAAAAATCACATCGTTTTAAAAATCTAAATCACTTATACAACTTTTTTAACTTCACGTTAGCGTCACAGATTAAAAAACATTAATCTAATAACATTGGAAAATATTTTAAATTTGTAATAAATCGTAATAACTGCACTTTGTAAATAATATAAGTAATATTTAGGCAACTAATTTTATAATAATTGTCATAAACTTTATTAAAAAGTTTTGGCTCAAAGTGGGCCTAGGAATGGAAGCATTTATGTATCATAAAGGAATTTTTAAAATAATACTGTTATTAAAATTGAAGATGCAATATAATTATAATAATTGTTTTATTACAATCTAATAGGTGCATTAATTTAATATTATATTTTTTTGTAAATATCGGTTACCTAGTTGTTAATATGTTATAGTAAAGAGTAAATCTGTATTGTTTCTATTACCTTATGTTTTGTAGGATTTCTTTTATGTTATTACCGTTTGTAGTACTGAAAATCACAAACTCGCAGGCTCTTAAGAATAAATATCATTTATAATCTGTATCTTGTCAATAACGTCAATAAAGTTTCGTCGGCCATTTTGAATTTCATGCTTTAATTAATCAACTTTCGAATGTGTTTAAATATAAAAAAATTGAAATGTCTTTATAAGCAAAACATATGACACAGATTATAAATGAAATAATTTTCCCACCGAAAATATTTTTTTATGTAGTCACATATATGTTACTGGCCTTATATTGTAAATTTAGGTTATAATTGTTGTATTAGCGTTAGTTTATTGTTATAATTTTATACGAATTTGTTTTAAACCAGTTGATACCGAAAAATGTATAAGATTTAACGTGAATTTAATTTTTGTACCAGTTTTAGTTGAAAATAAAAATGATTGTTTTAATCACAATTTGAAAAACCTGTATGTTAATTTTCTAACCAGATTCTTCGGCATTAAGACTATAATTAATTTAATTAAATAGACTAAAATTAATTGGACATTCCCTTATATTACATCGACACTGCTCACGAACCGTGAAGAAAAAAATCGGGAGAAATTCTTTGGACACCAATTCTTTATAGCTTCACCAGTTTTGAAGTGAGAGAATGCTATAGACGCTTAGGCCAATTAATTATAGAATACATGAGTTCATCTTGGGTAGATCATCCACTATATTTGGACTGACGACATATTCAAATTGGAAGGAAGTCACTGGTCATCATGGCGATGTTGAATATGATGATGACTTAAGTATAACAGCTGCAACAGGAAATCGGCTAATTGGAGTACATTACAAATGAGTATCATACGATAGAGTCAATAAAAGAGTGACCTTTGCTAGGGCTGTCACCCGAATCGTGTTTAACATTTCAAGGATGCCCAAGATGGAATACTTTATCATCATCGTGTATGGAGATAGACGGCTCTACAGGGCCTACTCCAAATTTTTTTTTTGTGGCCCCTGCTATTGGGAGCCTCTCGTACCCCTATCTACACAAGATGACAGGGACTATTCAACATTATTTAATTTTTTCACATATTTTTTTTAATTTTCATTATCGTCTTTCATACATCGTATGATTTTTCATTCTTGCCACAATTCTTCTGTCTTTCCCTTTCGCTCTGTAACGCCTTTCATACATCCCTCATTACTCTTTTACTTTACATTTTTATTATTTTATTTCTATATAGGATTATTACAATATCACTTGGTTTTATATTATTTTTTTTTGATTTTTGTTGTATTTATACTCCAAACTTCGCTACGATGACTGACCTTGCGCAGTCTGTATCCAGCGACTTCTCGAGGCCTGGACTATGTCAGCCCACCTTGTGGGAGGGGGCTACCTACCTTGTATCTGCCGGTTCGTGATCACCACTGGAAATTCTTTCGACCTCAACAGCCGTCTGTTAACGAATGATATGATTCGTAGGTGTAATTTGTCGAGCTATATTGGTAACCATGGATCTTTTACAGATCTCCTTATTTCTGGCGTAATCTCGCAGCGAAGCTCCGACCATATCCCTTTCCATCGCGACCACTTGTCAGATCAAAAAGTCACCACCGGTAACACGATGATCAAAGACCTTCTTCAGATATAGTAGGGAGGAACTAGAAATGTAAGCAATTATCTTTAAAAGAATAAAACGAATATAAATATTAATTCGTAGCAAAATTGAAAGCATAATGGAGTAGACATGTGTTCGAACACCCCGTCGTTTTCGAGTACCTCTCGAAGAGCCGTCCGGGCGGCAACTTCTTCAAAAACAACTGGGGGAGAGAAATTAATCCGGAACACACTCGATGATCGGCGAATAAACACTCGGACGAATGAGCAATGGGGTGGCACATGGCCGGACAAACTGGCATAACGAATGGCAAACTTCAGAAACAATAATATTTATTACTTTTTTTTATTTCAACTTACCATTATTTTATCCGTCAAGTACTTCTGTGTTGGTATTTGTATCAACCACGGTGAAATGGTAAAAAATTGTTTAATTGTATTTATGTAAAAATACCGCAAAGTGAATTAAGATTTTCTATAGCAAACCATGTAGAGATCGAAGATAGGTTCCAGGGTTACGAAAATACTACTTTTTAAAAAACAAAAATAATATTACTCTGCCAATAAATAAATTTGAAAAATATTTACCTTCTTTGTAACCAAAAACAACACGTAAAAATTTATATAAATTTATTATTCTCATTAAAAAAAAGCACAACACACTACATTCCAACACACTACGTAATTGAAAGTGAAAATAAAATAGTATTCAAATAGTTTTTAGTTATAAAGGGAATACCCGAGTTTTGATGGCATAGCTAAATTACAAACAAAAGTGTTGCCATCTTTTTAAAAAAAATTAAAGACTCAAATCCATAACAACGCAACCACGAAAATCTAACGACGCACAATGAAAATTAATTCTAATTACGCAGCGACGCAACTTCGAAAAAAACGCAAAACGAGACGACGCAAAGCGAGGTATTGGTGTATCTATTTAAAAGTTTTATTATTGTTTTTTTATTTTTTTTGTTATATACGTTAATTTTTTCTTCCCAAACCCCATGTTTAATTACGATTGCCATTAATTACCTCCTGATCGACGTGGGTCTCGGAATTACTTGTCTGAATTGGCAGTAGGTGGAGAATTTCGCTCGTGATAGCAGTCGGTGCCGAAATGTTCTCAAGTGGCGACCACTAGGTGGACCGACGGCATAATTATGGCCGCCGGAAGTCGCTGGAAGTCACTGGAAGTCGATGGAAGTCGCTGGAAGTCGCTGGAAGTCGCTTGAAGTCGCTGGAAGTCGTTGGGAGTCACTGTATACGGTTATCTTAAGACCGGTTATATTGGTTATATTTATGGGCTTTGCAGTGGGCGTCTATCAACCGATGATTTGATATCGCTGCGGTAAGGGCCAAGCAAGAATTTTCACTATTTATATACTATATAATAACTTGTCTGTATTAATTATTATAATTTGAAGTATATTCCTATAATAATTGTAATTTATAACAACAGTAAACCTTCTTTATTTCTTTCATTATTATATCTTATTACTGGTGTACTCATTTTGAAACAATGAATCGTATGTATAGTCTTTCAAATAAACGTTGATATAATGTACATTTAAATATGTATTCATACATTATTCGTCCCTTTTTTTCTGTCAATAAATTTATTTATATTTTATTTTTTATTATAGTTAAGAATCTTATAACAATGGTAGGTACATATATCAGAGTAATGAACTTGTAGATAATAAAATAACTACATAACATTATAAAATTAAAATTACAGTTATAATAATGTAAGTGTGCCAACGAGAGTTCTGTTTCTGCCTATACTAGGCAAGAATTGTACCGCAGGAGCAGTGGCAGTGATGTTCACAGATTAGCTTGCACGGTAACACAAAAAGATACACACAATAATATTAAAAAGTAAAATAACATTTAGTACTGAATTTAAAGTCTAGAAGAGACAAAGAATCTCAATGAACTCTGGCTGGAAAATAAAGAAACAAACCAATTATTTTATCGCTTTAATGCGCAACTTTTATTTATACTTTTAAAAAATATATATCTCACAAATATGTACACTACAATGCCGAGGAAAATATTTTTATATATGTATAATATTCTTATACTTGTTTTTTTTTAAACCTTATGTTGCAGCTATACAACACTATGCATTTACTGCTACTTATACCGTTTAAGTGATATGTTGCAGATTTGCATCATTATGCATTTAAGGGTTAAAATTGTTCAAATTTATCGTGTGATAGAGATAATTGCCTCTTGACAATTTTAAATTTGGCTTCACATACAGATCAGTGTTTAATATTGTTACGTACTGTGGGTTGTGACTCGAAATGAACCACCACTGGTTCACAAAGACATACGACGAGTACTCCTATTTATATCACGGAGAAGGTTCCAATAAGTTCGAGATAGTACTCGGTTAGAATTTTCGAGAACCGCACACAAAAATCTATAAATGACTTCAAACACTTTTGTGTGTTTGGCGTTTACTAGGGTTCCGTGTTTATTGTGTAGAGGGTTCTGTAAATCGTGCTTCGTAACAATATCTTAGAAAAAAGGACCAATTTTTAGCCACCTCCGCACATGCAGTGGTAGTCGTGTAACAAAGTGCACCGCCCGCCAGCCCGCTGATAAATGCGTATGCGGCAAACAATGCGAATTACACAACCGCCACCGTCAAATCACTCAACACGTGTTTCACCCCTCCACGGGGCATCTTCAGGAGTAATGTTATACCGATTAGTGCCAAACACAGAGTCTCCTACTAGTGCACATTGTTCATAGTGCATATTGGTCCTTTTCTTACTTAGGATGAACTTCCGCGAGGTAACGTTAAGAAGCCTAATATCAGGATTAATAGCTCGCGTATTATTATGACATTTACTTCATTATATATTACACAAGTTACTCCATATACCACTATCAGGTACGGAAACTTGATTCTATCTATAAGGACGACAAGAAAAACGATAATTACTCTTTTTAACGATTTTTTTACTCCTCAATTTTTCACGTGAAAGTAACCAATTCATTTATTGATTTAAAACTGTATTAAGAGCATTAGGTATAAACTTATTAATGATATCATAATTCGTAAATCTTAATCAGATTTAAAACCATTATTATATTGCACAGAAGCACTGGCAGGAATTAGAAAGAAGATCCGTATGCCGGCTGTCACCAGGTTAAATAAGGCATTGGAATGAAAAGGAATAAAAAAGAAAGAATTAGTCAACTAAAATAGATAGAACAATAAGCCAAATGCCATTGATTTTTGGTATAAATAGCATGAGAACATAATTTATTTATAAAATACCAAATAATTATGAACCAAAGTTATACTTTCGTATTTATCTGTGCGATAAAAATACTGGCTAGCTATCTGTCATTCTTTTTTATTTGGTAACAATAAAAAAACAATAATCTGGCATTAGGTACGCAATCGGGGGCATTTAGAGCGATTAGATCCGGCGCTGCGATCGACGCGAGGGTCTCGTCCCTGCTACGCTTTCAGCTTGCTATTGGGGTGACCATGATTTTCATTTTTATTTATATAATACTCTGTACCCGAGTGATATTTACAGATTCCGCGAGTTAGTAGGCCATTGAGAGCCTCTAGCTTAAAATCTATAAATATTATTAGGTGGCAAAGCCTGAGGGTTCCCTGGGGAACCTCGGCTCGAGACACTACAACCAAATGTTTCACCGGATTAAGAAGCTGACAAAGTCAATGGTCTCTTAAGCGAAAACTCCATTAAATGACTGGGTTCAAAGAGTGTGATCTTTCAGAAATACGAATGCGTATCTCTGATTGTCGATGACGCTATACAAGTCATAATAATGAAACACCATTACGTGAATAGAGTTTATAAAAAACATTCTCTAATGGCTCACGTAAACAAGACGTTCAATCCATAAATCATTGTCCGTCAGTGTAAATCCCGTCAAAATCGGTACCGCCATTTCTGTGATAAACCGAAACAAACAAAGAGACAGATAAATATAAATTTGGTATGAATATTGTACGTATTGTTATTTTTTAAAGACATTTATTTATTTTTCATACAAACAAAAGATTTTGGGTCAACTTTTTGACATGTGCATTTACCACTCAATCTTGAGTGATACGAAGAATGTCGTAAATGTAAAGAGATTAATTCTTAACATCATACAAACTTATCGTATTAGATTAATAATTAAATATTAAAATAATTTTATAAACATTAAAATCTAAATTTTTAAAAATTTTCACCATTATCTTTTATGTCAAATAACGCCCCCTGATGGATATGAGCCTGCTTCATAAGTTTACGGTGGAATTGATTGGCAGCTATAACGTCTAACGACTTCCGACGATCTTAAAAGGATTGTTTGTCTTCCTTGTGGCGGGGTGGTCTACGTTTCGCTTACCTGACCATGGTCCCTCCAGAACTTCAAATCCCCAGCAACCATCAGCTCGTACGATGCCTGCCTACTTCAAATAATCTTTATATGAGTATTCCATTTTTTGATAACAATAAAATATTACTAAACGTGAATCATGGTCACCCTAATGCAACCCCATAAATAAACACCCTTTAGCAACTAATTGTAGAGGCGATGAGCGTCGAGCTTTCGCGAGACATTCCGCAAATTTAGCACCACTCCGGTATTTTTTTTTATCTGCGACCTTATACCATCAATATAAAAGGCGTTAATTTTTTATCATGGAAAACGTATTAAATATAAATACACAAATTTATGGTATATACTTTTTAAGAGAGACGCAAATTCTGCTTTAAAGTTGTTTTTTTTATATACACACTATAAAATAAAACCAAATATATTTTTACCAACAGATATAGATATTTCGTCGTCATGTAAACACATCCTTATATCTGATAGATAATAATTTAGGCAATATGTGTTATTTATAAAGCTCTGGCTGGCATATTTCGTAGGTATGTCAACTTATACAATATTTACTTCACTTAGTTAATTTATCTTTTCAACTTCTTAACTTAGAACCGTGTCAAGCTTTTTCAGACGTATTCAACAAGATCACATGTCGACCTTACAAATGGACGTCCCACCCTACACTTGCTGCACCGTGGTCTTCACTCCTTAAGGTCAGTTCTACACGTGTGGCCTTTCAATTTACCAGTCCACTAGCTATCAATACTTGATTAAATTTCATTCGTTCGTATCTCCCCGTTCCTAATTCAAACTCATATGAAAAAACCTGACCATAGCTCTCCCTATGGCTTATTGCGCTTGATTCTTCAATTATTACTATAATTAACAATAATTATTATTGTAATAATTGATTATGAATTGTTAAAATATTTCCTACCGTAATTATAGTTCTCCTTTGCGATTTAACAGCGACAGAATAATCCAAACGACATTATAACAAAATACGGCTAAGCCGAACGGCCGGGAAATAAAAAGGCTGCAAGCAAACGAATCCTGTTACAGCCGCCCGTCATAATTGCAATCCGCTCGCGGTCACAGACGGACGGATTGGAATTTACGCTAGAAAATGATTAAATGAAACTCCATTCCTTTCTAACAATTTTTCACTCTAATCGAAATCGTACACCGGCTTTCTGCACATAAAACAGACAACGCCTATAAAATACGCAACCATTTTTTCCTAGTTCTTTTTTTAAAATAGATTCAAATATAACTATACACACATGCAAACACGTACAGATCTTTATAGGCATTCCATATTCAAATTAATTTAAAAATCGATTTTGTTCTTTTTGTAAATTTTCTAATTTTACGATATAAATAATTAATGACATATCTATATACCAATTACATATAATAAACAAACATTTTACTTCAAAAAAATTTTTTTTATTATTTTTCCGTAATGGCGGGCTTATAATCGTATTGGAATTCTCTACCATTCAAATCAAGGTGGTGTAGAGGTTTTACCGTATTAATAAAAGGAAATGCGTATATAATATCGATAAAGTCCATACCGCATATAATAAACGTCATCAATTAATCAACAAAAAAAGCTAACGCTGTCATTCTTGACATTCGAAATTTAAAAATTCCCACTATTTCATAGACACCATCTCGTATAAAAGAATACGAAATTTTCAAATCTTAAAATAACTTTGAAATAGCTACATTTATGATAAACACAATTTTACACTTAAAAACTATTATACATTAGTGGCAACACTATCGTACTCATATTATTTGAGACTTGATACTTTTTTTTTCTTTTGTTTCACTATTATGACTTGGCGATATTAACAAAACGAAATGTTTCCATATATCGATATATCCGTATGGATTAATATCACATCTTAATTTGTAAAAAAGTTATTTTCGCTGTCATTCTTGACATTCGAAATTCAAATTTACCGCCATTTTGAGACATTGCGTCCCGTATCGAAACCAAAGGTGGATCAATTTGATGTAAATGTACGGAGACATACGGCACAATGACCGTAATTTGAACGCTCTATCGCGACAATTTGCAGCGCTTATCCGAATCGGCGGATAGTCGGGACTGTCCTGTAGCTCTGTCATCGAGTTGTATGTAATGGTTAAAGGCATACTAGTTTCACACAGTTGTTGTCCATAATGCGATATTCACTATCACCAACCGTATATCATCGTTTCAACTTTATCCAACGCATTTTTGCGTAAGAATTTGTACTAAAATGTGGTATCTTCTATCAAATAATATTTCTCGGTAAATCATCACGTTTTATGATCCAAAAAAACATGACGAAGCTAACATAAATTTACTTTGGTTTTAAGGGAAACTTTCTGTCTATTCAAAATGACCTGCTTTTGAGTGGAGCACAGGATTGTGTAGGATTCTATCAATTAAAACCTTCATTGATGGTCATGCTTCTACGCTGGCATGGGCGACACAGATAACTCTGCCAAAAAGTCTTTTTTGGACGATCTTGTGTACTTTGTTCAAGCTATCGCAATGGTTCTAGACCAAGCTGATCATTCATCTCTGTTTCGCATAAGATTGTGGATGAAGTTATAGTGACTAAAACTATAAACACCCGAGATTTAGAGCATCGTTTCTGGTAGAACCTATGTTATATTCGCAATTCCTCTCAGTGATTGTGTGAATATAACTACATTTATATAATACACATTAAGCCACTCGTGAATGCAATTTATATCTTTGGTAGTTCCTTCATTGCTTGAAGGTCTTGGTGCTGGATTATTTTTCTTCTATGTAGCTTTATCATCGCAAGTTGCTTTGAAGACCGGTCAATATTTTGATTCAAAACAGCCTAGCTACTAGAGGAATCCCAACAACCAGCGACAAATATGCATTGACTATCTATACTTTTAAAACTCGCCATGCTTCATTCTCATTACAATTTTTCTTCTTAGGGCTTCTTCTTTGAAATGACAAGGTTACGGAGAATTTTTGTTATACTGTTGAATTTTGATTTGTTTTGGGTGGGATAAATCTTCCGGAAGAACAAAGTTACACGAAGTTCTTTAGGAAGGGCACTTATATCTCCGACAGAACGCGTGCCCATCAGTATTGTTCCAGTAACCTCGTTGTACCTACTTCGCGTTACTATTTTCCCCTAGGTTCTTTGAGTAGACGATGAAAGAGCCTACCCACAGCTCTCGTAAAATAGAGATGACGAAACCGTCATATCAGTTGCGGACATCTTAGATGAAACATCATTAAATTAGATCTGTGTTCTTGTTCCTGTTTTACGTCTCTCTGTGTTATGGCTAAATTTGACTGTATAAGTACGTGAATAGATTTTTCATTTTCTGGTTGATGCAGACCTCTTCCATTGTCATGAGAAGTCCATGGAGAAAGTCTGTGTCCAGCAGTACACTTCTTATGGCTGTGATGATGAAGATATTAACTAAGCTAAAGAAGCTGTTCATCAACCAGAAAGTCAACCAAGAATCAGCGATGAGGAAATGACCAAAAAGGTAGGTAACGTTCAATACTGGCATAAAACAAAGGAGATACGTATTGGAATATTAAAAAAAAAGTGAGCCGTCAAAGGTGAGGGGTGGTCGGCCGGCGTTTCTGAATGCCACCCGATGGCCGCTCCGGGCGTCGCAAACAAATACCCGCCCAAAGTGAGCTCAGAAATCATTGTGATTGAAACGCGGCACCAATTACGTGTAGTGATCGACATTCATTGCTATCACATAATATTAGCCATTATCAAACAAGGAAGAAAAATAAATAAATGAAATTGATATTGGACAATAGAAACAATAAAATGCAGGAATAAATTATATTCGATTTTAATTAAATAGAATATTAACCCCAAAAATCTGTGACGTGATCTAAGAAATGAGGGAAAAGAATAAGGCGATGACCGAATGAGAATGAAAAAGACAAAACGAACTGTTGTATGAAAGAATAGAATGATAGACTATGTGAAGGATGACAGCTGAGAATGAAAATAAAAAACACTGAAAAAAATAGTAAATATAAAGAACAACCCTGTCCCAAAACAGAACGGGGTGGAAGCAGAAGTCCCCAATAACGAGGACCTGAAAAAAAAAAAATATATATATAAAGAGATATATATAATATAAAAATATATATAAAGAGAGAGAGAGAGATTCTATCCTTCCTTTACCTATATAAATGAATGACAAACAAAATCTTTCATTGTATTATACTTATTTTGATCATAATTATTATGATGAATTTACATCATTCACTCTTTATCAAAAGTTTCTATATCGACTTGAAACGGATAGCTCTTTTTGCAGCAAAAAGTTTTAACTCTTTTATACCTATTATGAATATACACACTGTATAAAGATAGTCACTTACTTTTGAAATCTATTACATTCATTTATTGATTCTACTAGAATATGACTCACCAATAACTTCTGGCATCACATAGTCTTCAGGGACAAATAGTAAACAATAATTAAATTTTAACAATATTACTTCATATTTAATTATCAGCACTATATATATTATTTTCGGAAAATTTATTTTTGGACAGGGTGTATCATATTGACATTAAATAATCTATAGATTATACGGTTTCAAACTTTTATACGTATAACGAATCAGCATGTTTTATATTACAATCAAAAAGACATATCTCAAGCTAGGCTAATTTTTTTAACGACGAAATGTCGTCTTGAACGTAATAATATTACATGTACAATGATACTGGCAACACCTTTAGAAATTCTTTATCCACAGATATTTATAATCTGTATTGAAGTAGTAGTCATATGTTTATCTGTTCACTCACTACACTTTAATTTAGATTTTGTACATTATTGAAAGTTTATAATTAGTAGATTACTGAGCTGTGGTAGCCCAGCGCTAGATTGAGGCTTGCAATATTAGGTCGCCTGTTCGATTCCTAGAATCTCATATAATTCACACTTTGTGAATTAATTATATAGGATTGCCATAGCTTACAAATAAGTTTATATAGAATGAGTAACTGCGTACTATAATACCACACTGCAATCGCCAACCTGTCTGCCTAGCATGGCGATTATGGTATATAATCATAGATATCTTTGGGGGGGGGGGGGGGGCTGTTTCTTGCAGTGTATAAGAGATGAAATGACGACGTCAATATTGAATAATTCAACGAAAAAATAACCTAATTTTTTATTCACAGAAAATGTATAGGTCTCTGTCAATAAATTTAAAACATTTCTAAGCGCACAAGTAGAAACCAGTTCGTTTTTAACTAACTCTTCTTCAATTAAGGCACGAGGGAGATTATATGTATCTATTTCACGGACCATTCCGCTCCGTGAACTCAGAACCGATGAAGCTGTAAAAGCCTTAGAGCTAACAGCATTAACATCTATAGAAACAATACAATACAATACAGGTTATATGATAGAGAGACAAAATACAAAAACCGTTACGATAGAAATTAAAATAAATTGAAACATCTCTAAAGCCTTGTATTAAGACTTCGTAAAACTTATTTTTGTATTATCGTTTATTATTAAGTTGAAGTGAGAATAGGTAGACATAGCGTGCAGAACTGATAGCCACTGATGCCTTAAGGTTCTGGAGTGGAGATGACCCAGATATCGATGGTGATGAGGTGATCCCCACATCCCTCGTGCAGCCGATAGCCGCAGTGTGGGTAGCCTGACTCTAGATGGACCGACGACATAAGTGAGTGCAGGCAACGCAAAACCGGTCATTAATGCGATCTTTGCGGGAGTGAGTGAGAATGAATGAGTCATAAGTAAGTCTGAGACACGAATGAATGAAAGAATATTTATAGTTTAATAACCATTAATGTATAGTAATAGCGGTAGAGATCCGTAATGCAGCAGCAAACGGCAATGGATGCGCGTCACGCGCGCGCGTCGGCCGACACAAAGGCGCCAAATTTGCACGCCGCGGACCGTTTACGAGACATCTCGCATTCATCGCATTCACGGCGCTGTATACGAAAAATTGCCATTATGAAGTCGCCCCCGGCCGCCATGACACCCGCGCGACGAACGCGCCAATTTTTCACAGCCCGATGTGTTTATACTACAATGTTCGATTTTTAAACATTTTTTTTAATATGGCATCTCACAATTTTCTTGCCAATTATCGATGTCAAGTAAATTTATTGCTCTTGTATCTTTATACATTCAATACTACGCCCAAAAACAGGCAAAATTCTACAAATTGATATGTAAAAATGTAAAAGCTAAAAATAAATAAATATTTAGCTCATTTACATCTATTTTCAATCACTCTGTATAATGTAATCACTCTGAAATATGTTACATTTATTTTTTTCTATTCGAATGTAACAAGCCAAGACATGTTGGCTGGTACGCAGAATATGACGGGTTTGACGATTTTTCTTGTTATATTATCATTAAGTTATTTATTATTTGACAATTCTTTTTGGAAAATTTTACATCTATAACTCATCATATTCTATAAATGATTATAAAAAGATAATACTGGACAATGAAAGAAACATAGACTTTTATCGATAAAGTTAAAAGCAGAATAAAGACCAAAAAGATAGATTCAGAGGAGCATCCTCGGGATAGAAGCCAAAAAAAATCAGTTGCCTAGTTATAAGACAAACTACCAACGTCCATGACGCTTTCATCATAGCTCTAAGATCAATGTGGTGATGGGCGGAGTACATCACACGCCAAAAATAAAAGATGGAGGATAAAAAATAAAAGACACTGGTGTCAAAATAGAAAGGTCAAACTATCAAAATATTAGTTGGTAGGCCATATTAAAGAGAAAGAAATTATATTTTGGATATCGCGGAACTGAGTCAACAAGGCAAAAGATGCTTGCGAATGAAAGAAAAAGTAATTACTCTCTCTCTCTCTCTCTTCGCGACATTTATTATTCCAATGTGATGATGGGGTCTGCCTTCTTCATTTTCCGCTTCCACTTCGCTCTATCCGATGTTTTATTCTCGGAAACATTTCAGAACCGCTTGTCTTTGACCACATCCATCCATCTAATCTCTACCGTCTCTGGGTCCTGGTATTTTAAGATTGGATGCAACGTTGCCTACCTACTCTGGGAGTCTCCTCTTTACGTGTCCAGACCTACGTAGTCTACTTATAAAAAGTAATTAGTAATATTAAGGAAATACTAAACATTACTAAATTTAAAGTAGATGTTTTTTTTTAAATGTCATTGGCTGTACAAATCGAATAACGTTGACTTTGAACAAAATAAAACATAACAGTGTTTATTAAATTCACAAGGAATACAATGTTACAGAAAAGGACTGTCCCAACGATAACTTTTATTTGCTTTTACGTCTACAATAATCTTTAGAAAAGGAAGCGGTTGACGATTCGATACGATAGTGTCACAAAGGAGCTTATTTCCGCTCCGACTCTACGCGTAAGGACCACATTCAATTTTCCAACATTAAACCCTCCGTCACGCAATTTACGACCTTATTGTATAAACCATAGTTCATTTTAGAACAGCCTGTAGCTGTAGAGTTAAATTTGTATAGATGTATCACAGTGAAAATAAAAACTGAACAAATATCACGATAAGGTTTTGTAAGGGCGTTAGGTCGATGCTCAATCATGAATATGAATAAATATTTAAATTTGGAACTATATAATTTTTGTTTTCTGCCTATAAACGTACGCTTTCGCAGAGACAGTTTTCTGAGTATTATCATGTCTTCTGGTATAGTTTGCTAGTCGCGTATAGAGGTATTTAAGTCACATTTTTCTCCGTCTGACCGTCATTTCTCAGAAAGTGACCAGCACTCTCACACGTACCATGGTAGTCTACTGAGGTATGTTACAGGCAGAACGGAACAGGTTGTCAAACATCATGTCAACTGTTCTCAAACATCACGTGTGCATCTTGTCAATGACATTTTCCTTCGTCACACTGCTTACGTAAATGAAGAGGTGACCAGGACTTCTAAGAACACTATTGTCAAATCCGAAAGTACAATCTGCAGAACAGCGGTGATAGATAAACAAGAAATCATCGGTTTTTTAATATCTCATGAGCTTCTTGTCTGTCGTATATTCCCCTGTCACATTTTTTTTTATTTGTTCCCCTATCTCGTGTGGGACAGGGACTTTTTAATTCTAGTAATTTATTCATTTCTTTTTTTTATTATTATCATTCTTCTCTTTCATATCATCTTATCTGTCGTACTATTTCTTTCATTCTACAATTTTCCCATTTCATTTCATTCCATTAGCCATACATTCATCCTCAACCACTACATTCTAGGTTTCCTTACTATTTTATTTTGCAACATTATTTATTTTTACCTATTGTATGTATTACCACCTTCCCGCAGTAGCTGAAGAAGCATACTCTCTCCCCTTCGTCTTGCATGATGGCCGAGATATTCCTTTCCTCTATCTTTTTGCCCATCCGGCATTCGGAATCTGCACGCAGTCTTCCGAACGCCGGACAGTGGGCCACAAGGTGGACCACGGTCTGGCCCACGCCTCCCCTGTCACATTGCTCGCGTATATTAGATGGTGACTTGTATTTGTGCGAACACTACATTCGCCTCCGGAAGTATATTACTTGTAGAACAGGGGTTAGCTAAACAAGAAGTCATCTGTTCTCGAATATCTCGTGTGCGTCTTGTCAGGCGGTAACGTCCTAGCCAGGAGTGTTTACAAACAAGGTCATATGTTAGTATAGTATAGTAAATTTTAAAAGCTGTATCACCTATAAAGGAAAATATAACAGAACCATTATAAAAAAATAAACTTGCAATGTCAATATTGTACATAATTCATTACTGTCAGTATATGTGAATAATTTTGTTTACTATTTGTGGTTTTATAAAAACTCGTGGTTTTGATTCTCTGTATATATAGGGAGGTTGGTTATAAATGTAAAAATGGGGTGTATATACAGCTCATTGTATATATTGTATTGCATATGACTTGATAGTTTATTTGATAACTTATGTAAATAAATAAATAATACTCGAGTTCATGAAAAGTAATAAGAAAGAAGATATATGTTAAAAAATCAACCAAAAATATATTTGTTCCTACTGTTTTTTGCCTAAATTGATGTCTGCGTTAACAATCATTGTAAAACGGAAGAGTGCCGGCAAAAACCGACGCGCGGCGATAAGAGCGTACAATGGCACCTAGTGTAGTTAACAATGCTTCGTTTGTGACAATTCTTCGCATAATGGCGGGGGTGCGAATCGTGCTGTAATTCGATAGAGGCGCCTTTATTATGAATTGTGGGCGTGTAATTGAGTTGCTTCGAGATGGTCTGTGACGTCTGCACTCGCCGCGGCGACTGACGCTTTGTTACTATTAATTGCCGACCTCTGTTTGTGTGGGTGTGTTTTTTTTTTTAAATACTAGACAAAGGTTTTTAATCCTTCATCCACTTACAATATCATTTTTTTTTATTCGCAAGCCAAATGGTCATATTTCAATGGCCCTATTTTTGTTCCCTCTCGTTCAACTTCTGTCATGGTTGGACAGGATATTTATTTACATCATATTCTTTCCTTGTTCGATGTCTTTCATTCTTATTTGTACTTTCCTTCCACTTTCTTCTCCTTCCATCCAGAGTTCTACAAATTTACGTTTATTTCTAATACCACAACTATTGTATCACCCTTGTTTATAATTTTCAATGTTTTTGTCCTTTTTATTCACCTATTTATTTTATTATTTTACTAACTCCAAAAAGACCTGATGACACTCCTTTCTACTCACCAGTGAGGCTATGTTCATCTTCTCTATTCTATCTGTTAACCAAGACTAGAGTTCTGGTCTTACCGTGCCAAATACAGAACAGCCGATGATCAGGTTCATCACGGTCAGATCCACAACCGGATTACAGATGCACGAGAGATTCTCTCTGAGTTTGAACATGCGCAGGTACTCGGAGAATCCTCCGTGCCCTGTGAACATTTGGTCCAGAACCGTGTCCAGGTCAACTTGATGAAGTACGCGATAGGCCAGCGTCTGGGAGAAATTTCCTCATCACTGAATCTGTTACTGGTCCTGTGAAAATGAATGAGATATAGGTCTCCCATATCTCACTCTCTTTATCTATGACGTCCACTGCTTTGAATAGGTAAAGCAGTGGACGTCTTACAGATTAAATGATGATGTTTTCGATGATTTATTTTTTCTTACTCGGCTTTCGGAAAACTTCTAAATGTTTTATCATCTAATAAAACAGTGCCTACATACGAAGGTGAATCATTGTGTGTTACCAATGATAACTTAAATCTTTGAAAAGTGACTTGTCATTTCAGGCCTCTTTATCAAATCTACAGTCGTTGATCGAGTGATGGAAAGGACCGCGCTTAGGATTTCTCTATTACAACAAGAATGAAGAGCAACAGGCAGACCATATGGTGCGCAGAAAAGGTGATCATTGGGGTTTAAGGTTCGTAGATGAACAAAAGTAACCGTTACAACCCAGTGAATTGGCTACGTGTGGCAGTGGGCAGCCCCAAGATTCAGGGTCGAAGACCGTGGACTTTGAAGGCCAGGCTAGGACGTTCAACCACATGGAAGCGGGACGCTATCAACCGATCTTATTAGAAATCTAAATATAATAGCAGACATCCGCGGTGATGATTTATTTATTCATTTAATACTTTTTACTACTGAACTAAATGCTACATATTCTTCTTTTTCATTATGCCAGCTGATAAACGCTCGCTGCAAGACAATAAAAGCTCGCTTTAGTTCTCCGATTTAGTTTGTATTTATTGTAATAACGTGATGAAATACGGAACAATGAAAACAGTCGTTTCGTTTTATTTATTTAAATCAAAATGAATGACAAACTAGCGGTGGTAGCGCGGTAGACGACTGACACTAGGGGGATTCCCAGGATACAATCTAACAATATTTACATTTTTCGCATTAATTGTATACGTTTGATACAGTTCACAAAGAAGTTTCCAGATTGATAACTCCTTTTTGGGACAAGGTATATGTTTCTATAATAAAATCCCTGAAATTATTTTTAATTCATCCGCCAAAGTATTCAAAACAAGTCATAAAGCGTATTATTGTTTTTAAATATTATATTGGAGATGAACATACCTCATGTGATAAATAGATGATTTGTAACATGAAAGAATTGTAAATTTACGTTAAAAGAGTAACTTTTGAATTTCCCGCTAGATTCTTCCCGATAGAAACAATATTCCGAATCTGTTAGTAATCTATATATGTATATGACCTTTCGACGGTGCGTAGTAAACCCTATCCGAAAGAATAAATATAAGTTTCATTACTGTAATGTTTTATGGGTTAAAAATTTAGAGATATAACGCTTAGCTGGAAACGACTGATAGAGCAATGAAAGCCTAACGGTAGAGTCGCCTGTTCGATTTCCCGGATACAAACTCACAAAAACGAGTTTCAAGGTGATGGACAGTAGCGTCCTCTGGGTATAGTATCACACTGCGATCATCAAACATCCTGCCAGAGAAGAATGATAATAATAAAAAATATGAATAAATTACTAGAAATAAAAAGTCCCTGTCCCACACGAGATAGGGGAACGAGAGGCCCTCAACAGCGGGTAACATTAAAAAAAAGAAAAAAAAAACCTGCCAATGATATCTTTGGGAGAAAAACTATGTCTAACATTGGGCGTGAATGTGCTTAAGTGACAAAAGAATAATACAAACATACATAACCAATCAGATTCTTCGATATGCGCGATTGTTACGCGAAAAGAAGCAAAACGAACAAGCACAAAGGCTCGATTATGGCTTCAGCTCGAGTATTCTTAGGCGTTCTACACGGCCGCCCAAAGCCTCTCGATTAACTGACAACAAAACGGCCACAGAGATCCTTTGAGCGCGTGCGGGAGCTTAATCGGATGAATGTATAAAACTCCGTCCACGCGCTGCCGTTGTGTTTGTACTGAGCTAGGAACGAACACCTAGGTCCTCTAGAAGTGACAATCTAATATATAAAATTCTCGTGTCACGGTGTTCGAACTTGAAATCCTCCTAAACGGCTTGACCAACTTTTACCAAATTTTATATGCGTATTCAGTAGATCTGAGTATCGGCTACTATCTATTTTTCATACCCCTAAGTGATAAGGATGGTCAACCCCTAAATTATTTTTTTTATTTTTTAGACAATTTTTTTGGTTTTTATTTTATTATGATACAGCATACAAAAATACATACAACCTTAAATTTTCACCCCTCTACGATCAACCCTTATTTTTTTTGTTAATTAAAACCCTATTTTTTTTGCAAAACAACGTTTGCGGGAACAGCTAGTAATTAATAAAATTTTAACCACAGCCGAGGGTCAATTTTGGTCATCAACCAAAGAAATCTTCACCTATCTCATATCTTTATTTATTTAATATTCTTTATTGTACACGATAAGATACATAATATACAGATACAATAATATACAGAAAAGTACAATGAGCGGTCTTATCACACAAGGCAATCTCTTACAGACAACCATAGTAAGGAAAAGATAATAGTACTTATAAAGGGTAGTTCACGTGTACAAAATACATATTCACAAACAAATGAACATAAATATACATAAACATACATAGACATACATACTTAAACATACATACATACGTATATAACATATCTTCACAGGTTTAAACTCAGGGAGAGTCATTCGTTCTTCTGTGAGCCGGGGGTTGACCAGATCGTGGTGCACTTGGTGGCCGTCCCGTATTCGGTGGACAGGATCGCCTCACTGATAAACAGTGACGAAGACAGGCCTGCGTTCCTCAAATGTTACAGAGAGATGATTGAAGACGTAATTAATAGGAATAAAGTTGAAAATAGTACGAGTCGAGTAATAAATTATTTTAAATAATGATACCTATATATATATAAGATATAATGAAAGAGATATATATATAAGATTTTAATGCCCTGTTCCATAAATTAGATAAGGAAGAGTTGGATGCCCCCAATAGTGGGAGTCATTAAGTAAAAACAACTTATCTCTGCAATTACATCATTATAATTACATTAGGTGAACGTCATGTGACGTATTGTGATATCAAAAATAACATATACAATTTAAATAAAGTAAACCAATTACTTTATGATGAATTTTCCAATTTTACATTTATAAAAAAAAACTAAACACATTGAAACACCGAAATAAAGATATACGTTGTCTTAATTATGTTACAAGTAATATCTGTTTGTAATATATAACATTTTCATTACAAATGTGTTAAAAAGCAAGTGAGATAAAGTGGTTAATATGTTTTATATGAAAATTATAATTCTTGGATAAAATTTATCATCGGGCCCCCGCCGGGAGCAAAACACCGAACACGCACCACACTCAAGACACAGGCGCCTGCGTGCAAGCCAGGATCAGGATTGGCAAGTGTCGCTCGCGACCACAAAGAAGTCCTCAATTCTAAAACCTACACGGGTATAGACCCTCTTCGAATGTCCTCTTTGTAACTGGAGTGAAATCGGCCAGCACATGATTTATATCTCAAAAACCTCCTTTCAAGCTTTAGGATAAAAGATAAGGATCTTGTTTAAAAGCCAGGAGACGACAAGGTCCACTGTGGTTTACCTTGTGGCCAACCTACCCGAGTTCGAAGGACTCCGAATCGGCTCCGAATGCCGGTTAGGCTCTAAGATCTGCGAGAACGCTATAGCCTCGCTTATCGAAAATGATGAGACGCGACCCGAGTTTCTTAGACTATGTAGAAAAATTATGATAAATATAATAAAAAGAAATTAGAGACAGTAACCTAATAAAAACGTTAATAAAATAAGATGAATATTTATTTATACATTTATTATTATGCTTACCATAATAATAAATGTATAAATAAATTATGTAAAAAAAAAAACTAAGAAAAACTGAGAAACGAGGTGATGGGTGAAAGGCATCGGAAAATGGAATAAAAGAGAGGCCTCCAACAGCGTTCATAAAAACCGTCAGCTGGACCTTCTATGACTGAAATGTCTATGATAATATCCATATATACAGCTGCTGATAAATCAGATAAAAGTATAAATTCCACTTCCAGAACTAAATACTCTGTGTAGCTCCATAAAGTGACCGGTACGCCTTCCTGCACGCCAAAAGACTAAATCTGAATAAAAACGTATCGGGCCCTGTGTCCACTTGGCTTTTGAAGATTTCTGCATTCAACGATCCCCTATACGTACGCCGTCGTTTTTAAACATACTCATAGTTTGATGGACTTTTTCAAAGCCGCCTGTTCTATTCCGAAATGAATACAGATTAAATAGTTCATTTTTCCGATCGGTTTGTATTTAATTTGGTTTCATTCGGTTCTTATTTTTAATCTGTACCTATATATCGTTACTAATGTCAGATAACTTGATTGTTTTTTTTTTAATTTAAAATTGATTAGTATAAGCTTTATTATGTATAATCGTTAATGTTGAAAATTAAATCCATAACTAATGATCTTAAACTCCAATTAGGGCACCAAATTAAAAATTAAAAATTATTTTCAGAGAAATAACCTCTGTAGAGTTTTTGTTGTAACTATCTCACAGTTTACAAAAACAGTTTCAAAGAATCTTATTCCATTAACATCGTAACAATGTCTTGAGAGATCCTAATACATCGGCGGTGACAAAGATAAAAAAAATAAAAGCAAAATAAAGTTATAAAGTGATATAGAATAATAATAGAATATAAGTAAAAAATGTGATATAGAATAATAATAGAATATAGGAAAATGTTAAAGTTAAATGAGGAATGAATGAAAGGCGATACAGAGCGAAAGAGAAAGACAGTAGAATTGTAGAAAGAAAGAAACGAACGAAAGATAATGTGAAGCGTGAAAGAAGAGAATGCAAATAAAAAAAAATGTCTGTGAAAAAATTAAATAAATGTTAACAAAAAGTCCCTGTCCAACACCAGATAGGGGGTACGAGAGGCTCCCAATAGCGGGGGCCATAAAAAAATACATCGGCGGTTCTAGAAATAATTCTCTTTTCTTTGTGCCGTTGGTACCAACCAGTGGGTTGTTATCCTAGTGCCTGTTGGTACCAACATGACTTGCTTATTGTCTCGCTTTCGCCTCCTGTATAATAATCAATTTTCAACAATATCTCGATTTTACAATAACTAATATATTGTAAATACACAGTCGTCATTGTTTCAGCCCAAAGACAATCTGCAAAGCATAGATCTCGCAAAGATATCTATGGGAGATATACCATATTCGCCACACTTGGCAGGCGGGTTGTAGTGTGCTATTATGATTCGCAAAAGAAGCAGCTGCCTGTATGATTAGTGCACAAAATGTGAATTATATATGGAATTGTATCCCAGGAATCTGAAATCTCTTCCGCTAGGCTATTGCTACTCTTATATGTAAATATATAGTCACTGCAGTTAAACACCAGCTGGTAGATGTGGTGTGGATGGGCCTCCCACTATGTGGACTGAGGATGTTGAAGTTGCTGGATGCGTGAAGTGAAAGTTCGATCGCCGTGACAATCTTTCTGGATGCCTATGTACTGCAGTGGGTGTCGATCGAATGAAAATAAGCAAAAGAAGAAATAGATAGCTTGACCCGTCTGATGTATCCTGTCTTAGCGATCAATAATCTCAAAAAAAATTAAAACATTAATGTAACATGTTTATTATAATACTTTATGATACACAGCATTGTTATTTCTATCAGAGAATTGATTTAAATGTCACTACAAATACGTAAATAAATAAAATTACAATCGTATCGTTATCATTTGGCCTAAAAGGTCAAAATATAATAAAAACCTCTAACCCGCATTCCATAAATAGACATAAATAAATAAACGCAGTAAATAAGAGTGATATATTGAAAACTGTCATGGCGGCAGAAAAGCGCGCGAAACTGAATATCCCCCGGGTTTCCGGTCGCGCGCTCTCCAAAATGGCAGAACGGATATTCGCGTTCGGCGCGCGGGCGATCTCTAAAAAATAAAGAAGCGTGTCATAGACAATGCATTTTTAAAGAGTAATATAATACGTATACTTAAAACTCTTTACAAAACAATTTTTTATCTCTTGATGGAGGAATTATAAAGAAATCTGTTTTAAGATTTAATAAACATATTAATGCTTAAAATTATATTGATCGCAGGATAAGGAAATAATTAACATTACGCTTAATTTTTAAAGCCATTTAAATACTAACTTTCAACTAATTACTTGCTAAGATGTTTTTCTTGTTACGAAATAAACACGACGTGACATATTATGTTACAATGAAGACACAAGTGTTGCTGGAATATTTTGTATTTTAAAATCCTTTGTATTACAAAATCTGAACGCTGCACGATATTTGCATTTGACGTAATTGAAGTTATGGTACTAGTATATTTAGGTTTTGTACAGCTTCATTTAAATTATGTTCACGGAAACGGCAGACCGTAAGTTAAATGTACAATATTTACAACATAATAAATTTCTCTCAAAATGATGAAGATATTTAGTAATTAAAGAGTTCGTAAGTTAAAACTACATGATACTACAAATTTAGGATGACAAAATCATGCAAATGCACTGATAGAATGTACACTACTTTTTAATTTATTATCATATCATTTCGTTGTCAGTTAAAACTATAAAATACCGAAAATTTAGAATGACAAAATCGCGCTAGGGCACTGATAGAATGTATACTACTTTTAATTTTACTGCTTTAAATTCTTATAACATTTCTTTGTTCACGTAACCGCTCGTTCTTTCGTTTTTTTTTTTTTGGCAATATTGATTTAAATTATTCTATTTGTCGATTGCCAGCACTGTATTACGCAAAGACAATTAAAAAAAGATTTAAGAAATGGTTAATGAAAAAATCACTGTCACTTGTATTTGTAAATAAAAATTGTTGACAATTATAATTTTAAATATTTATTCTGTATACCTTAAAACAATCTAGCGTCACATTTTATTTCTTAGTAGTATTTTTTTCAAATGCCTATAATAAAACTTCATTTCTTCGCTGTGGTTTTTTGAGAGGACTGCCATTTTATTGATTTATCGTAAAATTTTCCTCCTACGGGGCTATAAAACTATAAAATAATAATAAAGAACGTTATAAAAAAAACTTTAAATGCCTTTTCTTTGTTTTCAGAAGCTACGCTTTTTCTTATATAAAGTTAATTTTTGGTATATAATGTTCTTTGGTTTTTATTATGAAAAAAAAAGAAGTTGTGAAGGCTTCTATTCAAACAATTAAATGTATAGTTTAAAATTTTCTAAGTTAAATTAGAAGAAATCATTGTCGGAGCCTTTTTATAACAGTAATCGTTATTCTAACAAAATTACAACAACGAAAGTCATTTTACACCTAAAAACAAAACCCCATTATCTATGCTCCGTTCGTGCTGGCCGGAATTGTGGGGGAGCGCGGGAGATTTGAAATTGGAACCAAATAGGCGTTAAATGGCAGCGTGCGCTGTCATAACGTCATTTGGCGTTCATCAGCGGGCGAAACAGCATCTCCGTTTGGTGCACGTTTTATTAGCGTAAGGAATGGCGGGGTACAGTGGGCCGGAAATTGGGATTTGCATCGGATATACCGGGCGGTGATTGCATTTTCTTTGCGAGTTGCAGCGTCATTTAATTTCGCTTGAAGGCGGATCAAATTGTACACCTTACACCCTGCCGTCGTAACGGACATTTAGTTTGATAATTATATTTAAGATATAACGTACGTTCAGGACGCTGGTTTCACTTGCCTGATCCTATTTCTTATTAAATTATACATTGCTCGCTCCCTTCTAAAACATTATTAGAACATCCTTAATGTAACCAACTATCTGTCGTGATGTAATAATTAAAGCCGTCACAACTTGTTAAAAGCAATTAAAATAGTCTTTTTTTTTCTAGTAATTATATGGAAGTAATAAATTATATATAGCCCAGCGACAGAGGACTGAGACAAGTGATCGTAGGTCGCGGGTTCAATTCCCGGGATACAATCTTATATTATTGTCATTTTGTACATTAATATATAGGATTGTCACTCTTCAGAAAAAAGTTTCCAGAGGAAGGGCAGTAGTGTCATCGCATACCAAGCATGGCGATTATAGTATATCCCCTATAGATATCTTTAAGGACTCAACGACGACTATTGTGAGGTATTATATTGCAACAGTGGGATCAAAATTGGGATCAATATAAAATTCCAAAAAAATACTTTATTCAATATGTTGGAATACAGTCCTTATGGGTCTCAAATTTAGTTTACCACCTGTTCTTATAATAAATGCACCAGCTATGATAAATACAGACGAAAAAAACTCTGTGTAACTATATATCTATTTTTAATAATAAAAGAATAATTTATGCAATAAATATTAAAATAACCTAAATGCAAACGTGGTGTCCCAGAGATGAATCATAAAAGATCTCTGACAATATTTAAGATCTACCATTGGGAGCATTATAAACATAATCTGGTTTATTGTAAAAGCAAATTTGCTAACTTTATGAAATCAAATCTTAAGTAAATTAAACTTTTATTGGCTTCTGCTTCAGTAAATAACTATAGACTTCCCTTTGAGATATTGTAAATAAATATTAATGTAATTAAAAGCAACAAATCCTAGTCGGGTAACACTAGAATAAGAGAACAAACTGTATTATACGTGATGTAAAATTTAAAAAAACAAAAATAAAAATGTAAATTAAAAAACTTGAATGTAAAATATTTTAGTAAACAAAAGTACTTAAATGAATTAAAAAATATAAAAGTATTCTCCTGCAAGAGAAGGCGAAGTAAGGAAGGTGACGTAAGAAAGGAAAGTAAAGAATGAAAGAGAACGTGACGAATAAAAGAAAGATGTTGAGGATAAAAGAAGGTGAAAATAAAAAAGTCAATGAAAAATTTATTTAAAACATATTGTCAGGCATAATTTTAAAAAAATGTTTTTACTATAATTCTAGAACGTTTTTAATCTTTGCGTAGTATAGAATGAAAGAAATTAATTTTTACTTAACACGATTTATGTTATTGTTACTTACTGTGGGTTCTGACTCGAAATGAAACACCACTGGTTCACAAGGAGTCCTTTATTCACAAATCAGATGGTCACCCTTCTTTAACACAAAGTATACTTTCGCTTAGTCCAAGCTTCGCTTCCGAATCGCTCAAGAAATCACTGTCCAAATAACTTACCAAGTTACTTTTATATCACTGATCATAGATCTTAATTTTATAACTCAAAAAACAACACTGAACTGTCGACATGGGGAGTACACCTATTAATATTATAGATAAGGTTAGAGGGTTCTGTAACACGTGCTTTGTAACATTATATAATATATCAGAAGAAAAACTATTTCCGTTCGTTTATTCATGAATCAAACTTTATTATTACATAAAAATAACTTGCATTATGTAGCGACCTCCTTGGAAGAAATGTTTTAACCTCTTTGGTGTGACGTCATCTAAATAGAAAGAAATTGCTAAAAAAATATTTTCAATTTCGAATGAGGTTGGCTTTAAAACAGCTTATAGGTTTTTATTCTCTTGTTTTCTTTTTTTGAATTTTGTAAATGTTTATATACATAATGATTGGTTATAGGTATAAAAGTTTTAAAGAGTTGAAAGTACAGTTCATTTGTCAGCAAAAATCTTCAACTTTTACATCTGCGATCACACTATACGCGCTCTGAAATACGTTACATTATTTATTGTTATTAGAATACTATAGGCCAATAACTTCACGCAGTAAACCATAATCAAGTTTAATATATTGTAATCAGAGATTTAAAAACGCTTTTTATTATCATTACGTTATCTATTATTTAAAAAAAAACATTGTTTTTTTAGAGTTAATAAAAGAGGGTAGGTGTGTAATTCGCATTGTTTGCCGCATGCACATTTATCAGCGGGCTGGCGGGTGATGCACTTCATTGCACGACTACTGCTGCATGGAGGAAGTAGCTATATATTGGTCCATTTCTTACTTAGGATGAACTTTTGCAAAACAACGCCTGAACCCATTAGATATTTTTTAGAATCTGCTGGAATTTCTCAGGGAGTTGGGTTAGTTTGACTAAGACCAAATACGACGCAAAACATGTGCTTTGCCTCTTAGTTACGGAAACCAACCCGCTGTGACAAGAAAAGACAACCATTGATTTTTATACAGGGCTTACCATACATTAATTGACAGAAAATAACGTATACATTCACCCCCTATAAAGCTACTTAACTATATCTATATCTATACTTAACTATATCACCCTGTATTCGTAAAATGTATTAAAAGTATAGTAATCTAACAACAGGCTGGCACCAATATTGACTTATATAATTGCCTTTGAAAAAAATGGTAATTAAAAAATTATAACCTTATTTGAAAGGGCCTTTCTTAATTAACATAAAGCAGTACATAAACTTAAAAAAAAAAACTAGATTGAAATTATTTTTTATCTGTAATATATTTCTTATTTTTCTTCTATATTTCATATTAATAAAAATGAAGGCTTAATGCCATGAATCCTCTTTTAGTCAACCCACGAGACGGTTAGCCTATTGGAAATATATATTTATATGTTTATATTATATATATCGAAATCATAATTCGATACGATAGAGTTTTTCTCCGATCGATCTAAAAACCTCGTTACTTTTGCACATAAAATTCTAAATGTCGTTTTCTTACGAATTTCGTTCTGATTGGATCGCTTATTCACTTTCGATCCCTCACTATCGAAGCCAACCGATCGGTATGTTCTAGAAACTATAAACTGAAAATAAACAACAAATTGTTATTAAATTTAGAAAAGCTTCAAGTATAGTTTATATATTGATCTTTCATCATTTTTGTACGAAAGTGAAAGAGACAGATGGCGAAAGGCGTCTACGTTTGTAAATAAATTTAAAGACACGTTTACACGTGCCTCATTTTAGGAAAGTGCGCAGTAGCTATTATTTTATAATCTATATTTATATACAGAGTGATTATTAATAGGTGTTAAAACATTAAATAGCTGAATGTTTTACTCATTCGCTGTAAATTATTGGATGGTACACTTTACATAGGGTGTTTGGATATAGTTGTAAAACTTTTAGCTGACAAATAAACTATACACGTTTTGCAGCTTTTATGCCTATTACCAAATTTACAATTTTTAATTTTCTGCTAATTACTCTGTATTGCGAATGGTTGGGATAAGAATATGGTAGTATAACTTTCATCAGATTTTTTCCAAATTAACATCTTACCAAGACGTAAGTGCTACGTCCTATTCATAAAAAAGTAATAAATGTTTTTTTGAAAGATTATTATATATTTTTTTGTCTATACTGATTGTCACAGATCCATTCCCCGGGATTCATCAAGCGTAGCGGCCTTATAAATGCAATACCCACTTAAAACACCTTCTGTTAATAATTCAAAAATATATAAAATATTACATATATTTCATGATACTGTGACAAGATACAATTTTCATCGAAAGATACATTTTTACGCATAAATTTAATAATTAGGCAACAATAATTTTTTGCACAATATTCTTATTAACAGTGTGCTTATTTATTTATTTTCTTTTATATTTAAAAATCTGAAAGTAATCATATACATCAATGCACTAAATGACACGCCAACAGCTAATAGAAACTAACATTTACCTGGCAGGATAATTACAGAATTGTTAAGCTTAGCCCTAAAAAATTAATGTTTAATGCATTGTTATCTAACATCAAATACAATTAAGAGTTGATGCGGCCTACCGCGCGCTCCAAAGCATGGAAGTGAACGCGGTCTTGGTCCAGCTCTTCACGAGGCACGGGGGGTTCTCTGAGTACCTTCATAGGTTTAAACTCAGGGAAGACCCCTCGTGCTTCAGTGAACCGGGCGTGGACCAGACCGTGATCCACCTGGTAGAAGAATGTTCCGCATTTGGAGGGCTCCGGTACGAGACCGAATGCCGGAACTCGCCTCTATTATAATGGAAAAGGATGCAAGAGGAAAGTTGCACAATACGTAGTTAATAGCAATAAAACATAGTTAAACATATTGTAAGTCTTATTATATATTTAATCTTATTAAGATAGATAAATTGAAATTAAAATAAAAAAATGTAAAAATCTGTGAAACAAATTGATGGACACGAGAAAAATAAATAAACTAAATAAAGCTGTGATACTGCAATAGAAAATACAACTGAAGTGTTTGAGGATGGATGAAAGGAATGGAATGATTGAGAAAGGAAGATGGAATTATGGAATGATAGAAGGAATAAAAAAAAAGATATTGTGAACTATGCAAGACGAAGACGAAAATAAAAAATTCATGTGAAAAATTTGTTAAGAAATAAAAAACCCTGTTTCAAACAAAATAGGGATGGAAGGAGAGGTCCCATTAACAGAGGCCTCAAAAAAAGAAAAAAAAATAATTAAAAAATGACAAATAAACAACACTGGCCTTAAAAAACACAATTTAAAAAGCATCGACAAAATCCCGCCATTCGCGCGTATATTAAGTAATTTAAACGTCAATCCTAAACTGGAGGACGTCTGGAGGGTAATGGAATTAAAAAGTTGATTATCGGCGCAAATTGTTCACAAACATCTTATTTCTAATGGCCCTCCGCAGTGTCAACAAGCTGCCCGAGAAGGAAAATTAAGGGTAGACGATGTCTCGCCCCCGATACCGTGACACCGCCGTGCGAACAGATTCTCGTTTGGCACGCAGCCAACGATATAATTCTGTCCCGCCATTATGTATTGTTATTGCACAGATATATTATTTATATATAATCTGTGGTACAGCTCTGTTCTTTTTATAAATTTGCCAAGTAAATGTCACAAAAAATTCTATTTTTGAACACAAATTTATGTAACATTTTTTCTTTTGCAGTTTATTTTCATTATTTTTTTCTTTCATGTTAATGCATGTTTAGAACATTTCATCTAATTCTTTATACTATTTCATACCTACAATCTTACTTACACTAGCCATCTCAGAATAACTAACATCAAGATATGTTAAAAATTAATCATCATTGATAATTGAATTATTTAAGATTAACATTTTTATAGATCATAGCCTAAAGCTTAATTTAATATATTGTGCTATATACTAACTAATAATTTTTTTTTAGCTGTCCTGTCCAATTTTTTACCGCCCAAAGTTTTTGATGTGTCACAATCCAATAAAAAAATTATGTGACATATTTCAAAATTATATTTTTACTGTTTAAATGTGAAATGATTAATTTTATTATCGATAAATACTGACCGGTATATGTGTTAATTATAATATAAATATCATTATTATCATTTCAGCCTTAGAATAACCACTGCTGCAGATAAGCGTCCACCATAAATTTTCAACAGTACCGAATGGAAGCGACCTGGTTTCAGCCCTTCCCACTACTTTAACATCTTACCCTGGGATTGCCGGTTCGTGGTCTAATCTCTAAACCCTAATATAAATTAATAGGTCTTCAACTGTCAACAACAGTTTTGACGCAGTTTATTTCTATTGTTATTTTTTCTAGGTTATGACATGACTACGGGAAAAAAACCAATTTATTTTTATAAATATTACGTTTAATTTAACTGGTATAAAATAAAGACGGGAACACATTGGCAACTTGAAACATTGGATAGTAAGTAAATATCAATAACACAATGGAGAAATGATAACATAAGTAACAGGCCGTATTATCTCAACAATTGTTTCGCTCTGGTGCCACCCTACCTTAATCCCGCCCCCTTCTGGGTCTATAATTTTACTTCTGTTTGTCTAACCGCGACGATCTCGGATTAAGCGAACGATAAATAAATACTTAACTTTTTAATACATTTACGGTCGACAATCCGATTCTTAGAAGTGGTACGATGAGAAGGGGCACAATGACGTCTAAAGTAATGCGGACTAAATATGGTTGATCTATTATATTAAAAAATAATCTTGATTTTATAATATAAATAGTATTTAATATTTTTAATACAATTCTTTCGGATCTTGGAGGCTCCAAAAGAATGCCGAAATTGAGACTTTAGTAGCACAGCCAAATATCATTGGCGAATATAAAGCTCAACGAATCCGCTGGCTTGGTCACTTCGTGCGAATGGGATCGGATCGGAGCGTGAAGGTAGCGTACCTGGAAAAACCGAGGGGTCGAAGACCAGTGTAGGTAGACCCAGGTATCGCTGGATCGATCGCGTTGAGGCAGACTTGCGCGAATTGAATGTCAGTCAATGGCAGACGATGGCGCAAGATAGACGAAAGTGGAAGTCTCACATTTCGGAGGCCAAGACCCACTTTGGGTCACTGAGCCAGCGGAGTACGTAAGTATATTAAAAAATACTATCATCATTTGATAATGATTTGTTTCAGCCGTAGAAGAACCACTGCTGGGCATAGGCCTTCCCCATATCTATGAAAATAGGACCAGAAAGTTCAACAGAACTCTTTTCCGGCGTCTTCCGTCGACCTTACGATGTGTGTGGACGTACTATGCAACAGTACAACCACAATTGTTTGCGATTTCAACGATGTGATGTCTAAATTATATTGGATTAAAGATAAAAGTAAAAACAAATGTTTATTTTGATTCTTCGTAAAATTTATATTCTATAAAATTACGTATCTTCTTTCAAATATACCGATTTCAAATTGATGACAGATATGCGATATGCTTCTCTCATTGAAAAATTATCTTAAATGATCAAAACTATTTAGTCGTTGTATATATTTATAATAAAGCGGAGGACAATGACAGTATTCAATGTTGCCATTTATTTAGATTAAATAAACCGATCACAATCTTCTCTCTCTTAATTACAATCAGATACAGTTTCAATGAATTGTTTACAAATTTACAATATATTCTTTATTTATATAGTCACAAGGAATTTATTTATTTTATTTATATAGTCACATGGTACAATGATTCTGGAACGTTCTAGAAAAGATTTAATAAGCTAACCGTTATTTAGCTTAGCTATAATCGCTATTAATTGCTATAATCTTTACTGGGCTAAACACATAAAATAACTGCAAATGAGTGGAATGTAAATCATGATGATACACGTTGATTTTCAAGATTATACGAATATTCTAGAAAACGAAATCAAAAAATGATGTTATATTTATATTATGGTTCTATAGTGCAAATATCAAAAACAGCTCCGTGGATTCCGATCAGTAATATGGCAACATTAAACAAAAATTAAATAAAGTAATTGGATACGGATGTAAAAACTTTAAATGGATGAATGTACGTGTTCATACACCTATTTTTAATCACTTTGTACATAAAAAAGTGATCAAGTCTTAAGTCAGTTTTAATTTTTTTTTCTATTATAATGCGAAAGGCAAATAACTTCTGGCATTGCAACGTATACAAAGACAGATAATAAACAACAATTAATTTTGATATGGGGTAATTCGAATTATGAAAACGGTTTTTCTTACTATATTATCATTAATTACGTTATTTATTATTTCTGAGACAATTATTTTTGGATACGGTTTACCGTTCTTTAATTGAAAATTTAAAAAGTAAATTAATTGTGTCAGTACTCATGTGTCAAACAACGCTATAATATTAGTTGTATAAAAGCGAAATTTTTAAATTGATATATATTTATTATGTAGAAATAGAAATGTCATCATCATAATAATGAAAGATGTATAAAATTTTACATCTAAAATGCGGTTTGATCAGCTAGTAAAGTATAATGGCATTATACCTTTGAATAAAGAAAGCATTCAACGCTCACAAACTCGTTACAAACCGAAAAGCGAAGAGACGCTTTCAAGAATAAGAGGTTATGGCGGTTTTCTTTCCCGCCAAAATTGTCTTCCATAATAGCGACGACGCCGAGATACCGCTCCGCCATAAAAAGAGATAAACGACCGCTCTCTCTATTATTTTTGCTCAACAAAAGAAGTTTACCACTTACATTTGTCTCTTTCTCTCGCACTGAACACATCGTTCGCTCTTTCAAGCGCGAGAGAAAAAACAAAAATTTGTCGCTCGCCCTCTTCCCCGACCGCTAATGTACATGGCGGAGGATCCTTTGTAATTTACTTGAAAATTCTAATACGTGTCAATTAAGATTTTATTAAAACTTGATATTTCGAGCACTCTTCTATGTGTATGTAATTTTATTAGAATTCTAACAGCACTCGTGTACTAATAAATTACTTAACGTATTTTAATAACCTTAGAAAATTCAAAAGACAAAATTTGTATAAATATATTTAAAGATATTTTTTATCTATTCATTATTTTAAACTCCGCTAATAAATAACATATATAAGTGGTGTAATAAATGAGAACTATAACACAGATTATAAAGTCGATACAAATCCCAAAATAAGGAAAAAAAACTGAAATAAAAAATTGTCTTAAAAAAATTTGCAACACAATTCAAAAAAAATTATATTTCGAAAGGATCGTACAAAAAAGTCTGGCATAAAAAAAAAACATTACGAAATGACAATGAAGTAACTCACCTAATTTTATTTATACTAAAGAGTTTTTACTTAATCGAAGTGACATAATAATCTATACATCAAAAATTAATAAATATGATTAAAAAAAAGTACAACTTGAATTTCGGAACGTATATATTCCGTGCCGATGATAGCTTATTACTTATGAAGATAAAATAATTGAAGAATTAAAAATTTAAATTCGAACTTATAACTCCGTACTAAATTTTTGAAATGAAAAAAAATAACCTCAAATTATTCGAAGATGGCCGCGAATGTGTAAGTAGTGTACAAAAATTTATAAAGCTTTATAAGAAAGCGATACGCTTTGTGTGTACAGCGGTCTTTGTGTCGCCATTCTCCGGCGACAATGGCGCGCTGTTTTGGCGGGAGAAAAAGGCGGGAGCGTTATCAGCGGGGGCCATTATGGCGGCTTATCAGAAGCCCGCTTCCGAGAGACTTCGCCCCTTTTTCTTTTACGGGCACGTCTGGGCGGCTCAGGTGGAGATAACTGGATACGTGTTTCTGTATGACAATGAAATTTTCTCATTCTCAAGTCTTACGTCTTATTACAATTTCACGCTACTGTTCTATAAAATGCAATGATTTTTTTTTTAAATTGGTGACGTAAAATGTTATTGTTACAATGTGTCAATATGCCACGAATGATATATCGCCTGCTATCGACATCGACTTAAATATTTATGTTAGTATGATTGTCTATATGTGTGATAGTTATGTATTTTTATGCTTTATTTGTATATATGTATATGTGCTAGTGTATTATACTCCGTAATATGTAGTATTTTTTAAAGTTTTTATTTTTTTATTATGAACATCCTAAACTGTCGTCTCCTTCATGTCTCTCATGTCCATACAAAGGTTGTCTGGTAGAGATCGCCTCGAGCGGAAACACCGCCTCTTGTAACTCTATATAGTTTTTTTTTTAGTAATTATCTGTGTTATTTTGTTACATTTCCTTTTTGATGTATTTAATATAGTTTTTGTATGCCGTAAAGTGTAAATAAATAATAAAATCGTACACAATTCTCACTTTGTTCATTAATTATATAGGATTGTCACTGCTCACAAACAAGTTTCAAGAGAATTGGCAGTAGTGTCCTTCGTGTACTATACACCAATACCTCACTTTGCGTCGTAGCTACGTTCCAAAAAAACACGATGAAAATTAAAACGCCGCAAAGTGAATTAAGATTTACTATAACAAACCATGTAAAGATCGAAGATAGGTTCCGGGGTCACGAAAATATTACTTTTTAAAAAGAAATTGAACAAAGTAAACATTTAAAAGACAAAAACAATATGACTCTGCTAATAAATAAATTGGAAAAATAATTACCTTTTTTGTAACCAGAAACAACACGTAATAATTTACATAAAACTATTATTCTCTTTTTAAAAAAAAAGTACAATACACTACGTAATTGAAACTGCCGAAACAAAGTGAAAATGAAACCGTATCCAATTGCGTTGATTTTTAGTTAGAAAGGGAATCCCCGAGTTTTGATAGCATGGCGCAATTAGAAACAAAAGTGTTGCCATCTTTTGGAAAAAAAGAAAATTTCAAAAAAAAAATTAAAGACTCAAACCCAAAACAACGCAACCTCAAAAATCTAACGACGCACAGTGAAAATTAGTACTAATTAAGCAGCGACGAACTTTGAAAAAAACGCTAAACGAAACGTCGCAAAGCGAGGAATTAGTGTTATATGATACTACAATGCGATCACCAACCCGCTTGCCGTGGCGATTATGGTATATCCCCCATTGATGTCTTTGGGAGAAGTCCATGTCTTACAATGGGCGTATGTGGGTGCAATGGGTATGTGTTAAATAACAATCAGTTTTTTTGATTATTCATTACTCATTAATGAAATCATTGGTGTTATGTATTTATTATGTAATTAATTTTATTATAATCCAAGAATATATGAGTCTAGAAATACTAAACGACATAATGATAATAACATGAACTTAATTTTATACTGACGATTATATATGATTGTAAATATCTTATATAATAAAGCTATTTTGATTTTGAAATAGCGTTTACAAAATTAACATTAATTAATGTTTATTATCTGTCAATGCAGACTTTGTACTGTTAAAAATTATTGAACTTGCTATAGCAAATATATAAATAATAAAGGGTTAATGGTATATATATTAAAAAATACATGGTGATTAAAAATAGTTTTACAAGCTATAGCTGCTGAAAAATAAGCTATACATTTACCAATAAAGCATTTATATCTGTAACCAATCACCTGTATAATACATACAGACAAAATAAATTTTTTTTTTGACAAAGATTTTGGAGATCAAGTTAAAATAAACCTAAGAATTTGTTTAAAAAATGTTTAGGTTTTTAGTGTCATATTAAAGAGTAGCTTTATTAATGATAAAAATAATATCATACAGATATTCACCTCGCTCATACGTACAGATATCACGTCACGTCACATAGTCACGTCATCTGCTAGACATATACCTCCCCCATTGATTTACAATAGCATCATTGGCATCTAGCGTTTCCCGAAAAACTTTAAAGGGTCATCTGTTCTTGAGGGTGGACGTCCAGGGCCCCCATTCCATAATCTTCAGGTTGAAGCGGCCAGCTATTCTGCGCGACTATATCCTCATTCCTCAATTATTCTCATAAAGAATATCACCACGGCTGTTGAGCAACTGTGGTCTATTGAGGCCTAGAGACAAAGGCAAATCTTCAAGGCTATTCAAAATTTCAAGGCTATTCAAAATCAGGCACTGCGGGATATTAAACAACATATTTCGTATAAAAATATGTTAACCATAAATTCAAAATGGCGGATATATTTCTTTAATCATGTCACATATGATTGCTGTCACATAAAACATAATATCTTGATCTTAAATTGTCTCAAAGTCATCAATCAATTTTAGTTTGAAATCAAAATAAACATTTTCAGTAATTATTTATATATAATTAAAACATCATATAATGAAAAGTATTGCATTTGTAATTTCAAAGTAGTGTTATTTTGTGTCCAAAAGATTATTATGTATTATTTATTTTAAATAACTTTATATTTTATTATTTCATAATATATTTACTGTTTACCTAAAATTAAGACACATATAGTTTTGTAACATATTTCTAATGTTAATTTGTAATTATTCCATGTTAATTTATTATTATTTTCGTATTATATAAATTTACATAAAATAATACATATGTAATATTTATGAATAAGGAGACCATTCAAATGTATTTACACATATTCAAATATATATATAGTTATGCTGTTTTCTATATTCAGTTCTAAAGAAATCTTTTTTTGTGAAACATAAATAATAAAATAAAAATATCATTAACTCTACTGTGTGATATTATTCACTACACTGTTAAAGTCAGAGAAAAACTCTCAAAGTCATGAAAATATAATACAAAAGTGTTTTCAATAAACAAGATAATTTGGGGCGAGGTGTATAGGGGGGATAGAGGGCGTTGAATGAGCTAATTAAGGCGCGAAACGAAAGAAATGGCGAAGAAAAGCGGAGAAAACTCGAGGAAAACAAGAAAACTCCGTTTCTGTTCCAGGGCAGGCTCTTGATTTGATTCATAACAAACCTACAATGTTTACGATCTTTTTATATTACATACGCTAATTAAATTTTATTAAAAATTAAAATATTTCTTCGGAATTTTCGTTAATTATTATTTTGTGAATATTTTTTGATTTGATTCATAACAAACCTACAACGTTTACGATCTTTCTATATTACATACACTAATTAAATTTTATTGAAAATTAAAATATTTCTTCGGAATTTTCGTTATTATTTTGTGAATGTATTCTCATAATATATCAAAAACATAATTAAAAGCTGTCCCGACAGACTTTCTATAATTAGAAGTTATTGACTTGTCGCATTCAAATATATAAAATAAATGTAAAATGTTTCAGAGTTGCCACTTTATACAGGATGATTGTAAATAGATTTAAAAGTTTTTACATCAATAACCTTTCATCCATGGCAAGTACCATTAGGTAGATATTTTTCTGCAGAATCTTGCATTAAAATAATTTTAATATTAATGTTCTATCAGATCAGTTTTGATTTTTTAAATATTCGATATTTAAAAGTGAAACTGTCAAACGCGCCAAGTTTAAAAATAGAATGACTATAAATATAAGTAAGCGCCTTTGCTTTTATAATGAAACAAAATTAAAAAGTAAACTAGCTTTAGAATTGAAGAGCAGTAGTATTAGTGGTTCTATTTCTTATTAAATAATACATTGCTCGTTCGCTTCTAAAATATAATAAGCACATCCTTAATGTAACCAACTAACTATTGCGATTTAATAATTAAAGCCGTCACAACGTTTTAGAAGCATTCAAAACGTTCCATTTTTTATATAACAATATTTATAGCATACATCGTACTAAATAATATAAAACAAACAAATTATGTATACTGTTGTGTGAGCAATGGTAGCCTAGCGGCAGAGGATCGGAACTTGCGATCGTAGCGGGTTCAATTCCCGGGATACAGTCTTATATAATTTACACTTTGTGCATTAATTATACAGGATTTCCACTGCTTATAAACAAATTTACAGATGGGCAGCAGCGTTCTCTGAGTACCATAATACCACACTGCAATCGCCAACTCGCCTGCCAATCGTGGCGATTATGGTATATCACCCCATAGATATCTTTAAGAGAGCTATGCCATGCAAATGTCGACTATGGGTTGAAGCGACGGCTATTGTTTAGTATTATACAGCAACAATGGGATCAAAATTGGAGTAAATATAAAATTCAATTTTAAAAATTCTTCATTCAATATATGTTGGAATAACATATCTTATGAGACTCAAATTTAGTTTACCACCTGTTCCTATAATAAATGCATCGGCCCTGAGAAAAATAGCAGAAAAAAACTCTGTGTAACTATGTATTTATTTTTAATGATAAAAGAATGATTGTCTTAATAAACATTGAAATAACCTCAAGACAAACATGCTTTACTCTATGAGCTTAGCCCGTGACGATCTGCATGGTAATGATTGGAGATCATTGTTTTGCTCACTTAGTGACTCATATATCTGAATCATGATCCGCTTCACGTTATTGCTACAAACATCAATTGCACTTACTAAAATATTTTAATTTACTTTTATTAATAAGTGTTTATTTATCATATTCTGTTTTAATGTAGGTGTAAATAAATATTTCTCATTTTATCATTACCTTCTGAAAGAGATGGACGAGCCATGAGGAGTGCAGACAAGGATAGAGGCAATGGCTGCCATAAACTTGCCAACTTTCCGTTTGGTGATCATAGCCGGTGATGGTGTTTTTAACAAACACCAACACTGTTTACTTTAGGTGTTACGGACAGTTCTCTGTGAAGGTTGTGCCTGGAAGAAGACGAGGTCACGTACTACTTCAGCGTACGGGGGTGGTACCCCATCAGGCTACTCATCCCGGATCACAAAATAGCAAAATTAGCACAGCGTCGCTTGATTATAGAAATCAGCCAACAGATACAAAACAAAACAAGATTTCTATCACGAAAAATAATTTAAATGTATAAAAAATAAAACTTAATTTTATTTATTTGTCAAAGTTGTTTTAATTTAATATTTTTAAGAGATCCCAAGTCCGACCCTGCACGTAAGTAAGCGTCCGGGACGGAGCTGAATGGTCCGCTAACAAACTCTTTCAGAAAAATACAATAATTACTTTAAGCGGAATAAAAACCGCTTTCTTCGGCCCCGGTAGAGGGCGCCTAATTTCTTATTTAAACTTTTTAAATTTATTACGAACAATGTACCTTTATGCGATGAAAGACGTATGTCAACGACATTGACATAAACTGTTGAATTTATTCTTCCTTGTTCATTATCATAAAGAATATTACACCACTTCTTCACCGAAAGTTTAAGATGTTTTATTTTCAAAACATAACAGTGGGTTTTTAACTTTTTATTAGATTTAAACTTTATTGTACACCAAAACTTTAAACAAAAAGATCTAATAGGAAATATAACGAAATAACATAAAAGCGGTTTTATCGCTCGAGGCGATCTCTACCAGACAACCTTTGGATGGAGATGAGAGACATGAAGGAGAAGACAGTTTAGGGTGTACATGATAAAAAATAAATAAAAACATTAAACTGTACATTTCAGATACTACACAATTTCATTTATTTATATTCTAACATATATTATGACTTATTAAAATTTATTCACATACAAAGTAGTAAAAAAATAAGCCGTAATTCTATCACATGAATTCATTTATGACATATATTTAAAGTAATATATAAAATATTAAAAGCATTTGATACCGTTTTAATGTTTTTCTTTATACTTTAAAGGCGATGTTATGGATTTTCTAGCAGGTTTAAAATAGTCAATATTCTTAGTGGTGGTCTCAATAGAAATATTTATGATAATATTTTGTATATGTACAGTTATTATAATAAATTCCAAAAATTGAGGACGTCCATAGTGTTTTTACAAGGCACCGTGAAAAACTGTCTGTACCAAAGTTTCCACTGAAAAAAGCCTATAATTCATTTGTAATAAACTGAATCAGATATTTGAGCAAAATTCCGCAAAATTTAATTGGACTGACATTTACAAATTTCAAAAGTAAAAGTTATTTATTCAATAAACATATATATAAATGATAATAATCCTTGGCAGTGATGTGGCCTGATTATTTTGATTTCACTTAGGTTATATCTGATAGTTTATATGTATAAATGTGTTAAACTTTTTCAAAAGATGTGTTGTGGTGTTTCTTTCTATCTTCTCAACAACTAAAACATCTTGCGAAGCAGACACTAAAATAAAATATATTAAAAAAAAAGTTGACGATCAATAAGAGTTCTATTAAAAGTTCCAATTTTGAATTTTATCTGTATCTTATCTTAAAAAGTATTTGACTTCTGATGTAAAGCGATGACAAGGTATACGATGCTATATGCTTGCCTAGAAGAAAGGTTTCTTCTAGGCAAGCATATAGGTTAGAGTAAATAGGTATTTACTCTAACCTAAAAGACTCCTAAGTTATAATTGTCTGGAAACAATGACGTCTTTAGGTTATTTCACTTCTTGGAATTTCAATACATTACATATTTAGAATCAACTAGGCGAAACTATCTCTATTGACTAAATGACAAGAACTGTACATAGAAGATAGCGATTGTAGCGCTCTTTGTATGTTATTCTTATACATGTTACGATCAGTACAAATTAAATATGATTTTGATATATACTACTGTATTATGTTTGTTTATAATCAAGATATCTTTCCAGCTCTTGCACCTAGTGGAACATAAAAAAACATTTGATTAAGGTAATCATATAATTTATTTATTTAACATTGGAAGTTCATTCGTTGGAACAGAATTCTTTTTGATAGTCAGCTTATTATTTATTTAAATTTTCATTTCATTTTTTAACAATTTAATTATTGACTCTGCTTCGCAAGGCGTGGAGAAGAAGCAGAAAGTAACCCTTTAACAAACATCTTTTAAAATTTATACAGATTTACACTTTATCAGATATAGCCTAAATAAAATTTAAACATTCAGGTGACATCACTGCCAAGGACTCTGGTCATTTAAATTTCTGACATGGCTAGACTGATTTTGAGAAGACATATGCATCCAGCGACCTTTTACCTTTTACGACCGTATTTAGAAAAAAAATTAAACGGAAAAATATTTTTTTTTACTACGTAGACGTATTCGCGGACACAGACTATATTAAAAATAAAGACTTCAAAACAAGCAGATAGCAGATATTAATCTGTCAACGTTAAATGCTAATAGCTACAGATATTTTCAACATAGCATATAGCAACATTAACAGCGTATTCTAATCTTAACACAGCGATAACTAACAGCGCTAATAATTCACCCGTACCATATCAGCTATGAGCCCGACCGCGGCATTCCAGCTTTATTCATTATACAACTTGTTACCAGCCGCGTTAAGCTATTAAATCGCGCTCCGAACTCGCGAGACGAGGTAACGTTGATATAAAAACACTTCTTTATCTAGAAATGACATCGACTATGACATATTGAATAAATAATAACGTCTACTTACATTCGAAGTCTTCTGTAGTCGTCATAAATATTAATATAAAAAACTGAAGAGTAACTATCGTGTCATCTGTCAGATTCTTCTCTATAAAATCAACGTTCCGAATCTGGAAGGAGTAGTGAATGGAGAAAATTTGAATTAATAATAGTATGTATATATATGTAGCGTTTAAGTTTAGTATCGCTGGCCACTACAGCCACATTTTTATGTAAAATCATTCATAGGCATTTGAATTAAAATTCGAACGCTGATTCGAATTTGAAGCGATCATTCTGTGGTCGCTGCAGTTGCATTAGGTTCTTGTAAATAGTAAATACTCTTTGTATATATGTGAACACACCTTCTATTACCCTTAGTTATCTCCTCCTCGCCAACGCGGTGGTATTTAATCAATGTCATGACTTTTCTAAAGTGCTTAGTAAGACCTATTTGTAAGAATAATTTAGACATCTGTTCGACATAGGCCTCTCCTACAGATTTGCAAAAGAACTGGTTGAAGGCGGCCTGGATCCTGCGTCTTCCTATGTCTGTTCCCTGTTCCATTCGTGAACGACCTATGATGCCCTTCCGATCCTTGGTCTCCGCGTCCAGAACCTTCCTCTTCTTCGCTTTGTGGCCAGCCTATTGTAACTTGCATTAGCGTTCATCTTCAACTACCAAACTTTAAATGATTCTCCCAATACTGATTTAGGAGTCCATTCCAAAAGTAATCCGATGTTCGTCTCGACAAACCCAAATCTCAGCAGCTTATGGATAGATTACGCTATCTTACCTACCGTTTCTACCTCTGCCATAAATAGAAGCGTAATGTCCGAAAATATCCAATCATTTTTGTGTTAAATATTTATGTAATTAATATAACCAAACCATGCGTGATATGTTCGTTGAATTTATAATTCAATTAACACAATATAATCTACAGCATCTCATTATTTTTAAATTAAATCGATTTAAATAATTCTAAATCATCTGTGCAATACGTTCATAACCTCGACAATTGTAAATAAAAATAATTATTTAACTTATTCAATGTAATACGTTCGTTACAATATATATGCATTCATTCGCTATAAAATGCATTTTGAAAAAAGAAGAAGAAATTCAAAAAGTATTCCATAATTAAAATCCTTTGTAAATCTCGTGCTGTTCGAATTAGCGTATTGTCTTGATGATCGCCTATTTTCGATAAGCGTCTCAATAAGACGCAGATAATGGAAATTTAAATTTTTCGTTTTACTGTTTTTTTTAATATCTTTAAACTATTCAAAGAAAAGAAAAGAAAAACTTGTAGCAAGAAAGTTTCATGGTTAAATAACCTACAAAAATAGTGTCTCGATGCATTAGTACATTGTCTCTGTATTTACAGCGTCCAATGTAATGAAATCAAGAACAAAACTGAACTTCAAACCATAGCGGCTTGATAATAAGAAGAAAAAATCATATTTTTTTCACTTCGTCCTCGTAAGGACTCTGGCAGATATATCTAAGAAGGGATATACCATAATCGCCACATTTGGGACGCAGGTTGGGAATCGCACTGTGTTAGAATTCAAAATTAATTTTAATCTTTTATGTAAGTTACCTAATGTACATATCTGTTCAACATTGTTGATCAGGAGCGTCGTGGTCGTTTCAGCCAAAACACGCCCGCCCATTGGAAAGCATGCGACTATCTATGGGAGATATACCATAATCTCTACTCTTGGCAGGCGCGTTGGCGATTGCAATTTGGTATTATGATACAAAGAGGACGCTGATTGTATACTTGGAAACAAACTCGCGACCTACAAATGCAAGTCTTATTCTTTCACCCAATGGCGGCCTCTGTTCATCTTTTTAATCTGTTAACAATTCAAATTGTTAATCAAATAAAAATTAATTAGATTTTTTAAATTTTGTAATTATTCTTTAGCGTCGTTTATTTTCAACAAATTATATTTGTCAAAAATTCATTTCATTTCCAGCGGTTAGTGAATAAATATTTAACATTTATCTGTGTACCGCGAAAATACGCGGCAAATAGCAACATGGCGTCGCTTTCCGAATCATCGCTCAATCTAAATTATTGTGCAAGTTGCGAACTAATCCCAATCGCGGCGCGGCGGAGCGAACAAGTTTTTCAATAAAACATGATTATCTCCCGCAATGTAATCTTTATTTTAATTACAGTTAAATGCGCAACATAATTTATAACTTTGTTATAATAACTCTTAGTAAACTCTCATTTTACATGAGCCAGTTTAGATATAAAACCTAATCTATATATTTCTTCCGACAATGAAGCTTAAGATAGAGTTCAAGAGGTAATATATTTTGTTAAATATAAATTTAACAATATTTGTTTTCTAAAATGCTAAAAACTTTAATGTGAACTTTCAATTGATTTTCTAATTTTGATAATAATGAAAAAATTAATACGGAAAAAGATGTTGTACCAAATTAACACTGATACCTCATTGAATAAAAAAAAGATATTTTATATAATATCATTCGAAAAAATGACACATGACATTTGACATTGTATCATTGTCACAGACTATATAAAATTTTGCGTCTTGTCAATACTTTTTTCCTTTAAAGGTTCGGCGTAAAAAGTAAAGAGGAAATTATTGTCGATGACAACTTATACCTGTTAATAATTTTAACGGAGCAAAGATAAATATTTTAATAATACCCTTATTAAATGGTAGGTGAAAAAAGCAAATATCATAAAAGAGAAAAAAAATACTACGAAGAGAATCCTGACATAAATTCGGTGTACAGCCATAAGATGTCCACTCCTGTAGACTTATAATAGGCTGGAAGCAATATATTAAACAAAAAGTAAAGGGAAACACCTAGAGGGCGATCACCAACCTGATGGGCGGATTCTGGGCAGGTACGGGTAGGACAGGTAGCAGGTGACTAAACTCACAGTAAGGGAAGCATTCAAAAGAGGTTATAGAGACTGTGGTGTACAATGCAACCTTCAGAAATGAACATAAACCACTAAGAAGAAGGAAAAGAATATACTAAGTCTTGCCATAAATATTTATTACTATTACAGTGTGTTATTTTCCTTTTTGTACTCACACTACGTGGACGGCCAGATCTTTTTCTATCACAAACAGAGGAGGTTTCATTATATTTATCAATAGGTATACAAACATATGAACAACACCAAACGCATGGAGAATTTAAAAAAATGGTATTTGGAACCATATCTACTTCATGTAGTGCAATCACAGCGATTTGGTTCTCTTTATCAGTCCATTTTAATATTACAAAAAAATATTTTATGATACTGGCGCGAAAAGTCAATGAACAATCATATAAAAATGAGATTCAAAATTCAAAAGTAATATTTTGTTATATTTTAATTATTATTATTTAAATATTATATTATATAATAAAACGCAATTATTTTGATGATTCTATCAGCTTGTTGAACAGCAGCATATGTACCTTCACTTTCAATACGCCACGCTTCTTGGTTATTCCGATCTGTCTGTCATTTATCTTAAATATCATAAATTAGCTTACTTCTGTGTATTACTCCCAAATTTGTTTCATTATCGGATACAATATATACATAACTGCCGTTATCTGTTCACTTACTTGCCAATATGCTGCGTTTTATTGGTTACTTTCGCTCGTTTATAGATATTCCATTTTATTTGTACATTTATTAAGATGATTGGAAATTAATGTCGCTTTCTTGAGCTAAATTCACACGACTGGATTTTTAACAAGTTTTTATTTCTTATCAACAATATATTCAATTTCGTCATCAACCTTTTGCCATACAAGCCAATGCCGGAGCGGTAAAAATCGATCGGTTTTTCTGTGAAATGTGTCGAAAGAAACGACATTACTTTCCGGTCCCCCTAATATTTGCTATAGATATTATACTTAATATTATTTAAATGTAAATTAATAACAATGTTTTTTTTATTATATTATCTGTATTTCACGTTCACTAAGAGAATAATATGTCAAAACTACATTTACCACTTTTGACATATAACCTATAATAAGTAAATAAATTAGTTGAATTAAAATTAATAAGTTTTCCACGTTATATATTGCATCAATAACTCAGTTGTACACGTCTTCACTAATTACACGATGGGTAAACTTTCATCGGGATCCGCGTATCTTGTTGTAATTAGGCACCGTCGTGCCTGTATCGGAAAATTAATCGAAACTTCACCGCTAACTTTGTATCGGATCTTGAATTATTGGAATGTAGACTCGCTGCTCTGAAGTATATATTTAATCAAAACATCGATGCATTATAAATAAACTAAATCATCTTTATTCATTAAACATAATTATACAGGGTATTTGGTTATACTCCTGTAAACTTCAAAAGAAGTAAATAAATAATTTATTTGATGGGAAAAACTTTAAAAATTATATGCAATTTGAAATACGATAGGCCAAAAACATTTGGCATTACAGAGTTTGTAGAAACAAATAGTAAAAACGTAATTGATTTGGGTTCAGATAGTCAACAATCAATTTCATATCTCATGATCAACCAAAAGGTAGCTTTACAAAGGTAGCTAGATATGTTAAGTGTTTAAAATCGGTGACCTAGACGGCTCACGGCGACTTTGTATTGCGACGCCGCCGAACGTTTGCTTCAGTATAGTCACGAAGAGGTCGCTAGTTGTGTACACTTGCCCGCTAAATCCAACGTCTGTCGCGATGCTCGGATCTCCACTCACGCGCCACTCTCCCTCCGTTGACTTCCCGTCGCGATGCAGTAGTGCGTTGACATCACTACTGTTGCGGGTTGCAAATTTAACCAACAAGCTTTAGTAGCACTTTAGGGGCGGTATTGGCGTAAGTGTAGTCTGACCAATCTGATATAAATTGGCCCACATATACTTGATAATCACGGGCGACACTAACTCTTGTAGCGCTCGGGTGCAATGAAACCCTTGCGCCCTGGCCTGACCCCCCTTCCCCCCGCTATAACTATTAACTTTGCCGTCGTAACAAGAAAGTTTTGTCATATTCCAACAAGCTATTTTATAAGTATGTATAGCGCGCTGTCTGGCCGCTTCTAAACTTTAAATACGTAATAAGGTTTCTTTCGAGTAGAAACAAAATGTTCGAAGAAGAAGCCTCCCATAGGGCGTTCGCGTCTGATAACTGCCGCCACCGCGCTGGGTGGCCGCTTCTGTCATATCATTGTTGTACCGTGATGGTTCAAGACGATGCTCTGTGCCGTCTCAGGCGGCGCCCGTGTGCATTGCACACCCTGCACTATAGGTTAAGCTGCGCATGTTAATAATACTCAAGACAAGACGTTATTCATTTTAATATGTAGTAAAAAATGTTTTGCACTATAATATCATACCGTTAGTTATTGTTACTGAACCCAATAATTTTTGGATAGGGTACACCGTGGCAAAATTTTGTTTTTGCTACGCATTAATGTAGTATTTTATTAGTTTTTGTTATTGCTTTAGTTTGCTAGTTCATCTCAGCAGGTGGTCTTTACGAAGGTAAAGTTAATTTTAAGCTGACGATTATAAGTGATTGGAATGATCTCATGTATTATAGTTATTTTGACTTTGCTTTCACTTACATACATGATATGATGATACATGTATCACTCCTTTTATTATTTTACTGAGTCCTTTTCAACCAACAAGAATTCGACTACAGTATATATACGCAATTATCTATATGTCACCATTATTACAAGATATTTTAAGATTACACAAGCCTTACTTTTTACTATTTAAAGATTCAAAAGTAATAATACATTTTTCCTTTTTAATCTAACCATTTTTTTTTTCATTATTAGATTTACTTTTACCAAAATAAAATCAATGCATCTTTTGGAGAACGTAAAAAGTCGTAGAGTAAACAGCAAAAATATACAGAATAGAGAACGCGTCTGTACCGTGCAAATGTCAGATGTAAACTGACTTTCCACTGTGTAAACACATCCTTAGCTTGTTATTACCAACCTTTCATATAAATTGTGCATTTTCTGGATTTTTCTATTTGATTAAAGCCGCCAAAATTCTAATTTCTATATTAATAATAAATACTATATTTACACTCTAAAATCCCAGAGATGTGTCTATTTTAAAATATACTTTTGACATTTATTCATCAATCACTCCTGTTTGATCAGAGGTTATAAATGAAACTAAATAAATTTGTGTCAATTTATTTAACAAAATCTCTATCACAGTTATAAAAATAGCTCAAAATATACAAAATGAATTATCCTTAACACCGACTCTATGATAAAATTACGTAACAATGTTATATATGAATACGTGGACGTGTTATAAACAAAAAATAATAATTGACTTCACTTAAAATTTACTTTTAAGTGTACCATAGACAAATAAGAGATATAAAATATAAGAAGTGGAATTATTATTTGAAAGTAATGTATTAAAACAACTTGCAAAGGAAATTTAAGAAACGTCAAAATTCAACAACAATATATTCATATGTTCTTTTATTTTTATATACATATACATTAATGTGTTGTATGTGTTTATTATTTAAACAAACTTTATAAATAAAAGACAATATTAGCGTAAATATTAAGAACTTTAAACCTTTAATCCAGTGCCCGCGAAGTAGCGTAACGAAGCCAGATGAACTGTCAAAAAATGTTATGGCGAAAAACAAAAACAGATTTACACAAGGCGTCATTTCACATGTTTATGAATGTAAATAAATTTATATTACAGAATTTAGTTCATTTATTTTCATATTAAATTAATAAAATAAATATTTTCACATCGAAACTATCTTAAAAAGACATTTGAATTGAATTAATTTCATTTCATGATGCATCTCTTTATTGTTGTATATATATTACAGATTATATATGACATATAAATCTGTTACAAATGGAATATTTAAGCTAATTTTCAATTAAAATAATTATTTTTTTGGTTCTAATCACGTTTTTTACACAATAACCTAAAAATTGGCAAGAAATTGCCATTTGTCCCAATTTTTAGGTTATATAGAGTATTAAATAAAATGTTTATATATACATATGTTTTATTGCTTATAATTATTTGGTCTTTATATATCGTCTTTATTAGGTGAAAAAAGTGTGATTTAAAGCATATTTTAGCAAAACCATTTTGTATTCTATAAATCTTCGAGCCTTTAAATGCAGTGTTGGCATGTTTTACTAATAAAAAATTCACATATCCTCACGACCTCGTATATTCATCGCGTTGATATGGAATTAACTTGGTGATATTGAATAAGCGCATTTATAATTCTAGTTAAGACGTCGCTATTATGCCGATGTTTAACAGTAGATTTTGATACTGCAACAGTGCTTCGCCTCATGTAATTTAAGCTAATGTGACGCGTTGTTTCTGCATTTCCTTCGAAAGCTGCCGGTGTTCCGACGAAAGGGACTCCCCGCGGAATCTTCTATACCTATAAAAAACACTGTATGAACTCGGGGAATAACAAACAAAAAGTATGGCCTTGCTATCATGTAGTGAAAGTAGATTCTTTAAATGTTTAAACACAACACAAAATCTTGTTACGTATTATTAAAGTACAATTTTGATATACAAAGTCGCGTAAAGAACAAATTTCTGTACTTAAAAAGATTTTACATACAAAATCGGATTAAAATACGCATTGCCTCTCAAGAACTCAAAATGTGCAGATAAAATATATAAGATTAGAAATACATTTTTTTATCTGTGAAATTGACAGATTTTAAAAACAAAACTGAGTATACCGACATGTTATCACTCATCTAATTAAAATGAAGCGTTTCAAAATGTCTATTCTACCGCCCGGTGCCGCTTTTATACGTTTAACAACAACTAGCCCCATCTGTCAACGCCGACCGAAACTACGGAGTTCTGACATATATTTATGTATATAATATTATCCTTATTAAGTATATTTTTGTAAGTAACTATTTATGCAATCATTATAAGTATAGTATTAATATAGATAACATTATAGAATTTGTAAAATGGATATATAAATAAATACATAGGCTTGTACTGTTCCCTTGAAATTTAGATGACAGTAATGACCGTTGACAATTGACATATGAGACTAGGGTTTGACAGACGGTAGAAGATGATAACAATATGATTCTATTCCAGCTTTTGCATCGATTTATTTATTACATTTAATCTTGAAACGGTTTTATAAAGTTTTTCTTGACATACCAACAAATAAATATATAATCTCTGGAATTTTTCAGTCCAGAAACCTTCAGTAACATCCGCCATGAATCACGCATTTTATTATTTCAATAAAATTTTAAATTATACAAAGATATATCCATATAATGATTTGTCCCTTCAGTCGTACAATAATTCAAGGTACATACACAGTGTCATAGAATAGTCTCTGCTCCTTCGACAACGAAGGCTTCGTCTCCTTCAGCGCTATCTCCAGATCTTCCTGGTACACTATTACAGACTCCATATTCTTCTCCTCCCCTTTCACCTTAAAAATATATTCAGTTATTAAGTTTTTTAAATGTTTTTTTTTTTTAAATTGTGTATATAACATCGTCTGTTTCTGTCAGTAATAAACAAGCCCTTTGACATGAGCTATATAATACTCACAGAAAAAAGCACTGCATCCCCACCTAAGCCTTTTTAAAATTTCTACGCACATGTTTTTATACCAACATAAAGGGGTTAAACACGAGTCAATCTTCGAATTGCCCCCTTAATATTTTAATAGCCTCCCCACTTTGGGGCGTAGGCACCACGTTGGTAAACAATATGTACAATGAAATCACAACAAAAATATTTAAATAATTATTGTTGCTTCTAATTAATACATGTATGAAAATATATACATTTCCCTTTTGTATACCTAAGGCTCTATTTTTTAGACTGACACTACACCTAGTCCAAGACATCTTTTAAAGTAGTGAAGTTCAAAGGCTTCGCGGGAGCATCGGCTAGAGCTGCTTAGAGGCAAGCTCTTAGATCGTTTCGATGGACGATTCTCACAGCTTACCGAGGCCGGTATTCTGGTCTTACCGCGTCCAATACAGGACAGCCGGTGATCAGGTGCACAACGGTCCGGTCCACATCCGGATCACAGATACACGAGAGACTTGCAGAATCCCCCGTGCTTTGTGAACACTTGGACCAGAACCGTGTCCAGCTCAACTTGACGAAGCACTTCCACCACGTGGGGGACCGACGCCGGGTCTACCAACTCGTGGTTGCCACTCGTGAATTTTTCTTCATAAAACCAGTTCTTCAAGATATGTCGGTGACCTTATTTCTTATTCGTACCACCTCATTTTTAATTCGATCTTGCAGCGAAACTACAAGATATCCTCTTACAGTCACATAGACATTTAATTCAATATCCAAGATTACCAAAAACTAAACAATTCAGAATTCTACCACACTAAAATATTCCACATATTACTAAAGCGTATGATACTTGACTATCTATGACACTCACGGAATAAACTAGAATCTTTCCACAAGACTTGTTCTTATTTGACATTAAAGTATTAAAATGATGGTAAATAATACCAGTTGTTGCTCTAGCCTTCCCAGCTGCGCCGTGATGAGGAGGGACTTAAGATCGGCGGGCGAGAAGTCTTCGGTCCTCGCTGCCAGGTCCTGAAGGTCCACTTGCGCGTCTATGGCGACATCCTCCGCGAGCGTCTGCAGGATCTCGTAGCGGTCATCCTGTTGGTACCAAGGAGTTTTTATGTTTTTTTATCTTGTTTTAAGGATAGAGACATATACTTTCCAATTTTCACTCCCTTTCTTTCATCCTACACAATATCTTCCTTTATTCAACATACAGCATTCAGTTTTTAAGGTTGATATGCACCATTAGTTGTCAAGGCGTTTCCAGGTGTTAAAAGAAGAATCTATGGGACCAATTTATTCCTCATACCAACATGTTTTGCACCTGGGAAATGGTGGTTCCATAGTAACATTTAACCTTAATATTTTTGTCGAGTTTTAATGATATGGTAGAAAGGTATCATGTGGTCCAAGCGAAGGTTTCTTTAGAAGAAAAACTGAGTTATGTGAAACTCCTACAACATTAAATTCCTACCTTAGAAAATGTTGCCATACAGGACTTGGAGGCGGTTCAGCTACGCTGGCACTCTCGCTGTGGTATCCCAGCATATATCACTTTTTGTTCCTATCATCATCATCTCAGCGGCTAGACGTCCACTGCAAGCCCACTCCTCCATGGTCACGCGAAGTCGCTGGATGAGGGCAGCGCGGTACCGGTCTTTGGGAAAGACCTATGCCTTGGAGTAGGCGTCCATCAGTTAAAAATAGAAGGAAGGGAGAAGGATCTGGTTGTTGAAAGTGAACCCTACGCGGGTCGTTAGCCCCGAGTATCTTGTGGTGCTATCACGATGGTTCGAGACCACGTCAAACCATCGTCCGCCTCAAAGTCGCCGAAGCTAGTGAAAGTTTAGGGCCCCCTCCCTAAACTACCGCAACTTCGAAGGCCTCGTTTATGGTAGGGGAGCACCATTCACTGGAGGGCCGTCGCAAGACGCGTCCCTGCACTAACGGCGTCGTCTCCGAGCGGGATCTGTCCTCTGCCGATCCCGTTCAGCCCCGAGTATCTAGACCAACACGCAATGAAACCGGTACAAGCATGGCGAATTCATGGTATGCTAAATTACGTCTTTTGGACTTTCGTAATTGTAGTGACATTTCAATAATTTTGAGATATTTGAACAAATATGTAACTCGCTATGAATTCGCTATCAGCGTGGTTACTCCACTGAATGCTGAGGCGTTTCTTGTGTTACCTTAGTGGGGGGCGGGCAGTAGACATGGCGCTGGAGACGACCGGGTCTAAGCAGCGCCGGATCCACAAGGTCAGGGCGCGAGGTGGCGGCGAGCACAGCACCTCGAGCTCCGCCCTCCGCTCCATCCATTCGCGCCAGCAGTTGGTTCACCACGCGATCCGTCACACCCGTCGAGTCGTGACCCCGCCTGTCACAAACAGACGACTTTACCTAACTTTTTTAACTGAAAAGCATATTATTAATATTAACAATACGTACAAACAAGTTGTACTTACAATATTGGACTTACTTGGGCGCGAGGCTGTCGAATTCGTCGAAGAAAAGAATGCAAGGACGTTTCATCTCTGCCCTGCAATAAAATTAAAAACATGATGATTTCGTCTGTTGTGGATGGAGTTTAACATGTTAGGTAGGCATAGTTAGAGACCTAACGAGCTGGAGAACAAAAATTAAAACACTCGGATGAAAGATCGACACAGTTTATTTTAAAAGCCATCCGCCTATAACTTCAGACACCAACCAAATAAATTATTTGTCATGCGAATGAAATAATTTTTACATAAAACTTTCACCACTCATTTGTACATATTAAACATTAATTCAAAATTGATATAGGATAATATTTAATTCCATATTCCATCACAGCACTAAATATTTAATACAAATTCACAAACAATAACACATGTCACTAGACGCCGTTCGCCATTTTTATATTTCGGCGTGAGACGCGGTTTTGACAACCGCCTACAAATCATACGCCGCGCGTCCTTGGTTTTTGCGCATGCGTACACCGATGGATTGACAGATAAGCGAAAGCATTTTGACAACTGTCATTATTTCGCTACATTGTGATCAAAAAGTAAGGAAGGTGGGTAATTTTTTTACTAGGACTGTATATAACAGTGTTTTTCAACGAGGAGACAACGCCCCACAGGAGGGCAACTTGATGGTTAAGGCAGACAATTTAAAAGTGAACTCGACACAAGTTAAACCCTGGTGATACATGGCACAAAAAATGTTACAATATACTGGTTTATAACATTTGCCAAGCGTCTGTTTGTCAAAAGTTTGAATATCATTTGGCTCAGCAGAAACCATTTTAAAGGTCTATATTGGTCGATGTCATACTGCATTGGTTCTTCGCGACTTGTTTGCCAAAAAATCGATTTATATCGATTCGCAACCACTGTATTTGCCTGATTAATCTCCATGCGAATTCTGGCTATTTAACAAACTAGAAAAGCTAATACAGGGACGCCGTCTTAACACGATTGAGGAGATAAAAACCAATTCGAAGGTTTTGAAGGCTGTATCGGGAAAAGACTATTCTGTTTCGAGGACTAAAAAAAGCGTTGGCAAAAGTGCGTTTTATCAGACTTTACTTTGGTATGAAATTTATTTTGGAAGTATAAATAAACAATTTATCTATATTAACAACAAAACTAACAATTTCATTATATTAACAAATTCACTTTACTTTTTGATTATAGTATTACAAAATATGGATTCTCGTCAAAACACGATGGAGATCATTGAATAAAAAATTTAAAAAAAAATGTTGATTAAAATTGGACTACAACTTACTGTCAATTAATATATAGCACACCATGTATTACAGATAAAATAAACTACATAATGATATTATAGTAAGAAAAAGCATTTTCAAAGTTTGTATTACTACTTATTAAAATTAATTATTATTTATTATCTGCTCCTCTAGACTTTGTACTTCCAGAAGCTATTGACCTGTCGTGTTTCAATAAAACAATACATATTTCAGAGTGTCTTTATACATGGTGTTCGGAACTAAATTTATTTTCAATTTTGAATCTTATGTTTATACATATAAAGTCTAAATTCATGCATACTTATCAAATATGTCCCGTATAGCCTTCTCGCTCTGGCCGATGTACTTGGAAAGCAGCTCTGGACCCTTCACTGTGATGAGATGCATATTGGCCAGTCGCGCCAGACAGGATCCGACATGGGACTTGCCAGTTCCTGGCATCCCGTAGAGTAGGATGCCGCACGACTGGGTCGGAAACAACGCTGGGTACTAAAGAAACGAGGAATTTTATATTAAGAATTATATTCTACAGACATTAGCGTCCGTGCCTTTTACAATTACGTTTAAAAAGTCCGAACTTTTTTTTTGCTACGTATTTACATGTGTTTACTAAGTCTCTTAATCTGTTTTAACGAAGCCCTAGCAATGTCTAGTTTTTAAAATTACGTATCGTGCGACCACTTCCTCATCACTACTCCATATTGGCATCATCAGGTTGTGCGCCAGTGTCTGTGCGGCGGTTGCCGTATTCGTCACATCGATGAATCTTGCGATCGCATCTCGAGTCTCGTCCGTGTAATACACGCACGTGTATGACGTGATATTGCTACCACTGCATGATGGACACTGTTATACAGCCAACAGGGTGTCTGTTGGACGGACAACGATGACCAGCTTGCTCATTTTACCCTGAGCCTCGTGGATGGTGAGCGTCCTTGGACCTGTCCTTGTACCGTAGCCTTAGCTAATGAGAACTTGTTTATCGGCTTGGGTGTGAGTTAGATACAGGATGTTTTTCTGTTTCAGGATATTCTCACCAGATTAAGGATGTAACATGCTATCATGTCTGCATTGCATATTTTTAATTACTTTACAGTACCTTGCAATAAATATTGCACATCGATCGTTGGAAAGAGATAATTGACTGATTTCGGCTTCGTAGAGCATTATCTCTGTCGTACAGACAGTTTGTATTTCGTGCGAATATTGTAATTAATAACTTTTGAATCGTTTTGAAACAAATAAACAATAAAAGAGAAATTTGGCTTCTGACTGACACTCCCATGTTCAAGACACTGGCAGTAAAGCTATACAAAATCACACACAAACACGCAGCCAAATTGTAAAACGTCAAAATTAAAAAATCCTACCATGATAGGCCAGAATATGCTCTCAGTCAACACCTGCTTGACCTCCGCCATACCACCGACTGGACCCCAGATATCGAAGGCATTTGTTCTCTCTTCATCTTTTTGGACCTCGTCTACTAGTCTAGGTTTCTCGTCAGGCTTCGATTCTGTAATCAAATTTTAAAATATTAAAAAAATTGGCATTCACTTACATAATTCAACTAAAAAATCCTAATTTCAAGTATTTTAGTACCATCATCTAGTTTGCTGCCAAGTTACTACTTGGTGAGAAAACCTGTGTTCCATATTCCTGTCAGGTAGAAGTGGGAATATATAACAGAGATCCAATTTGTTGGTAAGTAATAGCAAACAAATATATCATTTTATTGTAGCTTGTTGCCAAGTAGTATTTCACACATATCAACGTATTCCAGTTTGCTGCCAAGCAGTAGTTGGAATACATAATTAAGTTCCATTTTACTCACAAATAGTAGTGAACGGAGATCAATGTGTTGCAGCTTCCTACCATACAGTAATGGACAAATATTGAGGTATTCCAATTTGCTGCCAAGCAGTAGTTGGAAAACGTGACCGAGTTCCAGATTGCTGATAAGTGGCAGTGGACATATATAAATGTGTTGTAGCTTAGCATTAACGTATACCAGATTGCTGCCATGCAGTATTGAGAAAAAATCAATGTCTTTCAAATTGCTGCCAAGCTGAAGTGCGAAAAAATGTTTATTTTTCATTATGCAAGCAATAGTAGGGAAACATTAGCGTGTTCCAATTTTCTGCCGAGCAGTAATAAGACATAACTGTGTTTCAATTTACTGCCAAATAAAAATGAGTATACATCGCCATGTTTCAATTTTCTGCCAAGCAATATCGAGAATACATAAATGTCTTTCAGGGATGTACTAAGATATACAAGAAAAACATCAATATTTCCCAGTTCACTGCCAAATAGCAGTGGAAAAAGTTTCTAGACAACTTTTTTTTTTAATATTTACATTACCTCAGATTTAAAATTTCAAATTCTTTTCACTTACTCTTCCTCTTAACGGCCTTGAATATCCTCTTGTTCAGGTAATCACAGACGTCCCTCACGGTACCTCCGGCCGTGTCCATCGCCATCTTTATTATGTCATCGTCGTTCACTTCGAAAGACGAACGTATTTTATCGTTCAACAGATGTTTAAACATCTCCACTCTTTCCTCCTGAATTTGAAACATAAACCAATATTTATTTCGATCCGATAAAATTTTCTATTCCTATATAAAATTCAAAACTTTACTCATGTGACGTCGATTCCGAATGCCGGTTAGACATGAAGGTCTGCGAGGAGTTAATGGCCTCGCTACTAAAGGAGAAAAAAAAGAGACAAATATCCCTCGAAGTTTGCAGGAAAATTTCAGAAAAATCAATCAGTAGAAATGAAAGTTAAAAATAAGAATAAGTGTAAACAATCAAATAACAAATAAAGCAAAATAAAAATGGAATGTATATAGAACAAAATGTTTAATATAAAATAAAGAAATGTAAAACTGAGGAATGAATGATATCGAATAAAAGAGAAAGAAACATGAAGAACGAAAGATTATAAGATGCGCAAATAAAAGTAATGTGAAAAAAATTAAATAAAACGACCCTGTCCTTCACAAAGATAGGGGTACGAGAAGCCCCCCACAGCGGGAACCATAAAAAAAACCTCATGTGACGTCATAAATGACGCATTTAATATTATATGTGGAACTAATTACGTATTTTAATTAAAATCATTTATTTAATACAGTTTACATACATTTTAAAGGTGATCTGTGTATAATATCCTCACATTCTAATTTTATTGATATAAAATTAATGTAACATATTTCAGAGTGATATACAGGATGATCGTAAGTTGTCAAACGAGCAATACATTCATTCAACAAAATTCAAAACGCATATTAAAAATAAATTGTCAATAAAACTTATTATTCAATAAACGAATATTTAAATGACTAGAATCCTTGGCTTATAATTCTCCTAAAAGTTCCAATGTTGAAAATGTATAATAAGTATTTTGTCTTATGTCTTTAACCAACCATCCCATACATAAAAAGACTGCTTGTAAAAAAAATTTACCTGATCCAACTCCGGTATGTCAAAATGCGCAGTGAACAGCGGCTTCCCGTTGAACTGCCGCAAGATAGGATGCAGAGACTTCATCGTCAGTGACGTCATCAAGACGCATACTCCTGCGCATGTCTGAAGAAGGTGCTTGATCACAACTGCCAATCTGAAAAAAATAATTATAAAAATTCACTCACATCTTCAAGTAATTCCTCATTAGTTCAATCAATTACATAACAACTACAATAAAACACATTGCTAGCTATATTAAGATTTAAAATCTAAAAGATGTAATATGCACAACTAAAAAAGTTTAAAAATGTCTTCCTGAAACTTAATTACTAACACTGGCAAATAAGTGAAATACATTTATTTATTTATCTAAGTACACAAGCAGCATACATAAGTTATAAGTACAGTAAAGAGTTAGTTATGTGTTCCTTTATAGGTGATATACATCATTGTAAAAAAGAAAGATGATATCACATGTAACAGGAAATAAAAACAATTACCTCTGGTAATAAGCAATGTCTTGTGGAGAAGCACCTTCAATGTTAGATGGCACCAGGGCATCCAAATCATCACAGATAAGAACAGCCGGACTATGTTCCTGACACATCAGTATAGCCTTGCCCAGGACTTCAGGAATATCCTTACGGCCTTTTAGTGATCGACAGTGCAGAATATGGGACCACACTGTTAAATCTTTCTGAACTATATGGCATAATGACGATTTACCTGTTCCACTTAAACCTGCAAAAAAAGAAACAAAACTGTATTATTTTGGAAATATGAATAAATGTATAAATAAAAAATTGTTTTATAATTAAAAATTTTTGATCTCATAACTAGTGGAGTTAGTTTTTAATAACATAATTATTATTTACGTAAATAATAATTTAAAATTAAATTCTGTAATCAAAAATTATGAAGTAAAAATGAATTTGTAATTTAATACACATTCAATTGACTAGTTGTACTCTGTTCTGTTTCGGGAACCTACTCTACCTCCTCGGTGGAAAAATTTCTACAAAATTTTAAGATTTTAAACCTTGTGGTTCTACATATCACAATAAGTCAGTACATAAGTGCTACATAGGTTGTTTATGTGTTTTATTTCTAAATGTAAATAATTGGTTTTTTATCTTGAATACCATTCAACAACTATTTATTCATTATTTTTGTGATACATAAAACGTCACGGAAATTTTGATGAATTTTAAATATTGGCACCGAAACACAAAAGATTGGTCACCACTGTCCTAAGTCCTTAAATCAGTAGAGCAGCTTATGTTCCAGATGTGGGATCATTATGAAGTTAAACATTATCATTGTCATCATTTCAGTAGATAGATGTCCACTGCAAGGAACAGGCCTCACTCAAAGACCTATACTATGACTAATTTTAGCTACCTACATCTAACAACTTTCTGCAACCTTGATCCACCAAGTATGGGACTAACTCACACCGCGTCTACTGTCTATTAAGAACCAAATGCTATAATAAAAAGTAAAACTTACCAGTGACAAGAACATTGCTTTTTATCTCCGACACACCTTTAAAACTGGCTTCTCTATGAATTTCAAATTGCAAATCCAATATTATCTTCTCCACTAAATTTTGCACTGATTTCATATTCCTGCAATAATTTCTATAATCATATTCTAAATGAGACACCACAGGTTTAGGCAGTGTTAAATCCGAATCAGCAAGACACTTGGCTGCTACCGTGCATTGACGGAATGATTCTGAATTAAGCATTGTATATCTAACACTGTCCGGTTTAAGTTTGAATTGTAAAAAACCTGATGATATTTGCGTATTCTGCTTAATCATATTGTGATTGATTAGAAATTTTTTACCCGAATGTGTGTTTTCGACTACACATTTCTTGAACCTCTCGATCACATCAACTTCTGTTTGAGTTTTAATTGAATATGTCACTATATCTATATGATCTGGATGTTGTACTTTATCACCTATTATATTAAATATAATCTTTACTCCATTTTCTATGTTTATTATTGCATTTAAAGCTTTTGGAATAAGCACCGTCGGTATAGTGCTATTGTAGACTTCATGCGATAAACTTCTAAATACAACATTGTCAATAGGGACTATTTCAACACAGATACCGTCTATTTCATTATCACTGGCATCATTTTCATCATTACTATCTTTTATTATTGAAGGTATATGTTCCATTGTTGCTAATATTACAGTTAATTCTTTATATTTAGAATGTACCAAATCCTCATGAACAAACACAATGTAAGGATGAATAAGATTCCTTTTGCCATCACTGTCTATTGGCAAAGCTCGGAGAACTAATTTTTTTGGTGCGTTCAAATATGGTTGCAATAGAGCATTATTTATTATTCCTATATTATTAAATTTTGTGTCTGTGTCCTTTGGTAAGTTTATCGGGTAAGGATTGCTTCGATGAGTGTTAAAGGCATCAACCTTTACAACAACTCTACTGTGATTTACAATAATGCCAGTTTGTTTTGGTGTAAAAATGATGGGCATTGAAGTTGATATCCAAACAATAGCCTTCTGATTTGCCACCACTAGTCTCAGTTGATCTAATATTTTTAGTTGCAAAGCCTCTGCATTGTCTTCCTGAAAAAAAAATACAATTTTATGCAAATGTTTATTTACAGAAGCTAAAAAATAATAATGATCGAGCATTCACTCATATACATATATATATATATATATATAAAAAGAATCTGTGTCTCAGTATTCTATAGATTAAAAAACCATGCATCCAACACAAAAATCTGGTAAACGATTAGGTATATCCCCAGTTCAACCCTCCAGCCTGGATGCACTAGAATAGGGCTAAGATGTCCCTTGCCTAGGTTCACGGACATTGAGAGTGGGGGCTTTCATAGTCAACTCAATGCAAACCTGAGAAAAGATGCAAAGTGGTCATGTGTTGCAGCAGTACAGCAAGGATGCCACAATAGGCACAGCTTCCCCCTGGTATGTGTCTTGGCATAGTACTGAGAGGCAGATTAGAGTTTCATAGGAAATCCAGGGGACCCTCCAAAAGTACCGAAGACGGCCACCAAAGCGAGTTTTAATGGGTAGGAGGCCCACATAAGATTCCGCCAGAGGATAGAGACATGGCCACACGTCTTAAGGCTATTGCCTCAACCAGAGATTTAAGCTCATGTCTTGATCTCAGAACGGCGCGACGTCTGAACATGCCAGGTGTGACTTTTTCAGACACTGTTCATCAATTAATTACAATATTTTATATTTTTTACACCATTGTTAATTTTGTTATTTATTTTATTACCTTTGTTTATTTCTGCTTATAAGAGGGGAACATGTTTCTCCTTACATATCAAGTATTTACTTTTAACATAAGAAATATGTTAATAAATTAGCTTTATACATTTTTATTTATTAATATACCAGTCCCATAAAAATCTTTGGGGGATGTCCATGTCCAGCAGAGGATGTCTTAAGGCTAAAATGATGATAATGATACTCTATTAACAAATCCTTTTAGTGACCTACAGGATGATTAATTTGATGTGTTAAAGCTTTAAAGGAGTGAATGTATAGCACATTTATCAGCAAAAAGCTTATTTCCAATCAATCTTGTAAATATCTGAAAAATGTTTTTTTTTATTGTTATGACAGGCTATTTACTTCTTCCTGAGCAGTCTGCAGAGACTAACTCTGTAAAGAAGACTTAACTTTACACAATTTAAACATTCATAATTAAATTTTACTATTAAAACATTAATAACTATATTTAATATGTAGTAATTCAAAATATGAAAAAAATTTCTTACTATATTATCATTATATTATTTATTAGTTCTGAAGCTATTTTATTGGATAGCATGTACCAATTGACAGCAAATGTGCTATACATTTACTCTTTAAATCTCTTACAATATCTAATACCAATCATTCTGTATTTATAAAAGTTTTAATTAAGCCAATCTTACCAAGATTTCCTGATCATCAGGACTCTCTGTATCAATATACAACTCATCAAGGACTTTAAGGTCATTGTTTGGTGTTACAAAAACTTCACTGCTTTCATCAAGCCCCACCAGTCGGCAATATATAGGGTTGCATGCTATGTAACCCTCTGGTATGTTGCTATTGTAAACAACCCACAGAAATATCTGCTTCTCTTTAACCAACACTTGAACACACTGTGTCTGAAATTATAATATGTATGTTTGTTAATTTTTGTTCATTTTATTTGTTACAACTCACATTTAAAATTAACAAAATATACATATACATATACATGTTTCTATTCAAATATTCTATTATTTATAATTGACCATTTATAACACAGTATAAAGAATAATGTAGTATTTTTGAGTACTATAAAAGAAATGAATAAACATTAATTTTATTTTTATTTAAATTACTAAATTATAAAGTTTTTTTTTTAATTTTTGTTATCTATATTGTGTACTTGGAAGATTATGTGCAATAAATTATAAAATTAACATATATGAACCAAAAAAATTATCAATTTATCTGGTTTTAAATATAATACGATTAACCAATTGAATTTAGTTTTAACTATAAATTACACAAAAATCCACAACAATTTTCTTAAAAATTACATGCTGAAGAAATATCTATGCATCTTCACTTATAAATTCTTGAACAACATTCAAATTCGTGACAATAAATAAACCAAAAACCTGTAGAGGTCAACGACATTTGTTATCAATTTTGAGAAGATTATCAAACATAGTACCTGTTGGTTGTTTGTGCTGTACTTTGGACTGATATAAGCGAAACATGTCCTTTCGTGCGTATACGATACCTTAAGACGCACGCCACCAATCATTTTAATTAATACCGCTAATACACCACACACTTTATAAAAACCCACAATAACTTATAAATATCTATAAAATTACAAACAAAACTATATACATATGTCGTAGTGGAATGACAATTTCAGATGTTTTTGACAATAAGATGCGTGTTACAATTTATGCTGTTTCAATATTTGTAATAGATAAATTATAGGCAATTAAATTTTGCAAAACATATTTTATATCGCAATAATAAATATCTTTTCCATAATATATAAATAAATCATAAAATATTTTGAATTATTAAATAATGTTAGAAGAATTAAATTTTAAACAGGAATCGATGTCCATTGTAATACAACAATATAACTGAAAATAAAATAAAATCAATGCATGTAGATAAAATTTGTTTTTAAAATTAAAAACAAGTTTTTTGGTGTAAGTAATTTTAAAAATACATATTTAAATAAATTCAAAATAATTTCAATACACATATCTTTTTATATTTTGTAACATTCGCAAAACGAAACGTGTTCAGTTGCTCCGCAGACATTGGCCAATCATATGCCAACAGATTTTTGAAGCAACGGTTTTTGTAGAATGTTCATTTCGGTTGCGAGTTGAAATAACGTATTGAAATTATATTTAGAATATTTTACATTTTCAATTAGCCATAGGGGCCGTGCAAATTCTAAATTAGGCTAAATTTATTACAAAACGGCCGCCGCCGTTAATAAAACGTAAGTATGCATTAGTTTACTGGTTTTTATGACGCAAGATAAACATTGTCGTGTTCACTTGTTTTGCCTCCATTTTTGATCGTTAAAGTTATGAACTTCTAGTGTTGTTTATTAGATTTATTTTGTGATTATTCTGTTATGAAACATTTGCATAGTTTAGCACGTTTTTAAAGTAGGGTACGTGATTTTATAAAAGTGTTTACCGATCTGTAGGTAAGACATGGCGCCAACAAAGTTGGCAGCAAAGCCAATCGGCGTCAATGAGAACTTCAACGGCATCATGAGCAACGGAATCACAACGAGGAGTAAGCAGTTGGCTACTCTGAAGAATCACAAAGACAGCCTGAAAGTGACTAACAAAAGAAAGGCCGATAGTCCCCTGAAAGATATAATGGCGAAAAGGGCGGCCTTCGGGGACATCACGAATGCCTTTAACAAGTCAAATGTGGTCAGCGAAAAAGATAAGACCTTGGCTCTGAAGAAAGTGACGGTGGAGAGCAAATTGCTGCCAACTGTAAAGGTTACTAAATACCACATTTTTATTTTCTGATCTCTGTGTGGGTACTTTTTTTTGTAACATCTCACCACAATTTGTATATACGGGGATAAAATATGCAGTTATTATTATTTCATTATATGATTTACGTATGATATAGTTGTGAATCGAGGTCAATGAACTTTCCCTCCAAAATCTGTGATTGCTATTTTTGAAAATTGCAAACATCAGTTCACTCAAGTTTAGATAGATTTCTTATAATTATTGAGCGATTAAACTCAACCTAGACATAAACTTGATAATTACTACTTTCTATTAATATTTTATAAGGATTATATTTTTTTTCACATTTAAACAATTTGCAAAAATACTTGTTTAAAAAGCACATGGTTTCACTTTAACTGTATATAAAAATTATGTTTTAATAAGGAATTTTGAATTAACTGCAAAATTTTATAATTAGTATAAATAAATTACAATGACTATAGAAAAGATAAAGATAAAATATGTTTAATCAACATGGTAACTTAATCAGAACTGTTATTAGTTGTAAACTAATTTTTTTTTTTAATCTATTTTATTTTTGATTCAACTCTGCTTTGCAAGGTGTTATAGTTGTGGTGAAGAAGCAGGATGAAACTACACAATAACAAATCTTTTAATAAAGTTTAAAATGTTTTTTTATGGTTTTCCTTTTTAAAACTATTTCACTAAATAATGGTTCATTTTTAGAGCATCAAGCCACCAACTTTACTTAATGGCAAAACCTCCAAAGCAAAAACTCTACAAAAAGTAGCAACAAATGCTATAGAGTCTGTCCAGAAACATTTCGCCAAGGACCCACCCAAGCCTGTGTCGACAAGAGCTCAGAATGGTATACTGAAGAACATTGAACGAAGGTCTTTGGGGAAGGAGAACCAAAATCAAAGTCAGAGCTCTGTTAAATCAGGCAAAAGTGATGTTTCAGGAGAGCCTTCTCTTTATATGACTGCATTAGAAAACATGTTAGTATATATTTTTTATTAACTGACTTATAATTTTATTTTTGAAAATCTTTCCAGCTGTTTCTACAAACATATAGCCAAATATAATAACTAATATTAGGGGATATACACCCCCTACTATCAACATAGTTACCTGTGATGATAGATGATGATCCATTGAGGGTTTTTTTTTTGTTTAAGAACTTAGTGTATCAGTTGTATAAATGTAATTTAACTAAATGCCTTTAAAATGTAAGATTGGCATTCATGAAACATGTCTGATATCCCACACAACTATGTGGATAATTTTTGTTTCCAAAATCTATGTCATTTTAAGTTTTTAAGACTGCAGTCTTTTGAATTGGTTCATATCTATGATATACAAAATTAAAAATGGTGTGGGTAAGTCCACCACAAGATGGACTAACAATATAGTTAAGGTTGTGGGTAGAACTAGACTAATCACCTTGGTGATCTTTGGTAAAGCCTATGCCTTGCAGTAGACATATTTCAGCTTATATGATGATGATAATTAAACATCATGATCAGAGTGGACAATTAAATGATTAATATTATGAGATACAACATACTTTGTGCACTAACCATTGAGGTCTTTGATTTTATAAACTTGTGACATGTTATCTCTGGTTTTAAACACTTAAGTCATTGAACATAACACATTTGTAATTTACAAATGTATTATTGTAACACATTGCAGCATGTAACTTTATTAAAATAGCAACATGCTTGTAAAATATTTTGTTTAAGATATAAGATAAAATACATTTATTGAACATAGAAACTTTAAACAGAGATCTTATCTTATTATCTATTTTATTATTGACTCTACTCACTCTGCCTTGCAAAGTGTTACAGTTGTGAAGAAGTAGGAAGAAGTATTTGATTAAATATAAAAGATGAAATACATTTCTTTCACATAGGAACTTTTAACAGAACTCTTATTGATCATTAACTTATTATCTATTTATTTTCTTTAACCTATTTTATTATTGACTCTATTCTGCCTTGCAAGATGTTATAGTTGTGGAAAAGCATGAAGAAACTCCACCACAACACATAGTTTAACACAGATATAGACATATATACTTTACCAGATATCGCCTAAATTTCACACAAACACTTGAATGACTTATCATCTCTGTTTATGCCAAGTTTATCTGTTACAGCCACCATTTTATTTAGAACTATATACATAAGTCTCATATATTAATATACAGGGTGATTGGTTATAGGTGTAAAAAAGCTTTAGTGTTTCTTTTATGTCCAATTATCTTGCATAAGAGTGATCACACTCTGAAATGATTTACTTAAATTTTTTTTAATTTGTAATGCGATAGGCGAATAACTTCTGGCGGTGCTATAGTTTGCAGATAGAAATGTTTATTAATGTCGTATCTGTCGACATATTTTACCAAAAACCTGATTGATTTGTTAACACTTTCGGCATTGATTTGTATACTAGATGGCAAAAGATTGTTGATAACAAAGGTGAATATATTGTTGATTAGAAATAAAAACTTGTTAAAAATGTAGTCGTGTGAATTTAACTTAAGAAAGCGACATTACTTTCCGGTCCCCTTAATATATATAATCATATGTTGCTTATTATCTTCTACACCTATAATGTAATCAACCTGTATACAGTTTCCTATCTGGCAATATAATTATGAAGGATATATATATATATTTATATAAGAAGATATAGATATATTAAGTATTTACCTAGCATGTTATTGTTGTGCAATAAAGAGGTCATATTTATTTTGTTACTGATAAAGAAACATTAGTGTATCATTGGACAGTTTTATATCATTTGTTTTCTTAATAAATGTGCCACTAAATATATATCAAGGTCGATATATCATATATAGTCTGCTAAGAATATATAGACGGGCTTTTATTTAGTTAAAGTTAAATTAAAGCCTACAGTCGCTGCACTGTTTCTAATGGTGTCTTTAAAATATATTACAAACATGTTCAGACGTGTTTGCATATTAAGTAATCATTCCAGTTTTTTTTTTTTGCTAACAAAAGTTCAATGACTGTCTAGGAAGTAATTTGCATAAAGCGTTTCATATGTTAATGTATGGGGATGTGTATATACAGGGTGTGATTGGTTGGTGCTTTGAATTGGTGAATGAATCTATAGCTCAGGGGTGACAAAGCATCTTGATACTAGCCATTGTTCGAAATTTGAAATTATTTCGCGAGCCGGAATTTAACCCTTAAATGCATGACATTTATTTATACTTTTAAAAAAAATATTTATCTTGCAGATAAGTACATTAAAATGCAGGGCAAAATAAAAATTTATATAATATTTTTTAAACTTACTTTTTAAAAAAACCGTATGTTGCATATATACAACACTCCATTTACTCTCTCAGTTTAAGTGGTATGTTGCAGTTTTACATCATTATGCATTTAAGGGTTAATACGCAATTAAAACACGCAAACGAATGTTTTTTACAATAAAATTATATGACAAAAGTACAAAATATGTGCATTGAAATTAAATATAATGGCGTACGTATATGACAGCACTCCTAATAACACTTAAGATGCCGTTTGGTTAATTATGATCGGTGTTTGTATTTCGCTAGTTTTATGGTGGAATAATAATTGTTCACCAGTAATATGTTTCGATTTCCCAGGAGCTGAAATAGGTTATATAAATTTAAATGTTGAAATAATTCGACAATCAATCGCAGCTAAAAAAGTGCCGCAGTTTCGCCACCCCTGGTACAATTCATTCGTCTACAAAAATCTTTAGGGTTTTTGCACCTATCTCCACTCGGTTTAAAGTGATCCATTTGGAATTAGGTTATATTAATTTATTTTTTCATTTAGAATGCGATAGGACAATTACTTTTGTTAGTACCGTCTGCAGCAGTTTAATATGTAATAGTTCAAATATTATAATTCGATTTTTGTCGCTTTGCATTAATATTCCTGAAACCAAGTAATTTTTTTGATGTACGATATATGAAACTGTTAGTCAAAGAACAATAGCAATAGTTATTGAAAAGTTAAATGCAAATGTAATATTGCATTCATATATACAGGATGATTAATTATAGATAAAAAGCTTTAATGGTTTTTTTTCAATTGGCCCCCGCTATTGGGAGCCTCTCGTACACCCTTTCTTGTGTGGGACAGGGACTATTTTACATTATATAATTTTTTACGAACATTTTTATTTTCTCACTCTTCTTTTATGCATCATATGATCTATCGTTCGTTTCGTTTCTGTCTTACCACAATTCTTCTGTCATTCCCTTTCGCTCTGTAACGCCTTTCATTCATCCCTCATTACTATTTTACATTTTCTTTATTTTATTTCTTTGTAAACTTATTACATTATCACATTGTTTTTATTGATTTTGGGTATTTACATTTTTATAGGTTCTTATTTTTATCTATCACTATGCTTATTTTTCTACATAGTAGGAGGAGCTCTTCTTTTGTATCTTCTTCTCTAATCAGGGAGGCTATTGATTCCTCCCTGATTTTTACACCAGACCAGCACTCGAAGTAGAGTTTTAATGTGTTGAATGTATAGCTCATTGACTGATTTCGCCATTTGATAACAAACCGATCACGTCGGAAACGAGATTCGATCGTAAATCACAGGGAAAGTCTTCAGCTTCCGACACTTCTCCCAGCGCTAGCGCTAGTGCTAATAGTGATATTAGCCAAGCAATAGCGACCGACCAGGCCGAGGTTCGATCTTCACAGATGTATTGGAATGATAAGCGGGTATTTCCAAGTGACGGCCCAACATTGATGTACACGAGAAAATAATTAAACCAATTAAAACTGTGATACTGTAATAGAAATGGATAACTGAAGTGTTTGAGGATGTACGAAAGGAATGGAATGATTGAGATTGGAAGATGGAATTGTAGAATGATAGGAGGAGGAAAAAAAGATATTGTGTACTATGGAAGACGAGAACGAAAATAAATATTCAAGTTCCTAATTAAATAGGGGGTGGAAGAAGTCCCCAATAGCGGGGGCCAAAAAAAAAAGTGTCGGCCCAAGACGAGGTCCTCTAATGGGAGGTCATTGAACTTAGTCACTCCATGAAACGTCCACCGAAGCGATCTAATAGCTAGGCGGTTTCCCTATCGGGTAAAATAGTAATATGTGACGGCCCGAGGCTTTTTTACGCTAGGCGCATTATGCGCCATACCACCTCATACCTGCGGAATCTGCTAATGCCATTTGAGCAGCAGTCAGAGTTCAATAAAAAAACATTGGGTTTCAGAAATAATAAATAAGGCGATGATAATATATCAAGAAGAGTGAGTTTTAAAAAATTGCATTACCACATATGAAAATTATTGTTTACTATCAACTGTAGACTTGGTCCTGCGAGGAGATATAGGTCATTCGCATTCGTTTAGAAAAAATAAATGAATACAACTTACATCTGAATATGAGAATGATCACTTTATACAGTATAATTGGAAATAGGTGTGAAAAGTTTAGAAGGTTTTTGCTCACAAAAAAGGGATATATGTCGCGACTGACAGGAGTTAAACGCGCTATCGACGATCACATCTTAACCAATAGGCTAAATATATATATAAATATATATCTAATATATAAAATTTTCATGTCACAATGTTAGTTACCGTACTCCTCCGAAACGGCTTGACCGATTTTAACCAAATTTTATATGCGTATTCAGTAGATCTGAGAATCGTCTACTGTATATTTTCCATACCCCTTAGTGATAGAGTGGTCCAACCCTAATTTTTTTTTATTTTTTAGACAATTTTTTTGGTTTTATGTTATTATGATACAGCATACAAAAATACATACAACCCTAATTTTTCACCCCTCTACGATCAACCCTTATTTTTTAATTGTTAATTAAAAACTTTAATTTTTTTTGCAAAACGTTTGCGGGTTCACCTAGTACATATATGTGTGTGTGTGTATATATATATATATATATATATATACATATATATATATATATATATATATATATATTTCATATTTATATCTTAGGTTCAAAATAATTGGTGTTATGTTTGTTTTTCACGACGCCCTAACATTGTCCATTTTTTAACATTTATTACTTATATTACTGATAGATAATGTCTACTTCCTTTGGTCGCGACATAAAACCGCTTAAAAACGATTTCATTTACTTCATAAACATTATTTTATAAATTTTTTGGAATTTTGTCGCAGATTCTTATTAAAAAAAATTTCATCAATCTTAAAGTCCATGTTTATTTGTTTGTTAAATGTGTCTCTATACCAACACTGTCAAATTAAAGGCATAAATACGATGTTTTTAAAAAACTTTTTTTAAAATTTATTTAAGTTCAAATGGATTATATTTAACTTTATATATAAAAGAATATCTTGTAACTATAACTGAACCCTGGTTCACAGAAGTCCGGCAGATGCCACGAAGGAAGAGTACAAGGTAATCAGCGAGAAGTTGAACAAGGTGAACCTCGACGACTCCGTCAACCGGTCCCTGGACGAGGAGAAGGAGACGCCACACCGCGTGCCCGACGGCGTCGTGGACTTTGACAAGGAGAACTGGAATGACCCCTTCCAGGTTTCCCACTACGCCATGGACATCTTCAACTATCTGAAGAGTAGAGAGGTGAGGTTACTGCGACTGTTCCTCATGATATTAATTCAAACTTATGTCTAAAATTATAAACAGACCATTGATCAGTATTTTTCCAACCTATTTGTTGGGCAATGTACCACCCCTCCCCCAAACCTTTCTAAACTTATTACATATATAGGAGGCCGTAAGAATATATATACATATATATATGTGTGGGTGTATGTATGTAACTTTTATGTTAAAGCGAAACGGTTAAACTTGTGTCAATTCCACTTTGAAATTGCCCCCTTTAATAATCAATTCGCCCCACTGTGGGGCATGGGCCCGACGTTAGGAATTACCGCCTTACTATACTTTCATGTATGTCATGTCAAAAATCTATATAATTTTTGGCGTTATCCAATTCTTCATATACAACTATACTAATGAAAATAGATATTAAAAAAAATTTAAAGGAAATTCTCCAAGAAGATGTTTATATGTAAAAGTAATACAATAATAATTTTATCCAATGCTATATGAAACTAAGAAAAAGAATAATCGGTCAGTTTGCACAAGACATGAGGAGACTTTTGGAACCTATGGTCTAAGACAATCGCTGTCAGCACAAAATTAAAACATTTTAAATAATTTTTTTTTTATTTTAATTTTAGCGACTATTCCCCATTGATGACTACCTGCAACGGATGAAAGGCATCACGTCCTGGATGCGAGCGCTCCTCGTAGACTGGATGGTGGAGGTCCAAGAGAGTTTCGAGCTGAACCACGAGACGCTGTACCTGGCGGTGAAGCTAGTGGATCTGTTCCTAACCAGGTCCACCAGGACGCGGCCGGAGAAAGAACATTTAACAAAGGAGGAGCTTCAGCTGTTAGGCGCTTCCGCTCTCTTCATTGCTTCAAAGTTTGACGTAAGAAACACTTATAACTACACTTATACGTAAAAACAGTTCTTGGTCATTTAAGTTAGGAAATACTTTAGGAGACCTAGTAGTGAAGCGAGCAAAAAAAATTCAGTTATTTGAAAAATGTGAAATCAAAGGCACAGATGTTAAAGTCTGTGGAATATATGTAAAGAAAGAAATGTGTTAAGGCAAGGTTAAACAAGTGTTGTGTAATGGTTTTCCAATCATTAAGGATTTACGTCCAGAGTTTGGTACCGTAACCTATATATATATAAACATTTCTACTGTTTACAAACAATGTAGACATTAAAGAAATTAGATATCTGTTTATTTTTCGAACCGGCTTCTAGAGCATTGCTAATGTAAAGAGACTTCACTTCTATAGGAAAGTTGCACAATACGCAATAGACAGGAGCAAAATATAGGTGGATAAAACAATGTAAAGTTATTAAAAAAGATTTATTTATATAAAAAAAAAGTAAAATAAATCCGTGATAAAATTGATGTACACGAGAAAATAATTAAAACTGTTATACTGTAATAGAAATGGATAACTGAAGTGTTTGAGGATGTACGAAAGGAATGGAATAATTGAGAATAGAAGATGGAATTGTAGAATGATAGGAGGAAAAAAATATATTGTGTACTATGGAAGACGATAACGAAAATAAAATTGAAGTGAAAAATTATTAAGAAATACAAAACCCTGTTCCCAATTAAAAAAGGGCCAAAAAAGAGACTTCACTAAACCGGCTAGGCGCGTCGTCAGCCCCCCTCCCGATCAGTCTTGATTAATATAGTATTAAATTATCGGTAGGTTTAAACATGAAATTTACAGGCACATTTTTTAATAAGGATATCTTTATTTTCATTACAATTTAGTCGATGTTTTCGGTTATAGTAGTTGTTATTTATTTATATAAGATATTTACTGAAGTTGAACTCCTAGTAAACTAGAAGTATACTAAAATTTTGTATTTCAATGACAATCAGTGTAGATGTTATGCTACTGAAATCTCCTTTATAATACTCCCTTAAGTATGCAAGCGATGATGGGGGAATGTCGGGTGTGGCGGTACTCCCCCATCACATATTACGTCAAGCGCTCATCTTTTGTGCTTCCGCTATTCTACAGTAGTTGCGGTTCCACTATAGTGGAATAACTTAACTATTGAGGGAGCGCGACGAAGCTATCGTATGTTACCATGGAAATCAAAAAGATTTCAAGTAAAAATACAGTGTAAAACTAATTCGATTTCAGGAACGCATTCCCCCGCTAGTGGATGACTTCCTATACATCTGCGACGGCGCCTACACCCTGGGACAGCTGCTCAAGATGGAGATGAACATCTTACGGGTTGTGGACTTTGATCTCGGAATACCTTTATCTTATAGATTCCTCAGGAGATACGCGAGAGTGAGTATTATTTAGTCCCTCTCTGATTGTAGGATTTTTGCTCGACAAACAAGACCATAGCTTGATTCTAAATTTCATCATCATTCTTTGAGAGAAACCAACATGAGCTAAAAACATTGAAAGACTTTAAGAACATCTCTTCAAAATATGGACTTGTGTATACAATTAATCAGATTTGCAAAGGCATGGCAAGTTTAAAGTATTATTTTATTTTTTCCTAAAAGGACCGAAACCGCTGTACCGCACCTTAGGAAAGCATGGCGATATGAAGGCGAGGGAAAAATAAGCATGACCGTCGCATGTGTATATAATTAAAAACCATTTTGGCTGTACTGTTTGTTTATGGCCGGTTTGTAATAACCTTAAAAATGTTACATGTTAAACAAGTTAGTAAAATTCTGAATGGGCATGATGATGAAAATAGAAACCTTTTTGGAGGTTGTGATTAAGATGCAGAAATGCGCGTCGCATGAAATGTTTTTAACTGTTTGCAGTGCGCCCGCGTGTCGATGCCGACGTTGACACTGGCGCGGTTCGTGTTGGAGCAGTGCCTGCTCGAGTACGGCCTGTTGTCGCACTCGGACAGCAAGATGGCGGCCGCGGCGCTCTACATCGCGCTGCGCATGAAGTCGCTCGGCAACTGGTCCAGCACCCTCCAATACTACACCGGTACGTTCAACTCCTTGATAATTGACCGCCAAGTACCTGATCCTAGAGTAGAACTAGCCAATAGTTCGAGGATGGAGGAGAGGTGAGTCTCACTCTCCACGCGATTTTATGCTGCAACGCGAGAGGTGACTGTCGCTGACCTCTTCGTACGCTGCCATAACTTGATGCGCAGCGATAGTTGTTCACGTTTAGTTCCTTCGACTCAGGTTCCTATGCTCTCTTTGTTTAATCTTATGAAGTGTAAAATTATATCATTCAAATGGAAATACAATCTCAGTTCGAACCTGATATCCATGGCATAGAGTCTAGAAAAGTTAAAGTTTTTGATCCCCATTATCATGAATCGTGATAACGGAGTACACCTGGCAAAAGACATCAAACAACGTACTATTGTGATACTTGTCCCGATAAGCCGGATATGCACCTTGGCAATTGTTATATAAAATATCACACAAAACAAAATTACAAAGAATAATGTGTTAAACAAATTATCCTTATAAAAAAAAGATACTTTAAGTATTAAAATATAAAAGATTTGTATGTTACTTTGCGTGTGTAATCATTTGGGCAAAAATCTAAATCAAAAATTGGGCATCCTGGAGTTCATCATTAAAGAGAAATTTGGATAATTCGAAATTAACATAGATAATATTATAATTTTATTCTTATATGGACTGATTTGAAAATTAGTATAAAATCGATTTTGAAATCTGTCCAAAGTGGTGACTCAGTGTTATGAAAATACCTTACATTAATTAATTTAAATAGTGTATTGTATGGATTGTGATAAATACCGATACAGAGGATACAAAGGCATATCCAAGGCAAATCCATTTAAAAGGTACAATACTAGTAATATATTAGTATTCTAAACATTTTGTAGTAATTTTATCTAGTGAAAAGTTCGCGCAAGTCCTCTGTGAAGAACGATCACTAGATATTTGACAACTCAAATCAACATTAATCATCCATCTCTGTTTTCCAGGATACACGCTTAAGGACATATTGCCTATAGTATTAGCGCAGAACGCTGCGCTGCACAAGAAGCCCAAGTCTGCCATCAGCACAGTAAGGAACAAGTACTCGCACACGATATTCTTCGAGGTGGCCAAAGTGCCGCTCCTGGACGACGCAGTTCTCAGCAGTTGAACACTCTGCAACACCAACAACTATGGCTACACCCTAATTTATAAACTCTTAGGTAATTGTGAATGGAACCCACGTGTATTTATATAAGTATAATAACCACGGTTATGTGAAATTGTGTAATTGTTGCAATAAATCAATTTTTGATCTGTTTGGACTTCAGTTTGCAAGGTGCCTTAAGGTGTTATTAATTCAAGAAGTGCAAGGCACCATGTGTTTACGTAGCGGTATCCCAGAGTAATGTAGACCTGGTTTCTTATATTTATGTTCACCATGGCATTAAATGAAACCTATTTATGTAATTTTAATACTTAATAATTTTAAATTTGTTATTTCTGTCTAATGATTAGGCATTCATTTCATAAATGGAATGCTTATATCATTTCGGGTAGTAGTTAATAACCAATGAGGTAGTCTAATTGCGGTAGAGAGCGTTACAAACTGGTATAGATCAATTTAAAAGGACAGTTTGTAATGACAGACAAGTTTATGAGAAACATTTTGAGTACTTACATTGAGGGTGTCAAACTTAAAAAAAATCAAAGTTCATTGAAACAAAATTTCTACTAGTACCTAGTATGTAAAATGAAATACAATGTCACCTGACATTGCCTTTCATATTTCGGAAGATAATTTATAGACTCGAGATTATGAAAACTGAGCCAACAGATATATTGACCTGAAATTTTTTTTTTCACCTCGGACCCCGAGTTTGATACCCCTGACTTATAACTTTTGTGTGAATGTTGATAACAAAATACATTTGATAAAAGACAATATTAATATGTGTGTGTGTGTTTGTGTACACGAAAGACTGATTGCGAGCGCCTAAGTCAACTCTCATTGTGTCGTGCACGATGGCAGTTTCCACCGAAGACTCGAGGATTTTCCTCTCAATATTTGAGAGCCAAACTGGTGAACATGGTTTCCGTTGACTCTCCCCATTGTTTTTTTTTTGTTAACTGAAGAAAACAGCCAAAAATAACCAAATCAAATGCATTCCCCCAAACCGCATTTATCTCAATATTCATTTGTATGATACACAATTGTACACTTACACTCTGAATATTTCCCATACGCTTTATAATTTTAGGTATTCATAGAGTAGATTTGACTAAAGTATTGATAAAATTTGTTATATAATATATTATATGATGTTATATAATCATTAGATATCAGTATGTTGAGGAAATTGTTTGAACGGGGCCCGTACCTGTTGTGGGATTGTGATGAAGTATGAAGCGTTGGTTTCGACTCCCGAGCGGAATGGTACTCCGCGGCGCCGCCTGAGGGGCCGCGTTGCTTATTTTATTAATTGTAATTATTATTTCTAATGAATATTGTAATGTTTTAGTAATCGATTTACAAAGTGAATGCTGCGAGTAACCGAATGCGTTTTGTAATTTATCACGTTTTAAAGAGTACAAAAATATTGGAATGTTATAATGTTGTTCGCTATACGTAAGTTTTTAGAATAATTTCTCGACTTTTAAATGCTGTTTTATTATTTCTTTAATGTCGTTTGTCCTATGATTTACAATGTTGATGTAAACCTTTCTGGAGTGTAAATAAAAGTGATTTTGGTTTGGTATCGGGTTTCTCTTTGCAGCTAGCAACTGTAGACTAAAATAAAAAATGAAAAGAAAACTTGCATTTCCTGGGAATTAGTTAAAATACATGGTACTGTGATAACATGCCTTTATACCAATCGGAACATTTCAAGGGTTATTATAATTACAATTAACAAGTCTACTCAATTTCGTTAAAACTAAACTTTGTTACTATTCAGTTGTAACTGGCCAATCGTGTGATATAAGCCTTATTTTATCGACGGGTCTTCATGGATAGCGAAAGCATAATTAGTTAAGCTTTATAAGACCAACTTGGTTTTTATTTAAAGCCCATTGCAAGGCATAAGGCCTCTTCGCCCACGACGACTTTGTAGCTGAGTCGTCCATATAAACTAATCAGGAACCGGCACCACAACTCCTTCGACAGCTGCAGTTGCAAGACTTTGTTCTGGCAACATTGTTAGCCACGTCGTCTTTGGCGCTGCTTTTACGTAAGCAGCTGAAGCGTGAGGAAAAAAAATTAACATAAATATTGCATGATTTAATAGATATTACAGTAAAAAAAAATTCTACTATCTCATAGTCGCGACCCAATAACCTTTAAGCGCCCAAAGTCGTCGGTCGCACAAGCAATATGCCTCGCCCGCTCCCACTACAAGAGCAATTCTTCGATCTTCGGAGAATCAAGTTACCGAAGTATCGTTGATTCTGCAGATCCAATTTTTTATTCATAAGTCATCACCGACAACACACTTGTTTTATAGGATAGCAGGACATAAATGAAACAAAACACTAAGTTGTAATGTGATTTAATCACAGTTGAAAACAAAACTGCAGTACTAGGGAGAGACGCGATTGCACCTTGACCTAGACCACAGTACATACAAAACTTAAAAAATATACACCTTACATTTATAGGTACGCGTGTAGTGGGATAACATATCCGGAGCGGAGTGGCGAAGATCGGGCGGTTGTGTGAACAGCTGAACATAATACGCAACGATGACAAAAATTTTAAAACTACCCTCAAACGTTAGTCCATATAATAATAAGACATTTTATTTCATCCAATAATTACAAGTTATTCTTTAATTTAAAATTATTATCTAGACACTGAATATCCTATTAAAACGACACTAAATGCAAGAAAGTTGTAAAATTACAACTACCCACATTTAACTCTTGTATAATAATCGTTACATTCAGCAATAGAGTACAGGCAAGATATATTCACATGTTTAATATTTCATACAATTTTGCCCCTAAGCATAATACAGTTTAATTTCATAGTTCAATAAAATAATTCTTAAAACCTGAATACACATGCAAATATTTTCATTAATAATTTATTGATAAAACAATAAGCAATTCATGTTATTATGCTTCACTTTTTAGTTCTGAATTCATTTAAGCCTACGCCTGGCGTCACGTATGACGTCATAATCTTGACTCTTCACAGAACGGCCCGACGCCATCCCGTCCACCTTAAAAATAACCTATGTACAACATTACAAATGAAAGGAAATGCATCTCATAACAGCTCGCGCCAAGTGCATCTGAGGTAATCCGTAAAACTAAATTCTCAAATACAACTTCTATCACAATGCATCGCCTACAGTCCGATGGACCTTATACGTGTCCCGATAACATTGCTTGCACGAAAACAATAAATGTTATTTACGCTTATATTCCTTTATCTCTTAAAACAGCGATTAAAACGGTAGGATATTTTTAGAAACGGTAAGATATTTTTAGAAACGGTAGGATATTTTTAGAAACGGTAGGATATTTTTAGAAACGGTAGTATATTTTTAGAAACTGTAGGATATTTTTAGAAACGGTTGAATGTTTAGAAACTGCATAATATTCTAGAAACGGTAGAATGTTCTAGAAACGGTAGGATATTCTAGAAACGATAGAATATTCTAGAAACGATAGAATATTCTAGAAACGATAGAATATTCTAGAAACGATAGAATATTCTAGAAACGATAGAATATTCTAGAAACGATAGAATATTCTAGAAACGATAGAATATTCTAGAAACGATAGAATATTCTAGAAACGATAGAATATTCTAGAAACGATAGAATATTCTAGAAACGATAGAATATTCTAGAAACGATCTAATATTCTAGAAAGCATTCTGTCATTTTAAAAATGTTAGTTCCGAACAATTACATCACGTGCATCTTTGCAAACGTGGGTAATTTCATATTTTTATCTTGAATGATCACTATATTCTTGAATACACTTTTGAATCTTAATTAAAGATTTTATTCTAAATTATTTATTAACAATTCATGAATTTGAATATCATTATTAATTTGAGTACATTATCATGATTTAGTTTTCTAATTGTTAATCTTTCTCCATGATGATAGGGTCAAACGGCCGATGCCGTTTGCGTATCGGACGGTGGAGTGTTTTGCTTGGCTTTTGAACATTGTACGCGTTGTTTCGTGCCGTAAGCTGACGACAGTGGACAACTTGGCTTTTTAATTTTACCGCTATATCTGTAAATTTTGCGTAGTACAACTCGTGGGTGAGTGAACCCGCGTGTGTGTGGTAGGTACTGTGCGAGCGAGACAGCGCTAGGGATTGACGTATGGCATACTATTGATTGATTGGGCGATCTCCATAAGAGCATTATGGAGATTGGCGTTCCGGCGAACGACTACCCACATTGGAAAAAAATACACTTTGAGGGTAGGCCTGTGTTTCAAAAGCGGAGACGAAGTAGGCAATTGTATTGGAAACATACAATATTTTTAATAGCAACATTATCGCTAATATGTCGATTATCAAAACATTTCTCTCCCGTAACATATTTGGAAAGAAAAGGCTGCTTTTTATTCAACTCCACAAATTCCAGAGGTAACAAAAACTTCGCTTTTCAGATGGTAATGGGAGAACGTAATATGGAAGTCGTTTCACACTTGGGAACCTCAATTCGGACTGGCATATATAATTTTTAATATCAAATTTAGCGTGCTCTATTTTTACCAGTGTCCTGATGCAAGGGTCCTCGAAGGAGGACCTCGGCGAGGCGTGACACTTCGTTTTTAGCATTCTGACTAAAAGGTGCCCGAAATAGCCATAATGTTGGCACTGGCAGAAGTGGTTAATATTCAATAACGCAGGGATGTTCAACATGCGGCCCGCGTTAAACATGCTTATGTCAAATATTTCTAAAAATAAATTTATTTTACCGATTATCTCTCATCAATAAATTGTCATAAAATTAATTATAATAAAAGCGGTAGTACGAGGGCCAAACTGAAAGTTTTTAGAACTGGCAACTTAAAAGCATTATATTAAAAAAATAAGTTTAAATATTGAAAATAGAACTCTTTACCAATAATATTGAGTATACATTTCATTCATTTGTCATTTGTTTTACGATTTGGCGGCAAATTGAAAATTGTCTGTGCACGTCAGAATGAATTTAAGCCGAGAAAATTTTCGTGCAATGATTTTTTATGACTTTCGATGTCATATAAGTCAACAAGAAAGTTATGATAGACTTCGATTGGCTTTTCACGATGAAGCCCCATCTCGTGCCACAGTTTACAACTGGTTTAATGAATTCAAACGTGGTCGAACTAATCTCACCGATGATTTGCGTGAGGGACGGCCTTTTACAGCGACGACTGAAGACAATATCAGTGTTGTGCGGCGTATGATAGAGACTGACAAAAGAGTGACCTATCAGCAGATTCGGTCAAGTCTAGGCATAGGTATGAGTCAAATGCACAAAATCCTCCATGAACATTTAGCGGTCAGGAAGCTTTGTGCCCGCTGGATACCGCATAATTTGACCGAGGCTCAAAAACTCCGCCGTGTTGATTGGTGCCGAGAAATGATCCAAAAATTTAACGGAGGTGACTCAAATGCTGTGTTCGACATACTAACGGGTGACGAAAGCTGGATTTACTGTTATTATCCGGAAACCAAAAGACAGTCTGCTCACTTCGGTGTTTCCTTCCGAAAAGTTGCCAACTAAAGTGAAGAGAGGTCGAAGTGTTGGAAAAAAGATGGTGGCCTCGTCCTTCGGAAAGACAGGTCATTACGCGACAGTTGTCTTAGAGGATCAGAAAACGGTTAATGCAGAGTGGTACACTAACAACTGTTTGCCACTTGTCTTGGAAAAAGTTCGAGAGAAACGACCTCGCAGCAGGATCCTCCTTCATCACGACAATGCCTCGTCGCACATCGCCAGGCAAACGATCGACTATTTGGCGACCTCAGACGTGGAATTACTGGGTCACCCGCCGTATAGCCCCGACCTCGCACCCTGCGATTTTTATTTATTCCCGAAAATAAAAGAAAAACTTCGAGGAAAACATTTTATGGACGCCGAAGAAGCAGTGGCTGCGTTTCAAAACGCCGTCGAAGAGACCCCTAAGGCCGAGTGGGCAAGGTGCTTTTCTCAATGGTTCCATCGAATGCGATGTATTGATGTAAATGGACGCTATTTTGAAAAGTTATAATAAAACTAATAACTTGCTAGAATGCTTAGTTTTTGATTTTCTAAGAACTTTCAGTTTGACCCTCGTACATACTAAACCGAAACAATTTATTAAAATGATCATTGATCAAGACTAAGCAATGCAAGATTAGAAAGTTGCAGATGTAGATACCCCTCCCCCCCCCCCAAGAATGAAAATTAATGGTTTGTATTTTGCATTAAAATTTGTACGTTAAATATCTAATTTCTCACTTTATTTCTAAATATTATTAACAAGTGTTAGATTATGTGCGGCAATAAAAAAAAATAAAAGAAATAAAAAAAATTAATTGACCCGTTGAATAAAAAGGTTGCTCACCCCTGCAGTAATGCATATCTATAGTTATTGAATTTTGTCGTCTCCTTTAGTTTATAAGTCCTATAGGCTTGCTTTTAACTGATTACTAATTATATATGTATTGTCTTATTGTCGTCTTGTTGCTATATATATGTTTGTATGTAGTGGTCACTTCGAAATAATGGCCTATAACAATATTATCTAGAAGATTCCGTAGAACAAGCCTAAACTCCCTCGGAAAAAACTTACAAAAGGTCACATAAACACCTGGTCTGAACCAAAACAATCTTCACAAATGCAAATTGACGACCAAAAAACATTTTTTTTTCTTCTCTATATTCTTCTTTTTATATTCTCCTACTGAAATACATTTCAGGCTGTATAACATATAAGGTAGCGAAGCCTAACTTTACAATAGAATAACAAATCAAGTACGGCCTTCACTTGATAGAGAATCCAGAAAATATGTTCACAGCTGCATTACACCAGAAATATGTCGGGATACGTAGGGTTACAATTATATGGATTGATATACATGACAATGATATGAACTGATGCCAGAAATATATGCTGAAGCAGTGAACATTCAACACTTCATCACCCTTTGCATCTGTTTAGAGATATAGTGATGGCAGAAGTGACAGTTACCTTCTGAGAAATTGTAATATATATATATATATATATATATATATATATATATATTACCATTTTCCACCTTGGTATCTAAAGTGGTCCACGTTATAAAAAAGGAGGTTCACAATTCGTAAAATATTTTTTCCATACTGAAGAATTTGTTATTAATTCTCAGCAATTTGTTATTTGACAAAACTTGCATATTCCATATTTAGGGCCGTTCATTTTCACAGTTAAATATAATCTTTAAATTTTTGTCGAGTTTTGGTATATATATTGTACTAATACATTATAAATGAAGTTGCAGGGATTCCAACATCATTTTAAAATTGGTTTACGAGAGAAAAAGTCTAAAATCCTTCGCATCACACCAATTAACACAGTTAACTTTTTACTTATCCGGAGATTTATCTATTCTTAAATATCTCGTGTGCGTTGTCTTACCGACGTTTCTTAGACAGTAAAGAGCACTTCAGCGATCTCTGGTGAACGCACCGCTTAACGAACTTTAGTGGTCGCAAAAGTGCTAGTCAGCTCCTGAGGAACGGCAATAAAAAATAAACTATCCGAAGATCTATCTATTCAAAGACAACTCATGTGCGTCTTTTTAATCGCCTCTTCCCTAGTCTCAGGCGATGACAAGCACTTTTCCAACCACTATGACAGCTCCGGTTGAAACATATTTCCATAGCACCACTAAATATCCTTTACAGCTCAGGTACCTCGCACATCTCTGGAGCCGCAGCTTCAAGATCTCATTCAATATTCTTGTAATTTTACTAGCTTCAACTACCCTCAAACCGAACGACAATAATGTTCGGTTACAAATATAAAGATACAACTCTACCCGTTTAAATAGCTTCTTATAAGGTTAGTACTATAGTGCTACCGATACAGCTGTAACGCGCCTTAGGTATATGCGCGGGGAGACAGCAGGGGGGAGGAGATATGTTACGAGTGACAAGCCCAGTTGAACTGCCCGCCATCTCTGGGATTTTTCATCTAAGCGACATACGAACTTTTCTAATCTAGTCCTACCGAAACCTCTGTACCGCGCCTTAGGTATTAACGCAACGAGACGGGGGGGGGGGGAGTGGCTGTAGGTCCGCATAAATTTATCGCAACTGGTACGACACTAAAGAGCTATGACTCTATAACTCTATCATATTAAATTGTTTGCATAGACATCTTCGTTTCAGAAATGAATGGTCCAAAGCTGGACATAGTGGGCTTATCGACATAGGTCTAACCTGCGGATACATAATCTCTCAGGTAAGAGGAGTAACTTAATATCGGAGTGTATAAAGTATATCTACAATAGTAGTATAGAAAAAAATCATTGCAACACTAAATTTTACATAAAACATATGTAAATATACTAAATGTTGCCATTTCATGTCAAGACGAAAACGTCACATTAACATGTTCCAGTTATTATTATTTGCAAAGCTGAGAAAAAAAAATAGAAGAAGTGTCATAAAAAATATTAAATAACATAAATTGTTCTCATGCATTCATCACCTACAATCTACCGTGAATATGATAATAAATTTAAGAATTATCCAATTTGAAAATGTCAATGTGGCAACACTTCATAAATATCAGGAAAAAATATTGCTTTAATGTCAAAATTCATTTGTACTGTTATCAACCAAACTTTTTTGAGAAAAAAAAAATAATTGTTTTTTTTAAACTGGCTACAAATTTAATCTGTAATAAATATAAACATTTATTACACATCTAACAGAATTTCATTAAGTTCTAGGCGTTACGTACAAAAGAATACCTTAGGAGGATACTGGCCACGTGTATGTCTTATAAAGTGTTGCCACAAAAAAAAATTCCCTGCATCTACAGACGTTCCAAATTCGAATAACATAGTAGACTGAACAACAAACACGGGATGATAATTAAATTAAACGCTACAAATGTCTTATAAGCTAGGTTCTATGTACAGCCGACGCGGGGACCGGTCGTGTATATACAATATAAAGTTTTGGATGCTTTGGCTATCGACGGAGCGGACGCCCCGTAACTAGGTCTACGTTATCCAAGTCCTACTAGGAACTCATTGTCGTAGGCACGCACCGACTGAACTGAACCTTCGGCGCACGGCACACGGTCCAAATTTGCTTGCCGGGGCACGATTTCCATTCGCAGGCGGCTAGTAAAAAAAAACCGTAAGCCATCGAGCACTTGTCGATCACTTCGGTATTCAGTAAAATTATGGAAGCCCACATTCGAAAACCTCTAAAAACCCGCCTAGTTATATCGTTGTGCTATAAAATTCATACAAACATTATTATAGAGTTTACACACTATCCGGGATATAATGAGGTCTATAATTACGTGCATACGCGGAGGTATATCGCGGATGTAATCGTGTCCCCGGAGCGTGAGCTATTAGCTGGGGTTCGGCGACTTGTGGTTCTCGGGCTCTAGCGACTCGAGCATGGGCTGCGCGCGTGGGGACACGGGTCGGAAGGTACACTCGAGGGAGTCGGAGTCAGGCGTGCCTGGTGTTGAAGGTGTGAGGCGACCGGCGCACATGCGCTTCGAGTGAGGAGTCTCCGCGTCGTCGCAGCGCCTCTTGCCGGCGAGCACCGTGGGCCTGCTCACCGGGCTCAAGGTGGCCGCTCGGATCGCGATGGGTGATAGACTTCGTCGCGTCGTGTACTTTCGAGTCGGCGACGGCGACACCACCGGCGAGAACCTGCAACAAACGTACATGGTAAAGAACGTAATCATCATTTAACATCCACTAGACATAAACCTGCTCTGACCATAAGCGGTCTGTACCCAATGTTCTTCCAGCATGCAGTATAAGAAATAATACGCCAGCCTTTATTATATTAAAAACTATTTTACTCAGCAAATATGTGACATCCCATTGTTTAAAAACAGATGTGGCGAAAAGCCATGCCACATACCACTAACCTTATAAGTACATATGACTTATTTCACAACACTAGACTTTCTAGACCGAAAACTGTGTAAAGTGCTCTCAATAATCTAATGAAAAATTATATTAACACCTGAGTAATTCTAACACTTGAACAAACACATAAACATACTTCACATACGCATACAAACAATAAGGAATAATATTGTTTTACTTTTTAATTTTCATATTTTTTATGCAGAATATTCGTTTTATGAAGAATAGAGAAGCTGATGGCTATAACAATTTATAACTAGTTGCCAATGGCATACTTAATTTATACACCCTATAATTTAAATTAAATTAATAAATAAAATGAGTACATATGGCAAAAAAAAATGCAACACCCTACTAATAAAGGAAAAAAAATATGCTACATTGACTTGGCACGTGAGCATGTATGGCGAAAAGCTTGGCCACGCCTCTTACCTAAAAGCCACTACTAACCTGGCGAGCCGCGTGGGGGAATGCGCCATGCCGGCGACCAGGGTTAGGTCCTCGCAGGACTGGCCCATCTGCATGGCGCAGTGCACCTCGCGCTCGTGGGCCACCTCGCGCGTATTGCTCACGTCGGCGCATTCCTCGGCGCGCAGCTGGCTCACGCGTGGCGTCATACGCCGACCCCATACGCTCTGCGACACATATACACCATATTAAGTTACAAGTAACATCTTTGACACAGCCTTAAACAATAAAGTCAAGTTCAATATATTTGTGTTAATATCATGTACATGTATAATAATTATAAGAAACTAAAAAAATAGGATGTCCATAGAGTATTTACAAGGAAAGGGTATACCAAAGTTTTGACTGCAAAAACTCCAATTCATTTATCCACAAAACATAATTGGACTACTATTTATAAAATTCAAAAAATATATTAAAGTTAAATTGATGGTAAAAGCTTATTATTCAATAAACGATTATTTAAATGACAACAATCCTTGGCAGTGATGTCGCTTAATTATTTTGATTTCATTTAAACTATATCTGATAAAGTGTACATGTATAAATCTGTATCATTAAACATTATCAAAAGATGTTTTGTTGTGGAGTCTCCTTGCGAAGCAGAGTAATCAAAAATAAAATAGATTAAATAAATAATAAACTGATGATCAATAAGAGGTCTGTTATTTTATCATTATCTACATTATTAAAAATGTCCCTAAAAGTTAGGTTGTCACCCGCAACCTACTCGCTACAATGTTTCATACATTTATACTAACAGACAAGTTGATGGGGGCTGAAAGTGGGCTTGAACTACCGCTGTGTCTCCGCGTGCGCGACAGGTTGCTGTTTGAGAACATGCTGAAGAACGACGTACTCCTGGAACAACATACTTTTCAATTTAACTTGCAACAGGATATTTTTTATTACTTAGTCAAGTTATTACATAAGACAAGATTGATAAATGGTATGATTTGTTATAGATGTAAAAGCTTTAGACGAGTGAAGAATACACCTATTTACAATCACCCTTAAAGTGATTGATCTGACATATATTACATTACTTATATTCTTCTACAAGATTGTGGCATGCCTATAACTTCTGGCAGAAAAAAGTCTGCAGGGATGAATATGAAACAATAATTCATTTTAAAGTCACAGTCCAAAAAAAAAACCCAAGAAGTTGTGGCTGGAATGTGTAAAGGAAGATTTCAGGAGTATGGAAAGGTAGACATCTTAGCAAACAATGGCGAAGGATAGAGCGAGATGGATGAGAATCATGGAGGCGCCACAGGAGGAATAAGATGCCATAATCCAAATAATGAAAATTTTTTTTCTCAATTTAATATTATTATGTTTTCTTAAACCTGGAAATTTTGATTAGTCAACCATAGATTACACATCTTTAAAGATTTTACATCTATAACCAATCATCCTGTATATATCTAAAATTAAACATTACAATGTCAGCATGCATTATGAAAAGTGATACATAACATAAAACTGGAAAAAAATTACCTAATATTACTAATTATTATATATTTTTAATAAACACATTCATTGCATTAGATCTGAAAGATCCCTCGAATTTTGTTTTATTGCAACAAACAAAAACATTGTCATACCATGCAAGGCCATGTTCAGAGTTCCTCATGTATGATTGAATATGATTCAATAGCATAATAAAGTTATATAAGGGACTTATCAGATCTCATATGCAGTACAGAAAATTTTAGTTATTTTGTATTCTTCTAGAAACAACAAGCAAGCTTGTTTCAGTCATAAGTTGTCCACTGGTAGACATAGGCCTCTCTCTTAGATAACCTAACTTAAAACCTACTTCACATTTCTAAGATCTCATTGCAGACTGCCTAAAAACCAACCACAATCCAGTTGTCCTTCCCCTTGGAGGGCATGATAAACTGATCATACACTTCAGGTGGTGAACAAAAATATTATTATTACCATCACACATAACAAAGATAAAATGCTGTGAAAGATTGTATATTACAAAAAAATAGCACTTTATTATCTATGTCATTTATTTTTATCTAGGCTACACCATTTAACATCACATAGATCTCTGTCAAACTTTATAAGACAATACAGAAAACAAATGCATAATCTTAGGCATTTTAAAATTTAGAATCTTTAAATCTTTAAATTTAAAATGTCATTTCTGTCATCATAAGTTACAGAAAAACTGATCTATTTTTACAACTCTGGCATTGAAAATTTATTTATACTAGATGGCAAAAGGTTGTTGATAACAAAGGTGAATATATTGTTGATAAGTTATAAAAACTTGAAATGTAGTCGTGTGAATTTAACTTAAGAAAGTGACATTACTTTTCGGCCCCCCTAATACATCTAAATATATGGAACTTGGTTGTCTTATTTATATGATTGATATTGTTAAGAACGAGCTACACAGCCCTCTAAAATAATAAACACGGAACCCTAGGAACAAGAAATAAACACTCGTGACCTTTATTATTGATGATATGAGTTATTTATAGATATGGAAAATATCCAGTCTCCCTATTACAATAACTTGGTTCAATATTTTCACTGTTCGTGGCTGCAAGACCCTAGTAATTTTCAAACATTTGTATGCATATATGCATTGTAAAATGCCTCCTAGAATTATCATTACTCATATTTACTACAATCATTTTATATATTACAAAATTATATAGAGTTTACATTAATCTAAAATTATATATGTTAAAAACAATCCTTCAGTTTACAATTATTAAACTAAAATTAACATACACTTCAAGGTCAAACAAAAATCCCTTCTTTTAATTCTACCAAAATGCTTACTTTCCTTTTTGAGAACAACCTACATGTCATTGTTAAGTATATTATATATTTTAAAAAATATATAGCAATCAATAAGGAATGGACATAGTTCATAAGCCTGCTATTTTTACCCTAACCATTACCATAGCCATGAACAGTGGAGCCACCTAGGACTAAGAAACCAACTTGTATTGTGGTTCATCATTCATGGGGAATATACCATAGTTACTATGCTTAGGGATGGCGATAGCAGTATTATGTTAAGGTATGCAGAGTATGCTACCCTTCATCTTGAAACTGATTCCTATGTCACCTTACACAACCCTCACACAAGAAAATGGGCTGTGCCTATGATAATCCATACCCATATATCAAGTAGTATAGTATTACGTTACAACTATTCCTATTGTCAATGTATAAACATTACCTAAAATAAGTTTAAGGTTAAAGAAGGTGACAAACACTATTAAAGTTATTACTTGCTTGCAAAATATAAATATTTGTGTGACCGGAAAGTAATGTCGCTTTCTTAAGATAAATTCACATGACTACATTTTAACAAGTTTTTATTTCTAATTAACAATATATTCACCTTTGTTATCAGAAACCTTTTGCCATCTAGTATACAAGTTTTCAATTGTGGAGCTGTAAAAATCAATCGTTTCTTCTGTTAAATGAGTTAACAGATACTATATTACTTTCCGGTCCCCCTAATATATGTCTGTAAAAACTAGCAGAAATGTGAATGTCTACAACACTATCATAGATATATTTCTACAATGAAAAAGAAACATAAAAATTGGTTAAGTGTTATACAAGTTATAGCTTTAAAAAAAAAACGAATTTCATGATAAATGCCGGCTCAGGGCATAGTCTACAGCATAAAGTGCATGCAAACAATGTATCAAACTACTACACTAAACTTTTTCCACTAGCTTTTATAACCCTTGCCTTTAAATTACAAATATATATTCTCAATAGGTTTATATGGTAGAGAGAGATGAATGATAATCTTGGAAATGAATATAATGCCGTCATTTTAAGTTGCTAACTATTTTTACCACTATTTCATTCTCTAAATCACAGAGATGCTTGAAATTTTATCGTCTTCTTTGTTGTACAACAATTATTTAAGTTTTTGACTAATTTTCATCATTATAACAATCATATAATACAAAACATGTCAATAAACTATCAGATACATTACTTAATATAAATTTGCTATTTTATATATAAAATGATTACAATGTGTTACTTTATATAAAGTAAACATAAAAATAGGCCTTATAAGCTAATTGATACTGACTAATTATTTGAAAGCATACACAATAAAATCTTAAAAAAAAGTTGCTAACAAGTTATTCAAACAAAAATATGTATAATATTAAGTTTCATGTAGTTTTATGTTGCGCAGAAAAGACTCTGTTTCAAATAAACACTGAAAATGCATATTTTAATATTAAAAGATCATAACATTATGCTTTATGGACAATGATTATACCTGATGTAATATTTACAGCCAGTTATTCTCATGAAGAACATCAAATGATCAAAATCAAATGATCCTGTTAAAGTCTATGGTTAAGCAATAGCACTCATAAAACTATACTAAACAAAATAAAGCTTACAATAAATGATCAGAACTTTTGGATTTTTTTAAAACATAAAAAAACTAATTAAAAATAGTAATAATTGGTATAGTTCATTATTGCCTTAGAGCATGATTAGTTTAGTTAATAAACTAATCTTACTAATTTAGAATTTACACCTTAAAATATACTGATTATATGTAATTTTAATTGTATATCAACAATTAAGTAACTTAAAATTTATTAAGATATTTGTAACTCAGATTATAATAAAATTCTGATATTAATTTAAAACCTAAAAAATTTTAATTGTACTGGTAGAACATAAAAATATAAAAAAAATATAAAAGAAAAACTAAAAATTTTATTATTAACTTAAAACATTTCAATTAAGAGATAAGTGCACATAATTACCAATTAACAGACCAATTACTTCATTGCACTGTGAACTTTGAAATTTATTGGTAATGTAATAAATGAATGTGTAATTTGGATATATAGAAATCCTTAGTTAACATGCAACTATAATATTTTTATTGAAACTTACACAAAAAAAACTGATACAATGCAGTATAACATGTACACTCAAGAACATAAAATCTCTGCATTAAAAGCAGCCATAAAATATTGACTGTTTAGAAATAGAAATGAAAACTGTTTTGCAATTCAAAACACTGACAGACAGACAATACCCCTCATAAATCTGAATACAAAGAAAATTTTCATGAATACACTGAAGTCGTAAGTACGCAAACTCGGTTCTAGCGGAATATTACGTCCTAAAATTTGAACGACGCGCAAACATAACACTAAATACGGGCAAAGCATCTATTAGCGACCTGAGCAGCTGTCAGAAATAGTCAGCGAAATGACCGACTACCATCCCGTGGGAGTCGAGTCTACTTTACCTGGGCGCTGTGTTCGTTGTGGGCGATGTGACTGCGGTTGAGGGCGCCTCATTGATGAGAGGTGCGCTGCTGCACCTTTTCAATATGTTAGGTGCATCCACATCCATTATCTAGAGACAACATTCATTCACTGACGTATTGCCTAGGCATATACATACGGCTTGCCGACACGATTCAATATCTACTGTTTATGTAACACTGTAAGTGCACTTCAAAAAAGTCTAATATACAAACTACACTACCATTACGACTACGAACATATAAAATATAACGCGTAAATAAAATTATAACATAAAATAAAATTAAAATACGCTACTCGGGAAGCTAAAAAGAGGCTCGAAGCTGACCTGTCAAACCGCCGCAATAATAACGTTCAAAAATGTTTGTGTAAATTAATGTTGTTGGTCTAATTTCATTGAAAATATATTTATAAAAACTAAATATGTTTGTAATGATACTTTCTCTTAATTACAAACAGATTTTATATTTAAATGAAATAGAATAAAGCTTGCTAAAAGTTTATTACGTTCCGTAATAAGTAAATCAAAAGATTCGTATTATATTATATATCTATAAATATTGTTTCAATAATATAAATAACAAACGCTGCGTTTAACTCATATAAATGTATATATAAATATAAATATTTTTAGGATCCGTCGTAAAATATTCGTTGTCAGAAACGGAATATTCAAAACTTGTAGATTTTGTGTTTGTTATCGTATAGTTTTATCTTAATACTTCAAACTCTAAAAAATATCTTAATTTCGTGTATTAAACAAATAGTTATAATAACAAAATGATTATTAGGAGACGAAGGTATGAATATACTTATATAATGGGTGTGGTAAATTACATTTTAATAGAAATAATTGAATTTTTTTTCCAACGTTTTAGTGTGATGATTAAGTATTTCTTAGCGTTTGTCTTGGGCGCTGTTTTGTACAATGAATGGTTCGTTTACGCGATGCAACCTTATTACTGGCACAACATTAAGTGTCCCCAAGAAGATACGTCTTGCACCAAGATAATGTTCATCGCAGATCCACAAATACAGGGCGAAATGGCGAAACCACCACCCTTGAGTTATCTTTTTAATTGGGACAGTGATAGGTTTGTATAAGCTCATTTTTTTATATTTCATAAATTAAACTATTTTATTAATACGTTAAACACTAATGACATCTATCCTAAGTATACTAACCATATAAAAGATCGCCCGAGTAGTATTGAATCAAAAGTTCTAGAAAACAATTTTCGAAATTACTGCTAAAATTATTATTAACATATAAATAATAATGTTGTAATTTTGGTGTACATAATATAATTAATCACCTATTACATCTACGCAATAGATTTACTAAATGGTTTTTGCATATATTTAAGCCAAATTTCAGGTTCTTGAGATCAACATTCACAGTTGCATTGAAGCACTTCCAGCCTGATGTCCTTGTTTACCTTGGTGACCTGATGGATGAGGGATCTATTGCGACAATGGTGCAATTCCATTATTATGTTAAACGTCTGTCCAATATATTTGATGTGTCTTATCCTGTTACAGTAAGTTGATACATTAAAAAAAGTTTTAGTTCTGTCAAAAATAACTACTTGATAAAATAAAAATGGTAATAACATGATACCTATTTTCATTGGTACAATGTATTACAATTTTAAATACACTTTTATAATATTGGGACATAAACATCCTTCTAGTAAAAGCATGTGGGTTCTTTTCTCTCTAAAAAAAGTTTCCCTCGCAGGTTTTTTTTACTGTTTTTGCACAGTAAGCATGTTATAAACCATGATTTTTGTGGAAGCTTTGATAGGATGAATGTATAGCTCATTTCTAATCAAGCTTTAAAGCCTTTGGTTAACTATTAATAATACATTTCATATCAAGGTCAAAAATTGTTAAATAAGTCACAAAATATTAGTATTATTGAACATATTCTTTCTTCCACAATCATTTGAAGGACTTAGCTCTTAGCTTTCAAGATTTTACCCCTATTTTCAATCATGATCTTAAATATGTTACATTCATTAATTTTTTCTATTGCAATTCAACAGGCTATTAACTTCTGGCAGTTCTAAGTCTGCAGGAATATATAGTAATATAGTATATTTCTGTTTCTTTCTATACTATCATTACATTATGTATTATTTCTAACAATATTTAGTTCAGGATAAATGTATCATACATATATGGACAGCAAATGAACTATACATTCACCTCTTTGTTTCTCTTCTTAAAGTATTAGTAAAATTTATTTCTATTTCTTAAGTCATTGCCAGTTCATTAGTCTCTTCTATTTTGTTTATAGCAAGTATGGCTACCCGGAGACAATGATATTGGAGGTGAAAATGAACCGATCAGAAAAGACAAACTTGAGGAATTTGAAAAAGTGTTTGATCAACCCGCAGTAATCAATTTCAAGAATATATCATTTTACAAAGTGAATGGCATCACTCACTCTTTTCCGCATTCAACTGAAAATGATAATTATAAGATTGTTGTCTCACATTACCCTACTTTATGGAGGTCTCCCTTTGGTAAACAGGTATGTTGTTATAACCACAAACTTATTTTTTAATTATTAACCATTATTTTTTAATCCCAATCACAAGACCATTGACCCTGTTAAGATTTACAGAAAATTATGGATACAGGCTGCTTCCAACCTGTCTCTTTAGTGATTAGGACTATGTCCAGAAGTGGATGTCTTATGGCTAACATAATCATGATGATTTGTGGATCAACAGTATGTACTATACATATGCAAATATATATATATATATATATATATATATATATATATAAATATTTGCGTGTGTGTGTGTGTACATAACAGACTTTGTTGCACAGGCATCACAAATCTGCTACCTTCATAGTAGGTGAATCAGGAATTTTAGCACTGAGACACTATTCATAGCCATTGTGATATCAGTCAGCTAAGCATGGTGTTGAATAACTACTGAATAGTTTATTTATTCTTCAAAATCAATTTCATCACCTCTAAAACAATGCCTGTCTGATAAAACACACTTTTGCCAACTCTTTTTTCAGTTTGTGTAATATTCGGAATAGTATTTTTCTAGTATAGCTTTCAAGACCTTCATTGATTTTATTTCATTTCCTCATTCGTGTCATAAGGGCGTCCCCTGCATTGGCCTTTTGAAATTGTTGAACAACCAGAAGTTGCGCGGAGCCAAATCAGGCAAATACAGTGGTTGCAGTATGATATGAGTCGAATTTTTGACGCTTTTTCAAAAAAAATAAGCGATATTTGTACTAATCGAAACTTGGTGCATTCAAAAACATCTTTCAAAACGGTTTAGGCTGAGCCAAATGATATTCTAACTTTTGACAAACGGATACTTGGCAAATGTTGTAGACAGTCCTAAAATCTAGGAAAAGTTTTACCCGCATGCATTAGAAAGGCGGGTCACCTTACTTTTTGATCACACTAGTATTTATGACATCAAATTTAATTAACGATTTCTAGGTTATTGTAAATAGAGGGAGAAAATTAATATAAAAAACAATTATGTGGGAGAAATAGCATCAGTAACCTTAGATTAAGGGATTTATCATGGGATGCTACACTGTTATAGAGAGTTTAGTTTGTTACACTAACATCATCAAGCTACCCCCATTGTAACTACACAGAATAAACTTTGCTTAGTCAGTATCTCTCAATATCCTGGAACTGGTTCATCAGATATGAGTCTGCTGATGCCATTATATTTAGGTCAAGAATGTGTAGTGACACTCTGACCAGCTGTGGGAAGTAGTGACAAGAGGTAACAAGTACAAAGATAAAAACTATATTTTATGTAATTTAATTTCAGGTTAACGAAGCGATCCAGCCTAATGTTTATTTCTGTGCACATGAGCACAAGTCAAAATACATGATCAAAGACAAGGATTGGAGGAATGTAGCCGCAAGAATTTTGAAGCCCGGAGACTCTGTTTTAAGCATTGAGAAGAGTAAGGGTGATATTTACGAGATATATGTACCAACATGTTCATACAGAATGGGAACAGACTCTATAGGTTACGGAGCAGCAATCGGTGAGTTTTTATTAAAGTAATACTATTAAATTACAATTTCTTTAGTTTATTATATATATATATATATATATATATATATATAAATATATATATTTATATATATATAAATATAATCTGTGACAGACATTAAATACAAGATAATGTACTAACATAAAAATATAGTACATAAGAATTAGTGGTCTTATGTAATATCTTGCATACAACCTCTATATTGATTGGAATAGATTTGTATTTTAATTGAGAAGTCTTGATTGATATGCAAAAATAATATAAATAAATAGGTACTAATGTAACATTGACTGATAGTTTAAAACACACAGACACACACACACATATATATAGCTTAAATAAAATATATAATAACTAGGTGCACTCAAGAACATAATTTTTCTTAAATATACCTAATTTACCAGTTTCCACAACAATTTAATGTGCAGTTTTTTAATCTATAGAATACATACAGACACACATGAATATATACAGAGTATACATACACTAAATTCTAAAATACATAATTTGTTTTTTCAAATGAGACAGCAAACTACACCAAATTATATGCAGGGTTCTTAATCTGCTCTGCCCCCTCCATAATTCATTAGCGTAAGGTTGATGTGATCTAGATGAAGGTTTAAAAAGAAATTTAAATACCTTATAACTATCTATGAAATTTATAAACCTAATATGTATGTTCTGAATGTTCTGTTTCTAAATTTTTAAATTAAAAATAAACCTTCCATCAAGAAAATTTGATATAATACTGTTCAATGTTAAAATTTAAAAAAAAATTGTTTTCCCACTGATAATATGTAGCCAGCCAAGTTTCATCATTTTGACTTTTTTTTTTAATTATACAAGTCTATTTCTATTGTTTAAGTTATTACGAGTCAATTAGGGGACTCTGTGAGTCTAAGCTAGTATTCAGGTGAGCAGCAGTTCTCCTGGACCTAACTTGGTACTGCCCCCATTACCATCTGATGTCCCTTGTATTGTTCAATTGTTTTTATTCTAGAGGATATTGATGCTTACGCAATCTCTCTCTAAGAATTAGATTTTATCTCTTGCTTAGCTTGCACATTAATCAGCAATAAGCTATCTGCTTTATTTATAATTATATTGTAAACATTTGTTACAGTTGAAAACAATCAGCTAATGCGGTACACCGTGTTCTGGTCTCCGAGGAGATTCCCATACTTATATGTGTATGCTGCATTTCTTATAATCATTGTTATTTACACATTCATTTATTGTTTGGGAAAAATGATATATACATGTTCTTCGGTTCCAAAAACCAGCTCAACGGTTCCACTGTTACAAATAATTTAACAAGTTTACATGGAATATGATGATTATATATATTAGCATATATATCTTGAAATTTCTACTTGACAAAAAAATTTAATATATCATTTTTACTTTTTAATTAGAGCAGTGGTAGCACAGTGGTAGAGGAATGAAACTTGTAATCATAGGTCACTGGTTCATTTCTCGAACAATCTTATATAATTCACACTTTGTCCATTAATTATATAGGATTGCCACTGCCTCACAAATAAGTTTCCAGACGATTGGCAGCAGTGTTATCTGCCTGCCATATCACACTGCAATCGCCAACGCGCCTGCCAAGCGTCGCGATTATGATATATCCCCTATTGATATTTTTAGGGGAGTCTTGTAGTGGTCTAACAGCTGATATGATGATGAATATTCACTGGATTATTTTGATCACTTCCCTACAAAATCATTTTTAAGAGCCCACTATAAACAAAATTGAGATTTTTTTGCTTGTTTGTGATACCTTTAAAAATATGTCTCCTGCAGAATAACTTTTAAGAACATGTTAAAAAATTTTTATCACGAACTTTTATAAATATACTCAACTAATAGTATGGTACTGGAATTCATTCCTAAGCTTTATAATCACTTTTAACAACCCTTTACATTGTAATACGAAATTTTTACAAATTTTTGATAATAAAAAATTTAAATTAATTTCAATAGTATAGTACTAATTTTATGCAGACAATACGTAAGACTGTGTAAATAACAATAGGAAGGCATTATTATTTTTATATTATAAATAAAAAAAAGATACAGTAATAATTAACTTTGTTTATAACTGTCAAAGAAAATATTAAAAAATAAAATTTTTGAATTTCAAACTTATGATTTTACATTCCATGTTCATGTTTATATATGACGACAAAATCAAAGCTATAATTATCAGAATTTTGTTTATAACTTGAATAAAAAAAATTACTCAAGCCATACATATATAATATTTTTTATCTGTAACTGTCTGAAATTTTCAGAGATTATTGTATTAACCATTGTAATAACAGTAATTAATTTTTAACATATATTAACATTCCTTATGTAAATTATAGGTTATTTAATTATTTATTATATTTCAATGACAAAACAAAACATGATAATTCCATGATGTGCAATTAAATTCTATCATTTGTGTTAAAAAAATATGTGTTCTGATGAATTAACTAAAAATGAATGAATTAAATTGAAATAACTGTAAAAGGTTATAATGTTTTTTTTACTTTAAATATAATTAACGCAAATACGTTCTGATTAGATCTGACGAAAATATGTTGTCATCAAACCGTTTAGGAAAATCATGTTTTAAAAAATATTGCGTATTATAAACATGAAATGGAACTCTTTTTGTTCTGATTTTGTTTATTCCATATTTAAAAATATATCTCTCGATTCGAGTTCTAAAAATATAGAAACTACAATTAAATTTTTTATTTAAATTTTCGATTCCTTTTAAAACTTTATTCGGCCATATTTTTTATCACTGACATTACAAAATCAACGCCATCATAACACCATTATTGACAACACCGTTAGGATCAGGTCGCCATTGATTTACTGACATTAAATAAGCGCGGCATAATACAAAATATAATTATTAAAGAAAAAGTGTAACAAATATTTTGAAATATCATATTAAACAAAAAGTGTAACAAATATTTTGAAATATCATTATTTGCTTCAAACTTTCAACTTCAGAGGCTATTTACTACAGGAATAAGCATGATTTGTATCACAACAGCCTATATGACTACGTAATTTTTTGCCTTTTTTTTACATAAACTGGATTTATCATGTTTTGTACTGCCATTTCTCATATAATTTAAATAATTTTGCTTCTAAAAATGTTTAAGTAAGGTTTGTTTGGTCATGTATATTTTCGACATGAATTATATTTTAAAATTAATGCCTTATTAAAGTTCCTTATTTTAAGGTCATTGTATCAGATTGTTTTAGGCAAATAAAATAAATTTTCTAATATCATCGCAATATAATAAATTAGCTATGTATATTAAAAAAAAATACTTTTATGATATATTTACTTACACTGACAATAACAATACATGAACTATAAAATTGTATTTCTATTCTATGTTGTATATTGGTTTTGATAACATACTAAATTCTTGCAAATCAATGTATATCATAAGTAAAGATTTATTCACCTCAACTAGTATAAAGTTGATACCAAATTTACAGAGTGATTTGTTTATAGGAGTAAAAGCTTTAAAGGGTGTGAATGTATTTATCAAAATAAAATTTTTATACCTATTCACAATCATCCTGTATAAAATGATCACTCATAAATATGTTACATTAATATTTGTTTTACTTTTGGTATGCTTTAGACCAATAATAACAGGTAATAAACTATATTATTATTTATATTAACCTTAATTAATTTTAAAATGTAACTACGAATTTTGAAAAAGATTTAGGTTACTGTATAATTTTTATGTTATTTATTAATTCTGAAACCATTGATTTTTAGATAAGGTTTAGGATACATTAAGTAACAGCAAATCAGCTATACATTAACCACTTTAAAGCTTTTAAACTTACAACCAATCAAGCTATATACAGTGTCAAATTGAAATATCAACACATAGATAGCATACAATGTCTAATACTCCTTTTATTAAAAAGAAATTACACTAGCCAGTAAATGTTATAATCAGTGGTACAATAATAAAGAAATGTATTTTTGTGTATATATTATAATTTTAGGTTACTAATATTTTTCTTGCCAGTAGGACCAATTTTAATAGCAGTCAAGTTTACTACGAGCTATGATTATCTGTAATTTTTATAACGTTTTTTACTTTTAATGTACAATAAAATATTTACAACTTGCCAGGTATCTTATCAACTTAGATTAATAAAATATATTAATAGCAATATACCATAGAATCTTTTAATTTAATTGATGTTTATACATAAGTTATCACTCAGAGTGGCAGTGTGCCCACATTACTTGTGCAACTGATGGCATTTGGGGCAGACCTTTCTAGTGGTGACCATGAGACGGTAGACATGGTGTGGGTAGGATCCAACCAGGTGTACCTACAGCATAGTTAAGGTCACAGGAAGTCATTAGTTGTGGGCAGGAATGGTCATCATAGCAATATTTGTGAGGAAGCTTATACTTTACAGTTGGCATCTAATGGCTAAAAAGAAGGTAATATAATTCGTAAAAATAATCCAGAGAGATTAATAGTTAACTTTTATTTGTTACATGAATTAACAGAACAAACAATGTTTGTACAAACTCAATGATATTTTTTTTGTAACAATAACAAATTAAACATAATAAATTATTTTCAAGTTTGTTTCCTTCAAATCTTAATCCCGTTTCTCTTTAAATATACACTGAGTCCCAAGGTTACGAGCATATATGCATTTAATATAACAAATGTAGTGGCGGATGATACAAATAAAGTTCTAATTGATAAGTTTATAAATCCAGTCAACAAGTTGGCAACTATGAAATATATTAAGCCATTCTGGTTAATAGCTGAAAGTATATAGGGTATGTTAAAACTGAGTCCTCTTTCTTTATCTTGATATAGAATCTCAAAGAAGTATAAAACCATTACAACAGTTATTAGTATAGCATCCAAATAGATACAAAAGCCTGCATTAGCTAAAGTTCTGGATGTTGGTCTATAATAGTTGACAACATACAAACTACTCCACAGAACAAACGAAGTTATTGCAAACTGTAACAAAACCTTGTATCTATACAGAGAATTATTATTCAGCACTGATCTTACATGAACAGCAAATAAGTAGAGGGACACATAGCCCATGCTTGACCCAATCCCCTCGCGATTGGCATCAATTAAGGTTATTCTATCTTTGTCACTAAACACCCATTCCTGCAAACCATAATAGAGAAGGTATTCATGAAATATTAATGTCAAACAGCACAATAACAATGGCCTTTTAGAGTAATAAAGAATTATAGATGAAATTAGTTTACAAACAGCCAGTGTGAAAAAAAAATTCCAATGAACACCATATTCTGTTACATGTTCATGATAATCTAATTGTTTCACAGAGAAATATCTAACAAGCCCAAGTGAAATTAGTACAGAGACAAATTTTGAATTGCCTTTTATAATGGATGTGCAACTATCCTTATCAACGTCTTTGTGAACCAGTCCACTCATGAATATGAAGAGCCCCACTCCAGTGTCCATAAGACTGTAACCATATTTCTCTGTCTTAGCTAGATACCTCGGAAAGTCCTGGAAGTCCACAGCTAGAATACAAAACACTGTAATTAGATAAGTCAGACCTCGCATGCAGGTTATAGACTGAATTTTCACGGTTCCAAAGTTGTTATGCTTTGTGATTGCTTTCCGAATGTCTTCAATGCCATGTGTACATATGAGTTCACACATGATGAAGGAAAATACTATTAAATTCCATAAATATAAATGATCAACGAAAACCGTGTGCGCCGTTATCATTGATAGCACTATCGAAACATATTCGTAAGCGTATTGCTCGAGTTCGCCGTATGGTGTCCGAATTGAACACAATAACGCGGTCTGCACTGTAAAAAATACGCGAAAAAACGTATGGAGAACTGTTGTTCCATGGTTATCTTCCATGAAGGACTCGTGATATTTCTTGTACGTCGTGGCGTTCATTTTTCAACAATACATGAAGATACTTGAACAAAATTTTAAACGAAAATTTTAATTGACCATTTAGTTGACGTTATATTTTTGTTATAAAGTTTCAGTCATGACTGCACTAGAGAAAGTAATCGATTTTAATCTATATTCACATCTTTTACAAATTAACTCATTATAATACAGTTAAATATTTAACAAATATGATTAATTCACACGAAACAATTGAAGTTACAATTGTTTATATTTTTTAAGCGAAACGTCATGTTGGAATTGACAGTGACTTTTAACTTACAGATAACACATATCATAATTAATTACATGAAATAATAAAAAAAACATTTTGATAGCTTATAACTATTAACTAGTTTATGTAATTATGGAATTAATATAATATAACATAAAAGTACAAATAATTAACATTAAATAAGGAAATTCTTAATTACAGATAAAATAACATAATTTTGCATTTATGTGTAACATCAAAGAGACAGGTGATGTTAAAAATGGAAACATCAAGACCTAACATTTACAATTAATAAGTATCGCGATTTTTTTGTTACATTTAAAATCGCCTATGTTCAAATTAAAGTAATGGAAAATTACGTTGTAAAATTTGCTTTGGACTTACATCGCATAAAGTTGATACAATTTACGTAAAATAGGTAACCGGTAATATGTTTCAAGAAAATATCACAGATATATCACAAAATATGAAAAAGAAATCTTCGAACATCTTTGATCGGTTTGCGAAACATTTTTTTAAAAATAAATCTAACAATAATACATTTGTGTACAATATAGAAGCCTCTGGTTCTCAAGATAACAACAAAACAATAATTCCTTTAGAGCAATTGACAAAATGTAAGTTTACAAATAATTCTAACAACACAACGTTCGTGTACAACGTGCGACCTTGCAAAATACCTCGTGAAAGGACGAGAGTAATTGTTATCAGGGACGATAGAGAATATTTTCTACATCAGTACGCTAAATTAATTGGCACACCTTTAAGACCCGACAGGACTATTAATCTTGACCTGAAGAAACTTATTCGTAAAAAACGTTTTCGAGGAAGATCATATTCAGAACCGGTTAGTTCACTAGAATTACCTAATTATTAATAAAATTTTAACTCTTTTTTTAATTCTGTATATATATATAGCAATGATAATATTTTTTTACAGAAAAGCTTAAATTTTGTTTCATGCCATTTTTCGGACACGTTTGTTATATCTGCAAATGTATCGAAATACCCGCTAACTGCTTCGACAATAATATATTTAAATCATCTAGGGGTCGTTCATAAAATACGTTACGTGAAATTTCCTTTTTCTTCACCCCATCACCCCTTGTTGTAGCATCACTTTACATTTTCTGCGTCCCTCTAGAAATATTATATTATAAAAGCTAGAAAATGTCGTGCAATCACAGAATGTTTTAATAATTTTTGTTTACTTAATAATATCGAAAATTAAATAAATTATTGAATATCATAAAAAAAAAACAATTTCATTATTGAACGTATGTCCAAAGACTTCCTAAATATTTTGAGACACCTAAAATTGGCATTAAAATATCTTGTATATTCATGAACGGTCCCTTATGATGCTTTGGAATTTTCATCTATAAAATAATTATGACAATATAGCAAAAAAGCCGTTTATTATATTTTGTTTGCTGATTATATTTAAAAAAATACTAAACTAAACGGATATTAGTAATATATTTTCAGCACCCATAAATATAATTTTTTTTTAAGAAAACGAGTAGGCAATGATAATCACGCAAAACAGTCCGTCACTGGCAAAAAACTCGCACTAAACTTGCAATAGTTGTACTTTTCTTGGGTGGGGGATGGAAAAAAGGAAATGAGATTGTGTTATTAGAATCGTCATCATCATAGTCTCCTCCGAAGATCATCACGATGACCGGTGTTGCACTGCCAGCATCCAGCTACCAACATGGTCTCATGGATCTACCCACGTCGCGTCTACCGGCTTCTGGTAGCCACTTGAGAACCTTTCGGCATCAACTGCCGTCGGCTACACGAGAAATGTGCCGTGCCTCCTGCAACTTCAGACGAGAATTTATTTGAACAACGTTGGTGACTTGTATTTCTGTGGATTTCCTTATTTCTGATTTGATCTACGAGCATAGCTGTCTCCATTGCTCTCTGGGTGCTGGTGTTGGACTGCGTATCGGATCAAACTATTGTAATACATTAGAAGTAAATTAACAGCGTGATTGGATTAGGATTCCTACTTAATAATAGATTAGGGTTGCCACTAAAATATTAATTAATTTCAGGTGAATCCCAAAACTGAAGCTCGCTTATTGTACTGGCCAGACCAATTGACATTGATAAAGAAATGTTTGTGCAAAGAGGACAATTGCATTTGCACAGGATGCAGGCTAGCTCCCTGCGCGCCTGTACCTTATGGTGCGTGCTTTTAATTTATATATTTTTCATATAAGAATGTCGGATGCAGCTAAAACGCCGGTTTTATTCCACCGTAAATAGAAGGTTTGCTGGTTTGCTGGTTTTCTTCTTCCATTTCTTCTCTCGTAGGTAATTCATAAAATTTGACCGGACTGGTCCAAGTTCCGGTACTCTGAGGAGTTTTGGAGTGGAAATGATAAATACTTTTTGTGTGACATACAAAGTAAAATTTACTAACCATTCGAAGGTATTTCGTGAACGTTTAAGTCCGCTAAAGCGATCAGGACAGCTTCTCAATCCTGGCCTAATCTATATTAAAAAACATATTATGAAAAATCTGATATATATAAAGATAAAATTCATTTATTCAACATTGGAACTTTTAACAGAACTCTTATAGATCGCCAAATTATATTTTGATCAATTTTGCTTCGCAAAGTGTTATATTTTTGGAAATGAAGGATGAATAAACACTACAATAACACATCTTTTAATAGTTTAACAATACAGATTTTAACATATACACTTTATAAGATGTATCCTAAATGAAATCAAAATAATCACGCGACATCATTGCGTAGGATTATTGTCATTTAAATATTCGTGTATTGAATAATATCTTTTCTATCAATTGTCCTCTTTTTTTCTATTTTTTTTAAATTATTGAAATTAAAATTAAAAAAATATTCTCTTATATGTTTTCTGTAAATTCAATTGTAATATGCGGTTTGAATTTTACAAATGGTAGTCCAATAATGTTTTGCAGGAATATTATTAAATAATCTGATTTTGTTTATTACAAATGAATTAGTCTTTTTGCAGTCGAAATTTTGTAAATACACTATGGACTTACCCAATTTTTTTATTTTTTTTTTGTAATTATTGTAAACGTATAAAAGTATGCTAGATTCTGTACAAGATAAATAAAAATTACGAACAATTACAAAAATAAATTGTAAATATCTAGTTGCCCAAACAGACAAGTAATAGAGATACAGTCCTTGCGTAGTTTCAGAACTTTTATAATTTAACAGAGAGATCTTTAGCGTTTAAAATTCCAAAGCATTGTATTAAATTTTACAGCGACAAAACAAAACAAATTGCCAGCCGGCACGCTTATCGGCAGTCTTGAATCGGCATTGAGCGAAGCGGTTGACGCGTACAAGATAACTTTAGAAGACGAAACCAGTAAGTAACGTTTAGCATTTTGGTAATGTGACTACGTTATCGCCTATTGTAGCCAGCTATATTCCAGCTATATTGACTATACAGCGTAAAAGGTGGTAGATCGATTTAGAAAGTTCCGTAGAATCAAAATCACTAATATAGCTCGAAGAATTGCTTGCAGTGGCAATGAGTAAGATACAAAGCGTGTACTGATAGCGGTTGGGACTGAAAAGTTCTCGAATCTACTACGAGGTGGATCGAAGACATAGTTGACGAAAAGGGAAGTCGCTTGATGCGTACAGTTCAGGTCAGGTCATCTAGGCGTCTATCGGCTGACATGAAGGTCATAGGTTCCTCTTAAAATATTCCTTTTAAATGGCCTCCGTTTTGACGGCATCTCGTACTCCCCCTGTCTTGTGTACACAGTGGTATAATAACAATAATCTCCTATTTATATCCTCATTTTTCTCCCATCTTGATTTCAATAATTCTTTCTTCTTTTATTCCTCATATATTCTTTCATTTCTTTTTATTCTTTGTTCCTTTCACACTTTATTTCACTGTCGTTGCTTTCCCTCGACGATTTTACAGGTATTACGTTGCATCTGCATTACCTTTTTTTTTGGCCCCCGCTATTGGGGGCCTCTCGTACCCCTAACTTATTAGGATCAGGGACTTTATTATTCAATAAATTTTTCTATCTTCCATTCTTTACTTTCGTCCTTGACAATATCTTACGTTTTGCTCTTTTATACCTTCTTTCTTTCCTCACCTTTCTTCCATCATCTTTTTACTCTAAGGTGGCTAGGTACATTTATTTTATCTGCACTACTTTCCTCTCTATATGAACTTAACAAGAAAACACTCTAAAAAAATGTCGCATCATCTATCCTGTATGTCACTTTTAAATTGAAGGATGCCATCACAATGATACTAATTTTTATTCTCGTTTCTTTTAAATTGAACTCCTTATATAGTCTAAAGTACATAATAACAGACAACTTTGAGCGGTGGTAGCTCAGCGGTATGGACTGAGATTTGCGATAGTTAGCCACGGGTTAGATTTCTGATATACAGTCTTATATAACTCACACTTTGTGTATTAATTATATAGGATTGCCAATTGTTACAAACATTTTTCTCGAGGATGAACAGCAGCGCCCTCTACTCATAATACCAAACTGAGAACGCACACCCGCCTGCCATGCGTGGCGATCGATATATCTCCTTACAGAGATCTTTAAATAAGACCTGTACCTTGCATTAGGCGTTTAACGACTTAATAATGTTAAGAAATAATTAGGGCTGTAATTAATATTTTTTTTCCCAGTGGACCTCAAGTGCGCTGAATTCTGCGGAGCGCGATGTCTCTCTTTCAAGTATGGAGAACCTCTATCTGAACCTATGGAGTAAGTTTTTGTTTTTTTTTTCTAATATTATAAGCCATAGTTCGTGTGTCGTGATATTTACGACACACGTACTCGTGCGTGCATTACACGGATGAGACTCAAGATGCGATCGTATGATTCATCGATGTGGTGAGTATGGCGAACATTGCATGCTAAACAGATGGCTGCAGGTGCCTTGAGGTTGTAGAGTCGAGACCTTCGGCAAGGTCCTCGAAAGGCTCTGAATATAGGCCTTTTCCAATCAGTCTCATTGGAAATGTTGGTAGAGGCCCATGTCCTGTTTAAGACGTTCTATGTCCGGCTTGTTTCATACGAAATGCTTTTATTGACATATATATGGCAAGTTATACACCAGCGATGATAATATAATAAAGGATTCCCATAGTATTGTAACGTGATTGTCACATTGTGGTGATGTTTGTCAATGCGGAGTTCTGTTGGGTCTATCAATTGATGATTGTTGTCTTTGCTCAAAATGTGTCGTCGATCGGGATTCCCCGTTAGCTATTGGGGACTGTGTATAACTTTAACCCTTTCGTTACTAGCGCCGGAGTTAGCCGGCGTCCACTAGACGACCCGTGTGTACCAGCGCCGCAGTTAGACGGCATCCACCTTGTAAGCTGGGATTATGTGTGGATCCGTGTTATAAGATTTATTACAGCCAAATTAATTACTAAGAATTACTCTAACTTCTATTTTTAATTAATTTACCAGTAAAATGTTTAAATATGTAACACAAATGAGAAGATTCGAACATCAGCTTATCGCCATACAATGTGCGCACTTTGCGGCGCACATGCTCGGTTCAGGAGCGTTAATTAGGCAGAAAGGACTGCTGTAAGGCAAGGGTTAAATGTGGCAACAGTTTAGCATTGTTACTGTAATTCAGGGGTGTCAAACTCAAAAGTTTACTTGGGTCGAAGAAACTAATATTGTTATTTTGATATGTACATTGTAATATACATATATAAATTGAATTATTAACGTCCTAATAGTTGACATTTTATGTTGATACTATCTTAACTATTCGGGAGAAAATTTATCGGATTTTACTTTTAAAAATTAACCTAACGGATGTCTATGTGGTCTGCGGGCCTTTTTGGTTTCGTTTTTACATAATCACAGTGTGATTTTTATTTAAATTAATTGTAACGTAATTATTCTTAGGGCGAAATTATCAATGATAATAGAAAAGCACAGTGAAGTACTTAAGAAAAATAGAATACAGAGGCAGATCAAGTTCGAAGAGGAACACGCCGATGACTTTGAGATACGCGAGCCGGAGGAACCGAAAACGAAGGTAATTGAATTGAGGTATCTCTTTTATAAGGACCCCAAAGCTAGTACACAACCTACTAATAGCGAAGGCTTTATACTAATACTAGCAGATCCCGCAAACGTTGTTTTGCAAAAAAAAAATTAAGGGTTGATAGTAGAAGGGTGAAAATTAAGGGTTGTATGTATTTTTGTATGCTGTATCATAATAAAATAAAAACCAAAAAATTTATCTAAAAAATAAAAATTAGGGGTGGACCACCCTTACCACTTAGGGGTATGGAAAATAGATAGTAGCCGATTCTCAGACCTACTGAAGACGTATATAAAATTTGGTAAAAATCGGTCAAGTCGTTTCAGAGGAGTTCAAGTTCGAACACCGTGACACGAGAATTTTATATATTAGATTGATTTAAAACACCACGTAAGCTCATAGCGCTTTTGTGAAAATGTTATATATGTCGTGGGAAAATCATGTTACATTTTAAAAAGTGTGACGTCAGCTATGTTGATATAAAATTTCACTCATGTTTGATTTATATATGTCTATGTATGTTTATGAATGTCTATGTTCGTTTGTTTGTAAATATGTATTTTTTGTACACGTAAACTACCCATTATTAGTACTTTTACCTTTTCCATACTATGGTTGCCTGTAAGAGATTGCCTTGTATGATAAGACCGCCCGTTGTATTTTTTTGTATATTATTGTAAAACCTATTAAATGTATCTTAACGTGTACAATAAAGAATATTAAAATAAAATTATATCAATGCTTCGTCGAGTCCCTTTGAACCTTTGGGTTAAATTGCACCATTTTATGAAATGAGAATCTAACCTAAATAAAAATATAAATATTTTTTATCCCAGGACAAAAAAGCTAAAGTCCAAGTGCACATGATTAATGAAATAGAAATAACGGGTCGCGTGAAATTAAATGGAGGAGAGAGAGGTGAAAAGAGAACAGAAGATACGGGAAAGAACGCAGAAGTAATTGACATAGTTAAAGAGGAATTAGTCTAAATTGTTATAAATTTGTAAGTATATTTTAAAATGTTACATCGGTTTATCATGTAATTTCTTCATTAAAAATTAAACTAAATCAACAAAATATAAAATCTTGATTAAATTCATCATTCTGTGTATCAAAGGATGTTCACAACTGGACACAGTTCTTCACCATAGATTACCAATGGTACCGTTTACAAAGCCTGAATTATGTTTTCCCATTGCCTCAATATGCTCATATGTTCATTTTGTGAAGAATCATTTTATTTCATAATTTTTAATTGAAATTAATCAACTTTTTTTTAATAACCTCTGGTTTCTTACAAGTATATTTGTACTAAACAACCACAGTTGACTAATTTATATCATAGCATTGTTAGCCTTTGCAATGTGTTACAGTACCCGGCGATAAATATTGCACATCGACCTTTGGAAAGAGACAGTCCGCTAATTTGTAGAGCGTTATATGTCGCCCGAAATAAGACTGACAAAACGTCACATATGTAGTGTGTGACAGAGATAGTGCTCTACGAACCTGAAATTAGCCGATTGTCTTATCGCAGGGTATTGTATGTAACCGATAGAAAGATATATATATATATATATATATATATATATATATATGGTCATAAAAATTACATGACATGGGTACTATACATATAGTTAATTACGCAAAAGTGGTTAGAACTTTAGCACATATAAGTACCGAACCGAAAAATTAACTAAGACGTTTTTCCGTGTTACCAGCATTATAATTTTTTATGTTGCCAAACTTTCATTTAATTAATATAAAGAAAATCTAATAATTTGTTTCATGAGAACTCATGTGGTTTTCGATTACAAATAGTAAATAAAAGTGTAAATAATATTATTTATTATTTACACTTTTATTTATTTATCTAACACTTATGATGAATGATAAACGATTTATGGCCAAAATCAATTTCTACTATTTAACCATTTGGGCAGTGCAGAGATAAATTGATGACGGTAAGTGAAACAAGAAAATATCATAAAATACCAAAAAAAAAAGTAAAATCAAGTTGAGAAAGAAAATAATCACTAAAATGAAAAAACATTAAATAAATATATTAATGTCTGTTACTTATTATAATTACATAAATAAATATACCATAATATTATATATTTAAAAATCTACATAAAACTTATAAGTACATGTTATTTTTAATGTTGCCATAAAACTTGCACTTTTAATTAACTACGCTTAAATTTTTGTAATAGTCGTAAATTATTTTCAGATTTCTTCAAGAAAAATATAATTATTAATGATTATGAAGCATAAATGCCTTCCAAATTGCTAGTAGCGGTACATGTCATCTTCATAATTATTGGTTGGAAAAAAAAATATCTCGATTTCGATTAGAATCGATTAATATTCTAGGAAAATCGATTAGTTACATCAAAATAACATCGTGATGTTTTTAATTTATTGTATTCGTATTGAAAATATGCTTGATAGTTAATAAATATAAATGAAATTATTTTTATTTTTATTTAAACGCGACCTTAGTAGCTATATTCAGCATTTTTTATACTCGTATTCAGCGGTAAGAGCGGATTACCAGTTTCAGTTGCAAGAAAGAATCGAGAAGATTCCATTGTGTTACTAGTGAGCAATAAAGAAAAGTCGTCAGAGCTTTCTAGACCTTTCTGTGCGAGGGTTAAGGAGCTATAATACGAGCAAACAAATAAATGGTATCATTGAAATAATTTAAATATAACAAAAAAGAAAGAAAACTGAGATGTACTGTGATAATTTTATAAGTCCACTAAAAATAAAATGTAATATAAAATCTGAAATATGTACTTTGCATAAACCCATAAAAATAAAAGAAAATGTGAATGTGAAAGATAAGAAAAGGAATGAAAGATACCATGAAGAGAAAAAAGAGTAATGAATAGCAGATATTAGAAAGGATGAGAGAGAAGCATGAAAATAATAATATTCAGTGAAAGATTATTAATTGCATTGTAGGAGCCACTGTCAGCGGCGCATCAAAAAGGGAAATTCCACAGAAACAAATTCTTATATACAGCGGTATAAATATGGGCGAAGCTCAAATAAAATACACATTTCTACTTCGGCCATAGTGCTGTTATTATCTCAAGGCTTACTGGCCCTAGGAAGAATCCCACAGTATAAATAGCCTCTGCCGTGGTAGGAAAGAACGAGATATCCTGAGAAACGGGAGCCATACTTCGCAAGTTCCTTTGATATGATCCACCTACATGTATACCTGGATAAACCAGTCAACTATAGACGAAATCGTTTTAATGCGCGAGCGAGTAAAAATTTTATTAAAATTTTTTAACTTAATATAAGAGAAGCCGCGATCTTGGTTTTTAGTTCAACACCATTAGTATGTATTTTATTATTTATAGGTGTTACTTTCAAATATAAATAACTTCATAAATATACTCCTTTGTAAATCTGTATGTCATTTATGTTAAAATAAACATGACATTGAGTCATCGCAAATAATTTCAAAACAGCTAAAACACCACAGGACGACCCCAAATCATAAAACAAAACAAATCAATAGATATTAATGTAATTGAAAACAAAATTCCATCTCCAATATTTTACAGACAAAACTAACAGGTGAATAAAACAAATAATTTAAAACAATTATAAATGTGTAATTATTTATTAATGTAGCAATTTAATTTACTAGTTTCATATTCGAGTAAATACCAGTTTTTAAATACAATATGGAGGAAGAACATGACGACGTGTCGATGCAAGATACAAAAGAGAACAAACATGCGGACGCGATGCAAAAATTAATGTCACAGGCGAGACGGCGTAAGATCAAAGAGAGCTATTTGAATGCGAAAGAGGTGAAAATTTATTTATTTTATTTATAAATAATAATAATAAATAAATAAAAACTACACACCCTTGAGTATCGTCATCGAGTTGCCAGCTTATTAGTTTCCTATAGGATACACTTTGGAGACTGCTCGAAGGCACTTTTCGAACTAATTGAGCCATCTCCATTCCTTTATAGAACTACTAGGCGCAGGCAAAAGTTTCATCCATACGTTGTTGACATACCCAAAAGTCGAACTAAACGGTTTGACAGCTCGTTTTTGGTGAGAATCGCCAAGATTTGGAACGACCTACCTGGGTCTGTTTTTCCTGATGAGTTAAACTCTGGAGCCTTTAAGAGTAGAGTGAACAGGTTTCTTTTGGATGGGCGTGTACCACCTTCGTCTTCATCTACACTTTCCATCAGGTGAGATGGAAGACAAACGCCTATTCCATTACATCTGTATATAAAAAAATATTTCAGAATTTATTGAGTCTATAGAATATAAGTAAGTTAACAAAATTTACTTAAAGGCTATATTGGTTATGGATTAGTATGTCATACAATTTAACAATGACACTATTTTTTTTTAAAAAAGTCGCTTAGTATAGAAACTTACTAAACCCTTAATAGCCTAGAGTTTCAATTTTGATACCAATCTTTTAAACCGAATGTTCACATTACTATTAGTTTTTTATAGGTTGGCTGTACGTATTTTACTGTTGTATAATATTCTTTCTGACGAAATTAAAAAAAAATCTATTTTTCCCTTCATCTAGACCCTCAAGCAAACACAGTACAGTAATACCCCGCTTTACGCGACCCCGTTATACGCGGTTTCACTATAAAAAAAAAATGTCTCGAATTACGCGAAAGAATGGGTATAAATATAATGTAGTCATCAACTTCTCTATGGACGCGGGATCCCAATCCCCAACAGTGTTGGGTGTTATGAACGTATTTTACAAGAACGTAAACAAAACGTTACCCAAAAGACAATAGATGTATTTTTCCGTAAAAATAAGAGTATGTATTGCATAAAGTGTTCCTAGAATTAAAGTGATTGATAAAAATGATTTGTATTTTTTTGTAATAATTTTGGACTATGTTTAATCATAAATCCCGTTATACGCGAATTTCAGTTAACGCGATTTCTTTTGGAACGTATCCCTCGCGTAAAACGGGGTGTTACTGTAATATTAAAAAAAAATCACTTTCGTAAATCAGGCTACTAAGGGTTAAGATAATTTTAATAGTAACGATTATTTGCCGTTCACTCTTTGTGTAGGTATATCCAGTGGTGACAGAAACCACTTTTGTACACATCACATCATATAGGCTAAGTTTTTAAGATGGTCGAAAGTCGCTGGGTATAGGCCCCTTTAAACACGTTTTATAGTAAACATATCATCAGGCCCTTACCTTTAATATTTTTTCCACGGGCTTCATTATTTGCATTCACCATCTCAGTGTCATTTATTCATTCTTTTTTTATACATCACAAACTCTTTCATTCTTTTTCTTTCCTATCAACATTACATCACAGATTTTATCTCTTTTTAAGGTTTTTTAATTACTATTTATTTATTCCTTATGGTCTCTCTTATGACCTTCTTGCGTTAGTAAGAAAAGGACCAATATTTAGCAACTTCCGCACATGCAGTGGTTGTCTTGCAAGAAAGTGCACCGCCCGCCAGCCCGCTGATAAATGCGCGTGCGGCAAACAATGAGAATTACACAACCGCCACCGTCAAATCACTCAACACGTGTTTCACCCCTCCACGGGGCATCTTCAGGAGTTATGTTACACCGATTAGTGCCAAACACAGAGTCAATTCTTCTTGCGTTACTCCAGGGAGGTTCGATGATAAAGTAATATTGGTAACCGCTTAAAATCCAACAGACTGGCATGTCGTTTAAAAATCGCAGATCTTCAAAATACAAGCAAAGACGGTTTGAAAATTATTATTGTAACATTTTTATTCAAAAATATATGTTTTTACGTTTTAGGTGTTTCTAGGCGAACCAGATTTAGACCTGGAATGGCATGCGGCTCCGTACCTTAAAAAATGTTACTGCCCCGTTGAACCCTGCATCTGTCAGTCGCATCTGTTGAAGGCGGGCAATTTGCCTCAAAGTAAGATGTATACAAAACTATCGCATGATTAGAGTTAATTATAAATACACCAATACCTCGCTTTGCGTCGTTTTGCGTTTTTTTCGAAGTTGCGTCGCTGCTTAATTAGTACCAATTTTCACTGTGCGTCGTTAGATTTTCGAGATTGCATTGTTTTGGGTTCGAGTCATTAATTTTTTTTAATTTCCTTTTTTTTCTAAAAGATGGTAACACTTTTGTTTCTAATTGCGCCATACCATCAAAACTCGGGGATTTCCTTTCTAACTAAAAATGAACGCAATTTGAATACAGTTTTATTTTCACTTTGTTTTGCTAATTTTAAGAGTTCAGTTTCATTTAAGTAGATTGTTGTAATGTAGTATATTGTACTTTTTATTAAAAGAGAATAATAAATTTATATAAATTTTTACGTGTTGTTTCTAGTTACAAAAAAGGTAAATATTATTCCAATTTATTTATTGACAGAGTTATATTATTTTTGTTTTTTAAATGTTTACTTTGTTCAATTTTCTTTTAAAAAAGTAGTATTTTCGTAACCCTGGAACCTATCTTCGATCTTTACATGGCTTGCTATAGAAAATCTTAATTTCTTTGCGGCGTTTCAATGTGCGTCGTGTTTTTTTTGGAACGTAACCACGACGCAAAGTGAGGTATTGGTGTATATACAAATTCAATTAAAAACAGCAACGGGTTCGGCATCCGGGCTTACACTTAGTATTTACATATAAGTGCAACAACCATGGAGTTTTATAAATAAAGAAGAAGTATTAGTAATAATATAGAGAGAGAGAGAGAGAGAGAGAGAGAGAGAGATTGTATGCATGAAAAACATGTTTTTGCTGTCCTCTCTTTCTCCCTTACCATGATGAAGCAGGAACTATTTATACAATCTATAATATTTCATTGAATATTATTGTCATACCCCTCTCTCATCTTTCTTAATATCTTAAATTCATTTTTCCTTTTTTCACTTTACAATGTCATGCATTTCTTTTCTTATCTTACCTTTCTTTCCATCTCACTTTCATCGTCTTCTCTGTGGGATCCAAAATTTACATTTTCTTTTATCTATTTTTGTTTTTACATTTATTTGCCTTACCTAATACAATTAGTGAAGGAATTGCTCTAATGAATAATTTTTTTTTTAGAAGTGGTCGCCCATACGCCAATTGACATATTAACTTGAAGTTTCCGAAATTCAATTTAATTTGTGATAATTAACATTTACGATCGCGTTAATTCCGGAAATTGAGACTGGAACAATGATTCTTTAATGATAATAAATTGAAGACATTTAATTTTATATTCAGAGCCATGCAGCCGCAGAGGTCTACCGGAGAAGATTCCAACAACGAATCTGGTGCCGCGGCTGGCGGCGGCGGTGAAGGCCGATATTGAAATCACCAAGCAATTGGAGAAAAAATGTAAGAAACTATGTTTGCGGACAACGCAAGACCGGTCATCGTGGCGATCATCAGAAGAGGCTTTGGGCTGATGATGGTGGTGATAATCATCTAGTGATCACAGTGTGGACAGACAAACATGTTAAGGTTGTTAAAAGCTGGCGGCTTCTAATCGGTCCTTTTGGAAATCAAAGTCATACAGCTGATAACTAAAGAACGTTATAAGCAGGCCCGGAAAATTAGCTCGATCTAAACTAGAATCAAATTGAGACATATAGCTAAGATATTTCCCGAAAATTCCACGTGAAATAGTCGGGTTTTTGTATCATTGCAGCGAGTCAAGCAAATAAGACTTCGTACATAACGTGCTGTCGGTTGAAGTCCGCTGGTAAAGAATTGTGTAGCTTCTAGTGTTAAAGCTACATTCAATAACAGCTCATATTGCTTCGCTGAGAATACTTTTTTCTCCTTTTTGCACTGGGATTTTCTCCTAATTGCACTGTCTTAGGTGCACGGGAACTATTTTTAAAAACATTTCTTTTAATCATATCATGTGTTGTCATCTGTTTTTTCTTCTCAATGTCATTTATTTTTTCATATTTTATTGTCCAAATTCTTTCATTAATTTATATTTTTTCTAATCCTTTCATTCATCACCTACCTTCACCGACTTCTCAGAGCACTTACAGGTTTACATTATGTTCTGTTTTGCTTAATTTTTATTTACATTCTTTAACAATATGTTTTTTAATTTCTCATTTTTTTCTATATTTATTTTGACAAGTCTTATACCGATTTTTTTGGCTTGTGTTGTACTGGAAACTATACTTAACTAATGCTCTTTGGTCTACCTGCAGTGGAAGAGCGTGGAGCGGAGTTCTGCGCCTCAAACTGCAGGGCATTCCTTCATCCAGTTAAGGAAGGCGGGTGAGTTTGATGTTAAAGCTAGCTTTAAACTTGTTTTTATCAATATTTCTTTCAATGTTGTCCTCCTTGGGTTGTTTCCCTTCATTTGAGGGTTGTGACCATGACCAATCCGGCGCTACAAGCATCCAGTGACTTCTTGCAACTTTTACAATAGCGTCGGTTCCCTCAAGGGGGTGTCTACCTATGCCCGCGTCTACTGGCTTGTGTTCGCCACTCGACGAATCTTTTGGCTCCAATGGCCATCGGTTGCATGAGCTAGGTGCCTTGCCCACTGCCACTTTAGATATGCAATTCTTTGTTACCAACTAACGTAAGCTTAATCTTAAGATAACTTTTATTAATGATTGTAATGATCTGACCCACAGACGTAAAAGCGAAATTTCGAGAGAAAGTTGACATTGGGATTTTTAGATTAAATATTCGTAATGATATGTGACTTGTGTCCTGCCCGTGCCATTTAGTATAAAACTACATTTTTTTTAATGACACTCATTTTTAAGGGCCTCGGGCATTTCGTTCGCCCTACTTTGTTTAAGGCAGTGACGTTACAGTTTGGGGTTAAAATATTTTTTCGAATTTTGTATATATATTTTTAATCTTTCTCTACGATATCTTTTTCTCTTTCCTTGCATTCTTCACATTTTCTTTCATTCATTCCTTTCTAATCTGCTTTTACATATCACCTTTTCTCTCTCATTCCTATTCCTGGTACCATTTGGTTTTTTACACCTTTTTTAAATTTTTTTCTTTAATTAATATCTTTAATTAACAACTTTTTAACTTTTTTTCTCTTACTTTTATTTATTTCATTAGAAATTTGAAAGGAATCATGCCTGCTTGAACAGCTGTATGAATATGCCATGACGCAAAAGCTGTTCACGTCAGCTATTTAGCTAAATAAATAGAAGACTGTTTCTTTTTTGGCATTTTTATTTTTCAGCAACTAACACCGATTATGACAACTTTTTCTTCTTTCAGTTACCACGCAGAGAGGAAGAAGCTTATAGAGAAGTACATAAAGGACAATAGACTCGAGAAAAAAATGAGGCATTTCATGAAAGTCAAGGAGGACATTAGATCCGGCAAAATATCTTCTACGGTAATATATACCTTTGGCGAAAATATTATATATTACTACATATGATATTACTGCTAATCATTTTAAGTAAGGATTTGCACCAGATACGTGTGATGGAAGAAAGGGTCTTCCTTGATAACAACCTGGTACCCAATAGTAATATAACAAGGAAAATAAATGAAATGAGTAAAAATTGCAATCCTGAGTCGTTTGCTTGTAAGAAATCAAGCCATAATGTGAATGGATCACCTTATTAAAGTCATCAGATGTCATTGGATGCAAGCGAATGAGAGATTTATAATAAGACATCTACTAGGGAGGTTTTTAGGAGACTGTCTCTTGAAGTTAAAAGCAAAACTCGAGTGCTGAAAACAGACTGTGATCCTGTACATCCTTCTTTAACCAATGCTAGAACTAGATTTATTTATTTAACCAATCACAATCGCTTCTTAACTACTAATCACGCGATTCGTTTGTGTAAGAGCGAGGGAAGGTGTGTGCGACAGAGAAAGGTATATATAAATATGAATGCTCCTAGTTTTGTAGATATAATCTATGCAACTGGTTGTTGCCGTCTCACTGCTAAAATGCTGATGATGAATGATGATGCCCTTGTCAGAGCAGTTGTGTTTACGGAGTTAGTCGAAGGAGGTTTTATTATTTTTTTTACAGGCCGTATTACCTGTATTAGCAGTTTATACTTGATAAAGGAAGATGCTTGACGGCTTACTTATTCTGTATCATCAGTATTTGTATATGCCAAACAGTAGTGCTTAAGTAAGTATTACAGTTTTAGTGTGAGTGCGCTTTTATCGAGTGACGGACATATGTATTGCGCAGCTAGCTCCACATAAATATGCTGCACTGCATTCATGTAATATGCTTACCTACCAACAGATATTTACTCTTCCTTTTACACCATATACCAGTACAAAACATTGACTAATATTTTATATTTCAGCCTCAGCTTTATTTACTTAACGTCGATAAAAAGGAAGAAGAAAAAGAAATCAATAAAGTGGAATCAAAACTTGTGTGTGCTAACGAGGGAGTAAATGATGTGTGTGTTAACGAGGAAGGAAAAGATGTGTGTAGCAAGGAGGAAGAAAAAGTTGTACATACTAGCGAAGAGGAAAAAGTTGTACATGCTCAAGAAGAAGAAAAAGTACATGCACACGGAGAGGAAAAAGTACCTGCTCACGAAGAAGAAAAAGTACATGCTCACGGAGAAGAAACAGTACATGCTCACGGAGAAGAAACAGTACCTGCTCACGAAGAAGCAAAAGTACCTGCTCACGAAGAAGAAAAAGTACATGCTCACGAAGAAGAAAAAGTACATGCCCACGAAGGAGAAAAAGTACATGCCCACGAAGAAGAAAAAGTACATGCCCACGAAGAAGAAAAAGTACATGCTCATGAAGAAGAAAAAGTACATGCCCACGAAGAAGATAAAGTACATGCCCACGAAGAAGATAAAGTACATGCCCACGAAGAAGAAAAAGTACATGCCCACGGAGAAGAAAAAGTGGTACACACTAACGGAGAAGAAAAAAATGTGCCTATTCACGAAGAACAGAAACATGTGCACATACCGGTTCACGAAAATCAAGGTAAGAAAATTGTTGAAGCCGTTATAAATTCGTTAATAACGTTCGATATTCAAAAAACGGTTGCTCAGTCGATGGCATTGCGGGGAGCTAACTTATCTGCCTAACTACGACGCCAAACCGATCTTCTGTTTGCCTCAGCCTACGCAAAAGGTCAAAGTTTTTGTTTATTGCTTAACACCTGTCACAGTATACACGCAATTCCTTTACATTTTCTTGTGTAGTATGTTGTATTAGTTTAATACAACCGTAAGAGACTTTAAGACATAAATTAAGAATATTTTGTATCTGTCTCTGAAGACTACTGTCAAAAGTTATTGGTCGAATTCTGAAAAAAAAAAATCTAGAGTGATCACATTATACAGGTTGATAGGAAATAGGTGTTAAAGCTGTACAGCTTTTTGCTTACAAATGAACTGTATTTTTACGCTTTAAATCTTTTACATCTATAACCAAACACTCTTTATAATCTAGGGATATTTTTATTGGATCTGGTCGTGAACCTTCCGATGTTAATCGATGTAATATTTTAGAAAATGCACCAACGGCGTTACTAACCTGTGAAGAGTGTGTTACAGAGGGCGAAGAGTACAAAACCGGGTATCCACCGTCATTGGACGAAAGGTAATCATTTTATTTAACTACGGAACGGGGGTGGTTTATGACTTGTAGTGGGAGTGCTTCGGCTGACATGATGTCGATGAATTACAGAATATGACAAAAGTATGAGAAGAATACAGAATAGAGAAAGAGAAAAAAAAGAGAGCGCAATTTGAAAGAAACTACAATCAAATTGGACTCCCTTATAATGGTATCTTTTAACTTAAAAGCAATAGCAACCAACCAAGTCAAGGTTTGTCCTCCTCGGAATCCCTTGAGTGGGAATGCTAAATGCCCCATAACGAGTGTCTGACATAACAGTCCTAGCCGATGTGCCTTCTCGGAGGCCTCTGGTATTACATTGAGTGCCTCCTTAGCGACCTAAAAGCTCGACGGCTGCCTAATTCGGTAATATTGCGAGCGATAGTTCCCGAGCCAAGTGTTTTCGGCTTCCTGAAGCCAATATTTTTTTACAATAATGTACATCCATACCGAAAAAAAAATCACATCAGTTTATTTTATCTATAAAAATGTTAGCATTACAATCATTATTTTCTGATTTTATTATAGGGTTTTTATTCATAAATGATTAAAAAAGATTTATTTAAATTACAATGAAATATTATTATTTTTGTTATAGCCCCGATGGACAAGTGATAAGAATAAAAATCAATCCTTGCCTCTGCAATGAACCAGATCCTCAAGGTAATTTTTTAATTTAATATATGCTGTTAATTTTATTTATTTATATATTTAATATTGGGTTGATGCCGTATTTTTAGTTGTGATAGACTTTAATAGTATTATTAATACAGTAAAGTAATAAAGACAAGTGTATGTTTTAAGATATAATAGAAGAAATAAATTATCCTTACGAGCCAAAACCAAAGAAAGAAAAGGCAGGTACAGTACCACACACAGACACGTATACCAAACTTCCTCAAAAGGCACACGAAGGAGAAGGTAAGGATGTACACCTACTAGATGAAACAAAAGGGGTCGTCAAACCGGAACATACAGATTTAGACCATAAAGAGATGGAACTAAAACATGAAACCAGTCAACAAGAACACGATAAGAAAACCCCAACAACAGACCAACAAGTGAATGTGTTAGATAAGTCATATGCGCCGAGAATAGAGACATATGTGAAAATACCGACAAAAGATGGAGAAATGAAAGTCGATTATGAGAAGAACAGCTGTCTTTGCAAAGGAAGGGAATGCCGTCCAAGATGTAAACATCGGAAACAGCCGTGCAAATTTAACAAAGATGGACCTATAGGTCGCCAATATTATTCTCTGATATGATTTATCCAGTCCAGTCCACTTTAAATACCAAAAAAGCTGAAAAATATTTAAATAAAACGCAATATAAAGTACAACTCGTTTTATTTATCTTATCCTACATGAAAGACTAGCTTAAAACTAATTTGTAACTTAACAACGAATATTTTATTGTACAAGTTAATATAAATATGTGTTTTGTTTTCTAATTTATTATCTGTTTCAAATGGTCTGTAAATATTGTATTATCTTTGACAATAGCACCTGAAGAATTAAGTGATCGCCGCCATCTTGGAATAATTTTAATAAATAATGCTCATGTTTTCATATTTGATTTCGTGTAGTCAGAAGTTTTTATGAGTTAAAATAGTGTCAAGGGGTTATTAAAAATGGCGCGAAACTACATTGCGTTAATGACATTAGACGTGTAATCGATATTTCTTTATCGATTCAAAATTAATCGATTAGACAATCGATTGGGAAAATTCCCAATCGATAATCGATATTACAATTTACATTGTTTTTTGACTCCAATGACTAAGCGAATTAACTTTTGATGCGTTAAAAGTCAAATTCGTAAGGACGCTGTGGACGTCTTTGAGTCAACGGGATGTTGACTTCTTCAGCAGAGCGGAACACTTGCTGCTGGGGTCTTGGCGCAGGTCGCTGTTGTTGCGGGGCCACGGTGCGTTGTGTCTGTTCCTCCTGTTGATATATTTATTCATTATATCTATTTTGGATCACATATATCACTTAAATATGTCAATACAAGTATTTTGAAAGCCCAGTTAGATAGAAAGTGAAATCAAATAATGTTCCACTATTAAGAGTAACTGAGAAAATTCCGGAACAAATTTAGATGGATTTTAATACTACTAATACAAAAATCGCACAATGTTTTGTAATAAAATATTCTACAGCAGTGTTTCCCATCGTTTCACCCACGCCTTACAGTTGGGCAATTTGATTATTAAGGTGGACAATTTGAAAATAGAATCGACAAGAGTTTAACCCTTTCGCATTAATAGAACAATTATGTATATTATATAGCGGGGCGTAAGAATATTAAAAAAGCTATGGTGGAACATGGCACAAAAAGGTTGGATAACACTGTCCTACAGTATAAAAAAAAACTTTTATAATAAAACTGTCAGGGTATCAACTTTTTGATCTGAGAACAGAATTAACCCCCTGCTGTATTATAAACAATATAAAAGGTGACTTTTAGATTTACTTTTTAGGATATACATATCATTTGCGGCCATTTTGTTTTCGTAATGTCTTTTAGTTTCGAATTTGCAGTGGATAAACATGCGAGCTCTTTGGTATATTTTTCTTCCAGTTCATTGTTGATTTAAAACAATGTATTATAGTGGTATGTATCTTAATACATAGTATTAATTTTGTACATAGTGTATTATGCAGAACAGGAAGTTCGTCTACAAGATGGACGAACGTTGGATGCAAGATGTTTAGTTTTGGAAATCTAGGTGATGAAGAGGGTGGCACTCGACGGTGATGATTGGAATGCAACAGGTTAATAGCTTCTAGCAGTATAATGACTGTTGGAACTATTAGAACATTTTAATAAAGTATTTTGTATTTTTTAAATTAAATTTGAAAGAGAAATCAATTGATAATTTAATCTTATATATATTAGTTGTTACTGACCTCTTCTTCTTCCTCCTGTTCGTATCTGTCGTCCCTGTAAACCTCAGCAGGGTAGAAACGGTCGGAGTATTTGAGTGAAACATTAGGTTTACGGTCGACCTCCTCCTGATTGATGGGCCGGTAGAGGTAGTCGTTCACGAAGTGGTATTTCGAAGACCTCTGGCAAATGTTCTCTTGGGTCGCAGGCATGCAGATCAAGTGAACCTTGAAACGTGAAATTGATAAAACATGTGTTCAGGTTGATTTGATATTAAATCAGACGACACTTAGCATTTCTCAGGTTACTTTATTATAATAGAAGCGCGTTTCCAATCCAAAGGTGCTTGATAGGTTTGACTTTTTGATGCATAGACAAATGATTTTTTGTTTTTTTTTTTAAGTATCGAATGCCTTGAAATTCGATTTTAGCAACTAACCGAGATGACTTTTCAAATATGAAACGTAAAAAAATTATAGCAATTGTAATTTGTTGCTATTCGCAAATATATATATATATATATATATATATGTGTGTGTAGATATATATATATATGTATATCTGCCGTCTCCTTCGTGTCTCTCATCTTCATCCAAAGGTTGTCTGGTTCAAATTTACTTGAATGATAAGACCGCCTCTTGTACCTCTATAAAAAGTGTTTCTATTTTTTGTTAGTTATTATCTACAATATGATGATATATGATCTACAATAAAGTGTAAATAAATAAATTAATAATTAAGTATAAATAAATATGTGTCTATCTGTACTCAATAGATACAAAAACCATACATGTGAACGCCATAAAAATTTTGACAAATTATTAGATATATTGTTGTGGTATAAAAACTGCCTTATTAGTTCAGATTTTTAAACAGATTAAATATAGTATAATACATTAATTATTTACAGTGTATGTAATAAAAATGGCTTCACCTATTACGACGATTAAAGCTTGTAATTGGGCTTTTAAATTTGGGCAGCGAAATACCGTCAGGGTACCTTTCAGGGGTAGCTTTTTTATGGTCCCCTATCTTGTTTGAACAGGGACTATTTATTTCTAATGATTTATTCGTATAATTTTTTATTATTATCATTCTCCACTTTCATGTATCATATTATATTTCGTACTGTTTCTTTAGTTCTACAATTTTCCCAGTCTTTCTCTTTCATTCATCATTAGCCATACATCCATCCTCAACCACTACATTCTAGGTTTTCTTACAATTTTATTTATGTCACAATTTACTTTTTTTATTAACATTACATTACGGTAGCTTGCGTCTTCCAGTGCGGGTTCTATCCTTTGAGATGATGATAATATATTTTCACATTTCTCACAAGAATTGTACAGAGTTGATCCTTACCTGGTGGAAAGTGAAACCATCCGGACAGATCCAGGAATGCTTCACGTTCTCCTGGCAGTAGTGGAACACCTCGCAGTTGAGCTCCTCGTCCGCATAGTATCCTGTTTGTTTGCCGACACAGTTGAACTTGGACTGTTGCAGCAGTTCCGAGAGCCGATCGGGCTCCTCCTTCTCTTCTTCTTCTTCCTCTTCTACTTCTTGAACTTGCTGCTGTTGGTACTTTACTGGACGTTGTTCTTGTTGCTACCAAAAATTAATTAAAATTATTACAAATTATGTTTTTTTTATAAATATTTTATTATTCATGTTTATAATGTATCTCCTATTACGCTAGTATAGTTCTTCTGTGTCTCCTATAGATATATTTGAAGGAGGCATGTCTTGCAATGGGCTTCTATGAGTTGAAACGACTACCCGAGAAAAAAAAATTAAATATGATATATTCGTACATAAAAACATTCTTGACATATGTATATATATATATAATTGGTTGAGGTTTATGATTGCAGCTATTTCTTGATGAGATCTATAGCAATCGATATGAGCTCGCACGATATTGTGGTCTATTCCAATCATACTTTCGTCATATATCAGTCAGGAATGTATGTGGTTAATACATACAACTGTATTATCATACTTTCTCTAAAAACCTACTAGATGGCGCTAGTCATTGAGGTTCATATACGTAGTACTGTTTTACCGACGTTTTATTTTCTTTAAAACCACTATGTCTGCATGTATAAATAATTATATATCACAAAAATTGTGTTTCTATCTTTCTGTTTCTATCCTTGAAGGGTAGCCTAACATTGTCTGCAATATGAAACTGTATACAGTACCCGGCGATAAATATTGCACATCGACCTTTAGAAAGAGACAGTTGGCTAATTTCGGCTTCGTAGAGCGTTATCTTTGTCGCACGAAATATAAAGACTGACAAAACGTCACATAGGTAGTGTGGGACAGAGATAGTGCTCTACGAAGCCGAATTTAACCGATTGTCTCTTTCCAAAGGTCGATGTGCAATATTTGTCGCCGGGTAATGTATGTATGTACGGTCTAAGATTTTAGTGAAAATTTATTAGTTACACATAACTGGAATGTCTGGAGATTTAATTTTTATTGTAAGAAACCAGGAAGCTTACATTGTATGAGATAATGGAGAATATTTGTTTTTTTTTAATAGAAAAGAAATTTAAATACGTAACAAGAACATGACATTGTATCGCAATATTACAATGGAATCGATTCTATTTTATACGTGTAATCGATTTGTAAATGCAAATATCAGAATCGCGTGCAATTTTTATTTGTTTCGTGTGAAATAATCCGTGTCACAATTGTTTACAACTTGTAGGCAATGTGTAAAAAAAATTACACTTTATAATCTGTTCCGACTACCGACCGTTTCAGTGAAAGTTGAACGAATCGATTGGAACCGATATCAATTTCATTTTTTTTTTATTCGACACTATTCGATTTATTTTTAATCTGTTTATCATTTCGATCTTGATTCATATGATATAGTTTTTTGCAGATCTATCGCAACTATAGATAATTATAAATTATATTTATTTCAATAATTAAATTTGCATTTAACAAGCTAGCTGCGTTCGCAAAGATTTTTTACGTTCTCCTATGATACTGGGTTCTTTATACCCGAAAATAAACCCACTAAAGATGCGATACAAGGTCATTACAGCCTTGTATATTTTAATTGACCGAATATGATTTTTTTTTCTAGTAAAAACTTAACCGTATTTATTTTTCTCTCTGCTATTAGATCGCTTAGTATAGACCAAGTGTAGAAATTATGATAGGACGATAGTGTACCGATTTTTAGTCTTTTTAAGATCCGGCCATGGCTTCCTCCTGATCATATACTTTGATATCTAGGAGCCTTTTGTAACATATGACAAAAGTTAATAAGGGTCATGTAACTATTATTAATGAAGCAGTAGAAGATTGAGATTTGCAATCGTTTGCACACTTTGTGCATTAATTATATAGGATTGTAACTGCTCACAAATAAATGACTAAAGAATTGACAGCAGCGTCCATCGCGAACCATAATACCACACTACGATCTCGATTGTGGTATATTCCCCCATAGATATCTTTAGGGAAGTACCCATGTCTTGTAGTACTCGAAAACGAAACGACTAGGTAACTATTGCAGCTAAACTCACCTTCCTGTGTGGGGCTCTGGGTGGAGCTCTCTGCTCCTCGTACTGTGGTCTGTTGGAGACGACGACGTACTCCTGTTCCTGTGGTCTCTGCTGGTAGCCGGCCAGCTCGGCGAGAGATGGTGTTGGTCTGAATCCGCTCGGCAATGCGTTGGAGAAAGCTGCTGGGGTGTATGCTCGAGGTCGAAGGTTGCGCGTCTCCTAGAAAAAATTAAAAAGGAAATTTATTAGAATTGACTTAAAAAGTTATAGTAAATTAAGATCGCTAAACACTAGGGTTAAAGATAAGTTTGGAAAGGTTTTCGAGTGTTGACCACAAGTTGGTAGACGCGGCGTAGATATGCCCTTCACTAGGTGGACCTGGATGCATGTAGCGCAGGATCATCGTGGCGTTCTTGAGGGGAGGGGGGAGACCTATGCCTTGCAGTGGGCGTCTGTCGCCTGAACAGAAGAAGAAGAACCCTAGTGGTAATTTGCTAAGCTGGATGAATATATTTTTGATTTGGTTTACTTAATTTGACTTTACTGGCATTTACAAATTCCGCTAATTGGGATATTAATTCAAGTCTTGTTTAGTTAATATGCTCTAAGGCATGGATGCCGGTCTAATACTGGTGGCCCGCCGACAGCAAAAATAATACTCTCGTACATTCGAAAAATATTGAATTCTATTCCGGAATAAAACCATCAGTTCATGATTTGCCCGAGTGGCCCCTAGTCTTAATAAGTCTGTGCAACCATGCTTTAAGGACTATCACTAGAATTTTAACAAATTATATCACAATTATTTTTTATCGCCTTGGATTTAGGGAGGCTATCGGAGTATAAGAATTAAATCGTAATCTTTAAAAAATGTATTTTTTTTTTAAATATAAAAGTTGTGAGATATATTAGACCAGCATTTTCTTAGTTTTAAATCGAAAATTAAGAAAATATTTATGAATAAATGAAGTATTAGGGGGAACGGAAAGTAATGCCGTTTCTGTCGACATATTTTACATAAAAACCGATTGGTTTGTTACCGCTCCGACATTGAACATTTGTGTACTGGATGGCAAAATGTTGTTGATATTGTTGATGAGAAATAAAAACTTGTTAAAAATGTAATTGTGTGAATTTAACTTAAGAAAGCGACATTACTTTTCGGTCCCCCTGATACATATAAATGTATAGAACTTGGTTGACTTATTTATGTAATCGATATTGTTACAAAGCACGAGTTACAGAACCCTCTAAACAATAAACACGAAACCCTAGGATCAAGAAATGCCGTAAACACTCGTGACCTTGAAGTTATTTGTAGATTTTTGTGTACGGTTCTCTGACATTCTAACCGAGTACTATCTCGAACTTACTAGAACCTCCTCCGTTGTATAAATAGGTGTACTCCCCATGTCATACAGTTAAGTGTTGTTTTTCGAGATATAAGATTAAAATCTACGATCAGTGATATAAAGTGATTATTTGGTAAGTTATTTGGACAGTGATTTCTTGAGTTCGGAAGTTAAGTTTGGACTGAACGAAAGTATACTATGTATTAAAGTAGGGTGACCATCTGATTTGTGAATATAGGACTCCTTGTGAACCAGTGGCGTTTTATTACGAGTCAGAATCCACAGGAAGTAACAATATTATAATGTAGATATTAAACTGAACATAGTTTCTAGCCGACTCAACAGATCAGGACTCCGTGCCTGTGGTATTTACTACTGCGATGATTTAAAAGTGCATGTAAATGCCTACCTAAACAAAGATATTTCTAATTTGAATATATCTACAAGAATACAGGAACTTTTATTGTTTTAAGTTTCATGGAATCATTAGTTAGCCAATTTAGTCACCTTGACCGAATCGTGTTGAGTGTGGGCGTAATGCTAATCCTACCCACGTGTACCTGACAATAGGTGCATTGTTAATCAAGTCGTGCAATATAAAACTAGATTTTGTTTTACGAAATCATTTCTATTATCATTCAACTTATTTGTTTCGCTATCCGCGATCTTGAACGCAATCTCGCGCAAAATCGATTTTCGCTCGAATCGATTTTATTAGTGGAGTATTTTATAAAGTACAATTAAACCTATTTATATGTTGAATATTGCAATATTGTTGATAAATTATGGTGATATATATCTCTTATAAATCACCCACAGCTGGGACCCAAGGTTAGATGATAAAAGATGTAAAACCTTTTAAGTGATCGATAACTTACTACACTAAATACTACCACTACTCCGCTGGCTCAGTGACTCAAAGTGGGTCTTGGCCTCCGAACTTCCACTTTCCTCTATCTTGCGCCATCGTCTGCCATTGGTTGACATTCAATTCGCGCAAGTCTGCCTCAACGCGATCGATCCAGCGATACCTGGGTCTACCCACTGGTCTTCGACCCCTCGGTTTTTCCAGGTACGCTACCTTCACGCTCTGATCCGATCCCATTCGCTCCAAGTGACCAAGCCAGCGGATTCGTTGAGCTTTATATTCTTAAAATTATTCTTAACTTTGAAATATATTTATTTATTTAATATTCTTTCTTGTATACTCTAGGATACAATTAAATAGTTTCATAATAATAAACAAAAGAGTACAATGGTCGGTCTTTCACACAAGGTAATCTCTTACAAACAACTATAGTATGTAAAAGGTAGAAGTATAGATAATGGGTAGTTAACGTGTACATAACTTACATATATACAAACATACATACATATTACGGTATAATATATATTACATGTATAATACAAAAATTTATAAAAATATCAAATAATTTGGATCGTATTTGCCTTAGAAAGAATAAAGAAATAGAAAGGAAAATAAATAAACTAAAAAATAAATAATCATAAGTTCTAGTTAATAGTTTTTAACCGTTTTCTTAAAAACAGGTTTATTCATTATTTACTTTTTTTTACTATTGGAATACGACAGGACAATAACCTCTGGCAGTAGTCTGCAAATACAGATAAAAAAATAATTAATTTTAATATTGTAATCTGTATTTTAATTTTCTTTAACTACATTATCATTACGCTATTATATATAAAATTATTGATTTTCAAATAGAGTGTACCATACACTAATTGACAGCAAATTTTTACATCTATAACCAATCATCCCGTATAATGTTTACTAATTAAAACATCTGAGAGGCTTGGATTTGGTTGTTTAATCAGTAAGAGAATTTATTAGATATTTTGCAGTAAATCTAAATTGCCTAGGTCTTACGAAAATTCTTCCATCTTAATTTTAAAACTTGCAACATTTTCAGATTAGGTTTGGCTAATAGCTATCGTGGCAATGTTAATGAAAAATTGCTTTTTTAAAAGTTTTTTATCTGTACTCCTATATTCTATTCTCAATTTAAATCTAATTGTGTCTCTTTTTTTAAAGAATCTATTATTTCATATATAAGGAGGATCGGAAAGTTATGTCGTTTCTACGCATGTCGATATTTTATTGTCATTTGGTAGTTCATTACATATACGAAAGACGATTTATACCAGATCGCAAAAGGTTGTCGATAACGAAGGTGAATATATTGTAGATTAGAAATAAAAACTTGTTAGAAATGAAGTCGTGTAAATTTCATTTAAGAAAGCGACATTACTTTCCGGTATCCTTAATATATTATTATTCACTTAGATCATATAAAAAAGGGAAGAGCCCAATTTGAATGAAATAAGAAACAGATTGATCTCTATAATAACATCTGTCAAAGCTACGAATGTTCAGACGCCTCGTGATATATGAATAGCATACAAACTTAGACTTGTTATTGTGATCTTAGAGCATATTGGAATCTCGAAGGTTCTTTAATCAAAAACATTTCTCTTTTCAAGGTTTTTCTTTCCTTTAATATCTTCTAGCATTGCCGGGTAAAGATCCCGTATAGCTTCTTGCCATAGTTGACAGTACGTCTAAACGTTTATGAAGCGAATATAAAAGCAAATCATACGAAGAAATAAAGTAATTCATATATTTAATATTTATCTTCCTAACTTGTGAAATAACATCTAAAATATCTAATAAGTTCATTATTCTCTATGCAGCACCCGGCGATAAATATTGCACATCGACTTTTGGAAAGAGCCAAGCGGCTAATTTCGGCTTCGTAGACTAAGTCTGTCCCACTCTACCTATGTGACGTTTTGACGGTCGTTATATTTCGTGCGAAAGAGATAACGTTCTACAAAGCCAATATTAGTTGATAGTCTCTTTCCAAAGGTCGATGTGCAATATTTATCGCCGGGTATTGTACTTTTGTTTGGCGGTCATAAAAAGTTTATACGGTTTATTTATATGCTAAATAATAACTGTAAATTTCGTATTACATTTAAATTAAATGAAAGTTAACATCAATTAACATTATTTAGCAAAGGCTTCGTGTTGTGAATGTAATACGCTATTTATGTAATTAAAGGCAATCGATGAAGTATTTCCCGCCATCCGATCGTGTTCGAATTACGAACACGTATTGTCATTTGAAAAAAGAACATCGCGAACACGTTCGTGCGTTACCGTTCCATTATTCAACATTTTTTTTTGCTTTTCAATTCAAAACAATTAGATGTTGCATTATGATTACCGGATATAATTACCTGCCAGTTTTAATCAATCAATTATAGATTTTTTTAATGTACAATTAGGTGCATTGTGTTAAAAGAGGTAAGTTTAATTAAACTATTTTGTATAGTGAAATCTAAAAAACATTGGCCTATAAAATAATTCCTAAAAAATAATGGCAACATTTATATTGATGAATAATTACATTGATATGTAAATCATAGTTATAAAATTATATACAGAGTATGATATATTCGTACTTTTTCTATTTTTGATATTTTCAACCTTTAAAGCCTTTAAAGTATAGGCCTTCGTCAAAGAACGACATAATGAACGGTCTTGTGTTACTTGCATCAAAATTCCCAACTATATCGGTCCATCTAGGGAGGAGCTACCCACGTCGTGTTACTTAGGATCTTGCAGTTCTAAGTGAGAAAAGGACCCAATATTTAGCCACTTCCGCACATGCAATGGTAGTCGTGCAACAAAGTGCACCGCCCGCCAGCCAACTACACAACTGCCACCGTAAAATCACCCAACACGTGTTTCACCTCTCCACGGGGCATCTTCAGGAATTCTGTTACACCGATTAGTGTCAAACACAGAGACACTGCATGTGCGGAAGTGACTAAATATTGGTCCTTTTCTTACTTAGGATGGACTTCCGCAAGGTAACGCCTGATTCCATTAAATCTTCCAATTCTAACTGCTACTTTAGACGAATAATTCTTTCAGCTACAATGGTAATTCTCCTCATTCCTAATCCATTGCACCCTGGGTGACCTTGAGCCTTTATATAAGGCGTATCAGAAGAGATCACGTATCGATTCCATATATCTTCTTCTCCAATAATAATTTATTTTGTTGGAATTGTTTAATATAAAGTCTACTATGAGAAATAAATGTGTTTTAAAATTATACAGCGTGACTGTTTAAATATATATATTTAAAATTAACTTTATCAAGATCAGATTGGAATAATGTTTTTAATGTACCATAACGTCGACAACACGCGGTCGTTGGCCCGGCGGTTTGCGTACGTACGGTGAACTTGGGACGGCGGCAAGTGAAAGTGGAAAGGCGATACAATGTTTTTTTTTTTATTTCGCGCCAGTTTTTGCCACGATTTGTCTATAGCTCAAGAAACTTTGATATATCGTTGCCATTCTTTAGAAAGTAAAAATTGTTTTCATTCTTTACAGTATTATGTTTAATTTATAACAAAATTACGATTTCAAACCGTAGATCCGTACAGAAATAACTCTAGAGCAAGTATAAAGTTACAGGCAAGTTGAGCACCCGGCGATAAATATTGCACATCGGCATTTAGAAAGAAACAATCGGTTAATTTCGGCTTCGTAGAGCGTTATCTCTGTCGCACGAAATACAACGACTGATAAAACGTCAATAGATAGTGTGGGACAGAGATAGTGCTCTACGTAGCCAAAAATAACCGATTGTCTCTTTCTAAAGATCGATGTGCAATATTTATAGCCGGGTACTGTATAAAGTTTGTGAAGTGGAGACCACAGGCCGCTTCCAACCAGTCCTATTAAATTCCGAAAAGAGTCCTATATCTATAAATATACGTGATATGTTGGCGATGATTCGAAACAGTTTGTCCAATCCGTAACATATGTTCAACTGAGTCACACATCCATAAAATAGTTACGTATGTAGTTTCATTTCGCACAAACACACTTTCCCTAAATAAACATTCACTTGTATGTATTTAAATAAGATTACTATTAAGCTAATGGGTACTTCGAAGTTTATACTGTACTTAAACAGGCGAATGTGTTAACCCGAGGTCCTCTCGCTTTGCACAACGGTGTATACATATTTGTATTTCTGTGGACATAGACGTAATGTTATTTTAAATATTTAATATAGCAAGTGTGACAGTTATACAAGGAAATTAATGTTTCACTATCTTCTTTTGCAAATTCTAAGCAATTGTTGGGATTTGATAGAGATAGAATATTGACAGAAAAGTCCATCTGGTAGAAACTAACGTAAATATATTTTAAGTGATTTCTTTTAGATTTACGTCTGATGTATTATTACATTAAGATCATGGGTTCGATTTAGACATTAAATATATAGGACAGAGTTCCCCAAACTTTTTTGTGTCGTAGACCCCTTGCCATGTTTTTCCGTGTTGGGTAGATCCCCTACTTACCTGATATTGATTTCCTGTAAATTTCTAACTGTAGTGAAGTTTAGTGTTAAAAACTTTAAGCAAAAACACATGTTAATCTATACATTTAATATTTGAATTTAAATTAAAACTACTCAAAATAGAATTTTGTATCTACTATAACAACTAAACCAATCTATTATACCAACATCCTACAACTTACACAATTTTATAAACATATATAATAATTTTTTTGCTTTATAGGTACTTTTATAAATAATGTAAATGTTTTGATATTATAAGATAGTATGTAGATAGATAGTATATGTTTTGATAATATAAGATAGTCCACTGTCGTGGACCCCCATTTTCATTTCATGGACCCCCAATTTTTTTTTCGCTGACGTAGACCCCTTGCAGGTTGTCATAGACCCCTAGGGGTCGATATAGACCACTTTGGGAATCACTGATATAGGTAATCCTATCCTGCTAACATTCATTTTTCCAGAGGATTGGCAGCAGCGTCCTCTGCATACCATAATACCACAACGTGATCGCCAACTCGCGTGCTAAACGTGGCGATTATGGCGATATCTTTGGGGAAGGTCTGTGCCTTGTAATGGGCAGAAACTACGACGAATTTATTATAGGACATTAAGTTTAATTGTGCTCTATTTACGGAATCCATTGAAGTGATGGCGGGTGGAAAATGAAGAAAATGCATGAAACGAATCTTGAACTCAAAGTTAACTCCGAAAGGATATACCCGGGGCTGACTAACCTGCAGCTCAAGAGGAACATACGCCTCTTTGAAGGATATTTGTGGCTCTTGAAAAATGTACCAGAGTTCCCTTTTCATTTTATGGCACCCGAGCAGTACTAACTAACTGAACATTTGAAACAATTACTGAGAAGCTCTGTCAATAGTTCAACAGATTATAAATAATTATCAAGAAGTAAAATAGACGTATTTATTTTTTAATATCTATTACAATATACATTCTTTGTACTTTTATTTATATGCTGTATGAGTGATATAATTTCAGCATTTTAATATCTTTTTTCATTAATTTCACTGCTTGATAACCCCTGATATATAAAATGAGTCGATGTGAAGTATGGTGTAATAATAAAAATTAATTCATATATACAAAATGATTCGGGAATTTGTATATATAAGGTGGTTGAGCTTTTGACTTGTGACACTTGAGATATATTAAAAAACAAAATGTAGATTTGCAACGCTTTAAATCAACTGTCAAAACTTGGCTGTACAGGTTGGATTCCTTTGCCTTTCATCTGTCAGAGCGTATGACTGCAAATAAGGTGTTAGATTCAAATTGGTATTCACCGTCAGGTTGACAGAGAACGAGCGAAATACTTTCGACTGATTAAATCTTACGTGTTTATCGATTTTAGATTAGATGTGAAAGTGAATGTACCCGCGTAAAGTTTTATAGTCTGTGGAACGCATTATATTTAGACATACGCACATCTAGAACAACGGTTATAATGTACGGAGCACTTTTAGTCAAGTAATTGTAATATTTCTAAATTTAACTAGTTTCACATACACTTACCACATATTTACACAGTTACATACCACCAAATTCAAATATATTCCTAAAAAGAAATATCACGGCGCTTTGGAAATCTCGTCGCGTCATCACTGAGACATATTTATCTGCTACAAAAATAGATGAAGTCAAGATATCATCTTAGGTCTTAACTATAGACAGCAGTGGTAGCTTAGCGTTAGAGGACTAAGAAATGCAATTGTAGATCACAGGTTCAATCCCTGTGAAACTGTCTTATATAATTCACACATTGTGAATTATTTATAAAGGATTGTAGAGAATGGCAGCAACGTCCTCTGCGTATATACCACACTGCGATCGCCAATTTACCTGCCAAGCATAGCGAGTACGGTATATCCTACCATAGATATCTTTAGGAGAGACTTGTGTCTTATAAGCAGATAAATTTTCACAGGTGCCTCTTATAAATAGAACCTTTACTTTCACAAAAAGTTGACGACCCTTGTCGCGTCTCCCGTGGACCCCTGGATTACTTAGGAACTAATGATATAATAGGAAACAAGACGAAAGAGTACGAAGTTCCGTGTGAACCTCTCTTAACAAAATACACAAACGAGATAGCACGACTGTGATGTTTGGTCATTTCTAAACGTGACGTTCGACGACGATGTATTGGGAATATTTCAAGCGCTTCTATTTCTGAACGTTAAATCCATTCTAAAACTTTTCTCTTTAATACTACTGTAATCAAAAAGTGAGGTGAAATTGTCAATAAAACTCCCAGGCATTAGGACGACAGATAATTTTTTCCTAGGTTGGTAGAACTGTTATTTGCCAAGCGTCTGTTTGTCAAAAGATTTATTTATCTGTAACTTACACGTGTTTTAGTCAAACGCGTCAAGTCTAGATTGAGCCAAAACCAATATCTAAAAAAAAGCGTTAAAAATTCTACAGATATTGTTCCACCGTATTCGCCTGTCTTGGCTCCCTGCGACTTCTCTTCATTTTTCATTCAGCAAACTCAAAACGCCATTGCGAGGATGTCGTTGACACGATTGAGAAGATAAAAACCGATTCGAAGGTCTTCAAGGCTATATCGAAAAAAAACTATTCAGATTGTTTCGAAGACTGGAAAAAGCGTTGCCAAAAATTCATTTTATCGTACGAGAATCACTTTGAGGGTGATGAAATCGATTTGGAAGAATAAATAGAGAATCTACATTTTATAAAAAAATAATCATACTTTTTGGTCACAGTAGTATATGACGTAAATGACGATATTAATAACCTAATATTATATTACGATAATAGCTTAAAGGTATTTCATATTTCTTGATTCAAACCCGAGGGTACTTCAATAAGGTCACGTCGACAAACCAACAGGCATTACAGGTTTTCCTATATATGACTAAGATTTGTGCAATCGATGAAAATCTATGACGAAAGTTCTTTATTAGGATATTACCATTTATAATAATCTAAATAAATCTCCTGAAATGTCATCGATTAGGCCCATTATCGTCTGAAACACAGTGGGTTTGCGATGTCGATGTAGTGATAAGATAATTGTGATTATAGAAAACCTACCTCCTGATCCAATGACAGTTCATCTCCGTCAACACCTGCGTCTGGTACGCCATCTTCACTGTCTTCAGACGCAACTGCTGCCACCAGCATCACACCAACTAAAATACTCCACCTGGAACAAATGAAAAAATATTACTTTACTTCTATCAAGGTATGTTAAGCAATACTAGGCAACGAAAAATTTTAGTTTTTTGTCGTTTTAATATATACAAGATATGAATCTAGTCAAACGTTATCTATATATAATATTATTAAAAAAGTATATTATTCTGTCCAAGAATACTATACTGATGTTAATGCGTGGAATTAAATTTTATTGATGCTCACTCAGGAAGCTAATTATTATCGCGGACTCTTTATAAAACTGTATTTGTAAAGAGCAACTGTTGAGTTTCTAGCCGGCTCTCAGCAACACTGCCTTCCGAGCCGGTGGTAGCTTCCTGTAGGTACAACAATGCCGACATTTTATGTTGATTGACGATTCGAAAGTGCTTGTAACAGCCTATTCGAATAAAGAATGTTTTTAATTTTATTTTGAAAGATATTTCCACTTATGTATTGATTCATCATGATATCTTTTGAACTATGATTGATATTGAGTGTTATCTTTGTCGTACGAAATATAACGACTGGCAAAACGTCACATAGGTAGTGTTGGACAGAGATAGTGCTCTACGAAGCCGAAATTAGCCGATTGTCTGTTTCAAAGGCCGATGTGCAATATTTATTTTCGGGTACTGTAAAAAATTATTTACGAAAATTACTAGGATTTTTACAAGATTTTTTTTATTTAATTGACATTACGATACAACAAAATTGGATTTAAACAATCATAATTTATTTAAGTGTGAAACCATTCACATAATAGTATAGTTCATAATAATAGGTAATCAAACTGTCAAAATATCTTCGTTGCATTCTCTATACGTATTTCGAATGCTTCTGGAATGTTCCAAGTTATTAGTCATTAATGCAGTACTATGCGAATGTTTAGGTTTACGCAATAGTATCATACTCATAAAGTAAGCATCTTACAGTACATATTTGCATTGAATACCCGCGTTCCACTTAAAAGCTCTCAATTACAGATAATAAAATTTATTCGCTTTGCCTGTGATCCAGTTCACATACGCAGCACACTTCCTTATTCATAGACAACGTCGTAGTTATTTTTTTATAAATCGAACACTATCGATAACATTACTGACTTTAAAAAAAAAGGTTCCTCAATATTTAAAAATATTCTAAACACAGATTAATAACAACAGTAAACGAATTAAATTTCAGACACTATTTATTATCTGTGCCATTTCATGTTGTAAGGTAATTAATAATGTTGCTCAATAAAAAACGATTCGAAGATTTCAGAGCAGCTTTTTAAACGAAGATCAATTATTGAATTGGCCTTAATAAAATTATTATCAAAATGGCGTATTACATAATGGCGGCAATTTCACCAAAATGGTCGCCGTAACTCACATACAGGGCCGTTACGTAAACTGTCATGTGGTAAGTAATGCAATCGGTTTAATTTGACGATCTTGTAACTGGTTATGTACTTTATACACTTATTGGTGCAAGGGTGTGGACGGTCCGCTTTTTATCAGGTCACACTGCCGCAGTAAAAAGTTGCCAGCTCTAAAAATTCATGAATAGATCTCAACTACCGCAGATTTGTAATGATACAAAATGAAATAATCCTTATTTATATTACTAAGCATGTTTATTTAGTTAGTTTAAAATTCTGATTACTATATATTAAAGTTAAATATTATTTATTATCTGTACCTGCAGACTGTACAGCCCGAATTTTTCGACCAGTTACATTTCATATAAAAAATAAATTACTGGAAATAGTTCTAAAACCTTTTCGTTGACAAATAAAAAAACTACACAAGCTTTTACATGTATAAATAATAACACTGTATAAACTTTTATACTCGTATATATATACATTTATAGCTTTATAATATATTTAATTACATCTATATTTACGGTTGGTTGTGCCCGCGACTTCAGCTGCGCAGAATTTAACAAAAAAAGTTATTTAGTTTATTTTTTTCTTTAAAGAATTTTTTAAAATTCAAATCAGTAGCCCAAGTTACTCGTCTAAACACCAGCTACCTGCCAGTATTAGTCTCTCAAAATAGGTCTAGACATTCAGATTCAGATTTCAGAGATAAACCGGAACAAACAGAAATAAATTTTCAAAAATGTAATTTTGGTGTATGTACCCTATATTCATATGCATGTAGTAAATAGCGGTTATTTTCATATTACACACAGACAATCAAATTTTATTTATTAACAAAGATAAAAAGATTGAATTGTGAAAGAGTTCACAAAAAAAACAATTATTGCCGGCTCTTTTTAGTCCAGCGCTCTTTTGTAAATCTCATAGATTAAAAGTAATGTGAATAATATGAAACATAATTCCGGCAAAGTACATCGAGTGTTCTTAATTAAGAAGCGAGAAAATACATTACGAAACTGTGAAAGTGTAGCACCGAACACGACGACGGGATGTTACGTGTTGCAATTTCGGCGAAGTTCAAACCGTAAAATGTAATATTTACTTTTACAACATCTCGGTACGTTGCTATAGATACGAACAGGTAAATCTAGTTTTATTTACGTGTTAAGATCTATTATGGAATGTTATAACGAAGCTGGTAACACCTGTTATCAAACTATGGAAGTTACGAGTTCATTTTATTTATTGAATGCCGAAGTCATTCTCTGTGAGTACTATGTGTATATATATATATATATATATATATATATGACAGCTTTCCAACCTTCGCTTTGAATGCGCAACGATTCCTGTTCATCCTAATATCGAGGGGGATCACGTTCCGAAGAAGAATAGATTGTATTGAGGAGTGAGTAAAAACGGTAAATCGGGGAGAAATTAAAAAAAATCTTAATACAACGCACTATTATACCATTGCAGCCTTTTGTATGTGAAAAATATTACTCAATTTTATTTTGTTACTTTGTAAATATATAGGTATGTACATAAAGAGATATCCTTTCTATTTATTAATCGTTATTATTTTATATGTAAAAAGAATTATAGTTAAATATGACAATTCATTGAGAATATCCTTTCTAAACATAATAATTTAAATATAATGTTAAGAAAGGATAATAATAATACATAATAATTTAAATTATCTCTTTGGTTAATTTCATTTTTTTGAAAATGAGTTTTAAATTGAAACATAATATTTTCTGATTTTAAGGATTTTTTCATAAATATTTATGACAAACAAAATTTGACAGCTACTTCTTTTGTATTTTGACAAGTTTGACAACAGGTATGTGAAATTAAAAAAAAGTTTTTTTTTTAATTTATTTGTTGTGACGTATACAAAAAAAGAGAGCGGATAATGTTTTTATATAATCTGTCGGTTGTATGAATAATAGCGACGCATTATTACAACACATTCATCATTTTTATTATGGTAATATTACTTAAGTAAAATTGATGTAAGAAATGTAATATTATTAAAAAGAAAAATTTATGTTACGCAAAATGCGTTTAAAAATAAATGATATTTTACCTATGCTTCCTAACGGAACCATCGAGACGTGAAATAGAATCTTGCGTATCCATTTCGCGCGCTTTTCATTTCGCTGCATAAAATGCACAGATAAAAAATATCTGGGCCGTGACAATGTTGCCGGTTGATGTTGTGCTAATACCTAGTTGTGTTGAACACACCATTTCGCAAGCGCACTCCGTAACTCTTTAAAGAATTTTTCTAATTTTCAGTAAGTGAGGAAACATTGTTAATAATTATTGTTCAACCGTGCGAGAATAATTTCTAATTTTAGCTAAATGTTATTTTTTGATATTGATGTAGATTAATCGCCATTTTAGCATAATAAATTCCATTTTAAAAAAAAACTTGAACAATTCAGTTTTTACAAAAACTGGATTCTACCAATATTTTTGGAATTGTACAAAAAATTTAATATTGTATATATTTTAGTTCTGAACTAAATTATAATAAAAACATGTTAGTATTTCTCGAAGATTCGCTCGCCTATGGTACGGCAATCAAAATGCTGAATGTTTACTAAATGACAACCTATATCGTGGTCGCCTGGTCAAATACACACAAGTACACCCTCCTGAGCAACGGTAGAATTGGCGGCGGTGTCCTATCCAGTAAAACATTGTAATTTCTAGTGTCAAGGCTTCCGTGGGAATCCCCAAAAACAGTTATTCATACACGGTGATTATTAATAGGTAGCTTTGAGGTGAAAAATAATAACTAGCATATACTGGCCAATTACCTTCATTCACGCCTTTAAAGTTTTTACACCTATTTCCAATCAATCTGTATAAGAGTTAAAAGAAAAAAAAAATGCGTGCACAACGCTCTGCAGCGACCGATCTTTTTCGTAACTTGCGTCCACGAAAAAAAGTCTCAATCTTAAATATTTTACTTTCATTTTAACTTTTTCTGTCTTTTATTAATATAAGCATACAAAATAATGGTTTTCTCTTTGACCTTAAAGCGGAAAGACAAGATATTTTCCTTTGAATGAACATAATCGGTCACGACTTCTAACCGTACTCGAAGGTGAAGCTATCACTTTCAAACGATACATAAACGAAGAGTACGTACATACACATGCAGCGATCACGCTCCGTGTTACTGGCCACTATAAAGATGATACTTTTGTGTCAAATTTTGAAATTCGAATTCAAATTCGAACGCTATAAATTCGGATGTCGTCAGTATTGTAGCGACTGTCGTTGGGTTCGGACCTAATTGTAAATAATTTTTGTATACATGTAAATATATCATTTCGATCCCATTTCTTACATTACATTTTTGTCGCCTTTCAGAAACGAATACGTGCTTGGATAGTCATCTAAATCTATCACCACCAGCAAAAAGCGTAACTCACGATTAGTAAGGAACAGATACGTGATCAGGCATCGACATCGATGCCTGATCATCGACATCGATGCCTGATCAGGTACATACATAGGGTAGTAGTAGTAGTAGTACAGTAGATACAGTAGTAGTAAGTAGTAGTAGTAGATACAGTTACATAACTCGAATGATCGCTTGTCTGAAGTATTCAAAAGACCAAAAGATTCTGAAGTGGCGTGGGTCGGACGTGGGTGGACGACATGATATAGTTCACGGGAAGTCCCCGGATGTCGGCAGCGCTAGACCGGTCATCGTGGCTATCTTTGGAAACCTATGCCTTGTAGTGGACGTCTTTTGTGGGTAGATGAAGAAAAAAACACGCGTTCATTGTTTGAACGAAAACGACAATCGTCATTGTTCACGTCGTGGGATAGCGTATTGCGTTCCGTTTCATTATCATTTGACGCGAATCGTGGTCAAGTTCTCTCCGATTAATTGCATCTGTCGAAACTTCACGGTTTGAATCATTAATTTTTACTTTACCATTTGACAATCGCGCGGTTATTGTTTGCGTTTAGCAATATCCATTATTTATATAAATGTTTATATTTCTTATAAGAAAAGTAATAAAATATAATGAGAGAATATTTCATACTTTAGTCTCCCGTTGATATCTATATTGTTATTGATTATAGGTATAATACCTTTAACGGCTTTAGCAAAAAGCTTCCAAGTGTTCACACCTTCTTTCAATCTTCGCGATTTCTCTGAAACTCTATTTGACAAGAATGTGACAAGTCAGACTTCTGGCAGTTCAGTGTGCAAGGATAGATAGTAAAAAATAATTAATGTAAGTACTTTCATTACTATTCTTTATTATCTGTGTGTTATTATGTATATATAGTTATGGACTCTGAGATTTTACCATGCACCTACGGATGCCAAACTTGTACGTTTGGCCTAAAAACTAGGAACAGAATACAAACCACTCAGAGAAGAATGGAGAGAAGCTACTTGGATATCAAATTAAAAGACAAAACAAGGAATACAGCCATCAGCAAAAAAACGTGTATAACTGATGCGTATACCTATTCCCTCCAAAGAAAGTGAAGCTGGGCAGGTCAGGTGGCGAGGTTCGCTGATAACAGGTGGACACAAAAGGTTTTAGAATGAACGGGACCACGAGGTACAGAGAGGCAGACCTAATGCCAGATGGGCAGAAGAGATCGTGGCTGCGGCAGGTCACGGGTGGTTCCAAGTTGCCAAAGATAGAGTAAAATGGAAAGCTTTGGAGGAGGCTTTTACCCTGAGGGGGTCCATACAAAGTTAACACAAAATCATCCAATTATTATTTAAAATTACTAATTTTTAAGTTATTTGTTTGGTATGAAATAAAGCTTTTTCATTGATGTTTTAATAAGATGTACATTCATTTCTTTAAAGGTTTTATATATAAATCGCCAATTATACTGTATAAAGAGGATAGTAAGGAAAGAGCCGAAATTAGTCTATTGTCTCTTTCCAAAGGTCGATATGCAATATATTCGGTATTTATTTAAAACAATGTTTATTATTTAGAAATATATCACCAATCTATTTACCGATTGTGAGTTCAATGCTATTGTTTTTAACACATTTGGCGGTCAAAATGTATTGTCTATTTGTGATTATATTGCCAATCGCCGGGACATTTGAATTATTAAGGATACTGTACATTTGTTTAATGTTCTACCATGATTGGTGCTACCATATCCAACATACAAAAAATGTTTGATGAAGTTTTAAAGAAAAAGCAAACCTTTTGAATGCTAAGCAATATTTAATAGAACACATAACTGCGGGACACATATATATACTTCATAATGTCAAATAAAACACTCTTATTCAGACAAATATTAATTGATTTTGATACAATACCCGGCGATAAATATTGCACATCGACCTTTGGAAAGAGACAATCGGCTAATTTCGGCTTCGTAGAGCGTTATCTCTGTCGCACGAAATACAACGACTGACAAAACGTCACATAGGTAGTGTGGGACAGAGATAGTGCTCTACGAAACCGAAATTAGCCGATTGTCTCTTTCTAAAGGTCGATGAGCAATATTTATCACCGGGTACTGTAATTATTTTCGTAAGATTTTTCTTTAAGATGGATTCAAGCAGTGATATATAGTATTGTGGGGCCTCCCCCACATCTAGGTACTATACTAGGCACATCTAGGTGAACAAAGACACACTGAAACTGCATCACGGTTTTCAACAAAAAATAAGGGAGCGCTTTTTCGCAAACAGTTAAAACAAACATTATATATGTAGTTTTGTGTGAGAAAAAAATTTAGTAAAGCAAAACTTTTATAAATAAATGTGTAATTAATAAAGGATCAAGAAATGTAAGGTATCATCGATATACTCAAGATCACGGAAAGTCAAGATCGCAACAAAAAGTCGGTAATGATCTCCATTTTTGGAGAGGGCTTACCTTGCAGTGGGCGTCCATAAGCCTGCATGATGAAGGAATCGAAGACAGCTCAATTTTTTTTCTTTACATGGTATTTTGTTGGTTAATATAGACAGATGATGAACCATTAATAAATCACCAAAATTGTATATTTGACTTTTGAATGCCATTACCGTTGCCATAAGTTGTTACGTGTAATCGCGTGCCCGTGCAAATTACCTGCCGTGATTTCACTTGAGATGTTTGCGTAACTTCCTCCGAGTATGAATCTAATCCGAGTATGAATCCGAGTATGAACTTCTAATTAAAGTAGTAATAACTACAGCTGAGCACATACGAATATCTTTTCAATGTCGATTATAAGAGGAACTCCCATCCAAATTATTTCCAATTTTTAAAAATCGTGTCTCTAATAGAAACCTTGGCCATATAGTCTCAAGTGCTACAATGTTTGAACGTAAAAAAACTATAGATGTACATTATCCGGCGATAAATATTGAACATCGACATTTTGAAAGAGACAATCGGCTAATTTCGGCTTCGTAGAGCACTATCTCTGTTCCACACTACCTATGTGATATTATATCAGTCGTTGTATTTCGTGCGACAGAGATAACGCTCTACGAAGCCGAAATTAGCCGATTGTCTCTTTCAAAATGTCGATGTTCAATATTTATCGCCGGATACAGTACGATCAGCTGCGCTTGTTAATTTAAAAATGGAAAAGTTGCCGGGAATTTCCCATTTCAAGACATCGATTTAAGATTTGTATTTGGAATTGTTTTATCAATTTATAACATGTTTAAACAGGCAATTAGCTAAGATAGCATTAAACTATCAGTAGATGGCAGCGTGTATACACCTATTTTCCTCTTCCTTTCTATAACCTCGTATCTAATTCGATACGATCCGGTGCCCGATGTACTACAAATGTATTATTAAATAATTACATAGACGTTTAATAGTTGTTGCAACTTTTCCGATCTGGTATAATAAATGTAACAGCTCAAGTTGATTTACCCGTGAAAGCCTTCGAGCTTCGAGCTCGTGGTATAACCAGAGCTTCTTTAGCGCTATTCAACTGCCTGTAAATATCAACAGCCATTATTTTACTCATGTGTGTATCCTTCATTGAAGGTATTTAATAATTAAATGAAAAAAAATCTAATTAGGTACCTGATTCTTAAAAAAATTACATTTTTATGTGACAAACTCATATCTTCACTCCGTTGAATATGGATACCATTGCTTATTAACTTGGTAGTTGACTTCACAATGTTTAGTTTAATAAATGTATCGTGCACTATTTAATGTAACAAATGTTTGTGGACCAAAAAAAAAAATTCCGAGGGTAGTTTCAATTTTGTAACTTTCTGATCGTAATATAGTCTCCTAATCACTACAATGCAATGAAGGGCGATAATTGAAGTAATACTAAATGTTATCTAACTCTAATAAAATGCTATCGTTGTAGAATATATAAATGCATAGTAAATATTGTTGAGAAACATGCATAAATAAACATAGTATTTTTCTGCAACAATATGTTCATAAGTGGCCCGACGAAAAAACAGATATCAAGGTTGCGAAAAATCGTTGGATGCGGGCTGCGGATGACTGGTGATGGCGGTGATGATTAGCGAAGGTCTATATGCATTGCAGTAAGAGTCTATCATCTGACATGATGATGACCATGTTTATGCTTAAGCAAATATACTTGCAAATAAATTTCATCAAAGAATAGATGAAAAAGCGGTGAAAATTAATGTTTAGGTTTACATTTTAATTTAATAAAAATATAAAAAACCAAGGTCATACTTGAATGCTCGGAGAGAACTATGTCAAGTTGACAAACACCGAGACAAAACATTTGTCTATTATTTACAGTTAACTTTCGTTCACACTTCGTCACTGCCCTTATTTGTCAAGATGGCCGCCTTGACAGCTGTCCTGTCAAAAGACGCGCGAACGGATTGCGCAATGGCGAATTGATCGCATAATTGTGAATTAGATTCACACATGTACTCGAATCGTGCGTGTTTACATTTGATATGGTTGAATTGCGCAAATATGTCATTTTAAAACAAAATATACGGTGGTCTTGTAACTGAAACTGACTTAGATACAAACTGTGTGAATCGAAAAAGTCAATTAGTATCATAGTAAGGCATTATACACACTGCCTGTATGACATTTTGTCAGTTGTTGTATTTTGTGTGATAGAGTTAACGCTCAACAAAGCCGAAATTGGCCGATTGTCTCTTTCCCAAAGGTCGATGTGCAATATTTATCGCCGGGTACGTACATGACAATTTTCTCCAAATCTATAAGAAACTAGTAAAGTGAACGATATAATCACAAATATGAAAGGACACGACAAAATATATCTATCGATAGATAACAACAAGACTTCTAATATAAAACCAATAAAAGATACTCTTAAAAAAATTGACTAAAAATAAATAGACTATAATAATACGGTTATTTTTAATCTGTACGAAATGAAATGTGATTTGCCAATAAAATGATAAAGTAAATAAATACCAAATAGGTTTTGCCTATTTTTAAGGTTGGTTTAAAACAAATGTCTATTTATTACAGAACAAAGATAAAATAGGGTTTAAATTTAAAGTTTTGATAATTATCTGTGAAGATAAATTACGTAAGTTGCCAGTTTGATTGATCCAAATAAAAAATTGACGAATTTATATATGTTTTTTATTTATCAGGGCGCAGGGAAAAATATTTACAATCTCAACGTGCTGGTAAATACGCAAAACGGGTTACGAGACTGCGTAGTCTATGTTACGTAATACACCTGCACTGTGAGAAAATACAGAATACAGACAACTATATGCCACGTCTGAACATACCGACGCTTAGATATAAGTTTAGTATTAATTTTGATAGACACTACATCTTAAGACATGAAAGGAATGTTAATGATACGATTTCTAATGTATTTAATAGAAAATCTTCGGTTTCATTATAAAATTTTCTAATTCGAGAAATTTGTTTTTAATGCCCTCTCATTTACAAGCAATGCAAGTCATCGATGACACATCATCTTTTACATTTGGGTAAAACAAAATACTTGTGGGTGGACACGTATATTATTTTTTTGTACAGATAACCTTATAGAGTTGTTTTTGTATGTAGTTGTCACAGATAATATTAATAAGCTTGTAAAATATGAATTAGATTTCAGACTTCATCACCAACTTAGGCAGTAGACGCCCACCATAAGGTTCACCAAATCGCCTGGATGTCGGCCTTCTGCTGCCAGCATCCAGTGACTTTCCGCGACCTTGACCAGATCATTGGTTCACCAAGTGGCCGACATGTTTTGTGTTAATAACGTCGCCAATGCTCACAAATAATAAATAAAGAAACACTGTGTGTTTGGCACTAATCGGTGTAACATAACTCCTGAAGATGCCCCGTGGAAGGGTGAAACACGTGTTGAGTGATTTAACGGTGGCAGTTGTGTAATTCGCATTGTTTGCCGCATACGCATTTATCAGTGGGCATGTGCGGAAGTGGCTAAATATTGGTCCTTTTCTTACTTAGGATGGTTCCGCAAGGTAACGCCTGATTCCATTAAATGAAGAATTCGTGAGGATGCCAGCTTAGTGAAGTACGTGACATCTACTTACATTGTCAGAGTGCTCTATCATGTACTTAGAGTAGATTTGTAGGTATTCCAACATTCTTTTCAGAGGCACATTTTGGGCGCCAATTGTTTCAAGACTACCCACAAATTCGTATGAACTTTATACGTCGGACGTCGCCTCAAGGTAGTATGTCAACCTCCATACGTATCCTATATATGTATTTAAATAAACCTTAGATGAATTTTAAATTTGAATATCTTCAATATTTTCACTCTTACAGTCTTGTATTTATATTTAATCCACTTCATAGACGCCCACAGTAAAACATAGGCTTGCTCCAAAGATATCTATGGCGGGTTATGCCATAATTTCCAACCCTTGGCGGGCGTGTTGGCGATCGCAGTTTGGTTTGATAATACGCAGAGGACGCTGTTGTCCATCCTCTGGAAACTTGTTCCTGAGCAGTGGCAATCCTATATGATTAATGCACAAAGAGTGAATGATTAAAGATTGTATTTTGAAAATCGAATCTGCGACCTAACATACCAAGTCTCAGTTCTCTTTCGTTGAGATATCGCTGCTCATTTGTTGTAATATATATATATGATACAGTATAAAAAATAATACGTATTTTCTAGAAAGATCGATGTAAACCAACTTTAAGATATAACGCTCTTTATAGGTAAACATTTTATTATTATATACATTCTTGGTCAGTTTCAGATAGCACTTTAAATTCTTTGACGTCGACCAGATAGAATTTTAAATATCTCGAACCAAACATTCGCAGTTAAAACTATTTATTATATCTATAAAATGAAATAACTGAAACAAATTCCTGTTGCTACTTTTGTATATATTTCATAAGTAAAATATTTTGATATTAAATATCGAACAATTTAACGTGTCTTAAAATCAAAATATACAGGGTAATGGGTTATATGACTACAAGCTTTACCCACTTCGGTACGAGCGTCGTCTATAGCAGACGGCAACAGGTAGATGCCCACAGTAGGCTTTTACCTGCCGCGATACTGGGCGCGTCTTACTCTTTAACACTTGTAATGAGAGTGTTTTACATTACAAACTAGTACAGATATGCATTACGTTCACTTAAGGATATTTAAACTGTAACTGCAGAGATAGGTTAAAATTTCTTGGTCGACGAATAAAGTCGACGCTCGGCCGTGCGCGTTCATATTACGGCCGTCGACTATATTCGACGCTCGACTGTGTGTATGGTTTACAGGCTATGTGTATAGCTCAATCAACAGCCAAAAGATTTAAATCCTTTACGCTTATTTCCAATCATCCTGTATAAAGCGATCACTCTGAATTATGTTACCATACCATACCATATATTTTTCTATCATAACTTTATTTTTTAATATCTGTAATCTTTGATTTATACACCCACCGCTTAAAGATTTCACACATAAATCAATCTGTATATGATAAATATACATTCGTTTTTGTAATTAGAGAAATCGGAGAATTTTTTTACATACATAAGTGCTTTCCATACCAATCCAACACATAAACAACAGGTAAATATGGATACGAATATACGATCTCTGTAATAATTTTGAACCCGCACCTCTCACTTAGTAAGTAACGTAATAGATAATAAACAGTGTCTTAAGATTCACTAACAAACGCCATTAGAAACTATAATCGATTATGCAAACCTCCGACCTACCGCAACAAGATGGACCCGCGTACGGAACTAACACTACTTGGTCATTACAATTTCGTTTTGCGCAACAGAACCACTGTGAAAGCGTCTCTGCCCCCAGTTAAACGGCTTACTATATCAGCTGTCAAAACATGTAATGACAATGCTACTTAAGTAAGCTGCGAAAAAATCCAATTAAATCCTCTGTTGGGAATAAATACATTTAAAAAACTTTGAAGTTAAACGGTTTTTTGATACCCATATTGTGGTGGTTGTGGAAAAATATGTACCTAGTCCGCCATATTGGAACGGCGTCCATCTTGAATTTTAAATTTCGACATAATCATCGTATTTTACTAGTGTAGCCCTTTCAATTGATACTCATATTGAGGGGGTTAAGGAAAAATATGTAATCCGCCATTTTGTATCGGCGGCCATCTTAGATTTATAATGTTATTAATTTTATTATATTGTATTGTCATCTAAATTAAATGTGTGTACCAAATTTCAGATCAATCTGACTACAGGAAGGTGATTAAATTTCAATTTCTAATTTTGACCTAAACCAAACCGTTAAAAAAACTAAATAAAACCGTTTAAAAAACGAAATTACTTTCCGAACAACCCAATAGATTTTAAACTAAATTGAATAAGAACCTTCCAAGTGGTGCCGATCACGGTAAAACTAAATTCAGTTAAATTTAATATACGAGTACGAGTAATAAATAATTCAGTAAGGAGGTTATAACTTAAAACGACTAAAGAGGTCAAAACTCAGGCGTATGAAACACGCCTTCATTTAGATTGTAGAGAATTCGATTTTCAAATATTTGTGGCCAAACATGGTACATGAATTATGAAATTAAAGCACAAATAATATTATCAAAATTTTCGTTATCAAATTTGTGACGTCATCATCACCATTTCAACTACAAGACATCTACTGCTGGATATAGAAAATAGACATAATCTATTCAAAGGTTAATTAATGTAACATATTTCAGAGTGATGAGCGTAAATAGGTGATCATTATCTGCTCCGTTTTTAAAAAAATCGCCCACGATGCTTGCCTTTATGACGGCTCCACAGTACAGATTTTTCACCACTGAGATCAAAATTCAAATTCAAAAGACCTAACCACGTGAGCCTATGTGAAAATCTTAATATACCTCTGTTCAACTGACCGGACCTTATTAGAAAAAAATCTACGGTAGAATCTTTTGGTGAGTTGACCCGGCACATTGTCCTAAATCTCAAGGCATTTAACGGTCTGTAGCGCTTGGGCAGCGACTTGAAATAAAATAATGTACCAATTAATTGAGTGAAACTTCCAAATTGTATTGTTTATATGTATAAATCTAAGATGTATTCAGCCATAAGAAAAATTGAAAATAATGATAAAACGCTGTCTTGACTCGTGGCTGGGAGAAGAAAGATCCGTATCAAATAGCGGCAACTCTCTGCCAACTGCAAAAGTCTGCGCTTAGTAAAAGCGAAAAAAAATTAAAAAAAAAACACTAGCGATGCAAACTAGAATTATAAAAAAACTAATATAATCTCACCTATACATTCAATCACACTGTATGCGATCGTATATTTAACTTTATGTCAACACTATTATAGCTTATTTATTATTCCGAAAGTAAAATAAATTAATAGCTATTATTAAAAAAAGAAAGTCGCTCCGATTTTATAAATTATTAGCAAAACCAATTCAAATTTTAAATTATTATTAAAAGTCTCTAGACATTAATCGGCAGTCGTAAAAAAACAGGATTTATAAATGAAGTTCTCGGAACATAAATAACAATGACACATTAAAATTTAAAAATAGAATACGAAGCCGTTCTCTTTGTAAACAATCTGGATGTTTTTTTATAGGACCTAAAAATAAAATCGATTCTTACCTGCCAGTATGATTCGAGATAAGATTTGATTAATCGATATTTTAAGCTCATAATTCATTTTTAATTCAATGTAGATACGTGTAAATTGTTTTTTTAATACAACTATTGTAAGCATTCGAAAAAATTATTAAGGTCGCGAATGCGTATAGTGTTAGACTAGTCATTGTTGCGATCCTTGCGGTAGGTCAAGACTTGCAGTGGGCGTCTATAACCTAATTTGATGATGAAGATAAAAAATGAAAAATAAAGTCAAGGAAATCGAATTTATTGGTAAACAGAATCTGTATTTGAAAAACTTATCTCCTTCTGTCACTATTTAATACTATTTGTTGGTTATCATTTAAAGTGTTGGCTCCCAAAGTGGTCCAGGTGGACCACTGGAAAGACCCGAGGCGGTCTAGTTTACGTAACACAAAAAGGGGAGGTTTGCAATTAGTAAGCGAAGGGAGGGGGGGTACATATGGGTTCCCATTAAAAAACAGCTGTTTCATCATGGCCAGATATGATTCAGTACGAGTTGGAATGGCATATCAATGAAGAAATTGGCCCATGAAGGAATTGTAGGTTATGTTCTAAATGTTGTCATCAAGTCATCACTGTTCTCAAAAATGGTGTGAAACCACATTTACACAACCACACCAGAAAGAGATCGGACGGGGTGTCACATTTCGAATATTCCATCTGAATATCCATGCCAGTTTAATCGTGAAATTTCTCATTTACATCTAAGTGTCAAAGTAGCTTTAATATATACGATCATTACAATCAGTTAGTTCATAACGCGCCTCCTACTGAGAAGAAGTAATTAAGAACTCTGTGGATTTTATAATTTTTGTTTTAAATTATTGTATAACAAAAAAATCCCTTAAAATTAGAACAATTCATTTTCAAACATCTTGTTAAATATGCTGTGAAATAGAGTACCCAATATATCTTTGGAAAGAGACAGTCTGCTAATTTCGACTTCGTAGAGCACTATCTCTGTCCCACGCTATCTATGTAGCGTTTTGTTAGTCGTTGTATTTCGTGCGACAGAGATAACGCTCCACGAAGCCGAAATTACCTGATTGTCTCTTTCCAAAACTCGATGTGCAATATTTATCGCCGGTTACTGTAATATGGTTTTTGGTATAATCTGTGCTTAATAAACGATGCATTCGATAATGAAGAAGTAAAATGTTTGCTCGACTTATGTTTATTTAAATCATCGCTAGTATAAAAACATTTAAAACAAAATTGACAAAATGATAAACATTACATGATTTTAAAGTAACAATTTTGTAACATTGTTAAGGATTTATTTTTTATTTTTAAATCGATTTTACTGTTACAAGTACATTAAAATTAGGTCTGTAGATAAAATCGGAATCGAATTTAGTGATCACGTGATAAGTAAAGTATCGTTTCAGGTTTGGCATTTTAATAGATTTCGTATGATCACAGATTATATTAGACATTCATTATAAGACAACAACCATTTACAAATATTAAAAGTAATTATTTGTAAGTGTCCTTATTTTTTTAACTAAATCATCTAGAAAAAAAAAACAACAGTAACAATCGATAGGAAATGCGTGCCAGATTAGTATGAACAATTGGTTATCGATTTTAATTATTCCAATCTATCGAATAATCGATAATTACTTGATGTATATTCAATAGCTCTGTAATATGTTGATTATCGTACCTATTCCACTGTTACATATCTTATCGATACATTTTTTGTAAAAATAATAGATATTACATATACAATTGAAAAGTCGAAGTAGAAAAGCCTTATTAATGGCCGCTGGAGCCTTAAGGTTCTAGAGGTGAACCACGGACAAGACCAGAGTAGTGTTTAAACAAGGTAGGCATACGAACTTGTTAAGGTTTTGGAAATCTATGGGAAAGATCTATACCCAGCTGTGGGCATATGTCTCTTTTGAAGCGATCTCGAGAGTTCACACGAGAATTTTTACCTGTTTATTTTTAGAAAAGTTTTTGGTCTTTAAAATTTGTCACCATTTCAACCGCAGGATGCCCACAGATGGACTTGTAGAGATCTGTAATAGCGTCTTCGACGTTAACAAGTTTGTCTGTCCACTTTGCGAGCGGAGATCCACTTTAGAACCATAAGGCTTTAGCGGACAATTGTGGACTCTACGTGTATTGCTTCCTGCTACGTCTTGACAATTTCCTGAACTATGCCGGGTAAACCTCGTTAGTCAATGGACCTTATAGTTTCATCTCGTTGAGAAAAACTGTACTTAGCCCTCTCCATAGCTTGTTAAGCGACTGCAAGCTTGCCAATGAGGACTAGTAATAGCCCAGAGTTCAGTGCCGTATGTCTTTGGTAGAGTTTCCTCTTCAAGGCACCGAGGAATATTGGAGGAAAATATATGGTCATTAATATTTTTCATTGGTCATTATTTTACTAAACAAAACAATCCTTAATTATATTTAATTAAAACAATTTTTTAATTGATTAAGTATGTTCACTGTTTTAATACATAACTATAATTGTTCTATTTACTTGCAATATTCTTATAATCATATCTTTATCACTTAGAAAGTCTTTATATTTTCTATTATGTAATATTTTTTATCTAATGCAATTAAAAACTAACACACAAGGAGAAAGTGAAGTACGTATGATAATATATATTTTTTTCGCTAATTATCATCTTAGTAATAACAAATTTTATGTATATCATTGCTAATTTACTAATTAAATAAATATTTATGATAATACATTAAAAATAGTAATTTTAAGTGTTAAAAAAATAATAGCTCGTCGATTTTTGTTTTAAAAGGAATTTTTTAATATATTTGTTACTAATTTTATTGTTATAATGTTTATTTTAAAATTACTTGATTTTTGAGGAACATAATAATGTATTTAAAATAATCAATATTCTTAAAATTCGGTTTCCGGTTTTAGAAACTTTTATGTTACTTCAATTCATTCAAGCGTTGCAATAAATACCTGATAATTATTTAAATGCAAGACAATTAATTAATTATATATAATAATAATAGAATTATATTTACCTTATTCTCATTTTGATTAAATCACTTATATCCGTGTATTATAGTGACACAGCGAATGTCAAAAATGCGCGGGAAACGCCGGAACGCGAACTGCCGAGCGAGACGACTGCGCGGTTGGAGCTTTCTCCGCTCTTTATAACTTGTGTCGGCGCCAGTTCCACGATGGGGGGTTAAAGAAATGCAACCGTTTGGCAACATTACGCGAAACAGACGAATTGGATAAAATTTCGAATGGATAATTAAAATATACAATATATTCTTTTACTACTCATTTTCTTATTATTTAATTATACATCTGAAGACTATATGTTCTGTGACAAAATTTTGGAGGGAAATACATTTGTTTGTTTTTTTTTTAATTCAAATTCCATAACGGCAAAAGTAATCAATCTTAATATAAACAAAATTAACGACCAATAAAAATTAATTACTGTTTATAGAAAGTTATTTAAAACGAAAACATTAACGGTTCTGATGAATATATTAAAAAGTTAATTGTTTAGTTAATATTCAATTTTACATTATAAAGATAGATAAAAAATAGGAAATTAAAACTGCTAAAATTTATTTCGGCTGCCAATGAAGTGTGAAGTCGCTTCCGAATAGATCGTTTCGCCGCCGTCGATCAAGTCGAAAGTGACAATAAAGCAATTCAAATAATGACAATGCAAGTGCTTTAGATACTAATTTTTTCAAACGTTGTTTGTACAGAATTATTTGAGACCTGTAGCAAATAGAGCAAATGTAAAATGTTACATGATTTTTTTTATTAATTATATAATATTTCGTTGAAAGTTATGTACATTATTAAGATATTTTTTTTATTTTTAAATTGGTTTTACTATTACATGTACACTGAATCAGGTCTCTAAATAAAAACGAAATCGAAAGACAGAGATCAGATAATTACTTGCCACGTTGCACCATATTTAACATTCCTCCAATAAATTCTTTATTGTTCAGGTAGAAAAGTATCTGATATTAACTAAATTCGACAAATATTTTTATTTCAGATACAAGATTTGCGTAATTAAAAAAAGTAAAGTAATAAAGTAAAAAATTATTTTCGTAAGGTAGCTGCTTGTTAGCGGCATTTATTTGAACATGGGATTGTTCTAGAAATATTCGCGAGTATAAAAGCTTTTTAATTGGAAGAATAACTGTCCTGACAGTCTTTGACAGTTTTTTAATGTCTCAGCCATGAATAATCAAATGGAACCTTATATTAAAAAAAAGATTTACACTATGTTGATACACCATATTTAATAATATTATTTAATATTTCATACACATTATGATGGGTTTTATACACAACATTGTTATTTATTTTTACTGGTGCATCAATAAATAATTTTGAGGTTATACAAATAAAAACAAAAACCAATATCATAAATTTAATCACATCGCTGAAATTCAATGTGCATTTAACAAATTTTCAAAGTGTTTAACCTTCGTTAATTTGCTACGGATAAAGTGAACTATATGATTCATGTAGGTAATAAATACAAAAACAAATTTATATACTGTTTGCTTTTATTTAAACCATTATATCCTTATTTGTATGTTTTTATGGTCATAAATAAGTGAAATATAAAATGAGAATAAAATAAGACAATATTAAAACCTAACTTATGTTACGACTAAACAAATAAAAAATAATAGTCTGTTGGTTGAAGAATTTATCGATGAGAAGAATAAAACCCACAGCTTTTTTGTCTCAAAACACAACGCCATCTTTAGGTTGTCATATTTTTACAACAGATAATATAACACAATAATAAAAACCTTTATGGTTTGTTCTCTAAAATTAAAAAGAGTACATTTCGAAGTTTAAGTATATTGGCTGATCTCATGTTTCCAGGTCGACCTGACTTTTAACAAATTAAAAAAAAAGTAATGACAGTTGTGAAGAATAAATATAAAGGCGATGTCTCCTGGTCAAAATTATTCTGGTACTATCCAAGATTTTATCTAAATAGAAATACTTATGCCCTACGACGTTAGGTCACAATCTGGTTGTCAATGACGTCCAGCGTATATTCAAACTCTTCCTTCTTGCATTGTATCAATCACAACCGAGGGTCGTGACTCTTTTTGGAAAGTTTGTCGCGTATTGTATTACGTCATCTGCGCTGATCTTCGACGGAGTATATTACTTCGACTAATGAGGTATCAGGCGTGATTCAAACCTGATCATACAGTCCATCTTCTCCTGTGATCAAAAGTTTTAAGTAACATAAGTTCTATCCTTAAAAAACTTGGCAGTAATCAGTGTTTGTGTTTCTATAGTCCAAGCGGACTCTTATACAATCTTTTAATCCCGTATTTAGAAGCAATTTGTTCATAGAACACTTGGCTAAATGGTTATACGGATAAAATAGCACATAGATAAGATGGATCCTGCATGAATAGAGACGTAAATTTGGGCGAGTCACAAGACCAAAACAAACACGATCAATCAAAAAAGAATGTAGCTACGCAGAAGAAGTTCTGCCAATGTAATTAGTTGTTTTATACCATCTTTAAATAATTGCATATATTTTTTTAAACACCTAGTCTAAAGCGTTACAATGATAGAGCCAGTGACTTCTGTGTTCGTTTATGTATATTCTATCACGCGTATGAATATGAATATAGTTATAATTGTCTAAAATATGTAATAAATAACTACAATATAATGTCTATATTAGATATACCCTGTATATTAATGTGTATGTACGTATATCCAATTTCAACCACTTCCAAGTCGATCCAATAGTTGCCTGAAAGGAATCGTCGTGTGCGACAAAATCACCATTTATACTTCATCTTTTGCCTATTTGACCTATTTCTTTTTATTTCCTCTGTTTATGTATAATATTTATAATATTAATAAATGAACATACAGTACCCGACGATAAATATTGCACATCGAGCTTTGGAAAGAGACAATCGGTTAATTTCGACTTCGTAGAGCACTGTCTCTGTCCCACACTATCTATATAACGTTTTGTCAGTCGTTGTATTTCGTGCGACAGAGATAACGCTCCACGAAGCCGAAATTAGCCGATTGTCTCTTTCCAAAGGTCGATGTGCAATATTTGTAGCCGGGTACTGTACTTTCTTTGTTTTCCATCCACAGTTCTACAATATATGTTTATTATTTTAAAACTAGCTTACCTTTATCAACTTATTTATTATTAATTCTTATTTTCTGAATATTTATCCCGCACATGATTTACGTTTTTAATATCACAGCTATTTTATCATTGTTTAAGTAGGTTACCTTAAATATCTTTAAAGTGATTAAGTTTTAAATACTAGGTTGAACACAATGATTGTTACATGACTTATTTAATGGAATTGGGAGGTCGCCAAGCTTTTACGTCGGTTATGTGGACACTACGTGGAATAACTAAGTGTAAAGAAATCTGAGAGGATACATTCGATCATAGCATTTCAATTCTATGATGCTTCACAGTGTAGTCTCAGCTTTAAATCTATATTTAAATTTTTTTAACTCGTCTTCTTTCTTGGAGACCTCTGGTTCCTCCTTCCATGTGTGAGGAGTGGACATTACATTTAGGATAAATGGGTTTTTCAGGTTATTTAATTTTTATTTACATACATCCCCCTTCCTTCCTTCACAATATCTTTTATGTCTTCCTTATCAGTATCTACTTCAATTCGCTAATGACAATTTAAAATTACATATATACATTTTTATGACTCATTTTTATATGAGAGTAAAAAATCATTCTTTTTTAAAATGTTCATTATTTTGAACTTACTTAACTCAAAATGAAGTAAGAAAAGGACTAATATTTAGCCTTTTCCGCACATGCAGTGGTAGTCGTGCAACACAGTGCACCGCCCGCCAGCCCGCTGATAAATGCGTATGCGGCAAACATTTGTTCTATAACAGTTTAGTGGAATAAAAATGAAAGAATTTCATATTACGAGTTTATTATTATATTCTGTGGTATTATTTTTTTAAATCCTATATTCCATAGACATTAGCATTCGTGCCTTTGATTTTACAATTCCATTTTTTTAATTTCCGAATTTTAAAGCTTTTTCTTTGTTTACTAAGTCTTTTAAAGCATTTCTTTACTTAAATATTAGGTTCTTAAATCATTGAAACTCACTGCCCCACTAACACTAGGTCCCATTCCTGAAGGGACTGCTAGTGCCGTGTTGAAGCCATTGCGTTTTGAGATGCCTGAGGTCTTGGTTCCAGTTCTCGTATACGACTATTTCGTATTTTATAGACGCCTCTATATATCCCAAGTATCTAAGGCATCCACGCTAATCACTTTTGGGTCAAATTTCCTTCTTGTTTATTGCTTATTAGGATATTATTGCAAAGATAACAATTTTAAAAAGAAAACGAAAGGTAAAATCCTTAAGTCATCATTGGATTGCCCGTGCCCTCTCTTTTAGAGGAGGAACATTACAAGGTTAATAAAAGTGAAGGTAACTTTAACAATTAAATCACAATTTCAAGCCGCGAGTCAAACCGATTATTATCGTTAACACGTTTCCTGCTTCATTAATTAAGGTACACTGATGTAAACATGAACAGCGTCAAATGTTCAAAACAATTTTAATTTTATAGAATGTGTTTATACGCGTCCAACGCGAGGAGGTGATCCACCATTCGAGCACGTTGGCGAAGAAGATCATAGCCAAGGTTGATCGAAGAAAGTGTATTCACATATGTACAAAGATTATTTACAACTGACGCAACAGAAGCTACCATATTAATAATGGCGTCCGAATTTAAATCAGCGTTCGAATTAACGTCTAAGAATGATTCAACATAAAAGTATTTTGAAATGACGATAACAATTTAATTCACGTACCCTCATAAATTTAAAATCCTTTGGTCACGTTATGCGAAAGAAGGACGACGCTGTCAAATGACTTGTATTTCAGGTCAGAATTATTGGCTGAAGATTTAGAAATCTCTCAGCTTTTAGTTGGAAGGTTTAGGAGAGTGTCCTCATGGAATCGCCCCTTAATCACTGTCACAATGCCCTTAATCACCACACGAAACTTTCAAAAGTGCCGTGCATTTATCTCATTGTGTATCCACTGTTCTGTGTAGAGCATACGACTAAAATTTGATTACCAAAAGCAAACAATTTAAAAATTAGGACTTTTTTTAATAATAAAAGAAATTTCAACTTTTTTAATGTTTATTACAAAAAAGAATATGTTTTATGCACTTCTGTTGTCTACAAACGTAACTTTTTTTGTAAAATACGTCGATGGTTCGTTTTGTATGTTTTCTAATTTGTACAAACAGGTGCAACATGGACAAAAATATAATCGCAAAAATCTCGCCAGTTTTGACTTGATATTGTTTGGTATATTTAAGTTATTATCACTTAAATAAAATTTCTCCTGTCTGTCATCATAATGACTCGTGTCGGCTTCGTATCTCTTGAAACTTTTGTTAGAATTAGAGTTCCTCAGCTTTTCCCCTGAATTTTTCGAGACCGCTTTTAATGTTTGCTCCCATGAATTAATAGGCAACAGATATTCTTCGATGTTTAAACTGTGTTTTGATGGTGATTGTGAATGCACCATAAGTGTGGCTAAATTTATCATCGATGAACTATCCGGTTGATGTAGACCGTCTCCTGGTATGACATTCTCAGTTTCTTTCTTCAGAGCTCGTGTTAAATAAAGCTTCATTCTTAATACTGTAATATCAGAATCACTTGGCCATGACACCACATCAGATGATAAGTTTTTATTTGTTTTGTATCTTTGCTTCTTATTTTTCTTATTAAGGGTACACGGTTTTACTTTACATAAACCTGAATCTAAGCTCTTTACCAAATTTGCCGAAATAGTACTACCTTTTTTCGATGCTAAATCAAAAGCCACTTGTCGGACATTTATATTTCCGTTAGCCTTTTGAATATCTATAATATCCTCAATTTGTCTTATTTTTGAACTTTCCGTTACGGCATCTAAATCCATTTGTGGTAAGACGTGCAAAGCATTTACAATTTTATCTTTTTTAATTACTTTAGCATAATTTTACCTAATCCAGATGGTTACTGCTGTCATTGTCATTTTGATTACAGTTGAAATATTTTTTAAAAATTAATGCGTAAACTTTATAATAACAGACGTAAAGAGTTTAGTCTTTAAAAAAAACATTTTAATTATTCATTAACCAATGCGTAAAACGGGACATTTTATATTGTCATTAACGGAGCGTTCCAATACCTTATCTTTTTATGCAAAATTTTGAATATATTGTAAAGAGATTTAATTTTATCACAGAAAGTTAATCTAAACATAATATACGCTTAAAATAACTAAACAAACTATATAATTTATGTTAAGAATTTCTTTTTATATATATAGAAATAATGAACTGTTTTACATTGTGCATATTGTATAGTTCGTGTCATTATTGTAAAAAGTTTAAAACGGAACGTCATCACGTTCTCTGTAAGAGGATGGTGTAATGTTTTCGGTCGAATAAATTTTAATTTTCTACAATGGAAGTTAAAAATCCCGACTCTGACTTAGGCGACAGTTGTAATTTTAATGGCAATTGTTCTCCGCCTGCGAAGAATCACACAATTAACTTGAATAATGCCAAAAATATTGATGACATATCTACGCCTTCAGAGTTGAAATTCGACGAAGGTATTGTAAACAATCATTTTTTTTTATTTCAACAACAAGATTGGTTAGCTGTTTATACATTTCTGCTTATTGTCATGTACTTACCAATCCTTAGGTTGTTTACTCTTAAAGTGAAAGTCGCAAATGTTTTAATTTCACTCCATATATGTTCAAGATTTCGAATTCGAGGATCCCGATGTGACTATAAAACGAAAACAAATGGAAAAATGCCTTGAAAATCCCGATCTGGTTAACATAGATGAATGGGAAAAGTTTGCAAAAAGTAAAGGAGGATTAATATCAGGTAGGTGGATTCTAATTTTATAATTTAACATTCATTCTATTTAGTCAGTTATTAAGTAATTCCTTTTCATAAAATATAATTGATTTTGGCACTAACATATGATACTAATCATATTCTAATTAAACATCCCTTTAGATTTTCAAAACCTTTTTACCACAGACAAAATTAACCTGTCTATTTTAATGATTAGGAAAGTGTTTACTCTATATATAAAGTGATTTCAACTGATTGTCATTTGTTTCACCATAATTTCAATATCTAATATTGGATGTATGCCTCTCTCATAGATTTACTGTACTGGTTGTTATAGTTTCTATAGATATATATTAAGATCTGCACAGATTAGTACAGATATATTAGTGTACTACTTTCTAAAATAAATTATATCACTAATTAGGTGAAATCAGGTAGCGCTGATTTTAGCCTGTTGTTGATTTATGGGACATCCCATAAACACTTTCTTAGATACTAATTTTTGTGTATGAATGAAATTTGAATGTTCAAATGCCAGTACAGCACAGCAGCAGCAGCAGTGACAGTCCTGTCCATAAATGGATTTTCCGACTTCATCAAACACTGAGTTTCATGGCAATGCTTAGTGAGAGCAGCAAGGGCACTAGGATTAAACTGAGCATGACCAGGACCACTCTGACATGAGTGCATGAATGTAAAGTAGATTCAGCAGAATCCATAATATTATTTGTGTTACAGATCACTATAGAAGAAGAATCTGGCCACTGCTGGTTGGTGTGACAAGAGATGAGATGACTGACCCTCCTTCTCTCCATGAGTTATCTACTCATGTTGAATATAACCAAGTGTGTAGTATTTGCTTTATTATATGGTCTGTGTAAACAGGGTGCTCAGATTAAGAGCTTTAAAAAGATGAATGTATAGCTTGTTTATTGAATTATTTTATGGTATAATCTTCCAAATATATATCCTATATATTATGTGCAAAGGCATAATTTAATTCACCAGTGACTAATCACTAGTTTATCAATTAAAAAGTTAATTTACAAAAGAAAATATGTCATCCATTTTTTTGACCTTGTTACTTTTTTTTCTCTCCTTGACAGCTGTCATCTAAGAATTAAAAATTAAAATAAAAACTAAGGTTATAGAACATTCAGCCTCATTCCACATAATATATTAATAGTTTCAAAAATAATAAACGACTTAATGGTAATATATTAAGAACAAGAATTTTAAAAAATTGAATTACTACATATTAAAATTAATTATTCTTATTATCTATCCATGTAGAGTTTGTACTGCCAGAAGTATTAGACCTGTGGTATTGTTATAGAAAAAATTAATTAATGTAACTATTTTAGAGTGATCACATGAAAATGCTATACATTCATCTCTTTATAACCAATTACCCTGGCAATATTGTGGCTTAGTAGTTAGGCCTGCTGTTTATGGTCATGGGTTTGATTCTTGGAATATACACTAAGTGATATATATTTATTAAATAAGCATACTTGCTGCACAATTGTTCTGTTTGTACTGATTTGAAATCTTATCCAGGCTATTTTCAAAAGCATCCATTGTAGGCGCCAAAACAATCAAAGCCTATTCCACTCTGTTACTGCAAGGGTAATCATAAAATGATAGGTGTTTTATAATTATTATATACATAATGATCTGTCATTGATGGCCGGGTAAGTTGATAGATGAGGTATGGCAAGGCTCCATACTAGATGGTCTGAAAACATTGTTAAGGTTGTGGGATGTTGCTGAATGCAGGTAATGCAAGGCTGGTTACCCTTGGAGGGAAGGTCTATTGATTGCAGTAGCTGTCTATTGACTGATATGATGATGATAATGATAGCCAGGCTTTTGTAATGTTATCTTTTGAAATAAAACAAATCAAAGGCTACACTATTTTGCAGAATTAGGAATAAAAGGAAATTAAATTTTCAGGTAGTCCTAGATGTTAACCGTTCCTTGAAGCGGTTTCCTCCTGGTATACCATATGAGCAGAGAGTAGCGCTACAGGATCAGTTGACTGTCCTCATATTGCGTGTCATTATCAAATATCCTCACTTGAAGTATTATCAGGTAAGTCGGTGTTAATGAATTGGTTATAACGTCTTGTCCAATGGTAAAAGGTTTCATTTCTTTGTTCGCTATTTTATTTTAAAAAAAGCCATTGTAAATGTTGAAAAATATAGTTGAATCATAGAATAATAATATCATAAGCACTGGTAGAGGATTGAGACATGTGATAGTAGGTCGCGGATTTGATTATATATTTATGTATATTTCACAATTTGTGCATTAATTATTGATTGTCTGTGCTTACAAACAAGCTTCCAGTGGATGGGTTGCACCTTCCTCTGTGTACCATAATACCAAACTGCGATCGCCAATCCACCTGCCACACATAGCGATTATGGTATATCTCCCATAGATATGTTCAGGCGAAGCCTATGATTAAATATTTATGGATAAACTCTGGTTTCTCTATTATTTGATTACATTTATTGATGCTTTTCTCATACATGATATAATCAACAAAGATGTGTTTATCTTGTGCACATGTATATGTCTAAAGGCCAAACTTTTTAATTGATTAATTAACCCAGGATTTCCTACATTAACCTTAGAAATCCCTTGCAAAGTAAAAGGTTATAGTGTCTCCAGGCTTACCTTTCGAAATGACAATCAGTTCCATAAGTGTCGGCCAAAACAAAATTGTAATCTATCTTGTTTATATACCAAGTTATTATAGGGATACCGAAAGCTCTATACCATGCCTTATGAAAGTGCAGAGAAGTGGGGATCGACGTAAAAAGTGCATGTTTAACGCTCAAGGTCAATATCTATCTCCCAATATTCATATTGCCACACTTTTACATAGATTGGTACAGCAGTTTCAGTAGTATTTCATAAAGATTTTTTATTTGTAATATTAATCAAGCATTTAAAAATAGTATTAAGAACTGCCTTTATCCTTCTAATATCTCTTTAACAAATAAATTTTTAAATTGGCAACATTTCTTCAACAATTTAGTGGAATTTATAGGTAAATAAAATTTACAGGGCTACCATGATGTAGCGATCACTCTACTGCTGGTCTGTGGAGATCGCGCCTCCTTCCCTCTGCTGTGCCGTCTCTCGTATGGACCCAAGGCTCCGCTGGCACCGTTCATGCAGACCACCATGCAGCCAACTCAGCACCTGCTGAACTACATGTTGCCCGTCATACGACGAGCGGATGACAAGCTAGCAGACTGCTTGGACAAGTCAGTGGTCATTTGTAACAGTTTAAACAAAACCGGATATAGCTATGCCACATCTTAGCCTTTCTAAAATTCTATAGGGGTATGCCCCCCTATGTAACATATATAATTTTTATAATGGTGCGTGTCAACTCTGCTGCTAAGCAGTTTATGTTGTTTGCGGGTTTGTGGTCTCCATTTCAAAACCTTAAAGCTTGGAAGTGATTAATGAATGTGATGTAAACGAATGCTGTGAAAATGATTAAAAAATATCAAGTATGAAAAAGGGAGAAATTGAGGAATTGTGAAGGATGAGAGAGATAGAGAGAGAATAGGGTTATTTATATCCCTATCCCAAAAATAAGAAGGGAGAACGAGAGGCCTTCAATAATGAGGGCTATTTAAAAAAAACCTTAAGGCTTTAACAGCTATATGTCCTGCGTGTTATACTGTCCACTGCCACTAACCAGCTAATCCATTAGGCTTTCTTTATTACTTCTTCTTTTATTTATTTTCTAGCAATTATATGTTTCTGTTTATCATGAAGGGCGGGCGTTGGCACTATGTTCGCGCTGCCGTGGTACCTGACGTGGTTTGGGCACAGTCTCAATCGGTACTCGGATGTGGTGCGCCTGTACGACTACTTCCTTTGCGCTCCGCCCCTGTTCCCCGTGTACGTCACCGCAGCCCTAGTCCTGCACAGGGCGCCCGAGGTGTTCAACTGCGAAGTCGACATGGCCATGATGCACTGCCTCCTCTCCAGGGTAATTTGAATTTAATTATTATATATGAAGTCGGTTCTATTAAAGACTGGATAAGTTAATTATTTGTATAGTAACAAGATGTAACTTGTAATTAAATAATAAATTGTAGAGTTCTCTTTTATTATATATTGCACAAATAATTCTACATAAAATTAATTAAAAGTAGTATTTCATGTTTATTGTGTAGAACCGTGAAGTGAGGATATGTTTGTTTGAACGGAAATTGGGATTCATTTAATTATACATATGCTACTGTGATCAATATGTAAATTTATATTGTCATTTAAAACTCTCGGACATTAGGAAAGCAGGTAATTTTTATCTTAGGTTTTGGGACTGCCTATAACATTTGCCAAGCGTCTGTTTGTCAAAAGTTGAAATATCATTAAACACAAAGTATTTTAAAGTAAGTTCTGTGTCTCAAACACATAGTCTATATTGGTCAATGTAATATTGCGTTGGTTCTTTGCAAGTTTTTTTTTTTCAAAAATTCGAAACTTTTGGTTATGTACCAAACTAAAAAGTCCAATGTTGGGTTGATGTTTTGACACAATTGAGGAGATAAAAACCAAATCGAAGGTCTTGAAGACAATACCAGTAAAAGAATATTCCGACTGTTTCAAACATTGGAAAAAACGTCGGCAAAAGTGCTTTTTATCAGAAGGGCACTATTTTGAAGTGGATGAAACTGATTTGGAAGAATAAATAATTTATATATTTTATATAAAAAATCACCTTATATATCACACTGCACAAGAAAGCAAAGGTAGCTGTTAAAATCAGTTTAACTGTCGAATAACAGATGGCGTCACTTATATCAAAAGTAATCTTTTTGAAAATGTATGTTATATTACTTGTAGGTAAGACATAAGCTTTTCTTTTAAAGTTATTAAGGGGCCCGGAAATAATGTCAATTTTTTTAAAATTAAATTCACACGACTACATTTTTAACAAGTTTTTATTTCTAATCAACAATATATTCACCTTCGTAATCAATATCATTTTGCCATCTAGTATGAAAATTTTCAATGCCGGAGCTGTAAAAATCTATCGGTTTTTCTGTAAAATATGTACACAAAAATTACTTTCCAATTTCTCTAATAAATATATATTAAATTACTCAAATATATTTCAGTTACCAGATGACTTGCCATTTGAAGAGATTCTGGTGACAGCGAAAAGGCTTTACGAAGAAAACGACCCGACAGATCTGGAAGGTGAAGTCGCAGCCTTAGAGAGAAGAGAGTGAGTTTGATTTTTATAATAATTAAACATTATTTAAAGTAAACACTCATGTATGTCTTGAGAAGAACGAAGAAGACTCCAGCTAGATGGAAATAAGAATTATATTGACTTTGATAATGATATCCGTCAATATAAAACCTATGTGGGTTCGAAACACACTTTAATATTAGAAAAACCCAACTAAACTCAAATGGATTTATTTTTTGTGGTCACTTTTACAATATTCTTAATAAATTATTTAAACCATTTCATTTCCCAAGCTTGATATCCCAGCAGTAGCGGGTAGGATGGAATGCAAACATATATTTCACACAAAATTAATTATATATTTGCCGTTGCTTACAAATGGATTTCCAGAGGATGGGTAACAGCATCCTCTGCTTACCATAATACCACACTAACAGTTATGGTATATCCCTTCATAGATACCATCGGAGGCCTATGCCCTACAGTGAGCTTATATGGAACAAACATAATAATTCCCAAGCTTAATTATCACTATATTTGTCTCATGTTATATTAGAGATATATCAGAGTGTAATATCACTAATTAGAAGTACTATATGTAGTTGCACAAAAAAGAGTTGCTAATTTAAAGAAGCCAAGAGAAAGCCATTATAAGCAATTTTTATTTGTACTCCCCCATGGTGGGTAGACGGATATTTTGAAAGAAAATTTTTTGACATTACTATTATTTCCACACTCTTTTTTATCCATTTCAATGTAACGAATAAATGAATATTTAAATGACAAGAGTCCTTGGCAGCGATGTCGTCCGATTATTTAGATTTCATTTAAGCTATATCTGATAGTGACTATTAAAAGATGAGTGGTTGTGGAGTTTATTCCTGCTTCTTCTCCACAATTATAATATATATATATATATATATATATATACCATAGCGTAAAGGGTTTTGGGTAAGGCCTACTACATACATATACATATACAGCTTGTTGATGAAATGACAGGAGCGTTGATAGTCCACTGCAAGGATGTAGGCGTCATAAAAGAAGATATAACATGTTATCAAAAAAGTAATTTTGAGATCGGGAGAAACATTTTCAAAATACTGAATTCGATGTATTACGGTACTGGAAAATAATGTCAAAAAAATCTATTCATTTTTACCAGCATTGAAAATTTGTATACAAGATGGCAATAGACTGTTGATTACGAAGGTGAATATATTGTTGATTAGAAATAAAAACTTGTTAAAGATGTAGTCGTGTGAATTTACTTTAAGAAAAGGACATTATTTTAGCCTCCCTGATAGGCGGCGATGACAAACAGGCGTTCATATCCCTTTGTAAAGAGGCCAAAAGGGCGATAGAAAGAAATAAAACAAACAGAGCATAAAAAGATAAATAGATTAAAAATGTAAATAGAAACAAAACTGTGATAGAAATAATTATGTATGTGTAAAAAAAAATGTAAATAAAAAAATATAAATCAAAAAATGTAAAAAGAAAAAGGGAAGAATGATAGACGAACAGAGCAAAAGGGTAAGAAAGAAGAAATGTGGTATAAAAGAATGGAAGCAGAGAACGGAAATAAAAAAAAACTAAGTGAAAAAAATAAATTGCCCAAAAAAGACCCTGTCCCACCACAAGATAGGGGTACGAGAGGCCCCCAATAGCGGGGGTCATAAAGAAAGAAAGAAAGATAAATGACATTATTTTCAGGTCCTTCTAATACTTCTATACTATGTACATAACAATCTTTAATTGCATGTAATGATAATAAAATCAATATCTTATTGCAGAGAGGAACAGCGTCGACTTGACGAGGAACGCATGCGTCAGCGGCGTGTGGAGCGTGCGGGCCGGAATCGAGCTGCGACCGGAGCTCTGGCGCGCTTCCGGCGACTGCTCCCGCGGAGTCCATTCGCGCGGGGCGCCGCCCTCGCAGCTGCGGCGGCCCTGCTCGCTGTCTACGCTTACTACCGCCCCGATCTCTTCAGCAGGTAGCGCCGTGGCTATACACTAGTGTTGTTCGCGTTCTAACACGACAAGCAGAGACTGTTCGCAACCGTTACATATAGACCGCGATAAGCCTGCACATCACTAGTGTTGTTCCCATTGGTACAGCTTTAACACCGGTCTTTATCGTTCAATGTTTCACTAGTGGTACGTTTACCTTCTGGGCTTACATTAATCACTTCATTTACTTCCACCACCAGACTGTAGGGTGTATTCAATATTGTGTTCCAAATTAGGGACACCATAGCCAAGAGACAAGATATGTTTCCAAGCTATCATGGATGTAGTGTTGCACAGATAATACTGTGTAATGTCTATGGGCGTGTATTCGCTATAAACTAAAAGCCTTGTCCCTTCACTATAAAGCTTAAAACTCGCAACTAGTGATGTACCGACAGCTGTCAGTCATCCGTCACTTTGACAGATGGTCGCTGTCAGTAGTATTTGCAAGATACTAGCTTGAACAGAAGCATACAGCTGTATTGAAGCAAGAAAGAGAAGACTGCCTATCTATTTATACTTTGGAGCTACGTTATAAATTCTGTCATCGATTCATCAGCGTTATGGTCACAAAAATAATTATTTCCCTACATTCGGAAAGAAGAATGTGCAATGTCATGTTTTAAACTCACGATCGCTGTCAAATCGATTGTAAATTTGACAAATTAGCTGTTTGTATTATTGAAAGGACGGCATACGAACGAAATATATTGATTTTTAATTTCATAAAAACAGGGTGTCCCATAAATCAACGTCAAGTCAACGTATGATGGGATTGGTGGTAGGAAATCACAGAAAATTAAAAGAAATAATATCTAACCAACTTAATTTTAAAATGAAGGCAACGTTTTTTTATTGTGAAGTTTGACGTTTTTTGATAGTGGGTAACAAGTTTTTACATTTATCTATTATTTTTTAATTTTATATTACCGTGATTAATCCTTGTGCAGTAGATAAAAACATTTTTATTATCTATCTGTTATAAATCTTTGAGTAAATTGAAGCCTATCCCTGGTTATAAAAAATTTTATGTAAATTAAAACCAAAATAAACATGTATTTGGACTAAATCAAATATACAACGTATTGTTTCGCAAATTTCTTGAAAAGTGCCTATAAACCTATTTATATAAGTAATTGTTGATTTGAGCAGTCATAGCCCAACGGTTGAGGACTGAGACTTGGAATTGTAGGAACACAGGTTCGATTCCCGTGATACAATCTCATATAATTCACACTATGCATTAATTATATAAGATTACGACTGCTTATAAACAAGTTTACATAAGATGGATAGCGTCCTCTGCGTACCATAATACCTCACTGCGATCGCCAATCCACCTGCCAAGCTTGGCGATTATGGTATATCCATAGATATGTATGGAGGAGATCTTTTCCTTTTGCAAACGACAGATAAAAATCATTCTATGAAATTATAATAACTGGTCACAATTAAAAAAAATAAGTTTAGCGTATTTGTCCAATAACTAAATTTCGGCTTGACGTTGATTCATAGAACATCCTGTATATGTTCAATTGATTATACAATTGGACTATATATAACGAATAGCTCTGCGTTATCTCTCAGGGCTTACACGGATAATATGTTAAGTTGTACTAAATCATACACTATATGTGGTATATAAGTATATATATGCTTCTATCGGATAACATATAGCACTGCCATTGCCTGCTTTTAAGTGTACGGAATGATATATATATATGAAATGATTTAGATGTAAATGTTTACATATGGGCATATTGAAATGTATGCATTGATATACAGGTGACCCTCCTATAACGCGGTAGTTAGATTCATACAAAATGCCATGTTGTGTGAAATTTGTTATATGAGACATGGAGCTAGTACGAAAAAAGGGGGAATAAGTTCCAAAAACGATATTAAAAACTAATATTAATTATAAAACTGATAATAACTTATAAAGCTTTGTTTATAAGTATGGTTAAAGTCTTATATACATTTCCGCAAGGCTGTATCATTAGGACAGCGAGCCTTACTGTGGGTACAGAAGTACATATAATGTTGTATGTACAAAGTATTTGCAGTTTCTTTATTATGTTTTAGCGAAATCGTGTTATAGGGTACCGCGTTGTAGGGAGGTTTATATATGGACTATATAGTCTAGATAGATAGATATAGAATAGATGAACTTATTTCCAGTTCTTAATATCTATGCTTTTCCAAGAACTGGATGGTGGTAGAACTACGTTATTTTATAAAAATTAGAACTAGCTCGTAAAGGAGGTGTTGAACAAATCGTCCGGCTTGGTTAGTCCAACTTCTAGAAAGAGATCACTTCCTAAATTCAATTTGTCGAAAAAACCGCAATGTCTGAAGATGAAGGTTTTGACCTATGTGTGTTGCTGGTGATGATATACGAATCAAAGACGTAGTTGCTGAAGGTAGACCTCATGTGGTTTAATATCACACAGACATGATGATGGTTAATATTTTTGAGAGGAAACTTTTTTTTAATCGTTAATAGTGGAAGCGCCCTTTTATCCGTATTTTCGGGATTGTTTCAAAAATAAATAAATTGTTAAAAAAAATACAGAAGTACTGACCCTGATCTCTTCAAAAACTTAAAGGTCGCCCTCCTGAACCTCCTCAACCTTTAAGTAAAATGTCAGTATGTTAATGTAAATCTCTTATATATATGTAAAATATAGATAAAAATATTTTTTAATAGTCTGTATTTTTTTAACTTGTAGGTAGTTGTAAAATATTTTTTTTTTCATCTTTATTTAACTTAAATTTATTTTGATAATTTTAATCTTACTCACTTAACCAATGCAGTCTTAATATATTGTTACGTACTGTAGGTTCTGATTTGAAATGAAACACCACTGGTTCACAAGGAGTCCTTTATTTACAAATCAGATGGTCACCCTACTTTAACACAAAGTATACTTTCGCTTACTCCAAACTTCGCTTTCAAATCGCTCAAGAAATCACTGTCCAGATAATTTACCAAATAGTCACGTTGTCTCACTGATCGTAGATCTTAATTTTATAACTCGAAAAACAACACTGAACTGTCGACATGTGGAGTACACCTATTTATGCTACGGAGAAAGCTCTAGTAAGTTCGAGATAGTACACGGTTAGAATTTCAGAGAACCGTACACAAAGATCTATAAATAACTTCAAGGTCACGCGTGTTCATGTCACTACTACAACTTAGGGTTCAGTGTTTATTGTTTAAAGGGTTTTATAACTCGTGCTTTGTAACAATATTAAACTGTTGCCCATAATAATTATTAATATATATACGAAGTACTGCCACCATCTGTACATGTGCATTTTAATATACAAAATACATGTCTATCAATGTAAATTTTTAAAAATATGTAGTAGGTATTTCCTGCAATGTGACATTTGAAATAAGTTCACCTATTCAAATCACTGGTTACATTCATTTTGTATAAAAATATATTGCTTTATAATAATATTACTCGATAATTCAATTGCGGCTTGCATATATGTTGAATGTATTCAATTTGAACATGTGTCAACATATATATGTATTTAGTAATAAATTATATGTGTACCATATATATTGGATGTATGAAGAAAAATCAATTTAAACCAGTTTATATGTATATATATATATAAAGATGTACATATAAATATACATATAAACTACTTTCAAATTGCCCCTCTTAATAATGAAATTGTCTCCCTGTCGGGCGTAGGCTTCTTGTTGAGAAACACTGATTTAAATTATTCACATGTATATATCTGTGTATATTTCAATGTATGTATGTATATATATAGTTGATGGGTGATTTTGTATGATTTTATATGTAATGAATTTCAACGATTCCATTGTCGAGTTTAATGCAGTCATATATGTTATATTTACATATATATATGTTACCTTAGTTGTATATTAGACGATTTTACGAATGTACTTTAATCATATAATTAAGTTTTTATTAAAATAGATAATAACTTTAAAATGGAGGCTGTAATTATTAATGAAAAAAAAGTTTTTTTTTAATTCGAGTTTTTTTAAATAACAATTTAGATTTTATATCACAGGTGTCGGCAAATACATACATTATTTAAATTATTTTTATTGTAAATAAATACGAGACGTAAAAATAAATCAGAGTAAATAGGCAAAGATGAAGTACAATAGACGGTCTTATCAGTCGAGTCAATTTCTACAAATGACCATTGTATGGAAATAGAAGAAGTAGCGGATAGTCGAAGTGTAAATGGAATAAATATAATTTTACCTTTATAAACATATGTATGTCCCAAAAATGAACGACAAACCGAAAAGGTGATACAAACAGATAAGCAGAAAATTAAAAAAAAATACATAGCGTTTTACTTTAAAAATGATAGGCATTTTAAAAAATGTGCCTAATATAAAAGTCCAAGCAACTTTTCAAGACATACAAAGAACACTTAGAAATATAATTTTTGTATAGTTTGGAAGCTAATTTTACTTTGAACAATCATTGAATGTTTATATTTGTAAGAACGCTTTGCGTATAATCTTTTTATTTTTATCTGTACTTTATCTATGTTTATTTAGAGAAAAAAAAAGTTAACTTTGGCTGTCTTTTATGAAAAGAATTGACAAGGTGTATTGGTACTCATAGATTGCAAACATTTAAACTCATATCCGTTACATATATATATATATATATATATCCGTTATATATATATATATATATATATATATGTAACGGATAGTTACGGAAAAATTGGTTCAATGAGAATAATTAATAAGCAAAAAAATACTTCTCAGATATTTTAAAAATAGATAACACGTTCCATATATATGTTATATATTTCATCCCCCCCCCCTAAGTGGACCTTCGATATAGTAAAGGTCACTGGATGAGGACAGCGCAATCAATACTAGTCATATAATATCTTTGAGGGAGGCCTTTCCTTGCATGATGGTGTGGAATGCTCCGCCATTTTTAATCTCAGATTCTCTGATTTTAACTGTGTTTATGTTAAAAGTAATCAAAAGTTCCAAAAACACTATGTTTTGCCGATTCCTGTGCATACTAACGCATTCTTACTAATATATCTTTCAAATATATCAAAATAATAGTAAATTTTTAATTTGTATAGAGATAAAACATTAAAATATGAATTCATCATAGAATTATTCATTATTGTTCAGTATATATGGACTATTACATCAAATTGTTGATGCATTTAAGAAGATATGTTTTAAAATGTATGCAATGAAATATTTACGTTTTGAAAGCAGGCAGTGTGTTGGGTAAATAGCATATAGTCATAGCATATAGCATATATAAACTGCTATGCTTATTTTGATTTAACATCTGTGCGGTAGGTGTATTCGAATAACTGATGTATTTCTCGTTTTGTTAAATATGTGATATTAGCTCCCTTACTCATTAGTTATAAGTTAAGTATTTATTTTTTTAACTTATTAAAATCATTCCCCTTTTCGTTGTTATAAAATTTCCCTTTAACTTATTGGTTCCTAGATATTCGTAAATTATGAAAAAAGAAATTATGGAAAATGTCCTCCATAAGCCGACACTTTAAATTTGTCCGGATAATCGACTTAACATATACAAAATATTTAAAATAAATCGTCTTAAATATGCTAATTTATAATCGCCTCTGATAATAAAAAGTGCCAATAAATAATAAACAAACATATTCAATGTTGAAATTAAAAATAGAATTGACTTGGCTGAATAAACATTACCTTTGATTACCTTTGGCTTTATTTAAAAAAAAATTGTAAAATGTCAATCTTTTTTTTTGTTTAATGGATATCCCTAGAATTCAATGTATTAATGTAATCAATAATGAATATGGAATTATTTATTTTGCAATAATTAATATAATCTGGTTTTGTTGTTTCATGAAATATAATTTTTAATTTGTCATCTATTTTGACAGTATAAAGCTATTTTTTAATTTTTGTTGCATGAACTGTGTATCATCAAATAGGACTGGTAATGGAACTGGGGAAACTTATTTGAATCTCCCCAAACTGAATGTTTATGTTATACGGACATTGGATATGCATGGGTGTCCATGTGTGAATGTCTTAAATATAACTTAATTTTAAGCATTTATTACATGTAGGCGATGATGTTATAACTATATCTAGCTAAACCTAGAAGTAACTAGATTTAGTGGTTATGTTTGCACAAGTTTTTTCTAAATCAATATATGTTTGAAGTAACTATGGTAATTTCTTCACAATGTCTTATCCTTTTTGTACAACACATTTTTTTTCCTAAAAATATGATTTAATGGTTTGAAAAAGTTTTCATGACATGAATAATTATATGCAATGATTTCTTTTTATGATAAATATATACAGATAATATTTTATTTGGTATCATGGTATAAAAAAATCAAATTTTTCTTTAAAAAAATTTCAATAAATATTTTCTATTTACTGAAAACAAAGATTCAATATGGCAGATAAAATTTAGAAATATATAAGTGAATTAAAAAAAAATAAGTTACCAGCGCAGTACTGTTGAATGTTTCTGATCTTTATAATTGAATTTATTTTTAAAACATCAAAAATGTATGTATGTACCTAAATTATAAAATTAAAATTATGTTTTATAATACACAGGATATGCGACTTAATATTGGAATACACTTGATAATTAAATAATATTAATTATTATTTATGTTTGATCTTAGTATAAAGCATTTTTAAATGATTTAAAATCTTATTTAAAATCTTATTTCGTAGAGCGTTATCTCTGTCGCACGAAATACGACTGACAAAACGTCACATAGGTAGTGTGGGACAGAGATAGTGCTCTACGAAGCCAAAATCAGTCGATTGACTCTTTCCAAAGGTCGATGTGCAATATTTATCGCCGGGTACTGTACATATAGGTTATATGTCGTTTCACAATTGTTTATAATAATCATTTTTTCTTGTAAATATCTTACAATTTTTAAATTTGGATTTATTGTAAAAAAGAACTACAATTTTATTTTGCAATCAATTTAGTTTATGTTAAAATATATCTTGTTTCGATGTGCACTAGGGCAGACGCTTTTGCCCTCCAAAGTTCTGTATTACCCTCAGGCAAAACTGGCTCTTCGACACCAACTTTTATAACCCGTCCCTGGAGTACCAGCCTGTCACCCTTTGGTCCTGTTCTTCATATTTTTTTTGAGGGCATATCACCCGTCCATCTCCTTCATTGTAGATCAATGTCAGGACGTTGCTTACTTTTGTTCTTTCAGTGTACTCTCTGTTTATTTGTATTTTAGTTTTATCTCTAGAATACTGGATACATTTTTTCACGACTTGCTGATATATTGCCAGTTGTTCTATGGGAGTTTCGCAGCCATGCATGTATCATAAGTGATGCCCAGTTCTTAAATTTTAATTTTTTACCTTTAGTGTCCAGTATATCATCCATCCAGTAGAAATTATTTTGGCTAGTTTTTTAGACTACTCAACAAGTAAAAATTAATACAAAATAAATCATCTTCTATAAGGATAGTTTATTTATTTGCGCACAAAAATAATAATCAAAGTGTTAGCTGCCTATAAAGAAAGAGAAAAACTTTTTACTGTCACATTGCTAGACTATTCATTGGCGATAAAACGACTATATAGCAAGCAGTATGGATAAGTTTTTCACTGTTGTCACGTCGGAGTTATATTAATATAACAAATATTTACATTTCCATCTCATTTAATTATACCTTGTTTAATAATTGAAATTTTTTTCATAATTATTAAATTCTTAAATAAGTATTTTTAGTTTCTTATAAGAGCGTAGTAATGTCACTTTAACTAAAATGGTAGAAAATATAATTTCTACTATTTTGGTAGTTTAATGACAAAAAAAATATGACTGACTTCATAATTTTTTTTAATTTGTACAAGTTTATATTAAAATAAAAATTGGAATTTTTATTACTCGATGTTGATAGAGCAAAAATGAATCGATTTCATTTTCGATCGTGTACAGCACTACATTAGGTAGTTATCAGAATGAATGAGTCATTAAGGTGTGATACGTTACACAATTACAAAGTTTGTCTTTTATACTACTGTTTAGATTATAGTTCGTTTGCGTTAAGAATCTAATAAATCATTGTTCGCCGGCCTAACCAGGCCCTATTCTCATTAAAAAATTAATGTCACAGTGACCATTTGAAGATATACTTTTGAACACATTATATAGAGTAGAATATTTATAGTGATCGTGTAATTCATAAGAAGCAGATGATCTCAGTTTGATAGATCCTGAAATTAAATTCAATTCACCTGTAATAACATAATTTTAACGCTACAAAGGATCCCACGGACAACAGTTTTCTGAGGTCACTTAAATACAGTAGTAGAGCCTTTTTCATGATATATTGTCACTTAAAAATCCTTTACACTAATTGAAACGATTTCATTAGTTACGGGCGTGTGTAGGCGCTGCGGACAATAAATACAAACATTCATTGTCCGCGAGCCTGGACAAGTTCTGCGTACTTAACGCTTGGGATCTATAGGTCAAAATCTAATCCACTCCACAGCATATATATATATATATAGGCGAACATAGAAAATTTCTAATTTTAAAATTTACACGAAATATAAAGTAATTTTTTTTAATTCGTTTCGACTAGATTGTTGATTTCACTGTTTTTTATGTGATTTTTTAAAATTTGTTAATTATATATTAATTATTATTATTCTATTTCGGAGATTAATTCAAAAATTATAAAAATTGTTCCCGCAATTTTTGAGTTTCAAATACAAATTTGTTTGATATATTTTAAATTGGAAACATTTTTTGTATTTACCTTAAGTTTTCTTTTTTATTTTTAATGTGGAAAATTCAAATTAGTTTGTAATATTTTCAGAAAACACGCAGACGGCTCGGATTTCGAAGGGTTCTAGGCAAAATAAAACAAATTATCCGAATGAACATTTTTATTTCTTTTATTTTTTTTATTTGCTACACAACGACTTAGATCACAGATATAATGAAGGTATATTATAATATTTAACACAGTATAATAATCTTTATGTAATTTTTAATCTATTATATATATTACAGTTTACATATTGGAGTAAAGAATTTCATATAAGTTTTTATACTTGATTTTCTTATTTATCTAAATATTTAATTTTATAATGAAATTTCAATTTAAGTTTATAATTTTTTGAGCAAATTTAACTAATTCCCGATCCATACTAATAAAAGACATTGACATTGAAAACGTTTAAAAAATATGAGTTTAATTAAAAAAATAAAGTTGTGACCATATTAAAAACAATAACCACCTTAAATATAATGAATACAGACTATACATGTCACAACACAACTGGTCGAACCATCATGGACAGAACCCGGCGATAAATATTGCACATCGACCTTCGGAAAGAAACAATCGGCTAATTACGGCATCGTAGAGCGTTATCTCTGTCGCACGAAATACAACAACTGACAAAACGTCACATAGGTAGTGTGGGACAGAGATAGTGCTCTATGAAGTAGACTGTCTCTTTCCAAAGGTGGATGTGAAATATTTATCGCAGAGTACTGTATTGTCTATGGTCGAACATGGCTATCACAGCCGAAGACAATCGTTTAAGTTTAGGGATTCCCCGAGCGCGTGTAAAAATGAAATTCATTGGATTGTGTAATGCAAGAGTGAAGTCAATATTTGTGTGAGAGATGTAAGATGCTACGGGAGTTTTGCTACGTGCGAACGTCTTCTCCAGCTTTTTAGGTTTTTAAGTTCACGGGACCCTACAGCTCCGTGAACTCGGCTCTGGTGAAGCTGTAAAAGCCTTCTGGCTAACAACAACATCAACAGTGAATAAGTATAGAAGTTCATAGTGAAAAAAAATATATATTACATGCAATCCTCTTCTTTATTGACCTCTTAAAATAGAATTAAATATACCTGCACATGGGCGATGTTTTCATATACAATTTACTGTCAAATTATTTTCAAAATGTGTATTTTACTTATAATTAAGAACAAAGATATATGTGGACGCCAACCTTCGTTTTTATTACAGAAGGGTAGCTGCAGTTTCTTCCGCCATTTTTCCAGCGCTAACGCTTTTCCAAATGGTCACAATTTTAACCAGGTAATAGAAACCAACTATGTCGAGGTTCAGGTCTTTCGGGTCTCGTGTCGGATTACTAAACAAATGACAGACCAAGTCCTCGAAAAGGCCATTGAACCTGGTTTTACTCTAAAGCGTTCTTCATCTAAGAGAATGGCGATCATCCGGAGCCCTATAGATTCGCCATTTTAAGACATCTCAGGCTGGGCACCGTCGTATTTGCCACGTAAAACCAGAGTAATATGCAAATGCCATAAGAACAGCAGAGAAAGTATAGTCCAAAAACAGGATGTCTTAAAAGGGAGTTCAATTTTATTCTTTTTAATTTCAAATCTTGCATTTTTGGTATTCGCCTTTAGTCTATTTAGTAATGATATGTATAAATAAATTAGTAAATATACTAGTTGTGTTACGGGTATTCGTAGAGAGAGCATTAAAAAGAGTATTATAGCCGCCATTTTAGTGACGTCATCACAAATCACGCGCTCCAGACAAAAACAATATAAAAATTGAGGCGTCATTTCTAAATTTAAAATTTTAATATTTTTTTATTTAGTGTCAAATAGCAACACCTTCCAGCCATAATAAAAAACCCTATTATTCATATGTCATAATAATAAATTATTTAAATAGATCACCTATTAATAATAATGTTTTTGGCGGCCATGTTTTTTTTCGATGACGTAATATTATAAATAATCATATATAGAGTATTAATGTATAAGCGAATCTCGTCTAATATCTATTAAGTTTTTGTTTTAATATTAAATAAATAATATCATATGTTGAGAATTAAAAAGATATCTCTTTTCTTTAAAGTAATATTGACTGGATTTTTTTAATAAATGAATAACTGACTGTACTGATTTTTTTAAGAAAGGAAAAACGAATTGTACATGTTTGGTGACTTTTTTTTGGATTTTAAAGCCTTAACGAACTCTGAGCTAAAGGTTGAGAATCTGGCGCACTATTATGCAGATTTTCCCAAAAATCAACGTCAACGGTAATAAAAATCGTCAGCCAATCACAAGTCGAGAAATATTGTATCAGTAGTACAGTACCCAGCGATAAATATTGCACATCGACCTTTGTAAAGAGAGATTCGGCTTCGTAGAGCACTATCTCTGTCCCACAGTACCTATGTGACGTTTTTTCAGTCGTCGTATTTCGTGCGACAGAGATAACGTTCTACGAAGACGAAAATAGCCGATTGTCTCTTTCCAAAGGTCGATTGTGCAATATTTATCGCCGGGTACAGTATATAGAATTATATTTTTACGGAATTCCCCTTTTCGATGCGTTGCTGACGATGATGTAACATAGCTCTTATAAGTGTACCTGTTTGCCAAGTGTTGCCATCTCGTACAATCATTAATGAAATGTAATTTTTTTTCGTAATCGCAAACGAGAATAATCATTTTACTTTGTGTAAAAAATAACTTTTATACATATTGTTCTTGTTTGGAAGAGTTAATTAATAAAATACTACTAAGTTAAAGGTTTCTAACGTATTGAGCATATTTAAAATAAATACTCACTGTTCACAATAAATATTATTAATATAATGGCAAGAAAATTATTCAAATTTTATTTTAGATTTTTATGAACGATTTCTATTTTAAATCGTATCGATTTTCATCTCGATTTCTCGGCAGCGCATGTCACTTTAATGATTTTGAATTTTCAAAACAATTTTGCAATTTCGGAATGTTAGATATATCCATGTTAACATTTACGTTCTATATATTTCAAATAAATCCACCTTAGTAAGAAAAGGACCAATATTTAGCCACTTTCGCAAATGCAGTGGTAGTCATGCAGATTCTCTATCTGTGTTTGACACTGGTCGGTGTAACATAACTACTGAGGATACCCCGTGGAGGGGTGAAACACGTGTTGAGTGATTTAACGGTGGCAGTTGTATAATTCGCATTGTTTGCCGAATACGCATTTATCAGCGGGCTGGCGGGCGGTGCACATTGTTGCACGAAATATTGGTCCTTTTCTTACTTAGGATGGACTTCCGCAAGGTAACGCCTGATTTCATTAAATATTTAAAATCCACCTTATTTTAATCAAGGAATAATGAGTATATATAAAAATTATATATTTCAGCTATGTAATAGATGTAGGAAAAAATTCGAAACACATAGTATATAGACGCCATTTTGTTATATGACCGTTTGCCACGGTGTAGGTAGTTACCTAAAATCATTGCTGAAGAGTAGTTTAGGCAGTCCTCGTTTTGATGATAAGCTTTATTGTATTTCATACAATTACAAAACGTATCGATTTTTTTAAAGTGTCATTATAATCAGCCAGACACAAATAACACAACCAAAAAGAGTTTTTACACTTGTAGTCTATACAAACTATTTGCGATAAAACTTTTTTCGTGACCTTTAAATATATATATATACATATATATATATATTTATATATATGAGCATTGTGTTACGAGAGAGCGTCAAGATAGAGAGCATTTGAATTTCAAGTTAACTGACTCAACTTAACTTGGTCTTAAATAATACTTAACTACTAATACAAACCGGTGCATCGAACAACTATCGACGCAGGCTTGCATTTGATCTATTACAGCTAGTGTTACCGTAACCTCTTATCGGAAGAACGAAGGAAGCCCGATTCTGCAACAATCGAATGAAATATGTAAAGAAATTGAAAAGTATGTTTCAATTGTAATAATAAAGTGGTCTGTCTATCAATAAGAAAATAATATTATATATTAGAAAACCTTAAGTTTTATTTTATTGGACCTGGAATGAGATGAGTCTGAGCAATCTCTCTACAACCTCACACGCAAAAGTATAGCGCGAGGCAATGGACTGCTAGCGCCATCTTGTGTCACCGTCCGATACAACAGCGTCTTCAACGCCATCTTGTGTCGAGTTTCGTTTCAGAAACGGTGTAATAAATTAAATTTATGCGCCATAATTTAAATTCTTATACGATATATAGCGACAGACATGTGATAAATACAAGAAATAAAAATAAACTAGTAACGTATTTTCATGAGTCTGATTGTACCTATATATAATAAAGTTCCACGAGATATCTTAGACCCTATCTGAACATTCAAAATAAAATTGAATTATTAGATCAATCTTATTACAGCTTTCAATAATTTTTAGTAAATGGAAATGTGTGGAACATGGTATGTTGACTCATTTATATGATTGAACAACATCAGACTCTGCTCAATTAGAATTCCGAGTAAATTTAGGTCATTAGTTATATTGTTAAAATAATTATCAATTCAAAGGTGCGTGTAAAAGCCTATTGGAATTAATATAATGACGGGTTAGTTGCGCCATCTAGTACAAGAAAATGGAACGTTCCTTCCGGAAGTAAACGAGAATGGAACTGGCGATCGTAAGTTCCTACTAAAGTAAAACGTCAGAATCACCGTGCAGCCAGTTTGATTTTGACAGTTCAAGATTCAACATGGCGCGTAACGATCGGTGAAGACGGATCGCTTACGCCCTACCAAAATCCGATTTAATCCGCGTTAATTTACATTGTTTTGTGTAATTTATTATCGGAATTTGATTAAAGCCTTATTAGTGTGAAATCTAAGGTTTTATTTCGGAGTTTATGTTTAACTACGCCCAGATTAACTGTACAAGATGGATGAATCCGACGGTGGATCCGTAACGGATCCCAACCGTCGACAAATTCAATTTGATTAAATTGTATACATACATGCATTAGAATGCGAGAACAGTCTGCACGTACTCGATGACGCGCGGGTCGTGCAGGATCTTTAGGTGTTCTGCGTTAGGCAGCGGCAGGCTCTTGACGACGCGACCGAGGTTGCGCGTGCGTTTGGCCCAGTGCGCGCATGCGCTCAGCGAGCGGAGGTTGACTGTACCGTCTCCGTCGCCCGTGCGCAATGTAGGATACCCGTCCAGCCACGTGCCCGCCTTGTACACCAGCCTATGAACACAATACGAAATAATCCACCTTATCGATGATTTAGTCAATAATTTTTGGGAGAGACATATTTCTTACAGTGGGTGATTATTGGCTCACATGATGATGTGCTAACGAAAGCCTGAATATGGCTGGCCTGATAGGACTTGACCATTGAGTCTATGGCAATAGAACCTGTTTGCTAACTTGTGTCATATGTACTCACAGTCCAGCGAGAATCTATGCCAAGGTTTCTTGAGAACTGAAACTCTCTGGAGAGCCCTCGATCTTCGGTACCTCAAACGAAGTTTTAGGTCAAGCGTTCTTTAAACACTGTCCATTCGAGTCCGCAGATTCTGTTACACCTTGTTACAGTGTTTATAGTCTCTTAAACGTGGTAAAACTTAGACGTGGTCCCTTATGACAGGCCTCATAAGAGAGCTCAAGGTCAGAGAGCTATAGAGAAAGCTATGCTTGGAGTTTCGCTATGAGATCGAATCAGAAATAAAGAGATCCTCAAAGGAACTAAGATCACCGACGTAGCTCGAAGGATTGTTTGTCTGGGTGGCAGTGGGCGTGGCGATGGCGGGCCGAAAGGTTATCCACGAGCTGGTAGACTTGGCCTTGGTAGGCCTTCAACTAGGTGGACCGACGACATAGTTGAGGTTACGGGAAGTCACTGGATACCGGCTGCCCAGGACCAGTCTTCGTGGCGATCTTGGGAGAAAACCCGTAACTTGCAATGGACGTCCATCGATTAACATGATAATAAGGGTGACGGATTCGGGGAAGTCCCTTCACCATATACTTGTATGGCATATAAAAATCACTTACTGTTCGACGGTCGATATGTTGTAGCCATAGATGCAATGCACCTCCACGCCTGGAGCGCTGAAGTCCTGCGCGTACTTCTCCACGTCCTTACGCATCTCCCACGCGTTGGGCAGTTCCATGTCACTGCGAAACCAGATCCTATTACGTTTGTGAATCCCACTTGTATCATTTTACCTAAATCCTTTTATTATACCCAATTATTGTCATAAATATTTTGATGTATGTGTTATTTTAATATTACGCGTGTTATATTTATCTATTCTTTGAAGAATATATTCTTGACCAGCTCTAGGAATCCCCCGATATATGTTAAGTAAAAAAAGGTTTCGACGAAACTAGATATACGGCCAAGACATTGACTCTATGGCACAAGTGGCGTCCAATAAATTATCAATTTTTTTTAAAGGTTTGGCGGTACTTCATCTCTGAACAGCTCCTTAATCTTTACACTGCCCAAGTTACATCCTGCATGGAGTACTGCAGTCACATCTTGGACGGTGCAGCCGAAATCATCTGAAAGCTTTGGACTCAGTTGACCGTAGAGATCGTAGGTTAATTAACAACGAAAAGCTCTCAAATAGCAGACTACACACCCTTGAGCATCGTCGTCGAGTTGCCAGCTTATCGGTTTTTTATAGGATACACTTTGGAGGGTGCTAGAAGGCTCTTTTCGAACTAATTTAGCTATCTCCATTCTTTATCGGACTACTAGGCGCAGGCAAAAGTTTCATCCATTCGTTGTTGACATACCCAAAAGTCGAACTAAACGGTTTGACAGCTCGTTTTGGTGAGAGTCGCCAAGATTTGGAATGACCTGCTTGGGTTTATTTTTCCTGAGGAGTTGAACTCTGGAGTCTTTAAGAGTAGAGTGAACAGGTTTCTTTTGGATGAGCGTGTACCACCTTCGTCTTCATCTACACTTTCCATCAGATGAGATGGAAGACAAACGCCTATTCCATTACAACTGTATGAAAACGATATACAAGGCATAAGTTTTAAAGCTTTTTGCTAACAGATCAGCTATGAATTACTTTTAAAACTAAAACGGATATGAGCCAAGAGGCTGATAGGTAAGGATGCTTTGATGAGCTCTAAGCTTCAGAGTTTGGAGTATCGAAGAAAAGTTGCCAGTTTATCGGTGTTCACCAAACTGCATTTTGAAGAATGTTCAGCGGAATTATCCAAAAATTTCCCATCTTTCTTCCATCTGACATCAAGACGTAAGAATTGACATCGGCACACATGGTTGAAATTCCTTATACCCACATTAAGCGTTTCGGTAATACTTTTATAGTGCGAACAGCCAAGATGTAGACCAACCTACCAGCATCATTATTTCCAGACAATTATGACCCAGGAGTCTTCCAGATAACGAGTGAATAGGTTTATTCTAAGCAAACATATACCATCGTAGACCTCGTCATCGTTTAACATCAGACGAGATGGTCAAATGCATCGCTCGATAAAGGATTTTAAAAAACCTTATTTTTATATACATAGCTTTGTATTAACTTTAAATTCCTAGTATATTCCATGTATATTCCAATCTCCTACGGTCTTTGCTCCAAGATATACCTGAATTTTTCACTTTGTCGAAGATTTGATAAGAGCAAGTATTGAAAACGTGTAATACGCAGATGTACTCACGTGAACAGCTTCTCCAGGTGGCTGATGGTGTAGTTGAACTTGTCAGTCTGGACTAATACGTCGCCAGGCTTCCAGAACAGCGGCGAAGGCAGCAGCCATGCCAGCGAAGGACACGTGATCTGTTCAGCACGCATCGTGCTCTCGCGTAGCATTAAGGAGCCCAGGTCGTCGCCTAAGGTCGTGATGAGATGATAAAATAGCATAACATACTACTGTGATCAAAAACGTAAGATGAAATTGTCATTTATTACTACTCTAGCATTAGTAAGTGAGTATTTTTTTGCTAGCTTGGTAGGAATATCTATAACATTTGCCAGGCGTCTGTCTGTCAAAAGTTGGAATATCATTTGGCTCAGCCCTTACCGTTTTGAAGGATGTTTTTTTTCTAAAAAGGGTCAAGTCTCGATTGGTATTAAAATCGATAAATTTTTCGAAAAAAAAAATCGTTAAAAATCCTACTTTTATCAATTCGATAAAACTAAAGATAATACCTTGTGTCTCAACGTTGATTCAGAACAAACTCTAGGCTTTATGACGTAGTATATCCAGGTGTTCGTGGAAAGTGTAACGCGATACGACAAAGGGGGGGGGGGGTGTATAAAAATGAATATAGCACGAAAACTACTTCACTGATTTCACACATCTTATTAAAAAAATAATTTTAAAAGCTGCTAAAAACAATGACGTGTATCAAAAATCATTACAATAAACAATTTTATTTATTAAATTTCATATTAATTATTTACAACAAAGAAGTGCCGCAGTGGAAAAACGTACCAAGTGAAACAGAGGTATTCTAGCAATAGAGGACTATAGACTTGTGATCGTATGTGTGCATTAATTATATAGGAAAGTGATTCCCAAAGTGGTCTATATCGACCCCTAGCGGTCTATGACAAACTGCAATGGGTCTACGTCAGCGAAATTTGGGGGTCCATGGAATGAAAATGGGGGTCTACGATAGTGGATCTCAACACATACACTGATAGTACCTATTATACTATCTTATAATATCAAAACATTTATATTATTTATAAAAGTACCTATGAAGTAAAAAATTATTAATATGTTACGTATATTGTACATAACAGATACAAAATTTTATTTTGAGTAGTTTTAATTTAAATTCAATTAATAAATGTATAAATTAACATGTGTTTTTACTTTAAGTTTTTAACACTAAACTTCACTACAGTTAGAAATTTACAGGAAATAAATATCAGGTAAGTAGAGGGTCTACCCAACACGGAAAAACATGGCAAGGGGTCTACGACACAAAAAAGTTTGGGGAACTCTGATATATGGTTACCACTGATAGCAAACGTATTTCCAGAAGAAAGCCTGCAGCGTCCTCTGCGCACCATAATACTATTTCAATCGCCAATCCGTCTGCCAAACGTGGCGATTACGGTATATCGCCCCATAGATATCTCTAGGGAAGGCTTATGCCTTGCAGTGTGCATCTAAATATATAGCCAACTAGTCTATAATAATTAAAGTCCATAACATACAATGTTTTGTCTCTTTCTTATCTTAACTGCAGTAATACATACTTAATTGATATCGTAAAATTCATAAGTCTGTTATAGTTGAATCATTAACTATGATATGTATTATATATAAACATAAATAAATGTACCAGCCCTAAATTTTGGAATAATAAATATAATTATATATTAATGCAACAACTAACAGAACAATGTTAGTATTGTTCGCTAGAAAAACCGCCCACCGCGAAGAAACCGTAGATAGAGTTCGACCACAGTGTGACTTGCATATATACGACTTATTCATGCGCGTGCGCAGTAAACAAAACACGATTCACCATCGATCGTTTATTTTGAATGCTATTCCACTCTTGAATATCTATGTGGACCATGATTATTTAAATAACTTTGTACATATAGTGGAAAGGCGAGTGAACTAGAAACTCAATGGGTTTTTCTTTGTAATAACTCTCTCTTCTCTGTTCAGCTGATAGACGCCCACTAGACATGGGCTTCCTCCAGAAATTTTTATGGATATACCATAATTGCCAAACTTCACAGGCGGGTTGAAGATCGCAGTGTGGTATTATGGTAAACAGAGGCGTCACCCAAAGATTTATATAGAGATACTAGCTGATCCCGAAAACGTTGTTTTGCAAAAAAAAATTTAAAGTTTTTAATTAACAAATAAAAAATAAGGGTTGATCGTAGAGAGGTGAAAATTTAGGATTGTATGTATTTTTGTATGCTATATCATAATAAAATAAAAACCAATTTGCCTTAAAAAAAAAATTAGTGGTGAACAACTCTTATCACTTAGGGGTATGCAAAATAGATAGTAGCCGATTCTCAGACCTACTGAATACGCATATAAAATTTGGTAAAAATCGGTCAATCTGTTTGGGAGGAGTACGGTAACTAACATTGTGACATGGAAATTTTATATATTAGATGAGGAGATGTATCATAATCGCCACACACACAGGCGGACTAGCGATCACAGTATAGTACTATGGTACGCAGAGGAGCGTTCTCTAATAAATTTAGTGGGAATAAAGTTTGGGAGTCGTCATAGTTGTTCCATAAAAGCCCACTGCAGGGCATATGTCTCCGAAGATATCTATGGAGAGATTTACCATAACCACTAGTGTGGTATTATGGTACGCAGAGGACGCTGCTATCTATCCTCTAAAAATTTGTGAGCATTGGTAATCATATATAATTAATGCACAAAGTGAATTATATAACATTGCATTCCGGAATCGAACATGCGACCAAGGATTGCAAGTCTGTCCTCTACCACTGCGATAAGAGCAATTTATTGCCAAACTCACTTGAAAAAACTTTACTTTACCTGGTGATTTCTTTTTATTTTTGTTAAAATTTTAAATTCATTATATATCATATATTTAATGACTATTATATAGACATTACATGGGTGTTTTGTAAACCCGTACACGGTTAGGTATTAATATTAGATTTAGTATATTAAAAACATATATAAAAAAACTGATTGGATCAACTCACCTATAGCGAAAACCTTGAGCGCCTTCACAGCACCGCCCCAGGGTGTAGACAGAGAGATCAGTCGCCGGATGTACTGGTCCTTCCAGCTCTGCTTCTGCAGCCTAAGGAAGTGCAACGCCATAGAGCCTCCCATGCTGTGCACGAGGAGAGTCACCGCACTATTGTTATTCTTCACATATGTTTCTTCGACCAGTGTTTTTAACTTTACAAAAAATTCACCATTTTCATCTGAATCAAAGATAATTAAATAAGCAGTTGCTTCTTGCAATAACTTACACCACTATATTTATATGTTTGTGCTTTTTTCAACACTGAACTATTGTTAAAAACGATCTCCAGTATGAGAGGCCCCAACAGCTAACAACAAAGCAGGCCATGAAAAAAAATAACACAACTGACTGCAGGTCTACCATTACTAGTTTATTGTAATTATTGTAAACATACAAAATATTAACATTAATATATGTATAACAAAGAATATTAAATAAATAAAACTATAGGTTTTCTATATATATAGGTTAACTATAGGTTTAATATAATCAACCATTATTATCATCCTGTATATAGTTTTGTGTTCAGTTTTGAATTTCACTTTATTTTATATCTTCTTCACATAACTTACTAACTAGATACATATGTAAATTGTTCATAGGTTTTTTAAAATGTTTCAAATATTTCCAGAATAAACTATGAAATATATATGATTGGTTTCTTAATAAAATTAACCTAGAATAGGAACAAAAATGTTGAACAAACAATAATACAGACCAAAATAATGATAAAAATGCAAGTAAATTAATAAAATAATGACATAAGATAGCATTTTAACAATTTTATAGTGATGTATGCCTTGAATTATTTATTACAAAAATGAATATACTCACTTGGTGCTTTCCTAAAGTCATAAGGTGCTCCCCTTAAAGATACATTTCTCACATAACCCATTTTCACAAGGGCATCCCCTATTGTATTGAAATATGCTCCTGTACTATCATGTGATGGATCAAGCCACTCAACAGGCTCTGGATTCCCCCATCCTGGAACCCTTATCTCCACACCTTCTGGATTTCTGGTTGTCCTTGTGACATTGTCATACTCAAGTCTCGTATTGTCCACCCAACAATCAATGACAAACGGCACCAGTAACTCCAAATTCAACCAAATGTTGAAGAAGCCGGTTGAAGTTTTAGCACAGATATAATGCACTACATTGGTTTTATTTAACCTTGCTTCTAGTTGGCTTCCTCCGTCTCCAGGAACTGTAGACAGAAGATGTCTAATCTACAGTTGTTATTATAATTCAAAACTACTTAAATCTAACTTTACAAGGAAAAATTAAAACACTCTTCTATGTCTATGATACATATAAGGTCCACACCATCATCATTTTAGCTGAAGGAGATATACAGTGGACTTCAAATAGGGTTTAGCTTCCATTTTTTATCCCTAAAAACTTAATTCAACCAATTTATAAGCCACTGAATATAATTTTTCCCAATATTTTATTCATAACATTAAATTAGGTGGTTTAAAAATAACAGTATTTATTAATTCCATCTTAAAATCGTCAATTTATATAAATAAACAAAAGAGAGTTAATAAAATAAAATTTAAGCAAATTAAGTAATAAAATTGACCCACAAATATTCTCAATATTTCCTAATTAGCAATGAGAAATCGGATCTTTCTAGAAAACGAAACTTCTTTTAGACAATACATGTATTCTTATAAACAACAAAAAGGAATACATACAAGTACTCACTTAAAATAACTGGCGATAATCCCAAAGAGTTTCTCGCAAGAAAGCTAAATATTAATCCTAGTGCGAGTATTAATTTCATATTTATATAACGCAACGAGCAAGCAATTCGCTATCCGCAAAGTCTGCTTAGGATACTAATTTAACTTAATGTCCTTCTGTAAATTATACGCAACGATCGAGTAACTGAAGTGTTTCCATTCGCTGTGACGTTATTATCGTCCGATGTGGACTGGCGCTGGAGTGGGAAACATACAATTGATAAGAGACACTAGTAATTAGAAATAACGCCAGATTAATGTCTGTTTACAAAAACAAACCTCTTTACGTTATTTACGTAAGAAAACATCAAAATAAATCAGCGAATAACCTATAAAGTCAAACTACATTCCGTCTTACGACAAAAATGTGACATTTAGAAGTTTGTTTCTTTAAATCCAAAACTGTTTAAAAATGCAAACTGAAAAATATAACTGTACATATTTTAATTTTTTTTCTATAAAAATTAATAATAAAAGAATCATATATTAAAAATAAATAATAAAAAATGTATTGTAAAAATTTTAGTCATATTTGTTAAGAACGGAACGTATTTGATATATGCTAAATTATGAGAATTTGCATTTTTATCAAAATAATTAATTAATCAACAAGGAATTATGGATAAGTTTATTTAAATTATATTATAAGTATCTCAACACAAGTTTTTGGTAGTTTCGAACGTACAAGACGTTCATTAGCGCGCAGACGCGAAAATTTTTAAAAATGTGAAAGGAGTGGAGAGTTATCATTTTATACTCTAATATTTTAGCGTATTTTATATAGTTTTAAGTAGATTTTTGATACGAAAAACAGTAAAATGTTACGGGACATTAACACAAAGGGAACAAAAACAAGCGATATTCGCACCAGCATTGAAAATTGAAATGTTCCTGCAGGTACAACACAGAACTAAAATCGATAAATTTTTGAGGGCGATGAGTGAGTTGTCACTTTGTTTACTTTCAGGGTCGAGTTATAATTATTTGGTTGTCTTGGCTTGTCGGTGGCATTTGTGGTGTTGTTATATTCTTTATCATTATATGTTACTGCCGCCTCATGCCGCGCCATCAGAAATCACTCGGTTAGAAACGTAATTTTATATAACAAGGTTGTATATGTGTGTGATTGATATACCAAAACTAAATTAATTATGTTTTAGACGAGCAATACCTTAAAAATACTTACACAATAAAAGAAGACCATGGATTTACTCACCAGGACTATAACAGATCAAAACAGGCCGAGGTAAATTTTATTTTTGATTATTAATTAAAAAAAATAATAACAAATGTGTTCACATTACATACATGATTAAAAAAATGGTGAAAAGACGAAAAATAACATTTGATAAATTAACTATTTTAATAAAATTATTAATAATGATAAAACTAAGGACATTTAAAAATGACAATGTATTAATTTTCTATAAAATATTATTAAATTTGTATATTATTTAATAATAAAAATTCTACTTTCTGAAGATGCGCACTAAGCTTAAGATTTGTATCGCATATTCTTATAAACATGTTGAACAATAATCAAATTAATTATACTTCAGTTCAAAGGTTCCCACAGGTAATAAACTATTAATGTCAAAAACTGATTAGCTATATCTTTTAAAATCAAAAGAATGTTTTATCATTTTTGGAATCTCTGTTAAATGACTACAATATACGTATTTAATTATTTATCATATATAGTGATACTTTTTAGTTTCGCGACGTCATGTTTTAAATAAATTGGTGTTCCGACGGTTGCTTCTGAAGATATATTTTATAACATATATGTTTATGTATATATACGCACAATTTTATATAGTCTTATAAAAAAGGTACAGACACACGATAAATAGAAGAATAATAAAATTGAATAAAAATGAACTCGTAACACCTAAATTTTGTCATTACAAAGTTAATAAATCCTTGATGAGTCTGAGTGACTGCATACACAGTGTGTCTAATGTCAGATTTACATTTTTAATCTTAGTTAAAAATATGACAGTTTGAATAATATATTTAATAAAAACACGGAACGATGTAATAAAAATGCGCATTTTATTTTTTTAAAGAGTATATCATATAAATGTCGAGTTGAACACACTGTTCAAAAGGCAACTTTATGTTCTGCGCAACACGCTGCAGTGAACTTGGTTCAATTGAATTGATTTTAGACGAATTTTCAATTTTAAAATAACAAGAATTTTGTAGGGATTGTTATTGTAAACTCTCCCTTTGGAATAGTCCCGTAAAATATCCATTGGATTTAAGTCTTACACCTCGGTGACCACGAGATATCTGCGACTGATTATTTTTTTTCAAAATTTCACAAAGCAAATTCAGCGAAGCACTTGAAGACTGTGCGTCATCCTGTTGAAACCATACGTGTGATGAGTATGATAGATGAACTCGCAGTTCAGCAAAAAGAAATTCGTCATCGTGCGTCGATAATTCTCTATATTTATTCGTCACTTGGCCTCGAACATTCTCGAAAATTCTCGAAAACATAATGTTTATTTGAATCAACTCGTGGATAAGGAACACTAAACAGTTACTTTGTGGTAATGCAATGGTTTATGATCTAGGGTTGCAGCTTCTCGGAGACCAATAATGATAGTATAGCTTGTTGATGAAGTTCTAAGTGAAAATGAACATCATTGCTCCATAAAATGAGATTTACAGTTTGAAACCGCTGTTCTTGAATAATTTGAATTTTTAACAATGGAACTACAGTTCCTTTTTTGAAATTTCACAATTGATTGCTCTTGTAAGTCTCAGTAAGGTTATTCTTTTCCGTATTGAGAGTTGTACATTTAGTAAACTGTTTTCAACCAGTTCAATGTTTTCGGAAGTCCTTGAAGATCGACTAGGCCATAGTCATGGGGTGTTCACAGCCGAAAAGTGCTCGGAATCTTTACACCCGAGAACGTATTAAATTTACATTAGGTCAGCAGTTTCGAAAGAATAATAACTGTTACAAAATGCTTTAACGGCAAATGCGAGATGTTCACTCGACCAAAATAATCCGCATGGTCAATAAATACAACAGCATCACATTTATTGCGCATCAGTTTTTACCCTTTTTAACGATTGTATTTTAAAATATAAACCCGCCACCGGACACCGTATATAAAAAAGTTCCACAAGGTATCCTCTAACCTTCCTTTTGTTTATTTTAAAACTAAAATGAAGAGTACATTACTAAATACATTCTAATCCACTACGGTGACATTATTGAAGGGAGAACACATATCAAACGGTGGTAGTGTAACCATGATTTAAGTAGTGATTGGGACACCAGGTGCAGGTACAGAGGCACGGGAGGCCGGCCAGCTATGCTGGAGACGCAGAGTGGCGGCGGCCACGCGAGCCCCCGCGCCCTCCGGCTCATTGCTACGTTAACCGCGTACCGGAGCCCCGAGACAGCTCCACGCAGTACGCCTCCAGCAGCAGTAAGTCACCAGCTCCCACCATGTCATTAACCCTTAAACATTTTACTTTCAAAATCAAACATTAAATACGTATTAGTACGTATTAGTATTGTGCACTGGTTATATAAACGCTCTGTATAGCGCCCGGCATTTGATTTGGCATGTCAGATATATCTGCAGACGGAATTATTAATAGCTTATAAATCTATTTCTTTAGAGTAGTTATTAAATATAAGTTAAAAATATGAGTATATAATGTATAAATGTGTATATAATGATGAACTTTATGATATTTCGTACATCTTTCATCATCATCACAAAACGGAATTGTTTAATTATAAAATATAAGAATAAATAAAAATACACCATCCGTCACTGTAGGATACCATTTATCATAATAATTTTAAATATTTTTTTAAAAACTCTCTAATAATATTATAACAAATAAATAAAAAAAAAAACAAAACAAATTTTACATAACAGATAACACAAGGAAACCACTTGAGTTTATTTAGCAATTTGACGTAGTAAAAAAAAAAACAGCGTATAGTAATTTAAAATAAGGTTATATATGTAATCGGTAGTAATGAACGAGGACAAGAAATAGCACTACAAATTTAGGAGTATCAAAAAATATTTTTAAAGATAAAATCATTTGGACGCATGTTCCTTTTGACGTCTTCAAAATATTTTTTTTAAATTTCTACCTATTTTTCACTCACCGTATTATGTTAAATATTATTTCTTCAGTGTTAGACGAGATTGACAACGCGGTGAACATCGACGCGCTGAAGACACGATCCCTGCCGGCGTTCCTTCGCCCCAAACCACGTCCTCTCTCCACGGAGGACGACCTGCAGCAGCTTTATGCAAAGGTACCTTCAAGCTCACTTCTACACTCCTTACACTACCATCGTTACAGTTGACTACCTTTGCTGTGTTAAAATTATTTGTCATCATTTCAGTCCTAGGACAAATATCTCCTCTATAAATTTTTAATAGTCATTGGAAAGCAAACTACATCCAACGTCTTCCAAGGACTTTAATATGATCATCTGTCATCCTTATGTCAGTCTGTGGCATCTAGTCATCGGTCCTGAATGTTCTATGGCTGGTCCTTTGCCACTTCAAGTAATTTTCTGGGCTGTAAAGATTACATTCGTCAATCTCCTCATCTTAGAGAAATCCCGAGTGTAATCCTTTCCTGGGTCCGTTGAGCCTCTGTGAGATTGACTGAGAAACTACTTTTTATTGATAAATTATTATAGGTAAACCATGGAATGAGAACAAGTTTCGTTTTTACCTTAACTCTGCCTGTCCGAGTCGCATTAATTTGTAGCGAAATAATCGCAGATGTCAAAACGCTGTCGCTTATGCACTGCCGAACCTCACCGCCATTATTATCGGTCTATCCAACGTTCTGCGCATGCGCAAAATTCCAAGACGCGCGGTGATTGGTCGGTACGTAAGAGCGTACGATATTCAGTCTGTTGTCAAAACCGCGTCACATGCGTCTCAATATTTAATTGTATAAACTAAAACTATTGTTATTTTTTTTTGATAATTTCTCCACAAGTGCTCGTTAAGTGTTAAATCTCTTAAATTACCTACTAAACCTTTTAAACTCTACATATTATTTATTTACATCTTATTATAGTTGCATCTATTAAACTTTAACCAATATTGGAAATAATAAAGTAGAATTTGCCAGAAGCATCTAATTCAAAAGCGATTTTCAGGTGAGCTTGAGTAAGAAGCATAAGAATCGCATGCGCAGCGAACACGCCGCCATCATAGCGCTCAGCAAGTCACAGAGTCAGTTCTTTGACGCTGACGCAGTCATAGTGTATGACCAGAGAACCGCTCTCTAGGTTTCCTGGAGTATCCAGGAATAACTACTTCTTCCTCTACATATTTATACGCATGATTGTTAACCGGATAAAAGAATCGATTCGGACATACCAATAAAATCATCAATAGCAATAAATCTTTGAAAGACATAAATGCAGTGGGCATCTATTTGCTGACATGAGTGAATGAAACAAAACATTAATTGTACACTTTTACCTCAGAAATTTAACCATCTATGGCATTAATTCAAGCTGTAAATTCTTTATATATCAACAGCATTAGACACCAATAAATATAAACAAAAAATATTTAACTATTCACAATGAAAAAATAATAATAATTTTTATTGTAGCAACACTATAGAAATAATTTTTGTCGATGTAATCGGATATATCATTAATTGTCCCACAATTGACATTTCATATTCGCGTACAGATAAAAAATCTTAACCTCTTCCAATGTCTTTCTTATGTCTATCGTAATTTTAAAATTTCCTGGACGTGAGACCAAAAGTTTTACATAAGTTCAGCAGAAGTAACTGATTTAAAATATCTTAATTCACAATAAACTTTTAACTCTATCCTTCCGATAATAAACTTCTTTCTACATATCAGAGGTAGCATTATATGTACAATATGTAAGCACACACGTACGAGCGGTTTTTATGTAATTTTTATCCTAAAATATCATTGTAATACAGTAATGTAAGTCATGTGCATGTTTTATTAGCAAAGGCTTAAAAATATTTTTTAGGTTAAGAAATGTTTTCGGCTCAACAAACTTCGCATGTCAATGTAAGCGCCATTTTTCCCGCTAAAAGTTTTGACAGCTCATATTTGACATTTTTGCTAATAAAACATACATAACTATTAATGTTATTAAAAATAAATAAATAATTCGATTCAAATTGGCAAATTGTGATTGTAAACAATGTGATATAATTTAAAAATGAAATTGTGGCCTAATAATGTTTAATACGATAAATTCAAAATCGGTACAGTCGCGTACAAACGTTTTTCGTAACATTAAATGTGACATTAACCTATCGCTAACTATATGCAGTCTCTGTAAATTTAGATTTAATTTTTCCATTATTTCTTTCACCACTGTACCTACAGTTCACTTATTTCGGTGCTAAAATCACACTTAGAGTTCTATTATTTAAAGCTTCTATATATTGTTTGAATGAAAGTCTGTTACTTTATGAAATAAATTCTCTTCAACATCATCGTATATCTATAGATATTTAGGACAATTGAAGAGCTGAAAATCGGGGACGTATTTTTAAAGTAGATGTATATTATAGCTTATCCCTAGTTGAATTATAGTTGTTAAAGTGTTGTGTGTTTATATGTCTATGCGTTTGTTCGCGACTGGGCGTGTCAGTGCGTCCTTTTAAGTGTAATTGTTAGAGCGCCTTTTCCTTACCTGTTAGACAACATGTGCCCTCCGCGCATTCCAGTCGTGTCGGACGAGACTGATAGCTTTTATAATAATTTAATTTTATACGCTTTTATTCATGACTGTACTTTCACTACGAGCTCAAACTCTTCTAGAATTAATTCCATAGTCTTAACTGTAGTTATATTAATGCCGATGCTTTATACGCAAATAAATTTATTTAAAATTCTCTACGCATTGATTTTTACGAAGTTTATTTAGTGAATTATATTTTAATAAAATGAATTAATATAATTTCCTCCTATGATAATGTTTAAACAAAACGTATGTACTATTTATCTTAGTTATTTCATAAAAATAATTATTGATTATATGATTGTTTAGAATAATCTATAGTTGTAATGCGTTTTGCTGTTAAGAATTAGTGTTTAAAGTTGTGTCAGGCGATGTACTGAGCTCAATATATTTTATCGACAATAGATTTGTTTAATGGAAATAAAATTTTGTATGCCAATAAAAATTTATTTTATACACCTAACCTCACTCCGTCTTAAGCCATCTACGTTCCAATAATATTAAAAAGGCGCTTTATCATCAATTAAGTTTCGAATTAGCTGTTCATAGATAAGACATGACAGTCTTTTGGTACAGATAATACATAATAATTTTGATTTAACGATTTGACTTTTGCTATATATTTTTTAATTAATTGGTAAATAATTGTTAATCATTTTTATTATTTATATTTTATTTTACGTATATTTCAATCGTCAAATATTAAATATATATATAAATTATTATCGTGGCATTCTTTAGAAGAGATTTTTGCGTTGCAGTGAGCGTCAATAGACAGGATGGCGACATTTTTAAATCGTTTTGCAATAAATATTCTTTTATAATGATATTTTCTATTGATTGTTTTCTTAGAACTTCGTTTTACAATTTTTCTGTGTATTTTAATAGGAGGTTCCCATAATTTTTTTTCATAGGCCTCTTTCAAAATTAATCTAGTTCCTGTGGACTATACGACCTTCATTTATATCAAAACTTGCCACAAAATGTTAGGATAATATTTACCTATGCATGTTTGCTTTGTCTCCGAGTTTCAACCGTTCAGATCTTCACTACCAAGGTAGACCTGTCAGGTCTCTCGGAAACCTCTGCGGACCACCTGGGAACTAAGGATCTAAATCAGTAATTCCCAAAGTGGTCTATATCGACCCCTAGGGGTCTATGACAACCTGCACGGGGTCTACGTCAGCGGAAAAAAAATAGGGGGTCCATGAAATAAAATGGGGGTCCACGATAGTGGATCTCAACACATACACTGATAGTACCTATTTACTTACATTATACTATCTTATAATATCAAAACAGATTGAATTGACGCCAAATGTTGATAATTTATTATTAAAACATCAGGTTCATCCTTCTCACTAAAAATATTGACTTATTGCTTATGTTATTTTATTTATATTTTATGTTATGTTTATTTAATGTTACGTATATTTTATATAACAGATGCAAAATTTTATTTCGAGTAATTTTAATTTAAATTCAATTAATAAATGTATTATTATACATGTGTTTTTACTTTAAGTTATTAACACTAAACTTCACTACAGTTAGAAATTTACAGGAAATCAATATCAGGTAAGTAGGGGGTCTACCCAACACGGAAAAACATGGCAAGGGGTCTACGTCACAAAAAAGTTTGGGGAACTCTGATCTAAATAAATAAATTGTGAGCTACATCGTTTAGGTTTTATAATAAATAAAAGTGAAATTCATTTCATGTATAGAAGAAGCTTTAATCATATGTTTAATATAGTGCTACCGCGACCGGCGTACCGCGCCTTGGGTATGTAGGTGCGAGACGGGGGAAGAAATAAACACCATAACATTGGAAGGTATATAAACAGATTGAATAAAAAATATCCTTGGACTGTATATACTTGTACTGTTCCGTCAGTTCGCCGTCAACGATTGCGGCGGCGTTCTTCTTATTCCACGCCCCCCTCCTCTGTGCTTACCTAAGGCGCGGTACAGACCTTTTAATAGTAGTATAATGTTCTGTGAGAACATCTTTGATGACGTGTCCATATTAGAATAGGACTTTTGACAAAGGATGATAGATTTAAGTTGAATTCTGTTAAGATCGAAACTCCCATTGTCGAGTACTACAGTAATTTCTGTGTAAAGGAAAGAGAAATGGTTTTGCGTATAGTTCAAAAGGCGTGTGAGACATTCAAGTGTTCAGGGTATAGTGCGGAAGGAGGCGAGCGTGGGGTAGGTCTTCAGTCGAAGTAGCTCCAGCTCTGTTTGCAGCAGCACCAGCTGTGTGTGGTTTGCTTGCACCTCACGGATCAGCTGTCCACGAGCCACCAGCGTCTCCATTCTGAACAGATCAAATTTCTTTTTCTCGTATTTGTTTAAATGAAATCATAACATGTTTAAGCATTTAAAATTTTAAGGTATTTTTAAAAAAGATTGTCTTTTTTGTGGCTTCTTTTTCAACCCCTATCAGAGGTGAACAGAGTCTTTATTTATATATTTTTTAACAATTTTTTGGTTTTTATTTCCATACTTATCTTTCTAAATGTCTTTCATTTATTTACAATTTTACATGACCAGTGTTTCCCAGCTTGGAGCCCACTCCTCACAGGGGGCAATTTTATTATTAAGGGGAGCAATTCGAAAGTGGACTCCACAGTAGTTATATCCTTTATATATATATATATATATATATATATATATATATATGTTACATAGGGGGGCGTAAGTATTTTAGGAAGGCGTATGTAAGGTTGAAAAATATTACACAAGACCATAACAGCCAGTCTACTTCTTGTACCATTCACGGGATTTGTCATTATCATTTCAGCAGTAGCATGCCCACAGCTAGACTAGAAAGACCACCCCTATAGGTTTACAAAAGAACTGGTAGGAAGCGGCTTGCTACTCGACCACACCTTCCGACGACCTTAACAAGATTGACTGTTCAGCTTCTAGGTGGGCGGGTGTCTTATCCTGTGGTCTCCAATACAGAAGTTTAAGACTCCAGCAGGTGTTATTTCTGCTCTCTGTGCGGTCAATGCAACACTTTTTTTGGTTTCATAGCAGCCTGTATCCGGCGTAATTGGATGAAGTATCAATACGTTGGTGATGGTCTGAAAAACGAGTGTATGTTGTTGTACATATATGAAAGAGTAACCTGGACTTGATGATCTTGCGGTACCGTATCGGCTGCAGCGGGTCCTCTGCGATCCGCTTCTCCGACACCCTGAGCTTCAATGTCGCCACCAGCTTGTTCACCTTGTCCACTTCTATCGACAGCGCCGCGTTCTTCAGCTAGCCGTAGATTTATCGATAATTATTTAAAATTGATTATTGTAGATATATTTTGTGAACACCTGATTGTTACAAAGTATTTAATGGAATCAGGCGTTACCTCGCGGAAGTCCATCCTAAGTAAGAAAAGGACCAATATTTAGCCACTTCCGCACATGCAGCGGTAGTCGTGCAATTTACACCAGGTGTAACACCGGTGTGACATAACTCCTGAAGATGCGCCGTGGAGGGGTGAAACACGTGTTGAGTAATTTGGCGGTGGCGGTTGTGTGATTCGCATTGTTTGCCGCATACGCATTTATCAGCGGGCTGGCGGGCGGTGCATTTCATTGCACGACTACCACTGCATGTGCGGAAGTGGCTAAATATGGTCCTTTTCTTACTGTTACAAAGTAATTATTGAAGGTGAATATAACCGCTGAATATTCTGCTCTTTAACTGCAAATTCAGCTTGTCAATCCACTAGACGGTTCGTTAATTTGTTCGTCTTCTTATTATTTTCAACCAACACCTAGTGGGGGGGGGGGGGGCGTACCCACGTCACGTCTACCAGCTGGTTGCCACTCGACAACCTTTCGGTTCCAAGGGCCATCCGTTGCATGAGCAATGTACCTCGCTCGCTGTCATTTCAGACCAGCAGTTCGAGTTACGTCGGTAATCTTGGTACTTTTACAGATCTCCTCATTTCTTTTGGTCTACCAATATTAATCATATTCCATCTCGTGGAGAAATATCGAGTAAAGCCTGCATTCTTTACTTTTTATACCATTAAATAATACTTGAAAAGTTTTACAATTGTACACAGGTTATTTTATACAAAAGTTAGTAAATGTTTATTTGGAATTCAGTAAGTGAAGCCTGAATGGAAGTTAACAAACCCATGTATATCTGTGTGTACGCATATATAATATTTAATGGAATCAGGCGTTACCTTACGGAAGTCCATCCTAAGTAAGAAAAGGACCAATATTTAGCCACTTCCGCACATGCAGCGGCAGTCGCGCAATAAAATGCACCGCCCGCCAGCCCGCTGATAAATGCGTATACGGCAAACAATGCGAATCACACAACCGCCACCGCCAAATCACTCAAAACGCGTTTCACCCCTCCACGGGGCATCGTCAGGAGTTATGTTACACCGTGCCAAACACAGAGTCTAAATATAATAGTTATAAAACATATTTAACAACTTACTTTTAAATCAAAATTAAATGTGTATTATTAAATCTTATCACAGCATTCAATTGTTTTTAGTTTATCGAAATGTGTAAAACATGTTTGGTGACTTGTATAGTTGATTTGAATTTGAATTTAAGTTAACAAGTAACACTGTGTGGTGTGGTCGTTCACCTCCAAGTCCTCGTGTTTGCGCAGCAGGTCTGCGAGCGAGCGGTCCAGCGCCTGCCTGCTGGCCTCCATGTCACGCTCCAGGCGCTGGTGCTGCTGCTCGTCTGTGTATCCTAGCTCCTTGTTCTTCAGGTACAGCTGCAGCTCTTTGGGTATCTACACATTGTACGTAAAACATTCATCACCATTATATAAGCGGATAGACCCCCAGCGCAAGGTAAAGGTGACTCCCAAAGAGCACTATGAAGACTGGATTTCTTCTGCCAGCTTCCAGCTGCCTACCCACGCCTCGTCCATCGGCTCGAGGCTACCACTCCAGAACCATTTGGCTCCAAAAGCCAGTCAGTAATTAAACTTACTAGGAAATCGTACGTAATTTCACCACAATATATATATATATATATACATATATATATATGTATATATATATATATATGTATATATTTATTTATATATATATATTTATATATATATGTATCATATTCAAGCCTTACAAAACACTCCATCTATAAGGTTAAGTCAGGTGTAATCTTTAAAGTGGTGAATATATGGTCAGTAAAAAGCTTAAGGCTTTCATATCTATTTCCAATCACCGTGTACATATGTGACATTATTTTTTTTTTATTTCTATAAGAAGGCAAAAGGTGAATAGGTTCTTGCAGTACAAAATCTACAGGGACAGATTATAAAACAATATTTCGTTTTAATATATAGTTATTCGAATTTTGGATTTTTTTTTAATTATATTATAACAAAATGGTGTTTAAGTGACATAAATTATTTTATTATTTGCAATTAATTTTTTTAATACTCTAGGAACGTTTTATGATATAAACGTATACGTATGTATACTAGAAATGCGAAAACAAAATCAATATTCTACACAAATCGCTATAGAAGGCTTAATTTTATTTATTTATTTAACATTTTAGAGTTATTTTCTACGTAAAAATGTATACCTTTAGGCGCTGGTAAGAGTAAAGCTCTTGCTCCATGTGTCGCAGTTTCATTTTCATCTGGGCGTGCTCCCACTCCTTGGAGAGTATGCCCTTGCGGTACTCAATCTGCTTGCGCATCATGTTCAGTTTCATGTCACCAACTTTCTGGAACATTCGACGGAAATCGTTTTATAATTTCAACCATAGGTCGTCAGCGTAATACCCCAACGCCATCTATCGGCGCTCTATGACAGTTCAAATTGTCAACTGCGCCATGTCAGACACTTTTATATCCACAAATCTTTTCATTTGATCTCGTAGAGAAATTCAGAGCTAAACTCTCAGACAGTTGTTATGTATGCATTGTAATGTTTATATATATAGCAGAACGCTGTTATTCCGACGGCGATCCTAAGCTAGACATGAGTAAAGTCAATAAAGATTTAGAAAATAGGAAAATATAGTAAAATAGATATAATTTTATAAAATTAAAAATTACAACTTTGTACGCCAATAGATGGCGCTAGTAGTCATTTGCCCCACGCTATGAATAAAAAAATACTTCACAAATCCAACTACATATTTGTGCAGTGTAATCTCTAAATAAATCAAATACTACATATAAACAAAGTAATATTTATATGTAATATTGTATATGCAAAATAAAATAAAAGATTAAAACATCCTTTATGTGCATAAGATTTGTGAAACTAGGTGCATCGCTTTACAGACTCTGGCCATGCTTTTATTAGTAGAAAAGTCTTTGGACCATAGTTTCCTCGTGCAGTACCCGGCGAATATTGCATATCGACCTTCAGAAAGAGACAATCGGCTAATTTCCGCTTTGTAGAGCGTTATCTCTGTCGCACGAAATACAAACAGTCCGGTATCTATTAGGAGCTGTTACAACAAGTATCATTTGCTTCTATACAATACTATATAATAATGCTATCATTACTACTTTTATCTGTTTATTTGACCAACCTTAAAGTCACTACAAATTAAATCAACGTCCTACAATATATAAAACCGGAAAAGGTTATTTTAAAATGACTGGTGTTGCAAAGAACGCGTGAGGCCAGATCACGTCTACTTCCATGAAGCAACAAAAATATACTGAAATTTACAGCGCAAAAGCGCTGCACCGCAGTTTTCGATATAAAGTAATGGAGCGCTATTGCGCCGCGTAGCAATCAAAGGTTTAGTAACTTACAAGGATGACTTCATTGACCAGCTCAATGTCCTGGCGCAGGATGAGCGCGGCGTCGTCGTAGTCCTCGATGTGGCCGCTCGTAACGATCTCCACCTGTCCAGCCGGCAGCACCAACTGAAAATACAGGCAGTCAAACATCCACAAACACTTGCGGTGATTATGGAAGAAGACCAACAAGCCAGAGGAATGTGAGATATTGTAAAGAACAATTGAGGAATGTATGACTGACGTTGTAATAAAAAAAGGAGAGAAAAAAAAATTGTAAAAAAAATCCTGTCCGACCTAATATAGGGGTGAACGACAAAAATGAAAAAAAAAACCACTTGCAACTATATTAACGGCATTTTTAAATCCTAGCTATCGTAAACATTTTTCGATGTAACAGTATGCAGAGGGTGCTGTTACCCATCCTCTGGAAACTTGTGAGCAAAGCAATCCTATGCAATTAAAACATAAATTGTGAATTATATAAGATTGTATCCGTTAAATCGAATCCGATGATCAAAAGTCACTGTCTTCCTCCGCTATATGGACTATTATTGCTTACGTAGAAAAAATAGATAGTAAAAACAACGTGACATCTTCTACCCGCTTCTTTGATAAATCAATGACTTGACTCTACCCTTAGAAAAGAAGAGAATAAGTTAGCATAGAAAGAGCTTGTTGATTCTATCAAGGCGATACGAGATGGATACGATGTTTAGAATGAAGATATATTAATACTCTTGAAATAAAAAGACTTATGGAAAACAACGAAATATATGATTTTTTTTAATAACTTTATTGTAAATCTGTTTAACAAGTTCACTGCGGGCCCAATTTTGAAGAACTTTCAGCTGGTGCGGCTGAGATCGAATCAGCCTCAAGCTGAACTTCCTAGTAGTGCGGTTGAGGCCTTTTCTGCCTCATGTTCAACAATATTTTTTTACAATATTGAGTCAATGCTTCGCAGACATAAAGAATACTATATTTGTGTTTGTCATATCTCATACGGTTGAGTGTAAACAGCCGCCGCACTAGAGAGAAAACACGAGTTTTACGCGCCGCACCAGTGCAAAGTCTACCATGAGGCTGAATCGACCTCAAGCCGCAGTGAACGTGTTAAAAATCTTTAACAGTTGCCCAGCTATATGTTCGATCAAAATTAATATCCTGTAACAACCCACCTGAACGGTCTTGTTTCTGGACAGCAGTTCCACGCGGCGGCGGTGATCGGTCATGCGGCCGTGCAGGCCGGCAAGAACCGTGTGCCGCGCGCTGATCGCCTTGTCCCACGTGATCATCGTATTCTCCACGTACCCCAGCTCCAACACCACCGCTCGCATCTATCAACCCTCAACATTAGCTAACAAACTATCCATAATGTCACCTATAATTGAGTAGGCTTCAATATTTAATGGAATCAGGCGTTACTTCGCGGAAGTCCATCCTAAGTAAGAAAAGGACCAATATTTAGCTACTTCCGCACATGCAGTGGTAGTTGTGCAACAAAGTGTACCGCCCGCCATCCCGCTGATAAATGCGTATGCGGCAAACAACGCGAATTACACAACCACCACCGCCAAATCACTCAACACGTGTTTCATCCCTCCACGGGGCATCTTCAGGATTATGTTACACTGATTAGTGCCAAACACAGAGTAAACAGAGTATTTTCAGAACACATAGTAATAAAAAAAGAAACATATCCCATCAGAAATCCGTCAGTGTTTAGCTGTTTAAAATCTTGTCACAGATATCTTTGTACTATGATCTTTTTAGATGTAAATGTATGAAAGATATTGTATTTAAAATATAATTACATTCATTTCGTTTTCAATTTTTCCGCGTCGCAGCTTGCACATTGTGTTCCAGAGACCTTCGTCCATAACGGATGGCATGTTGCTAACTTGATCCAGTTGATCCAGCCTGGAACATTGGAAATTAAAGCCTTGGTTATATAACCAAGGAAGTATGGTATATACCATTAAATACGAGTGAAGTTAGAATTATATTTGTAAAGGAAAACTTTGGCTTTTGTACTAGACACTGTATACAGTTTTATATACGAACAGATTTTTTCCATCGTGAGCCAATTAAGCAATTTCAACCTTCCAAGTCTATATACAGCCGTCTGAGGCGCTATTGAGACATATAATACATGTACGTTGAGTTAGTAAAACTAGATAAATCATTTATGGCGCAATGTATATGTAAGTACAATAAAATTTGATTTGATGAAACAATAAAATGATTTGATTTGAATTTCAAACAATTTCAGATATACCACTGGAGAAATTTAAAATCAATATTATTGAAAAAAAACGTATATCATTCTATCAAAGAATACTATGCTGATGTTAATGCGTGGAATTAAATCTTACTCAGGAAGCTAATTATTGTCGCGCGCTCTTTTTAAAACTATATTTGTAAAGAGTACTAAAGAGTTTTGTGTCTTATTAAAAGATATTTGTAACACTTTATCAATTTATTTAACACACGAACAAATTTTTATTAGCGCTTGAGTGCGAGCAAAAAGGACATGCATTTGTCGTAGGACTCTGGGGCGCAATGTGCTCTGCGACCGAGTGAAAGCGGGCAATAGAACAAAAGCGCAAAGGAAACAAAAGAAACAAAAGAAACAAAAGGTCTGCGCCCGCGTCACCGGTGCGTGCATGTGCTCGCTGCACTAATTCGGCACACTAAGTTCGCCCGTCGGCTACGCTCGCCCACAAAATCTTACACCTATTATTCATTCAGACATCACATCAGTATATATACGACTCCCACAGTACTGTTCAGTTTCTCGCAGGCTTTCAGTAGAACTGCCTTACGAGCAATGTAACGTTGCTTGTTTTTTTATGGTCTCCGCTATTGGCTCGTATCTTTGGGAAGGACAGGGTCCTTTTAATTTCATCTAATCATTTTTTCACATTTCTTTAATTTGCGCGCTACTCTTGCATTCTTATAATCTTTCGTACTACATGATTCTTTCCACATTCCTTCTGCCATTCTCTTTCATTCGATATCATTAATTCCTCACCTCATTCTTCAGTTTTACATTTCTTTATTTTATTTTATACATTTTGTTCTCATTTTTATTTTGCTTTTTTTACTATTTTATTGTTTACACTTATTCTTATTTTTAACTTATATTTCTACTGATTACTCTTTCTGCAATTTTCCTGCAAAGTTCGAGGAATGTTGGTCTCTTTTCTTCATCCTTTATTATCGAGGCCATTAACACCTCGTAGAACATTATGACAAATGTATACATTAACAATTAAACAAATAAAAAGTAATATATAAGTGGAAGAAACGTCACATAATTTGTAATGCAGTAAAAATATTTGAACACTTGAAGGCGTACGGTACATCTCAAGTGGCGTGGGGTTGTGGAAGCGCGCTAGTGGGTCAGCGGACCCTTGTTTATCCAACCACAGGAGTGATGATCCATTGCCCGGGAGAAGGATCCGGGCCTCGGTCGCGTTCTTCATGTAACGTCTCACGTATCGACGCACATTCTCTGCCCCTACTATCTGTCGCTGCATTTAGACTTTGTACTACTAGAAGTTATTGACCTATCGCATTTCAATTAATGTTACATATTAAAGAAATACATTTTACACAGTATTGGAAATAACTGTTAAAACTTCACGTTCACTTCTATAAGGCTTTTGCAACTAATTACAGTATATAAACCCTTTAAAAATAGTTTGTCTGCTTAAAGTCGGACTAAGTTTAAGTTCTCACGAGCGTAGAAAGTCCAGTGCGTCGGGGGGTAGCAGTGGAGGACGGGTTCCAGCAAGAGCTGCCGCCGCCAGTTCATACAGCACGCATGCGCTGACACCCGCACGCTGCTGCCATTTCGGACGCTTCCTACAAAACGTCGTCACATACTTATGTTATGAACAGTGCGGTTATCTGAGTTCTCTACCGGATCAAATTAGAAATGAAGAAATTCGTAGAAGAACGAAAGTAACCTATATAGTCCAGAGTATTATCGGGTCTAAGTTGCAATGACCAGGTCAGAATATACGGCTGCTAGTGCCTTAAGGTTCTGGAGTGTAAACCACGAACCAGCGAGCTAAACGTGGGGTTTACCCACAAGGTGAACAGATGAACTTGTAAAGGTGTTCGAAAAACATCAGTTGCCAACCGCTTCATACTAGTCTTGTTAGAAATCTATCGTGGAAGTCCATGTTCAACATTAGACATTACACTTCTGAAGTGATGATAATATACACCAATACCTCACTTTGCGTCGTGGTTACGTTCCAAACAAAACACGACGCAAATTGAAACGCATCAAAGTGAATTAAGATTTTCTATAGCAAACCACGTAAAGATCGAAGATAGTTTCCAGAGTCACGAAAATACAACTTTTTAAAAAGAAAATTGAACAATGTAAACATTTAAAAAACAAAAATATTATAACTCTGACAATAAATAAATTGGAATAATATTTACCTTTTTTGTAACCAGATACAACACGCACAACACACTACATTACAACGCACTACCTAATTGAAACTGAACTCTTAAAATTAGCAAAACAAAGTGAAAATAAAACTGTATTAAAATTGCGTTGATTTTTAGTTACAAATGGAATCCCCGAGTTGATGGCATGGCGCAATTAGAAACAAAAGTGTTGACATCTTTAAAAAAATATAAAAAATTAAAGACTTGAACCCAAAACAACGCAACCTCGAAAATCTAACGACGCACTGTGAAAATTAGTACTGATTAAGCAGCGACGCAACTTCGAAAAAAACGAAACGACGCAACGAGGTATTGGTGTATAATGAACTGATGATACTGTAGTTATATGACTAAGATAATCTATCATCATTCTCTTCATCTTTTCAGCCGATGGACGCCCACTGCAAAGCATCAAAGATCGCCTTCATGACCGGTTTTATGCTGTCCGTATCCAGCGACTTTTCGTGATCTTAACAATCATCAGCTACACCATATTCGTTGAATTCAGGGCTAATTGAAAATCTTTAGTTAACGCTCATGTCCAAATGAACAGCATGGCTAAAATAGATATAGGTTAGTAATAAGAATACAATAGAGATATTTAATGGAATCAGACGTTACTTTGCGGAAGTATATCCTAAGTAAACAAAGGACCAATATTTAGCCACTTCCGCACACGCAGTGGAAGTGTGATAAAACTCTGTTTAGCACTAATCGGTGTAACATAACTCCTGAAGATGCCCCGTGAAGGGGTAAAACATGTTTTGAGTGATTTGGCGGTGGCAATTGTGTGATTCGCATTGTTTGCCGCATACGCATTTATCAGCGGGCTGGTGGGCGGTGCACTTTGTTGCACGACTACCACTGCATGTGCAGAAGTGGCTAAATGTTAGTCCTTTTCTTACAATATAGATAGTCGGATTAAACTCACTTTATGAACTTGTAGCACTGATCCACAACGATAGGAGACAATTCCCCGAAATGATTTCTGAAAGACTTCTCAAAGAACCGGTCCTTCTGGGCTAATGTCTCATACGCCGCCATGCACTCTTCCTTCTGATCCGATATCTTCTTGCTTTGCAACATTAGATTCTCCACCTCTGCTTCGTATTTCGCTATGTCATCCCTGTGCAAATCAAACGTGTTTCTCAACGTGTTCTATTAAGATACAAATGCTTTAGACAAACATTTATTTACACACTTTATTATACAACATAGATGATAACTAAAAACAAAGAAACAATTTATATAAAGGTACAAGAGGCGGTCTTATCACTAGAATTTTTATTTTCCTTTCTTCTTTCTTTCCTCACAAATTCTTTTTCCCTTCCGCTCACACTCTTCTCAAAATCTTTCTTCTTTACGTTCTGATCTTTTTTCTTACATCACCTTTCTTTGATTATCTACATTCAAATATTTACTACCTGCCCCTTTATTTTATTCCTTACTTTTGTTCCAACCAATGTTCCGCTGCACTACTTCTGTGGTATTTTAAAACATACGTGTACACTCGGAGCCATAAAAAAAGTGAAGTTCATAGAAATAGTTACCTCATCTTCTCGATTTCTTCTGCGAGCTCGATGCGATCCAAGTTAGTTCTTCGCAGGCGCATTAAGTTTAAATTCTCTTGTCCAATCGTCGAATCTATCTTTAACTTCAACAGCCACATTTCTTTTACCTAATTACATGACCAAATCATAGCTTTATTTATAATTATTTTATCTCTTTCTTATCGGATTCACAATGAGATGATGCCCATAAGTATTTAGTAAATTTTAAACGGTTTTATTTAGTTCGACCCGTACGGAATTTATTTGGATCAAAATTAGAAATTGAAGCACCTTTCCGTTGTCAGATTGATCTGAAATTTGGTACATACATTTAATTTAGATGACAATACAATATAATAAAATCAATAACATTATAAATCTAAGATGGCCGCCGATACAAAATGGCGGATTACGTATTTTTCCTTAACACCCTCAATATGGGTAACAAATGAAAGGGCTATACTAGTAAAACACGATGCTTATGTCGAAATTTAAAATTCAAGATGGACGCCGTTCCAATATGGCGGACTAGGTACATATTTTTCCACAACCACCTCAATATGGGTATCGAAAACCGTTTAACTTAAAAGTTTTTTAAATGTATTTATTGAAAATGTATATCTATATCATAACTATACAGTGTGATTGGTTATTTGTACAAAATCTTTAAAGGGGGTAATATATAGCTCATTTATCAGCTATATGCTTTAAAACTTTTGCAGCTCTTTTTAGTTACTCTATATAAAGCGATCGCTAATAATGCGACAGACCAATAACTCCTGGCATTATAAAGACTGCAGAGAGAGTAAACAAAAAAAAATGTTGTAAACGCTTTTTCTTATCACGAAGTTATTTATTAATTCTGACACTATTAATTTTTATATAGGGTGTATCATACATTAATAGATAGAAAATGAGCTATAGATTCAACCTTTTGAAGGTTTAACACCTATAGCCAATAATACTGCTTTGGTGGAGTCTAGATTAGTAGATGTTATGGTGTTCCCCTACCATAAACGGGGCCGTGAGTCGTGGGAGTTTAGGGTGAGGGCCCTAAACTCCCACTAGCTTCGGCGACTCTCAGGCGGACGATGGTTCGACGTGGTCATGAACCATTGTGATAGCACCACGAGGGTTTCGGGGGCAGCGTGAGCCATACACGCATACCCCGGGATGGGCTATCTAAAATAGCACGGCGCGAGGGAAGACTGCGTAGCGATCCCTGACCGGGAGATACCGCGGTCCTCCGTATAGCGCAGAGGGCGATCACCAGGAGGGTTTTAGTGGGTAGGAATCCTACATACCCCCTGTCCTCCCCCCAGAGGCGGGGCATCTTGAACATCCGGAAAATTTCCCCCCCGAAACAAAAGAAAGGATTAGTAGATGTTGACTTGTTTAATGTTACATACATAGATCCACAATAAAATCGAACAGCTCGATATATGCGGTTTAGCGGTACATCTAAAAGGGGAATACCCCAGAAATATAATTCTTTACATACATCAGACGAAAGGGATCGCGCTACTTTTGTCTGACGATTTTTATTGTTTAACCAATGTTTTCATAATTTCAAATCGTATAAATATGGATTAAGCTTCATTATACACACTTCTACTTTGAACTTTTTGTTGTTATTCCCTCCAAGACCTACCGATCCCAGGAAGAATCACACAAACTTACAATTTATGTCAGGAAATAGTTAAAGAGATAAAATATTGTTACAAAGCAGTTACAGAACCCTCTAAACAATAAACACGGAACCCTAGGATCAAGAATTACTGTAAACACGCATGACCTTGAAGTTAGTCATAGATTTTTGTGTACGGTTCTCGGAAATTCTAACCGAATACTATCTCGAACTTACTAGAACCTTCTCCGTAGTATAAATAGGTGTACACCCCATGTCGACAGTTTAGTGTTGTTTTTGAGTTATAAGATTGAGATCTACGATTAGTGATACAAAGTGAATATTTGGTAAGTCATTTGGACAGTGATTTCTTGAGCGATTTGGAAGCGAAGTTTGGATTAAGAGAAAATATACTTTGTGTTAAACTAGGGTGACCATCTGATTTGTGAATAAAGGATTCCTTACGAAACAGTTTTGTTTCATTCCGAGTCAGAACCCACAGTACATATTAGTTACAGGATATAGATCATAAATTGACTCTTTTAGTTATTTGCTGTTATACTATACATATAAATATTTTGCAAGTCATACACAGAATTTTTAATTGTTATAACATTTAACTTTATCATTTTAATGCATCTGTTTTATGTTGGCTTTTCTTAGTTGATATGTGATTAAAAAACATAGATGCGTCTATTGAATGCATTTTAATTCTTGAAGGGGATTCCCCTTTGTAAACAGGAGTATAAGAATGGTGGACTTACCTTTTGGTTGAATTTCACGATACCCTCGTTGAGAACTTGCGTCAGCTTGGCGTACTCCGCGTGCAGCATCTTCCTGTACTTCTCCCGTTCTTCGTTCCGGAACGTGACCTTCGCTTCGTAGTCGAATACTTGCCTTAGGTCGTCCTCGTTGAAGTGTTCCGGCTCCTTCTCCAACTATTTTCCGAAGATGTACAGTATATATATATATTTATATATATATATATATATATATATATATATATATATATATATATATATATATATATATATATATAAATAAAGAAGAATTTACCACTTATAGATATCCTTTAGTTCAATGGCAGACAACTTTTCTTAGTACAGAAATATTACTTCTATATGTAAAATATTTAAAGGGATAAATGTACATCTTATTTATTAATAAAAAGCTTAAAATATAATACAAGTATTTTCAATAATCTTGTATAAACTGAATACTCTGAAATCTGGTAATATAAAGCCTGCAGGGACAGATAGTAAACAATAATTAATTTTAATATGTGTATATATATATATATATATATATATATATACATATACATATTTTAAAAACCCTATCTTCGTACTATAATATCAATACGTTATTTATTATTTAAAGAATCATTTGATTTTCGCATAATGGTATACATTGGTGGAACATGAGCATTCACCTCTTAAAGCTTATATTTAACCAATACTACTGTATATGCATATATTACTGGGTGTCTGGTGGCAGATTTTTACATAAAAAAATATATTCGTTAAGAAATCAGCACAATTGTTTCAAGTTACCTGCGGCATGTGGCGCTGAATATAAGGCTCCGTTTTGTACAATGTATGAAATTCAACTGAAAATATTTAGCTAACTTATTTTTTTTTAAATTATCCGCACTTTTACTCTATCGTTTAATGCTTTTATTAAAACTATATGTTAAGTATTACAGTTTTTATTTAGATTTAATAAATGAAACCTGCTACCGGACATCTTGTATTATATGTACATATTATATACCGAAGCAAGATTTAATAAACAAATGTGGTTTAAATGGCGCTCCATGTATCACGAGTACATACCATACAAAGCGGTTTGGGGATAGGTTTTTTGATCTCCTCATGCCATAGCTTTTCAAGCACGCCGTCCATCATGTCGATTAGCGCGCGTTCGCGAAAGTCGTCGGGCGGGCCTGGTGGTGGTGGTGGAATGAACACTTGACTAGGGCTCACGTATGGTGGGATGCTACACTGTTGAAGAGAACAGATTTGGTTATATCCCATCTCTAAACTCCCAATTTCGTAGCACGAGTAGCAATCATCGAAACCATCATGCCATTTTCCAGCCTACGAGCGAGGAGTTGAATAACTAAGAGGATCTTTTAACTCATTTTAATGTAGGAGAAATAGCCTCAGTAGAGCTTTTGATAGAGATTTTTGTGGGATACTACAATATCGAAGAGAATATACTTTGTTACAATAACAGAACCAAGCTTTAAGGGAATCAGACGTTACCTTGCAGAAGTCCATCCTATGTAAGAAAAGGACCAATATTTAGCCACTTCCGCACATGCATTGGTAGTCGTGCAACAAAGTGCACCGCCCGTCAGCCCGCTGATAAATGCGTATGCGGCAAACAATGCGAATCACACAACTGTCATCGCCAAATTACTCAACACGTGTTTCACCCCTCCCCGGGCTTCTTCAGGAGTTATGTTACACCGATTAGTGGCACTCTGTGTTTGGTACTAATCTGTGTTTTGCACGACTACTACTGCATGTGCGGAAGTGGCTAAATATTGGTCCTTTTCTTAATAACTAAGCTCGTTACTAAAACCGGCCCTGGGTCCAAAAGATGTAGCTGTGATGCAGTCTGCTAAAGCCATTGGGTACGCGTCATGGGTGTATTGTGACACTCATATCAATTTCTTCTTGGTAGAAGTGTAGCTTCCATTGTGGGAACTGTATAAATCTACTAAAAAATGACAATACCGCCTTCTATCATCACACTATATATACAGCGTGATGATAGACGGAATAGATGATATATATATATATATATATATATATATATATAAAGATAGCGAATAGCGTATACAGTAGAAGTGTCATAAGAGAGACCATCAATGTGTATAAGACTAGTCAAAATAAAAACTTAAATCTATGATAATATGAAAATAAAGTAAAAATTAAATGAAAAAATACTTTAGCCGAATTGTAACGTCCCTGCCTCACACAAGGCATGGGAGAAAACGAGAAGTCCCCAAAAGAAGGAGCCATAAGGAAATAACTTCAGAGAATCTTATTATATTCGACTGACAGCGTAATTACGTCTTGAGTAATCGACGAGAAAACTCCATTTGTTCCAGCGACAACTGTCTCTCTCTCTCTGTCTCTGTCGGTGTGTTGTAATTTATGCCCCCCCCCCCCACAAGAAGAACTACAAATATTCCTCTACATAAATCTCATCTACTCTACAATTATTCTTTATTTAACCGATGATCAAAAATGAATGAAGATGATAGTTGATGAAGTCACCTCCTCCGGATCGACTTTGATAAGCCTGTGCGGCTGTTCCTCCTGACGCCACTCGGGATCCGTTATACGGGGCGCCAGGTGATGGAAACTGCCTCGAAGGTCAGACAACTTGTTCAGCTCTGGAAATTTACCATATCATGTTAATAAAACCATAATATATATTTGAAGGTAACGCTTATGAGGTGTTGCATTGTATTTTGATACAAAATTGTTTTCTAAAATTTTATATATTGTATGACAGACGTAGCCCTAATATATAAAGTTGATTTACTTACACGACTTATACAAGATGTGTTTTTATAGATATAAAAGCTAAAAAGGGGTCAATGTATAGAAGCTTTAAAAATAGAAGATAACGTTATTATGACATAGTATCAGAAAGCCTTTTAAAAATTCAGATTACTACCAATGAAAATTAAATTCAAGAAATTTATTAAGCAAAAACTCCGCCGCAAGGCATATCAGTATATTTCCGAGCATGTTTACAATAAAGATGTTTGTAAATGAAATATTTTCATAATTAAATTTTTTTTATACTAAAAAAAATACAAATCCCACTGAGTTGCTTGTTATATATGTATATATATATATGTGTGTGTGTGTGTGTAATAAGAAACACAGTAGGGTTTGTATTTTTTTATCGAACTCCATACTTTTATATATATTTAACATACAAACATATATAATCCATATATGTATGATATATATATATATTATGGTATTATGATACTTAGAGGGCGCTGCAGGGCATTCCATATATTCAATCCTAGATAATTAATGCACAAAGAACGAATTATATCAGATTGTTTCATCGAACCAGCGACCGCGATCACGTCTCAGTCTTACATCTATGTTATCACTGCTCAATAATTATATATTGTTTAAAATACTATATACATATATATAAAGCACTATATCTTAAACAAGTTCTTGGATATTTACTGTGGTAAAAATTATTAATTTGTTAAATTCTACTTACCATCAACGATAAATCGAAGTCGCGCGTTCCTATCCATGACGAGTCCGACTTCACGGATTTTGAGGTTCATGAGGTCATTGAACTCCTTGTTGAACCACAGCCGCAGGTTTTGCGAGTTGAGCTAAAAAAAATAATCATTGAAATAGACGCAGTGGTATTTCTTTAAATTACTACTACTACTAACAATACAACACGGGAGGAGTCAATAGCCTCCCTGATAAGCGAAAAAGACACCAAACAGTCATTCATCACCCTCTGCAGAAAAATCGTAAAAAATGCTATGGAAAGAAATAAAACGTAAATATTGCAAATAAATAGATAATGAAGACAAAATAAAAGCAAAATAATGTACAGTACTGTGATATAAAATAATTATAGAATTTAAGTTATAAAAATGTGATATAAAATAACAATGTAATTATGAAAATGTAAAAAGAAAAGAGGAATGAATGAAAGGTGATACAGGGCAAAAGGGAAAGACAACAGAATTGTGGCATGAAAGAATAGACCGAAAGACAATGTGAAGTATGAAAGAAGAGAAAGTAAATAATAAAAAATTATGTGAATAATTAAATTTGCTCGTAAAGTCCCTGTCCCACAAAAGATAGGGGGTACGAGAGGCCCCCAATAGCGGGGGCTAATAAAAAAAAAAACTATACAGTTACAAAGATTATATATTCGACTAACACGTTGACTGCCAACAACGAGATAACTCGTCGATTGGGTTTTCTAGGACGCCAACGACGAGTTATCTCGTCCTGAGTTTATTTGCAATTTTTGTGCAGCTACGTATATACCCGTAATATATCAGTGCTAATATAAATATCTAATAGATTCAGGCGTTACGGAAGTCCATCCTTAGTAAGAAAAGGACTAATATATAGCTACTTCCACTATGTAGCAGTAGTCGTGCAATAAAGTGCACCGCCCGTCAGCCCGCTGCTAAATGAGTAATCTCAGGAGTAATGTTACACCGATTAGTGCTAACAACGAGTCTACTCGGGTTGTGTTGTGTTGAGTGATTTAACGGTGGTAGTTGTGTTTCGCATTGTTTGCCGCACGCGAATTTATCAGCGGGCTGGCGGGCAGTGTACTTTATTGCACATCTACTGTTACATAGCGGAAGTAGCTATATATTAGTCCTTTTCTTACTTAATATAAATAGACGGCTTCTGAGAAAGAACAAAAAAATCAATGCTGTACGAAAAGATTCTTAAAAAAAAAACTTAAAATAAAATTGTCATTTTAGGCCAGATTTCTAGTATTGCCTTAACAGTCAACGTGTTAACTGCATAATGTATTTATTCATAGATCAAACATTCAAATCTCTTATACTGTCATTGCATCTCTATTTGAGAACAAGTCAATATTTAATTTATAACAATCAGGTGTTTACAAAATATGTATAGATATACAATAACCAATTTCAAGCATATCAAAAACTTTTTCTATTACACTTGCGTGCAAGCAAATCGACTCACCCTCCAAGCGTGCATTCGTAGTCGTTACATTTAAAAATGCAAATGTATTTAAAATATAAAATTATGTTTTCGTAAAGCTTAAAGTTGGACAGACTATATAGTTAAGGGTGCGAGAAGTCGCTGATTGCAGGCAGCGCAGGAACGATAATCGTGACGATCTTTCAGGGAGACCCATACCTTGTAGTGACCGTCTATCAGCTGAAAAGAAAGAAGGAGATAGCTTACAAACTTAAGTTTCCTTCAACACCATTGTTATAAAAGTCGGTATAGGGAATGAGAGGGCGGATCAGTTGGCCAAGGATGCGGCCCTAAAGAGTAAAAGAAGACCTGAATAAGATGCCCCGTTTCATTCGTCAAGCGCCAACTGAGACTGGAGTCGCTCGACGAATGGAACAGGAGGTATATGGAAGGTACGACGGCTTCAGTGACGAGGATATTTTTCCCGGACGCCATTTCAGCCTACCGCGTGCTCCGCAGTGTCGAGATGGATACGGTCTTGGCCCAGCTCTTCACGGGTCACGGGGGGTTCTCTGAGTACCTTCACAGGTTCAAGCTCAAGGAGGACCCCTCGTACTTCTGTGTACCGGGCGTGGGCCAGACCGTGGTCCACCTTGTGGCCTACTGTCCGGCGTTCGGAAGACTGCGCGCAGATTCCGAATGCCGGATGGGCAAAAAGATAGAGGAAAGTAGTATCTCGGCTATCATGCAAGACGAAGGGGAGAGAGAATGCTTCCTCAGCTACTGCAGGAAGGTGGTGATAAATGCAATAGATAAAAATAAAACAAACACTAAAATATAGAAATAAAAGAAATATAGTAGTACCAAAAAGAGTGCAATAAACAGTATAATATAAGATAATAATTATAAAGAAAATACGTGTTAAATATTTGAACAATAAATGTAAAGTTGCAAAATAAAATAGTAAGGAAACCTAGAATGTAGTGTTTGAGGATGGATGTATGGCTAATGGAATGAAAGGGAAAGACTGGGAAAATTGTAGAATAAAAGAAACAGTACGACAGATAAGATGATACATGAAAGAGAAGAATGATAATAATAAAAAATATGAATAAATTACACGAGATAGGGGAACGAGAGGTCCCCAACAGCGGGGACCATATAAAAAAAAAGTCGGTTTAATACTTGGAGAGCGCTTAGATAGTGAGCCAATTTATTTGCACGCGAGTGTACAATCGCGACAAGATAATACAATCAAGTAAGAAATGACCTGATGGGTGTCTAACCAGTGCCAGGTGTTGCAGCATGTCCATGTGGATAAAGGAGTAGGAAAGCGTCTGAGGTAACATCCCCGGCGGCACGGTGACGAACCGGTGAGTGTTGGTACCAGATAGAGCGTAGGGCTGGCCTTCCACGGAGCCCGATGCACTCGGCTCTCCTGCCGCCATTTGACTCTCAACACTCCTCAGACCAGAAGGCATTGAAGGCACCGACTCCGGTCCGGTCACTCTGCGTGACAATGAAAACAAATGATGAACGTATTGTTACGTACTGTGAGTTCTGGCTCAAAACACCACTGGTTCACAAGGAGTCCTTTATTCACAAATCAGATGGTCACCCTACTTTGACATAAAGTATAATTTAGTTCGCTTAGTCTAAACTTCGCTTTCAAATAGCTCAAGAAATCACTGTCCGAATAACTTACAAAATAGTCACTTTGTAACATTGATCGTAGATCTTAATCTTATAACTCATTGCACGGAATGTATAGCCCCCGGGATTCTTATAAAATGTTTTTAAATAGATACAGAATGTTATCATTGAAGGATCGACATTCTCTAATGGAAGCCACTACACTTAAAAATATTTGTGGTGGCCATGTTAACTGTTCGGAACTGTTGTCGGCTTTTTAAAAAAGAGAATAATAAATTTATATAAATTTTAACGTGTTGTTTCTGGTTACAAAAAAGGTATATATTTTTCCAATTTATTTATTGGCAGAGTTATATTATTTTTATTTTTTAAATGTTTATTTTGTTGAATTTTCTTTTTAATAAGTTGTATTTTCGTAACCATGGAACCTATCTTCGATCTATACATAGTTTGCTATAGAAAATCTTAATTCACTTTGCGGCGTTTCAATTTGCGTCGTGTTTTTTTTGGAACGTAACCACGACGCAAAGTAAGGTATTGGTGTATTTTATAATCAACATATAAACCGATAAAGGCACACTGTTGGACATAGTCATCCGCCAAAGTTCTCAAGCGGCATCTTCACGCGACCTTGTCTATGTCATCATCCATCTAACGGGGGTCTAACCACGCCGTGTCCACTGGCTCGGAATCGTTGCTCCAGAACCTTCCATCCCCAATTGCACGTCGGTTGCACGTGCTACATACCCCACCTACTGCCACTTGAGACGATCAATTCTTCTAGCTACGTCGGATCATAAATCTCATACCATTCATTAATTCTGGTAAACATGACTTGCAATTTTCATAACATCTAATTATACAGTAAGGTAACAAATATATTCACCGATTTATTTACATTTTTAGATATAATATATATCTTAAATAACATATGAAAAGTAAAAACTGTGCAGTACGTATTGAACTACAACAAGCCAGCTATGTTTTGGGGTATGCATAAATTCTGTTAGAAACATCGGAGTACTTACTGCAGACGTGTGACCTCCGGCGCCGGAGAGGGCGTGTGCTCCTCCCAGGGTCTGAACACGTCTGCCTCATTCTCCATCTCCAGAGCTCGCAGCGCTTCCGTCAGCTGCAACTCAGGCCACTGTTCGCGTTGGTTTGGCAGCACAGCGAAGTTCTCCGCCTGCACCAACGCTTCATAATATATAATTATACATATAAAATTGAATGTGAGCTAAAAATAGGTAAAGAAAGTAGACAGAGAGATCATTAAATATTTAATGGGATCAGGCGTTACCTCGCGGAAGTCTATCCTAAGTAAGAAAAGGACCAATATTTAGCCACTTCCGCCTTCCGCCTTCCGCCACTCCTGAAGATGCCCCATGGAGGGGTGAAACACGTATTGAGTAATTTGGTGGTGGCGGTTGTGTGATTCGCATTGTTTGCCGCATACGCATTTATCAGCGGGCTGGCGGGCGGTGCATTTCATTGCACGACTACCACTGTATGCGCGGGAGTGGCTAAATATTGGTCCTTTTCTTACAGAGAGATCATTGCCTCCCTTTCGTGCGACGATGAGTGTCGCCTACCATTTCTGAAGAATTGCAGAAAAACAATAAAGAAGGTAATTGAGAGAAATAAAAACTAGATCAAAACTATTACAATAAATAAAGGTTCGGGTAAGATGGAAGGAATACACAAATATTTAAGAATAGAAAAAAAGTATTAAAGTTAAATATTTTCAAAGTAAAGATGATAAATAATATGTAACACTTAGGGAATAGAAAAAAAAGATGAAAGGAGATGGTTGAATGACAATAATACTTAAGGAGTCGAAAAATTTTATGATGGATGAAAGAAAGAAAAAGCATGAAATATACAGTAAAGGAAGAAAGAAGATAGATGTTAATATGTAATTACATTTGTTTGTTTATTTTATTTTACCCCAACCTTTAACCACCAAATATAGAAAAATTGGAATATTTTATACAAATAATAAAAATATTTATCAAAAGAAGCAAATGATACTTGTTGTAACAGCTCCTAATAGATAACGTACGTCTGTTTGTATTTCGTGCGACAGTGATAACGCTCTACGAAGCCGAAATTAACCGATTGTCTCTTTCTGTAGTTACTGTAGTATAGTAAATACTACTTTATTAGTTACCTCAACATAAGTAATTAACTCTTTTGTAAAGGACCAACAAAAATTCACCACGAATTCTAAATTTTAAAATTAATTTTGTGACCATGATTTATGGGACAACCTTCGTATGTTCATATCATATAAAGTATTAAGCTGTTTCAGATCCAAAGTATTTTCAATAAATTACTTAAAAGCAAAATTCGATGTAATTACATAATAATGGCTGAAGACTGCGAAAATTTTGACCCTTGGCGAACCCATCGTATCCCAGCAGGTTTTCTTGATCCAAGCGGTCACTTTATCCTGAGCCCGGATTCGAGCCTCCGTGTCGAACTTGATTTCCTCGCGTTCCTTCTCAGCCTGCACAAAATACACAATTAACACGTTCACTGCGGCTTGAGACCGATTCAGCCTCATGGTATACTTTGCACTGGTGCGGCGCGTAAAACTCGTGTTTTCTCACTAGTGCGGCGGCTGTTTACACTCAACCGTATGAGATATGACAAAGACAAATATAGCTTTCTTTATGTCTCCGAAGCATTGACTCAATATTGTAAAAAAAATGATTGAAACATGAGGCAGAAAAGGCCTCAACCGCACTACTAGGAAGTTCAGCTTGAGGCTGATTCGACCTCCGCCGCACCAGCTGAAAGTTCTTCAAAATTGGGCCCGCAGTGAACGTGTTAATAGAAACTATACTACACCGCAGGCACAGGACTTGATTCGTAATTATAACAGCCTAAGCGGAGGTCCTTGAACAGAGGTCCTTGCGCCTCTTCTCTATAGTACGTACATATAAGAACTTGACTGTATTCTAAACCGGTAAAATATTTAAGTTGAGATGTAAGGGACGAGATAGGCTAAGCGCTTTCAATGCTCAGGAGTAATTGGCGGCATTTGATATGGCACGTCAGATATATGTTTATTCAGAATAATCTGTTATAAAGATAATGTTTTTAATGATTTTTTTAATCATACAAGATGATTTATTAGATAAATAATTTGCTGTCAATTAAAGTCCGATACGGCCCAGCCAGAAATTTACATTTACAGAAATAATAAACATCGAAACAAAATTTAATAATTTTATCAAATAAAAACTACAATAGTAATAAAAAAAAACTTCTAAGGTAACGGCACCAGTAGTTGACCACTTAAGAGCGCTGCTAAAATGTTTTTTTTATTGACCACATACATTCAAATTTTAGAATATCAGTGGGTGCTTAAAGGAAATTCTTATACCCTTTAGATTAAGTTTTTTTGTTTTTAGATTAAGCTAAGAAGTCTTTCAATTTAACAAATCGTAAACACTTAAATTTTTATTTGATTCATATTAAGTTTTTGCTTCAGTAGTTGACCAATCAAAATCTGAAAAGTATTAGTAATTGACCGTATTTAGCATCAGTAGTTGACCATATGAATAAAAACCTACTTTTATGGTAAATATGACCACACATATGTCAAAACTTAAAATTTTAATTTTCACATAGAAAAAATATAATATTCAGTCACGAAATCAAGAAACGTGCCTCACAGTTGAATCCTGTCAAAAACTTGTATCGGCTCCTGCTACACACAATGCGCTTTAGTTCTGAGCTTTCCGCAGTTGTAAATAGATGAGAGCAGCTACTTATAAATTAATTTTTTAATTAGATACGATAAACACAACGCTTATTATTTAAAATTTCATACAAACCGGTCAACTACTAGTACATGGTCAACTACTAGTGCCCTTACCTTATAATGATAAAGTTTCCATCTATGTGCGATATTAAAACTGGACAGATATTGTTCCGTAACCACCGTATTCGCCTGATTTGGCACCGTCCGACTTTTGGATATTCAGCAAAATTAAAAGATCAATGCGGGGACGCCGCTTAGACACGATTGTTGAGATATAAGCCGATTCGAAGAAGTTCTAGAAGGATATTCTAGAAAAATATTATTCTGACTGTTTCGAGGACTGGAAAATGCGTTGGCGAAACTATTATTGAATCGGCATTATTTTGAAGTGATGAAATTGATTTGGAAGAATAAATAAATAATTTACATTTTATTAACAAATGCTTGTTAATTTTTGATCACAGTATTATACCTGCTTGAGGCGCTCCTTCTTGTTCTCGGCGTGCAGGTTGAACTCAGACATGGACAGGCGGTGTAGAGGAGGAGCTTCCAGGTTCTGCTCCAGGAGTGCGACGACACGTGAACGCACTGCCTCCAGCGCACGCACTGCCTCGTCGCGTGCGCTTTTGTAGTCCATCGCCTCCGTGTGCACTCGCTTGTCCTCTTGCAAGTCCAGGTAGTTCTCTGGACAGTCATATATATCTCTTACTCTTTCTCTTACTCTTGTTAAAGTATTTTTAACACGTTCACTGTGGGCCCAATTTTGAAGAACTTTCAGCTGGTGCGGCTGAGGTGGAATCAGCCTCAAGCTGAACTTCCTAGTAGTGCGGTTGAGGCCTTTTCTACCTCATGTTCATCAATATTTTTTTACAATATTGAGTCAATGCTTCGCAGACATAAAGAAAGTTATATTTGTCTTTGTCATACCTCATACGGTTGAGTGTAAACAGCCGCCGCACTAGAGAGAAAACACGAGTTTTACGCGCCGCACCAGTGCAAAGTTGACCATGAGGCTGAATCGACCTCAAGCCGCAGTGAACGTGTTAATGAGCAATTCTGTTTATCAAAAATTCTGCTTCTTAAATAAATTCTGCTTCTTAAATAATTTCATTACAATAGATGTAAATTGCAGGGTATTGAACAGTTGTAGCTCAGCGATTGAGGACTGAGTCTTGCAATGTAGGTCGCGATTTCGACTTCCGGGATATAATCTTATATAATTCACACTTTGTGCATTCAATATATAAGATTGTTTCTGTTCTCAAACAAATCTTCAAAGGATGGGCAACGGCGACCTCTGTAAATAATATCAAAGGAAAATCTCCTTCGACCAAAATGTGTCGTCCCTACACCACACGGCAGAGAATACGAATGGTCCTCAAAAACAATGTCTTTTAAAAACAAAATAAAAAAGGGGTTACAGAACGTTACAAAATGGATGGAAGTGACTATTACATAACACTTACTATCAGAAATGTTAAAAATAATAATCTTCTCAGGATCATCCAGGATCTTCAACTCGGGCGGTTCTGTGGTAACTTCAGGTATCGTGTCCGTGGTGGCCAGTCCCGTGTCGGAAGGTTGTGTTGCGTTCAGCATGGTGATGGCGACCGTACCATTTCCACCCAGGTGAGCGATGTACTGATTCTTGGAGTCTATCAAAGCTTGATCAACTCCGCTTTCGTATCGATGTGATACAACCAGCTTCAATTCTAGTATGTAAAAGAATAGAAATAGATAACTTAAAAAAAGATTAGATTTTATTGTAATTGGTTCTCTTCTCTTGAATCATCAATCGTTTGTTGACGCATTTACATGTTAGCTAGAATAATGTAAACACGAAAAAATAAATTACGTTTCATTTGAAAGAGCAACTGTATAATTTCCGGCCGGCTATTCTCAACAGATCAGCGTTCCGGTGGTATCTTACTACTTATAATGTTAAAATAATCAACTATACAAACATGTATGTAAATGCCTACTTGAACAAAGATATTTTGAATTAAGAATATTTTTTTAGGTTTAAGTCTACACAAGAGTCCTGGCTCAAGCTTATGTGGGATTTCTATCTACTACAATTCAAAATATTAAAACTGATGCTTCATTCCAGGGCATAGTTTCGTCAGTAAGAAAGGGACCAATAAATAGCTAGTTCCGCTATGCAGCAGTAGTCATGCAATAAAGTGCAACGCCCGTTAGCCCGCTGATAAATGCGCGTGCGGCAAACAACGCGAGTTCCACACAATTGGTTCTTGCCCACACATCATCGAGTAATTCAGTCTATTGTCGTTTATGTAGACAAAGATGATTAAGTGTTATTTTGATGGGAAACGAACAATCTTACATTAACTATATATACTCGTAGTAGTAAACAAATATGAAAAATTGAATGTTGAAGTTATAGAAATCAAAGGTAACCTCTCACCGTACTCGACAGGAGCGTCTGGCTTCCTCATGATGACGGTGCCGTCATAGCTGAACGTGAGCAGAGCACCCTTGTTGATGAACGCCTTATACTGCTTCAGGTCATGGCCGGAATCGAACACTGGACCCATTTTCACCGACACAGTCACACCTTTCTAAAATCGTATGTGAGAAGTTCAAGCCAAATATTGATTTAATGAACTGTATTTAATTTACAAATTTTAGAACACTTCCTGACAGATAATAAAGAATAAATATTTAAATTTAGTAGGTATAGATATATATAAATATATACAGGTTAATACATATGTATATTTATATATATATCACAGTTACAATATGTAACTAATTGTATAGTTATGTACTTTAATTGTAATTTACATTTAATTCTTGAAATATATATACACAGTCATGACTTGCAGCGTTGGGGAAAAGAAGAGAAAGAAAGGAACAGGAAAAAAAGGAAGGTTTTATAAAAGTATAGAGAGACATAATAAATATACAGACGAAACGAAGATAAAACATAAGGGCACAGTTCGTGCTTAACGAATAATTATATAGGTATGTTTAGGAGTAAAGGGAGAGGTTCTCTATTCTAAGTCAAAAAGAAATCTGTTGTATGAAGTAAACTGCATATCTGCGCCATACGCAACGTCGCATTCCTCCATATTGCATGCCTTTTTATGCATCTGCTGCAATGATATCGTGTAGCTCTCGCATGGCGCATATATTACGATCCTAGTGCATTTCACTAGCACGAAATCTATTGTCAGTTATTTCAACATCGATATGGACTTCAGTTAGCAAGCGGGCAATATAATATATACATTAATGTGCACGCCACATATGTAAGTTTACCCGAGATTATGGTCAATTAAATTCTACCCACTATATTAGTTGAAGCAGGTACATTAGGTGAGGTTTCCTACTCCATGTTAATTTGTTAACATGTGCCAGATGAGATGGTCAAACACCAGACGTTGGTAGGAATATCACGTCACACGAACTCTTGCGTTTATTACGCGGACATGACACAAGATGCGGTCATAAGATTCATGAAAATGGGAAAATCAGCACGGATATGCGATCTTAAATATATCATCGGTGTCCCTAGACTGAAAACATAGTAAGAAAAGGATCAATATTAGCCACTTCCGCACATGCAGTGGAAAAATGGTACATACATGCAGTGGTGAGAAACTCTGTGTTTGGCACTAATCGGTGTAACATAACTCCTGAAGATGCCCCGTGGAGGGGTGAAACACGTGTTGAGTGATTTGACGGTGGCAGTTGTGTAGTTCGCATTGTTTGCCGCATACGCATTTGTCAGCGGGATGGCGGGCGGTGCACTTTGTTGCACGACTACCACTGCATGTGCGGAAGTGGCTGAATATTGGTCCTTTTCTTACTTAGGATGGACTTACGCAAGGTAACGCCTGATTCCATTAAATATGATAACATAGTCACACAAGATCGGTAATGGTGATGGCTTGCAGTGGGCATCCATCGGCTGATAAGAAGAGGAAAATATGCAAATCGGACGCACGTCTCCAGCCATACGCAGCACGTGCATCTGCGTGGTGAGGTGCGGCACTGCAAGCGCGGTGTCTTTTTGTGCTAGGGGCAGCAGCTCGGCGTATGGTCCTTGCATCTTGCCCGCGAATTTGTTGTCCTTACCGCTGAGCGCGTCGATGCAGATTATACGCTCCCCTAAAACATCATATTAGAGTAGCAGCGGTCATTAAAAAGAATTAAGCTCCTCTGATTCTATAGACATTCTTCAAAATAAAACTCCAAATGAATCTCGATTGTTAAAGCTGCTAGCCAAAGGAATTTTACAGCTTTACAGGTCCGTGAACAGGCACAGGATATATTTATAATAGAACAAAACATTACTCACCACACCACAGCACTGCGTACAGTGTGGGCGAACCGAGGTTGGATCAGGGTCCGTACTTGGCTCGCCTGTGGTCCACGCTACCGTCCCAAGCCGCATATACAACATCAGCAATACACAGATATACTCGGGTAGAGCGGTTTACTACGTGCGCAAGACTTTGTACAACTTGAACGCGTCCCTTCCGCTCCGTGAATTCAGCTCCGATGAAGCTATAAAAGCTCCCGGACTGACAGCATCAATATCAAGCGAGAATAAGAAGATTCGTGACCTTGAAAAGTATATTACTGGGCACTTGTACCTTATTGTGCGACTTGGGATGGCAGCGTGGATCTCTCGGAAATCTGAGGGAGGATCCAGATCGCCCATTCGCGGATAGGGGGCGTAAGGCCCCCGGAAACAGATCGTGCGGTTTGGTGTGTAATCTTTTGTTTTATTATGACGAACAGTGTACTATGCGATGTATCGCAAGTGCAGCGGCTGTTTTCTACAACGTATGTAATATGGTGCGTGGTTTGTGTAAACCTTGTGATAGGAGTGAGATCTATATCGGAGTTTTAATTGACCTCTTTCATATCAGAAAAACTCCAATTCACAGCACAGTAATTACTTAAATCCACTTTTAATATTCTTATAGGCCAACTAGCATAGTTTCTACTAGACAACTTATCACTTCGATGGTTATCGAACGAGTGATCGAGCTCCCGACACAATAATCCAAACGCTGTTTCAACCCCACCACTCTTAATTCTTTTACTCGAAGTTGTCACAAAAGAGTGACATGGTCGAATGGTGTTGCCATTTATGAAAAAAAACTACCATTTATAAAATTTTTACATTCAATTGTTTTTCTTTTTGACCTAACTCTCCTGACCAAGTGTTACTTGTAGATCTCGTAAGTTTAAGGCTGTAAGGCACAGGGGGCGACTAGCCTTGGACCTCCTTTAAGGTAGCGAAGCAAGAAGGCTTCCTCTAGAGTATCGACTTTGGCCGCTATCTACAACTATTTATTTCCAGTGATAAAAGTGAGGCTGACACTTGCGGCTGCATATTGTAAATTACGTTCAGTACATTTGTGTTCTAAGAGAGTACATTAGCTGTTTATACTAAATATGTCGGAGAAACGGACTCAATAGTGTTTTTAAAATGCGTATCTCCATGCGAATCTAATATTAGACTAACAGTAGACAATATCCTAGACATCATCAGGAAATCTAAGGCAAGAGTTCTTAGATTATTGTTTAAAATTGGTCTAAATAGTTATGGATAGAAATAAGACATAGATATAAGTATGATGATACGATATCGTGGAATGACAATAGAGATATATTATGTGTATCGTCCAGAGAACTATAAGGTTAAGTAGTAATTATTGAACTGTAAATTGTACTAGAACCGCCTTCCTTTATCGAGTAAGAAAAGGATCAATATTTAGCCACTTCCGCACATGCAGTGGTAGTCGTGCTACAAAGTGCACAGAGTGACTGTTTGGCACTAATCGATTTAATTCGCATTGTTTGCCGCATACGCATTTATCAGCGGGCTGGCGGGTGGTGCACTTTGTTGCACGACTACCACAGCATGTGCGGAAGTGGCTAAATATTGGTCCTTTTCTTACTTAGGATGGACTTCCGCAGGGTAACGCCTGATTCCATTAAATATTACTTTATTGAGTTGCGGAATGACTTAGAGTATAATATTAAAGTATTAATTATAAAATATTACTATTAAATATATTGTAACAGAGCCGACGGAGGGGGATTTTAGCCAGTAAGAGTTTAGCACTGCCTAGGCCCTCCATTCTCAGGCGTCCTATGCAGGATTTTCCCCCTTTGTCTTAAAACTTTATTTAGTGAAAACAGGCTCTGACTCCGTTATAGGTATCTATGTAAACAAAATACTAGACTAACAACGTAACAATGTCTTGAGAAAACCCAACACAAGGCCCAAGCCACAACCACATGCTGTGTCGTCGGTGTGTCAATATCAAATGGTTACAAAATATGTGACTACCCTACAAAAATAAATTTACAACTACTTTACTAAAAATCCCACTCACCAATGGAGTATTTGTCTGAGAAGAGGACCAGGTTGAAGGAGCGCATGGTGTCGCCCACATTCATGAGGAGGCAGTTGGCCAACCCGCGTCCCAGCTCCGTATACCTGACTAGGGTCAGCTTGTAGTCCTTGGACAGCTACTCATGAGGAAAAAGAATTAATATTAAAATTAGTTTGAATGGGACACTGACTCCTTGAAGGATATGTTCTAATCTTTCAAAAGAATAGATTTTGGAAAAAGTTCCTTCGTACAGTACCCGGCGATTAATATTGCATATCGACCTTTGGAAAGAGACAATCTGCTAATTTCGAGCAGACCCTGGAACCAAGACCCACGAAGGCGTCCTTCTTTACCAACGCCAGGTTGACAAAATAATTTATTAAATTTTAATTGCATGCTCTCTCTCTCTCTCTCTCTCTATCTCTCCCTTTCGGAGGCACAATCCGTACGGGACCCTATTTAATACTTTGATCTCAAAAGGTTGGCGAACTCTGCATATTGGGCCGACTCTACCCTGAACAATAAAATCATATTGCTTGCTTTGTAGTACAGTCGGCGATAAATAATGCACATCGACCTTTGGAAAGAGACAATCGGTTAATTTCGGCTTCGTAGAGCACTATCTCTGTCCAACACTGCTGTTTTGTCAATCGGATTTCGTGCGACAGAGATAGTGCTCTACGAAGCTGAGATTAGCCGATTGTCTCTTTCCAGAGGTCCATGTGCAATATTTATCACCGGGTGCTGTATGTAATTTTAAATGTACCAAATCTCATTATTAAATTCACTTATTTTGGTATAGAGAAAACAAATAAAAAGTGGTCCGAAGCAAAATTTTACAAAGTCATTTCTTTTTTTAATGTAAACTTTTTAGTTTAATTTATTACTTTTTATCGTACACACTAGAAAACATAAACATAGTTGCATACTAGTTCAAAAACGTACATTTGACCGCCATATTACACGAGACAAATTTTATACACAACCGTAATATAGAAACAGTAGAGGGATAAATAAAGGGTAGTTAACGTATATACGTATATACATAAAGACAAAACATACATTTACATTCGTACTTATAGACAAACATACTTTTTAATGCAGTCAAAACCAACCAGATACACATAGTACTGTCAATAAGATTTTCTTTCAAGTTTACGTATACTGTTTTTTTTTTGGTAAAAAAACTTTCAGATCGAAATAGATTAACCTTTTCAAACAGAAATAATGGTATAAAACAAACCATTAGGTATAATAAAAAATAAACAACTAAATTACGAAATAAATAAGTGAGACGATGTAAGAAAATGACCAATATTTAGCCACTTCCGCACATGCAGTGGTAGTCGTGCAACAAAGTGCACCGCCCGCCAGCCCGCTGAAAAATGCGCATGCGGCAAACAATGCAAACTATACAACCGCCACCGTTAATTCACTCAACACGTGTTTCACCCCTCCACGGGGCATCTTCAGGAGTTATGTTACACCGATTAGTGCCAAACACAGAGTGAGACGATGATTGCGATAAAATCTATCTAGTGTCGTCATTTTTTTCTGTTCTAGATATTTTTAAATAACATATTCTTACTTGAAAAATGAATATGTGTCCGGCAGACCTGGCGACCGCCATCATCTCTCTGCCGCCGGGCGAAAAGATGATGTGCGAGACGATCTGGTGCGTCAGGCACATGCTGCCGACCTTCTCCAGACCTGTCTCTGGGCTAAAGATGAACAGGCCCATGCCGTAGTTGGGGCCCAGTTCGCCGAATATTACTAGAAGCGGCTCTACTGGACTGGCTTGGAAGGAGACGTCTTTACCTTCAATTTGTCTTTTTAAAACCTAAAATTAAGAAAAAATAATCTCCATTTCCCTTACTCATGCTGTTACTTGAAAAAGAATTTACCAGTATTACTTATCTTTTTTGATAAATTGCCTTATACTTTCTAGAAGATTCTTATTGAATCGAAATATTATATTTATTTATTTTGTCTATTAGAATGCTACTAACTTCTGGCAGCTTCCACGTGAACTTATGTGAAAACCTTATTATACCTCCGTTCAGCTTACCGGACCTTCTCAAGAAAAAATCTACAGCAGAATTTTTTGATGAGTTGGCCCGGCACATTGTCCTAAATCTCAAGGCATTTAACGGTCTGTAGCGTTTGGGCAGCGACTTGAAATAAAATAATGTAGCAACTAATATGTAAGTGAGTATTCCAAATTGTATTGTTAATATATACAAATTTCAGCTGTATTTACCCATAAACGCTGTCGTGCCTCGCAGCTGGGAGAAGAAAGATCCGAATCAAATAGCGGCAACCCTCTCCCAACTGTCAGCGTTTAGTTTAAGCGAAAAATAAATATTGTAAAAAAAAACACTAGCGATACAAATTAGAATTAATAAAAAAAAACTTTTGGCAGCACAAATCCTTTAGGGACAACTTAAATACAGGATATATAACTCATTTGTTCTCAATTAATGTATGGTACATCCTATCCAAATATCAATGGTTTTACAAATAATAAATTACATTAAAAAACGTAATGCAGTAAAAAAAGCATTTATAAAATTTTTATTACTGCATAATAAAATATTGTTTACTATCTGTCCCTCAGACTTTTTTGTTTTTATCCAAAAAAAAAAGGCTTTTTAAAAACAACAATACCTTTCAGTTTTATTTATTATACACAAGATATACCACCTCCAGATAATAGAACACTTGACCTACCATCGCAAGCCAGTCCTAAAGCACATGACTGCTCTATAGAGTTAATATGTGGTTCTCATGAATCCGCATGAGAAGGAATCGCAGCCAAAAAGAATCTCTAGAAAAGGCGTGTCTCTCAACAGATGAAATATTACAGGATATACACATGATACATTTTACCTCGCTACTAAATCGAAAAACTGAAACTTTAGTTAAAGAGATATATATATATATAGCCTTGAATTTTGCACTCACCAAAGTTCCCGAAAGCGCTCCATAAATACACAGCTCCCCAGATTTATTCACAGTAGCAATATAATTATAATCGGGTGCGATTAATTGAATTTTAATTATATTCCTGAAAATATAAAAGAAATTATATTTATGACAATAAAAAAATATTTCCCTACGAAACAGAAAAAGCCCGCACCTTTGCCTGTAGGTGTAAAGAGCGACTTCTATCTTGTCCTCCGCCTCCCCGGTGATCTGGTAGACGCAGCCGCAGTCAGTCCACATGGCCGCCACGTCGCTCGTCATGTTCGACAGCAGCCTGACAACGCTGTCGTAAGGTACGAAACTCCATACCTCTTTCCATTCGCGCTCGAATTTCTTTAGCGACTGACCAAGATAAAAAACAATTCTATTATATCTCAAAGGTTTATTAAAGGGTAGTTGAATTAATTTGCTCCTACCCTCAGCTTTTGATCCGGACCGTAGATCAGCAGGCCGTTGGCGAAGGCGCAAATACTTGGCTTATCTGGACCCTTCAGGTTGTCCGACCACTCCAGATTTGTAACCATACCGATGCCATCAGATAGTATCTTAAACACCAATGTTTTACAAATTATTACATTAGACAGTGATGAATGACTTACACTAATAAGAGTGTAATTCAGTGGACGTCTCACAGCTCTTTATTTAAATGTATTTCTGGGTCTTCTCTTTCTCTGCTATGCAAGAGAATCTTGAAGAAGTATAAAGAGAGAGAGTTACGTGTCTTTAGCACCCGGCCACGTCAAATTTGGGTGTAATTGGTGACGTACAGACATAATTTGTAAATGATACTAAAAAAGAATATTAAATCCAGAGATACTGGTAGAACCAACGTATCGATGAAACTCGGACTATCTACTCGCCTTTTTACTATATGTTCGAAGTGAATTTCTGAGCTAATCATCTAGCTCAGTGATTTCCAAAGTGATCTATTTCGACCCCTAGGGGTCTATGATAACCTGCAAGGGGTCTACGTCAGCGAAAAAAAATTTGGGGGTCCATGAAATAAAAATGGGGGTCCACGGTAGTGGATCTTAACACATACACTGATAGTACCTATTTACTTACATCATACTATCTTATAATATCAAAACATTTACGTTATTTATAAAAGTACCTATGAAGTAAAAAAATTATTGTATATGTTTATAAAATTGTGTAAGTTGTAGGATTATTAAATTAACACGTGTTCTTACTTTAAGATTTTAACACTAAACTTCACTACAGTTAGAAATTTACAGGAAATCAATATCAGGTAAGTAGGGGGTCTACCCAACACGGAAAAACATGGCAAGGGGTCAACGACACAAAAAAGTTTGGGGAACTCTGATCTAGCTAGTAAAGACGGTCATAATTGAGAAAAAAACTTTTGATAGTAGAGAAAGACCGCAACCTTATGCGCTGAATCGATCAGATTCCCTCGATATCACAGTTAAGTTCAATACATACACTGTAGAGATTGGCGTCAGGGTCGATGGCATACAGCTGACCGTCGTTTGTCCAACAAACACCAACCAGCGGAGGATCAGATACCTCCCATCCGGTGACCTCCTCCTTTGCACGCCTCATCATGAGACACTGCTTGTAGCACTGCGCCACCTCCCACACTATCAGCCCCTCCCCCCAGCACTCGCACAGCATCATGTGTGTACGACTGACCCTGTAGGTAACTTCTTTTTAGTACAAATGGACAGGCTATAGGTGTAAGAGCTTTAAAGAGGTGAATTGAACATTTAAGAAAAGGACCAATATTTAGCCACTTCCGTACATGCAGTGGTAGTCGTGCAATAAAATGCACCGCCCGCCAGCAGAGACACTCTGTGTTTGGCACTAATCGATGTAACATGGCTCCTGAAGATGCCCCGTGGAGGGGTGAAACACGTGTTGAGTGAATTAACGGTGGCGGTTGTGTAGTTCGCATTGTTTGCCGCATGCGCATTTGTCAGCGGGCTGGCGGGCGGTGCATTTTATTGCACGTCTGCCACTGCATGTGCGGAAGTGGCTAAATATTGGTCCTTTTCTTACTTGGGATGGACTTCTGCAAGGTAACGCCTGATTCCATTAAAAAATTGAACATTTGCTGTCAATTGATGTAAGGTACACCCTGTACAACAATCAAATAATAAATAACTTAAAGATATTATTGTAAAGAAAAAGCGTTTCAAAATTCAGGTTACCACTGTAATGGCGATCGCTCAATCAAGCAATAGTACGTCCAACATTAATCGCTAGCGCTGTCTCGCTCGCACAGTACCTACACGTAGATCTATGCGGGTTCACACACCCACGAGTTGTACTACGCAGAATGTATACAGTGGCAAAATAAAGAAACCGAATGAAGCAAGAAAAGCAAAGAACAAAGAAGCGTGGGAACAAGACAGAAGAGATTCAAGAATCAAATCGATTAGCAACAATCGACTAGCAATGTTGAATACAGTGTTTCTTATACGTTCAACTAACTTTTGCTACCTTCATATCTGTACCTGCAAACTTCTTACTACCAGAAGTAATTAGCCTGTCGCATTTCAATAGAAAGAATAAATAAAAACAAACACTTCTCAAATAGTACTCTAATTAAAAGGGTATAGAAGCCAATAATTAAGTTCAAGTGCTTTAAATCCAGTATAATAAAACCATAATATGTAAATCACGTGTATTCCACTCACATGTATATCTGCTTCCTCCTCACTACCCCTGTGGGTAGTGCTATCAGCCGCTGCCGCGTGCGCCAGTTCCACACGGTCACCAGGTAGTCGGGGAATCCCGTAAAGGTAGCAATCAGGTCTCCATCCATCATGCACACGCTTTTATATCTATTTACCTCCATATCTGTAGGTGGACAAAAACTCTAGTAACTATATAAATGATATACCGTGACCCAACAAGAAATGAAGAGTTTCAGTAAACGTAGCAGAGTTATGTCGGGTGAAAGTAGAAGTGGGCAGGTCACATGATGCGTTGAACATATGGCCTAGAGCCTTAAGATTTTGGGGCGGAGACCGCGGGCCGGCAAGCACAGTTTCTGGACGTCCGAGAACATGGTGGAAAGACATTGTTAGGGTCTTCGGAAGACACTAGATATGGCTTGCAATCGGTCCGATTGGGAATCTATGAAAAGGTTCCAGTGAAAATCTTATGACTAAAATGATGTTGCTATTGTCATTTTTTCGACGACTATATTTCCTTTTGCTTTTCTTGTTCTCATCATCAGTACCATGCCATCATCACAGCTTGTACCATGAATTCCACCAACTTCCGATGCATGTCCTTGGTAATGAATTCAGGGGTCACCATCACGCATTTTGTTATAAAACGTAGACATACAACCCTATTCTAAACCGAGGCATAAAGACAGCGGATTTAAAACTACACTAGTACAGGTAGGCGTTCCAAATAGCTTGCCAACATTGTGTAATAGGATCGAAAGGTTTAAATATTTTTGGTAACGTGCGTCGGAATTACATCTTAGTCAAATGTAAAATACTAGAGCCATCCGGATGGACCGACGAAGTAGAAGTAAAAGAAGAAAGAAGAAGAAGAAAGTCCTGCTCGAAGCTCTGGACTCCATAAAGAATCGAGCCAAGAACCTGATTTGTAACAATGTCTTGAATGAAAAATAACCAGTCTATAAGTATTGTACAGACTACATTTTGAAGTGTGCAGCAGAGTGACACCAAATAATCTTTCCCTCGTCACCTTTCTTAGGACTAACGACATCTGTACACGGTTGAAACTCCTTCCACCCGCACTAAGCATTTCGCTAATACACCTATCCCCTGATTTACACGGTACTTGTTTTACACGTTTTCGCTTTTACACGGTTTTCCAAAAAAGTTTTTTTTTTGTTTTAATAACCGATTTTATTACCATCTCTCATAATGTAAATATTTCCGCTTCAAACATCTAATCGGCACAAATAACTTCGAGTGATGAAAGTGAATTCGAACCTTCGATTGCGAAAAAAAGAATGAAAGTAATTTCTTTTTTGTTCTTCCGTTTAATGTAAAGTGTAATTAAATAAAAAGACAGTTTTTCCATAATGTATTAAATGTTTTAATTTGTTAATGCATTTTATTTTCATTTCTGTGTACATCTAAAAATATTGAAAAAAATCGCAACTATTAAACAGCAATATAGCCACGGTTTTGACTTGAAAATTTTTAATTTTCGATTTACACGTTTCTCTCAGGAACGTATCTACCGTGTAAATCGGGGGATAGGTGTACTTTTATAATATGAATAACCAAGGTGTGGAACAATGTCATTGTTTCCAGTATTAAAGAGTCTCCAAGTCAAGGGTGAATAGGATTCTTCCTGCCCAGCATGGGGCATTGTAGATCTCGTTATCGCTTAACATCAGGTGAGACAGATGTCAAATGTTTCATCTATAAACAATTAAAAACCATCCAGATGCTTCATGTAGTTTTTTTTACTATATGAAAAAGTATATTTGTATATACTTTGCTATAAGTTTTACCTCTAAGTTGGGCCAATTGTGCGAATTTCGGGTACGTTACTACAAAGATTCTCGGATTCTTCACCTTCTCTGCGAACACGAAAATGTTTGATCTGTGACCTGAAAACATGGTACGTATGTTGTTCAATTATATTTGAAACTAGAGAATATATATATATATTATAATTATCCTCGTTTTTGTGGACCTCTTGGAGGACCTTGTGTGGGGCAGGGTCATTATAAATTCATCTAAAATGAGTTTTATATTTTTTGTTATATTCTTATTCTACATTTCAAATTCATCAATCAAATCTCGTTCTTATCTTTACTTATCTTTCATTCATTCCCTTTACGCTTCACATGATCTATCATTCTTAGCTTGCAGATCTTTTTTCCTGCATCTCCTTCCTTTCTTCATTTACATTCCCGCATCACAGTTTTTTACATTAATTATCACAGAATATTTTTTTGTTTTCACAGACTATATTTATTTCATTTATTTTCATTTCTTTTATTATTGGGCACTTTAGAATATTGGAGATCTCTATGGTTTTACATTGCGAGTGTTTTGCAGCGCTTATGGTCACTAGACATTACGACATAGTCAGCGGCGCATCGAAAAAGGGGAATTCCACAGAAATATTTTTTTTATATACATCGAACGAAAGATAGCGCTACATATTGTAATATTTCTCGACGTGTGATTGGCTTACAATTTTTATTAGTTGAACATTGTATTCGTAGTTTTGAATTTCTATAAATATTTGCTCAGCTTGATGAATATACACACTTCTACTACGGACTACGTGTTTTTATAACCTCCAAGATTTATCGATCCTGGGAAGAATCACACAAGTCATTATTACGCCGCGTCGCTGTGGGATTCCTTCGTAACTTTATTCTCGCTTGTGTATAAATAAGCATGTAACATTGTCAACTCAAGCAAAAACGGACCCCTCCGTTCCGTGAACTCACCACCGATGAAGCTGTAAGAGCCGCAAGGCTAACAGCACTAACTTCATACAAGAAAATACGGGTACGGTACGGTCAACTCAAGCATTCCGTCAAGACAACTAGACAAAACGTTTATATTTCTGATAGAAAAGAGAATCAGGATCACCGACGTAGCTCAAAGAATTGCTTGTCTGAGGTAGCAGTATGCGAGGTACACTCGTGCAATCCATGGCTGTTGGGGCTGAAATGTTCTCAACTGGTGACCATGAGCCGGTAGACGCGGCGCTGCTAAGCCCCCCTCCCACCCCACTAGGTGGACCGAAGACATAGTTAAGATGGCGAGAAGTCGCTGAATACGGACAGTGCAGTACTGGTCATCTTGGTGATCTTTGGAAGAGGTTTATGCCTAGCAGTAGACGTCCATCTGCGTAGAGAAAGAAGAAGAAGAGAATCTATAATATTTTTACTCTTCAATATCATCAACTCTTAAGGTTCTATATACCTAAATATTTATGTAGAACGATTCATCAACAATTCATAAGCTTGGTAGAGCTACTCCGAAACACTGGGACTAAAAATCCGTTGAAATTTAGTTTTATTTAATGAATTTTTGTTCAAATAACCTGAAATAACATCGACACCATCTCCATCCGCTTCGTTATTCGCCGTGTACACCGACTCATTGTTGGTCTTGAAGTTGTAAAATATTATATATACATCATGAGCGACCGCCAGCACGTATTTTCCAACAAAGGTCATGAAGTCCAGTCTGTTAGGGAGTGTCCATCTGAAAAATTATTAGTAATGTAGCTTGCTAGAAACTACACACGGTTTTAACGAAGTCCACTTTGAACAACCGCCATGTTTGTAATGTGAATCGCCAAAGAGAACGCCACCGCAGTGATCGATGTGTTCCTGGGAACACTACTGCAAGAAACGGTGTGCAATTTGACAGGCCGAACGACTGTCGGAACATTGACTGTTGGCGGCTGCTATTATAAGATTTTCCGACATAGTATTGTGTTGTAGGTTTGCCTTAATCACAAAAACAATGTTAGTGAAATTGGCAAATTTGACTTCAAACTTTTTAAAAACACTATTGTAGTACTGGGCAAAGGCTTTCATCTAAGATCACCACTATGAACAGTATTGCGTTGCCGACATCCAGTCAACCTTTGTTGTCGGTCAATCTAGTGATCGCGTCTACCGCATCAATCTAGCTTTTGGCTTCAACGTCCATCAATTATATAAAATTGTATAACTTGTATTATTACAGATCCACACCGAATTATACTTCCTTACGTAAATATTTTTAATTTTTTATTCATAGATTTATTTTAATTATTACGAACGAGGAATATTCAGTTTTTTTTTTTTTAAGAAAAAATTATACCTGATGTATACCAATTATTAAAAAAAAATTGCGTCAGAAAGTAATAACGTGCAAAACGCTCAACATAAGCTATGCGCATATCAATGCAATGTCTACCAAGTTTTTTCTCACAAATTTAAAATAACATAATATGCCTCATAGAACATAGAAAAAGGTTCATAGGTATATGATTACATGTTTATGTAAGACTTTTCATTGAAACCAACAAACCAAGTCTTCCAAATATATTCCTAAGTAATAAATAAGTGTATTTGTAATGACCTTATACAAATTTACCCAAACATCAATTAAACGCCCCGTTCATGGACTTGTTAAAAAAAAATCTATCCAAAGCAAATTACAGGAAACACAAAAACAATATCTAATTTTTCTAATAGGCGTGTGAATTATTTGAAACATATTCCATTTAGAATATGATAATATTTTGAGCTTCATAATAATTATTTTTTGCCAGGTGGGTATAAAATATAGTTCTTATTGTTTTTATTTAAATAAAGCTTTATTTATTCGGCTCAAAATAATATATCATAAGCGATTTTTCAGACAGTTAGCTAGTATTATGCAAAGACAAATAATTAAATAATATTTAAAATAAAGCGATGTACAAGTAATGTCTTCGGAAACTAAAGTATATATATTTTAATATGCGAATGACTTATTACCTCACTTTAGGATCATATTTTTTGTTTTGATCTAGAGCCGCTTCAGAGACACCAATATTCATTGTTTTGGTAATAGCACAATTTTTTATAGTTATAATTAAATCCTTCACCTCAAAAACTGATTATGCTTGTTACATAGCAACGAAAAATATTTTAGGACTAATTTTATGTTTAAAATTAAATTAAAATTATCTTTTTAAAATAAAGTCATATTAAGCATGTTATATTAGATACAGAGGTTTTTAAGTATGATTTTCCCTTATTGCAGGATGATTTAAACATTAATTCGTAATAAAAACGAGATTGTGTATAACGGAACTGTGAGCAACTGTCAAAACTATAGGGTCGCAAATAAATTGATTATAAAGATAAAATGGAAACGAATGCAGTGTACAATTATTTGTTGATTCCTAAAAACAGTTTAATATGTGAAATATGCTAGCGTAATATTAGTTAAATCACAATGTAAGTGCCGCGGTCGTGCATCACAATTTCCTTGTTGATAAAAGATGACACATAAAGTTTTATTATTGTTTTGTTATTTGTTTTGTGTTATTAGGAATAACGCGACTGGGTCCTTCGTCGACCCGGTGGCGGCGAGATGGAACTCATCATCGATAGATTTCGCAGAGATCACGATGGATCGAAACTTCGCCCTGTTACTGGTGTCTTTGATATCTGCCATCCTCTGGGTGGTTTATATAACTTACTACAATAGCCGTGTCCTCGGATACGTACTCACCCGGTTGATAAACAAATTCTATTTCCAAGATGAGAACTTCAAGATTGGTAAGTGAATCATTACATACTTTAGTGTGAAAATTAAAAAGTGAAAGTGAAGTCCAATAAAAATGTGTAAATCCTATAGTAAACGGTAATGGTTGTATTGTTTATAACAAAACTATTGTTTATAACATGTGGTTCACATTTGTTTGTTATGAATGCAAACAAATTTCTTTCATTTTTATAAGAGTATTGTAACAACTATTTTTGTTCATATTTTGTTTATAATGCAGGCAGTATTAATGGGAAATCATTTCAAAAAACTTACTTCTGAATAAGAATTTACAAGTGTGTATCTAATTAACATTAACACAATACAGGAATATTTTGTATAAGGTTTTCTCAAAAGGAATTTTTTTGAATAAACTTTATCAATGTTACAGTTTATGGTTTCAAAATGATATATTTATTGCTGTAATAAAATCCTTTATCTATCTTTATAGCATTTTACTACTATTCATTCCCACATATAAGGCTTTAAACCAGAAAGGTATAAAAAAATTAATAATCATTTTAACTTTAACATATATATATATATATTGCTCTAAACCAGAGTTCCCCAAACTTTTTTGTGTCATAGACCCCTTGCCATGTTTTTCTGTGTTGGGTAGACCCCCTACTTACCTGATATTGATTTCCTGTAAATTTCTTACTGTAGTGAAGTTTAGTGGTAAAAACTTAAAGTAAAAACACATGTTAATTTATACATTTATTAGGTTTTTACAAGTTCAAAATGTATTGCGACCACAAAGCAAATACCAACATCCTACAGCTTACACAATTATATAAACACATATAATTTTTTTTTTTACTTCATAGGTACTTTTATAAATAATGTAAATGTTTTGACATTATAAGATAGTATGATGTAAGTAAATAGGTACTATCAGTGTATGTGTTAAGATCCACTATTGTGGACCCCCATTTTTAATTCATGGACCCCCAATTTTTTTTTGCTGATGTAGACGCCTTGCAGGTTGTCATAGATCCCTAGGGGTAGATATAGACCACTTTGGGAATCACTGCTCTAAACTGTAAAAAAGTGGTCTTTATATTATTGCTTAGTGGTGATGGTAAATACATCATGGAGACATCAGAGAGATCAACTCTTTGGCAATCTATGAACTCACCATGTTGGATATGGGCTTGTATAGGCATGCCTCATTGATGTCTAATACACTGTGAAGTGAATTTGTTTTTTGTATATATGTACTAGTACAATACAGATAATCAGAGTTAAAATCTCAACATAGAAAATGTGTAAGTTATAATTATATTGTATAAAATAACACAAAAAAAAATTAAAGGAAAGACAAATGTCAATGGTCAATTGGAAGTTATTAATATTTAAAAATTGTTTTGAAGGAGGGGAGGAGATGTGTGAATGTAATATAAATGAATGCTGTGAGAATGGTAGAAAATATGAAAGAAGGAAGGAAGAGAGAAATAGTGAAAATAGGTAAAATTGTGAAAAAATCACAGTAAAATATATTCCTGGCATAAAAATATAATATAGGAATGAGAGACCCCAAATAATGAGAACTCTAGTTAAATTTAAAATTATCCTACTAATGCTACTTTAACTATTTATGGACTGAACGCTCTTCACTGTTTTGTTCAAGCAGGTACATACAGAAATCACTAGTCGCTTACCCACTTGTTTATTATGGGAAATATTAATGTTATAACATACTTAGAGTTAATTGAGATATAAAATAAAACTGGATAATTTTTAATAGAGTATTCTTTAGTTGTATTCTTGTTTAGTTTAATACAAAGCGCTGCAGAGTCACTCTCAACATCAGGTGTAGAAGGATGATAGGCAATGTTGAGCCACACTAGGGGCAGCTTAATCTATAGTGCAGGGTGTGCAATGTTAATAGATGGCAAAGTTAATAGTTATAGCCGCGAGAGGGGGGCTCAGGCCTAGGGGGCACCAATGCTTCATTGCACACGGGCGCTATTCGAGCTAGAGCCACCCTTGAGCCACATTCAACTTCTTACAGCAAAGGGTTTAAAGTTCATTGCAGAAATCAATTGATGTTCGCTTGTGACAGGCTCGAATCCTACAAGTTACAGACATACTTTGCTGTTACCGTTTGCTCCTATCTCCTTTGTATACATATTGAATACTAGTTTATTTTTAATTATTTAATTCAAAAAATTATAATACTTGTTCACATTTGTTTTATTGTCTTTGGGTATATTCATTTTCTCGGCAAAAGTAAGGAGATAGCTTTTGTGCAAACTGCTTCTTAATTAATGTATTGTTTCAAAATAAAGTACATGTAATCTGTTAATACAATTACTGTGGCTCATACAATGTTACTTTAATGTTTTTACTAGGCTTCTACTGAGTTACATTTGGTGTTAAGGAGAGATATCTATGTATATTTTAATTAACTTGTTACCCAACATATATTTTTTTAATTTTTCTACTATATTTTCACTTAAAATATTAGGTTATACATATATAATACACTAGCTAAACCCAGACTTCATCTGTACTTTTTTCGTTTATGATTTTTCTGATATAACGGTAGCCCTAGTTACTCCTTAACATACAGATAGACAAAAATTTTTTAAAATGTTATTTTTGTATATTATACATGTTATACATGTAGCAAAAAGCAGTTATTTCAATATTATAAACAGGCATTTCCATTTTACTTATTTTTATAGATAAGTTACTTACATTTGGGTCTATGTTTAACTACATTTTTAGATATACAATTGTTAGTTTTTTATGTAAATTAATGTTTTGATTTACTTTGACACAGATTTAGAAAGTGTAGGTGTCCAAATAAAGGTTTATTTTATGGATTCCTTTGTTAATTACAGGTTCATTCACCCTTAATGCTCTCTCCGGCAAGATTATGTTCCGTGACATTGTGTACATCAACTATGACTACACTTTACGCATACAAGATGGGTATCTAATATTCAGATGGTGGAGGTCCTATGTCCCTAAAGATGTATCTGAAGGTATAATAGTTTATTATTATTATTGTGGTAGTGTGAAAGCCACATAGAGGCGCTAAACAGGTGACTGAAACAGGCTTTAAGGTTTTGAGGCAGACAACCTTGTTAAAGTCATTGGAAGACATTGGATGCTAGCCACTTGGTCACAGTCCTATTAGAAATATATGGGAGAGTCCCAATGTCCAGTTGTGGACTTATATGTTTGGAATAACGATGATTTTTCTTGATTCAAATAGTCTATTAATAGTGTAAATAATTATTATGTTATACTAGCTGCCCAGACAGACAGACCTGTCATAGTCCAGAAAAAATATAAAAGTAATGTATATCAGAGTGATCATCTTATTTATAGGTTTAAGACTACCCACTATCTTACATGGTGAAATTCCCTTGGAGAAGTACTAAGAGTTTCTATTAAAAATTTCTTATCTGCACATTCCGAGTATGTAACAATGTGCTGGCTTCCTTATTTACTGAGAAATATAAGCCAGGTGTCTTAAAGGTCAAAGTAAATAGGTACCTACTGAATCTTCGTGCCTCACCTTTGACTATATTGTTGCTTTTTATCAGATGAGTTGGTGGTCAACTGGTAAAAAAAAATTAAATTTTTCGTAAACACTTGTTCATAATGTAATTATATTCACGATGGTTGAGGATGTAAGGTAGGATGTCCAGAAGGTAGACGGGCTATCTTGTTAATGGTGCAAGTCATTAACTGGCCTTATTGAAGAATTATAGGAAAGTCCATGTCTAGGAGTAGACATAAGGCGACTGTAATTACTATAATGATAATTTACATTACAACGCTTTATGTTCCACAAAATATTTGATTATATTCTAACACGCAATTCTTTTATTTATTTGATGTCACTAACAGATGTTTTAATTAATACTGTGTTTTGAAAGGAGAAAGAAATGTTGATTCTACATGTAATGTTTACATTTTTGTTCTGCATTAGAACCTTTATTGAGTCTTTATGAAAATGTAAAGAAAAAAACGAATTAATTGAATTAGTTGACTAGTACTTCAGATATGCACTTAAAAGCACTTCTGGAATTGTATTTGTACTTAAAATACGTTAGTCCACACAGATTTTTATAGTTTATGTTGTAAATTAATTGCGAAAAAATACTAAATTCATTTCAGATTTGTCGCATTCGGACACGCGTCTCTCTATAATGTTGAACGGTTTCGAATTACACTTCTACAATCGATGCGATCTGTACAACGAACTCGAAAAAACTTTCGGCCTTGAGCCCGTTATAAAGGAGCGAAACGACGACGACTCAACTGATCGGGACAAGGCCATGAACGACGCTAACGAGAAGCGAAGGCGCGCCCAGGACACAGTTCGCTCAGAGGCGGCCATGGCCAGGACCTGGCGGGACCTCATCCCGGTCATTAAAATCGACGTGTGCACCAGTCGCGTGGTCTTTGGAAACAAACTCGTCCCGACCACTTTGTCCATAAGCGTCGAAGAGGCACATCTCGTTTATAGCACCAAACCACCAGCATCCAGTTTAGATCATCTCATGCATTTCGTGAAAGCCAAGGCCGAGAACTGCAAAGTAATTTTAGCCCCAAGTCCAAATTATACGGCGATGGTCGACGAACCGCCCAGGTACATGGGAGAAGGCTTCGTAGTGATGAGCTCCAATTACATCGAAGTATATTTCTATATGGATGAACCAGGTCTCGTCCCGGAGCAACCAGTGCTTTTGCAGTTAGCGAATGGTGATATAGTGGAGTCGGCTCCACCAATTTGGGGAGTTGATATCAAATGCGGAAAAGGTACAGACTTCAGCTACGGTCCTTGGGCCGATAGACAGAGGGACCATCTATTCAAATTCTTCTTTCCCCCCAATTACAAATCTCTCGAAGTCACACCACAACCAAAACCCGGAGATCGGAGACAAATGCAATCATTTGACATCAGATTATCAACATTAAACGAAGCAACCATAGACATTCTGTTCACAAAGAATAAGGAAACAAATGCCGTTCACATTAACATCGGCGCTGGGTCGTACATGGAGGTGACTCTTCCATGGATCGTGCTGCAAGACGGCTACACCACAAAAATAACTGGTCAGCTGCTACATCTAGAAGCAACGACCAGTTTGCAGTACAGAAGTTTGGCTGAAAGCGAGACGTTGGAATACACAGTTAAATGTCATTATCCTTTAGTATGGAACCATCATCAGTGCTGGCAGCTGTCGCTAACTGGTTGCAAGGCCACAGCTCATTTCGTTTACACCCATATAGACTTCTTCCAGGACCTGACCAACGATTGGTCTAGCAAGGCACGACCAGATATATTACACTTCGTCCCCTACACCTGGAAAATATCTTTACTGTTAAAAGAGTGTGAAGTGCTAACTGTTAGCAACCAGCACAACTGGATAGACTGTAGTTCTACAAATCAAGAAAATAATCACGTCGCCTTTTGTGGTGATCTCCTGGATGTGTCATTTGATTTGCCATTCATTGATTTCCTACCAGATCTTATACCGTTGAAGATCTGGGTGCAAGGTGAGGCTGTAGACATGAGTCTGTATCTCCCCGAAGTAAATACTTCGCGATTACTTCTGCTGTCTATTGATAAGAATATGAAGTTGGTGCCATGTAGATTAAAGGCTTCGAAATGGAGAAGAAAATGTGTCAAAAGTCAGGGGTGGGTGGATTGTTGGTCGGTACCTATTGTGGCTTTGAGTGTTAGATACAATTACCATCCTATACCACCACTCGGACCCGAACCACAAGCGGATATAACTACTCCTGAAAAAGAAGAGATTCTTCTTTCACCGATGAGGATACCAAGAATGAGAAAGCAGCCGCAGATGAACTGGGTGATTGATGGAAATACATTTGATAGAACTTCCTTGCCTCCAGATAAAGTGAGTGTAGAACTAGAAGTAGGACCATCCGTGCTTCTTGCATATGGAACTATCATCACCAGTTTCATGAATTTACTTGAGAATATTTTCGGAGAAGATCAAAGGTTTACAGACATGCAAAAAACACCAAACGTGGAGAACATTTTCTGGTTTAGTGACAACCCATCGAAGTATAATGACAGAAGTAGCATCAATCAGCACGCTGATATATCATTGGATGGATCCAGTGATTCTGGGAAAGAACCATTCGACCCTCGCCGCTGCCGGCCGCTGGACGTTACCGTGTCTATAATCATTCACGATATTCAAGCGCATTTAGTCAAGAACTGTAGTGAAAATGAACCGTCCTGCCCGGTCGTGCTAATCGAAAGATTCGGTTTCGAAATGGACAAGAGATTCAGAGAAACTAAACTTCAACTCCTACTAAGTCCATCAATACTCGTGTCTTCTAATAACTTGGCAAGACCAAACGCTAATAACACAGGCGCACTGCAGCAAGGACATTTGATGCTCTCGTCGTTTCAATTGCGAGGTAACGGCTTCTTCAGTGACACCAACAGATCCGTGGAGGACGACACAGTGGAGTATGCTTGGATGATGGAGCTTCAGCTCGGCCAGTTGACAGGTCGTCTGACATTACCCCAACTTTACCAGATAATTTCATCACTCGAAACATTCCTTTTGCTCATATGCGATAGTGAAAACGAACTGGTACCACCGAACACAGTGAAACAATGCCACCATGGATTGAACACAGTTCTATGTCCAGAAACGGACTTAGGTCTTAAATACAGATGCCCAACTCCAAATGAAATCAAATATCGAATGATAAGAGTTGCGGTTGACCTGATCGATATATACGTGGCCGATTCAAACACAACACTACAGACTTGGATATCTCCAATCAGATTAACATTTTGTAATCTTCACGGATCTGGATTCGGTACAGGTGTCACCGGTTTGTTGCCGAACATAAAACTCGCGTTGTACACACAGACAAACATGCAAACAAACACACACCACCACTCGAACGGTAGCGCCAATGGTCAAAGTAAACAGACGTTAATTGAAAGTGAAAATTGGGTCGGAGTGGGTTCCGTATCACTTGGTCCGGTTTTGATCGAAGTGGCGTCATCGCTACCCCAAGCACCGAGGAACTTGCATCTTGTGCAGCAAAAGTTTCTAAAACTTCACGACGATAAAACGAAAAGGCTTTGGTTCTTATGGCCGAACGAGGGTAAGAGTACACAATGTGGATGCACAGGAGGCTGTGCATTTTTTGGCTCAAACAGAAATGGACCGAATTTCTTGAAGCCGACACAATCAGACATTCATGAAGGCATAAATGTCGCCATGTTTAACGTGATAGAGACATCTCCTGGTGAATATGGTTATGGGCAAAGCCTTCTACATCCAGGACAGCTAGTTTTCCACACACCTCCGTATAACAGTTTGAATGTTTGCTTGCAACCGACAAACGTTTCCACTTTGATCCCATCACCCCTACCACAAGCACTGAATAAATCACCACAAAGCGCTGAACGGCGAAGCCTAACCCGTCGTTTCTCTTACACGAGTATGAGCAAAGGCAGTAACAACGTACTCGTGTCAAGTACAAAAAGCGACGTACCGTACGCGCGCCTTGTGGACTCGACTGTACCTCTTGGTACATCAAAGATCGACAGCGATTCAAAACTCAATAAGAGCATTCTGAATGTTCCGCAAATGGAAAGCAGTGTGTCAGATTCTAAATTGGCTTTAAATTGCGCAGTTAAAGATAATACAAATGGGTTAACTAAAAAACCGGTGAATGAAAACGAGGCGTTCATCGCTCCAAAGGTACCAGTACGAAGTGTCGCTGTCTCAGAATCCCACTATTCACTAAACTCCCAACCGCCTCACGAGGAGTTACTGCCCCAAGAAGTCCAACGGACAATGTCTATAACAAGCGAAAATCATTCCGAAGCTTTCTTCTCTGCTGATGAGGACATGTTCCCGAGCAGGTCCTCTAGCTTGAAGCATTCGTTTGGCAGCCGCCATAGTAACACGAGAGAAAAGAGCTCTTTCGGCATGAATGAAGTTACCAGTGAGAAGTGGACTAACTCAATCCCAAGGTCTGAAGTAGTCGACGCTCCAGACACCATAAGCAATATCAGCGCAGGCGTGCAGCCTGACTCTGAAAGTGGATCCGTTTCTTCCACGTCCTTTATATCAGCGATTTCCTCACAGGAAGACATGACGCTTGTCAATCTTCACATGCAAACGAACAAACCTATAGTAGATTCTCCATTATTGATGGCCAGTTATATGCATAATCTGCCGCAGTACAAATGCTCCAACTGGTCCACCTGTTCTCTACCAACCGGAAGAGATGCATTCACATTGCCGCTTTTTAAAAGAGCAGATGACGGTTCTTTGGTATACGTGGGCCAGAAGTATTTACCCAGTTTCGAGCCGACGGGAAAAGTGAATATTTTAAAATTGATTTCAAAGAAAGAGGGGCATAATGCACAAAGCCAACACGGTCCTTTCTCTAATCTTACGCCGCATTTCAATTCACAAATCAAAGCTCACCCATATCCTCAAGGTTGGTGGGAGTTGCAGCAGAGTGTGCAAGACAACCAAGAGACAGTCACCGATAAGAGTACGACGTCAACTGCCACCACCACCAGCGACAGTAAAAGTGGTTTATTCGTTAAACTTCGAGGGGAAATCGATATAATGTTAACACCTTTAGTCTTGGAGAGTACTCAGAAATTCGTTGAATCCTTGACTCCTGTCTTGGCTAATATTCATCCCATAACCGTGATAAATCATTTGCGTTTGCTTTGTATTTCATCTGTGGAAAGCGCTAATGTCTTGAAACAGAAACAGTACGTATTGAACTGGCTTCCTCAGTTGCAGTCCAATAATCACTCAAGTATAATACCCGATAAAGATGATAAATATAAACTTGCAACTATACCACAGCCAAATGTATACGAGGAAACTATATGTGATCAAATACAGGCTACGGTCACTGTACCAAAAGTAAATGTGATCTTCATTCAGTCATCCGTAGTGGAAGATATGATCTCATTCTCAGCTTTAGACAACATACAAGATCTGACATGTGTCTCTCTCTTCGGATTGTCCATTGAAAATATAGTGGCAAAATATGTCAGTTCTAGAACGACATTGGAATCGATACAGTTGTATTATCGACCAACGTTGCGAGCTCTGGGAAGTAAAAAGTCTTTTGGGATAATGAAAGGACCTCGTGCATTGATTTCTGCTCAATCTTCTGGTTCAGGGAGAAAGAGAGGACCAGAGAAAGGGGAGCCGGTGTTCATAGAAACGTCTCAACAACAATGCGAGGATACAACAATCACACTTAATGTCGGTAAGTGTTACTCTATTTTTAAACGGTTTTATTTAGTTCGACCCGTACCGAATTTATTTGGATCAAAATAAGAAATTGTAATTTAAGCACCTTCCCGTTGTCAGATTGATCTGAAATTTGGTACACACATTTAATTTAGATGACAATACAATATAATAAAATCAATAACATTATAAATCTAAGATGGCCGCCGATACAAAATGGCGGATTACATGTTTTTCCTTAACCCTCTCAACATGAAAATCAAATGAAAGGGCTACACTAGTAAAACACGATGATTATGTCAAAATTTAAAATTCAAGATAGACGCCGTTCCAATATGGCGGACTAGGTACATATTTTTCCACAACCACCACAATATGGGTATCAAAAAACCGTTTAACTTAAAAGTTTTTTAAATGTATTTATTAATTGTATAATTTTATCTGTTTTGGTTAAAGTTTTAACAAAAATGTTCCGAGTTTATTTTGGCACAGCATTAACAACTCAAGTGCCGGTCTCGCGCCGGCGCGAAATGTCTACCGACCAAATAGAATGAGCCAGTACGGCGCCGGCATCGCGCTAAGTAACACGCTGTGCGCTTGAACGTTCCAACTAGTTATCTATTAGTACTAGAAATAATTTATATTTCGTGAATATACTCGTGGTAGAGATATTAATCTATCTGGATCCAGTACTGATATAGAGAATTCCTATCGCAAAGCCGGTCTCGTGCCGGTGCGAGATATTTTAGATTTTTTATTTTAATTAGTTTATATATGCATATTGTATTATACTTAATAACATTTGAATCCTTTAAAAACAACAACAATAATGAAAGTTGGCTTCTGACTGACTGTTCAGGACACTGGCAGTATGTTGAAGGGTGACATATAATTAAGGCATTCTTGTCATAACGAATAGAAACGATTCCAAAATATATAATCTTTTTTTTCTGTTAGAAGAAGGTTATTAAAATTTAGAGTAAATTCTTCATTGAGTATATCTTTACATTCAATTGGCGAAGGTATTATTCGCCCAAAATCCACCACCAGGTGCACGGCGAGTTGATTTGAATGACTTTCCAAAAAAATGGATAATGATATAAATATGTTAATAAAAGAAATTGTCAGGGTCTGGATCCAGGCACTCTTGAATGGTAATTGCGTATTGAGTGATAGCTCAATTCAAGGTCCTGTCTCGGGGATCCTTGCGGCTGCTTACTTCTTGAAGTGTTCACCCATGCGACCCTTAGCTCAGAGTTCACCCACTGCAGTCAAAGAAATAACGACTCGAAAGTGCATTTGTAATTTATTTACCAAAATTGAGGTTCAGGTTAGATGTCTTCATCGCCTGGACCGCAGAACCTATAATACCCAATAAGCTATAAGGTCGCCTTCTATCAATAAAAATGATAATGAGAAATTTTATCTGAATATTCCAGGCAAAGTTCACGGCCAACTGCGACGTATACGCAACGAGTCTTCCCAGCTTAAAGACGCAACCATAACAGGCATACCTTGCCAACACTCCAAGGTCTGTTTCAAATTTGCCAGAATTGATCCTTGCACCAAAGGCTGCGACACTGCGGTAAATATATATCTATTGTGTTTCGATATTATTCATAGTAAAGTCTATGTATTTACTAAACCTTGCCTTTTAACAGTGTTGCCAGAATGGTGCTACGGAAGGCCAAAAGGAGAGCTCTATAGGTTTCATCATGTTCGAATGTGGCATGGAGGGTGTGTGTATCAAGGTATCCCAACATTCTCAGTCCCACAAAGCAAACGAGGAGAAGAAACCCGCTCGGGACAACGAAAGCTGTCGCGAGTCCGTGAAATCAGCAGAAGAACTCAAATCGGACAAGGAAAGGACCTCAAGAGGATACAGGAGTTCGGGATTCGAAGACCTGTTCAGAAAAAAGGAATCCAATTCGAAACCAAGCACACCTAATTTAGGTGCATCCCAGCCTCCTCCGGTACCAGAGCCCTCGACACCTGGACCTGAAGACCCCTCTGACAGTACAGCGACAATAGTGCCCGTGAAAGACAATGGGAACAGGTCCTCCTGCGCCATAGACCTGAAGGTAGTCTGGTTCAATTTCGCAGCCCCGCCTCGTACACCCATAACAAAGAAGATCGACTATACTAGGTAAGTTTATGTAGTATATAAAATTTCCATGTCACAAAGTTAGTTAAGAAAAGGACCAATATTTAGCCACTTCCGCACATGCAGTGGTAGTCGTGCAACAAAGTGCACCGCCCGCCAGCCCGCTGATAAATGCGTATGCGGCAAACAATGCGATTCACACAACCGCCACCGCCAAATCACACAACACGTGTTTCACCCCTACACGGGGCATCTTCAGGAGCCATGCTACACCGATTAGTGCCAAAACAGAGTGTTAGTTACCGTACTCCTCCGAAACGGCTTGATTGATTTTTACCAAATTTTATGTGCGTATTCAGTATGTCTGAGAATCGGATACTATCTATTTTCCATACCCCTAAATGATAAGGGTGGTACACCTCTAAATTTTATTTTTTATTTTTTAGACCATTTTTTTTAGTTTTTATTTTATTATGATACAGCGTACAAAAATACATACAAACCTAAATTTTCACCTCTCTACGATCAACCCCTATTTGTTTCTGCAAAACAACGTTTGCAGGATCAGCTAGTTATTATATAAATTTGATTACTACAAACTTTAAGCTTAAATTATAAATACAAGGTTACTCATAAAAAGGTTTACTAAAAAGTTAATTTATTTAATGCAATTTAATATTCATATTTATTTTAAAGAGGTTAAGATTTACAGCTTATGTTGGCTTAAATCTGGTAAATATTTAAATGCTATGCCAACCGGCTGCCAGCATTATTTATGACACTATAATAGATAATATGTTGTACATATTGTACATAACATATAATAGATAATATATTATACATATATACTTATAATAAGAAATTGAACCGCATATGAAAAAGGTTGCAGTTTTTGACAACCATTCTACTTCTACTTATTAACTGATAATTATTAAAGAGATAGTACTATTTTTGATACACTTTATTCTATATGTATTTCTTATATATGTAGAATAAATGATGGGTTACAAATAGTTCAGTCTGATCACTCAAGGCGCAAGTTTATTAACAACAATAGTATGGAAATATAAGGGATAAGCAGGGGTTTGTCGACGTGTATAATGTACTAGATATTCTATTTATTATTTGAACAAATACATAAATTTACCTATATACACATTCACAGAGTGATTGGTAAATGTAAAAGTTTTATAGGAGTGAATGTATAGTTCAAAAAACTAAAAGCCCCAACCAAAAATTTTACACCTATAATAACCAAACATAGTGTATATATAAATTTATTCATATATACTAATAATAAATATTATAAACTTCATCTTGACGAAGTTCACGAAGATTATTATTATTCTGTTTTTTTCAGGCTGGACTGGAACCTCCTTAGTACGGCGTCGCCTGCCATCAACGCGTGGATGAATCCATGCAACAGGCTGGGCATCCGCGTGGTTGCGCTGTACAGGGCCCGCGCGCGACGCCTGGCTGCCACAGCCGCGAGCCTCATGGCGGCAGCCCTGGACCGCGCCCCCAGCCACACCCTGCCCAAGGTATCAAAACTGTGGAACTTTGAACTAACAAGTCCATAAAAGAATGACACCGGTATAACACTTAATTCGAGGGATAAAAATCATATAAAAAGCAATAAAGACAAAATAATGATTTATTTTTTTATATCTAATTGCTAAACTTCAAATAAACTGAAGTGATATAAAAATTGGCCGTAAAATTTGTGAGGGAAGGAAAGGAGTATGGCAATAAAAAATAATAATACTGTAAAAAACAATTTGCAGGAATTTAACTTGAGGGTCGTTGGATTTGTAGAAATAAAAATATAAAAAATAGAAATTAAATAAAAAAGAGGAAAGGAAGGAGACGAAAGAATTTGTGTAAAATAGAGAAATAAAAATTTTAACTGAAAAACTATCTATCTGAATACGTAACATCCCTGGCCCACATACAGCAGGGGAAACGAAGGGTCTCCAAAAGTAGGGGCCATAAAAAAGATCAATTTAGTTCTCACATTTACTTACGGATTAATGGTAAAGTAATTGGCTTTCAAGCTACTACTCCTGAAATAAATCGAATGAAATGCCTCGCTCAAGAAGAAATGTCGGGGGTCCGTGGTAGCCACACAAATTCGTGTTACGTGTTACCACTTCTTGCCAAGAGTAATTAAAACGCAAAGGTGGCGAAACTTTTGCGTGTTATTAATCACCGATGACTGACGCAGTACACAAAACATTACTGTCAGTCATCGATGACTGACATGACGGCTTGTTTATTGTAAATATTAGTGTCGACGTACATAACCTGAAACGGGGCTATATATAAAAATAGATATTATGTATTTGAACATTTTTCAGAGCCGGTATGGACGTCATACTCCGATGGCGAAGCAGCTGCGTGAGGAACCCTCGTTGCAGCTGTGCGGCGTGCTGCTCCGGTACGCGTTGCAGGCGGACGCGGCTGCTGTACAGGCCGACCTGGCCGAGCGACATCTGCCTTCGCTCTCCACTCTTCGACAGGTACTCTCGTAGCGCGATGTTCACCTGGAATGTTAAAAGTTGAGAAACCCCAGCGGCTAAGAAGCTGCTCGTCCTTGCCATCCTTACCGGGCTGCTAGCTCTGGACCTTCGAGTCCATAAAGCAGCTCGTTAGCTGATGGTAAAGGACGTGGAACAGTGTTGTATGGAGTTGTCCTGCCTGGGGAAAAGTGCAGAAGTCCAACTTGCCATCTACGTAATATCAGAAAGAGACAACATGAACATAGTGTTCAACTGATGGTACATAGTAAACATAAAACAGATTATTAATCTAATTCTGAAGAGAAAACATAACTTAGGAAAAATAGAGTTTCATTTTCTCAAGTTTTTTTTAAAAATAATCAAGCCATGTTCCGGCAGTTAATGTGTGTTGTTGTATTAGATCTTAAAGTGAACACGCTGTATAAACGTACCGGTTTTTATTTCACCCCTGGAGCTGTTCACAGTACGTTGCAAAAGTAGTTTTTTGTCGAATTTCGCGTAGCATAACTAAAATCTATAAATGTGCTAAATATTTGAAAGTGATCGTTTTGGATGATGAACTTCAGGAAAATGTATATAGTGTGGCGATGGGGGGAAAGGTTCTTGAGGTGACCACGAGCAGGAAGACGCGGCGCGGGAAGGCCCACCACAAGGTAGACCGACGACATAGTTGAGGTCGCGGGAAGTCGCTGGATACGAGCTGTGCAGGACAAGTCATCGTGGCGTTCTTTGAGGAAGGTGTATGGCTTGCAGTGAGCGTCCATGAGCTAAAAAGAAGAAGATAGTATGACCGAAACTGCAGTACCGCGCCTTATATTGCACGCGTTTTTAACACCCCGATTTTTAGAGACTTGGAACCTTCCTAGCTAGTTATTTCACGTTGAAACATGTCATATGACAGCTCTATGAAATAAAGTTGATTTTTTTTTATCTACAGGGTGTCATAGTGTTGAGTCGACAATGGAAGAACATACTGTACACACCGCTGTTGCTCGAACATAACTACAAGAGCAAAGTGATGAAACCACTTAACGTGACATTTGCGCTGCCGGATTTATTGGAGGTGAGTGGTATTCGAAATGAGAGTATGTAAGAGATCCATGGGAGAAGAGAGAGATTCTTTATCTTGAATGAAAGACTACTCCACTAGAGATGATTCTATGAATTTCTTATATTATTAAAGTTACATGGTTTATTTATAGAGTAAGAAAAGGACCAATATTTGGCCACTTCCGCACATGCAGTGATAGTCGTGCAACAAAGTGCACCGCCCGCCAGCCTATTAAAGCCGCCAAATTAGTGCCAAACACAGAGACTCTGTGTTTGGCACTAATCGGTGTAACATAACTCCTGAAGATGCCTCGTGGAGGGGTGAAACACGTGTTGAGTAATTTGGCGGTGGCGGTTGTGTGATTCGCATTGTTTGCCGCATACGCTTTTATCAGCGGGCTGGCGGGCGGTGCATTTTATTGCATGACTACCACTGCATGTGCGGAAGTGGCTAAATATTGGTCCTTTTCTTACTTAGGATGGACTTTCGCGAGGTAACGCCTGATTCCATTAAATATTTATAGAGCTTCTGGAGTCATCTGGTACATCTTGGTGTCGACATTCACGCTGCGCATGTTAGTTGTGTTGAACTTTAGTCGTTCGAAGTCCGTTGTTTGTCACTTTAAAGTGACATCTGTCAGAACTGACAGATTAGTTACCGCGTGTCCTCTCTAATTAAATTACTAAATTTTCATTCACTCGGTGTTTGGCACTGGTCGGTGTAACATCCCCTGAAGATGCCTCGTGGGTGAAACAGATGTAGAGTAAAATTAACAGTGTTGTTTCGCATTGTTTACTGCACGCGTATTTATCAGCGGGCTGGTGGGCGGTGCACTTTGTTGCACGACTACCACTGCATAGTGGAAGTAGCTATATATTAGTCCCTTTCTTAAGATGGACTTCCGCAAGGTAACGCCTGAATCTATTAAATACTAAGTTTTCATATCGTTTTCAGGATTCAGTTGAAGGTTGGCAGGAGTATCAGCTCGAGAACGAGGCTCTGGACGAGAACTGTCTCCTTCTAAACATGGAGGCGGAGAAACTGAATCTACCATGTAAGTAGCTTATGATAAATCATTATTTTAGTCAAGTGGGTAGATTTTCCATATTAAGGTCGCGGGCGACACAAAACCGGTCTTCGTGGTGATCTCTGGAAGACTTATGCCTTGCAGTGGGCGTTTTTTAAGTAAACATATATATGTATATTTGTGCTAGTATTACTGATTGACACTGCATTTGGTGCAAAAAGGTCACAAAATTTTTCTTAATCTAAAATTTTAAATCTATTCGAATTTCTTCACTTACTGTATATTTATGACAAAAAATAAAAACAAATGAAAAAAGAACAAAATAATAATTAACAGATTAGTTCCTTTTTTTAAATGTTACCTTTTTAATCTCATCATAACCAGCCAGATACAAATAGCATAGCTAGTGGTAATTTATTACAGGTTTATACATAATATTTGCGATTAAAATTTTCTCCGACCAAATATAAGTGAATTTTAAATAATAATAAATAAAATACCTGTTAATAAGGATGCTGTCTGTCTGTCTAAAGTAAGAAAATTTGAGTTTTTTTTTTATAATATGCTGAATAATTTCCCTTATATAAAAGGCCCCTGTCGCTATGCAGCAGAAGTATGAAGGCGACTAAAAAAAAATATAATTTAAAATACCAAAAGCCTAACAGGTTCGAATCCTGACTGGCATTTTACTTAAAAAAATTGCTATAAAAACCGTTGATGGAATAAGATCTCGAATATTCTAATAGCGAAAGATAAATCTTTCGCTCGTGATTAGAGCTAAAGCTCTAATCACGGTAATATATGATGATAATATATAAGTATATATGTGTATGTTTGTGTGATAATAACGTATGGTTTATGCGACAAGCGACAGCGATTCCGGCTAGCCCGCGACCGCATTCTTTCCCGTCTACGCCGCCATCCGGTTTGTACACGTTAATTGTTGCCTGTGTGTTTTCCATCTACCCACATTATCAACATGCATATAATCTCTTTGTTTCGTCAAAGCTCACCTAATTTAAATCTATAACTTCAACTATTGTATATTCAAACCTGTTTTTGTGTTTTGAAAAGGTTCTACATAAAAAAATCGATAAAAATACTTTGCGGGTAGTTTTAAAAAAAAAAAGGTTTTGGAACACAATTAAAAGCATTTTTGTGCTACATAAAAATTGTCTCACTAGAAATTAAACTGTCCGAGCGACATGTTAAAAGAAATGGAACATAGATGAAATTCATCGACAATTATTTTATTACGCGTATATATTTTGAATAAACGTGTACATATTAAAAATCGAATATATTAAATGTTCGAATAAACCTAGTATTTTTTATAGCTTCGTCAGTTATGTTCCAATTTGTATTTTACATATACTTCTAAAAATTTAATATATTTTTAGAAAATTTACATACTTCTAATAATTACATATACTTCTAAAAAAATTATAGATACTTCTAAAATTTTCATATACTTTTAAAAAATTTATATACTTCTATGAATTATATATATTCTATAAATTTTATATACTTTTAAATATTTTGCATAGTTTTAAAAGTTTTACATACTTCTTCTTAATCGCACAAAAACAGGTTCGATTGTGCATTAAATTACACAAAAAAAAACATTTTGGAACTTGGGATGATTTTAAATTGGTTTTCTGCTTATTGGATGTATTCATAGATGTCGCTTATATCTTCAGTGTTCGCAGTGTACATGATTTCTGTATAAGTTATTTGTGCATTTTGTGTATTTGTATCTTGGAATTATGTAGTTTTGTCATTTATTCACAATTCCTACCATTTTATCGTTATTTTATTGTCAGTTATATTGCTTTAAATTTGCTCAAATCTGTTTCGTAGAAGAATTCTGTATAGAAATTAAGACGCAATAAAAAAATGTTTGCTTCACAAATATAATGTATAATAAGCATCTCAAAAAAGTTTCACTTAGAAAATTTCTCTTACAACACGTTCAGTAACAATGTAGTTGGTGATGATTTTTTTGCGACGACTTTTGTCTCGAAAAACGAAATTTTACTTAGCACATTCCATGCTATCTGGGGCGTATATGTCCCCCGCTGCATTTTCACGTTCAGGCCATCTGCAGTTCTCATTGAAAAACAAAGGATTCTTAAACAAATGAATTGTAGGGTCGAATATAGGTAACTCACATCACATATCCGCACGTAATGCATATTAAAATTTATAACTTTTTTCCGCTGATTATAGCTTTGCAGAATTTAAAAAGTGTAAATCGTACGTCTTAAACGACTTTCTTTAATTTTTAAAGTGCGGATCATATACGTCCCTCGCCACCTGAATGGAAAATCTTCATAGACTGCCGTGGCATGGAACGTGTTAGCCGTATAAAAAAAGTTGCACAAAAATGTCGCACAAAAAAGTAGCACAAAAAGTAGCACAAAAAAGTTGCACAAAAACAGATTTGAGTATATAATAGTGTTATTATATTTGGATTGCAATGCTTTATGATGGTACACGATGTATTATTTTTGATTACATAAGCGGCCTTTTTTGATGTTCGTCAAATATCTGACAGCTAAGCATTGATGTTTTAATTTACTCTGTGATTTGTGGGGAAAAAGCGCCATTTGTAATATTTATTTGGCAATTTTCTCATTTTTTCTCTCCATAAAAATATTTTGCATATTTTAACAAATGCATTAGAAAGTTATTTCTTAGTTGGGAGTGTGTGCGTGTGAATATGTTTTGTCTCTTTCTTATTCAAACTTTTTTATGCTGCTGTCCTGTTCTTATTTATATTAAGCATGTATTTATAATAATTTATATTCAGATATTGTGAGCGGGGTTTGTCTCTCTGCAAATATGTGTTTAGAATTTTTTATATAACTGCTGTTATGGTGATAATCCTATACGCCCTATTGGATGTCATTATTAAGGAATAATGAAATAATAAAATAATGTGGAAGACATTATTAAGGAGTCGTTAAAAGAAATATGTCAGTGTGAATACTTTACATGTAAAAACGTGATTAAAAAATCCGAAACATTAAATGTAAATGTAAAAATAAAAATAAATGTTAAAACAAAGGCACGGACCCTAATGTCTGTGGAGTACTAAAAGATGTCGATCGCTTTGAATGAAATAAAAATTATTATATGCGTATTTTGATGTAACCAGGCGGTTAAATAAGAATCTGTACTTAAAGTATAAGTTAAGTTTGAATTAAGTTAGGAATGTATAACATGTGTTGATGGAATTTGCCAAGAATTGATTTACGAGAGAATTACTGTGGAAGCTCTTGAAGTATGATCTGTGCTGTGTTGGCATCGCGCAATCTATTTTGTCGGAATTCAAAAGTGGTTTAACGATTTTGAAGTTCGCATCTTGTCTCCACATTGATTCTTTGATCGTTTTAATGGCGAACATTCATGACAGTTATCAATGGGAATTACATGTAACAAGAATAAAAACCCCAATATGAAATCTTATGGAACTGAGTGGCTTCCTTGGTTTTGATTTATGTACAAGAGAATTATCTGAAATGGCAGCGGGCGGGTGCATATCTTTACACCCGAAGGCTATTGGGGCTGAAAGGTTCCTGAGTAAAGACCACGAGTTGGTAGACGTGACGTGGGTAAACCCCTACTAAGTGGACCGACGACATAGTTTAAGTTGAGGGAAGTCAGGACTGGTCATCGGGCCATTCTTTTGGGAAGAGAAAGATAAAGAATCATCTCCAGTGTTAGATGATAGCCGAGAGCCTGATCTTTCAGTATAGTGAGAGGATTTCGTTTAAAAGACGTCAATCTGCTAGAGGAACATCAATCTTACTAACGCGATGTAACTTTCATACTAGCGCCATCTATTGTTGTAATTGTACATTATATCTGACATGCTTATTGTGAATCGAAATTTTTTTTAAAAAATTTTCTCTTTTTAGTTCATTTTGTGTTTATTAAAAATTGTGATGAATTTTTATAAATTACAAATAACAATTGAGAACAATGTAGTCTTTTAATATCATATTTTAATACAGTCAGTCACTGGTGACTGACACGGTTTGAATAAAAGCTCAGTGTCAGTCATTGATGATTGTCGTGGCACTCAACGTGTTAGTTAAATATATTAATAAAATGTTATAATTTTTCTAATTCATGTATATTTGGGATCTGTCTTGTGTCTCCACACACGTGGCCTTATTGGGGTCTTATTTTTAAAGTGCGCGGCGCCCAAAGCAGCCGAGCCAGCTTGGTCTTCCCGTCGCTACCATTCTCCACGAGGAAAACGCCGTTCCAAGACGATGCAATCGCCAGTGAGTAGTAAATCGAACAAACAGACGTTTATACTTTAAAAAAATATATTTACAGATGAAGTCTCTAAAATTCCCAAATAATTATTTGATTTAGTAAGCTAACGTGAATGTATGATGTCTAGGATAATTACTCTGTATATATTAAATTGTCTCTATACCTCTCTCTCCATCTCGCTCTCCCCCTCTTCCTCTTTCTCCCTCTCTCTCTCTTCCTATCTCTCTCCTCCTCTCTCTCTTCGTTTTAAGAGCCGGGCAACGCAAGACTTATCGGAGGAGATCACTTCAGTGGATGATGACCTTAAATATTGTCCCTAAATAAGCAGGTTTTAATCATCCACGTCAGGCAAATCATAACTCGGTACACTTTTTAGAACTCAGACAAAGGTTACATCTTAGGCATCTTTTCATGTCCTATCATGTTCCAATCAGTTATGTCCTGTTCGAGTTGAATAACTCTAACAAAATTTGTTTTTTTTCTTAACAAATAATTTTATTTTGCAAAGAAAACTGTAAATTCTTAATTATAATGATAATAAACTGGTAGTTGCATTATACATGCGTTTCCATCTATATGCAGATTATGGAACTCTCAAAGAAGACTTGCCGACAGTGGGCTCAAATCCATCGCTGTACTCCCCCCACGGCAGCCAGGACGACGTCGCCAACGAAAGAGCTCGCGAAGACCTGTACCAGTGGATGGCAAAGCAGGAGCCCATTAAAGTCGTAAGATATTATCATTTATATCATAATCCTTGAGTTTCGATTTAAGTTTTTAAACAAGGTATCGGGTGCAATTCGTGTATTGAAGTATCATGTATCATAAGGACTTATTGCAATTCACGTCTTAAAGTATTGTGTATCGGAGTGACTTATTGCATTTTTGTCTTAAAGTGTCAAGAATCGAGTAGACATCTTGCAATTGGCGTCATAAAGTGTCGTGTATAGGACTTACTTATTGCATTTTCGTCTTAAAGTGTCGTGTATCGGAATGACTTTAGCATTTTCGTCTTAAAGTATCATGTGTCGAGTAGACTTCTTGCAATTTGCGCCACATCGTGTCGTGTATAGGACTTACTTAATGCATTGTCGTCTTAAAGTGTCGTGTATCGGAATGACTTTAGCATTTTCGTCTTAAAGTATCATGTGTCGAGTAGACTTCTTGCAATTTGCGCCACATCGTGTCGTGTATAGGACTTACTTAATGCATTGTCGTCTTAAAGTGTCGTGTATCGGAATGACTTTAGCATTTTCGTCTTAAAGTATCATGTGTCGAGTAGACTTCTTGCAATTTGCGCCACATCGTGTCGTGTATAGGACTTACTTAATGCAGTGTCGTCTTAAAGTGTCGTGTATCGGAATGACTTTAGCATTTTCGTCTTAAAGTATCATGTGTCGAGTAGACTTCTTGCAATTTGCGCCACATCGTGTCGTGTATAGGACTTACTTAATGCATTGTCGTCTTAAAGTGTCGTGTATCGGAATGACTTTAGCATTTTCGTCTTAAAGTATCATGTGTCGAGTAGACTTCTTGCAATTTGCGCCACATCGTGTCGTGTATAGGACTTACTTAATGCAGTGTCGTCTTAAAGTGTCGTGTATCGGAATGACTTTAGCATTTTCGTCTTAAAGTATCATGTGTCGAGTAGACTTCTTGCAATTTGCGCCACATCGTGTCGTGTATAGGACTTACTTAATGCATTGTCGTCTTAAAGTGTCGTGTATCGGAATGACTTTAGCATTTTCGTCTTAAAGTATCATGTGTCGAGTAGACTTCTTGCAATTTGCGCCACATCGTGTCGTGTATAGGACTTACTTAATGCATTGTCGTCTTAAAGTGTCGTGTATCGGAATGACTTTAGCATTTTCGTCTTAAAGTATCATGTGTCGAGTAGACTTCTTGCAATTTGCGCCACATCGTGTCGTGTATAGGACTTACTTAATGCATTGTCGTCTTAAAGTGTCGTATATCGGAATGACTTTAGCATTTTCGTCTTAAAGTATCATGTGTCGAGTAGACTTCTTGCAATTTGCGCCACATCGTGTCGTGTATAGGACTTACTTAATGCAGTGTCGTCTTAAAGTGTCGTGTATCGGAATGACTTTAGCATTTTCGTCTTAAAGTATCATGTGTCGAGTAGACTTCTTGCAATTTGCGCCACATCGTGTCGTGTATAGGACTTACTTAATGCATTGTCGTCTTAAAGTGTCGTGTATCGGAATGACTTTAGCATTTTCGTCTTAAAGTATCATGTGTCGAGTAGACTTCTTGCAATTTGCGACACATCGTGTCGTGTATAGGACTTACTGCTATTTGTACTTAGTGTCGTGTATCGGAATGACTTTAGCATTTTAGTCTTAAAGTATCGTGTATCGAGTGGACTTTGTGTAATTCGCGTCTTAAGGTATCATGTATTAAGTGGCCTTCATGCAATTCACGTTACAAGTTACTTATTAATTGTTCTTAACTTCTTAAAATATCATGTACACTTATTTCTTTGCGCCTTATTGCGTGATCCTAATTAAAATACCAGGATTTTCGTTTGTTAATGTATTTACTAAAAATATATCTGGGTCCGTATCTTTTTATACCTTTTATATCTGGTAAGTTGTGTCCATCATCGTGGCGAACTTTGCGAAAGGCATAGGCAAAGGCTCTGCATTATATATTTTGTATATGTATTAATAATACATTTTCAGGAACCGAAGACGAAGAAACCCATCATCCCGGCGTCGAAGATGAATCCTCGCGCTGTGGCGGCTTCGTTGCCGGCCTGCAGTCTGTACCCGCTTCAGGGATCTCTAATGCTACTGGACGCGCACCTCGTGTTCCAGCCACTGCTCGCTGCGCTTGGGGTTTCGCCCCACCAGGTACCACAAGGTAACTTGCCTCTTAAATATTGGCTATTATCTATCCACTGCCGAATCTCTTATCCAGTTTATTCCATCATATACAGTCCAAATCTCTCTAGTCATTTTGTACTTTAATAAAATTTAATAAATAATCATATATTTGACAAGGAAATGCGTCGTATATGTCTTTTTAATTTTTTTGGGATTTAAGCCTCTATTAATATAATTGAAAATATCAGAGAACTTTGGTGTTTATTTTATACACAGCCGGACATGCTCCACCATAGATTTCCAAAAGGGCAGGCTGGTGGTGATCTGGATCAAGAGCCTGCTGACGACCATAACTAGGTCATCAATCCACCTTGTGGGTGAACGTCCTTGACTTCCCGTTATAAGTTTGCCCCTCCAAAACTTTAAGGGTTACTTTCACTGAAATATCTACTTAGAAGATAGAACATCATGGGATGGTTCTCCTCTAGTTTATTTAAATTTTTAATTAAATCGTTTGTTCTTCTCGAGCATGAGGCTTTTCTCATCCGAACTTGTGGTAGACCAACTTGATGTCAATTAGAGATTTAGTTCATCCTATGTTGAGTAAAGAGTTTTGAATAATTATGTTTTGTAGGCGAGTCGAAGGGCAAGGGGTATGCGGCGGGGCAGGGGTCCGGCCAGGGAGGTGGGGGAGAGGGTGCCCCAGCACTGGAGTCGCTGGGCTCCAAGCTGTCGCTTCTGGCGTGGCTGGATGTGTTCCGAATTGACATTGTGGTCAGTGACCTAGCAGCGAGGGATCGACGCCATGCAAACGCTAAGGGCAAAGGTGATTTTTTTTAATACTAACTGTCACGGTAGACGTATCAGCAAACCTTTACATGTTCTTAAAGAGGTTTTAAGACTTATTGGCGAAAAAGTCATATGGGTTTAATATGCTATCATCATCATAGTTTTAAATCACCATATGACATATTTTGTATAAACCGTGGTGCATGTAATTACTTCTTGTCCCGTTAGTGGAAGGTTTAGAAGCTTGTAAAATTGGTAAAAGCATTGCTTGCCGCAATATCGCTTCTATTTTGGAGGAGAAAGAAAGCCGCAACACTTTCTTGCGGTTTTGTTACACGATAATAAGTTTAACGAAACTTTGTAATAAGAAATTTGGCGAGGAATGGAAGGTTATACGTGATTGTAATGTAAATGATAGAAAATATGATTGGGGAAAGAAAATTAAAAATATTACATAATATTATATAACAAAAAAAATCATATGTTGCCGTCTCTTTCTCTCAGGTCACCCAAGCCACATTGATATCCCGTCGGAGACGCCGGCGTTCCTCTGCGAGAAGGTGTCCATTGACGTGGACCTGAAGAAGGTGGCGGACATGACCGTCGACGACCTCATACAGCGCCAGAACGTGCTGTACATCTCCCGCGGGCAGCTCAAGAAGCACATCAGCACCATGCTGAACTTCAATATAAGCATACGCTTCATCTCCCAACAAGTAAGTTGCATCAAGAGGAAGCGAACACGTCTGCACTGTGTAAATGTCTAATGTATACTGATTTTTTTACTTCGTGTAAACTCATCCTTACTTCGTTATTACTAACATATGAGATAAACTTTGTATTCTCTGTATTAACAGTCTGGTTAACAAATTAATGAGTATATATTGATCTAAAATCTATAACAAGATAATGTAAGCTGTACTGTAATTAGTATTTTTAAACTTTTTTGTGACATGCTTCATTTTAGTCTTTTTAAAATTATTACGTCACACGCAAACATGAACACATACACGCACAGATACATATATATTAAAGCGGAAGGGTTATACTCGAGTCAACTTTCGAATTGCCCCTCCGTGGGACATGTGCCCGACGTTGGGAACTACTGATGTAGATAGTTCGTTTTATTAGACTATGTACACAACTATGTAAGGTATTGCAATACACTATCGTTTAATGTTTCTAATTTATATTTCAATAAATTTATGAGGACCATTAAACAAAAACCTGTAAATATTCTATCACGTGTGAAGAGTTTTTAAAATGATATTAAAGGTTTCTAAAGGTTACAAAGAAATACCCAGGAGCCGAGGTCTGGTAAATGGTGTATCTGATACAAAAGAACAGGTTACTACTAGATGCTTCTACTGTGCAGGTGAACATGCCGCTGCTGCGACTGCTGCATCAGATCAGCAACATGTACCAGAACGTGAAGGATACGCAGACGGAGCTCCGCAGCCAGACCAAGCTGAACCACCGACAGAACAAACACACTTCGTCATCAGGTAAACTCGACTCCTTCTCTCGTAAGTTCTCATTTCTCACGATATTTCGCCACCATTCGAAACATTTTGCACGTATCCATTTACATGGGTCATAATCATTAAATAGTTAAAATTTTAAAGTTACGATCTTTGGAGGAAGCCTATACCTTTCAGAAGGCGTCTATCGGGTGATATGATGTCGATAATATAGTTCAATACATATTTGTGATGGTTGAATTCAGATTTGTAATAGTTCAATACATATTTGTGATGGTTGAATACAGATTTTTAATAGTTCAATACATATTTGTGATAGTTGAATACATATTTGTAATAGTTGAATAAATATTTGTGTTAGTGGAATACAGATTTGTAATAGTTCAATACATATTTGGGATAGTTCAATAAATATTTGTAATGGTTGAATACAGATTCGTAATAGTTCAATACATATTTATGATAGTTGAACACAGATCCGTGATAGTTCAATAAGTATTTGTGATTGTTGAATACAGATTTGTGATAGTTGAATACGGATTTGCAATAGTTCAATACATATTTATGATAGTTGAATACAGATCCGCGATAGTTCAATGAATATTTGTGATTCAATACAGATTTCTAATAGTTCAATACATAATTGTGATTGTTGAATACAGATTTGTGATAGTTGAATACAAATTTGTGATAGTTGAATACAGAAGTTTGCAAATATTAGGTCTTTAGACAGGTAAACAGTTGTTAATGAAGTGAGTACAGTTTCAGAGTTCCGCGAGAACGTTGCGAGCATGTCGTCGTTGGACAAGGAGAGCGCGTACGCTGTGTCGGTGTCGGGCGCGACGGTGGGAGGAGCCGGCGATGCGGGCGTCCCCCCCACCGCCGCGCAGCCCGCCCCCCGCGCCCCCCGCCCGCAGTCATTCGCGCAGAAGCTACGCTCTACCGGCAAGAGCGTGAAAGGCAGACTTGGTAACATATTTATACCTAAACTAGCTGTTCCCGCAAACGTTGTTTTGCAAAAAAAAATGATATTTTAATTTACAAATAAAAAATAAGGTTTGATCGTAGAGGGGTGAAAATTTATGGTTGTATGTATTCTTGTATGCTGTATCATAAAAAAATAAAAACAAAAAATTTCGTTAAAAAATAAAAAAAAAATTTTAAGTGTGAACAACCTTTATCACTTAGAGGTATAGAAAATAGATAGTAGCCGATTCTCAGACCTACTGAATACGAATATAAAATTTGGTAAAAATCAGTCAAGCCGTTTCAGAGGAGTTCAAGTTCGAACACCGTGACACGAGAATTTTATATATTAGATTTAAGTCTTGAACTAAATCAAACTTTAGCTCTCTTAAATTTAACGATATTGTATTCTTCGGATTTGTGCCAACTACTGTGGAACCGGACTTTATAGAGTCCGTCATCTTTATATAGTAAAAGTTAATATATTAAAAAGAAGTTAAATAGCTGCTAATTGATATCTCAGTAAAATTACAGATATTACGAATTACCTGATGCCTGGCCTATAGATACACGTTTGAAATAGTTTTCATTAAAATCGATACTTGACGCATTTAAGACACGAAACATCTTTCAAAATGATTTGGGCTGAACCAAATGATATTTCATCTTATATATATATATATATATATAAAGTATTTATTTACTATCTGTCCTTGCAAACTTTGTACTGTCAGAAATTATTGGCTTGTCGCAGTGCAATAGGAAATATATATATATATATATATATATATATTAATGTAACATTACAAAGTTATCACCAATCATCCTGTATATCATTCAGAGGGGATAATAATGTCGTCGACGTCATTACAGCCTATATACGCATACGGCATAGGTCTCTCCAAAAGATATCTATGGCAGGATATACTATAATCGCCACGTTTGGCAGGCGGGTTGGTGATCGCAGTGTGGTATTCAAAATGGTACGCAGCGGGTGCTGCTGTCCATCTTATGAAAATTTCTCTGTGAGAAGTAGCAACTAATTATAATTAATGAACAAAGTGTGAATAATATAACACTGTATTCTAGATATCGAACCCGCGACATACGATCCCAAGTCTCAGTTCTTTACCGTTGAGCTACCAATGCTTACAATTATGATAATGTGAATTAAATAAATTAGTGTAATTTATTATTTTATAACTTACTTTGCAGGTTACAGTTCATTGAACGAAGGCGCTCACACGCCTATGTATAGTGCTGAAACACCGCCTACCACACACGTGGCCCCGCCCACTCACCCTGTTCTATCGCATTCGCCCCCCGGGCCTCCTGCTCAACCTGCACCAGACTCGCAGCTGGCGCCTCGCTGCTGGCGTACCGTGTATCTACTCCTGGACCTGTACGCCAACATGCCCGACGCAGACACCATCACCCACAGGTCTGTCATCATTATTACTGTCGCGGGATAGTAAAACAAGGAAATATACGCAAATAGTTATAGAAGAATTTCAAGTTGTCAGCTATTAAAGATTTTAGTATAAAAAATAACGGTTTATAAACTAAGTAGATCTGATGACGAAGGCATTTGGCCGGTATGTGTTGCCGGTGGTGACTTAAGAATATAGAAGGTTATTCTCGGCAGCGAATTAGAATTGTAGAAGAAAGAACGATTACAAATCATTTCCAATCAGTGTAAAGCAATATTTTACAACCTTCTATGTGACGTGCTCCACCTTAGCCTTTTCAAAATTTATTTATATATATATATATATATATATATATATATATATATATATATATATATATATAAATAAATGAGATCCGCAGAGGAACCAAGGTCAAGGGCTCGTCTGAAGTGGCAGTGGGAATGGTACAGTTCTTGTACAACCGTCGACCGCTGAGGCTGAAAGGTTTCCGAGTGGTGACCATGAGCCGGTAGAAGCGGCGTGGATACACCCCCCACTAGGTTGACCGACTACAAAGTCAAGGTCGCGGAAAGTCACTGGATGCAGACAGTGCAGGGCCATCATTGTGGCCATCTTTAAGGGAGGCAGTATGAACTGTCTCGTAAATTCGTCAAGTTCGGAACATTGTATAGACCGGGCACAGTAATCGGGGCTGATGATCCCGATATCAAGTTTAGGGAGGGTGCCTGGCAATGTATCATTCGCATTCTTCTTCCAGGATCTTCTACTTCAACGTTTCAGCCCGTAGATGCCTACTGTAAGGCATAGAGCTCCCCCATAGACATATATGTATATATATATATATGTAAATATATATATCATAATTATGTTACACAGAAGATGCTGCTGACCGTCCTCTGGAAACTTGTTTATGATTAATGGCAATATATATGTAATTAATGCAAGTTGGAATTATATAAGATTGTATCACGGGAACTGAACCTGATCTACAATCGCTAGTCACAGTTCTCTATCACTGCTCTCTAAAATTTTTAAGGAATTGTAGCGATATGTATATTGTTATAGTGAAATTCTATTTCATTTTAGTTTGTGTAATATCTGGTTCTTCTAATGACGTATACATCCATTAAAGGAAGTTAGAAGAAGAACGGGATCAAGTAAGAAGATAGAAATATGAATAAAGATGTTGTTTTGTGACTGTGAAAGTGACAGGTCTTCGGTTTCAGGTTCTCTGTGTCGACGGAGCTACCTGAACACTACAGACAGGCGCGCGCACGACCCAGCTCGAGGGAACAGAACGCGAGCAACTCCTCATCCAGCGCTGCGGGCATGGGTATCGTCGTCGTGGGTGGAGCCAGGTGTGTATGTATGAGCCAGGTGTCTGCCCATGAGGTGGGGCGCTTCTAAAAGGTTCTATTGGAAAGCTACAAGTCCGATTCACAAAGCTTCCAATATATATATATATATATAAATATATATATATAGATATATATATATATATATATATATATAAATATATATACAATTTTGTGCACGACCATTAATCGCGTTTTAATAGAAAAGACGGCCAAGATAGGATTTACATATACCTTCAAAAATAAATTATCAACAAATCGCTTATGTCACTAAACACATATAATCACAACTACATGTGTAATTTTTAAAAGATCATACATGTCCTTAACGATGATGGGCGGGGAGTATGTCCAGCAGTGGACAACTTAATGCTAAAATGATGAATAGATAATTATAGCGTGTCGTGGTGTGTGTAGGATTCACCGCACCCGCCTGCTGGCCTCGCTGTCAGGTCTGAAGCTGGAGGCGGAGATCACCTCCCTTCAGGCTTCACTCTCCGCGTCACGCACGCGGCAGTGGTCGCTGAGCGGAAACCTCGGCCGCACCATGATCGTGTTGCTGGAAGGCGTCGCACCCAATCAGCAGTAAGTGATAATTATAAAAAATTAACGGTAGGTTTTGGTAGAATCAATCCTACCACCACAAAGCATATTTCTACCAAGCAGACGTAGTAGTGTGTTTTGATTTGTAAAAGCGGTAGTTAGTAAAATTACTATACTATACGGATTTTCTACCGCATGACAAGACGCACACGAGACTTGAGAATAGATATAACTTTTGGTTTGAGCAGTGGCAGCCCTGCAGGAGAGGACTGAGACTTACGATCGTAGGTCGCGGTTTCGACTTCCGGGATACAATCTTACGTAACTCATTCTTTGTGCATTAATTATAATAAGATTGCCACTGCTCACAAACAAGTTTCCAGAAGATGGGTAGCGGTGTATTCTAATTACCATAATACCATACGATCTTGGTGATCGACCCGCCTCTCAAGCGTGGCGATTATGGTATATCCCCCATGGACATTTTTCAGGACTACCAATGCCTTGCAGTGATGTAGATATGTGCTTTAATGGTTGAATTATTTGAATGTGCTGGCTTAAAATTTTAATTAATTTTTTTTTTACTTCTCGTGGTATTGGCGGGTTTATCTTAGGATATTTATCTCATGTGTGTTTGGAGCAAATTGTATTGGATCAAAGAACACATTATTTGTGGAGTTACATCATATATATATATGATGTATCTCCTATATGATGTAATTAAAATTCACAGTATGCTATGTTGTAACGCGACCTATACTATGTTGTGGGTTGTCCTAGGATCTATTCATTTACCCATTCTCGTTTGCTTTTAAAATGCTTTTTTAAATAATTAATTAAATAAATAGGACTGTAGTGCGAGTGAGCGTCGGCAAGTCGCAGGCGCTTTACTCTTGGGAGGGCGGGCGGCAAGGCGCTGCAGCGTTCCTCAGCGTGGGCGGAGTTCGCGTCGACTTACCGCAGCATCCTGTGGCACTGCACGGAGTCATGACCCGCTCCAGTCGCCAGCTCTCCTCCACACTGCAGGTACACAAGACACTGTACAATAATGCCTCTTAGTATTACTCAATCTTGTACAATAACAAGAGATCACTTCGCGAAATATGTACCCTGTGAGCTATATTAGGATCAAATTTGTTGCCATTTTGAATGAATGTTTTATTAGGGAGACCGGAAAGTAATGTCGTATTACTAAGTTAAAATCACACGACTACATTTTTAACATGGTTTTACTTCTAATCAACAATATTTTCACATTCAATGCGGGAGCGGTAACAAATCAATCGGTTTTTCTGTAAAATATATCGACAGAAATGACTTTACTTTTCGGTACCCCTAATATTTTGCTTTTGGTATAAATTCGTTTACAAGTCGTGTAACAGTGTCATCTAGTAACGTCTAATACAATTTGCTAGACTGGCCTTCGACTTCCGCATGACTCATTTATTACAGAAAATTTACTAGATGGCGCTAGGTTACAAATTTTTTTACGGTAAAACAGCGTATACTGTTACAAGCGACGCAACTAGATGGCGTTGTCCTCAATAAGGTTTTCAATTTTAAGAAGCAGTAAATCAAGATGGATATGCGATATGCCAGGTGACGTTGTTAAAGTCGGAGGAAAACTCTGGATACAGGTCCAGTCGGTTGTATTGGAAATCTAAGGGGGAGGCCTATGTCCAGCTGTGGACATCTTTCGGTTGACTGCTGAAATAATAATCATTACAAGAAAAAAATTAGTTATGACCATAAAATGAAGTTCTTAAACCGACATTTTTCTTTTGTTATATGTTCAGCATTTATATATTTCTATAAAAGCACAGGGTATCCTTACGTAGAAAGTTTAAGCACCTTGTTCTGATAACACTTTATAAATGATGAGAGAACTGCAGGAGTTGGGTGTGACACGAACATCTGCGCGTCTGTCGCGCAACCCGCCTGGAGCCCCCCCTACCAACGGGCAAGGGGGCGTAGCAGCTGGCACGGGACCAATGCCAGGGGCGAACGCTGGGGTGACAGGCCCCGGTGTGAGCGAGACGGATGCAGGCGCCGGGGGCAGTCCTCCGAGACCTCCGCGACCCCCTCCACCAGCACCACGTCACGATCCCCTCCTACAGCCGCTACAGTTACAATTCACCATTCTACTACAGGTATATACCTGAAATATTAAAAAAGAGATTACGATGAATATAGTTTTCATGTTTTAATGTCATTTTAAAAAAAGTAAAGTTTACTTGTTTATGTTAAAACTTTAAGGGGTGAATGTATAGCTCATTTGCTGGCTATTAATACACCATATCTAAATATCAATGGTTGAAATAATAAATATATAGTAAGAAAAAGCGCTTTTGAAATTTACTAAACAACTACATATTAAAATTAATTATAGTTTACTATCTGTCCCTGCAGACTATTAGAAGTTATAGGCAAGGCGCATTTCAGAGTGATCACTTTATAAAGAGTGATTCGAAATATGCATAGAAGCATTTTCACCTATAACTAATCACTCTGTATAAAATTATTTACACGTTATACTAGTACCAAACTATTTGTTTATAATTTTTTTTCTACAGTTTTGCAAAGATTTTTCATAAAACTAAATTAACTATACACAAAACACGTTGTATCACCTCTACCTCGCAGAATAGAATGACTGATACGGCTCACTAAAGCCATCTACTGATAAAAGATCAAAACTTTTCATGAGTATTTATGTTTTATATTTACACCACTTAGTTATACTAGAAGGTGACGCTAATGGCTTTGCGGTCGAATAAATATTTTTATGTCTAAAATTTACCTGAATTTGTTTTTTTTTGTTAATATATACACCATAAAATGCCTTTTCCTTCATCTCTATCATCTCCATCCAAAGGTTTTTTGGTAGAGTTCGCCTCCAGTGATAAGACTACTTGTTATACCACTGTATCAATTGTTAAATTTTAATTTTTTATTTTAGTTTACATTAAAGTGTAAAATAAATAAACAAATAGGAGTTTTAGCTACATTTTTGACCAAAAGGGGATTTCCATAATCGTTTAAGTTAAGAATGCAGTTAACTACCATTGCCTAATAATTTAGGCGTTGCGTTCGAATATATACCTTATACTAATAATTTTAAATTTCACTTTATTAATACGTTTTCTTAAATTTTTATTGCATTAAATTGCCTCGTATTAACAGAGTTTGAGCATCACGGCGGCGCTACTGCCTTCGCTGCAGGCGCAGTACAAGATGGAACAGGTCCACAGCAAGGGCGTCACCGGTCTGAAGGCTCACTTCACCGTCGACCTGCCCACACATTCGCTCAGCTTCGCCACCAAATTACAGGTAACTAAGGGAGGGGTGGGGAGGGGGGTAAAATATCTGTTTTTATAGGCTTGCGTCTGGTTACTAACTTCTGGAAGTACAAAGTCTGCCAGAACAGATTTTATTAAATTATAAAGTAATACCTTATTCACTTAGAGTGTTATTTTTTCATTCTTATCAAAGAGAATTCCCCGTAATCTCTATTTTCAAATTAAGTGTACTAGTATTTAATATTCTTACGTGTAGTTTTATAATTATGGTGTTTTTTAATGCCCCCCCTTATTGGGGATGTGTCGTCCCCCCCCCCCCCCTTCTTCCTTCAAAGTATCTTTCGTTCTTCTTCTTTTCTTTCATCCGTCATAAATACTTCCAATTCTTCTCCTTTTTTCCCATCATTGCGCTCATATTTGACTAGTTTATGGTTTACATTTAAATTTAGTTCTATTACTACAATAGAGTTGTGGTGTTAGGTGACGGAGGCTAACATCCCAGCTGCGGCGTCTGTAGCTCTTCCGGCGGTGTCGTGCATAGCGCGAGTACTAGAGCGCGGCGCAGAGGGAGGGGCTGATGGGGGAGTTCCTGAGGGAGCAGAAGGCGGAGCGGGATCACGAGGGGACGGCGACGCGGAGGGCGTAGTACTCCGTGCTGGTCGCTACCTGGCCGCAACTGCAGATATCGGGCTGTTCGAGCACACGCTGTCCACAGACCTGCTCAACCATCTCGTCTTCGTCCAGAAAGTCTTTATGAAGGTTAGTCCACAATCGTATAAAGAATAAGGAGATAGGTACTAACCAAGATAGCTCAGCTGATTGACAATTGGAAGTGGGAAAAGGACCAATATTTAGCTACTTCTGCACATGCAGTGGTTGCCGTGCATCAAAGTGCACCGCCCGCCAGCCCGTTAATTCAATTAACACGAGTTTTACCCCTCCACGAGGCATCTTCAGGAGTTATGTTACACCGATTAGTGCCAAACACTGAGCCTGATTCCATTAGATAATTGGAAGTGGCATTGTGCAAGCCGTTAGAGTCTTGAGGGTCTGAACTGGAGGATCTTGAACCTGGCAAGCCTAATATGTCCACCTATAATATGGATAGACGACCTGTTAAGGTTGTTGGTATACTCTAAACGCAGGATACTTCCTACTGGTCTTATTGGAATTCTTTGGGAAGGTATACGTCCAGCGGTAGACTTCTTTTGGCTGAAACGATGACAATGAAATAAGCTGTACTATTAAGAGGATTATAATATTTTGATATATCGAAACTTAAAATACGTTGTACTTACTGCTATATTCGAAGATATTTCAAACTATGTAATGAAAGTTTGTTATTTCTTATTCAGGAAGTAAATGAAGTGGTGCAAAAGGTGTACGGCGGCGAGAAACCTGTGCCTCTATGGAACGAGGAAGAGGCTTCGACATCCGCCCTTAGCCGAATACTGTTCACTCTCATCATACGGATCAAGGTACCTATATTTTTTACTCCATATATACATATATAAATATGCCGATGTGGACTATACTGACACTATGCTGATGTGGACTATACTGACACTATGCTGATGTGGACTATACTGACACTATGCTGATGTGGACTATACTGACACTATGCTGATGTGGACTATACTGACACTATGCTGATGTGGACTATACTGACACTATGCTGATGTGGACTATACTGACACTATGCTGATGTGGACTATACTGACACTATGCCGCTGTGGACTATACTGACACTATGCTGCTGTGGACTATACTGACACTATGCTGCTGTGGACTATACTGACACTATGCTGATGTGGACTATACTGACACTATGCCGCTGTGGACTATACTGACACTATGCTGATGTGGACTATACTGACACTATGCTGCTGTGGACTATACTGACACTATGCTGCTGTGGACTATACGGACACTATACTGACGTGGACTATACTAACACTATGCTGATGTGGACTATACTGACACTATGCTGATGTGGACTATACTGACACTATGCCGCTGTGGACTATACTGACACTATGCTGATGTGGACTATACTGACACTATGCTGCTGTGGACTATACTGACACTATGCTGCTGTGGACTATACGGACACTATACTGACGTGGACTATACTGACACTATGCTGATGTGGACTATACTGACACTATGCTGATGTGGACTATACTGACACTATGCCGCTGTGGACTATACTGACACTATGCTGATGTGGACTATACTGACACTATGCTGCTGTGGACTATACTGACACTATGCTGCTGTGGACTATACGGACACTATACTGACGTGGACTATACTAACACTATGCCGATGTGGACTATATTGACACTATACTGACGTGGACTATACTAACACTGTGCCGATGTAGACTATACTGACACTATGCCGATGTGGACTATACTGACACTATGCCGATGTGGACTATACTGACACTATGCTGATGTGGACTATACTGACACTATGCTGACGTGGACTATGCTGACACTATGTTGATGTGGACTATACTGACACTATGCTGGCGTGGACTATGCTGACACTATGTTGATGTCGACTATACTGACACTATGCTGACGTGAATTATGCTGACACTATGTTGATGTGGATTGTACTATATATTGTTGTGGATTGAAATTGGAAACTGATGTGACGTGGAATGAAATGTTGTTGATGTCACTCGGGTAGCTAATTAATTATTTTCGCGCACCCTTTATAAAACTATATTTGTAAGCTGTTGAGTTTTTCGCTGGCTCTTCTCAGCAGAACTGCCTTCCGAGCCTGTGGTAGCTTCCAGTAGGATCAACAATGCCGATATTGTATGTTGATTGATGTTTCGAAAGTACTTGTAATAGCCTATTCGAATAAAAAAATATTTTAATCTTTACCTAGAAATTTCGAACAACTTTTACTATTTTTAATACATTTTTATTATGTTAGGTCCTATCACCCATTATTAAGTGTTCTTAATGTATGTGTATGCGTTGACACTTGCTAAGCTGTGTATCTGTACGGCAGCGTATCCAGCTGACGGCGACAACACCTAGCAGCTCGGCCGTGCGCCTGGAGACGGGCGCCGTGGAGTTTGAACTGTCCAACCGCGTTCAGAACGTGCCGCCTCCCGCCACGCCCCATGACCTGCGCCTCTTCGCTCGCGCCCAGGTACCTACACATCCCCACCACTATCATACATTCATTCATTCGTTCTTTCTACGATTACATTTATTCTTCAATATATGTCGCTGTCTCTAGGGGCGTTAAAGTCCTCGTACTTGGCTGCACTCAATTGCCAACCTGACTTGACCCCATGTACCGAACAATATCACATTTTAACATCTTTTAAGTAATTTGTAAAATAATTTTATAAGTATATACTCTCCGCCTAGGTTATATTAAAAGTCGATCAAGGGAGCTTACAATATCTATCATACTATTGTGAGTTGACCAGACCGTAGTGCACATTATAAGCAGTCCTGAGTTTGGAAGACTTCGCCATGATATCGAGGTCGAGGTGGGCAAGAGAGTAGAAGAGGGAAAAGTCGCTTTTCTCATGGGTGGAAGAGGAGACAGTCTCCTTCCTCATGGTGATAAAACAATATTTAAAAAAATATGTTCAAATGTCTGTGTTATTGAATAAATAAATAAAAAGTAAATGTAAAAATTGTAAATAAAGAAATCATAAACATGAGAGATAAGAATCTAGATTAGGAATGTAGATGAGGAAAGAAAGGAGACTTATGAAAGAGGACTAAAACTTAAAGATTTTGAGGAAAAAAGAGAAAGAATCTTTGAGGAAAGAAAAGAGAAGTAGCAATAAAAATAAAAAAAGATATTTACACCCGCATTGTTATGTCCCTGTCGCAAAACAAAGCAGTGGAACGAGTATTAAAAATATACTATACATTAGTATTAAAAAGTAAAGTGAAAATGTCAATTGAAACCGATGACGGCCACGTCCAAAAAATCTGAAATTTAGTTCTTGAATCTCATCAATTGACTATTTGAGGCCTCGCTGATAGTGTTGGAATATCATTTGGCTCAGACAAAACCATTCTAAAGTATGTTTTGTGTCTTAAAAGCTCGTCAAAGTCAAAATCTCGGTTGGTGTTATGCATTTAGTCTAATCCTAGGTTTTTCTATAAAGGTATATTATTTTTTTATATCTTAGGCACCGCATTTGTGCAGTTTTATTTTTATTTATATTACATTTGAAAGGTTTTTTTTTAAATTTATCTTTTTGTTTTTGTAATCCAGTTTATATATTCTTCACCAGGTGGACGTGAACCTGAGCTTGGGCCAGTTGATCCGCAACGCCATGTTCGAGGAAGCGGAGCCCGAGTTTCAGCAGTACGCGTTCTTCAACACCAGAATATGTAATTTCTATCTTCGTTAATATATATAGATGTTTTTTTTCCACCGCTGGACATATCGTTCTTAAAGAGCGTATGGGTAATACTAGGTAACTCTTGAGTTACAATTGCTTGTGTGTTTTAAAATTTCTCGTTACTCAAAAAATGGCCACTCACTTTGTGGGTTATCTTACATGTTTATGAAATTAAAAAAATCAAATTCTTAATTCAAATATAAACATACTTTTAATGTCAGATGATAAACAGACATGAGAATCTATATATTTGAAAATAATATAAAATAAAATATTTTCGTAACATCGAACTGCACATGGATGTGAACACATCTTTACCAAGTTGTGGTATCTTTATTAATGACATTATTTTTAGATGTATAAGAGGTTTCTGAACTGTTATCCGGGATTCTATTGTTAAAGTTCAAGCTCCGCACCGTTCTGAAACCGGGACACGTGCTTTAGTTTCCGAACGACGCAATGACAGTAACACGAGGCAACCGATCTCGTCGAAAACGAAGCCGGATCTTATATCATAGGGAAAGCTAATGCCAGATCATACTAGATAGAAGCGTTGCAGGAGTTTCTTCTGCCACTATTTCTTCCAGTGTTAACCCTCCGAAGGTACCAGTTAGAAGGTTAGCCAGGCAATAGCAACCGACCACGACCAAGCCAAGGTTCGACCCTCATGGGTATCCCTGTGCCGGAATGCTGATCAAGTGATACCGATGTGTGGCAACCCAAGCCAAGGTTCCAAGGTTACCTTTATTCTTCAGTCTTATTTCTCTTCAGTGTTACTGAAGGTTAATTTAGATCAGCTTGGTCAGACTACAATTACCCCGAGATACCCCTGCTTTCCTAATGTAGCAGCCTGAGCTGAAGCTCCTTCGAGACCTTCATTATCTTAAAATATATCTTAAAAATGGATCAAGTCGAATCTTATAGATACAAAAGTAGTTAGACTATGCAATCAAGTTTTTATTTAAGTGCACAGTAGAGGCTGTAATAGAAATATTTCTCCATCAGCTATGCGCAATGCATTCCAAGAAGAGCTGTCGGGAGGGGAGGAGAGCGGAGGTAGTGAAGAAGGTGAACGCGGGGAGCCGGAGGAGAAGGAAGTTGTGCTGATCACACTGAAGCGACCGCTAGTGTACGTGCAGCCTGTGGCCGTAGATAAGGCAATCCTGGTGTGGCTTAACTATAAAAACGCCTACGAATACTGGAACGAGAAACGGCTGAACCTCAACAAGGAGGTGCTCACGGCCACGCAGCAGCTCTTCGAGAAGGTATCGCTTCTCATTTTTTAATATTCAATGTTTTTTTTCTCTTTGTATGTTTTTATCATCATCATCTCAGCTACAAGATATCATCTGACTGCGGTCTCTACTCTGGAGTCTTATATCCTCAGGGCCTAGGCCTAGGTTTCGTTCACTGACTATGATATACTAATGAGGCTTTAGCGTGAGAGACCATGTTTCTGTGAGTAATAAATGATTTATTATAATAATTATTATTAACACTTTCAGGTCCAACTGTCGTCGCAAATAACAACTCCGCACCTCAGCACGCTGTTCCTTCAGCTGAACGTGGACGACATCGGAATCTGTCTACCTCTCAATCAACCGCCCGTCGTGAGTGTTTCTTTATTACCAGTCGGTTTATTTCCATCAGTCCCCCCCCCCCCTCGAGGGTCCTTGAGCTTAGTCATTTCACGGAGTGACAGCCTGGGGACATTCATTCCCGTAATATTGCATATGAAAAAAAAATCATTCTGTGATAAAATTTAAAAAGACGATGAATGTATGAAAAAGAATGGGAACAAATGAAAGATAATGTGAAGTGGAGAAAGTAGAACGAATGACATAAGAAGGATGTGAGATGAGAATGTAAATAAAAAGTTACGTATCAAAAAAATTATTGTGATTAAAATTTGGGTTTATATACGGTAGGACAGCACGGACGAAAAAAAAGAGTTGCATGTTGCCCGAGTACAAGAGAGTTACGTAATTGAGCTTTGCGACTTAGAAATTTAAAAATACACTATTTGCATATTGGGGAAAGGCTAGAACACACCAAGTTCCATTAGTATCCATATGTTGGTTCTATGAGCAGACCTTCGTATTTAGAGCATTCGCTTCGGGTAAATCAAAGGCCGAGATAAATGGTAAAACCATATCATTGAACGCGTACAGCTGGAGCTGGTGAACTACCAGCCGTGTATTCGTTGCTTCTTCATCAGGTGTGATCGAAGTGGTGTGGTGGTTGCTTGATTTGATTTCAGTTGAAGTTATGCTGTTGACCTGGAGGCTTTTACAGTTTCATCAGAACTGAGAACTGAGTGTCTCTCCTCGTTGTTCATAAGTGATGTGAACCGCAAGGCTTTGACCCTACAACTGGTGAATTCACGTGACCTTAAATATTTAGCCGTTTATCGGCTAGTGGTCGTCACTCTAAAACTCTGCGGCCTCAACGGCCATCAGTTGCACAAGGCGATCTGGCAATTTCGTATTCCAAATTTAAATTGACGTTATAATTTAAAGAATTACTTAAGTTTAAAAGTAAAAAAAGTATTTAAAAAGCATAATATAGTTCAAAAGAGTTTTTGATACGATGGTTATAATTGTGAATTAATTTATTGTAAGAATAATTTTTTGACTTCATTTGAAATCATGTCAAGTTTTTTTAATAGCGGCAGTTTAACTTTAAATATATTACATACTACTGCATTCGACAGTTTTCAAATCGCCGCTGACGACGATAATACCTCCTATAACTGTATTGTATTATTGGGGATACTATTTCTATATATCAGTCATAGAGTCTATAAATACGGAGTGTCATGTGTTCGCAGGCGACGTGGGGACGTAGCGTATATGAGGCAGACAGCCGCGGCGCCGTGGTGGTGACCCTGGAGAGCACCAGCATCTCCGCATGCAGTTCCGGTTCTCTCGTCAGCAAGGTATACTATTTACCCACTTCACCCCCCTCCTTTAAGCTTAATACTACTACTACTCCGCTGGCTCAGTAACCCAAAGTGGGTCTTGGCCTCCGAAGCGAGAGACTTCCACTTTCCTCTATCTTGCGCCATCGTCTGCCATTGTTTGACATTCAATTCGCGCAAGTCTGCCTCAACGCGATCGATCCAGCGATACCTGAGTCTACCCACTGGTCTTCGACTCCTCGGTTTTTCCAGGTACGCTACCTTCACGCTCCGATCCGACCCCATTCGCTCCAAGTGACGAAGCCAGCGGATTCGTTGAGCTTTATATACAAAATATATCTCATTTATAATTATATCATATTACATAACACGTCCACTGCTCGATATAGCCCCTTTAAGATTTCAAATAGGACCAGTTAAAATCAGAACTTAATCATGTCATATGCCCTTCTTATATATGAATGTCATGCGAGACAATACCCATAGACGTTGGCGTTAACAACCCTGGCTATTATTAAAATTAAAAAAAATGTAAAAAAAAAGAAAAAAATAATCGATTTAAGAATAAAAAAATCGATTAAATTAACTAGTAATTCTGATTTTTTTTGTGCTTAATTATTGATGTCGCGTTCTTCTCATTCATTCTTTCATTCATTCATCTTTTATTCTTCACAAATTATTTTATTTCATTCATCACCTCATTTTCATCGCCTTTCCATCAGGATACTACAGTTTTGAGGCTATCACAAGTCAGTAGACATGACGTACGTAGCCCCCCACTAGGTAGACCAACGACATAGGTCTTAGAGCGTGGACGAGGTTATGCCGATGATAAGGCACCTGAGCCATTAATAAATAATCTTACTTTTTATAACCGTGGAGTATAACTCTTTGTAAGTTAAATCGGATTCTGTGTGGTGCAAACAGGGTCGGTTCGTGGGACTCTGTCTGCGGTTCGCCGAGGACTTCGAGGCCTCGCTGGACGACTGGAAACCAGAAGCGGCCGAAGCCACCACCAATGTGTGCTGCGTGTCCGAGGGCACGTATGAGGTCTGCAGCCGAACGACTGCTGCCAAGCATAACGGTATACCATGCATTCTTTATATAAGAACCTGCTGTTTTCCACTTCCTTCGCGTGGCCAAGACATTGCTTGTGATAAAATTACAAATTCATAATTTTTTACTAATTTTAAGTGCCTTTAAGAGCTATCATCATTATAGCCTGTAGATGCCCACTGCAGGGTAGAGTTGTGGGAAATTAGGTAGTTTTGTAGCTTCTTGTTAATGTTGACCACACCTCCGCTCGCAGTTATAATGAGCGCAGAGACTCAACAGCGCGATCCAAACTTTTGTTGCGTCTACTGTGGCGCCATCTATCATTTATCCGTTTCATTACCGACGCTGCCGCGATGCGATCGGCTGCGCGGACACGTGGGTAAGAGCTCGTTGCTAGGCAACGCGTTTTTCGAGGCGCGGTCCAAAGGCGGAGCGTTTAGCGAGTGGCGCGCGATATGCACGCCACAGAGTAATTTATCAAAGATCGCCAAGTTGACCAGTCTCGCGCTGCCCGCATCTAGCGACTTCCTGATCTTGACTATTTCGTCAGTTCATCCAGTGGAGGGTCTGCCCATGCCGCGTCTGCCGGCACGTGGTCGCCACTCGAGAACCTTTCCGCCCTGCGCCATAGCCACTTCATACGTACAATTCTATGAGCTATATCAGTGACCTTGGTAAATAATAGCTAAGTTTAAGAACATCTCAACGCTCTTAAATTTGTTTTAACCCTCATATGACTGTTATTTCAACTTACCCGCAGAGAACGCCAAATGGTTCCTGAACGTGTCGTGGCAGATGGAGGGTGTTGATATACACCTGGACGTGAACGTGGGCAAGCAGCTGTCAGCGCTGGGACACACGCTCACAATGCTCACCGGTACCACACTCTCTATCTCTTGTTTCTATTAAGTTATTCTTAACCTAAATAAAATATTTAAACAAATCAACAGAACAGGTCAACTTACCGGTAATATATTGTTTTTCAAATACAGTATGTTTGTAAATAGGACTATTACAATTGTATCTAATAGATTCAAGCGTTACTTTGCGGAAGTCCATCCTAAGTAAGAAAAAGTCTAATATATAGCTACTTCCGCTGATAAATGCGCGTGCGGCAAAAAATGCGAATAACACAACTACCACCGTTAAATCACTCAATACGTGTTTCACCCCTCCACGGATCCTGACGATGCCCCAAAAACTTAGGCTTATTAGAGATAAAAAATAACAAATAAATATTAAATTATTGATAATAATAGATTCTAGAAGATTTTTAGATAAGAATATGTACTTTCAAACGTATACCAGTAATAAATATTGACTTTATTATCTTATTTAAAAATCAAAGATAAGCCATGGGGGCGTGAATTCACGCCCGCGGGTTGCAACGACTCTTGTTCTCAAGCGTGAATTAAAGCCCGTGGACATAGGAAAGTCCATATATCCATATATAACAAAGAAATCCATATATGCAACTATTTTATTGTACATACTATTTTTCTATGATTTCCTATAAAGGCGACATATTTAATTAATATTTATTTAGATAATGCATACGCTAAATATCCTTCTTTAACAAATATATGTTAGTAATAACTATGTATGTGCGTAACAATGGCGCGATTTACAAGACGCACACGTGAATTTGTGAACAGATGGTCTCAAGTTCTTCAGGTAGTCTGCCAAATTTCCAGTAAACGTTATCGAGTGTATATATTGCCTTGTATAAAATAATGATTCTTCATGTACATAACCAGGTTTTGAGGAGGAGGATCCGTTTCCGAAGATGGACCCTTACGAAAGTGATTTGGACGACGAGGCGGATAACAGCAAGGGATCTCAAGTACGATTTAATTTTTACATACATTTATTACATCACCCCCTTCCACTTCCCCTACAAATTCGATCAATTAGAAGTAGTCTACATGTGTCATCTTGCTTACATCTACGAGGTCGTCTGACCACTCACCAATCGGTCTCTGTTCTAGAACTTAAAAGCCTGGCATATTGGATTTCGCTTCTCCAATTCCAGAAGCACCGAACGCACCGGCAGTTTTGTAATAAATTCTTAGACATTTATTTTTCTCTAACGGTTTTATTCGGATAAACACATTATGAAGAAATTAATTATCAAAAGCTAATCTCCCTCCTTTCCCCACTATTATCACAAGACACGCCTTAAATACTATACAAATATATATTTGCAGATATAAAAACCAAAGGAGTGAATGTATGTGATACTTTGTCAGCAAAAAAAACTTTTACACCTATATCTAATCAACCTGTATAAAGTCATCACTGAAAAAAAATTATATATTAATGTTTTTTTTTATAGCAATGGAACTGGCCAATTACATCTGGCAATTTTTTTACGTATTACATAATTTTTTTTTCAGAAATCGTTTATACTTTATAAGGTATATTCACCCCATCTGTAAAGAAACTAGTTTCTTTAATCATTCTATTTTGTATTGTGCCGCGCTTGTTTTATGTCGGTAAAGCAGTGGATGTTTAATCTACACACCTTATAGATGGCGCTGTTAACAATTGTGTTAATACGCGTCCATTGCAGTCGCCTGTCGGTAAAGCAGTTGGTATTGGTGCAATATAAACTTAAAAAGAATCGATAATTTAAATAATAACCTTAAAGGTCGTTAAAAGCATTATTGTTTATTTGAAGAATATACATACATAGTCGAGAGAAATTGTCTTATATATCTATAAACAATCATCCTGTATAATATAATTTCTTTATGTTAAGGAGAGCATCGTGTTCCGTCGCAAGTACACGGAGCACCTGCCCGCGTTTGTGTTCGACGCAACGCTGGACGCCAAGAAGCGGTCGAAGCTGATCGAGCAGGAGATGACGGAGCAGGCGCGAATTATCAACGACCTGCGAGCGCTGGGCGCATCGCACGCCACCGTCGAGCACGAGCTGCGACGCCTGCACGACCTGGAGGCGCTCGTGTTCAAGGACTTCAGGAGGTACGCCCTTCGAGTTCATTCTGAACATAGATAGTTCCTCCATACATTTTCAATGAAACCAGTTCAAATTGCCAACATCCAGGTCTTTCGAAGACAGAGTAGTCCTTCCGGTAAGCTCGACGAAAGACACCCACCCACAAGGTATACAGACTACCTGGTTGAGGTCCTGGGAAGAGGCTGGATGCGAACTTGCTTTCGACCGGTTTTACTGTATTATATTATATAGGTACACTTTATCACTTGCTTTACCGTATTTGCAAGAGTAGACTGTTAGTTAGAGTTAGGAAGAAAATGAGTGTCGCCATATCTTTTTGATGTATTGCCTAAACGCTATAAAAGAACAATGACAAGATAACAAATTGATAATAAAAATAGAAAAATATAGAAATAATATGGCGAAAGTATTAGAGCCCTAAAAATAATCAAAATTGTAAAAACTCAACTATGAATGAAATAAATTCAAATCAAAATTAATCTCTACTATGATATACCAAAAAGGTGTGGCGATGGAAGATAGGCGAGAAATAAATGGAATGTAAATCAATCGTGAGTGAATGAAGGAATTTGTGAAGAATGGAAAAAGAGTAATAGAGATTGCATAGAACGGAAGAGGAGACCGGTAAGAAAAAATATTTAGAATGAAGAAGTCCATTTTCTCAATATTAGTAAGGAGTACGATAGGCTCTAAAAACGGGGCCAAAAAACGAGAGGCGCCAGTTGGAAGTCATGAAATGTAATTATGATTGATCGTTACTGTTCGGGAAACGAAATACAAAGTGGGTTGAGAGGAGAAAGAGTTGAGAGTAGAAGTGGCTTAAATAAATAAAAATGGCAGACCGCGAACTTCTCTTTACACTGGCTTTGCATTGCACAGGGATATGATCCAGAAGCTCCGGCGACAGAGTGTCCGCGCGAGCTCCATCACGAAGGGCAAGCTGGGACTGGGCTCCAACCGCAGCCAATCCTTCGTGGCGCCCGCGCCACCGCCCGACCGGCGGGACCTGGAAGGGTAAGTCTTATTTCTTTAACACTCACTAGATGTCACTAAAATCAATAATTAACGTCTCAACGAATTAAACGTTTGATTTATTTTAAACATACAAATGCATAACAAGATCAGCTAAAAAGAAAAGGAACATAACATTTACACAACTAGCAGATTATTCACTGAGTAATATTTGAAGGAGCGGTACATAGTAAAAGCGTTTATAAATTTATACAAGGAAAAATATACTATGCCATAATACATTAAATCTTTTTTTTCGATAAATATTTCTTTAGATTAATACTTCTTTAGACGAATTATTTTTCGATCAATTCGTTTTTCTGATAATTAATCATTCGATAAATATTCCTCCCGATAAATATTTTTTTCAATAAATACTTCTTTCGACAAACACTGTTTCTCATAAATACTTCTTCCGATAAATATCTATTTTGATAAATATTTTTTCCGCTAAATCTTTTTCGATAAATATATCATCTAATAAATCTTCTTTCGATAAATTTTTTTTTCCGATAAATCGATTAATTTCCTCTCAATAATTACTTCGTTTTGAGGAAGTTAAAATATTTGCCGTATCATCACTCATTATACACGGATGTAGTGTGTCAATAGTGCTGAAGCTTGCTTACAACAAATTAATTGACCTCTAAATTGTTATCTATGCAGAGTGATAGAAGCGAACCTCGGGTCGTCGAGCACGGCGGGAGACTCAGGCGAGACCCTGCTTCTGGCCGACGAGGACACGCGCCTGGCGGACATCATCGAAGGCGGCAGCTGGAGCTCCGTGGAAAGCGAGACTCTTACCGGTAACACCTCACGCTTATCTCTTGCACCTGGACCAAATCTCTCACTCGCTATGTTTGAAGCACTCAATATTTTCGGATTAAATAAATTTCTCACTATTTTGATATCACATCAGCAATACATATATATATATTTTTATATGGGACATGAAATTTGTAATGTAATATATGCAATGTTATAAAGAGAAGAAAAAAAAACATCTATTACTGAGAGGAAAGTCGTTGCGCATAAAAGGTCTTGTCATATTTTGTATTGTCTTTGAATTATAATGTGATATATTAAAAATATATATATTAAACAAGAATTGGAATAACGTTAGTCAACGGATTTCGTGCATAATTTGATGTTGTAGAGAAATTCCGGGTATGAATTTTTGGGTTGAAAATGCGGCTCGTTGAGCAACTATGACTTTGCTAATGCGGCTTGTTGAGCGGTTATGAGATTGCCAATGCGGCTTGTTGAGCGGTTATGAGCTTGCCAATGCGGCTCGTTGAGCGACTTAAGTTTGCAAATGCAGCTCGTTGGCAAGTTATGAGCTTGCCAAAGTGGCTCGTTGAGCCGCTATAAGCTTGCCAATACGGCTTGTTGAGCGGCTATAAGCTTGCCAATGAGGCTCATAGTGAGAGACGAGTCAATAAGGATTCGAGATGTAATCGCTTAACATGAGCCATTGGGTTTCCATTGAGTCTTCTTACAAGACTCAATGGAAACCCACAGAATATCAATGGTCAACGACTCAGTTCGAAAAAATGTAAAGTAGCAGTTAAGTCGATGCCCCATACTAGGTGGACGAACGATATCGTTAAGATCGTATCAGATATATGTATACAAGATCGTTATGGTGGCGATCTTTGGGAAACGCCAATATCTTGCAATTGATATCTATCAGTTGATATGACAATGATATGTGTATTCCAGGCGCTGGTCCGTCGCGCACTTCGTCGCTACGGGCGCGAGGATCTGGAGGTGGAAACGGTCCGGGGGGTGTGGGAGTACAGCGGCAAAGTTCCCTGCCCGCGCCCTGGCCAGAGCGCCGTGACACACAGACACGCCGCCGTCATGACGGGTAATAAACCTTTTTTTTGTCATATTTATTTGTATAATTTTCTAGTTTTATATATATTAATTTTCTAGTTTTGTTCTATTTCTATTTATAAATAATAATAGCTGTCAATCACTTTGCATATGCCGGCGCACTGCCTTTTGTGGAGATAAATTCATAAATATAATTATTAGTAATTTTAAACATGTCAAAGCATCTGACCAAGTTATATAGCTTATAGTTTAAAATTATGTTTTAAATTCCGTAAAATCCATTCATAACTGACCTCAATTCCACGAAAGAAATATTCCAAATGAATTTCGAGTCTCTCAATGTTATGGTTCTAGAAATATCGTGATGAATAATTTTAAAATTACATAGGTGGAACCTCATGTACTACTGTGATCAAAACGTAAGGTGAATTTGTCATTTAAAACCTCCAAGCGTTAGGAAGGTAAATTTTATTTCCTATGTTGGTAGGACTGTCTGTAATATTTGCCAAGTACCTGTTCGTCAAAAGTTTCAATTAATTATCTCCGAGTTACAAGTGTTTCAATATCGTCAAACACGTCGTATCTATTGGTGCCAAAAGCGTCAAAAACTCGACTGATATCGTTCCGCAACTACCGTATTTGCTAGTTTCGGCTCTGTGCGACTTCTGGCTTCAGCAAACTTCAAAATGTCAATGCATTCTCGATGTTTTGACACGATTGAGGTAATAAAAACTGAAGTAAGAAAAGGACTAATATGTAGCCAATTCTGCACATAAATATTGTTCTTTTTTTTACTAAGGATGGATTTTCGCAAGGTAACGCTTGATTCCATTGAGTAATAAAAACCGAATCGAAGTTCTTGAAGGCTGTACCGGAAAAAGATTTTTCCGACTTGTTCGAGGACAGAAAAAAGGCGTTTAGAAAATAGCGTTTTATTAGACGGAGCTTCCTTTGAAGTAGACGGAATTGATTTGTAAGAATAAATAAGTAATTTAAAATTAACATTACTTTTGATCGCGGTATTATATTTGTAAATAATTCAATTAGTTTTTATTGTTTTTAGAATAATTATAATAAAATTTTTAGTATTATTCATTATTAATTATTAAATAAACCGATAATTCGCTGCAACGGAAGTCAATTGAATATCTACGCTAGCAGCCGTAAGTCAATTGAGTGTCTGTAGGAGTCGTTGTAACGATACATAATAGTATTGTAATTACTGTCATATTTTAGGACATCGGAGACTCAGACGGAGACCAAGGAAGCCAAGGACAGCAAGGCAAGTAAAGCCAAGACAGCGGAGCCGAACATTGACTTCGAACTGGACGTGAAGGTTCACATCAACAGTGGCAAATGCGTACTGCACACCAAGGAGCCGGCGCGTGATGACGACATCAAAATGTAAGACACCTTATTCGTCGGCCATTAACAAAAATTAAAACGAATATTAAAATTAAAATGACGGAAAAGGCTTATTATTCAATAAACGAATATTTAAATGATGAGAATCTTTGGCAATGATGTTGTCTGATTATTTTTATTTAATCTAGGCTATACCTGATAGAGTGTATATGTATAAATCTGTATTAAACTTTCATGAAAGATGTGTTACAATAAAAATTCGTAGCCGTTATAATAAGGCATTTGTGATACGCGGAGTCAAGTCTGACTGATCGTTTCTGGTTAAGCCTGATACATGGTTGCCTTCCTAACGCCCAATGCGACGCCAACGTTCATTCTTCAAAGAATTTATCACAGCTGTTTTAATTTAAAATATCAAAAGACATACAATAAAATAACATAATGTTGTATTATAATGTATTCAATAGCAGTGGATCAAGAGGTCGTGTGGGTCGATCCGCGTCGGGAGGGCTAGCCGGGGCCGGTGCGGGGAGCGCCGGCACCGCGGGGGGAGCAGCTGGGGGCTGCGGAAGCGAAGCCAGCTCGCCAGGCACGCGTCGCAAGCCACGCCTTCCACCAGCTCCAGACCTCACCGTCTTCCGTGTACCCGGTCTGCAGCTCAAGGTATTCAAAGCACTTTGAAACTCGTGCACCAAACGAGTTGACAGTTCGCTGTGAACTTCGCACGTTTGACAGTTCACTCGTTACAACTTCACATTGTACATAACCATATCAGACAGTATTTATTTATATATTTATTCACCCTTTTCACAATCTTTGATATGGCGGACTTAATGCCTTTAGTTGTTATTTATTTATTTAATTCTTTATACTTTCTTGTATACTATAGACAATTACTAAAAAAATAGAAACAATTTATATATAGGTACAGGAGGCGGTCTTATCGTCTCTTGTTCCGTATGGATTGTTTCTTTTTTTGTTTTCAATTATTTATTATCAATGTTGTACCAAAAGTGTTAATAAATAAATGAATGAAATAGTTTTGAATTACAAAGCTAGTTATTTCACATTTAATCAAATAATTTGAAAGATTGTCTCAAAAAAAGTTAAAATTTATTGTTTGTTTGAAGTATGGTGGAGGCTTTTGTCAAACAGTGGGCGTCTTACCACTGAAATATTGATGATAGGATCTTAATGGCTTAATGTATTGATATTAACGACATTAGAAAGAATTAAAGATGGTCCAGCTATTTAGCGTTAGCTGTATGATAATTGAGGGACCTGAAAGAGGAAAAATCTGGCTCGTAGTGGACATATTAAAGTGTATTAACAACAACTAATGATATTTCTTAATTGTCTTCTTAAATGCTGCATGTCGTGCTTGTTAAAGAATCTTGTAAACTTATCAAAGATTATTAAAATATGCCTGAAGAATCATAGAATTTGCGACATCGAAACGAGGCAGACTCCTCCCTTGCGTTTTTGTGTTAGTGACAGCCATGCCTAGGTCCCCTGGGGGGGGGGGGCTTGAACTTAGTCACTCCATGGAAGGTACAACGAACCGATCTACCAAGCTCGGCCTCACAATCTGGTAAAATAGTAATATATGAGTGATTTAACCGTGGTAGTTGTGTAATTCGCATTGTTTGCCGCACGCGCATTTATCAGCTAGCTGGCGGGCGGTGTACTTTATTGCACGACTACCACTGCATGTGCGGGAGTAGCTATATATTGGTCCTTTTCTTACTTAGGATGGACTTACGCAAAATAACGCCTGAATCCATTAGATAATAATATGTAGAGGCCCAAGTTGAAGCTGCCCTGCAAGCTTTCGAGCTTTGCCACTTTAAAAGAGTTATTAGACTAGGCGCACTCTGCGCCATGCCACTTCATACCTGCGGAATATGGAAATGCCATTTGGGTAGCAGTGATAGTCCTAAATAAAACGACGAAGGAGAATGCGATCAACACGACGCACATGAGATATTCCAGATCAGATGGATGTTATTAAATATAGATAGTTTCGCTTTAATAATTTTATTTGATTAATTTAAGACAATTGTGCTTGGTTTTAATTTTGTATACCATTGTTGTTTTGTCTTATTACAGCAAATAAACTCTATTTGATCCTATCAGATGGCTTGACGTTTTTCTATGTCTCCACTTATAGGCTCATATACTTAAAGAGGGGACTACCGCTTGTCGGTATATTTCAATAATAAATGATGATATGATAAAAAAAGAATATTTACAAAAATATTGTTATTCACTAAAAATATGTAGCTGCCACTTGAACCTTCATATTTTATTGACGCAATAATAGACCCGCAATTCTCGACCGACGACAAAATAGTCGTTATATTCATATACTACAGACTTTAAGCAGATGTATAAATAACCATGAAATTCATAATTGCATTTTACTTCATATCAGTATTTAATTTGAATTTAGAACAGAGAACATGTCTCTCTAATTTGATTTAATTCAGGTTCATTACGAGTCCAAAACGCTTCCGGATGAAGTGGCGACACCGCCACTGTCACTTCCAATGTGCGCGGGCGCCCGCAAAGTGGGCACGAAGAAGGCGGCACTCTTCGCTTGGATCACTCTGCAGAGCATTCCAGAGGAAACCATCATTAGCCCTCACATACTTGAGTTCCTCGAACAGACCCTGGAACCAATACCCACCAAGGCATCATTCTCCACACCAACGCCAGGTTGACAATAATTATTTATTTATTTAGTATCGCATGCTCTCTCTCTCTCTCTCTGTCTCTGTCTCTCCCTTTCGGAGGCACGATCCGTGAGGGACCCCATTTAATACTTTAATCTCAAAAGGTAGGCGATCGACCTCTGAATATTGGGCCGAATCTACCCTGAACAATAAAATGATATTGTTTGCATTGTAGTACAGTACCTGGTGATAAATATTGCACATCGATCTTTGGAAAGAGACAATCGTCTAATTTAGGCTCCGTAGAGCATTATCTCGGTCTCACACTACCTATGTGACGTTTTGTCAGTCGTGCGACAGAGATAACGCTCTACGAAGCCGAATTTAGCCTATTGTCTCTGTCTAAAGGTCGATGTGCAATATTTATCGCCGGGTACTGTAATAAGGTTGGGTCAGGTGACACGATGCACCAGTAACAGATAATAAATAAGTTTTAAATATGACAGTATGCCATCGGTACAAGCCACCACTGAAGCAATTTGGAATATTTAGAATGTAGATGTTTCTGTTCTATCTCAGACATTTTTTCTGGTCATTACTAAAATAACTAATCTCTTCAACTAGTAAATTCAATAGCTAATAATTTAAACCGGTGTGCTGCACAAGCCATGTAAAAAATAAAACACCACATATATACCGTTCTTTATTTCATGTTATATGGAACTTTGTTACATGTTTTTGTGTTATTGCCTACGTTTTACATTTTTTACCTATAACCAATCACCTTGTATAAAATTCAGAAATACTATATCCTGTCAAGATCTATACATACATGATGAACACGTAACTTTTGTTGTGTGATGAAAATCATGTGACCACGTGTGTTGCAGAGGCGGAGAGCGCACCTCGGTCCCGTTCGAGCGAGTACGCGTCGTACGGGCAGTATGTGTACGCGTCTTTCCCGGTGGATGTGATCGTACACTTCCACACGCGGCCTTCCGCGTTCCGGTTCAGCTGCCTGCCCGCGTCGCGCGTCGAGTGCCTGCTGCAGCTGCCCAGCCTGCGCATCGTCTTCAGCTCCAAGCGCGCCGGCGACGAGTGAGTTGACACGAAGACACCTCACTCTACAACTTACACGAACGCATGTCACTCCGCAACGCACATGAACGCACATTACTCTACAACGTACATAAACGCCCGTCAATCTATATTAGACATGAACGCACGTCAATCTACAATGCACACCAACGCACGTCAATCTACAACGCACATCAATGCACGTCAATCTACAACATACATCAACGCACGTCAATCTACAACGCACACCAACGCACTTCAATCTACAACGTACACCAACGCACATAAACGCACGTCAATCTACAACGCACACCAACGCACGTTATTCTACAACGTACATAAACGCACGTCAATCTACAAAGCACATCAACGCATGTTACTCTACAACGTACATAATCGCACGTCCATCTACAACATACACCAACGCACGTCAATCTACAACGTACATAAACGCCCGTCAATCTATATTAGACATGAACGCACGTCAATCTACAATGCACACCAACGCACGTCAATCTACAACGCACATCAATGCACGTCAATCTACAACATACATCAACGCACGTCAATCTACAACGCACACCAACGCACTTCAATCTACAACGTACACCAACGCACATAAACGCACGTCAATCTACAACGTACATAAACGCCCGTCAATCTATATTAGACATGAACGCACGTCAATCTACAATGCACACCAACGCACGTCAATCTACAACGCACATCAATGCACGTCAATCTACAACATACATCAACGCACGTCAATCTACAACGCACACCAACGCACTTCAATCTACAACGTACACCAACGCACATAAAGGCACGTCAATCTACAACGCACACCAACGCACGTTATTCTACAACGTACATAAACGCCCGTCAATCTATATTAGACATGAACGCACGTCAATCTACAATGCACACCAACGCACGTCAATCTACAACGCACATCAATGCACGTCAATCTACAACATACATCAACGCACGTCAATCTACAACGCACACCAACGCACTTCAATCTACAACGTACACCAACGCACATAAAGGCACGTCAATCTACAACGCACACCAACGCACGTTATTCTACAACGTACATAAACGCCCGTCAATCTATATTAGACATGAACGCACGTCAATCTACAATGCACACCAACGCACGTCAATCTACAACGCACATCAATGCACGTCAATCTACAACATACATCAACGCACGTCAATCTACAACGCACACCAACGCACTTCAATCTACAACGTACACCAACGCACATAAACGCACGTCAATCTACAACGCACACCAACGCACGTTATTCTACAACGTACATAAACGCACGTCAATCTACAAAGCACATCAACGCATGTTACTCTACAACGTACATAATCGCACGTCCATCTACAACATACACCAACGCACGTCAATCTACAACGTACATAAACGCCCGTCAATCTATATTAGACATGAACGCACGTCAATCTACAATGCACACCAACGCACGTCAATCTACAACGCACATCAATGCACGTCAATCTACAACATACATCAACGCACGTCAATCTACAACGCACACCAACGCACTTCAATCTACAACGTACACCAACGCACATAAACGCACGTCAATCTACAACGTACATAAACGCCCGTCAATCTATATTAGACATGAACGCACGTCAATCTACAATGCACACCAACGCACGTCAATCTACAACGCACATCAATGCACGTCAATCTACAACATACATCAACGCACGTCAATCTACAACGCACACCAACGCACTTCAATCTACAACGTACACCAACGCACATAAAGGCACGTCAATCTACAACGCACACCAACGCACGTTATTCTACAACGTACATAAACGCCCGTCAATCTATATTAGACATGAACGCACGTCAATCTACAATGCACACCAACGCACGTCAATCTACAACGCACATCAATGCACGTCAATCTACAACATACATCAACGCACGTCAATCTACAACGCACACCAACGCACTTCAATCTACAACGTACACCAACGCACATAAACGCACGTCAATCTACAACGCACACCAACGCACGTTATTCTACAACGTACATAAACGCACGTCAATCTACAACGCACACCAACGCACGTTATTCTACAACGTACATAAACGCACGTCAATCTACAAAGCACATCAACGCATGTTACTCTACAACGTACATAATCGCACGTCCATCTACAACATACACCAACGCACGTCAATCTACAACGCACACCAACGCACGTTATTCTACAACGTACATAAACGCACGTCAATCTACAACGCACACCAACGCACGTTATTCTACAACGTACATAAACGCACGTCAATCTACAAAGCACATCAACGCATGTTACTCTACAACGTACATAATCGCACGTCCATCTACAACATACACCAACGCACGTCAATCTACAACGCACACCAACGCACGTCAATCTACAACGCACACCAATGCACGTCAATCTACAATGCACACCAAAGCACGTCAATCTACAATGCACACAAATGCCCGTCAATCTACAACGTACACCAACGCACGTCACTCTATTTTAGACATGAACGCACGAGTACGTACACTCGTGTGCGTAGTAACGTACCGTTATGTGTATGTTGAGAATCCTTTTTAGAAAAGTATTTAATAAATAAACAAATAATAAGCTATGTGTTTTAGGAAAAGTCTATCAATGAAAAAGAAATAGAAAATGGGTAAGCAACAGTTTGGTGCAAAATTTTATTTAAATTATCTCTGGTTCTCTATCTTTTGCCAGTACTAATATTTTTCAAATTCATAACAGACTTTTCAACATTTTTTAAGAATTGTGAATATTTTTTGCTCTCTTTTCGTTTAATCGATTTGAGAATCATATAAATATTGAGTTTAAATTCAAAATTAATACGCATTTGACTTACATATTATTATATATGATATATCAATAATATTTTAATTAATTTACACTTAACTTCATTTTTTCCTTTATATATTTATATATATATAAAGGAAATCAATATCAAATATTTCACATATCATATATTTCACATTTCATTGACTGTTATAGAACTGATACCTAGAAATTTATAAGTATCTTGTTACCAGGGAAATGGCTGAACCAGCCGTGGCGATGGGCGGGCTAAGCGTGACGGGCTGCCTAGCCGACTTTTCGGTGTACATTTTCCATCCTTACGGAGGCAAGAAGTCCAGCCTCAAGGAGGCGCAGTGGTCGCCGCTGTCCGACACGGAGCGCAAAGACTCGCTGAGCGTGAACGTGGAGTTCGTCAAGTTCCACCTGTCCAGGTCACGAAAGCTCGACTTCCAGACCGACCAGGATCAGTCCAAGGCGACCGTTAGGTTCTCCAGTGAGTTTGTTCAAATTTAAAATAACTTATTATTTATTAAAAATACGCACACAGAGAGACACACAAATATATATATATATATATATATATATATATAGTTAAATATACATACATATATATATATATATATATATATATATATATATATATATATATATATTCTATAACAAATATAGGGTGTGCTCAATCTGTACCCTCGCACTGGTTCCATGTGGATTTAGAGATGTCACGAAGACTTGATCTGAAAAATATATTATTCTATCCAAGAATACTATACAGATGTTAATGCGTGAAATTAAATGTCGATGCTCACTCAGGAAGCTAATTATCACCGCGCACTCTTTATAAAAATAAATTTGTAAAGAGCAACTGTTGAGTATCTCATCGGCTGTCAGCAGAACCGCCTTCCGAGCCGGTGGTAGCTTCCTGTAGGTACAATGTTGATATTTCTTGTTTATTGACGATTCGAAAGTGCTTGCAATAGCTTATTCGGATGCTAGTGTGTATATATTTATATATATATTCTACCGCAGTGGTGACCCAGCGGTAGAGAACTAAGCCTTGCGATTGTAGATTGCGTGTTCGATTCCCTATAAAATCTTATATAATTCACACTTTGTGCATTAATTATATAGGATTTCTACAGCTCACAAACAAATTTCTAGAGGATGGGCAGCAGTGTTCTCTGTGTGCTATGCTATCACAATACGATCACCAAACCGCCTACCAAAAGTGGCGATGGTATATCCGCTCATACATAACTTTAAGGCAGTCCTAGGTCTTGCAGTGGTCGTCTATGGGCATGGGCTGAAACTACTAATATATGTATATATATATATATATACAGGATGTATGAGTGGCATTTCTATCGCAGCGATCGTGGACGTGGGGTCTGCATCGTTCAAGTACGACATGCGGCGACTGAGCGAGATCCTTGCGTTCCCGAAGGCGTGGTACCGTCGCAGCATAGTCCGTCGCATGTTCCTCGGCGACGTCAGCGTGCACCACGATCGACACGACCGACACGACCGCCACGCGCATCCGGGGTACGAACACTTTTTTTGTTTTGGATCTAAATATTTTACGAGCTCCGACATCCACGAAGCTCTGGAGATCAAAACAGTAAAGAAGGAGATCCAGCAGTCATCGACGAATTATAAAAATCGGTTGGCTTCCGAATTGACTTGCATTCAGTACAGGAAACGTCTTAAACGCCATGACATCCAGAGACTAGACGCTCGATGGTGAACTAGGAGTGTCTCCCGCCGGGGAGACCAACTTCCAAAGCTATAACCTCTCAACAAATCCGCTCATAGTCCTGGGACTGATCGCAGATAAAATAGGAACACGAAAAAAAAAGATCTAAATATTCTGGATTCAATTGTTCACTGAACAGTCGAATGAATTATGTATTGAACCAATCGGTCATGGGCACGTAAACAAAATTAGTCTGTGGAAGCTGAAAGTTCCTCGAATGGAGACCATGACCCAGTAGACGTAGTGTGGGTAGATCGCCACTAAGTGGACCCACATAGTCAAGGTTCAGCGTAGAATCGGTCATCGTATCGATCCATGGAGGGGGGAGGGGGGGGCTATGTGTTGACTGAACCAAAAGTCAATTGAGTATCCATACTACATTGTTGTGCACTCAGGAAAATTATCTGCTGTTGTAGTTATATTTTCTACTCTCTCTTTCTATTTATATGTACACGCACAAAGGAGCAACAAATCCCAGTCAGCCAAGAAGTGCGAAAGAGAGATCCGACTTTGTATATATATCAAACCTACACAGTATATAGCAAAATACATCTAAAGGTGAACAAGTTAGAGTCGAATTTTGATTGTTCTTGTTTTAGGTCCGGTAACAACGCTCCCGTATCGCCAGTATTGCCGCAGAGAGAGAAGACAAAGACTGTAGAAACACCTAAAATAAAAGGTAAACTAGTATTAATATTCAGGCACGAATTTTTTATAAATAAAATATATATTGCGTAGTTAAGAATCATGTTCTAGAATCATTGGTCGCGATTTACGTTACTGATACACCTATCCCCCGATTTACACGGTAGATACGTTCCTGTGAAAAACGTGTAAATCGAAAATTAAAAATTTTCAAGTCAAAACCGTGTAAATGGAAAAGCTTGCAGAAAACGCACCATTTTGCTATTTAACAGTTGTGATTTTTTTCAATAATTTTAGGTGTACACAGAAATAAAAATAAAAAGCATTGATAAGTTAAAATATTTAATGTATTACGAAAAACTGTTTTTTTTTTATTTAATTACAATATACATTAAACACAAGAACAAAAAAAAATTACTCTCATTCTTTTTTTCGGAATCGAAGGTTCGAATTCACTTTCATCACTCGAAGTTATTTGTGCCGATTCGATGTTTGAAGCAGAAATATTTACATTATGAGAGATGGTAATAAAATCGGTTATTAAAACAAAAAAAAAATACTTATTTGGAAAACCGTGTAAAAGCGAAAACGTGTAAAACTAGTACCGTTTAAATCGGGGGATAGGTGTAGTTCCATATATACTATTGAGATATCTCATACATGACTGGGATTGGAATACTTAATGGTTTTAGTGGGATGCATATCATCTACGAAACAGCACTGGACTTACATGTGCCCACGCTCTGACACGAGGCCTTTATCTTAGAAATAAACTCATAAACAATTTTGTTTAAGAATAAATTTAAATATAGTTAAAAAAATGCGTTTTAAAATCGACTGTATTCTTTCTTTTTATGACCCCCGCTATTGGAGGCCTCTCGTACCCCTATTTATTGGTGGGACAGGGACTTTATTTGCAATTTTTTTTTTGCATGATTTTTTTATTTTCTCTCTCTTCTTTTATATTTTACTTTCTCTTTCGGTCTATTATCTATCTTTCATGCTACATTTCTACTTTCTTACCCTTTTGCTAAAATCGACTGTATGTAGATAGTGTGCAAAGAAATTCATCTAAGGGTAAATTATTTTAAGAGTTTAAAACTAAACTATGTTTGTCTGTGTGTAGGAGCAGAGAGCAAGGGCAGTGGCGCGGCGTGGGAGACGCTTGTACTGTTCGCTGTTAATTTCACTCGACTAAATGTACACATGAACATGGGAAACGTGATGGGAAACGTCAGGTCAGTGTTCCCATTCAACAATTTACTATTTTTTTATTCAATTGCATTATAGATAGATAGATAACATAGATTATAACATTAAAATACATATATATATATATATATATATATATATATATATCTTTAACTATGCGGATTCATGAGAACCACATATTAACTCAATAGAGCAGTCATGTGCTTTATGACTGGCTTGTGATGGTAGGTCCAGTGTTCGATTATCTGGAGATGGTACATCTAGTGTATAATAAATAAAACTGAAAGAAATTGTTGTTTGTAAAAAGCCTTTTTTTTTGGATAAAAACTTTTGTAATATGAAGCAAAGGTTTGATCGGGCGTTATTTTGCGGAAGTCCATCCTAAGTAAGAAAAGAACCAATAGGCTAGATAGTTCACAGAGTTTCACTCTGTGTTTGGCACTAATCGGTGTAACATAACTCCTGAAGATGCCCCGTGGAGGGGTGAAACGCGTGTTGAGTAATTTGACGGTGACAGTTGTGTGATTCGCATTGTTTGCCGCATGCGCATTTATCAGCGGGCTGGCGGGTGGTGCACTTTGTTGCACGACTACCACTGCATTTGCGGAAGTGGCTAAATATTGGTCCTTTTCTTACCTAGGATAGACTACAAGGTAACGCCTGATTCCATAAAACATTAAAAACCTTGCATAGTTTTACAAACACTTGCCAAGATCATCTTTGGTAGTTTTTATATGTTTTATTACGAAATTAATAAGCTTTGTTGGCTAAATATCTATTGATAATCGTTTTACTTACTTTCGTGAAACCAAAATAAATATATTCACATAAAGAACAATGTGAACAGGTGAGTTGAATGAAGCTATCCAATTGGTCCTATATGAAATCTATAGAAGTCTAAGTCCAGCGGTGGACGAATGATGTCCACTACTTTACACTTTTACATTATCCAATGTTTCAAACGATTTAAACTAGATGTGATATTAACAAATTTTTATTGCGATTTTCCCTCTCTCTCTAATTCTCGTTATGCTCTTCTCTTTCTCTATAAAACGGGTCTTGTCTCCTAATAACAAATTTTTTTTATAGTTACAAATATTTCACGTGGATTAAATTCTAAGGTACGCAATTGCACACAAATTGTGGTGCGGAAGTTTTTTATATCTTTTTGATATTAATTTTGGCAAAAAGGAGGTATAGATAGGCGTTATCAAGACGGAAACTTATATCTCCTTTTGCTAAATTTGGACTCTTGTATCAATATTTCTTTGGTTGAGTTTCCTCGGCTGTTCTTTTTTACTATTATCATTTATAATTGTAATGGGCTATGAAAGATAATTTGGTGGACCGGCTCAAGGTCACGGGAAGTCGCTGGATTGGTCACGAAGTTTGTGAGTCCTGTCTTGCAGCTACCGTCTATCACCTGACATGTATATATATAAGTAATAGTCGATGTTGTGATGATCAGCTGGCAGAGCCGGTCACTGGGCGCATCGGGTCGGCTGAGCATCGGCAGGATTTCCCTGGATTGGTCACGAACTTTGGGATTCCTATGTCTTGCAGCTACCGTCTATCGACTAACATGAATCTGTCAAAGTAATAATGGACGTTGTGGTGATCAGCTGGCAGAACCGGTCACTGGGCGCATCGGGTCGGCTGAGCATCGGCAGGATTTCTCTGGATTGGTCACGAACTTTGGTAGTCCTATGTCTTGCAGCTACCGTCTATCGACTAACATGAATCTGTCAAAGTAATAATGGACGTTGTGATGATCAGCTGGCAGAGCCGGTCACTGGGAGCATCGGGTCGGTTGAGCATCGGCAGCACCCACCGCCGGCACATGGTGGTGCGCGTCGAGCTGGGCGCCTCTGCCCTCGATGCGCGCGCCGGCATCGTGGGCGGCGCCATCTCGCTTGCAGCGCTGCGTGCCCACGGTTTGTACCCACATACATACCTATCCTTATTTATTTTGGGTGGACTTAATGCCTTGTGCCATATTCTTCCAGTCAATCTCATCACTAAATTTTGTGGCCGCATATGAAAAAACATATTGATGAATAATAAACATACTATAGTGCACTTATAATTATATATAGGTAATATAAACACACGTACTTTATATCACAATACACTTACAAGGATGTAGTAACACACCTTTCACTCTTATCGAATAAAGATTACATTGAAAAGAAGTGCCCACGGACCATCCTCTTGCAAGTGTTCAGGACGATGGTCTCTTAATTCTTCTGTTTTTTGCTTGCAGTTAAGACACGGGTTATTTAAGCTAACCTTTTAAATGTCAACTTAATCTAATGATGCTTTCACCGAGTAACTGGTCAGCGTGGTTGAAATGATTTACCTCGAGACACCAGGACTACATGTATATGTTTAATTTGCACCAATCCGCTTGTCACGATCCGCTCTAAAAAAAGGAAAAAGTAGCTATGGGCAAGTACGCAGAGATAGAATGTGGGCACTGCTGTCAGCGAAATGGTTCCAGGTCCAATTAGCAGAAGAAAAGATGATGTTACGGAAGTGACTGGGTAAATAAGCAAGACAGGGATGCGTGGAATATACTAAAGAAGGCCATTATGATCTATTTTGAAATCGAACCCTTGATCTACAATCGAAAGTCACATTCCTCTACCACTGTTCAGCTGTATTTTATTAATTATTTTACTTATATATTTGTATGTAATTTTAATTTTTTTTTAATCCCACATTTAATTATGATTGCAAGGAGCAACGACAGGCTAATACAAATTAAAACATGGTTCTATGAGTTAAACTTTAAAGTAGTACGTAGGTGAATTAAAATGTCCATTGTTGGTATTATTACTTAAACAATATCCAGCCTGTAATAATTATAATCATTTAAAGTATAATTTTCTTGTAATAACCCTGTAATAAATCTTTATTTTTTGTCACCAAACATTACGGTGAATGGAATGATTTCATTCATTCATTCGTTCATTAATCAATGAAAATAAACTTCTAATTTTTCATTCAATGAGTGTTACCAACGTCTGACATTTAAATTAATATTGGTGTTTTTTGTCCAGTGCATATCGAAGAGGAGCCAGGCTGTAACCCTGGTCATGTGTGCGGGGTCCAGCTGGCGGCGCTGGAGCTAAGGCTGGAGTACATGGGCACAGTGGTGCTGTTGGCCCGGGTGTCCCGCCTGCGCGCCGCGCTGCGAGACGAGTGGCTTGCTCGCGCTACCGCTCGGAAGGCACGAGCGCGACCGAATGCACGGTATATAGTAAACAATATTTAATTTTAATATGAAATATCAAATTAGCTACATATTCACTCCTTTAAAGCTTTTATACCTGTAACCAATCTCTTGATCACAGGCCGGCCATAATCCTCATCCACGGGACCCTGAGCTGGCACCAGCTGCAGATACTGATGAGTCGCAGCACCACGCCCGATCTGCTAAAGATGCAGTTGAAGCTCGAGGAGTTCTTCACGCAGCAGTTCAAGTCCAGCAAGAGAGTGTTCAGTTCCCTCCACCCCAGCTACGCGACCGCCAAGAGAGATAAAAGAGAACGTATGTAACTGTACCAGGGTACATGAATATATACTTCTTGGGTTTTTCCTCATGATTGAGGGTCCTGGCACAAATGTACCTCATGTAAAGAAAATGTGGTGTATTTTTATTCTGGTCCAGGTCTGGTGGTACTTTTAATCACTTTGAAATAAGTGTTGATGAGTGACGTTCGTTTTATTTTAGCAGTGTATTTAGTAAAATTACTAATCAAATTCGATGTAATATTTCTTAAACATGGAATTAAACGTATACTAGTTATGTGGAATAAAAAGTAGTTGTGATGTGCTTCATTTAATACGACATTTTCTTTGATCACAACCTTAAAATAAAAATAAATTAACGGAAAAAAGTTTATTATTCGATGAACGAATATTTAAATGACATCTGATAGTGTATATGTATCAAAGATGTAACTATGGTGTCAATATAGTTGATGGTCACTTTATTTGTTCAGCGAACGTGAACCCCGCTGCCGATCAGCAGCAGCAGGTGGAGCTTCGCCACCACCGGCACTGGCAGAAGGTGCTTCGCCTCGTGTCTGGCATGCAACTGTCAACGCTGCCCGCGCCTCTACCCGCCAATGGTAATCTTCTTTGTCTCCAATTCCTTATTGCTGAGGGTCGTGACTTCCCTCAGCTACTGATGAAGAAATCTCTAGAACAGTGAGATGCATGATTTGCTTTTATGGTTTGGGAGGGAACGAGGCTTTAGGTGTAATGTATATGTGATCTCTACCAACCGAAAACACGTACTGTGGTCTATTATTGTCTATGGTCACCGTAGTTGGGCACATAATTTAGTTTCGCCTTCGCTTTAAATGTTTATTCTTTAAAAATGCCAAGATATCTCTAGAAAATACTAATGCCAATCTTTATAGAAACTTTCCAAGGTATATATTACTATATACCGGGCCGGGGACACCATTGCTATTGTAATATACTGCTGAGATCAAGAAGTAATGTGAAATTGTCATTTAAAACTCCCGGAGCATTAGGAAAAATGGTAATATTTTTTCTATGTTTTTAGGTCTGTATATAATATTACACCATTACAAGAGTGAACAAAAAATAATCTTTGTTTCAGGTACCGTACTTGGAGGCACTATGGAGCTCCACGGCACCAACATCTCCCTAGGATGCTTCCACGGGAACAGCATGAAAGCGAAGTCCTGGGCGCTGTTCAGCCTCAAAGACCCTTGTATAAGCTTCGCTACAGAAGCCCAGCAGTTGGAGAACGATCAAGGTGCGTTGTGGGCGTGCGATATTATTGTTAAATCCTCTTTTTTAACTTAAAAATACCCACTTTATTATTTATTAATATATAGGTGTTTTAATACGAATCAATCAAACATTTGGTAAAGTAACAAAAAAGTATTTTTTAACCTAAGTTAATATATTTCTGTACATATCTGGCTTTTTAATATATGTGTAATAAAAGAATAAGAAATCAAAACTTTTAAGTTCTAGGAAGTAGACACGGCAGTGTATAAACACGGGTTGTCTTTTGGTTTCGGGAAGTCACGGCTTGTGCTGTTGCAGATGACCTGGAGGTGCAGGCGGTGCAGAGCCTGACAGCAAGTCTGGGGGGTGCAGGGGCGACTGGCGCTGTGGGTGGTGGAGGTCACCAGTCCGTGGCGACGGTGGTGCGAATGACCCGCTCGCTGCTCTTCCCGCCGCAGTTCAAGACGCTGCGAGAGTGGTTCCTATACGCATTCGCCGAGAGCGAGATAGACGGTGAGTGCGCATGCGCAGCTAACTCTACCACACTATACGCAGTTTTTTTCATTATCATCTCATCGATGATGTTGCGACTTTTGACTTATTCTCTTGTTGTTCTCATCACTCAGCTTAGCTGACTTATCATTTCATCCGCAGGACGTAAACCACTGTCTTTCCATAGACCTCCCTCGTATAACCAGGTTGATGATGAAATTGTGGCGACATAATCGCCGCTGCAAAATACATCACTCCCACAGAGACATTCTGATATTTCTCGTTCTTACGTCATTCATACACACATTGACACTTCACCTCTTCTCTGATGGGACAAGGTTCGCTTACATTCTGCATTTTATATATAATTGACAAGGCAATCCTTATGTCTGATAATAATTTGTCGTTAGTGGTATTGTGACTGTGTTATTTTATTAAACATTGGTGTCAGAATAAAAGGGATGCTTCTATCCGTATCACTTCCTAAAAGATAATGTATTTTTTTATTTGGTTCATTAGATAAACAATAAAGTTTCCAGAACACTATAATTATAATTCAGGAGGTTATAAGTGATGAACCTGCTTGGCCTTGTTGAAAGAAAATCGTGATGATGAAAGACATGATGAATCCTTTCTTCCCTAGCAGCTCCAACACTTTATCCAGTGTCCACTTTGTCCACTGTAATAAAAAGATTTTAAAATGAAGTAAAATAAAAGAAGATTACCCCAGCAATCCTTAACGCAATCGTATACTGAAGTTAGGTTTTTTTTTAATTAAGAACTTTTGTACTCTCTGTCTTGTTGTAGGACAGGGTTAGAACTTTTCCTTTTATATCTGCACTCTTCTATCATTCTCTATATGATATACCTTTCCTCTTCTTTCAATCTTCAATTTTTTATTATTCTTTTTCATACTTATTTCCGTTCATTCATCGCCTCACTTCCTTTGCTTCGTTCCTCCAATATTCGGGTTATACCACATTTCTTTATCTTACTTTATATATTATTTTGTGCTATCTTACATTCATATTTAATATGCTAATTTATTACGAATTACATATCATAATTTATTTTATTTATACCTAACATTATTTTCGTGTTTTATTATTTATTCCAAGTTCAATGAAGTTAGATTTGTGGTGGTTAGTATAGTTTATAATTTCATAATGTTACAGCGATAGAGCAGTTCCCGTCGCTGGAGAGAGAGGCAGGGGCCGCGGGGGGGAGTTCTGCGGCCGGGGGCGTTGGACCTGGATCGACGGGGAGCACGGAGCGCGAACGCGGCAAGGCGGGCGAGCGACACGTGCGCGAGGTGATCTTCGCTCTGCCCGCGCTGCAGTTGCACCTGCGCACGCGTCATCTGCAGCGCGCCACCACGCCCACTGAGAACGGTGAGATAGACACGCCCACTGAGAATGGGGTATACACGTCACAGAAACCTGCAATGAAAACAATTAAACACCTATACCGCATTTTGAGTCGTTTCGTTTTACGTTTTTTCAAAGCTGCGACGGAGCTAAATTACTACTAATTTTCACTGCTTCGTTAGATTTTCCAGTTTGCGTTGTTTTCGATTAGAATCTTTACATGATTTTGTTATAGAAAAGCTTAATTCACTTTGCGTCGTGTTTTTTGGAACGTTACGTAAATTGTGTGCGTGAGTGCGTGTGAAAAAAAATTCTATTAACAAACATTTAATACACATGTGCCATCTATGTATGTGATATATTATACTAGTCTAGTTTATCTTAAACTCATTTAAAATCAGTTATACGTATTTAATAATATCTACTAACAAATATACGCCTGAAAATATATAATACACATAAGTTCACATGAAAAACACTTTCACTATAAAAGCATAATGCTTATAGATATATAGATGTTATAGAACTGCAATCATAAACAATATCATCTGTGTTTATTTTTTGGTTTTGACGTGTGAAAGAGGTAGATAAATGTGGTAATGTACTATACACACATATATGGTCACTTATTTAAAACAGATTATCTAAAAAGAAGCTAATGCAAAATAAAAAATCTTTATTCAACAGACGAGAAGCCAGTAGTGGAGTGCAGTTTCATCACGGAGTTCGAGGATCATATCTTCGTGTCCGTGGACGCAGAGGCTTTCCTGTTCCTGCACGACCTCATCTCCTCCTACATCAAAGAGAAGGATCGAGTGGTTAGTTGATATTTATTTTTCTTCTTCTTTTCAGCTGGTGGACGCTCTGCAAGGTATAGGCTTCCAACCTTAACTATGTCTTCAGTCCACTTAATTGCCCTGCTACCCACGCCACATCTATAGGTTCGTGGTCGGCACTCGAGAACTTTCTAGACCTAACACCAATCGATTGTATAGGCCATGTTCTGCGCCCAATGTCACCTCCGACAAGCAATTCTCGAATAGACGCATGAGAGTGAGATAGAAATATAGGACACTTGCAACTGAGATCTTCTCTCCTCTCTAATCTTTGGTTTAATTTTACTCATCTCACTTGATGTCGTTTTCGAGAAGCAATTGATATATGTAAGTTTAGTATAAGTGATTATGTGAAACTATATCAGATGCCGGGCGGATCGCGGGCCAGTAGCGGCAGTGCGGCTACTGAGGCGGCGCCCCCACAGGACTACCGCGACTACCGCTGCGTCACCTGGCACCTGGAGCCCACCGTGCGGTAAGATACGCACAAACACACATATATATATATATATATATATATATATATATATATATATATATATATATATATATATATATATATATATATATATATATATATTTATATATATATATATATATTTGTGGCGTGCATATCGCGCGCCACTCAAACACCAAGCTCTTACCCACGTGACCGTCAATCGCATCGCGGCGGCGGCGGCAGTGAAACAGATAAATGACAGATGGCGCCATAGTAGACGCAACGAAAATCTGCATCGCGCTGTTGAGAGTCTCCGCGCTCATTATAAGGGCTAGCGGAGGTGCGGTCAACACACGAAGAAGCAACTGAAGATCAAAAAGCAACCGACGAACAAGAAGCTACAGTACTACGACCACTCTTACATATTATAATACTAGCTATGCCCGCAACTTCATCCACAAGGAATTTTACATTACACTTATTTAGTTTATTTTTTTTCGTTATAAAATTTTCTCAAAATTAAAGTAAATTAACCCTTAATAACCTAGAGTTTCAATTTTGATACCAATCTTTTAAATCGAATGTTCCACATTACTATTATTTTTTTTTATAGGTTGGCTGTACGTATTTTACTGTTGTATAATATTCTTTACAACGAAATTAAAAAATTTATATATTTTTACCTTCATCTAGACCCTCAAGCAAACACAGTAATATTAAAATAAGATCACTTTCGCAAATCAGGCTATTAAGGTTTAAGTTACTCCTTATTACATCAGCTTCAGATCTCTGAAATAGATAGATAGACAAAATTAAAAAATGTATTTTTTTGGTATATGTGCCACATATATGTGTGCATGAAGTAGAAAGCGGTCATTTAAATATTACGAACATACACTACAGTTTTATTTATTTGTATATATATATAAATAGCATGCAAACTCACTGAATATAAGTATTTACAATGCGATTAAAATAAGAATAGGACGGGCTCTCGGCTAACTTCACTCATATAAGCACGGTCAGCATTAAATATATAAAATAAAAAAATAATAGTACTTGTTTTTGTTGATTGTTTAATTTGTTCTACAATGAGCAAAAGAGGTAGTGTTTTACATCGGCGAGCTCGTGAGATTATCAGCAATGTTGATAAGTACTTCGAGGAAGAGAAAAAACGTGCCATTATGTTGTTGGACCAGTTAAAACAAGTAAGAATTGTACCAGGGCCAGATGGCAATATTCATATATCGCGTGATGTATTTGGAAGTTTCATTAAGCATTTGGAAACTGCTTCGAAGGTAACCGAGCGAGTGACTTTAGCCACTGGTATTATTTTTTAACATTGCTTTTTTGCACACTATACCAAGTTCCCGTTGTGACGTCACAACATAGCGCTAGGCCGGTCCTATTCTTATTTTAATCGCATTGTAAGTGAAGGACATCGTTAGAAGGCTTTTAAATTTGACTTTGCAAATTTGTGAACAGGCTGCTGTCGTGGGCGGGTAAATCGATCGAGCCTTACGGCGTGGACTACATCCTGCAGAAGCTGGGCTTCAGTCACGCCCGCACCACCATCCCCAAGTGGCTGCAGCGTGGTGCGCTCGACCCACTCGACGCTCTTCTATCAGCTGTGTTACTTCGCCTCGTAGCGCTCGTGCCGCACAAGTCCTAACCTTATTACAAGTAACATAAGATTCAAAATTCTTTGATCCATACACAACGGGGGAAATAAGATATATTTCTCTAAATATCGCCCCACCCCCTTTTCTAATACAAATAAAAGTAATCATTATACATTCGAAAGGTGCTCAACTATGAAAGTCGAATCAACATATATATATGCAGTGCTGTATGTATTTCGTGCACCAATGAACTAGTAAAATGAACACAACGTATTAACATATATAGATGTATAGACAATGTATAGTCAGTCATATTTATTGTAAATTTGTGTAGCGGGTAGATGTTGCTAGCTTGTAGGTATAAACTTTTCATATCCTCTATAGTGAGAGAAAAAAATTAAAAAATAAGCTGCGCCTATAAAATCCTATTAATAATTAATTATATGGTTGAACATATGACTGTCATATGTAAAAAATGTTCCACGATGTAGCACCATGATGGATCATCAGCTTTCAGCATCACCATTTTCATAAGATATCCACAAATGGGCAATAAGACATCGATGACTTGTCACGTATAAATAAAATAATTCACACATAATATACGGTACCCGGCGATGAATAATGCACATCGACGTATAGAAAGAGACATTCGGCTAATTTCGGCTTTGTAGAGCGTTATCTCTGTCCCACACTACCTATGTGACGTTCTGTCAGATGTGCGACAGAGATAACGTTCTACGAAGCCGAAATTAGCCGGTTGTCTCTTTCCAAAGGTCGGCATGCAATATCGACGGGTATTGTAAATAGCGAAATATAAAAAAAAATTACGCATCGTTCCAGTTTTATGCATCCACTGGTCGACTTATTCGGCGTTTACCTTCATAGCTGAAGGTGACACCCTTCCTGGAAAGCCTTGGTCGATTCGAGTTGACAACTTCCGTAGTCTCTTTGGTCTCTTTCTATTCTCTTTCCGCGATACATACGTAGGTTGCAACTGGAATTGGATTCTTCTCGATATATTTTTAATATAACTTGTTGGAAACTGCCGAAGGATCTTCCAAAGACTTCAAGGTCATCTGTCCACTTTGTTGTGTCCAGGAAACCTCAATGTCCACCTGTTCTACAATATGTGGTCTGACCTGCCACTTAAAACGCCAATTTACTGGACTACATCGGTTACACTTCATTCCTTATTCGATCTCGTGGAGAAATCCTAAGCATAGATCTCCATATGGAGCAGAAAGGTTTCCAATGAGACCTAGAGAGAGACCACATTTCAATAACAAGTGTTACCAGTACATTGGTGGTAGAATTTCCAAAATATTTCCCACGCGTGAGAACTATGCTCACAATCAAATTACAAGTAATTAATCACAAAACTTACGATTTTTTAGTTATATATTATTTTAGTATATACAGGGGATTATATATCCCGTATTTTCAATGCACGTATACACAATATATTTTTTTGTATATAATTCCAATGATTCTGTAGCGGAACTGTACAATATGATTTTTATAAATGATTTTATTTTTTAATTATTTATTCATGTTAAAAAGACATTTTTTATGTAAATTAAATAAAATATGAAAATCAAAATTAGAAAAAATACTTGTCATATGTGACCAAAGAAAGTTATAACATGGATATGACATTACGTATTGGTAAATAAAAATTGCATTAATTATTATTTATATTTTTATTACATTAAGTCCTGGCTAGTAATGTCACTATAACTCCAATTTTTTTTTTAATTTTATTTTAAAATTCCCAAAGGCATATCTGTATTAATATATATACACTTGAAAATATTTTTCACGTATCAGTCTATTACAGTATTTTCCAAACTTTTTTGTACCATATCCCACCTTACTCTAAAATTCCTACGCCCTCCTATGTAACATATATAATTATATATTAAAGCGAAAGGGTTAAACTCCACTTACAAAATTGTCCCCTTGTGGGCGTGGGCCCCACGCTAGGTAACACTGATCTAAAGTTTTATTTAACATCACATTTAATTGTTCTGATAACATAAATCTAAAAAGATCTCAAATAACAATCATAAACAATGCCAAAGTTCAACTCACAATTAATATAAATTAACAATTATTTGTCATTTATTTGACATTTATGCAAATGTCAAACCCGGTCTGTCAGTTGTGACACAGATAACATATAGTTTAATAGTACAGCATTTTTTTTACGTATAAGTTTTGACCGAGATATTGGTTATTTGCTTTTATAGATACGAATGGGTTATCGATTAAAATATAGATAATCAATCACTCGGTTTTGTTTAACAAAAATAAATATTTGAAAGTTCATCTGTGAACTAGAGAAGACATAGAGGGTAACCCCCGAAGAACAAGATGAATTAATTTTGTTTCATTTAATGTGTTCGATACTACATAACACAAGAAATTTGAAAAACTACTTATTTTAAATATAAAATGCAATGGATTTGGGATTTCGTAATTCCTCTTTATTTTCGTAATGATTTTATATTTTCTTTATGTAATAAAAAGTAGCATCTAATATGTAACACCCTTTATTACATAAATATGATTATATATATAGTATAATATATATAATGATAGGGAGTTTCATAACCCCCTCCCCCCCGCTATCTTAGAGTTCTTAGGCTAGGCGCCCTCTGCGTTATGCAACTTCAGAGGCCCTAAGCTAGGGGCCCCCTGCCAAAACGTTGATCTTTTTTTTTTAATGTTGTAAAGCTAATTAGCAAATGGGGAAAAACCTCCTTGACACCTGGGAATGTCGCCCAAGTAGTGTCGGACTCTAACCGACTAAAAACCCCATTTGCCAATCTCCCCACTTTTCAAATTGATCCATCGACATGGAGGTCAATGCCTTTTGTCCAGATCCTTCTATGTGTCTTCAGGTCAAGGTGTTTCCTCGAATCTTTGCTTATTGTTTATGTCTTACTTACTAGTATTAGTCGTTCTGGCAGTTTTTTTATTTTTTTTGTTTCCCTTGTTTTATTGTTATTATTTTTATTATTATTAAATATATTGCTTCTATCTTTTTTTTTCACGCCTTCTTTTTTATTATTTATCTTATACTTATTACATAGTTACTTATCACTACTCTATTATATGTTACCTGTATATATGTCAATATATACATTTTACATATCTTTCTTACATAGTTTTATTTCTACGCACGTCGTCCTCCGCCACCCGGACGCAGAATTCCGCAAAATCACTTCGAGTCGTTTCGCATTCTGGCCAATCTTTAAGCGCATTTTGCCCAATTTCCATTCCATGCTTTGCTTCCAGTTCTAATCTATGCCTGATGTACTTTGTGCATGCGGTTAATACATGGATTACATTTTCCTTCGCGTCCGGGTCGCAGATACACGTCGGGTCTGTTTTACATTTAAACCAACATGAAAGAAGAAACCGCCATGACCTGTCAACACTTGGACCAATAAGGGGTCCAATTTGGAAGTCGTTTGGAAGAAAAATTTTCGTTGATGTTTCCTCTTCCTCACTATCACCAGGGTAGAATGTTTCGGCGAGCAGTATCTCTGACTCTTTCGTGTTCAATTGTCTACCGTTTGCTACAAGCATTTGGTCACTTTATATTGTATGTGTTTTATTTAGTACCCTGTAAATTCCGTCCCACATGCTTTCCCGTTCTTGTTTCGTGCAGAACTCCTTCCATCCTGGTCTGTGCCTCAACTGCCGCCTCTTCATACTTTCTTTTTGCTCTAAGTTACTCTTCAAATGTCTGTGAAAAAATAAAATAAATGTAAACAAAAAGTCCCTGTCCCACACCAGATAGGGGGTACGAGAGGCTCCCAATAACGGGAGCCATAAAAAAGGTACTCTTCAATAACATATTTTTTCCTGCTAGCTGCCGCATTCCGTATGCGCTTCTGCTTCTTAATATTGTCCTGATTTAACTGCTCTATCTCCTGAGACCACCAAGGGACTGTTCATTTTCTAACAGGATTTTTCCTTTTTTGGATGCTTTTTTCACATGCCTTGGTAACGCAGTCACTGTATGTTTCAACTGTCGATTCCAACTTCGTGACATCCGTGATAACTTCTATTCTTTCTATAATAATGCCCTTGCGGTTAGGTTCTTATTAAGTTTTTCCTTGAAATCAGTAAAATTCGCCCTTTTAGTGTTGAAGATCCTAGTGGACAAGTTTTTTGTTTGACAGAGTTGTTCGAATAAGATGGTAAACGCGACTGCATTGTGATCCGAGCTTGTATCGCCTCTTATAGTTTCAAAAGTGGGATCTTCCCCTATGTTGGGGATTTGAAGCCCGATCTCTTCAAAGAAAGTCGACGGTTCAGCCCTTCTATGGTTCTCGGTTTTACTACCCCACCACGTACTCTATGCATCAATATCTCCTATGAGCAAAAATTTTTTTCTGATACTTGTCGTTAATTTTTTGAACGAGGTCGGGATATGGGGCCAAAGGGCTTGTCCTCAAAATACACCGAAACGAGGGCCAGAGTCTTAGTGCATGTCTTCACAACTAAGACCACTATATTTCCAGTGGTTAGCTGGAGGTCTTCTATTTGTAGGTCCTGGTCGAACACGATCACTGCCGCCTGGACCCTGCCTGTTTTGGGTCTTTTGTATTACCCTTGTTCTGGACTTCCGCTTTAGCTCCCCCATTGCTCCTACATAGGGCTTCTGCGCCAAAGCGAATTTGGCCTTCCTTTTAGTTGCCTCCTAAAATAATTCTTCCGTAGCGAGCCTCTTGCGTTGGAGGTTGGCTTGTATTATATTATACTTTACTTTCATTTGGACGCCTTTAGCAATAAGCTACACTACTCCTCGCCACCGCGTCCCATCTCTTTTTCACTGGACATTCAGAGTCGAACGCATTGTGGTTACTGGTGTCCATCTTAGCTAAGTTACAGTTTCTACAACTGGATCTATCACATGATATCCAAGATGGTCATTCTGACCTTAGGTGTGGACCAGAACAATGGCTACACAGACTCTCCGTTGATATTCATGTCTTTTTGCCATGGCCGAAACCGAGGCACTTTGTGCATTGGATCAGTGGAGACTGATCTTTGACCGTTCGTTTCTGGATGTCTATGTAGACGACGCAAAACGTTGATCTTAGGTTAGGTGTTCTCTGCCCCCTGCCAACACACGTCTTAGGTTAGGTGTCCTCTGCCCCCTGCCAACGTAGACGTCTTAGGTTAGGTGTTCTCTGCCCCCTGCCAACACAGACGTCTTAGGTTAGGTGTCCCCTGCCCCCCGCCAACGTAGACGTCTTAGGTTAGGTGTCTTCTGCCCCCTGCCAACACAGACGTCTTAGGTTAGGTGTCCCCTGCCCCCTGCCAACATAGACGTCTTAGGTTAGGTGTTCTCTGCCCCCTGCCAACACAGACGTCTTAGGTTAGGTGTCCCCTGCCCCCTGCCAACGTAGACGTCTTAGGTTAGGTGTCTTCTGCCCCCTGCCAACACAGACGTCTTAGGTTAGGTGTCCCCTGCCCCCTGCCAACGTAGACGTCTTAGGTTAGGTGTTCTCTGCCCCCTGCCAACACAGACGTCTTAGGTTAGGTGTCCTCTGCCCCCTGCCAACGTAGACATCTTTTTTTTTTTTTTATGACCCCCGCTATTGGGGGCCTCTCGTTCCCCTATCTTGAGTGGGACAGGGACTTAATCTTTTAATATAATTTTTTCACAGAATTTTTATTGTCTTTCTCTTCTATCGTTCTTCACATAATCTTTCAGTCTTGTCTATCTTTCATGTTACATTTCGTCTTTCTTTCTCATTCGCTCTATTCTTCTGACATTCTTCCCTTTTTTCTCCTTTTTACATTTATAATTTTAATTTCATTTAACATTGTTTAACATTGATCTTATACTATTATTTTACATTTTTGTTCTTCTAGCTTTTTATTTTGTTTTATATTTTTTATACAATGTTTGTTTTGTTTCTGTCGATGGCTTTTTTTGCGATTTCTCGACATAGGGATAAAAATGTCTTTTTATTTTCGCCACTGATCAGGGAGGGTATTGTCTCCTCCCTGACTTGAATTCCAGACCGGCACTCGAAGCCGAACCGGAGTCCCCCGAATGCGGGACACCGGGCCACAAGGTGGATCACGGTCTGGTCCACGCCCGGTTCACAGAAGCACGAGGGGTCCTCCTTGAGCTTAAACCTATGAAGGTACTCAGAGAACCCCCCGTGCCCCGTGAAGAGCTGGGCCGAGACCGCGTCCACCTCGATGCTGCGGAGCACGCGGTAGGCTGAGACGGCGTCCGGGAAAAACATCCTCGTTACCGAAGCCGTCGTTCCTTCCACATACCTCCTGTTCCATTCGTCGAGCGACTCCAGTCTCAGTTGCCGCTTGACGAATGAAACAGGGCATCTCTCGTACTCTGGTCGTCTTTTACTCTTCAGGGCCGCTTCCTTGGCAAGCTGGTCCGCCCTCTCGTTCCCCTCCATCCCCGCGTGCGCTTTCACCCAGAACAACCTTACATCCTTCCCTTTTTCTCTCGCTTTCATTACATTCTCCTTCACTCTTAACGCTAAGGGATGGAGGGTGTCCGATCTTGCGACAGTTTCGAGAGCGGACCGCGAGTCGCTCAGTACGGCGCAGACTTGCGCCGACTCGCCGGCCGCGTACCCTGTTGCCTCAGCTAGAGCCAGCAGCTCTGCCTGGTACACGGTGCAGAAGTTGCCCAACTTGAGTTTCTTTGTGTATGACTCTACGGCGCCCCGCTTGACGCAGAACGCCGCACCCACCTTATCCTCTATGCGGCTGCCGTCGGTATAAATTACCAGATCGGCAGCCGCGGTGGCAAGTCGGACTTCCTCCGCACTTTCCCCCAGACAGGAGAACTCCACACCAACTTGACCAGACGGGTGTGGTAGTCTCAGGTAGCTGACCGGTACCTCCAGGTCTCGGTCCTTTACCACCTGCCGGGAATGACCCTTTCTTATTTCAAATAAGCGGGCTGCTTCTTGGACCCGAAGGTCCAGGGGAAGCAACCCGGCAAGTAAAAGGGCCGAGTGCAGGGACGCGGTCCTGTGGGTCCTCGCGATCTTCTGCGCGAAGCCCCGCTGGACCGCGTCCAACTGCCTGCGGACCAGCAGCTTCCTAGCCGCCGGCGCCCATGCACTCGCTGCATACAAAATCGTCGGCTCACGTAGACATCTTAGGTTAGGTGTTCTCTGCCCCCTGCCAACACAGACGTCTTAGGTTAGGTGTCCCCTGCCCCCTGCCAACGTAGACGTCTTAGGTTAGGTGTCTTCTGCCCCCTGCCAACACAGACGTCTTAGGTTAGGTGTCCCCTGCCCCCTGCCAACACAGACGTCTTAGGTTAGGTGTCCCCTGCCCCCTGCCAACGTAGACGTCTTAGGTTAGGTGTCTTCTGCCCCCTGCCAACACAGACGTCTTAGGTTAGGTGTCCCCTGCCCCCTGCCAACGTAGACGTCTTAGGTTAGGTGTCCCCTGCCCCCTGCCAACGTAGACGTCTTAGGTTAGGTGTTCTCTGCCCCCTGCCAACGTAGACGTCTTAGGTTAGGTGTCTTCTGCCCCCTGCCAACACAGACGTCTTAGGTTAGGTGTCCCCTGCCCCCTGCCAACGTAGACGTCTTAGGTTAGGTGTCCCCTGCCCCCTGCCAACGTAGACGTCTTAGGTTAGGTGTTCTCTGCCCCCTGCCAACACAGACGTCTTAGGTTAGGTGTCCTCTGCCCCCTGCCAACGTAGACGTCTTAGGTTAGGTGTTCTCTGCCCCCTGCCAACACAGACGTCTTAGGTTAGGTGTCCCCTGCCCCCTGCCAACGTAGACGTCTTAGGTTAGGTGTCTTCTGCCCCCTGCCAACACAGACGTCTTAGGTTAGGTGTCCCCTGCCCCCTGCCAACGTAGACGTCTTAGGTTAGGTGTTCTCTGCCCCCTGCCAACACAGACTTCTTAGGTTAGGTGTCCCCTGCCCCCTGCCAACGTAGACGTCTTAGGTTAGGTGTCCCCTGCCCCCTGCCAACGTAGACGTCTTAGGTTAGGTGTCTTCTGCCCCCTGCCAACACAGACGTCTTAGGTTAGGTGTCCTCTGCCCCCTGCCAACACAGACGTCTTAGGTTAGGTGTCCTCTGCCCCCTGCCAACAAAGAGGTCTTAGGCTAGGGGCCGTCTACCCTGTCTCCGTGAAGGTCATAGGGTAGGTGCCCCCTGTGGTCCTACCACCTCACGTCTTAAACTAGGGGTCCTCTGTCCCCATAGAACCCACGTCAAGCCCGCGGAATTCGCAAATGCCATTTAGGCAGCAGTGACAGTCCAATCCAAAAATTCAAAGTAGATTCAAATGATAATTTATATATTTACTTCTTATCTCTACTTCCATTAAAAATTAGTTATAATTTAACGTTCAATTTTTCTAGAAAAGGTATCTATGTTCTTCGGGTGTTATAAATATATAATTAGAACAAATATCTTCGGGGATTACTTGGTAGAAATGAAACTACCCTCAAAACTATAATGAGGGTAGGTAACAATAATACAAAATTTTAATGCAACGGTTTACTGGTATATTATTTGGACAAACGGGTGGGTGGGTCTACTATATTCATTGTACGGATATAGTTTTAAATTGATAGCGTGTGTTTATTATATTCCAATGCTAGTGTATTAAAGTTTTTTGGTGTCCGATACATAAATTGTGAATTACTATGCGATTAAAATAAGAATAGGACCGGCCTAGCGCCATGTTGTGACGTCACAACGGGAACTTGGTATAGTGTGCAAAAAAAGCAATATTAAAAAATAATACAAGTGGCTAAAGTCACTCGCTCGGTCACTTTCGAAGCAGTTTCCAAATGCTTAATGAAACTTCCAAATACATCACGCGATATATGAATATTGCCATCTGGCCCTGGTACAATTCTTGCTTGTTTTAACTGGTCCAACAACATAATGGCACGTTTTTTCTCTTCCTCGAAGTACTTATCAACATTGCTGATAATCTCTCGAGCTCGCCGATGTAAAACACTACCTCTTTTGCTCATTGTAGAACAAATTAAACAATCAACAAAAGAAATTATTATTTTTTTTATTTTATATATTTAATGCTGACCGTACTTATATGAGTGAAGTTAGCCGAGAGCCCGTCCTATTCTTATTTTAATCGCATTGTACATGTTTATACATAAAATTTAACATTATGAAAAAATCTCTATATATATGTATTTATATCCAGTGTGCGGGATAGGTGGAACGATTTTTGGTATTTTGAATATACAATTTATTTCGGTATATACCTGATTTAGTGACGATAACTGAAGTATCAGATATCACTACAGTCTGTTGGATTTAATGGTGAAGGCAATTGTTCGCTCTCCTAATCTATTTATTTATTTATATAAAACATAAAATACAGACTATATAAACGCGTACAGACATCACAAATATATCTATGTTATTGCAAGGTTTTTTATTTAATTAAAAAAGGTATTAGCTGCATTTAAAATGCCTTCAATGGTCACTGTGAACGTGAATTTCTAATTATGAACCGTTAGGCCGAAAAACGACAATGATTCAGTACATTAGTATATAGTATTTATTATACATAAATTTAAATAAATTAGAAATACCATAATGATAATTATAAATTCTATAAATTTGGAGATATTGGTCATCATTGTAGTATTACTGAAACAGCTATACGACGCCTTAGGAAAACGTAGTGAGAGGGACGAGGAATAAAATAGGCGGGTCTTTACTCCCCCCACCCCCGTTTCGCCCCGCGCGTGCCCTAGGCGCGGTATAGCAGTTTCGGTAACACTAAAACATGTGCATTTTACATTTTTTGATAATTTGATCGTTCTATCTATTCCTATAGATGGTGAGTAGTGAAAAAATTACGTTTTTTCCAGTTATTATGTGGGGTTTACATATGTTTACTATATTGTATGATCGGCAATAGATTGGATAAATAAGAAGGGTCGTTTCGGGTTATTTGGTTCCGGCTACTATGTATATGTACTTTGTATTATTTTGTATGATACTTGTAGTGACGTCAGTCATGTCTGCGGGCACTATATGTTACGTTTATTTTGAAAGGTGGTTTGTACATAATGAATGTGATATGAATATATTATTAGCGAATTATTGAGTGTTTTATTGTCCTCGTCTTGAACTTTTGCGATTTCCTAAAAATTTTTGGTCAATTCATATGATGTACAATACCCGGCGATAATCTGTGGCACGAAATTCAAACAGTGTGTAGAACAGAACGAACGAAGCCGAAATTAGCCGATTGTCTCTTTCCAAAGATCGATGTGCAATATTTATCGCCGGGTATTGAACATCATTTGAATTGACCAGAAATTTTGTATATGGAAGGCTATGGAGGAGGCTTTTACGCTGAGGTGGTCTATACAAACTTAGTACAAAATCATCATGCTATTATTTAAAATTACTAATTTTAAGTCGTTTGTATGAATTAAATAAAGCTTTATTACTATTATCTTTCCTTGCAGACTTACTGCCAGAAGTTACTGGTCGATCGCACTCTTATAGGAAAAATAATGTAATATCTCAGAATGATTCAGTTTTTGATGATACGTAAAATTCTCACTTTAAAGCTTTTCTTAGGAAATCGGCCCAATACCACATTTTTTTATTCTGTGGACCCACTATTGGTGACCTCTACTTCCACGCCTATTTGTGTGGGAACAGGGATTTTACTTTCAATAATTTTTCTCACATTTCCAATACCACACTTAAACTGTGAAGGTTCCTTGGAGACGGCTTCCTTATTTCCTGAGGATTATAAACCAAGTATCTTCAAGGTCAGAGTGAAGTCACATCATCGCTTACCAACAGACCAGTTGGTGGTAGAATGCGGACAAGCAATAAAGTTACTAATTTTGGTAAGTTTTTTTTTTCATAAAATTTTCAGGCTTAAGATGGAAAATAACTGAAGACGCTTAAATGGCTTCTTCTCTTCTAGAAGGTGAACCTACTAGATATTGTTACTAAAACTAATACTCTAAACATATCTTGCTCCAATCCACTCAAAGTAAAAAAACTTTTAACTTTCTTCTTCAAGTTCGTACTGGTGTACTAATATAATTGGACTATGACGAAGGATTAAGTCTCATTCAATAAATAAAGTGAAAACATTTTCTCGCAAAATAATTTAATTGAGTAAACAAAACATAAATACATAACAGAATTAAAAAGCGCTATTTTGGCGCGAAAATCGAAACAACAAGATGGCGGCAATATGCATAGTTAGTAGTGTTCTTCCTTATAACTATATTGTTATAAAAATGCTTAAATTTATATTATATTATTCACTGGGTGGTCTAAACAGTGCATATTGTAATTATTAACTTCGATGACTTATTTTTAACTCAATTATAACACGTATAGCACAGCTCATTAAATATATTCTTTATTAGGGGGACCGGAAAGTATGTCGATATCTTAAGTTAAATTCACACGACAACATTTTTAACAAGTCTTTATTTCTAATCAACAATATATTCACCTTCGCTATCAACAACCTTTTGCCATCTAGTATACAAATCAATTGCAGAGCGGTAACAAATCAATCGATTTTTCTCTAAAATATGACAACAGAAACGACATTACTTCCCGGTCACCCTAATAATTCCATAATTAAAATAAAAAAAAACATTATTTTTTTCTTTTTTAACTCTCCAACGCTTGTTCAAAACTGTATACAGTTAATTCTGCATATTTTTTTTATAAAAAAACTTAAATGTCATTTCCGAACACACTTCAATTACCACAGACAATAAATCATAGATTAATTTATTATATATATTATGATTTAAATTTATATCATGCATTACGACATATTGAGCAGTTAATACAAATGTTATACATTATTTTTTTTCAATTTAAAATAATTACGATATTAATAATATCAAAGTGACTACATTTGCTGCCTTTATAGACATAAAGCGTCCAGCTTAATTTTTTTAAATTGTAATTAGCCAAAAGCCACGAATCACATCGGTATCATATTAAAACTAAAACTGATTTTTGTATCAGAATATATAAAAAAATATATTGTATATACAAATTTAAGACGCTGTTTATGTTATATATGCCACACGATATTTTGTTTGCTATATCTGTATGTGGTAAGGCTATTTATTGTGCTTCCTCGTATATCTAATATTTATATCTACTAAAGACATATATATATGTAGAAATGCATCAAACAATGTTACATGCTAGATGAGATACCTTTGACAATATATAGTCTAAAAGAATTGTACAGAGCTCACAGCAAAAGGATTGGTATGGTCGTATATGTCCCCATCTTTATGACTTAATCCTGGAATTGCCAAGTATTGTGGACATATGCCCACAGCTGGACACCGGCCTTCCCAATCTTCCAATAGAAGAGGTTGGAACCAGCCTTCATCCAGTGTCTTCCAACGGCTTCAAGGTCTCAGGTCCACGTTGTGCCGGCGCATTGATATTATTATTTATAACAATTACTAATACTAAAAAATAATTTTGCTCATGTGACTTGTATGCGATGCTTATATAATTGTAGGCAAGTTATGTGTAGCTACGTAGGTGGGAGTATGTGGTGGTGGGTTAGTTGATGGCAAAGTTCTGAGTAAAGTCGTACTCTATGGTGGGGATAACGCTCTGAACGAACTTGAGGAAGACTATCAGGTAGGAGTGCACGCCCATAGCACCTCCGCTCTCCGTCACCGTTTCTATTATCTTTTTCATCACCTCAGCGTGTCTACAGACATATAATAAAAAGGTTATATATAAATAATCGTTATAATTATGAAACAAATGAGAACTTGGTCCTAAGTCGACGGCTGTGTCCATAAAGTTGATAAAAAATTCGGACATTTTTTTTAATTATCAAAATGTGTATCGTTGCATGTTAGTGTTCCATATGACATTAAAATATTTAGAAAAAAATTTTAATGTATTTAATATGTATAATTTGTAATACTGTAAAAAATATTTAAACACTTGAAGGTGCACGGTACATCTCAAGTGGCGTGAGGTTGTGGAATAGCGCTATCGGCTCAGCAGATCTTTGTTTATATAACAGACATTCCAATGCGCCCACGCACCAACCACAGGAGCGCAGATTCATTGCCCGCGAGAAGGATCCTGACCTCGGTCGCGTTCACAAGCTATGTGACGTCTCATGCGCCGGGGTCAATTCGAATTTACGTTATAAATAATATTACATTATCATCGCTCCTTCCAACAACCGCAGCGCTCTCAAAATCCCCACTTTTGTAAGTTAATGTTATTAAAGTTAAGACTCATGGTATAAAATTATTACTTGGGGTTGTGCATAGCAGTGTTTCAGTATGTATATAAATACTATTTAAATTTGGAGATATTCAGATCCTTACCGTCCAGATGGTCACATATCAGCTCAAACTGTTTCTGGATGTGTCATTACGAAAGTGTGAGTTTAGTGGGCGTGTCTGTACGCGTGCGGTGGGCGTGTCCGTACATACCGACAGGGGTGCACGGAGGCCATGCTGGGTCCGGAGAGATGCGGGTGCGCCTCCATGGTGACGGTCTTCTTCGCGTGGTCCTGCGACACGTCCTCGTACATCTGCTCCACGCTCAGCAGCCTCCTCTCCTGCAGGGTGTATATACACATATATTACACTCATACTAAGTAAACTCGACTCTGTGTTTGGCACTAATCGGTGTAACATAACTCCTGAAGATGCCCCGTGGAGGGGTGAAACACGCGTTGAGTAATTTGACGGTGGCGGTTGTGTGATTTGCATTGTTTGCCGCATACGCATTTATCAGCGGGCTGGCGGGCGGTGCACTTTATTGCATGACTTACCACTGCATTTGCGGAGGTGGCTAAATATTGGTCCTTTTCTTACTAAGTAAACTCTACCCCCTAAATCCTAAACGTGAGCTGCTTATAAATCTCTTAATTTAGAGTAATCCTGAACATTAGAACTCATGAGTTAGGTACTGTGTTTCTATGTCCATGTGGAGACTTACTTAAGAATCTAAATATCCCTGACGTCACTCAAGAAGACACATGTCTCGCATTGAAATACGAGATAACAGTATACAAGATCTTCTATATCCTATCCTAGTTTAATTGCACCAAAGCAGAATACAATACCCAATATCCAGTAATGCCCACTACCCTTTTTAATTAAATATATTTTTCTTCTGTTGCCGAGTTCGCTGTTTTCTTTACCTTCACCACTCACAGCAGAAACGGTACATTATTTTATATATACTTATGTAATATAGAATTATTTACTATTTTTTTTCATCACACTATTTTTTAAAGTTGTGAAATATATCCCCAAATTAATAATGTAAAAAGAATTGGGTGTATATAACGTATGTACATTGGTCATCAGCCCCTAGCACCGTATCATAATAGTATGGAGAGAGCTATCTGAATAGTGATTATTCTAACAGCATATCTTTATTATACAAATGTGCACTGAAGCGAATATGTGACCAACACTTGTACACACACCGAAGTTCAGAGTATAAGAGATATTTAATGTATATGATTTAACTAAACAATTTGCATTTTTTTCTTGTTAAAAAAACGCTCATCTTATTTTCTGTACAGGGATATTCTCCTATTTTCACCTTTTCTCTCTCATCATATACAATTTCTCACATTATATCCCCTTTCATCCTTCATATTTTCTATCATTCGATATACAGCATTCACCCACATTATCCAATCTCTTGCCACACTTCCTGTTACACGATTTTGTTTTGCCTAATTACGCCACCCACCACCCTGCAACAAACCACAAGAAAGTTTGGCGGCTCTCTTCTTCCAAAAGGAAAGCTATGTTGCCGCAAGCAATGCTCCCGTTTCCACTTCACAAGCCACTGTAAGTCTTCCATATGTGGGACAGCAAGTAATTACGTGCAACCCGGTCTGGTCCACTTATGAGTCACAGATGCACGAGGATCTCCCTTTGAGCTTAAACCTATACAGGTACTCCGAGAATCCCCCGTGCCCCGTGAACATTTGGACCAGACATGTCCAGCTCCAATGTGCTCAGCACCTGGGACGCTATTTCAGCGTCCGGGAAGAATGTCCTCGTTGTCGAAGCCTCCTCACCTTCCACATACCTCATATTATATTCACCAGGCGTACCCAGTCTTCAGCTGTCGTTACAATTTTCATTTTAGAGATGATGGTTCATGAAGGTGATAAAGACAGGTTGTTATATAACCTGGAGTGACCAACCTCGTCATAGCCGATGAGCCAGAGGCGCGGCGTCTGGTAGTACTTGTCGTAGGTGATATGCAGGTCGTAGGTGCGGGTGCGCACGATGTCGTCGCCGTCTGTCTGCCGTTTCCTCTCGCACTTCGGCTTCGAGTCCTTGCGAGTGGTCAGGTCCGTTGACTAAAACCAAATCAAATCCATTTATTTCATAAAGTTCATGTCAAATATCATGATGGTGATGATATTTGACATGAACTTTATGAAATAAATGAATGATGGTGATCACATAAGTACATGAAATAAATTCTACCATATATCTTCCCATCGTTCTCAGCTAAAATGACTGGATATTTTTGGTCTGTGACTTTACAATGGGTTTGGAGTTTAATGATGTATAAGTTTATTTTGCCATTTATTTTAATAAATGAACAAATAAATAAAACAAGAATTTAAACGCTTGTGTGACTTTGACGTGCTTAAAGTGTCACATGTAAATTTAAGAATAGATCTCATATGAATAAGGTGACAGTGTGGGACAAAACAATGTCCCCAGTTAGTCTTGTTAGACTTGCGATCACAGGTCTCAGGTTCGAATTTGGATATAATCTTATGTTAGGGGAACGGGAAAGTAATGTCGTTTCTGGCGACATATTTTACAGTAAAACCGATTGATTTTTACCGAAAATCTGTATACTAGATGGCAAAATGTTGTTGATAACGAAGGTGAATATATTGTTGATTAGAAATAAAAACTTGTTTAAAATGTAGTCATGTGAATTTAAATTAAGATTACTTACAAGATTATTACATTACTTTTCGATCGGGAAACAGGCCAAAAATATAAACGGACTAAGTTCATTGTACTCACCGGGTCCACCTCATCCAGCAGACCGGACTCCTGGAACTGCTCCATGTCTTCAGCCTCGCCATCTTCATCATCCTCTTCCTCGTCGTCGTCTCCCTTGCCTTCTTCATCGCTGTCTCCGTTATCAGCCGCCTCCAGGGTCATCTCACACACCTATAAGCAATCCATACAAATAAAACTTACTTTGCAATACAAACATACCTTGCTTTGTAATACAAAAATTACATTAAGGTAGGTATATAATTAAGACGTTGACCATATTTCTACCCTCAACACATCTGAAATTTTAAAACTGACGTACATGCGACCATTTCGACCATCAGACAGACAGATTTCTACCGCTCCAGCATTCAAAATTTGTATACTAGATGCCAAAGGTTGTTAATAACAAAGGTGAATAATATATTGTTGATTAGAAATAAAAACTTGTTAAAAACGCAGTCTTGTGCTTTCCGGTCTCCATGATATAATGTGATCAGGGCGATATATGCAATATCTACCTTTTCCTCTACGGTGGGTGTTCCAGTGGAATCATAGTGATGAGTATCAACCCAGCCTCCGTCCTCATCCTGTTCATCTTCAATTATTTTCTCTTTATCCTCGCAGTACTCTATCTGGAAAACAATATTTTTTTATTTTTTTAAAACAAAAAATATTTTCAAATTTCGAGATCTTTAGAATATTTTAAGGTTATGCCAGAATAAAAAAAAAAAAACAAATTAAAAATATAAAAAATATGAATGATATCACTTTGCATAATGAATTTTTGATTTATGTGTGATGATAACTTTTTTTTAGCTGTTAACCTAAAATGGGGCAAAGGTAAAAGTCAAGAAGTTCCACTCCGTGAACTCTGGTCGATGAAACTGTAAAAGCCTTAGGGCTAACAGCACTAACCAATCATGACTTTAGTTATTAGTAGTTTAATATTTAATCATGCAAAATTACACGAATACTACTCAATAGTTTTTTTTTTAAAGTTTAAGCAATTAAAGTATTATAATTACAGTGCAATCTCCGTAATTCGAGCTAATTGTTGCAAGAAGATGTTCGAATTATGGAATGTTTTCGAAAAATTAAAAAAAAAATTAATATACAGCTGCTGGATTTTCTGTCTTATTTAAATAATTTAATTTTGACCATAGATGACTGATGCCATGTCCGAATCTAAAAAGAAATGTAGACAGTACAGTGTTGATTATTTGAAATTTAGCTTCATTCCATTCCGGACAAACAATTGCCTATGTGCCTTTTATAAAAAAAAAAGTTTTGGACAATGACGCTATGAAACCATCTAAACTGCAAGATCATCTGAAAAGATGCCACCCTGATAAAACAGAGAAAGATTTGAAATACTTTCAAACACTCAAAGATAAACTACAGAAGAGACTGATCACAAAGAAATGATGATGGTTTGCGTTACTTATATAAAAATCCGGAAAACCACATACTATTGGAGAGAAGTTAATTTTGCCAGTCATTGAAGAGGTTTTAAAATCTGTTTTACACAAACTTGCATCTGATATCATTAAAAGAATTCCCTTAAGCAACAATACTGTTGAAAGACGTATTGATAAAATGAGTTCTGATATTGAAAGCTTCTTATGTAATTATTTGCAAACGAACCATTTCTCTATACAACTGGTCGAGTCAACTTTATCTGATAATGCAGCATTATTATTGGCATATGTTCGTTTTATTATGAATCAAGAAATCTACGAAGAACTGCTCTTCGCTAAAACTTTGATAACCGACACTAAAGGTGAATAGATATTTCATGTTTTGAAGGATTACTTCATTGAAAAAGCAATTCCTATATCAAATATAATATCAGTAGCTACAGATGGAGCACCTGCCATGGTTGGACGTTATCGTGGATTTATAAGCTATTTAAAACATAATGTGTCAGAGGTGTTAGCAATACATTGCGTCATCCATCGACAACATTTAGTTGCTAAAAATTTGAGTGTTAGATTTAGTCATTGATGCAGTAAACCGAATCCGAAGCAACGCGTTGAATACGCGGTTATTTGCGCAGTTGTGTGAAGAAAATGACGAACACTTTCATCAATTACTCCTTCTCACTGAAGTACGCGGGCTGTCGAAAGGCTTATGTTTGACAAGATTTTTTGCACTTTTTGAGACTATTTTAGTTTTTCTGGATACTAAAGAAAAATTAATGAAGAGGAAAACAGACATCGCCTATTTAACAGATTTGTTTACAAAAATTTAATATGGTTAATTTGCAATTAAAAGGCGACAGTTTAAATTTGAATAAAACAAAGTCCAACTTATCAGCGTTTCTTGCCGGAGTTAAACAAATGAAGCAAAATATTGGACGGGCGAATTTTCTGTGCCCCAATTTGTCACAGACAAGCTACCAAAAAGACGACGGTCAACTTACGTTCAACATTTAAATGCCCTCTATTCAGATTTTGAATCTAGTTTTGAGGATATTTTGAGTATGGTAATACCACTGTGGATAATTAATCCATATGGTGACATAGGAGAAACTAATGTCATAATACAAGAGGAACTGACTGAACTAAGAACTTAAGGTTCAGTTTAAAAATGGATATCAGCAATTCTGGCTGCAAAACAACATACCCATTACTTATCCCGTATTATGGAATATAGTGAGAAAATTTTAAATTTCCTTTCCATCATCATACCTAGTGGAAAGGGGGTTCAGCGTTGTTACCAATCTTATAACGAAAAAAAGAAACAGGCTGGACATCATTAGCCGAGGAGATTTAAGATTAACCCTTACAAAATTGAAGCCAAATGTTGATAATTTATAATTAAAGCTTCAGGTTCATCCTTCTCACTAAAAATATTGACTTATTGCTTATGTTATTTTATGTTTATTTAATGTTACATATATTTTACATAACAGATACAAAATTTTATTTGGAGTAGTTTTAATTTAAATTCAATTAATAAATGTACAAATTAACATATGTTTTTATTTTAAGTTTTTAACGCTAAACTTCACTACAGTTAGAAATTTATAGGAAATCAATATCAGGTAAGTAGGGGGTCTACCTAGCACGAAAAAACATGGCAAGGGCTCTACGACACAAAAAAGTTTGGGGAACTCTGGTCTAGATTGAAACTAATTATTATTATAGAAGTACCCTATACTTATATGATTTTCTTTTACTAGAAGTTGACATGGGCAATGTACAGGGTAGCAGTCTGCCTTCCTCGCTCCTGTACTGAACCTGGGGACCGCTCCTAGCAACTGCTCTACCTGTTGATACATGGTATATGTGGGTGGATCTTACACCTTGTAGTAGTAACTAAGCTCCAGACCTGACTGAATAGTCTAGATTTTGGCATTTACACAATGTAGTGGTCTTAAGATTCTGAAGTGGTGAGCACAGACTATAATGTGTTGCAATGGATATCTACCTACAAGGTGGTCAGATAAACTTATTACAGTCATTCGAGGACTTGGATGTAGGCCTCATCTATCCAATCCTTTTGGAAACCCACGGGGGAACATATATTATGTATAATCCATTTGTGAAGCTATCAAGCTCTTAAGTCACTTGGGTGGACACTGTGTTTGTACAACAATGTATGCACTGAGACATTCTATACAAATACTGATAACCTTATAACTTCTTTGTATCGAGAGAAAGTTGCACATAAATCTCTTTGTTTTATGTAAACTTTATATATATTTGCAATATTTACCATACCAATATTTATATGTATATATACATATGCATAAATATAAATATTAGTGAACACATTATTACATGTCAAATAAGTATATATTGAATATATATGTACATACACAAAATCTAACAAATAATTTATAAAAACTACTTTGTTCTTTTATTAAAAAGTGTAAGAACACTATTAGCACCAATGAGTTTCATTTCCAAATAAAGCAGTCATTGTATAAAAAAAGAAAAAAAAATCTCTAATATTTTCTAAATATAGAACTTTAATGAATTACTTGTTTGCACCGCCTGTAGCAAGGCACATTCCGGGTGATGAGAAATTGTTTATCAGATGGCAAGTATGGGCGCAGTTTAGCCTCTTCACCTCTTGCCCACTGCCAGGTTGGACAGTGGTGCACCAAATGATCACCAGCTGCCACAAACTCTTCTGGGGTGAGAACGCCTGTTTCATGAAATTTTGATTCCTGTGAAAGTAAAATTCTCAAACTTGTTTAACATTCTTTAAGAGATACATCTTTTTGAAGTATCAACAACCTATAAGGGTCAAAATAAGAAAGTTATAATAAATTAGTTTCTTAAACACAGAAATTCATTTTAAATAATTAACATAAGCATATTTGTTAGGTACTGATTTATTCTTGTAAATAATTTATTTTTTTTTCACTATCATATTATAAAATATATATATATATATATATATTATTTAATTCAAATTTGTTAGTTTGTTACAATAAATCAATTTTACTGATTTAAAATTGTGAACATAAATAATATATAAATGATTCTACAATAGTCTGTATCTAATTTTAAAAAATGCAGTCAAAATTGTCTACCCTCTGTATTTAATTAAAAATCGCTGGCTATAAACTATATTTAAATGTTAATCGATTTCAAATAAACAATGTCATTACAATTTTATCCGCCGGTTATAACTATAATTGTTAATTATAAATCGTTATAAATTATTTTATACGATCAGACTAGCTCTGCAAACAGATAACGTTATTGTTGATTACAATGAAGCGTTTTAATATTCCCGTACCCACCTTTAATACTGGAGTCAAATATCCAGCGACGCCCAGAGCGGTTCCTTTTACCGTGTTAATAACACTTTGCATCGTGCGATATCCGAATTTAATTAGTAATTGTTAATATAACTAAATATAATTATTCCACCAACGTATGCGGTATGCAACTTCGTTTGAATAAGAAACAAAGCAGTTGAACTTACACCGTATGAAACACCGAAATGTATTGAATGGTCCGGTCTGTCAGTATCAGTTACCAACTGTCAACGTCAGCTTTGTCTGACATTTATAACAAATAAATAATTAAACAAAACATAAAATAACTTGAAATATACCGTACGTGCTAAAAGATATCGGATACAGAAATACTAAATAGAAAAGACATATTGAAATATTATACATTTTCATAGTTTGTTTTTTTAAGAATTATCTTAGATTTAGAACGTTCTTCTAATGTCGATTACCAAGAGTTAGATTAACTTTATTAATTCCAGATGGTTTAATGGAGATAAAATGAAGTCATAGTTAAAATAATATGGATAATATTCGTAATCAGATAAAATTTATGATTGTAAGTTAAGATAATTTTATTTATTTCCGCTACCGCATGTAGCAGCATTTCTACAATTGTCAAATGTCAATGTCGCATTTGACAATAAGAGGTAGTAATCATTTTCTTATATCATATATATTTTTTATTCGTCATCGTCGCAAAATAATGTTTAATTGTTCGTCGGAACACGCGTAAATTGTAACGCTTGAAAAATTTCGAATCATTATGGAGGACGTATTAGATGAAGTTGTATCTTCCGAAGATTTACAAGTAAGTTACGATCTTATCCGGTAATTTGTAACAAAAGCGTTGTTATCAATTTAACCCATCTTTTGTTTTGTAGAAGTTCGAGAAAGTTTTTCACGAACAGCTGCATCAGGGCAAAGTGACTCATAAAGCGCAGTTTGAGTATGCATGGTGTCTCGTAAGAAGTAAATATCCTACCGATATTAGAAAGGTTTGTGCAACTTTGTTGTTTTTCGTCATATCATTCTCGACAATTCCGTTTATATATAACATCTAGTCATTTATATTTTCAATAGTGTTTTTAAAATTATGTAAACACAATAATGTGTAGATTTATATCATAACCAAGTGGTTCCGAAATATTAATTGCGTATCATAGACTGTGGGTCAACTCTGAGCAGATGTGTATTTTGTTTAAATTATATAATATTATGACTTCCACGGACAGTGAAGAACAATATTGTAAGAAAATCAGGATATATCACAACCGTGTACACTCTATGAGAGGTTAAGATTTGATCTCAACAGTGCAAAATTTAAAAGCTAATAAACATAACTTATTCATTATATAAATTCTGGCAAATGATGTCTTATTGTAATATATTATTTAGAATTAATAACAACATAAATAAAGTTTAAACAAACATAATTGCAATCTCTGGTGTTAGTGATACAGGCCTGCATTCCAGGTGCAAACATAAATAGTAATGATGCATTTTTAAATCTTAACTTATTTGCATCAAAAAAGACTTGCAAGTCCTCAACCAAAATTTAATAATGTATAAAGCAGGGATGGTCCTTAATAATTTGAGCCATTATTCAAAACTTGAAATTTTTTGCAAGCTGAAGTATAATATGCACTTAAAACACACAAATGGATTTTTTTTTACAAAAAATATATTTATTGTAATTTTAACAAAAGTACATAACATGTGTATTGAAGTTAGTAATAATGGCACACATATATGACAGCACTCCTAATAATACTTAAGATGCCAGTTAGTTAATTATGGTTGGTCCTTGGCTTTTGCTATTTTATGGTGGAATAATTATAATAATTGTTGACACCATTAATTTGTTTCGATTTCCCAGGAGCTGACATAGGTTATATAAATTTAAATATTCAAATATTTCGATAATCAATTTGAGTCAAAATAATTGTTCAAGGAGCTGTGTGTGGCTTGCAAGCTGCAGTTTGGCCACTGCTAATGTATAGCCCTCCAATTTTTGTGTAAAACGGTGTAAAACAATTGGTAATAATTTTTTCAGGGCATTCTACTCCTGAAAGAGCTGTTCAATTCACATCCAGATGGCAAAAGGGACTACTTATTCTACCTTGCCATAGGCAATGCTAGAATCAAGGAGTACAACAAGGCACTTCATTATGTCAAAGCATTCCTTGAAATCGAGCCGGCGAATCAACAAGTGCTGGCACTGGAGGTAATAAGATTTGTTTTTATGGCCCCATTTTTGGCACATTTCCTTCTCCACTAGACATGTGAACGGGGATCTTTTTTGTGATAATAATTTTTTCATGTGATGTTTTATTTTCATCTTACATCATTCTTAATGTCTACCATTCATTCTCATTTCTTTATGTACATTATCTTTCATTCCTACTCATTCTTTTCCATACATTAATGGCCTGACTTTCAGTGCCTTCTCTCTTAGATTCTACATTTATTTATTTATTACCTTATATCTTTAGTTTTAAGATTCTCTATCTTCATCTTCTTTTTCTTAGTGGCATCATTAAACTAACATTATACTTTGTACCCACATATTTTGTGTTGTTTACAATGGAATCATTGGACTTCGGTGAAAAAGATTAACACTTGACATGCAGGCAACATATTTTTACATGCTTTGCAGTGTGCCTCTGGAGCACTTTTTACATAAAGTTACTTTCTTAACACATTCTCCGCTAATGCGGTCAGTGCTGACTGATAGTCAAGTTTCCCTTTAGGCCTATAAAATTTATAAATCTGTTCAAAATATACTGAATTTTTTTTTACTTTTTAAGCTTTTATCTTTTACTAAAATTTCTCAATAAGAGCCGTTGTTTATGGAAATAACATCAGGCAGCATTGACTAACACAGCCTGGACAGAAAACTGTATTTTTTGTGACTGTGAATTTTCTAATTAAATAAACAACTTTCAGTAATATCTGTCTTTACCAAACTTGAAAGTTACTTATATCACATATTTAACAGTTCTATGTAATTTATTTTAGTGTGTGATAATATTATCTTTATACAAATAATAAACTGTACAACTGTACAGTAGTAATTATTTACTACATGTAAACATTGCAACACTGGGTTAATCTGACAAAAATTACACTATCCGGCGATAAATATTGCACATTGACCTTTGGAAAGAGACAATCAGCTAATTTCGGCTTCATAGAGCGTTATCTCTGTCCCACACTACCTATGTGACGTTTTGTCGGTGGTTGTATTTCGTGCGACAGAGTCGCCGGGTACTGTACATTGTTGCCCATTTAAATAACCTTGTAAATAAAGTCGAATATTTCTATTGTTCATACTAAAAATAGTAAAATTATATTTTTCTTCTATTTGGTTTTAGATGTAAATTAGTTCACTAACATTAATCAACAATATTATTGTTAAACGAAAAATATGTTCTTTATTGTATAATATTGATTATACGAAATTATCTTGTATATAATAGACATGGATTTACTATTTTCTTCAGAGGCAAATTAGTAAGCGCATGGAGAAGGAGGGCCTGATGGGTATGGCTGTAGCTGGTGGAGCAGTGCTGGCAATCGGAGGTCTCGTGGGCCTGGGAATCGCTCTGGCCTCTAGTAAAAAATAGCATTTAGCCTTGCTGTGAGTATAGTCAGATTTTTTCAAATTTTAACTAAGCTGGTGATTGCGTGCAGAGTTAATAAACTGCCTTCAATAATTACAATTGACCAAGTTACTTCAGAAATAAATTATAACACCTTAAAATCTATGTACATATATTTATAAATAAATTTTTATTTCCTTGTTCATGTCGTAGATTAAAAATTACTTTACCGATTAAATGCAACATTTTTTTTATAAATTTTCCACTGATTTTGTGATAGTTTCTTTGAAAGAAAATTGATGCAAAATCTCGAAAATTTTTAAAAAATGTGTACTGAAACTTCTAACTTTGCACATATGACTAAAGTTTAAATGCAATGAAAGAGAATCGCGAAATACATGTTTGACGTGTACATAGTTTGTGAAGTTTTTTAATTGTTAAAAGCCAATGTTTGAAAGCATTACAAAAGAGATTACTACTATTACATTTATTGAACTACATTTAACCGCTTGCATTGTTGGTTAAACCAAACATTTTGAGCTGTCTCCTGGTGTAATTTGGTAGAGAGATGGTGCTCTAAGAAGTGATATACAATATTTATCGCTGGGTACTGTATGTACTTATTAGATCCGTGAATAGTGAAATGATGGAAGTGCAAATAAGGAACTTTTACTGATTTTACAGTTGTTTATAATAAAAAAAAATGATTGATAGTTTTTTTACTGTCTTTTTTTCAGAATGAACGTCCTTGTTGGCGTTCATTGCTTCTTCACGAAGAAAAAGGAGATAAAAAAAGAGTAATGCTGAATAGAGGCAAACTCCACATATAATTTATGTTATAGAATTTTCCACATTAGATTTATATCACTGTACAAACATAAATCTTGCTTCTGGTCAATACGGTATAAAGCTATGGGATTTCAAATGCACACGATTTCATTATTATATATCATTCGCTATTATTTTGCTGATATTTTAGAAATTTAGAAAGATATTTAGAAAAAAAAGTCTCTCTTTAGTCTTTATTTAAAATTTTTGGGTAAATAAATAATCTTAGGTCATACTGATATTATCAGGTGAATAAAAAAATATATAGAAAGGAAAACGGTTTAAATGTATAGACATCATGTTTTAGCCCTTTTGAATATACATATTAAATATCAGGGGTGACCAACCTGCGGCTTGCAAGCCATATGTTGATCTTTGAACGATTCTTTTTGGCTTGGATTGCTTGTAGAATTATTTCAATATTTAAATTAATATTAGATATATCATAGTCCTGCGGAAATTGAATAATTTTGAAATAATTATCTATATCAATCCTATACATATTTTTAATAAATATTACTTCTGTTGTAAAAAATGTTGCCCATTTGTATCTTTTAAATGCGTATTTAATAGTGCTAACGAAATTTCTCAAATTTCTAAAAATGACTAACTGTCAAAGAAATTGGCCACCCCTGATATAACCATAGCTAATAGATGAGATAGAAAAATAATTAAATAGAGTTATAAAAACCATTGGGTACTATTTCTTAGTTCATTTTATTTTATGTAAAATGTTACATATTTACTTCAATTATAATATATTTATTATTTCACTTCATTGGCATAAAAAGCGCGGTAAATTTGATGTAGTCACAAGTGCTTTTGGCCATGAACAATTTATTGCAAAAAAAAACTGCTAAATTTATTCAAGTTCTTGCCGATTCATGCTAAATATACATTTCATGTTTGATAAATTATATTAATATTTATAAAATAAAAAAATTTAATTGTAATAAAGATATTTTGCCGGCATGTTAAACTAAAAGACATCAACTTTTTTTTTGGGAATTTATCTATTTAAGAATAATTATTAATGTGTGTAAAGAAGAATTGATTTGAATTTTTTTCTAAAAACGTTCCGAATATTTCCAAATTTCTAGTGTTTGTATCTTGTAATAAGAATTATAAATGTTATGTTTATATGATAGTATTTATTTCCTTAGCTCTAGGCACTCTCGTAGTTTAAAGGCATGTGATGATAATTAAATGTAATAAAATATTTTGTCGATGCAATTCGGTGTAATGTGGTTTTTGATTTTGAAAAACGAATTCTAGCTTACAACGATAACAATTAGGTTTTTATAGATGTTACAATACAGACCAAGCAATAGATGGATGGATATGATATGAGTTCCCAAGTCTTTCTCATCAAAATTTAGCTGATTCTACCATATCTCTTTCCCACTTATACCATATTCTAAAAATTCGTTATCTAATGAGAAAGTTAGATCTATGGAAATTTGTGTTGCAGACGAGATCCAACCGCAAATAAAATGTTTTAGGGAAAAAAGGGTGAGAATTAATTGGTTAATTAATTCAGCGATTGTCATTAAAAGTAAATTGTTGACCTTTTTAAAACATTATCTGTTGTCATTGATGAAGTCAAGCCATCATTTTATTTCCTTATAACTTTAGTAACTAAGAGTCTAAGTTACGATTCAAATTAATCTGGCATAATTTTTAAAGTATTGTCTAGAAGCTACTCCTTGAAAATTTTAGTTCCATTAGCTAAACGATTTTGTTTAAATAATTTCCAGGTGATTTGTATATTTGGCTATGGTGAAATTGACTTTCCATAAGTATACTATCGAATCTGAAAAATGTAAGTTTATATTGTTTTTGTTTGAAGTTTTTAATAAATAATAAGTTATGATTGAATTTAGAACAAAATATAAATTTTGTTTATTATAAGTTGTAATCACAACAATTTAAGACTTCTTGTTAGTAGATCAAAATGGCAGGAAACAATATTAGAAATATATTTATAATGTTATCTAGAAAACAACCTTAAACATTTGCTCTCTAAAATAGATTTTATACTGTGCACTTAATACTTAGGTAGAATTATGATATACAAACTCTAAAGTAATTTATTTATGCAGTTGAGTCATAGCATGGTGTATGTTCGTAAACATTACTATAGTACTAACATTTTGCAAAATTCAGAATTTAAATAAATAAGTGGAATAATTCGTAATGCTCTTTCTCATAAGTCGGTCCAATAATATGGCAGAAGTGAAGATAAGACTGTTTGGCACTAATCGGTGTAACATAATTCCTGAAGATGCCCCGTGGAGCGGTGAAACACGTGTTGAGTGATTTGGCGGTGGCAGTTGTGTGATTCGCATTGTTTGCCGCATACGCATTTATCAGCGGGCTGGCGGGCGGTGCATTTTATTGCACGACTACTACTGCATGTGCGGAAGTGGCTAAATATTGTTCCTTTTCTTACTTAGGATGGATTCCATTAAATATATGAGTGAAGATATATCTCCCTGAAAAAAAAAACTTTCAAAAGAGTACAAATAAAATTGAAACGACAATATCAAAACAATTACTTTTATTATTCTTGTTTATTATAACGTATCGAAGCGGCATACAGCTAGTACACTACCGTACATCGGCGAAGGCGTGGCGTTGAGCAGCGACTCAAATGCTTCGATCTTAACGACCGTAGTGCGTCTATTGCAAATCACTGCGTCCGGCTAAAACGTAAGTACACCCTGTGAAGTGGCAACACTGACTACACTAGCGCCGCCACAGTCAACAAAGCAACGGCAGAAAACTAAATTCTTAATTTAAATGAAACCAAGTGATCACGATCTTAATTTTATATAATAATCTGTGACAGGCTGCGGGTAAAACAAAACATCGTACAAATTAACAAATCAAACGTCAACTCAACTAACGCTACTGCCACGCTGCTCCTTGTTTAAGTAATTTGTGCCCATCTATTTAAATACATCTAAAACATCTCGTAAATTTTACCGAAAAATAAAATAAATACGAAGAAAGAAAAAGCAAATTGATACTACATTACCAGGCGATAAATATTGCACATCGACTTTTGGAAAGAGACAATCGGCTAGTTCGGCTTCGTAGAGCGTTATCTCTGTCGCACGACTGACAAAACGTCACATAGGTAGTGTGCGACAGAGATAGAGCTCTAAGAAGCCAAAGTTAGCCGATTGTCTCTTTCCAAAGGTCGATGTGCAGTATCGCCGGGTGCTGTACATCTTAAATTTCAATAATTAAAAAAATATTTATACGCGGCACGGAAAAGTTTTTGTAAAATGCTAATAAATTTACGAGTATTAATGTCAAAAATAAACATACAATATCATATTCGTTCCTCGAAAGAATCTAAACTTTTTTTTATATTTATATAATATAGTAGTATATACGCATATAACTTATTGCTATAGTTTATATTTATTCTTAAATACATTTTCTTTCAATAGAAGACATTATAACAAAAGAAAAGAAATATTTGTGCAGAATTATATATTTTTTTTACTCTTAAATATGTTGCCATAACCTAAACGTCAAACGGATAGGTTAGCTGAATGAATATATAATGGAGGCAGGCGATGAATCTTTCGGGGAACGGTGAATAAGACAATTATCATAATGAGTACACGATCAGCTAATGAGGTAAAGTAGTACAATTAAAAAATAAAGAAAAAAAAACACTAATATTGAACTTCCGAAGTTCACAAGGTAACTAAACGTAGTTTATACATAATACGAAGAGCATAATCATTTATTACAGACTTAAAGTCCACATTATTACATCTTCACTGGTATATATTTCAACAACTCTGCGGCGCGACAAGAGTTACATCGACCCATTTGTATTTTATGATTTTAATACTTTTTTTCATTGCAGAAAATATAAATATTTTATCAATAAATTTCGCCAAGTCATACATAAACACCAAAGCTTTTCTCGTTCCAAAAATAGCCTCCATAAATTTATAAAAGTTTGCAACAAATCCGTCGAAGTAACTCTAGCACGCGCATATTCAACTTGTAGCATGCAAAAGTGTATCTGAAAAAATATATGGTTATTTCCTTAAACATATTATTCTGGTAACTGTCTATTGTAGTGTAGCGTGCGTCAACCACCTATCAAGTAATCGAATTATTACATTGCCGAATATTTAATTCTAAATAATAATAATAATAATAAAAAAAACGACAATCCATAACGTAATCGTGGATTAAGCACACCCTTCATCTAAACAATCAAAACTTATTTATATACAGTCAAAAATAATTACTCACTATGGCAACACTGTTAACTGTCAACAAGGTTATGTTTTCGCAAACCAATCCGACGCAAATCGTCAACTCTCACTAACACACTAAACGAAATTAAATTCAATCAACCCGTAGCGCTTAAAATCGAGCTAAAATATTATTATCTCTTACCGTCCGTACGTCCGCACTCGTTGTGCGACTAATAACAACTGTCACGTCTGACAGCTCGCGTCACTCATCTGACAGCCCGCCGAGGACTGACAGGCAACATGGCGGCGCAATAAATTCACAATCGTACAATCGTATTCTCATATAAAAGATTAAATGCTTCACCTATTGCTCTATATTCTTAAATAACGTGAATTTCTAATCGGGAAGTAAATATTTTTTTTGTGACTTCGCTTACATCGTATTCCTTACCACATACTAAATAACTATAACATTGTACTCTAAAAAATATGTATAAGTATCGAAGGCTAATATGAGATTGTGATCACAGTAATTGTTACTCAAGTAACGAGCCCACGTCATTACTACAAAATAAACTTTCTTGCATCTATTACGATCCGTCCATCTGTCCGCGGACCGACACAATCGGACTACCCACAATATATATATATACATATACACGAATCCGAAGGCAACATCAAGGTATACATTATTTATTGCTTTTGTATTACATTATGTACTTTACATATCACCACAGTTTATATACAACGTAATATTATGTCATAGGTATTGCATCGTAATTACTTTGAACTCTCGCGTACTTTAGAAACTTAGTTGAGACGAAAAAACATTTTGTCTCAAGGCAGCTGTGATAAATTTTAGTTAATTTGTGGCGCTTGTACAACTTTAAATAAGTAAATCGATTTGTTTTCCTCCGCCCAATCGACCTGTGTAAATAGTATCAGTACATATAAGCTCTGTTGTTTGTTCGTATACAAGATATCTTCCTAACGCTAGTGCGTCCGGCACGGGGGTACTCGCGGGTGCGTGTATGCTCCTCTAGTGAGTGCGTCTCCTATACAAATGATAACACGTATCTAAAGGGCAGCGCTAAACTTCGCCTAAATGACTTGCACAAAATTTTACCTACAATATACTCTATATAGTATATATAAATGCAATCTGCAAAATGCATAAAACAACAGTTATTATATCTATAAATTGTATAAAATATTAAATAAAATCTATTGAAGTGAGGTAGATGGATGGAATTTCACAATTTGTGTGGATTTTTTTTTTTAATAATTTATAACGTCGCCGCATTGGCCCGATTGCTGAGGTAGTTGGATGGAATTACTATGTAAGAGGTCCTACTCGTGACGGGACCTCTACACGTACGATACAAAATCACTACTTGCTAGTATAACCTACTAAATCAATCTCGCGGGTGTCGAGTCGACGGTCTGGACTAAGTGAATGCAGGTTTCGCTAGGGAAGGTGGCTCCGAGGTATCACAGGGACGAACGTGGTCTCTACAGTATAGCACTGCAGTCGGCATGTGGAAGAGTTTGAGTCTCTTTCCTCTCGTACCGTCAGCGATGCTCTTGATGATGCAGTTCCTCGCTCCTGTTTAATGCAGCCCTAACATTCGACATTATCAACCAAGTCCTTTGCTCCCAGACAAAAAGTAAGTCACATGTCCGGTTTATTAACGCTACACGAGGACCCGGTTGGTAATGACGTCACAGCAAACGACACGAGCCCGACGCGTCCAATCTTACATTTAATATACATAACACAGTTAATGGCACCAAGGACATTCCACGGGTCAAGAATTGAAACCGTTAAAAACGAATCGGCTAACAGAACACACAAGCACCGTTTGTAAACAACAAAACATTTGTCCTTCCAGCATTCAGTTCCTACTGCGTGCCATTTCATGAGGCGGTCTTGTGTTCGTCCTCCGAGTACTCTCCCTCCTCCTGGCCGCTGTTCTCGTGCTCCTGCTCGGAGCTGTTCACTCTGTTCCTCTCGTCGTATTCTTTGTTGTAGTAGTCCTTGTTGGTTTCCTTGTCGAGGTCCTGCTTGTCGGTCTCGAGGTCGCTGATGCTGTCGTTGCGCTGGCGCTCCTTGCCGAGGTCGAGGGGCTCGTCGGCATCGCGCATGATGTCAGGCTTGCCCATGTTGTCGGTGTACTGGCGCTGCATCTGCTTGAGGAAGCGCTGATGCGCGAGCGTGGTGGGCGGCGGCGGGAGCGATCCCATCTGCGGCGACGGTTCGTCGTACGTCTTCCTCTCCATGTGCATCGCGTTCATTTGTGCCAGTTTCGCTGCGTTCATACCTGCAATTAATGTAATTGTTTATTAAGTTAGTCAAACTTCGAAAAAGATCATTTACCGGATTGTCAGCACTCAGGAAGCTTCTTCTCTAAAATACCACAACGACTAAAAGCAAAGGTTCTTGGCAAATAGACTTTAGATTTGGTCGTTTACGATGGACCTTATAAGGCTTCGAAGGTCACACAGAGAACAATAGAAAGGGCTTTGTCCAGATGTCAGATCGAAATAGATTGTCACTTTATATATTTCGACAAAATAGGCCTGCCCCAAAGATAACAATGATGATTGATCTTGCGCTATCAACGTCCAACGACTTTCGGCGACCACGACTTTACGTAGTAGTTGGTTCTCCTAGTGGGAGGCCTACCCACAAGTGGTCTACCGGCTCATGGACGATCAGTTGCACAAGCAATGCGCCCCGCCCGCCCACTGCCACTAGATATGAAATTTTCCGAGCTACATCGGCGACTGGTTCTCCTGCGCATTTCATTTCTGGTTGGATTCGAAGCTAGCATAGCCCGGTGATGCCTAAGACCTCCAGTCTCCTTATAAGGTCCATCGTAAACAACCATATCTCAGGTCCATAACTGATCCAAAGAGCTTAGTCTTCAGATATTTCGGTATTTTGTATGTCAATAAATGTAATAAGCAAAATAGCATTCGTAAAACTCACCGAATACGTTCTCCCCGATATATTGCAAGTACGTGTCCAATATGGCGGAGCCCCCACCGAAGCCGGGAGGATAGTCGTCGTGCTTCATGACGCCGCTGAGTCCGTGTGGAAGGTTCTCGACCGCCTTTGCGGTCACCGCCCTCACCGCCGGCACCTTCGTGATGGTTGTGTTCGTCAAGTTGTTGATGTCTGTGAACAATCGAACCTCTGAAATACTTTGCGTGGTCTCATTAAAAACACTCTCAAATAAATCCTTAGGTATGTTCCCGAAAGGCTGTGTAAATATCACAATATAAGCAACAGTAACCGGCGATAAATATTGCATATCGTCGTTTGGAAAGATACAATCGGCTAATTTCGGCTCCGTAGAGCGTTGTCTCTATCGCACGACTTACAAAACGTCACGTAGGTAGTGTGCGACAGAGATAACGCTCTACGAACACATATATACAACTCACTACTCGCCCACTTTACAGCTGTTTCGGACAGTTACAGTCAGAGAAATAACGTTTAGATCTTATTAATTAAATATTAAAAGTTTTGTTTTTAAATTTAAATACGTTATGTACTCTCATAAATTGTATTTTAATCGCCAGGTCTATAAGACAGTTGTGTATATATATTAAAAGAAATAGAGTACGACAAAATTAAAAAAAATGTTGGGTTAGAAATGTTACCCTGTTTGAGCATTTTAGGTACCTTTGTCTATACTCAAGGTTCAAGTAACAGATACACATTTATAAATTAACCTTCTGTTAGTGCAACATTGCGATTCTTGTACCCATTTGTCATTCAACGTTGCCAAATACGAAACTTAATGTCTCTGACGTCACTTCTCCACGACGCACTGGAAATATCAAGACACCATCTACTATCCAAGTATCAATTGATCAAGAGTTCCGAGATGTTACAGGACTTACGAGGTGGTGAAACAGCCATGCTGTCCTGGTACCGCGACTGGCTAAGATCGTCGTGCTCGGTGTCCCCGCAGACGGAACTGCTCTCTGATGCAGCGGACTTGGCGTCCAGCTTTATGTCGGAACGCCGAGGTCCGGTGGGCGAAGCACGAGCTCGAAGCTGCTCCGGTGACACCTTCACACCTGCTTTAGCTAGCAACCTGAAAAATTACACACTTTATTAATCCAGCTGGAAGAACTAAAACAATATATGTGTATATATATATATATCTTATATATAAAATTCTCGTGTTACGGTGTTCGAACTTGAACTCCTCTGAAAAGGCTTGACCGATTTTTACCAAATTTTACATGCGTATTCAGTATGTCTGAGAATCGGCTACTATCTATTTTCCATACCATTTTTTCATTTTTTTTCCATTCCATAGTGATAAGGATGGTCCACCCCTAAATTTTATTTTTAATTTTTTTGGTTTTTATTTTATTATGATACAGCATACAAAAATACATACAAACCTAAATTTTCACCCCTCTACGATCAACCCTTATCTTACATTTGTTAATTAAAAACTTTAATTTTTTTGCAAAACAACGTTTGCGGGATCAGCTAGTCTAATATATAAAATTCTCGTGTCACGGTGTGCGTGATTGAACTCCCCCGAAACGTCTCGACCGATTTTCGTGAATCTTAAGGTGCATATCGACCAGAGTGAAGAATCGGACAACATCTATTTTTCATCCCCCTAAATGTTAAGGGTGGTCCACCCCTAATTTTTTTTATAATTATTTGGTAGAGTTGGTAGTTTATGTATGACATAGAAGATATGAGTGTGCTACTTACTGGCTGGCGAGTTCAGGGTCGAAGCGCGTGGGCATCTGGAGAACGGGAAGATCCTTGGTGGAGATGCCGCGATGCTGCCGCGACATGTGCGAGTGCAGCGAATTGCGGGACTTCGCCACCGTGCCGCAGAGCACGCATCTGTACATTCATGTATTTTATTCATCCACTTTTAGATACAGGCTTCATTCATAGATCTTTGATATTGATCCTGTGTGTGTTTGTTGTTGTCTGTACCTTGTCAGTGGATGTGACAAAGCCAGAACTTTAAGAGCTTGGTGTTCACCTGTCATATTGCTCACTGTCACTTTAACATGCCAGTTTGGTTAAATCAGTTAATTTCTTCATTACCGATTTAAAATCGTAGAGAAATTTAACCCCCCCCCCCCCCCCCCCCTTCAATGGCTCTTTAAGCTTGTGAAAGACATCCAAAGTGACAGATCACGTTTCTATGCAAAAATTTCAATGTCATTATCATATAACAACTTGTTCGTTGCATTTATCTCGCTCGTTTTATTGCAACAGAATGAGACAAAAAATATTAGATGTTTCAATGCTCCTCTTACGTCCACCAGTGGACTTTATATAATGGAATGATTTTGATATATACTATTGTAATCAATGCTGTCTGTACGTTTGTGTTAATAATTTCTGATTAGAGATACTTTTAACTAATAACGTCTCTGAACCAAGGTCACAGATATAGATTGATCAATTGATCGTCTCAAATGGCAGTTGGCGGAGCACGTTGCTCGTGTACCATTGGCCCGAAAGGTTCTCTAGTTGCAACGAGCCGTCAGGTGGACCAAAGACATAGTAAGGTTGAAGGAATCAGCCGGATTTGGACTTGTAAAGTAAAATTATAAAAGGAACAGTAGAAGCCTTATTAAGTTCTTAGGTTGTTAGGATAGAGCAGTGATTCCCAACGTGGTCTATATCGACCCCTAGGAGTCTATGACAACCTGCAAGGGGTCTACGTCAGCGAAAAAAAATTTGGGGCTCCATGAAATGAAAATGGGGGTCCACGATAGTGGATCTCAACATATACACTGATAGTACCAATTTACTTACATCATACTATCTTATAATATGAAAATATTTACATTATTTATAAAAGTAACTATGAAGTAAAAAAATTATTATATATGTTTATAAAATTGTGTAAGTTGTAGGATGTTGGTTTTCGCTTTGTGGTCGCAATACATTTTGAACTTGTAAAAACCTGAGAGTCGCAGTCTCAGAGCTTCGCTACCTTGCACTGACTTGTTCAATTCGTCACTCTATAAATACAAATGTGGGACAAACAAATAAATTTACAGGAAATCAATATCAGGTAAGTAGGGGGTCTACCCAACACGGAAAAACATGACAAGGAGTCTACAAAACAAAAAAGTTTGGGGAACTCTGGGATAGAGTAATTAAAACAGCACTGGCAGAGTGAGCACGTCGACCATAAGGAGTGTAGGGCAACGAGAACAGAGAAAAAAGAACAGTCCCTTCCTTCTCTTCTGCAAGATGTTCCGGTTGTTGATAAGACTAAAACGAATTCCACTGTGTAAGACAACGAACTCGTCACCATTGTGCATGGGGGTGGCGATTTTTAAGGAATGCTTTTCCTTATGGCGTCTACCATCATGATGAAATTCGAGGGTTTGAACAGAATATAGCAATTACCGATAGCCAGGGCAGACGGTGTGTTTATCTTCTAGATGTGTCCGCAGCGTGTGCGCAGAACGATAGATCTTTCCGCACTTGGGGCAAGGTCGTGGATCGGTCGCGCGCACGCGGAGCAGGTCCTGAGTTCTTCGACATCCGCCTGATGATGAGAAAAAAAAACTTTTTATTTCATGACACGATATATATTGTTCATTATATATATGAACTTCTTACCTCTGTAACTGTCAAAAATGGGATATATATTTATGAATTAAAAAAAGAAAAAAAAAAGGTTTTATTCTACTTCGTAGTTTTAATGTTTAATTGTTTACATAAGCAGACACTTGCTTTCGGGTAAAAATTAAATAATTACGTATATATCGTATCACTAATACAAAAATCAACTAGATTCGTTTAATCACGTCGAACATTTGGTTATTTGAGATTATTAAATTTACAATGTATTACAAATTAAATATATTAATATATATAGATAATGCCTCACAGGCCTCAGGAACAATTTCATCTACTCGCTAATTTTACGAATACTTTTTTTGTTTTATTCATTCGAGATCTATGGCAACACTTTCTATCGCATATATTTTTAAAAGGCAATGCGGCGTAGGTCGACGAGCCTTTCTGCCATGTGTTATTAATTTTTTTTTAATTTATTTCGTCTCAATATTATTGTGTTATATTAAGCGAACATTATTAATACTTTTTATATTATTATTATTTTCTAATCTTAAATCCACTTGAATGCTAACCTAAATTAATCACACATACATAAGTCTTTCTAAATATTTTCTTCGGTAACGAATGACCATCGCTTTTAGCATCTGCTTCCAGATAACTACAATATACATTGGGTAGGTATACATCTTATATTTAAATTTAATAACTAATTTGTTGGAAGCGCTTCATTTGAAGTAATAAAAACACCGCGAGGCACACTATTTATTATTAAGAGTAAAAAAATATATGCGATGGAAACCGGGCATATATACACACGACGAGACAAATCTCTCACCTACAATGACTAGATATGTGTTATATTGTGCTCTTAATAAATGACTTCTTAACGAACACTTACCAAAAAATAATCACTCTATAAATTGAAGTTAAACGAATGCTTAACGGTATGGCATTAAAAGGCATTACTTTTTTTTAATTATTTTTAATCTATTTCGTATTGTCTTATCTATGGTCGAAATTATATAGGGCACGTACAGGATGTACAGGAAGCGGCATGATTGTCAAATGTAGGAACTGTCATTACTGAATCTATAAATCTACTAATACTCGTATTTTAATTTTGATTATTCGGAGTATATATATAATTATTATTTAAAAAGTTTGTAATGATAAAAAATATTGTTTATTGCTTATCTATTGCATACCGCTTCCTGTTTTGAAGTATCAGTGTTTAGACGCCCTGAGTGACATATGTCAAAAGGTTGACAGATAAAAGAAAATAATTGCGCTCGAATGTACGCGTCAGTAGAGACGGATAATCAGGGCAATCTCAAGAGAGAAAGAGTAAGAGAGTATTAAAGAAGTCGAAGCAACTATGGAAGTCAAAGAATACCCGAGTTGCATTTCATAACCTATTAGTGGCACCAATCATCACAAGTTATAACGCGCTTAATCAACTATAGCTGAATACACTGGATAATACCGATCCCTTATATATGACCTCGTATCATTTGACGGTGGTTTTATAAAAAAATATACACATATATATATATATATATTCTAAAATCACTAACGCTGTATTTTTGGTAGAATTATTGCATGTATGTACAGTCAGACGTGTCGACTGTACCGTATTACAAATGCGCCGCTGACTGTACGAATATTTTCTTAAATATGTTGTCTATTGTCGTATGCAGCCGTCAAACCGCCAGTGTATTCGCAGCCGTACTTAAACGATATCAGTCTATTCTACTACAAAAATAATTTTCAGTCGATTTCTCCTACAGCTCTATACGTGAACCAGCGAACATTAGTTTGATCTGGCGTACACCGCTGTCCAAGAGGTTTGGAGAGAGGGGGCAGAGGGCGTTTAGCCTAAACCTTTTAAGGTAGCGAAGCTCGAAGGCTCTCCGAGGAGACCGTCAAACCTGCAGATCACACGGACGAACACGTCAAAAAGCGACCTGACTTAGGATATCACTCAATACTCGTGTAGCGTTTCTAGGGTTTCCTCCGCCATCTGTTTACCCTAAGGAGCCTCGACACGGGTCGCTACAGTTTCACCGGATGGAGTGTATGAGAGTAAGTGCGTGAGGGATGCGAGGGTCGGCCAGGGGCTCAGTCGGCCCACCCACAGCTCCACTTGAGCGTTTTCATGCGCTCCCACTGGCGGCGGTGCTTTATCCGCATGTGGTTGCGGACAGAGTTGGGGTGCGCGAAGAGGCGCGCGCAGCCGGGCACGGGGCAGACGGGGCTGTCGCGCGGGTAGTGGGCGGCCAGGTGCCGGCGCGCGGCTGCCGGCGAGCGCAGCGGCGCCGCGCACAGCGGGCACGGCGGCCCCCGCCCCCCGCCCGCCCCTGCAACGCCCACACCACGTCAGTACACGCCCCCCTGCCCGCGTCACCACCAGCCCGGCGGACGGCCCTCGCGCCTCTAAGAGTTCTGCCGCTGGCGGATCCCGTGCGCCTGCAGCTGGTGGTTGATCAGGTAGTGTTTTGTTTTGCAGCGCTTCCCGCAGTGCTGGCACGGGAACCACTGGTCGCGGTCGGTCTGCGAGTGTACGTTGAGCATATGCTGGCGGAGGTTCGACGTGGAGGAGTACACGCGGCCGCAGAGCGGACACTGCGGCCGGTAGCCCATCGCCGCGCCGCCCGCCAGGGCCGCCCCTGTAACACAGAGGCGGCGGTCAGAACACACAAGTGGGCTGGCCGGCACCACCGCGCGCGCGTAACGCCGGCGTTACTGCCGAGTGCCGACTGTCGACGGCCGAGACAATCGTCGTGACGGCGATGGGCTACATATATCGCTTTGCTTTTGTTCAATCATTCTCCTAGCCTCACTGAAACAGTTATGAACGTCTCCGGAAGAGGAACGGAGAGCTATCTGTCCATCGGGGACATTGTCTTAATAAAGCTGCGCAGCGGGCGCGGGGGGCGTGGGTAGCGCGGGGGGCATGGGCAGCGCGGGGGGCATGGGGAGCGCGGCGGGGTGGTCGCGGTGCTTGAGGCGGTGGATGGAGTTGGCGTGTATCTGCATGTACTGGCGCGTCTTGAATGCCTTGCCGCAGACGGGGCAGCGGTGCAGGACGGTGGGCGCGGTGTGCACGTTGAGGAGGTGCTGCTTGAGGTTGCTGGCGCTGCTGTAGCGCTTGCCGCAGGCCGGGCACGCGGGCCGCCCGCCTGCGCACAGTGACCAGCCTCAGTGCCTCCGTCCCTCGCCCTACTACGCACCAGTCTACCGGAGAAGTGACTCCGGTCTCTACCCTCGAGGGTAATCCTACATTTCATATACATTATACCGGACTCCTAAGACTCCACTGTCTTCTTTTGCTAAGACTGCACGAACGCTACAAACTACCGTAGTTTTAACGGCGGTGGCTTAATACCTCTATGTCTTAGGATCGAGCTGCCCTTCACACATAACCACAAGCGACCAGATTTAGTTCACGCGCCACTGCCGGGCCAGGCCTCACGTGGACATCACCATAAATCCGTCACCATATGGGGGTTGGAGAAGGCTCTAACGCCTGCCTATACGATCCCTAAATATTTCCATTATACAATCTATCACTCATTTAAATCGACGATAAATTCATACCTTATCGTTCAATAATTACTCATTGCATCACTAGATGTCGCTTTAAGTGTGTTCATATAACGTAACTTTCATAGTTGCTATCGACTTCATTCGCGGTAATAAGTCCGTGTGTAATACGTCACTCGATATTGAGTGTCCGCGCGTGTAAGATTCAGTAATGACTAATTAATGATGCAGTTTACTGTTCGTGCCCTTAATTTCGTTTTGATTGTTGCCTTATACATGTCAAACATCGATAATGTAATATTTAACTCAATTTAAAGATTATTTATAATGGTTAAAGATTATATGATTACAGTGCGGTCAAAGTTAGTAAGTGGTTAGTAAGTGGTTATTTTAAAATGGTACTCACCAAAATTATCCGGTATCCCTGATGGTCCTGGAAGCCCGGGAAATCCTGTAATCGGACGATTTTTTTTGTTTAATTTTTATAGTTCAATATCTTAGTGCCGTGCCTTCTTTCGTGCCGGCAGAAGTTATTTGCCTGACACAGTCCAATAAGAAATTAACCATCAATGCAGATGCCCACCTCCACTGCCCACAGACCCTCCACCGTCCCAGATATTTTTAATATGATATAATACATTACAATAAACAGTAAAATCTAGTCAAAATTGTGGTAATATACCAAAATGTGATAATGTAACAAAGTGACCTAGAAACGAAGATGAGAGGATGAAAGTGATAAATGGGACACGATTTGAATGCGAAGAAATATAGAAATTGTAAAGGATGAAAGGAGAAACTGAAATAATAGTAAAAATGAAAAAAAAAATCACTTTTTATCAGAGTTGAAACATCTCTGTCCCACACATGAGAGAGTTGAACAAGAGATCCCCTATGGCACGTTTTGTCAGTCGTTGTATTCCATGCGACAGAGATAACGCTCTACAAAGCCGAAATTAGCCAATATCTCTTTCCAAAGGTCGATGTGTAATATTCATCGCCGGATACTGTACACATATAACCAATCACCCTGTATTCTGTACTGTATTTATGAAATATACTCAAGGCTCATTATTGGTTGTTTTTCGTTTATGATCCTTGTTCCAATATGAAAATTGCTATATATTAAAATTATATTTAAATATATAGGTTTAATTGAAATTTAAATGGAACTATTTTTATTTTAGAAAATTATTTCTTTTTTTTTTTTACTAAAAGCACGCTGTGGTTGCTTGTGATTAAAATTAATGTTAGTAATATTTTATTTAGTTTTTTTATTGGTGTGTAATATTGTAAAAAATAATTTTGCTACCTCGACATAGACAATGGTTAAGCCCTGGTTAAATTGATCAGCGGATATCCTAACGTGTCGAGGCCAACCATTCAAGCTAGTCAAGATAAGTTGGCTACCAGTTGAAATATAATTATGAGAATTTAACCATAAGTTACATCGTCAAGCACCATTAAACCTGGTAAGCAATAAAAAACCAGTTGACAAGTCTTGTAGTGTCAGGTGAGTGAAGGTCGCTCATTGGTGGTGGCATTTTCTCGTGGTATCTTTAGGGACGTCCAGCCGCTGATATAATTAAAGTTTGATAACACATACCTGGAAGATTGAGGAGGCCTGGAAAGTTGTGTGGGAGGGCGCCATTGGTATGCGCAAGCGCAGCCGGGTCGTCGTAGTCTATAGGCTCCTGTTTCGCTCGCGGTTCACCCTCCGTGTCGCTGGCGCCGGCGTCTGATGATGATTCCTCTCCCTCCCCGTCTCCAGAACCCGACTAGAATCGAAATATAAGCGTGTTATTCAAAAACTTACTTAATTTCAATGTAATAGGGTCCAAATTACTTTACTTGATTAAAATGATTATAATCACCATTGGTAGAGGGTTTCACAGAAGTACTTCAATCTATGATTTTTTATTTTTAGACTTGACTCTAACTGCTGGTCAAATGACATTTGCAATTTGGACCTTAGAGGTCATTTAAGGTAGTGAAGCCCAAGAGTTGCAGAGGTAGCGTCGACACAGGCCACTACAAACATGTATTTCACCAGATTGATGGACCGAGCTCTTAGATCGATACCGTGGACGCTCCATGGGACTAGGGTAAAAGAGACCTTCGTTGAACTTTCCACGCATCGATCATACTGGCTTAGCATTTCGACACAAGTGCACCCAGGCTCTTGACTTGGTTAGGTGCCACTATGGTTGAAATGGCATTATAGTAATTATAGTGATGTAGTAGAGTAATGAGAGATTGAGATAGTTTCAATCTAAAAAAAAAGACTTTTTTTGAATCACGATAAATTGTCTAAATTACTAATAAATCTAAATGATTTTAAAGTATTTTTTTTTGAAGATTAAAAAAAAAATCTCAAACTTAATTTATTTAATAACTTGATGGGTACAAGAAATATAATACGAAAGTAATTTTATGGAATTTTTTACTAATTAAATACTCTGACAAAAGGGCGTAGAAGGTCTGTGTTCAGCTGTTAACATCCTATTTGTAATGATGATGAAGTAGGCTTTCATTTTTTTTAGTAAGAAAAGTACCACCGTCAATTCACTCAACACGTTTCACCCCTCCAAACACCGAATCACTAATCGGTGTGACATAACTCTTGAAGATGTCCCGTGGAGGGGTGAAACAAGTGTTGGTGATTTAACGGTGGCAGTTGTGTAATTCGCATTGTTTGCCGCATGCGCATTTATCAGCGGGCTGGCGGGCGGTGCACTTTGTTGCACGACTACCACTGCATGTGCGGAAGTGGCTAAATATTGGTCCTTTTCTTATTTAGGATGGACTTCCGCAAGGTGACGCCTGATTCCATTAAATATATATTTTTAGTCTCATTGTCATTATCATAAACGTTCACGAGTTAAATGATGTGGAGGAAGAGAACCTCTCGAAGCAACTTACCAGGTTGTTGGAGACACCGGATAGGTGGGGGTTCTGTGTGCCGTCGAGCGTGTGGCCGAACAGCGCCATCTCGTGGCCGTTGGTGGCGAGCGCCTCAGGGCTGGCGCCCTGCGCTGCTAGCAGCTGCTCCGTCCTAACCCCGTAAATCGTACATCTTGTGAGTAAACGACTGGACATTCATTTTTATCATACATACATACTCGGCCTTTCAATTGTGGAATGATTTACCGCTGAATATAACACGTGGTAAATCGCTACCTATTTTCAAGAAAATGTTTAAGAACCATTTACAAGACTTGTAATTATCTATCTGTTATTTCATTTCTTTTTCTTCTTCTGTTTCTTTCTGAGGCAAATGCGATCGAACCAATACTGATCGAAGTCAGTTAGATGTTTTTTATTTATTATTGTATTATATTTATAATATGTATTAAACCTTATTTATTATAAGTATATAATGTTATATACGTATGTATGTATATATATGTCTATGTTCGTTTGTAAATATCTATTTTTTTGTACACGTAAATTACCCATTATTAGTACTTTTACCTTTTCCATACTATGATTGTCTGTAAGAGATTGCCTTGTGTGATAAGACCGCCTGTTGTACTTTTTTGTATATTATTGTAAAACTTATTAAATGTATCTTAACGTGTACAATAACGAATATTAAATAAATAAATAATTACTTAACCAATAACGTGATCTAGTTACAAAGACATTACACTGTAAGACCGACAAAATTATTTCGTTTAGCATTTAGTTTTAAATTCCCGAGCGATGGAGAGGGGCGAATTTCAGGACATTTGATAGAAACTCTAGAATCTTCTATCAAATATGATCGGGATTTGGGTCATGGTCTTTTTGAAAATCTAATTACATTAGGCGTTACGTATAGTCCTTTATGCAGAGCGTGTTCGGAAGAATACTGCTGCTCACGTATTACTTCAATGTACTGGAGTAGCATCCTACAGAGCTATTCATCTCGGATCGCCGAGGTCTACTGGACTTTCTCGAGGAGTTGGATTAGTTTGACCAAGGCCAACCATGAGGAAAAATGACCGCAGTGACGTTTGGTTGCGGAAACCAGGCTGAGACAAGAAGACGATCTCCCGTTTCAAAATGCCGGTGAGTTTTTGAACTGAAACGTTGGTTGCATCTGCAAATGGGATTGTTCGGAGAGTAATTTCGTTTTTTTTTGTGGTGAAAATGAAAATGGATCTTCGTATAATGAGTAGATATTTAATTAAATTACATATTGGTCATTCTGATCCAACACCTTTTGCCATCTTTCTGGTAGTAGCAGAATTATACGCTCATAAAATTTTTGGTCTTTGCTGGTAAGAAACTGAACCAGGTGATTTTTGACGTGTTCATTTGAGATAAAGGTTTTATCGTCCAAAAAATTTTGCAGTGACCGGAACAAATAATAATCCGAAGAGGCCAGGTCTGGAGAATATGGTGGGTGTGGCAGTTCATCCCATCCAAGCTGTAAAAGCTTTCGGCGAGTGACCAAACTTGTATGAGGTTTCGCATTATCTTGGTGAAACACTTCACCTTTTCTGTTGAAGTGCTTCAGTCAATTTGTTCAGCTGATGACAGTAGATTTAAGAAGTTAGAATAGTTTAACCGTCGTCGCGTCGACCCGAGATATATATTTTATTTCGGTCTTAGGACGGTAGTGTTTGAAAGTAAAAGATGGAAATATTTTGTAGATAGCACATACAACGACAAACATTTTATGTGATTACTTATCTTACGTTAATATATTATTCATATAACGCCATCTATTGCAATATTTTGACACTAGCATTAATATTTTAGTTTTCAATATTTGACTATAGTAATGTTCGATCATGGGGCCCTCCATTTGACCATCATATGCAAAAAAAATAGCTGTTAAGGTTGCATGCGTTCATAATTTTATTATATAAAATAAAGTTAACATACACCTAATAAGTGACGCAAAAGTAATGTCATAATGTGAACGCGCCTTAATTTTTAGAAATGGCGCCAAATGTCACTGCGCTTTGATATTTATGATGTAGATATATAGAGAATTAGTTGTCAACAAGTAGTAGAGCGATATACCCGTTTTATGACAAGATTTCAGTATGTAGTTTTACCGCATCAAGCGTTTGGCCAAGCGCCTCGTGCCAAGGGTCTACTAGAGATGTCGCAAGTGGCCACGCATCTTACAAGCATTGAAAGCTAACATTAAAGAATATATCGCCAATTTGAAGCTAGATGTTTTGCAGGCAACAATACAAAATATAAATAAAAAGAGCGCATTTATACATTTACTCGGGAGGTGGACACTTGAGTGATACTTTTTTTTAAATTTATGTCATCAATGTTACACTTTCAAATACATTTTTTCAGGAAATTACTTTTGCACCATCTGTTATTTAGACAATACTGTCTTGTATTGTTTCTGAAGATCTGGTTGTTGTCAGTTGGGGGAGGTTTTTTATAGCTTCATCGGCATTGAGTTGGTGGAATTGAAGGCTTCTCACGCTGACAACCGCACGAAGGGCCGCGCGTAATTATAGAGTGCAGTAAAAGTGGGTGTCGTACTTGGGATAGCAGCGGGTACTACTCGGCGATCGAAGATAGGATCCGAATCGTGGGGGGGTGGGGGTGGGGGCAGGCAGCCGTCTACGAAAGCGAAGCGGTTTTCGAGATGGGTTGTATTTGATCTTGTTGCATCGCACGCTCATTTGTGTGCATGTGTCGTGGGAGTGGAGTGTCTGTTACAGTGCTGGAATTTCTGCGGAGGATTCCGTGTAGCTCTTAGATTGTGGAAGCCTTCTCTTAAACATAAGATCTATTTTCAGTTATTATAGATCTAGACCTCGTGGTAAGAAGCGTTTTGTTATTGCATCTAATATGTAAATTTTTTTGGATATCACAATGGTGTTACGCTTACAATGTATTTTTCTTATGTTTACTCTACGGAGGTAGTTGGGAGAGAGGTTGTTGCTATTTGATACGAATCTTTCTTCTATCAGCTGCGAGTCACGCGATAGCCTTTTATGGTATACAGAGTAGGAACGCCCACAGCAAGGAATAGACTCACTCCGAAGATATATACCAGATATACCATAATCGCCACTTTTGGTAGGCGGGTTGGGGATGGCAGTGTGGTATTATGGTACGCAGAGGACGCTGCTGCCCATCAAATGGAAACTTTTTTCTGAGCAGAATTAATGCACTAATTGTGAATTATTCAAGATGCCTCAGGATTCGAACCCGCAACCGCGCTCTCTCTCTCTACCAATGAGCTACTACTGTTCAATTCTACAAAATATTTCTTATATTGTATTTGAAATGGCTGCTCAAGCACTAGAGTCCGTTAAATTTTAAAACAATGTACTTGGCCATAATGAAAAGATTTAGAGGTTAGTTTTGCGTTTTGTTATTGCTTTTAAAAAATATTTTTCTATATTTGAAACACTTATATAATTCAATTTGCATTATCAAAACGCACACTAAACTTAAGGAAGTTCAATAATAATAACATAAACACGATGTTACAACCGAGGAATCTGCCCGCATGATGTTCATCTCGAACGCTTCGAGTTATATAAAGCAAATCGATTGTCTCCGCACGGCTCGGCGGTCATGACCAAAATGCAATGAAATTTTACGAGCCGAGAACGACGGATGGATTTTGCATATTTGAACGCTCGCCTCCCCTCCCTGCTTGCCTCCACTTACCCCTATAAGGTGCGTCCCGAGTCAACGCGGAAACGCTCCGCTTATAAATTTTAATTTTGGAATAATTTTAAATAAACGAAATCTTTGACCACAGATAAACATAAACTAATAATAGCTCGAATAATTGCATGTCTGTAGTGACAGTGGGCGGGGTACATCGCTTGTGTAACCGAAGGCTATTGGGGCGGAAGTTTCTCGATTGGTGACCACGAGCCGGTGGACGTGGTGAGGGTAGATCCCACTAGGTGGACCGAAGCCAAGGATGTGGGAAGTCGCTACATGTGAACAGCGTGGGATCGGTCATCGTGGGGATCATTGAGGAAGGCTTTAGCCGTGCAGTGGTCGCCTACCGGCTGACGTAATAATGAACTTCACATTATTTTTCTTTATTGTATAGAACCTTACAGTCTTAGATGGTGAACCCACGAAATAGTGTTCGACTCACAGATTATAAACACTAGCTTACACCGACAATACCATACTTATTTCATAACGAGCTATCTAGACAGACTGTCACAAAATCTCCAAATATTTTTCATGTAAATCATTTTAATTAAGTCTAATATACATAATTTAGCCGATGCATAGGTAAACGAAAATATATTTTGGTGCGCGCGAACTTTCAAACACGCCATGTTTTTTCTGTGCAATTGTTTAATTTTCAGGCGTTATGCGTTTTGTTTTATTTATTTATTGTGCGTCTCTCACTATTTTATGTATATATGTATATGTACATATATATATATATATACATACATATAAGTATGCATTATGTATACATATTATATATATATATAAAATCTGACCTCTTTGAGAGCGCATGTAGTGAAAAATTGGTCTATTTTATACAAAAAATAAAAATAATTCTAAAAAGAAGCAAATAATACTCGTTTCAACAGCTCCTAATAGATACTGGACTGTTTGTAATTCGTGCGACAGAGATAACGCTCTACGGAGCCGAAATTAGCTGATTGTCTCTTTCAAAAAGTCGATGTGCAATATTTATCGCCGGGTACTGTATATAAGTTTTGATATATTGACAATATGTTATCTCAAAATACTGATTCGGGTTATTTACCGTTCAGTTCGGAAAATTATTCTAACCATATTACTCTGCATTAAAACACTTCCCCAAATAAAATACACAGCCGTTGCAATATTTATTTAAAAATAAAATTACCATCGACCGTTGCTCGGGACATCGGTCGATGTAATTCATAACAAATATTTTAAACGATCCGTTCGATGCTTCTTTTAGGTGTTCGAAAATCAAATAAATTCGACATTTAAATATACAGATAAAATATCGATAATAACAAATATTAAAAAAATTTTACGTATACGCATCTTAATAATTTTGTTGTGAAATAATTTAAGGAAGTTTATATAATTTAATGCGCTTTCGTTTGGCACAAAATATGTAAATAAATCATTGGCGTTTAAAAAAAAATATAACGCGGGCCATGTTAGAAATCCAAGATGGCGGCATGGCGATTCAGTGAATTTATTTATAATCATCGCAAACTTTTCGTTTTAATTTTAAATCACATCCCGCATATTATTTAAATAGAAATAAATATTAATATTATTTTAAAAATTAACATTGATCTGTAAATAACTGTAGAATTGTATACGATGCATCATTTCTAACATTTTTATGTAAAATATTTTTACTAATATATCTATAATTATGTATATATAATGTATTTATTATTAACATATAAATAAACGTATACGTTAGTTTGTATATATTTTTATTTTTTATGCATTTATGTATTTCTTTGCTGACATGTATGATGAAAAGTGTTGAATAAATAAATTCTATTTTTAATAAATAACTGTTGAGTTTGTCGGCTTTTCTCTGCAGATCAACGTTCCGAGCCGTTGGTAACTTACTGCTTATAATGTTAAAATAATCGACGATTCAAGTATGCGAATAAAGATATCATAAATAAATGTATAAGAATATGAGCATAGTGATCTGAATGGATTCCGTGATACGGAAAGATACAAACAATGGATTCTGCTCGTAGGTTTTTTTTTAAAGTTCGTGCAATTGAAAGGCAGTGACTCGTCTATCAAGCGGTCAGAAGACAGGTCATGGGCGCAATTTCAATTCACGGGCCGGCGTGAAAAATCAAACACGACTGTTCTGTATCGCAAATGGGGTTTGGTACACACCTGGTCTTCAACTGCGCCTGGTACAAGTCTGAGGAGCGCGCACGCTTCGGCGGCGGCGTGCTGGCGGGCCCGTCCTCCGCGCGTCGCGACCTGCGGCCCTCGCGGCCCTCCCGACCCTCTCGGCCCTCACGTGACGCTGCACTGCCCTCCGTCCATGATGACGCTGACTGTTGATACATCGCAAGGTTACTTACCAATACGTAATAAGAAAGAAAATTGATATATTAGGGGGACTGGAAAGTAATGTCGCTTTCTTAAGTTAAATTCACACGACTAAATTTTTAACAAGAATTTATTTCTAATCAACAATATATTCACCTTCGTTTTCAAAAGCCTTTTGCCATCTAGTGTACAAATTTTCAATGCCGGAGCGGTGAAAATCAATCAGTTTTACTGTAAAATATGTCCACAAAAGCGACAGTATTTTCAGGTCCTCCTAATATATATAGTTAGCAAATGATTTTTTAAAAAAAAATAACATTACTGAGGTGTAAGCCATTTACCATAAAAAAATCTAGACCGCATATGAAAAACTCGCTGTGACATCACTTCTCGGATAGCGATTACGAATGTTCTTAATGTACTTGGGCAATAGTCTTTGGTTTATTACCGTAAACGTACTTTCACATAAAAAATTCCAATGTCATGAGATCTAGGTTCCGGGGAATTCCCTTGATTTTAGTTTTACGTTTAACATTTCGTTTTTTAAAACTTCAATAGATTTATGACATGTTGCAACACGTTTTTAGAATCTATACCAAAAAAAAGTTATTTAACCCTTACTAGCCCAGAGTTTCAATTTTGATACCAATCTTTTAAACCGAATGTTCACATTACTATTAGTTTTTTTATAGGTTAGCTGTACGTATTTTACTGTTGTATAATATTCTTTCCAACGAAATTAGAAAAAAATCTATTTTTCCCTTCATCTAGACCCTCAAGCAAACAGTAATATTAAAAAAAAATCACTTTCGTAAATCAGGCTATTAAGGGTTAAATTTGATTTTTTTTACTTTTTGGCACATGTATCAAGATGACGTCATGCCGCAAGCCACAGTAGCTATTATGTAATATTGTGTAATCTGTGCATTATGTGCGATTGAGGTATGTGGTTTACGTGTCGACTTTAATGAGGGTGCATTTAAATTCCAACGAACATCGGCGACATTCCAAGGGCGCCATTTTGAAATTTTGCGTTTTGTTTATGCTATTAAAGTAATAATTGAATAAAATATAATACGAATTTTTATTATCTATTGCAATTTTAAAAAAAAAAACTTTTTGAAACGTTTATAAGATTAGTTATGTCGTAAAAATATTGTGCAATATAGTGACAAAGATTCTTCGAATTGCTCGCTCATGTAAATTACCTTCAAATGGAGTTATATTGGTACAACAGAGAAAGCGTCTTTGACACGGACAAGTGTGACTCACTCATAGGTGAAATTCTTTTATATGTAGATCTTCGCAAATGTGTCTCCGGTATGGCGTCACATGCGCTCCTTATATGGACATTAATTGTATTTAATTCCGTTTGAAATTGAACCAACCTCATTTGAATTGTATACATAACAGATGTGAAACGATTTTAAAATACTTCTAATCTAATGCCTTGGTACAGATTAAGTAAATATTTGCAATAATTTTTGGCGCCAATTAAATGACAAATGTCAAACATGACATTTACTTTTTTTAAACATATTCCATGCTGATAATTTAGTATTTTATTATTAGAAACACTTTGATGTTTTTTTGGAAATTCAACGCGATCTTTAAATAGAGCTTTTAATTACGGCATACTCCAGTGAGGAAAGATTTTTCGTAAATTATCTGTGATTCACGGAAACGTAAATGTCAATGACATCAGTTTTGAGCGGAGGAGGCTCCATCTGTGTCGCGATTCCAAAAAAGAACAATACAAGTCCATACGCGTGTAGAAAAAAAATTGGAATAAGGCTTACGTGACTTTTAAGAAAAATGTAATAGTTTTTTTTTTCACCCCGATTCCTTTCTTAAGATTTTGAATTTGGAACGGTAAAATTGTTTACACGATTCTCTCACCTTTTGTGAGATTTAATTCAATTCAAATATGTAATATCGGTTAGACTTCTTTGAGGTAATCTTGTGTGGGACAGACCTTGCTATAATATTTCGAATTGAATTTTTAAAGTATTTACAATTGATGAGGGTAATCTAATATGTGATGCCAGATACAGTACCCGGCGACAAACATTACACATCGACCTTTGGATAGAGACAATCGCCTATTTTCGGCTTCGTAGAGAGTTGTCTCTGTCGTACGAAATACAAACAGTCTCGATATCTATTAGGAGCTGTTACAACAAGTATCATTCTTTGAATAAAAATAATTATCAAAAGAATAATATATAGATATATATGTAAATGAATGAAAATGAGACATTGCAATAAAAATAAGAATAATTCTGATTATCAGTTACTTCCATTTCACTATCTGTGCTTTTAACAATAGATATAATAGGGTTTATTATGTACAGTTGTAATTTTCTTAAATAATTAAATACTCAAATTGAACATGTTTTTTTTTATTTTACCTCAACCTAAAGCCACCACTTATAGAAAAATTGGTGTTGAAAATAATTATCAAACGAAGCATATGATACTTGTTTTAACAGCTCCTAATAGATACCGGACTGTTTGTTTTTCGTGTAACAGAGCTAACGCTCTACGAAGTCGAAATTAGCCGATTGTCTCTTTCCAAAGGTCGGTGTGCAATATTTATCGCCGCCTGTACATTGCTAACACTGAGTTTAAAAGAAAAGTACTTTTATTATCCCGTAAAGACACTAACAACCTGATATTTTGTAATTTTACATTTAATATATTCATCTTATTATACGCTAAGAATCATTTACAACTGTCACTTGTTTATTAGTGAGGAATATCAGAGATGCCATATTTATTGCAATGTTCTTTCCTATAATGGAATCCTTTAACTTATGTCCGGGTAGGTTAATATTTTATTTGTGGACAGGAATTGAACACAATAATAGAGGAGTTCAAGTAATTAGAATCTTTAACCCTATATAAGGATTTTTTGAAAGTATTTGTTAAACATCTCAAATTTATTTCGTGATAATTATTAAATGTTGGTTTTTTTTGTTGACCTTACACTTCTGTACAAGTGACATTTGTAGATACCACACTTGCGACGGAGCAGGGCCTTTAGCATAAAACCTCTTTTAAGATAGCGCAGGCTCCGTGGGGAGTTCTTAGATCGCTTCGGAGAATAGTCCTCATCGTCACAAGGTTACCTCGACGTGGACTCTCACGTCCATAATACCCGCTTAGCATTCAGACTATATGTTTTGTAACACCATACACCATAGTGTTTCCCAACGTGTCTATATCCCACAATGGGGCAATTCATAAAATGAACAACACACTTTTAACCCTTTAGATTTAATTTAAAAATTACATAGGAGTCGTAAGTATTTTAGAAAGGCTCAAGTGCATAGCTCAAAAAAGGTTGTTAACACTGCCATGAACAATTGCAGTACGTATTTCAGTTTCATAAAAGCGTCTTAGGATGTACCTCGATGGTGTTATGAGTTTAATACTATTTATTATTATTTCTTTATAGCCTTTAATTATAAATTGTTACTAATATTCGACGGCATCACTAGTTTGGTGTTTTTGATATATTTTTTTTCAATACGAAAACAGAGTACGTTCTTTTGGCCAACAAAATCACTGATTTTTTTTTAAATGAATTTCACGAAGTATTAATAAGATCTAAGATGAAGGAAATTAGTACAAACCTAGAGAAAATATGATTTTTTTTATCTATATATATTTTGACAGTTCTTTTTTTTAAATAAAAGTTTGGCCAAATGTCGTCGTTGTTTCAGCCTATAGACGCCTACTGCAAGACGTAGACATCCACTAAAGAAATATATGACGCCACAATTTTATGCATCGCAAAACAAAATTTATTATTTTTACTATAACTATGTTATTATAAAGTATGATGCTATACGGAAGATCGTGGTGGATTCTGGCTGGTGACATATTCCTTGAAGTGATTTTCTATCAACTGATATACTGATGATGGTACTGACCGGAGATGGTTTCTGGTCGAGGGTGGGCAAAGGCGCCGGAGGTGGTACATCCGTCAGCCCCCGGACCTGCAGAAGCTGTGCAGCCCGCAGGAACTCCTTAAGCTGTTCCTGTCCAATATGCACCTCCCCTTGATACATGAACCTGGACATAGATGATGTGTTTACAGCAAAGAAGAAACATGATAATTATTGTATATGGCATAAATATTTAATCATTTTGAATTTATAATTAAAAATTACATTTAAAATATGTCATTTTAATACTAATGTTTATATAATGCATAATTTAATATGAATGGCTGCGTAAAAATTGTTTTTTTTTTTATTCATACCTGAGCAAACTCTCCATGTCTTTGTCGTGTACGTCGCGAAGTATCACTATGGGATGCTGGCAAGGGTTTGCTTTCAAAAGCCGCCGGAAGTATGGACTGCACGCTGACAACACCACCTGTTATAAAACCATCTTTAATTAAGAACATAGCATTCGTGTCTTCGATCATCAAAGTCTATTGTTTTGAATACACGTAATAAGAACGTATCGGTTATTAAATTGATTCCTTTTTCAAATCGAACAATATGCTGGTTTGAATTTTAAAAATGGAATTCCCAATACAATAAGCCATGTGGTTATGATCGGGATTTCACTTCGAAATCGAATCGAAAGGAGATAGACGAACGAAAGTATCCGATATAAACCAGCTGATCGGTCGAAGTGGCACTGAGTAGCATAGTTCGCAAAATAGATAGCCATTGAGGTCTTAAAGGTCTGAACTTGAGACCATTGACCAGCAGAGAAGAGGGTAACCATAATGTGGACAAACGACTTTGTTAAAATTGACAAAAGAGGCTTAATGCCGCCTTTGAGATATGTCCAGCAGTGGGCATCTTATAAATTGATGATGATGCACGAAATATGTAAATAAAAGATATTAATTTGACTGTATTTTAAATTCGAACAATTTGCAGGTTTAAATTTAAAAATGGAATTTCCATCATATAAAGAATAAAGTATGTAGTATATAGCAGTAGACAATTGTTTTTGATTTACACGTAAATGTATGGCAGTATTTTAAAATACAGAATTATTTACAAACGTCGTACAGGTTCAATTGAAAATAGGTTATTGCTCTTTGAGTCGGTTTTTCTATTTAGTTTTATTTTTATTATTTAGAAAAACACTAATTAAAATGAGTATAACGAAGTATTATGATTACAAATTTTGATGTTCCTGTAAAGAAGAGTATGACATTTAAAATATTATAAGAAGAGAATGAACAACTCATGTATAATAGAAAAAAGAAGAAAATAATTATTATAAACAAATTAACTTCGAAACCTGCATAAGATGTACCAAAGAAGTTAGAAGACTTGAAATCATCGCAAAGTCAGCAGAATTCGGATTTCAATTTCATATAACAAAGAACTTTAATTAATCATTTATTTCAATCAAATTTTTAAAATTTATTTATGAATGTTGTCCACTATATCGGGTAGGAATTTTAGCATCATAATGACGGAGAAATATTTAAAATTCGAACGCATAAAAAAATTCCATTTCATTTTTAAATTATACTTTTCTATGCCAGCGACAATTAAGAACTACGTAAGTACATTCTAATCGTGAGAAACTAGTTACATATACAACATATACAATTAAGTATTTATTTAAACGAATGAGCACGTCATATTTCTCCGCTAACCATAAACAAGACGCGATACATTCATAGATAACCGGCCAGTACTTTCATACATGTTTTACTGTGTCATTAACGTTATAAAAAAAAAGTTAAAATTTTTGAGGGCGCATATTTCATTTGAGCGCTATCTCTAAAAATGTCAACGCAATTCTTCGATTAGATAAATCTCTTATTACAGGTAATAAAGTAACAGTCTCTTTTATAATTATTCAATGTTTCACTTTAATTTTTTTATATATATCAGACTTGAGTTGTGTGAGATTATAGAATAAATAATGTCAAATTTTAATGCGTATATCTAAGATATAAACACCATATCCAGTTTTCGGTGTTAATTAACTATTATGTTTTACGATGTTAAAATTTGATAAAGATTAAAATTAATGATGTACCTCGATTGGCTGTAGGAAAATATCTTTGCCTCCTTAAGATTTTTTTTTTTAATTAACAAAATGTGAAGCTCACTAGGTGATCTTATTGCAAACAGCAAATTCTTTCGGACAACCATTGAATGGATTTAAAAAAAAAAAAAGAAAAGCGATTAGTCATCAAGAGATAGAATTGGTTTGGAAATGGATATGTGTGTACATATACCATATTACAGATTATACAAGAGTACACATATTTATTTATAGAGTACACATATAGTACACATATATATATATGTAGTAAATTCCAAAAGCATTTAAAAAATTAAAACTTTTTTTTGTAAAAGTTATATGAAATCTGAATAATCTATAGTATAATTTATTCGTGTAAAATGAACAAAGTATTGCAAGCCTCAAAAAGTATATAATTAAGTTAAAGCAAGCGTATCACTCGAGTGGCAACACAATGGAAATGTCAAAATACAATGGCTGTTATTTCGGATACTTCCGAAGAGAAAAGTGCCTTCGGTGTTACAATAAATTAAAATTAACAATTGAAGTATTTGAATTGCGTAATTAAAAATAATTGTATTTTAATTACTAAACACTTATTTTAATATAAAACGATAAAACTTAGTAAATAAATAAAATTGGTGTTTAATATATTTTTACCGCAAACCAGTTCCTTCAAAAAGTACTAGGAAAGCATAGATATGAGGAACCATATACCATTTAAGCTTATAACTGTTTTAGGGAAGAACATTTTTATCAATGTCGATGCTTCCGTGTATTTATGTTTTCCTGGTACTATTCGCCATTCAAGTGAAAGTTTTAACTTAATTTTTTTAATCCAAATTACACTGCTGCTCAAGTGTCTTTGACAGATTCCAGGGTCCAGGGGTGCAGAAGACGCTTATCCAAAAATATCTTTTAATGAATGGGCCGGATGGGCAAGCCGAGGTTTTAGTTCGTCTAGAGAACGCTCTATGGAGTAATAAGGCTCAAATGCCTCTAAGAAGGCACGTTGACTAAGGCTGTTACTCCTCGATTATACCAATTTAGCATTCGTCCGAATGGGCGGCCGAGAGCCTGTTCTGTGAGTGGTCTGTTTCTATTATGGCTTACATTACTACCATTTTTTAAAACTATTGCGGTGAGAGAAGAAATGTAGGAAGAAGCACCAGTAACGCTTCTATCTAGAAATCTGATACAAGAAACAACCTAGATTCGACGAAGTTGGTTGGTTTTCCACCGGCTGTAAACTATTTTTGTATAAGTCTGTATCTATGGAACAGTGAGCGGGGAGCGTCGCTCGTGCAATCGATGGCTGTTGGAGCCGAATGGTTCAGGATGTGGCAACCCAGAGTAGATACCCCGTGGACCCCTCTCCCCCACCCTCAGGTGAACCGATAAGTCGAGGATGTCGCTGGATGTAGACAGCACAATACTGGTCAGTCCTGGCAATGATCTTTGGAGCTTTTGAATAATGGGTCATGCTGTCCTTCGGTACAGTCAGGTGTGATCCATGGGTGGGTCACGTCGCACCAAAGAACAGTCAAGTGTGACCCACTGGGGGGTCACCCCGGTGCAAACGTGTTAGTAGTGGTTTATTAGGTAGAGTCCGCCAGAAAGGGCATATTGACTAGATGAGTAGTACCAGGGCGACATAAATTGGTGGAAGTTACCTTGTGCGCGGAGAAGGTTGCGCCGGCGCAGGCCAGCGTGACGTCGACGAAGTCCTCCTCGTCGCGCAGGCGGCGGAAGGAGGACACCATGGCGGAGTGGAAGTCGTTCCAGCGCAGCGAGTACTGCTGCTCCGCCGCGGCGCCGCCTGCGCACACACGGTCACTTGCACTGTAATACGCGACACTCGCTGTGCGGACAAAGGGCAAATGTTACTACATTTCTAAACGAAAACAATCAATTCGTATTTTATGTTTTTAGTGGAAGTTAGTTTTAATTTACTTAAATTTAAGTTAATGTTTTGTTGTTAAAGTAAGGGGATATATAAGACTACCCTATCTTATTCTAAAGTTTAATGGAATCAGGAGTTACCTCGCGGAAGTCCATCCTAAGTAAGAAAAGGACCAATATTTAGCCATTTCCGCATATGCAGTGGTAGTCGTGCAATGAAATGCACCGCCCGCCAAACAATGCGAATCACACAACCGCCACCGCCAAATTACTCAACACGTGTTTCACCCCTCCACGGGGCATCTTCGGGAGTTATGTTACACCGATTAGTGCCAAACACAGAGTGTTTAAATATTGGTCCTTTTCTTACCTATTCTAAAGTTGTCTATCTCTGGCTTTGACCAGAAATTTTCCGCATCTTCCATGATACCATTACTCCATCTTTTAACAAGTCTAACTCTGGATCTTTTCTTGTACAAAGGAATGAAACTGTATTCTTTTTAACAGTAATTTGTGACCACCTATAGCTTCTAATAATTTGTGACCACAAATTGTTTTTAGTAATTTGTGGCCATCTACTGTCTTTTACCGTTTGTATGGTTCCTCACCACTTCCATTTAGCTTTCCAGCACAACTACTCCAAATGAATTAAGTAATCGTGTCACCACGAGAAGCTGCATGAGAAAGGACTGTGCTCGGGATTCTGTTTTAGATCGAATCGAACAAGTTGAAGTAGTGGGCAAGGTACATAGCGTGCAGAACTGGTAGCCGCTGGAGGCTGACTCAAAAATTGGAAATTTATTGGAAATCTATATGAGAGGTCTATGCCCAGCAGTGGGCGTGTTCGACTGAAATAATTGTCAAATAGCAACAGATATTGTCCTGTATTAGCTATGAATAATCAATTCAAACGTTAATATTTATTGAAATAAGCATTGAAAAACAAAATATAGATTTTAATCAAGCCAAAAAGGTCTAGGATATATATTAAATATCATCAGTGGAGATTCAGTAGATATGAATTGTTCAACGGAACGTCATACCGTTCTTCAGTTTCTTCTAGATTTTATTTCTATAAGTCAAAGAACAGAAATATGTAACTCCAAAGATATTAACCCAATCCGCATTGCAGGGTAATTGATTATAGATATAAAAGTTTTTTTTTTAATTTATTTACTTTTTTATTAGACAGGTCAATAACATCTGGCAGTACGAAGCCCGCAGGGACAGATAATAAACAATAATTAATTTTAATATTATACATTAATAATTAATACATTTATTGTTTATTTTTATTTACATTCTTCTTTAGGAAATAGAATCCTACTGCAAGGCACAAGCCTTCCTCAAATATGGCCACTTAGATTTATCATGTCTGCATCCAAAGACATCCCGCCATCATAACTATGTTGTTTCACCAAGTCGGTGATCACCAATTGAGAACCTTTTGGCCCCAGAAACCGTCAGATGTACAAACGGTGTGCCATATCAACTGCCACTTCTGACGAGGAATTCTTCGAGCTAGATCGTGGACCTTGGTTATTCAGCGGATCTCCTCGTTTCTAATTCGATCTCGCAACGAAATTCCGAGCACGCAATAAACACGAATAAACTATACATACATTCGACCCTTTTAAATAATATACATCTATATCATCCTGTATATTAGAAAATGCAACGCAGTGTCAAAATCATAAAACTTTTGTCTAATTTTTTAATTTCATATATGGAATCGGACAATTTAATAATAATAGCGAGTAAATATAACAAACTAACTGAACAATTTTAAATAGACCTAGTTCGGTAAGGAATAATTTATAATACGTCATAATATATTAGGGAGATTTCAAAACGATTCTGCGTATTTAAGTGTATAGATGGCGCTAAATTCAATTTGACGTTTCGTTTCAAATCTCTAAGACTACTTTAGGAAATTCTGCTTGGACCGTTACGTATTACATTATTATCGGATTGGACGAGCTCTTGGATCGCTAAGGTAGACGCTTCATGGAATGTCTTGGCCGCAAAGCACCAGAAAGGGTACCTCGCTTTTGTCACCTTTGTCTCGTCTCTGCAAGCTGGTATTCGCAACGAAACTGCTCTGCGCATATTTTAACATAAACACCGGTCAGGAATCCGTGGGTGAATTGACGGTTCACGTGTTTCCAGTATATAGAATCATTGGTAATAGATTTAAAAAGTAATAAGTTGGAAGGTATGATTATATAGCCTTTTGAAAGCAAAAAGTTGTATAACATTTATATATTTTTTTAATCACTCGGTTTAAAGTGATATCTCTGTACATTAAATATCAGGAAATAAGTGTTAACCATATTAAATCTTTTATATCTATATCCAATCATCATGCATATTTATTTTAAAGAAAAGTGAGAATGTGTTCATTGATCAAACTAAAATAACCTAAAAATAATTGTTAGTATATAACAAAACTTCAACTGGTTTAAAAAAAATGGAACGTATTTTTTGTGCATAAAACTTTATTATGATGCGATTTGTACACCTAAAAACAGCTCAATATACCTGCTCTAGATATAGCTTGAACTTGTCACCGTAGAGAAATAATTCCACTTATTGAATTATTCCTATTATTAATATTCAAATTAAAATATTATATTTTCAGCAATCTTTTTCCACTATTAACTTGGAAGTCACGATTTACAGTTTAAAAACTATTTAATTACACATTGGCATTTTAATTTGCAAAAGGAGAATAGTTATTCAAAATCACACAAAAATGTTTGAAAATAAAATTTAATTTGATGTGACATCATATCAATAAGAATCTATTTACCAAAAATAAATATTGTTTATTTTATACACTTAGCATAGAAACGACCGATTGTATAATTATAATAGCTAGTTATGTATAAATAATATTTAATAAATATTTATAAATAACCTAAAAAGAACGGTAATTTGTTGAAAAACATTGCCATTAACTATCGCTAGATGGCACTCACCACATTTCCTACAACTATTAAAGTTATTTATAATATTTTAGCACAAAAATAATAAGAATTATCTTATAAACGATATTGTGAATGTGTTACGTGACATTTAAAAGTTAAAAAATATGTGATTAGGAAAAATAATTGTCATTTTTATGAACGTGCTACAACTTTTTTATAAACGAAAATAGCCCGGACAAAAACAATCGAACGTTCTAGAGCGAGGGAAATCATTTGAATATTAAATAAACAAAAGAGAAACCAGTGTACGTAAGATACACACTAATTATCCGTAACGATAAAATAATTATAAATTGATTAATAATTAACTAACACATTAATTACATATTTTTACTATTCTGTTTAAAGTTTTTTTTTTTCTAAAATTATCGTTGTGATATTTTTATATAATGCGTATGTTATGAATTCGCACGTTCTGAAACATGGGTTTTTTATTTTTACCATTTACATAACATTAGATGATTAAGAGAAATAAATATATTCATAAGCAATTAAAAAAATATATTTTCCGGTCTGATTTGCAATATTTTATAGGTTAATTTGGCAGTATCTGTTTTATTTTATTTAATATCCGCTTTTAAACAAAATCAAGATTTTAATTAAAATGTATCAATGAATTTTAAAAACCGTTATTTATGTAATAACGGTTAAACGACATTTTAAACTACTAACCAAAGTCCACAAAAGTGATATTTTTAGCAAAAGAATAATTGTCAAAACCGGAATTGTCATTAACAATTATATCTTTTTAATTATTCTTTATTAAAACTTTCTATTGTAGCTTACGTTTATCTTACGCAATACATTTATATTATAAAATCGATTTAACAGTAAGAAATATTAAATCAAAGTTACTTAGAGTAATTAAAAAATTGTAAAAAAACGTCTGCTGAAAATTCCGGAACGAACCGCTCGCGTTTCCGAACACAGGTCGGATGGATGTCCGAGCGTCGAAATCGAAAGTGTTCCCGCCAGCGACACGACGCGAAATGGCGGGATCATTCAACAGAATATGACGTGCTGTCATTCATCAAGGCTGTTGGTGCAGTGTCATTTTTAAATAATATTAATTTGAAAGTTATTAAAAATTAACAACCTTTTAATTGTAGTGTCTTATAATTATTTGTATAATATTTTGGGTTCGTAATGTAAAACTGTAAATGTTAACAGCACTTAAAATAATAAACTGTAAGTATTTGCCTGAATTAAAGGAATTAACTTTAAAAGTTAACGAAAATTACGTAGCAAACAAATTTATAAAATCAAGTTGTAAAGTATATTAAGTATTTAAAGAAAACATTAGGAAATAATTAACGTTGGGTTCTGTTTAAAGTTTTAATTTTAAAACTGAGAATAGTCGGAAATAAATTTGCTGTCTTCAACAGCTTGCACTAATTACTCGGATCGTTATATTAATTTACGAAGTAATACGAACTTTACCGCTTACTTATTAAAGTCCAATATTAGAGAGGGCCCCGAAACGAAGTGAAACAAATTTCCAGACAGGAGATATACGTATAGTGAAATGCAGACAAAGGGCATTAACGTGTTTAGAGTGTGTGCACGCGGTTTCGCGTCTGTGTCGATCCTCCCTCGCTCCCCGCCCCACCCCAACGACCGCGCGGGGGTGACGTCGCATAGATTGACAAAAAGATACGCATCGAATTTTGATTTAAATTCTTTATGAAAGCGGCGATCAGAAATTTGCGCTCGATAAAATCTATGTATTTATAGTGCTGCAATTTAATATAGTATAATCTATTTTATTGCGCATTTAGATTGTTTTAAATAAAAATATGCAAACATTTATAGATAGACTATTTAAAAAAAAAACTTTATTCAAAAAACGAATAACTGTTTGTCGTGGAATCGATAGTTTTTAAAAGCGTGCTATTTAGAAGATACGCTATAACGGCCGCGATAAAATATAATTAGAGAACAAATGCGCAAGAGGAAAAACAAAACGCAAACGTAATTAAGAATGGAGGCCGTCGAAACGTTACAAGATTGGTTTGTGGCGTCGACGAAAATGGGCGTACCTGCGAGCCATTAATATGCGCAGGATGTTATCGAAAAATGTTTATTCTAAGCAAATAAAATAATATTTGCATAGCGTATTTTTTTTTAATGTAAACGTTTAGTGGGGCTATTTATTTTAAACATTTATAGTTTTATTTATTGCCTTTCAGATTACGACGCATAGATTGTTGCCTGATTGATCAATCAACGTGATCTTCGTAATATATACAGGGTGATCGGTTATAAATGTAAAAGCTTTGAAAGGGTAAATGTATAGCACATAAATCGTGAAATATTGTACAGTATACATTATTCACCTATGATATTAGAAATAATAATGTATTGATAATATATTAAGAAAAATAATTATTGTTTATTATCCGTCTCTGTAGACTGAACTGAACTGAAGTTATTGCTTGTCGCAATCTAAATTCGAAAAATAATAATGTGCAGTCAAATCTTTAGTTGAATTAATGTTAAATAGGCATAAAAATTAATGTAACATATTTAAGAATGATATCTTTTTATAGGATTATTGGAAACGTGTGTAAGTTTAAAAAAAATCCTGACAAATGACCAGTTTAAAGCTTTTACTACTATAACATAAATGTAAACGAACATTTAAATATCAATTATTATAAACTTTAATTTAAGTCGTATTGGAAACGTGGTGTGGGAAGATTTTCTCCATTATACGTCCAGTCGAAAGGAAAACAAAATCACCAAACATTCCCCCGCGATCGTGAGTAAACGAAAGCAACGTCATTAAACAAGTACCGCACTCGCCCCCCGATCCTGCGGGATGATCCCCGTCGGGAGGCGGCAGGACACAGGGGGTGTGGGTGGAATATCAACGAACTCATGTACCGTACGAGTGACGGGTGGAGGCTTACGCTCGTCATATAGAATTTGTTAGTAAACAATTGCGTTTGTAACGCGTAAAAATATCTCATGGAAGTTTCTGGAATCTTTACATTCTATCTTTCCATCCTACTTGTTTTTTTTTAATGACAGAAACGAAAGCATAAAGCTATAGATATTAATAAATCACAGATAATAAATAACCTCTTTAGATTTACATGTAATTTTTTTAATAAAAATATAAATTTAACTAAAAATAATTTTACCAATAGGAAATATAAATGTTTTACACACAGTAATTCTAATAAGAATTTCTAATTTTTTGAAGCTAAAATCTAATTTATCAATAAAACAGTTCGAAACATATCTGATTCTATTTCCCAGAATTCACCATTTTTATATTAAGTTTTTCACGATATATTTAAATGTAGAGAAAATTTGCTTGTCTTATATGATAACGGGTGTTATATATGTATGTTTTAAGGGGGCTAATGGGTAGTACATTCGATATCAATTAATGTTAAGGTATACCTTATCCAAAAATCAAGTTTCCGGAATAACATAGTACGAAAAGGCGTTTCCAAAATTCGGATTACAGGTATAGACTGTACTACAAGAAGTAATTGATCTGTCGCATTCCAATAGAAATAATAAAATTATCTAATAAGTAGATCAAAGTGATCATTTTATACAGGATGTTTGGTAATAGATGTAAAAACTTCAACATAGTTACTGATAAATAAACTATAAATCGGGCAGTGGTAGCCCACAGGTAGGGGTTTGAGACTTGCGATCCAAATTCGCGGGTCTAATTGATACAATCTTATATATAGGAGCTCACAAATAAGTTTCACAAAAATCAGCGTCTTCTGTGTACCATAATATAACACTGCCATCGCTAGCCCGCAGCTAAGTGTGGCGATTATGGCATATCCCCCCCATAGATATCTTTGCGAGGCCTATACGGTGAGAAACCATACATTTACCCCGTTTAAGAATTTTCTCTTATATACAATCAGACAGAATCATCGGGTGGATAAGTATATTAGGGGGTTCCCCTTCCTGTTGGATTCAGGAAAGGCTTAGAAATATTGATATAGATACTATAGCACTCACCGGTCTCGGTCGCCATGGCCGGTAGTTCTGAGGGCGGCACGGCTGTATCTGGGCGTGCTCGCGAACTACACGAATCCACTCCCGCGCATTCCAACTCGATCTCAGCGGCCACTGTGAACTGTGCTCACACTACTGAACGTAAATCGCACCTTCTAACGCACCCCTTCTTGGATGCTCACCTCTTGGTTTCAATCTCTTATATCTCATAAAGCGTATACTTGTTTTGTTACCCTGAAAATACGTTCACTGTTAATTTTTGTTTTAACGTCCTTTTGGTTTTGAGTGCAGGGTGAAAAGCGATGCAATGTAAACACTGTTTTATAACGGTCATCCAACGGTATACGAATTCAAATATTTTTAATTTCACAATAATTTTTTTTCATTTACTTAATAATTTTTCACGTCTGATTTAATAAAAAAAATATGATGTAATATTTATTTCACGTTAAATAAAACTTGTACACTCCGATGCGTAACACAGAAAACAAATTAAAAATAATATGTAACACCAATACGCGTCGCGTTTAATAGATATTAAATTAATTGTTCGATTTCGAATCGATTAATAAATAATTATATATAGTTGATACGTTTCGTGAACTAATTGTCGTTACGTATAGAATCCGCGTCGGGTCGGAGGCGGCCCAGTAAGGTCCACTGCACGCCACACGCACTGGGAGTCTGTTCAGGCGACCGGGGTGTTAATTCAGGGCCGGTGCAACGATCGATGGCGCGCCCTGCATCGCACAATAAGGGAGGCGCGGGCAGATAGAAATCAATACGATGTCCATCACGGGTTGCACCCTCCCCTCAGCCGCGCCGCCTGCGCCATGCACCCGGGAAATGCATTTTCCGCGACACCGCTTTTCACCCTGCACGAGAAAATCCACGCGCGTCCGCAAACTAACCCTGTCGTTTGTTGTTGGCCGCGTGTGTGCTGGTTTTTTTTTTATTCCGCCCGCTCGATAATGAATGCACCTTACGCAGTCTGCGGTTTGGGTTGACGACGCGCGTGCGTTCAGTTGCGCGTCACGCGGGCGACTGTCGCCCCGCCACTCGGACGAGAATAAACAGCGGGGCGGGGGGCGCAGCGGGGGAGGCAGGGCGCCTGCAGGGGCTGGTGCGGGGCGGTGCAGGCTGCACGCCCACCGCCCGCCCCGCCGGACACTTGCATGAAAACGCGCGCTGGGTTGCCATTTATCTCGCGCCTTCCGCGACAAACTTGCCGCACGCGACGCGCGCCGCCGGCGGGGTGCATCCACTCCACGCACTTTTGTTTACACATTTATTTATCAACTATAACAGAACATAGCGGCCTGTCCTGAGGATCCTTCATAGAGTTCACTACCTCAAAAGAGGTCTAAGACAGCCGCCATGCCTTCGTGAATCCTCTGTATCTACAAATGCCATTCGAACAAGAGTGAGAGTCCAATAAAAAAATATTTATTAAATCGATTTAAATAAAAACGACTCAAACTTATATATCTTTGAAGGAGGTTTTTGCCTTGCAGTTGGCGTATATCGGCTAAAATGATAAGCATTCATTTATTAAAAATATTTAAACCACATAAAACACTTAAAAAACTTGCGATCAGTTTTTATGAACCTTTTTTAGTTTATTAATACCGAGATCATATATAATTCACTTCCATTATCTATTTACAAATATTCTCTATAAACGGAATCTTAGCTGTCATTTTCGCTCATTGATGTCCAGTTCAAAGTATAGACCTCCTAAAGATACGAAAATATGTGATATGTCATAATCGTCACGCTTGGGTTGGCGATTATGGTATGGTGCTGCATATGTTCTGAAAACCTGTTTGTGTGCAGTGGTTATCCTATATAATTAATGCGAGTGTAAATTGTATAAGATTGTATCCTGGAAATCGAACAGACGATCTACAATCGCAACTCTCACTCTTGTTCCGCTGAACTACCACTAACACCTAATCTTAGTGTCTCAAAGTAAACCAGCTAAGTTAATCTTAGGCTACCGGTGACAAAATCACGAGAGGATCTAACAATAAGTTAAATGCTTAGTTGTAACACCGTTAGCTAAGTCACAATTAAGTCAATGATTAATAACTTGCAAAGGTCAAACTTATTATACTTTCTTTAAACCAACAGTAAGGACTCATTCCATTATGTATTATGTATATATAATAAAATCAAAATATTCTTTATTCGAATAAACTGTTACAAGCACTTTCAAATCGTCAATCAACATAAAATGTCGACATTGTTGTTCCTACAGGAAGCTACCAGCTCGGAAGGCAGTTCTGATGAACGCCGGCGAGAAACTCAACAGTTGCTCTTTACAAATATAGTTTTATAAAGAGCGCGCGACAGTGATTAGCTTCCGTGAACATCAACATTTAATTCCACGCATTAACATCAGAATAGTATTGTTTAAAACAATAACATACATTTTTAATAATATTTTTTAAATATCTGTTTGTGGAATTTTAATTTACATACGTATATCGTATATACTAATCTTGCACTATATTGCAAATATTATTTTTTAATCAAATAACTAAAAACATATAATAACTACGTAATAAACTATCAATTGGGGATATGAATAGTTTTGCTTCAAAAAATGACATTTGCCATTTTTGTATAAAAAAACAATTATAAGGAGTCACAGATTATCTAAAAAAAAATTTGCTATTGGCTATGATTGTCAGTGCTTTTTAAAATGGATGCGGTGACTTTTAAATAAAATAAATTTAAAAATAAATGTATTTATTAACAATATGAATTAAAAGGTTTAAATCTACGAATCTTTTAAATACATCTCTGAGTTTACTTGTGTAATATCTGTGGACTAAATGGTTTAGGTTATATCCAAAAAAAAAAAAAATCCAAAAAAAATTGTCCCAGTTTCTTATGGACTCTGTGGGTATTCGGGAGCATCTTTGAAATAAGTCTATTATAAGAGAGTCCAATTAGATTCTTGTTTTTTCTTCTCTTTTATATATTCTTCTCAAGATATGTTATATAAATGTTCGTAATACGATCATTTTTAAATTTAATACTATGGTAAGCGGTGTTTACCTAAAAATTATTTAAATATAAATTTTATTATACTTAAAATATAATAAAATTTGTACATATACAATAAAACATGAAACTTGTCAAGTTTAATTGTAAACCCCTAATAGAAAATACGTATTAAAATAATAATACAAAATCTTTCTTTACATAGTTACATTTCAATATTACGTCGAAAGCATTTAAAACGAATAATAATTTTACTAAGATCGTATTACCACAGATAAACTAAAAAAAAAAAAGATTTTTAAACATATTGTGTGTTTAGGCATAATTAATGCGTTGCGTATTCCAAATTTAATTTTATCGCGAACCGAAACAGATAATAAAGAAATAAATAACAGTTAATTAATTAATAAACATTATAATTTCCAAAAAGATATGCCTAAAGAATTATATCTTAAATGTTACACCATAAAGAAAATATTTTAATAGCATTATTAAAAGATACAGATAATTAAATCTTTTAATATTATTCTCAGATACAAAATGCCATAAAAAAGAAACTACATTAATAAATATAATTGTCTACGGTTAGTATTATCGGATAAATCTAAAAGTCGTTTATCAAAACAACATGCAAATTATTAACATGATTTGCAATTTCTCCACGAAACAAATATATACCTTTTTAAAAATTTAAAAGTTTTACATTAATATAAAATATTTCGTTTGCGACGAAATATACGCATTATAAAATTATTTATCAAGTGAAAGACTGCGTCGGTAAAGCCGTGATCATATTGTTTAACATTAAAACAACATTTTATTTAAATGTCACCGCTTTACAATTTAGATAACGTTCGGAAATAACGAGGCGTTAACCTAACCGCTTTAGTCTGTGGCCTCGCGAACTCTTAGAAAGAGTTACCCGTTGTTTGTTATTAAATCCATATAAATGTATCTATGGAATCATTTATAATCTGTTAATATACGTACACTAACACTATCTGTTAGTTTTATCTGTTGTATTATAACTTACATTGGTATGATTAACATGAAGATTTAAACCACGCAGATATAAAATTGTTTGATTAATATAAACCCTGTTTGGTAAAAGGTTTAAAAGCGTTAATACTTTTACACATATTTTAAATCACGCTGTATAAAATGTTCATTTGTGAAGTATGTCACATTAATTTATTTTTGCCTATTGGTATTGTACAAAGTCTGTAGGACAGATTGTATATAATAATTAATTTAAGTGTGTATTTTATACACCTTCACTATTATTGCATATATATCATTGACTTTTATTTTTATTACTGGTCACATGAAAATGTGGCATAATAAATACGCGATTCTTCCGAATTAGTTCTGACTGTATAAATAAATTCCGGAGTTGCTGATAATCAATGGGCAGCTTTGAAATCGCGACACGATTTTTCAGTCTTACATGTTAACAGCGTAACATATGTTTGCCTTACTTCCCTTTTCAATTGGTTTGAATTTTTAATGTTTCAAAAACGTCAGTGTCAAATTTTGAAAAAGAAAATGGTTGTCTTAGAAAAAAAAAATTTGGCATTTAAAACTTATCCCATTTTATCCTTAATAAAATTAATTATTAAAAAAAAATGTAAATACTTTACATTATTTCGCCTGCAGCTGAAAATATATAAATATTTCAAAATGGTATAAAATGAATTAGTTTGCAAACAAATGGAATGGAATTTTTATATAGTTTTATTTATTATACTACGTTTTTTAAAAATAAAATATAATAAGCAAAATATTAATGAAAAATTGTAATCATAAATTCATATTAAAATAAAACGAAAGTAACTGAATATTTGATATATAAAAACCCACAAAATATGCTAGATCGTGATCGCATTATTAATATCATATTGTAGTTCACTAATAAAATTAACAATCCATAATAAATATTACGCGGTGACATTTTGGATACGCGCGAAACATTTTTTATCTGTGGGGCCGTTTTGAAACGGCGCCATTTGCATACATGAGCTTTCACGCCTGTGAAAGTGATGCGGCGCCCTTGACGGACTTCGCTGTCTTATCAACGGACCATTAGTTTTGCTTTATTGTCATCAAGTGTACATTAGCCTTTGAGTTTACATTTCAAACTATTATATATCCGTTTGGGACTTTCTGTTTTTTTTTATTCTCCTTACTATTTGAATTATTGTAATTATTCACTTTTTTTGTCTAGCCTTTTACATATTATTTATTGGTCATGAATTTTGCGATGTAATCTGTCAAATTAATGGTTGTTTTTTATGTTTATAAATATATATAGATGTTGCCTTTAACACAATTGTCATTATTATCGCTAGGATTATATTACTTTTGACAAATGGGTTATTGTACCGTATGAATTGTAACTTATTTTTAATCAAACGACCTGTTGATATAGAGCCATCTGATAAATAGATATCTTGATATTTCAACGTAAGTACATTAGTATTTCACAGTTATATATTTTTATTGTAGGTTTTAAATAAATATACTATTATTATACGTGTGGAGAAAACGATATAGTTATTGGAAATGTAAACCTTTTTTATTGACCCTTTTTTTTAGATTTTTACGATTGAAATAGTTAATCGTTAAAAGTTCCATCTCTTCATCTCCATCGTATCTGCTATAAATTATTATCGGCTATGTGGATTGCCCTGAAATGTTCAGTAAAATAGGACTTACCACTAGTTCACTGAAATGAGGCAGATCCACATTGGAACCTGTTCATAGTGTAACCATAATATATTTTGAAAATAGTTTCCTTATACGAAAGTGCAGAGCAGACTTTTCAAAGAGCTCTCACGTGAATTACGTGAATTCGATTTAGACTTGTTTGAAACAAATGTCACATAAAAACAGATAAAAAAATTTTTTTTGGACGTTGCTTCAAAAATTATTAGATAAATAAAATACGTAAGTCTGAACTACTAAACACTAATTATTTTTGTTTTTTTGTTTATGTTACTTTTATTTTTTATTAATAGATAAGCGTTGATGGAATTTTTAAATAAATATGTAAACAGATTTGTATATTTACTCTACAGATTGTATAATTGTTAATAGTTTTTTTTTTTATCAGTGAAAACTTTTAAATGAGCTTGTTATATTTATATCCGTTTATTTTTTTTATTTTAGTTACAAGTTTTCCGGAGATTATAAAATAAAATAAATTATTGATACGCCAATTTAAATTTGGAAGCCAGCAGCGAGATATACGCCGCCATTATGTTCGGGTCAAATTTATGATTTGTGAATGGTATGTATAAATATGTAAATAAATTTTCTCATTCACAACTGGCTTAAGGAACAAAAGCGTATAAGGTTTCAGAGCGCCAACCGCATAAGTAACTATGGCAACATTGTAACAAAGAAAACGTTAGAAGAGGGTCATCCAAAGAGTTTTAGTCAAAGAGGTATTATAAATCTACTAGTGGGATTTTTATTTCTGATAAAATTTATTCGGAATGTATTTTACTATCTGATGCGATAGAGTTTGTATTCTTAAAAGTTACTGTAATCATTTGAAAGAATAACAAAGAAAATACTAACATGACTTGTTATGTCATGACTATGTTTATAATAAATATATTAAAAATAATAAATAATATAGTGAATAGAAAAAATGATGAAGAAATAAGTGATTAAATAAATTAAATAAAAATAAAATCAAACGAAACTAGAGAAAATGTATACAATTATAAAAAAAAGGAAACTGGTAATCGCAGTTAGTGAGTTCGATTCCCAGGATACAATCTTACGTAATTTTGTGCATTGATTGCATTGTCACTGCTCACAAATTTACTGCACGCGCATTTATCAGCGGGCTGGCGGGCGGTGCACTTTGTTGCACGACTACTGCTGCATAGCGGAGGTAGCTATATATTAATTCCTTTCTTACTTAGGATGGACTACCGCAAGGTAACGCCTGAATCTATTAAATATTCAAGATTTTAATAAAGGAGAAATATAAGTAAACATTAGTGTAATATTAAGATATATTATATAGTGTTTTTGAATATGTTCATGGTACCAGGTATATGTATGTACAATAAATTTCAGATTTAGAAGCAATATTAAAATAGCGTTATTGAAAAATTATTATTGTATTCAAGAATACTATACTGATGTTAATGCGAGGAATTAAATGTTGTTGATGCTCATTCAAGAAGCTAATTATTGTCGCGCACTCTTTATAAAACTATGTTTGTAAAGAGCAACTGTTGAGTTTCTCGCCGGCTCTTAGCAGAACTGCCTTTTGAGCCGATGGTAGCTTCCTGTAGCGACTACAATGCCGACATTTAATGTTTATTTAAGATTCGAAACTGTAATAGTCTATACGAGTAAACTGAAAGCATTCTTTTAGACCGAACTTATACTGCTGCCGAAATAACATTTGTAAATTCCGCTAGTTCGTGATAGTGGAGGCCTTTTGGAGCAGAGATCACGGATCGTCAATCTCATTGTCGCAGCGTGGAAGAGCATATACACACGAGGTGGACAAATGGCAGTTCATCCAACTTCTTAAAATTAAAATGATTATAATTATGATATATATGGGGAAAAATGTTTTAAAATCTTGTATTAAAAATATAAAATAAGATACAGAAATGGCGAAGCCATTCGACTATTGCACATAGCAACAAATTTAGCGATATACAGTTTTAAAAATTCATGCGTAGATTAAATGTTCATATGTAGTCATAAGAATTTTAACTTTAAAAATATGCTATTTGCGGTTTTAAATCGATCATTTTAATTAAGTTATCTGTGGTGTATGTTTTTAATCTGGCAATTTGTATCAATTATTTTTCGGTCATTGACTACTAAACAGTTTTTTTTTATAATCTATGTTGTTTGTTAAAAATCAAACTTAAACATGGAGAAATTTAAAATAAAAAAACATTAGCCGTACGTCGACCTTATCGATGACTCACACGCTCTCGCGGAATAGACGAATGTTAAGATTATTTTAAATCGATATAAATATTTGTCTATGATTTTTACAGTTGTAATGGTCGAATCATCGTTTTAGGAAAGTTTTTTTTTAACTGTCAGAATGTCGTGACATCTTTTTATTGTGTCATGTTTTCATCTTTTTTGACGTTCCGTCATATTAGACATTACCTTACTTTAAAAAAAAACTTTTCATTCATATGTACTCCTCCGATGGTAACTTCTAAAAAATTGCCTTCATTTTTATAATTTTAATTACGAAATATATTCTGTATACACCTTTATATAGAACTATTTGCAAATTAAGAGAAATAAATGACATGAAAAGCTAAATAAATCATCTAAAATAGGCAAAAGAAGATTTTTTACATAATTTATAATCATTTGAATTTTAAAGGGCTGAAATTTAAGATTATTCTTAATTATTTTTATTCCTAATTATGTTTCCAAACGGTACTTTTGGAAATCTAGGAGAGAGACGTGTCCTGAAATGATGATTATGATGTAGCGTTTATTTAAGAACTCTTCGTATTGCTGGCCAATATGGCCACAATACTTTTTTTAAAAATAATACTTGCGCGTTCCAAATCCAATCATTATTCAAATTTTAATTTGAACGCACCGAATTCAAATTCGGACGGGGATTAAATTCGGACGCTTCCAGTAATGGTAACGTGGGCTTTGAATTTGGAATAATTTTTGAGAAACAAATACGTGGACGGGTGGTAGTATCCAAATATTCGATATACACGAATAATAATAAAATATTAAACCCTATTACACTGTGAAGTCCCTAATTGACAATAAATAATAGTAATGAATTTTAATACAACTTCTTACTAAATTATTTTCTAAATATCAAATTTTTTATGATAATTCAGACCCATAAAGAAATTACTAATTTTTGTTACCTAGAAAAATGTACAACAAGCTTATCTTCATTTCTAGTTCTAACCCTGCATATAGATACGTTATTTTAATTTTTTTCTTTTCAAGTACATTGTTATAAATTTTAGAAGGTTGGTTTTGAAAAATATTTGAAAAACAAAATAATTTGTAACATAAAACTTTTGCTTCCGCTATAACCATGCATGCATACAACATTTTGAGGTCATTTACAACAATTGGTGTCATTTACCTTGTAAAATTACTTCATTGGCATTTTTTATACTTGATTACGATGTCATTGACAATTCCTATTTGGAACTAAGCAGATAAATAGAAAATAAGTTAAGAATAATAGATAAAGATAGAAGCAGATTTCATTGGTCTACCATTTTGGAGGTATACCATATGTATATGCTGTCCATCCTCTTCATCATCAGGGCCGAAAGGTTCCCCACTAGGTAGACCGACGGTAATTAAGGTAGCAAGAAGTCGCTGGAGGAAGAGGTAAGGATCACTCCTGGTGGCGATCTTTACGTGAGGCATACTTCGCAGTGGGCGTCCATCGGTTGGAAAGAAAATGAAGAATAAAAAAAAATAGCATTCTAGAAAGTAATTTAAATTAACATCTACGTTTAGTACGTATAAGAATTATTAAAATAGTTTTTATAACTATATAATCATTACGATATACAATGCTGGTTTATATTAATAAAATATTCTAATTAGTATACAAAGTCTGTAATGTATGTAGCTTTATGTTTCATATCTACAGTGACGTCACAGTTCGGTATTTACGAAAATATATGTGAGTTATGTGAATAAAAAAAAAATAATGTCCGAAGTGAATCAAAGTACAGTGTACAAAGGCGACGCGTGGCGTGAAATAAAACGGGTGGTCGGTAATCCCGAACGCCTTTTCGCAGCGGGCAAGCGCTCGTCAAACGGCGCGCTCGGCTGTAAATCTTAGGGCGGGCGGGCGGCGGGGCGGGCGGGCTTGCGTAACATCCGGAAGTGCGGATTAGGAATCAATAGTGGCCCGTAATGATAGTTGTATAGTATCGCCTTTAACTGCGCTGTTTGTATGCGCGAGAAATACGTCAGAAAAATATGTGAATATACGATAGGGATGGAAAAGATATATCTATAATAAAACTGTACAGAAAAATACATGTAATATTACATGTTCACCCCTTTAAACTAAATATTTCTTATAATCGAAAATAATTTTATACAAATAAAAAAAACTTAAGAAATAGCATAATAACTCAGTTTATGTGTTATCGCTCGACTATTTTTAATAAGTAATATAGCAACGAAAAGACAGCTAATTATAATAGTAGATCAAAATTCGATGTTATTTCGCTGCTGCAGTTGTTTGTATCATGGTGCATGTGTAAGATTTTTAACAGATAATGCAATGTGTATACACACAGACACACACACATATACACACACACACACACACACACACACATATATATATATATATATATATATATACGTAGACTTAATAAAAATACGCTTTTTACTATTAAGTTCTGGCAACGAAACTGGCAGCGATTCTGCCCACAGCTGCTCTTTCTCTTTTTTTTTTTTTCTTTGTTTATCGCTTCTCTTCAGGATGTAGACTGACCTAGAATGCCCCCAGTATCGGCTTTTATAGTCGTCAACAATATTGAATCAGGCGTTCTAGTATGTAATAATTTTTATATAGGAAAATTTGAAATTATTGACATTGTCAATTTTCTTGCAAGACAGATGCAGTATAAAACCTTTGCAGTCGTTACAAAACTATAATCACGATACTATTTCTAATAGATTTTAGTCATACCAACTTCTTGAACCTTTTCTAAACATTTTATCTGTGACAGCTATATTGACGTTTCTTACCTTTGTGACAATACCATAATAATTATTCCAAAATATAGTATCTTTCTGTTTGCATTCTGTGTGCTTTTTTCAAATGAATAAAATTAATTCAATCCCAACATGAAATATAACTATTTTAAAATATCAGCACCAGCAATATATTTTTTAATATTTAGTATATGTATGTTAGTATGTATAGTGTATTTATGTAATAATTTTATTATTAAATGTATTATATATTTTTCTTAGAAATTTTAAGAATTACGTAGTTACAAATATGTGTTTATACAACAATGTTTATTTTTTTTAACAGTAAAGTGATTTTACAATGTGTTCACATCGACAAAGATACAGGTGTCCGGTGACAGATTAATATTTTATAGCTTTAATTAAAAATGTAATATTAAATGTATTGTTTTTAAAATATCATTAAACAATAGAATAAAAATGCGTATCATATTTTTTATAATATGTTATTCGAATATATACCTTAGTGTAGATGTAAAATATTTAAAAGAATGAATATATAGCTAGCTAGTCAGCTAAAAGCTGAAAGCTTTTACAGCTATTTCTAATCAACGATAGCTGTCACTCTGAAATATGATATATTTATATTAGAATGCAACAGACTAAAAATATTTCAGGAACAGATAATAAATAACTTTTAATTTTAATACATAAAAATTAAAATTTTGAAATCAATCGTTTTTTCTTTATTATATTATCATTTCGTTATTATTTTTGAGCATACCATACACTAATAAATAGCAAATCAGCTATACATTAAATATTAAAGCTTTTTTACCTATAACGAAACACGCTGTATAATTGATAATAATTTTGACAAGACAATTAAATCCATTATAAACATTTACGTTTCGCTATGATTCATGTAGTCAGGAAGTTAAGATTCTTAGAAACTGAATCACATGCGACCAGGAAAATACCGCGAGCGATTTGCTCTTGAAGACGGTTAGTTTTTTTAGCAGTTGCTTTAAAAATACTTTGGTTTAATATCTAATTGTTACTTCAAAAGACTGAACATTGATAGGGAGTTGTAAATAAAAAAAAAGCACCAAAAAATATCGTCGGTGCGGCTGAGGTCGAATCAGCCTCAAGCTGAACTTCCTAGTAGTGCGGTTGAGGCCTTTTCTGCCTCATGTTTCAATCATTTTTTTTACAATATTGAGTCAATGCTTCGCAGACATAAAGAAAGCTATATTTGTCTTTGTCATACCTCATACGGTTGAGTGTAAACAGCCGCCGCACTAGAGAGAAAACACGAGTTTTACGCGCCGCACCAGTGCAAAGTCTATCATGAGGCTGCATCGACCTCAAGCCGCAGTGAACGTGTTAATTGTTAAGACGTGTTGCTTGCCAGCAAGCAGCTGTGTTGGTATTTCTCATGAATTTTATTCAGTTAAAAATAAATTATAGAAAAAATAACATATGAAAATTTCTTTGAAATAAACAAAAGTATAATTTCAATGAATGGTTTATTCATATTCATATGTAAAGTAGATGTACCCCAGCTGTATAGGAGTGAAACTTGCTATTGTAGGTCGCGGATTCGATTCTCATATAATATAATATAATATAATATAATATAATATAATATAATATAATATAATATAATATAATATAATATAATATAATATAATATAATATAATATAATATAAAATAATATAATATAAAATAATATAATTCACACTTTATGAACACTTTATGCATTAATTATACAAGATTTTCATTACTAAGAAACAATTTTTCAGAGTATAGACTTCAGCGTTTTTTGGGTAGTGTATTACCATATTGCAGTCGTCAAGATTTTTGGTCAAATTTTCTTTGCAAAACCTAATCAGGAATGAGGAGATCAGCAAAAGAACCAAAATCACTGACATAGTTCGAAGAATTACTCGTCTGAACTGGCAGTTGATTTGGCACATGGCGTATACAACCGATGACGGTTGGTTCTCGAGTGGCAGTCAAGAGCTGGTCGACACGGGAATTGCTCTCTAACGTCTGCGTCTCAAGTGGCAGTTGATGTGGCACATGGCGTATACAACCGATGACGGTTGATTCGTGGTTAGACTCTTAACTAGATGGGTTGGCGATACAGTTAAGATGGCGGGAATTCTAAGTTAAGTTTCGTAAAAGAATGTGTATATATAAGCAAGAATATTTCTTTATTATCCTTATTCTTTATACTTTAATATGGTTCATTATTTAATCTTCTTTTCAAACGTTTCAAATTTAGTACTTGACGAACGATTAATGTTGATGTTATGTTTATTTATTTATTTACTTTATTGGAGATAGACAGTAACAAAAGGCAGTAAGAAAGTACAAACTTAGAAGCTTAGAAATATAAAATTAGTTACAGTTGTTACCTTATAACTATCTCACTGTGAACATATAATGATTTATAGTCAAACAATGAAATAACAAATAAAAATAAATAAAATGATACATTTTTGGGTTTTCACCAATGTTCCATATTCTATAGACTCATGTTCTAGTCCATTTAAAATCTATGGAATGGCTATTTTGTTATATATAACATATTTGGAATAATAAAGATCGACAAGGCTAATTCAGAGGTTTCCTGGATTTTAAAAGTTTAAGAACAAAAGTTATCTATTCTATTATTTTCGTGAGTAAAGCAAATGTATCGGTGTGTGTCGAGTGTTATCAATGCGATGTATTTGAGGGAGGCATTGCTTATTCCCGTGCGTGTCGCACCCCGAAGGGCGGGCGGGCGGCTAGGCGGGCGGCGGTAACGCGTGCCAAAAGGTTAGACGATCTTTTGCCATTACACTTGAGAAATTACGTACGATTAACTGGTGTTAAGTTATTTTATTTTAAAGGTTTCTGATCGCTTTTCATTTTGTTTATTTTTCATAGTATATTTCTTTATCCTTTATTGATGAAGCATTTGAATTGTATCTCGCCTGATGAAGTGAAGAAAAGGTCGATACTACATGCTTGTCTAGAAGAAACCTTTTCACTGTTGTCTTGAAGACTCCTAAGATATAATTGACTGGAAACAATGAGGTTGTTCGACTTCGTAGCAGTTTGCACTATAAAAGTGTTAGCAAAACACTTAGAGGGTGGAAGGAATATCAAACGTGTAAGGATGTTGTGAATCCGTATGTCTTGTGGTCCGATGAAATAAAGGAGATGGTGGAATTATTTAGTGTAATGTCGCTGCACACTCTTCAAAATACAGTCTGTAGAATAACAACAAACTGTAAATTTTTCTCTGATGCCAAAAGCTCAGCTTCTTGGCTCATCTGTGAGCAAGTATTTCGTCGATCCATCATATATAGCTTCATTATCTTATCTCAGCAAGTAATTAGTTGATCTAATAGATTCAGGCGTTATTTTGTGGAAGTCCATCCTAAGTAAGAAAAGGACCAATATATAGAGCTACTTCCGGTATGCAGCAGTAGTCGTGCAATAAAGTGCACCACCCGTCAGCCCGCTGATAAATGCGCGTGCGGCATACAATGCGAATTAAACAACTACCACCGTTAAATCACTAAATACGTGTTTCACCCTTCCTTGGGGCATCCTCAGGAGAAATGTTACACACAGTGTCTGTGTTTGCCACTAATCTGTTATTGCACGACTACTGCTGCATGGCGAAAGTAGCTATATATTGGTCCTTTTCTTAATTAGTTGATGTTTTACTAAAAAAATAAGAAATCGACTTTAATGCGATTAATACATCATAATTTTAGCCAAAGGATGTTTACTAGTAGACATGGACCTCCACATAAATTTCCAATAAATCTGGTTTGAAGTGGCCTGTATGCAGTGTCTTCTATCGATCTTAACCGTGTTCTCTGTCCACCTGAAGACTGGACTTCTTTCGTAAAGAGGTCAACAGAGTATATTTTTTAAATTCAACCTAAACATTTATTTATGTTTATATATTTAAGAGATAAATATATAAGTAAAGAGTTGAGAAATCTTTATAAACAAGACATATTTCAGCAAAGACGCCCCCTGCATTTGCTTCCTTAAAGATAAAAAGGAAAGATATAACATAATCGCCACGCTTAGCATTTGGGTCGTCGACCTAAGTATGTTATTATGGTATGCAAAGTACGCTGATAGATATAAGTTTCAATTTCATAATATATTTGAATATATTTATTTATAAATCAGTTATTTTGATTTGGAGGGTGTTGTACAATCTACTGCAATTATCTTTGTAGAAATTTCTTACTTTGTACTGTCTAATTGTGTGCACTTGTTATTTTTTATTTATAATATTAATAATTGCATTTGAAAAGCAGCAACTGTTATGTTTTTAGTCAGTTTTTATAGGCAGATCAACGTTTGAAAGTAATGTCTATAACCTTTTATTAATCGACGATTCAAAAGTATGATTGCGTATTAAATTAATGATATTTGTAATTTGAATTTCATTTATAATTACGTTCAGAAAGATTAATGCGATTGTTTTTTAACAATCAGGTGCGCTAGACCAATTATTCTGGTGATCTTAGGGGTTTATTTCCTGATATGATGTATAAATGAAGGTGTTTACATTTTACGATTTTACAACTTTATCGCTCCGATATATATCGAAGTAATTTCTTTATAAAATGAAAGACGGAGGTTTCTGAGAAACGATTTAGGTTATTTAGTTAATGCAGGGGTTGGGTCGGTACTGTTGTTTCGTTGGCGAGTAATTGCGAGCGTATTGCGGCTCACGAATGGGCCGATTACACAATTCATGGACCGTAACGCGCGATGTAGCGTGCCCTGTTCTCCACCGCCGTGTACTAGTGTTGTTGTTTTATCCGTCGACGTGTATGAGTTATACACTACAAGGGACGCCAACTCACAACGTATTATATAGAAGTTTTGTAGGAATTATTTCTGCGACTTCTTTTAGCTTGTCAGAACAGTTCTATTTGTTGAACGGTTGTATATGTTCAGCAGTTGGCGTCCTTTGGTTGAAATAATGATGATGTATCTTTATTTCTTAGATCACATAACTGAAGACCGGTGAACTCGGTGATGAATTGATTATTGGATATTAATATTTAACGCATTATCTGACCGTAGATGTGATTACATAAAACTAATTCAATTTACTCGCTATGGGCAGGCCATAGTTCGCAGAACAGATGGAGCAGGACATTTCCAAGTTCTTCGGAAGATGAAGAACTCTCTGGAAGAGTCGTATGTCTAACAGTGTACGTTTAGAAAAGAATATGACTCTAAAGTCTGTCAAAACATAACTCCTGAAGATGCCCCGTGGAGGGGTTGTGTAATTCGCATTGTTTGCCGCATGCGCATTTATCAGCGGGCTGGCGAGCGGTGCACTTTGTTGCACGACTACCACTGCATGCGGAAGTGGCAAAATATTGGTCCTTTTCTTACTTAAGATGGACTTCCGTAAGGTACGCCTGAAGGCTCCGCTTGCGCTCGCATCCAGCTACTTCCCGCGACCCTAACTGTGTCGTTGGTCCACCTAGTGGGCGACTTGCCCACACCGCTTCCGGTTCGTGGTTTTTATTCCAGAACCTTTCAGCCCCAACGGCCACCTGTCGCACGAGCGATATACCCCGCCTACTGTTTCAGACGACCATTTCTTCGAGTTACGTCTGTGATCCTCTTTCTTTTTCTTTATTAATATTCTCTACATTGCCAATGATTACTCGTCTCTGCTGATATTCTGTTTCTTCGTGCAATGTGGCGGTGAACGTGGTTCAAGGTGTGTCATATCAGCAGATAGTCCCCCTCTACAAGGCTTAAGCCACTCCCCCAAAGATCGCCACGACGTCTTGCGTTACCAGCATCCAGTGGCATGCTCGTATAAAAATATGGATTTTTGAAAGCTCTATGATCGGATATTATTGAATATATAATATATACAGAACCCTCAAACAGTGTCTTACATCCTTAAAAAGTTGAACAGACTTTAGTCGCGTGACGTCACGTCGGAGGGACTGCCTTCGTGAACTTCCGCAACCAAATTACCAACGAAACCACCCTCACGCACGGGGAATGCGCCTGATTACTCGTAATTTTCTATTAACGGTTCACTACATGTATAAACATGTATACAGTGTGATTGGTTTTAGATGTTAAAGTTATAAAAGTTTAGTTCTAAAGCTCTATTGAAATGCAACATGACAAAAACTTCTAGCAGTACAAATTCTGCATACATAGTAAATAATAATTAATTTTAATATGTATTAATAAGAATTCTGAAAAGCCTTTTCCATACTATATTATTATTAACCTATTTATTATCTATGAAATTATAAATTTTTAACATCGTCCATCATACATTTATTGGCAGCTTAATAAACTAAACACCATGTATATATACGTATGTTTCGTATGCTCTATATAAAAATAAAAGCCTCTATCGTTGTTAGATTTGGTTAATCGATAATTTTTGAGATTGTTACTGCAATTCTTTCTACTATAGTAGTACATCTACCATCAGGTGGAACGTTACACAATTCTGTCGTAACTTTTAAACTTAATGTTTCGCTTCAATAAGTTGAAATTAACTTGATCAAGTGAACACCTCACTCTTTAACTACCGATGTGTTCAATAATGCGTAATAAAAATAATTATCTGTTACCATGCAAATTAAATTATAATAAAAATCATAGAATATTTTACCACCTTTCATATCAATAATGTTAAAAATGTATATCATAGATTAATTTTTAATTCGGGAATATGCTCCATTTGCCGCGTAGCCTGGTTGACACTTGACGTTGATTTATGGGACACTCTTTATGTTCTTAAAGCTAAATTATAAAACCGCGTACCTTAGCTGACTTCTTTATCATCTCAGCAGTATGACGTCATAGTTTTCTAATGGGATCCAACTATTTTTTGGTCCCCGTTTTAGTGGACCTTTCTTTGCCCTATCGTTATTAGAGACAAGGACTTTGATTTAAGTTATTTTTTTTAGTAAAGTTTCGTTTATTTTTCTTTTATCTTCCTTCATATTTTCTTTTATTATTATTGCTTTTAAATACCTTTCATGTAATGCCTTCAATTTCTCTCGTCAATTCTCTTTTGATTTTTTTTTAAATCACAATAGGATCGCTTCGAAGCGACCAACTTTCAGTCTTATTCGACAACCTAACGAGGTATTTCGATCACCTTGGGAGTGAACGTCCTTATATATATACATATTACTATTTGTTCAACGCACTATGTGGCTAGCCCACTGCAGCCTGTCATTCGTAATTTTGGTTATTTTCCAGTTTTTTGGTTTTCTTATTTCAAAAAGAAATTATTGACGTTTTATTTGTGCTATCGAAGTGACAACAAATCTTTTTGGAACGGGCCAGTTTAAAAGTAATATTTAAAATAAATGAATAATCGAAAATAGATCTCTTTACTAATCTTTTGAAGTATATTACATTATACTTTTATTTATCTGTAAACATTTTCTAAAAGTTGCGTTTTAATGTCATTATGAATTTAAGACGTGAAAATTGTATCAGATAGCAGTTTTTTTAACACTGCTATTGCGTTGTAACTGACATGCTATAATGCAATGATAACATAGTAATTAAAATTACAAAAAATACTATAAAAAATAGGAATTAATATGGTTTCTATAAATTTTGTTTGCTTCTGTAAGATTCGTACGTATACCACTGATTTGAAAGTGACTAAATCATACAGTATTGAAGGTTTCGCCCGCGAAGTAGTGCGTGTAATTATTGCGGGTGTTCGCGGGATGAGACCTGATTAGTGACGGTCAGGTGGGCGCGAGAGGGGCGCGGGGGGCGGTCGATACCACCCCCTCCCAACTACTCCCCCCACAGCAGGGGGACACGATCGCCTGAACTTAAGTATTGATTCGCGCGAAACGTGATTTGTACGCACTCATCTTGAGGTCGACTCGGTTCGACGCATCGGAAGCGTATCGTTGCATTTCGCTCACCATCGCCGGGTTAGCTCCGCGGTCGGTTCCGTGGGTCGGTAGTGGAGATTTAATGGATATTGTGCGAGGCGATGGGAAAGTCGAGGGTGGGATTGGAGTACGGGGTGTTTACGCGCTAACCGCGGTCAATAGGGCCGCGCCGCACCTATCTTGTCTCCTCGCGTAACTCCTGTCCGTCACGACATCTAGCGAGTTATTGCCGCGGCGCGATCGCTTTCGCCCCTCGCCCAGAGTGCGGGGGGCATGCAGGGGGCCGGCGCGGGGGCCTAATTGACACCGTGATATTCAAATGTCGTAATATTAATAGCCGTGTCTATAAATTCTAGGATTTTATGCCGTTGTTTGCGACTGCACGGTGTCTGGCTGTTTTCTTTTGTCTCTACGGCCCCGCCCGCCTACTATTTTGTTCATTCGTCTGATCGACGATCGCATTAATGACGATGTTATTTCTAACTATATTAAGTTTCGCTGTATTTATGTACTATTGATAGTCTATCAAAGTTTTCTATGTCCTGTGGAACCATTTATCTGGACATCGTTGATCCTACCACAGTTGGGGCAGAAAGACGTGTCGTAGATAGGCAACCAACTTAATGGACAGTCGTCATAGACGAGCGAGTCACTGTATGTGGCTAGGTCTTGGGGAAAACCGATGCCTTACACCAAGTGTCCATCAACTGACATGACTGACACACAATTGTTATGCCATTAAGCTAAGACAGGTGACAGCGATAGAAGGGATGTCTAGCCATATAACCACAGCGATCGCTCTCTGCGTGATGTAAGGGATCGCTGTATTCTCCAGTTAGGGATCACCATGCGATTGTTTCTCACGCTTTGCTAGTCCACGATGCCCTTGAAATAAAATCGTAACTTAATTACATTGTGATGAACAATCAAACATTATGTATAAGAGTAATTATATATAGCTTCTTGATTTGATATCTAATGGATTCAGGCGTTATTTTACGGAAGTCCATCCTAAGTAAGACCAGGACCAATATATAGGTACTTCTGCCATGCAGCAGTAGTCGTGCAACAAAGTGCACCACCCGCCAGCCCGCTGATAAATGCGCGTGCGGCAAACAATGCGCATTACACAACTACTACCGTTAAATCACTCAACACTTGTTTCACCCCTCCACGGGTCGTCCTCAGGAGTAATGTTACACCGATTAGTGCCAAACACAGTCTCTGTGTACATCATTGCACGACTACTGCTGCATGGCGGAAGTAGCTATATTTTGGTCCTTTTTTTACTCTTAATTTGATTTTAACATTGAAAATTTTTATTACTTTTTTTAGACCAGACTGTTTGATCTGTCCAAATGGTATTTGCATATTTCTCGGGTTTCAGGTGACAGTGCGCAGAGAGCGAACCTTATCTTGTATAAAGTAAATAAACTCAAGATCTCCCGGGAGAGCTTCCACTCGGGCCACATGCTATTTCTCTTAAATCTCTTCAGCGCTTCATGGAGTGACTAAGTTCAAGGGTTCCCACTAGGGCACCTTGCTTTGGGTTGTGGGCGCCCGAGACAGTCAAACCACAAAACGATTCTGTCGACTTGAGTATATAAAGAGCGCTAAACTCAATCTGTCGTTTTGTTTCAAATCTCTGTCTCCTGTCTGTCCAAATAAATAGATAATAAAGACAAAATAAAAGCAAAATAATATGTTATATAATACTGTGATATAAAATAATTATGGAATCTAAGTAATAAAAATGTGATAAAAAAAAACAATGTAATTTAAGAAAATGTGAAAAGAAATAAGGAATGAACGAAAGGTGATACAGAGCATAAGGGAAAGACAGTAGAATTGTGGAATGAAAGAATAGACAGAAAGACAATGTGAAGTATGAAAGAAGAGAAAAAAAATCTGTGATAAATTAAATTAATTTGCCCAAAAAGTCCCTGTCCCGCAAAAGAAAGGGGGTACGAGGGGCCCCCAATAGCGGAGGCCATTAAAAAAATCTCTGGCTCCTTTAGGAACTTCGGCTTGGACCGTTACGTATTACATTACTATCATATTGGGCGAGATCTTGGATCATTTACGTGGATGTTTCATGGAGTGTCTTGGCAGCAAGAGCTAACGAAAAGAGACCTCGAGACCTTGAGCTGACACTTTCTTCTTATCTCTGCGATCCCTGGTTTACGCAACCGAGTGGCTCTGTGATCATTTTAGTCGATGTTAGTCTTATTCAAATCAACCCAACTCCTCTAGAAATATCAATATTATCTGTCGCTTAATACGCGTAATATATTCAGATTAATTGGAGCACGAGAAAGCTGCATCTCGGCTTGGACGATTGCAATTGCCTGGGCTAATATTTGCTACCACTTCGGAAAGTGTAAGCGCTGGGAGAAGTGACGGAAGGAACTACAACAACGCTTCTATGTAGTATAGTCAAGTCTATTTCTTGTATCATGTTATTTTAAAATTTAGGATAGTTGACACCATAATTAGGTGGTCAGTAAGTCAAAGAGTAAAATTTAATATTGATATGTATAAAAACGTATAAATCGAAAAGCTTGCAGAAAATGCATAATTTTGCTGTTTAACAGTTGTGATTTTATTCAATTTTTTTTAGGTGTACACAGAAATAAAATGCATTGACAAGTTAAAATATTTAATATATTAGGGAAACACAGTTTTTTTTTATTTAATTACAACATACATTAAACAGAAGAACAAAAAATAAAACCAAAGGTGTTTTATTATACCTTTATCACTGTCAGAAATTACTCTCATTCATTTTTTCGGAATCGAAGGTTCGAATTCACTCTCATCACTCGAAGTTATTTGTGCCGATTCGATGTTTGAAGCAGAAATGTTTACATTATGAGAGATGGTAATAAAATCAGTCTCTCTCTCCGAACTTTTTGTGAATAACGTGTAAAACAAGTACCGTGTAAATCGGGGGATAGGTGTATATATGTTTTAGTGAGCGCTAAGCCAAAAACTGTACATATATATGTAATGCATTTTAAAGAGTGTGTATTGAAGTTAAATTAATTAATTTCTCCAACTCCTTTCTTCTTTTTGACATCAAGACACACGGATTCCTTACATCCATATACGGTTGAAATTCTCTCAACCCACACTAAGCCTTTTGCAAGTACTTTCATAGTGCGAACAGCCAAAGATTGATACAGCCTACAGGTGTCTATGTTTTCACCTAACTATAACTTTAAGTCTTCTAGTCAAAAGTGAATAGGTTTCTTCTAGACAAGAATGTAGCATCGTAGACTTTGTCATCGTTTAACATTAGTCGAGACAGAGGTATTCGACCTTTGTCTCGCCTATAAACAATAAAAAATATAATGATAGAAAATGTAAGAATAAAATAAAGATTAGAAATAAAATTGTACGTAGCCACTTAAGAGTAAAAAAGATGAGAAAAGGAAGGCGATGAAAGCAAGAAGGAATGAAAAAACCAAAAAAATTGCAAGATATTGTAAAGGATAAAAGAAATTCAGAAGAATGAAAGTGAGTGTAGAATAAAGATAAAACCCTGAAAAAATTATTTGTAAATAAAGTCCCTGTCCCAAACAAAATAGGGGTACGAGAGGCGAATAGCGGGGGCCATAAAAAAAAACAATAAAAAATAGTGACATATCCGAGCCGGTATACGCGGCATGGGTAGGTTTCCCCTAAGATGGACCGACTAAATTGGGTTGCAGTTATGGTGGCGTCAGGTCCTGGTAGCGGTTTTTGGGGGAAGCCTGTGAATTGCAGTAGGCGTCCATTAGCTGAAAAAGAAGAAGAAAAAGGACACTTGCTAAGATTTGATTTTTCATGTTTTTTTTAAGTTTTAGATTCTAGTTTCTGTCTAATTAGACTTCTATGATATTCCACGCTTGTGATCATCATAATTGTTGTTAAAAATATGAACATTCAGAAGCAATCACCGAGGCACGGAACAAATAAATGAAAAGTTGAAATGGCAAATCAATTAAATCGCGAGCGGTGAGTAGAGTGTGTTGTTCACTGTATCTGAAAATGTCTGTCAAATGGACTGCGGTCGGCTGAACCGCGCCCTACCCTGCCCCGAGGGTGGGATAGCCCCCGATGAGAAATGGCGCAATTAGCCGCGCAGACAGTGAAAAACAAGTGCACTCGATCTGGTCGCTGCCGAAGCGCCCCCGTCCTCTGCCCCTCTCCGTCGCCCCCCGCGCTGCCGGCCGCTGACGCGCGCCCCCCATTTACAGCCCGAATGACAATCGACTGTTGCTGACTTCTTGCGGTTAAGGCTTTGTTTGGTATTCAGGCTTTAATATTTTTAATTCATTACAACGAGAACTTTTCAAATGCTACTCAAATAATTTATAAAAACATTTCATTATTCCTCAATTCAATCATTCGTGTTATTTTTCTCTTTGGGTCATATTATATAAAATAAATAAAAATAGAAATATCCTTTAATTCATATTACAAAGCAGTAGTCGTCTCTTTTTCCATCACCCTTCCGTGTCTCATGCATCCAAGGTTCCACATTTTCCTTGGATCATTCTCTTTTTTTGTGTTCATTGCACCTCATTATTGATGTAGTTCATCATACATATATATATATATATATATTGCCCAACGCTGGATTATATTTGTAAACTAAATAGAGGTCTCTAGTGTGTTGTAAACATTTTAAAGGATCATTTGTTAACAAAAAAACTTTAAAAGCTTTGAAAATACAATACCTGCGTATAATCACACAATATTGTATTTCATCATCATCTTGATAATTTCAGAAATGAAGTCCACTATTGGATATGTCTCCGTTATTGATTCTAAATAGAACCAGTTGTAAGTCTGCATTCAGCGTCACATTTTGAGAGGACCTCGTGCCTGTACAGACCTGGCATGGTCTCTCTTTCATAACCTCAAGGACCTTGCAGCTATGTGTTCAATCATAATATTTCGTTTATATTAATTTTTTTTTAGAAATTTGAGTAGAAATATAGAAAACAATATCTAAGTTGCAAAACGTAGAACTATCTAACTTTACGTGCGAATATTCAATTAAAACTATTAAAATGTAAATTTAAATAACAATTCCTTTATTATCTATATAAATATATGAAATTGGATTGTCCGTTTGTAATATTAAAGTAACGGCTTTTTATTACATGCATGTACATATATACGATACATATACCTAAATAATTTTTATTATAATTAATGTATTTCTGTCTGTCTGTTTATTTCGGCTAATCTCTGAAAGGTCTGGATAGATTTTGATGACACTTATACTGGCAGATAGCAGATTTAATAAGGAATAACAAAGGATACTCTGATTTTTGAAAAATTCTCAAAAAAAAAATAAATGCTTTATTTAAATTCCACAGGGACGAAGTCGTGGACACAGCTAATATATAATAGTGTTGGTATATTACAACATAAAAGTTCTATTATAAAAATAAAATAAATAATTTTTTTTAAGAATTTTTGTAAATAAAAGTTCTGCAGGGACAGAGATAGTAGACGATAATTAATTTAAAAAAATTCGAATTTCGAAAACGCTTTTTCTTATCTATGTCATCATTGTATTATTTATTATTTCTGAAACCATTGATTTTGGATACAGTGTACATTGTGTCCACATTATTTGACATAAAATTAGTTATGTATTCACCCCTTATCTTTTACATCTATAACCAATCATCCTGTACACATAAACTTCAGTTATTAAACACACCCTTCATGAAACTTATATAAACTATTTTAAGTATTTTTGTCTAAAAGTAAAATACAATTCCGGTATTACTTCCGGACACGCTGTATAAGGCTTACATATTCCCCGCGAGCTATTAACAAACAGCACAATGAAGCTGTAAAAGCCGGAACGAATAAGCTGTTAGCATACGTATGTATAGTGGATCGCATTAGGTCGATGCGATGTGGGGTGATGTGCATTGATATTTGAAAGCCACCATGTTTCCCATGCAGTTTATGACGAGTAATTTAAATTATATATATATATATATATATATATATATATATATATATATATATATATATACATATGTATATAACCTATTTATAACCTGCTGAAGGATTCAAGCCTATTAAAAAAGGATCATCAGGTCGTTTCTGGAACGAATCTAAATCAGAATTCGAAGGATCGTTTAAAATTACGTAAGAGAAAGAGAAGTCGAGTGGGTGGAGGTGGACGTCAACGCCTTGCGTGGAGACGTTTCTCTTTTTTATTCGGTTTCTTGGGTGAAATTTTCCGGATGTTCAAGATACCATGCCTCTAGAGGAAGAAAAGGATTATTCTGGATTCCTACTCACTAATATCTCCTCGCTGGTCGATGTCAGCGCTTTGTGAATGATCACGGTATCTTCCAGTTAAGAATTGCCCTCTGTCTCTTGCGTAATTATAGATAGCCTGTCCTGGGGTCTACGTTGTCCATGCAACCATTGAAAACCCTCGTGGTATAGATTAAAGTCAAGAACACATTGACCCATCCGTCCGACACAGAGTCGCTGAAGCTAATGCTTTAGAGCAGTTTTTCCCAACGTGGAGCCCACGCCTTACAGGGGGGCAATTCGAAAGTGAACTCGATATGAGTTTAACCCTTTCGCTTTCATATAAAAATTATTTACATTACATAGTGGGGTGAGGGGGGGGATTTAGAACTGCTCCGGTTTGGCATGGCAGTGTAGGGTCCCTAAACACTCTCCACTTCAAGGACTCTAATTATAGTGGGGTAACACCAGATACAATCCGGAGAACCGCCACGAGATGCCTCCCGGTATCTGTCTTCTACCTGTCCTGTTCAGCCTTTTCTTTCTGGATCATGACGTTATCACAGAAGGCCATGGATTGATAGCCTGCTCAGCATCACCGACACGACTGCGAGCAACGGAAGGTCCTAAACGATCTTGTCCTTTAGGATCCGCCAGATCCGACTGCCAGGAGGCGGCCGTCCATAACCTGCTATTCCTACCGAGAGGCGATGAATAAAACTAATTTCTTTCTACATCTAATATATCCAGGTGTTACTTTGCGGAAGTCCATCCTAAGTAAGAAAAGGACTAATATAAAGCGACTTCCGCTATGTATCGTGCTTTTTAGTTCCTCAGCCACCACCGTCCTGACTGTACTACCTTTTTCATTCATCACGCATGCAATCTCTGAATCTATCGCTAGTTCCTCCCTCTCTTTTTTTTGTTAGATTTGTGTTAGATTCGGTGTTATGTTATATTTGATAATATAGCGGAAGTAGCTATATATTAGTCCTTTTCTTAAATTTCTTTCTATTTGTAAAGCTTTAAACAATTTAAATTTTTTTGTGGTTATTTAACTTTGGCATTAGTTATATGTTTGACATCTGAATTATACTTTTATAACTATCTTAGTTTAAAAATATAAATATTGCTACACAATTAAACTTTGTTACTTTACAACTAAAATAAAGTAATTTAAAATTACATGAATTCCGTTCTCAACAATTATATCATCAAGTAACAAGAAAAAATGGAGAGGGCGAACAAGATATAGTGAAGATTGCAAATTGAACCTCATCCCAGATGGCACCGCAATTCCTGGTAACGACTGCAGCCGTGGAGGTGCTATGAATCCACGGTAGAGATCCGGATATCATTATCAACGGATCCGAGATGATATCGCTCACGGAGGCTAAGGTTGCCCAGGGAGCTGTTCTCGGAGTTTCGCTGCAAGAACGAATCAGAAAGTAAGATAGACACGGCGTGTATAGTCTAACTACTAAGTGGACCTAGGAAATAGTTAAACTTGCTGGAAGCCTCTGGATGCAGGCAGCGAAGGCCCGTCATCTTGGCGATCTTTGAGAGGCTCATGCCTTGCAGAGGTAGTCCATCGGCTGAAAAGAAGAAGAAGCATGTATAGCTTGTTCTCCGTCAATTAATCCATATTATACCATATCATAAAATCAATGGTTTCTGAAATAATAATAACCTAGTAATATAGTATGAAAAAGCATTAAAATATATATTTATTAGATATAAAAATTAATCATTGTTTACTATATGTCCCTGCAGACTGTACTGCTAGAAGTTATTGGTCGGTAGCATTGTAATAAAAAAAATAATGTAACGTATTTCAGACTGATCATTTCATATATGCTATATATAAATAGATGTAAAAGCTCTAAAGCCAACAAAAATTGTATAAATGAGCTATACAATTACTCCTTTAATGAGTTGGATTTTGTTACCTAAAAGACTTCTCAGAGAAAAACGTTTTGTTCAATAAAAACAAATAAATAGAGGTAGTAAGTAAGTACAGAAGTTTTCTTCGCTGAGACTGGAATATCGCAAATCGGTCATTAATTTCGCATGCAATAAATCAATAAGGTCCCCATTAATTTTGCGCAACGAATTCCTCGCTGGCGCTAAATAATGGACAGCCATCGTCTCTCATTAGCGCCGACAGGGGGCGCTATGGGCGACAGGACGCCGGGCGCCGGCCGACCTACCCCGATCGATATCACCCGAGCGCCGCCGGAACCTCACGAACGACGCCGAAGTCCCTCGAAGCGACCCGAACGGAGCCGAACGGGCGGCGATTTCGCGCCGCACATGACAAGTGTCACTGTACTTCCCTGCAGTTTTCAGGGCCCTCGGAAAGTCGTGGAAATTCAGTGGAAAAGTGCATACATATAACTTTTGTGATTGACTACAGTTTTGTGATTATATATCAGTTGCTGTGCTTCATTAGGCTGATCCTTGAGTTGACTACAGCGTGAGTACAAACCCCATATGTTTGTTTTCATCGGTTTTCCCTAACCCAAAAGTCTGTACTAGTATAACCTTAAAAATACACTCATTTTAACTTGTTCTTTTTTCATTTTATACTCCTAATTTATACTAAATATTATTCTACGAATTGAATACAAAAATCAATTGTCATTTATTGTCTTATTTACAATTACAGTTTCCCATTGTCATGTTTTGTTAGTTCGTGTAAATATAATCTAATTGTGTACTAATTAAGTGAAAATATTATCAATGATTTTTGTTCGTTTTCATATTAAAATATCTAATTTTTAACGTTTGCAATTTTGTGAAAATTAATGAATTAATACGGTCGCTTGTACTGCGCATGTCTGTGACAATAGCTTTGCGTCATGACTGTTTTTAAATATTTCTATTATTATTTTATGTTGCTAAAAGTTAAATGCTATAAGCTATTTTTTACATATGATAATTAAAACTTATTATAAATTTATCGAAATAGACATAAATATATTGCTTTTTTTTAGATACACTAAGCAGATATAAAGTTAATAAAAATGTCTTAATGGTTTTTATTTAACCTAAATAGATTTTTAAATTAACATTATAGTTTTATTAAAAATTAGTGTAGATTTTATTTCTTTAATTAGCATATCAATCTGTTAATGATGTAGCATGTTGATGTTTTAACATGCTATATAATAGCACTGCTATATAGCTCGCTACGGCTATTTTGGACAGCGTGGCCTTGACCGATATGCATCAGTAGCCTTGTAGGCAACGTTGCAATGCGCCACTTTCCAAGGGCCCTGCCAGTTGCCGCGTGTCCCAGATTATACCGCCCCGATGTATTGCGGCCTGGGGATGGCGCGGTTCATCTGAAACTGGTCGTTGCAATAAACTGCGACAAAGGCTAGATGCAAGAGTTGTTCTAGCGAATGAGATGTTGTTATAAATAAATATCACATGTATGTATTATTTAAAAAAAATAATTAATTTCATGTCATTATTTACGAGATGTTTTGTCGAAATAGATTTTTAAAGGTGCACTAACAAGCTAAATTTGTTGTTTTTCTCTTATAATTATGGTGGTACTATTTGATTCCATAATAAGTACAAAGGACTTCTTTTCAGAGACTATTATTCCGATGTACATATAAACCAGGGGTGGTCAACATGCGGCTCGCTGTAGTTCCGTCCAAAACCTATGTACTGTCGCTTCTGACCGGTCTACCTTAGTTATTTAAATATATGCTAACGTGTATAAGTCAATTAAAGCAGCGAGTCCACATCAGGGGTATTAAAAGATAGCTCGGATCGTATAGGCAATACCTAACTTTAAGCCGTACCAATGTTCATAGAGACGATATTTTTATTTTTACTATTACATTGAAATATTTATATATTAACATTACTTCTTTCTTTTAATGTCTGTGCTATTTCAGGAAAGATTATATAAGTCGATATTACTTTCAAATTTAACCCGAGTTTTAATAATACAGTTTTGGACATGAGATAAAAATCGATTAATAATAGAATATATTGCTCGCATGGAAAAAATGATCTAAAAATTTCATATGCGGATTTAGGATTTTTTTTAAATTTTCATTTCCATTTACGCGCGTACGATTAATAATAATAAAGATATAAAATTAATAGTACATTATTAAACAAATCTCATAATAGCATTCAATAGTTTTTAGTTGATCGAAATGTATAGAACTTTGTTTGTTAATTTACGTGTTTGATATTATAATGTACACATGAAAGATTGTTAAATTTTAATTAAAAAAGCAACTGTTGAGTTTGTTCGTCTCTTCTCAACAGGTCAGCGCTTCCAGCCGGTGGTAGCCTTACATAATGTTAAAATAAACGATTCAAAAGCGCATATAAATGTCTACTTCAATAAAGATGTTTTGAATTTAAAAATCTGGTTTATAAATCAAGTAAAAAAAAATTATGCATGCTCTTTGGCGTGAATATTGAAAGGGCCGTAAAAATGTCTATCTAGGTGTATATATCAAAGAAAAATTTTCGTCACTCGAAAAAATGTGATCAGCGAGCGGGCCTGCGTGGACAAACAACTTTCAAACACCAGCAAAGTTGACCTCCGACCCGGCCGCGTGCGCGCTTTTATAAATGAATTTTATTTCATTTTACATTCGTCGCCCGTTTAAGACATTCGATTTAATTTAAATCAAACACCAGCTGCTCCGCTAGATTGTCAATATAATACTGTGATCAAAAATTATGTTGAATTTGTTTATAAAACGTATTTTTTTTATTCATCTTAATCGATTATATTCCCCATTTAGAAATCCCCGTCACTTTTGTCAACGCTTTTTTGAGTCCTCAAAACAGTCGGAATAATCTTTTTCCGGTATAGCCTTGAAGACCTTCGAATCGGTTTATATATCCTTGATAGTTTAAAAATGGCGTCCCCGCATTTGACTTTTGAGTTTGCTGAATATCCAGAAATCGCACGGAGACAAGTCAGGCGAATACAGTGGTTGTGAAACGATATCAGTCGTGTTTTGCCACGGGGCCACGTGGGCCAAAAAATTCGCGAGGAACCTGCAGTATGACATCGACCAATCGAGACTCGCGTTTTAGACACAAAACATACTTCAGAATGGTCTGGACTTAGTTTGTGCTGAGCCAAATGATATTCCAACACCATCTATGAGGTTCAAATCTTTGATTTTTTGGATTTTTTTGGACAAATTAACTTAACATTTTGATCACAGAACTATACACTTGTAAGTTAATACCGTGGGGAACAGATGTTCTCTGGTATTTTAAGTTTTTGGAGTGGAGATCAAGGTCCAATAAAGTAGATATGCCATATTAATGTTGCTAGATGCAGGTGATGGTGAATGCCTATGTCCAGATATATTATTGTTGTAATAATGATGGTTATACTCGTAGAACAGGGCTTCTTAAACTTTTGTCATTCACGACCCCATTTATGATTGCGAGTTTCTTGGCGACCCCATTCAAATATAAAAAAAAAGGTAAATTAATATCTTTTGATGATTTATTTATTAGGTAACAATATACATATACATGTGAAAATATATAGTTTTAGAATTCGTTTTTAAACATACAAAAATCTAAAATTAAAATTTACACCAAAAATTATAAAATTGTATTTATATTAGTTATTAGTTGTAAGTCCACTGTATTCCGCCAACTCTAGTGATGTTATAAAATAGTATATATAAATATTTGACATTAAAATCTCTCGACCCCAGAATTTTGCTACGCGACCCCATTTAGGGTCGCGACCCATAGTTTAAGAAACCCTGTTATAGAAGGTCTTGTTCGTCGTACCGTCCATCTAAAATACAACTTCTGACTGCAACGCTGTCAAAAGCGTCAATACGATTCCAGTCTGAAGCAGTTCACTTTGCATCACCATAACGAAAAATTGAAAAAGTAATGTGTAAAATGGACAATTAAGAATAACATGAGGCGTGCCAGATGGATTTATATCATATATTTATTATGTTAAATAATTCAATCAGGCAGACAATTAAAAAACATCGAAACCGTGATCTTGTACGGAATCAGTTAATATGTTTTTTAAGGTGCCCGTTATTAGCAACCTCTATTTTTGTTTATTTTTGAGACAGGAATATATTATTCAACAATTTTTTTTCATTTATCCTTCACAATCTCTTTTATTTTTCCTCTCTCCTTCCTTACATTATCTTTTTCGATGGCGTCATATTTTCACATTTTATTTATGTTTCATCTCACTCCTTTGCCAAAGTTTACGCAATTTTACATTTTTAATTTTCTTTATTGAATTTTTACATTGTTTATAATCGCTTTTTTATATAATACAAGCTTATGTTCACTTAAAATCTTTCCTTATTACACTTATCACAGAATGTCCTGTATTTTTTATCAGACCTATGTCTAATATTGTTTTTAATGAATATGTTAGTATTACTACTGCATTTACTTCATTAGATGCTGGTAGGCCTCCGTTAGGTGTTTCGGTGTAATGTCCATAATCACAGACAAGAAGGGAGAGAGAGGACAAAAGAAAGGGTTTAGGATACCTTGATCTAACTAGAAATTAATCTTCTGTTATAAATCAGGACAATCTAATTTTTCGGTAAAAATCTTACACTTTAATTATTTTAAATGTTTTAAAAAGAAACTTATTCTAAAAAAATAATTTATTTAATACTTTTTATAGATATATAACTATCACAGATAATGAAAGCTCCGACCCAGACAAAGCTATTAGCATACAACGAAAAAATAACTGCGAATTCGTTTTAAGTTATTAATCGAACGTTTATTATTTGTAATCTGTTATGTCGCAAGAACGGTGCGCTATCGAAATTTCTAGATAAACGCTCGACCATAAGTGTGCCGCGGATCGTTCCGCGATGTTCTAGAACGCAAATGGACCGAATAATGTACAAATAATCTTTATAACTCTTCTATTAACGGCAATTATTGAATATCAGCGGAGCGGGTAATTTATGCGGAGAGATTCGGACTCCGGTTGATGACTTTAGAACGCTGTTGCTATATTATTTTTTATTTTTAATTATATGACAATCCGCCGCGTAGCCATATTGTTGTGGAACGTCACTGACATTTGTTTTTTTTAAATAGCATTTAAAATAGCAGCAACGAAATAAAATTTATATGCTATTTATATTTATACTATAATAGTACATTGTTTTATATTTATTAGAGTAATTAATTTATGATTGATTTAATTTTTTAAAAGGATTCATTAAACAACACTTCGGTTCTGAAATATTTAAATATTTTAAAGTTTTTTTTTGCCAATTATTAAGATTTTAACCCTTTAGATTTGGGCTATCGAGAATAAAGGTTTTATATTTTTTTATTTAATTTTGTTTTACTTGGTAAAAATATCTGCATACTCGCCCTAGTGGCGACGGGTTGATTTTTCCTTGTATTGCAAGACATGTATTGGGAGGATCGGAAAGTAATGTCGTATCTGCCAACATATTTTACAGAAAAACCGATTGATTTTTACCGCTCCGGCATTGAAAATTTGTATACTAGATGGCAAAAGGTTGTTGATAACGAACGTGAATGTATTGTTAATTAGAAATAAAAACTTGTTAAAAATGTAGTCGTGTGAATTTAACTTAAGAAAGCGACATTACTTTCTGGTCCCTCTTATATACATGTAGTTCTAGAATTTTCTTTCTATTCTCAATTTTGAATTTGTAATTAAGGGCTTTGTTGTAATGAATTTGTTGCTGTGTTTATAGCGCGGCGAGGCGGCTACGGGCATGCGGCGCGCGGCGGCATGAGCGCTGCGCGCGCGCATGAGCCCCGCGACCCCGCGCGCGCGCCGCACCGCGCACACCCCCCGCACGGGCAACAGGTAACCCATATCCCTCAACAGGTAACCCGAATCCCCAACAGGTAACCTCAATCCCCAAATAGGTAACCCTTACTCGACCTATCACAGGTAACCTACGATTCTACCCCTACCACTACAGGTTTTAAACGATGTTTATATATTGTATATAATTATATATTGTATATAATTGTTTACAGTATGTATTCCACCGACAGTAACCTAGAGATATTATTAAGCTTAAATTATTTATACTTTTTTGAATAACTTTAATCTAGTTTGCTCCACATCTCTCGATGGTAAGCGGGTAACCTTGTATCTCACAACAGGTAACCCTTAACCTATAAACGGTAATTGCACATATATCTGGTTTAGTGCGATAAATAGCGTGAAGTTAAATTAAAACTCTGTTTTATATTATTTTTGTATAATAAAATAGAAATTGTAGGAAGATGTTAAAAATTATTCCAGATGACATACGTTTTCAGTCGTTTTCAATAAAAACTTCTGAATATAATAATACAGAAAAACGATAGGAGGAAATGAGATACAACACACAAATAACCGCTTCCGTGCATTTTCAATTCAATCAATAAAATTATGAACAAAATAGAACTGAAAAAATGTGATTTATGTATTATAACATTCAATAATATAGAAATAAAATTAGCGGTTGGTATGTAAATACGATCAAAATAAAAAAATCTCTGAATCAAATGAAAATTAAATTCTTGTCATTAACGCGTTCGTTTCGAATTGACTATATGAAAGATTTATCATGTTATATGTATATTATATATATATAATATACATATATTTCTCTCTTATAAGCCGATAGGCGCCTACTCCTATGCATACGCCGCCTCCAAAGTTATTTACGAGAGGATATAACACAGCGATCGCAGTAATATGGTGCAAGAAGGAATCTTGCACATCTGGAAACTTGTTAATGTGTAGGTAGGAATTGAACTTGCTACCTACGATCCTATGATCGCAAGTCGTCTACCGCTGACCAACCGTTGCTTATATACGTGAGAAACAGTAGTAACAGCTTTTTAATTATGGTCAGAACTTAACAAAGATACAAAAAATATCCAAAGATTGTGTGGTCTAAGGTGAAGTACTAGAATCCAGTAGAGCAAAGGATATGACAACGAAATCTTTCTATAACTTGTCAAAGAATTTAGGGCTGTGAAAGACGAACATCAGCAAGCTTCTGGAAAGTTCTTCTAAAATAGCACTCGTAGTATTATTAAACAGTTGGATAGATAAAAGGATCTAATCAGTAAATGTGAACGCATGCATGCACTCAATACTAGAATCAAGTAGAGCAAAGGATATGACAACGAGATCTTTCTATAACTTTTCGAAGAATATAGGGCTTTGAAAGACGAACATCAGCACGCTTCTGGAACGTTCTAAAGCAGTATTGGCAGTATTATTAAAGAGTTGGATAGATAAAAGGATCTTATCAGTGAATGTGAACGTATGCATGCACTCAATACTAGAATCTAGTAGAGCAAAGGATATGACAACGAGATCTTTCTATAACTTGTTGAAGAATTTAGGGCTGTGAAAGACGAACATCAGCAAGCTTCTGGAACGTTCTAAAGCAGAACTGGTAGTATTATTAAACAGTTGGATAGAGAAAAGGATCTGATCAGTGAAGGTTAACGAATGCACTTAATTGCAAGTAGGTAGCGTGTGTGCTCTCCTCACAAAGTGGATCGATTTTTTGGGAGAGCGTTATGCCTTGCAATAAGTATATGGGTTGAAACGATGACCAAACGACGTCACTATGATAGAGTGTCTAAGTAGGAGTTTCAAAAATAAAAAAAAACCTATAGTCTTTTGTTAACAAATTGAAATGTTGGCGAAGAACTTCTTGTCTTTTTACATATTAGAACTAAAGAACCGTTACTTAGGAGTTACGATTTTTTTGATTAAAATGAAGCGATCGACGGATAATTAAATGTGATAATTAAACATATGTAGAAACGAGTCAAGTCAGTAGAGTTCAACCGCCCACGCTCATATTTAAGGGGTAGCTCTTCTGAACTGACGCCTTCATTTTAGTATTAATAAAACATTTGACAAATAAATATGGTACACCCTTAAGTATATAAGTTGTTCTGATCTCAAGATTCAGGTCGGAATTTTGGTTTCCATGGGTGACGTCAACCTACGCACATTATTTCTAGAATTTAGCAGTAAAGTGGCACAGACTACAACAAATAGAAAAAATTCCACCAGCCCGCTGATAAATGCGATGGCAGCAAACGATGCGAATTACACAACTACCAACACAGAGTCTGTGTTTGGCACTAATCGGTGTCTAATTACTCCTGAGGACGCCCGTGGAGGGGTGAAACACGTGTTGAGTGATTTAACGGTGGTATTGCATGACTACTTCTACATGGCGGAAGTAGCTATATATTGGTCCTTTTCTTACTTAGGATAGACATCCGCAAAATATCGCCTGAATCCATTAGATATTTTGTTTACATTATTACTTATTCTATTTCTTTATTCATCACTGGTAGTACACTTTCATCGTAGAGTTCGCAAGCTATTTTTGGCTAGCATAATTATAATAAAGTAATTAAGCTAAGGTTTGAATTCTGAATTGGATACCAAGGGCACATGACCTTGTTAGATCGACGAAAGACACAAGATAATGGATTACAATGGTCATATTTGAAATCTTTATGGGATGTATATATCTAGCAGTGAACGCGGTATAGTTGAATCGATGAAGGTGATGAAATAATAAACATAAGTAACTTTTAATAAAAATTTCAACTTAATTGTGCCGTTCCGTGTATCGGAGCAATTAATGTGTTGAATTTGCGAATTCTGAACAATTACTGATAATTATAACATACATATATGGCCGTGAAGATTGTCTAGGTGCGTACCAATTTGCAAACCATATCTGGACGTTCCAAATTTGAATATAAGATGTATTATTTTAATAAATACTATCGACTTGCTGACCAATTGTGTTATTTGATTGGAAATTTCTTACATTCTTATAGTTTTTATATGATAGCTACCACGTGAGATTAAGTGCTATCGGGTGCTGTTGAACCAGAATATCAAATATAGTAGGTAGGGTTCATACACCAGGTAACTCCATAGAGCGTTCACTTATTTAAAAGTTTGACAAGCTTTCTAATTTGGTTCAAAATATAACAGTAGCTTTGAACGCTTATAAGACAGCAGTAAACATTAGTAATAAAAAACATATAAACAATAACACTGTCTTGTTTATAATAATAAAGTTTGACCACTAAAACTGCAAAATTTTCTGGGTACTTTATTTAAAAGTTAAAAAGTTTTACTTGATTATCACGTATAAATAAATAAATAAATAAACCAATAGATAATGTTCTGCGTTATTTTACAACAATATATTTACAATAATAATATTATTTATTGGTCAAATGTGTAAAAGCTCTGATTTATCAGAAATATGTTAGATTCATTTATTTTCTCTATTTAAACGCGAAAAGCCAATAACTTCTGGATATATAAAGTCTAAACATGCAATAAACAATAATTAATTTTAATATATAGAAATCAAAATTTTGTCGCTTTTTTTTGATATATAATCATTACATTATTTATTATATCTGAAACTATTTTTGTATAGTGTGTTTTATATATTAAATGTCTTCAAATAAGCTATATATAAAGCTACATATAGTTACTATGTTGTACAGATATATAACTTCAGTTCCCTAATCAATCAAAATACGAATATGAATCGAAAAATAGAACATTCTAGTGCCTTCGAGACGGGTTGGAGGTAAATAATAACCCTACATTTCGTATTAACTCTACCGGCCTCCTCCCTCGTCGCGGGTCCGGTGGGCGTGTCCACTTGCGTCTGCGCAGCGTTCCGTGAATCCTCCAAGGCCGTTCGACCTAAGTTATGCTACTTGCTTTGCTTTTATCTCTACCCTACAGAATAACGGACAGATATTCGACGTGTATATATATATATTATATAATGCGGTTGAATGCTTTTACGTAACTAATTTGTTTTTGAATTCGCTACGTTTGACGAAAGTTTGCATTCGAATGCATCAGATTCGTGTCACAAAAGCATTTTATATATTTTTTGTTTCGATTTAAATGGTTTTGTATATTTTATCTATGAAAATAAATAAAAACGGTTTGTCTGTTTGTAATGTTAACATAATCGATTTTTAATACAACATATATTGGTTATGTATATAAAAATTATATTTTTATTAATTTTCGTCTGTCTGTTTGTTCCGGCTAATCTCTGAAATGGCTGAGCCGATTTTGACGGGACTTATATTGGCAGGTAGCTAAAGTAATGAGGAGTAACTTTGACTACTTTAATTTAGGAAAAGTATTAACGAAAAACTCCACGGACACAGTCGCAGGCACAGCTTGTTTTAAATTATATTGATAGTTGAGACAGTGTTTTATAATCCTTTCATTACGATGTTGGTCAAACATTTATATATTTATGTATATTATTACAGATAAAGATTTTTTTTAAATTAATATGTAAAAAAGTAACTCTCTTAATCTATTTTAAACACGCCCTAATAATGTTCAGATTTTTTTTAAATACGTTTCATGCGACCACTTTTTCATCCCTTATTCCATATTATCATTCTTAGGTTGTACGACAGGAAGTCCATGTTAAGTAAGAAAAGGACTAATAAGTAGCTACTTCCGCACATGCAGTCGTAGTCGTGCAATAAAGCGCACCGCCCGCCAGCCCGCTGATAAATGCGCATGCGGCAAACAATGCGAATTACACAACTACTACCGCTAAATCACTCAACACGTGTTTCACTCCTACACGGGGCATCTTCAGGAGTCATGGTACACCGATTGCTCATGTGCATGCGCATGTGCGGAAATAGCTATGTATTGGTCCTTTTCTTACTTATTTCTTAATTGACCATAAAGGAGGAACAATGTTTATGAAGAAAAGACAAATATATGACAACCTATCTTTATAGTGCTAGTATCACATACAGTTTTTTAAAAAGATCAAAGAATCTTTGAGTCTCATTTTAAATATTTCACACACACACAGTTATATTGTACCAATATGTACATATAATACTCTTAAACAAAGGGGTAGAGCGAACACATATAGAAATTTCGCACACATATGAGAAGCTCTGCGCTTTTTCAAAGCGGTTACGTAAGAATAGCGAACATAACTGTGCAGGGGAACCGAACGCATACCTCGTGGTTGGCAGCGACGGATTATTCAGTAGTTTCTCGGAAACACCAGCGCCCGTATAATAAATTGGCGTGGTCCAACTCCTCATTATGCGGTACGGGTCTACATTCCTGCTGTTGTACGATCATGCCGAAAAAAAAAATTCGCTCAAGATTATTGTCTCAAGCGGTTTGTTGATGGCGTAGAAAAGGTTGATTTAATTGTTGCTTCTTCCACCACTCGTTCTTTCAATTATTCAAAATCTGTACACCAATATTCACAGATTTTTCTTTAACACGTTCACTGCGGGCCCAATTTTGAAGAACTTTCAGCTGGTGCGGCTGAGGTCGAATCAGCCTCAAGCTGAACTTCCTAGTAGTGCGGTTGAGGCCTTTTCTGCCTCATATTCATCAATATTTTTGCAGCCGCCGCACTAGAGAAAAAACACGAGTTTTACGCGCCGCACCAGTGCAAAGTTTACCATGAGGCTGAATCGACCTCAAGCCGCAGTGAACGTGTTAAACGTCGCAATTGTAGTCAAAACCATTAGAACGTAAGAGCGGATTAACACTACCAAAATTATTTAATGGAATCAGGCGTTACCTTGCGGAAGTCCATACTAAGTAAGAAAAGGACCAATATTTAACCACTTCAGTGTTCCACGTTTGCCGCATACGCATTTATCAGCGCATTGGCGGGCGGTGCACTTTGTTGCACGACTACCACTGCATGTGCGGAAGTGGCTAAATATTGGTCCTTTTCTTACTACCAAAATTAATGTATCCTCTTCCTAGAATCTGTCTTATCCGATAACGGAAAATCTTCACTAAAATTGTTTTTCCATAGAAATACTATCTCAGTGATATTTCTAAGTCTATTAGGATCTTTTGGATCTAGGATATATAGAGGCACAATATATTCTGATACCATGAAATCAAGACTGCCTTAGTTGTAGATGTCCACTTTATGGTATAAGAAATTTAAACATTTAACTCAACAATGTATATTTTTCTACGAGATCGTATCAGGAATGAGTAGATAGAGAAAGGAATCTAAATATTATAGCATTAGAGTAGCTACTTGCTATGCTATACAGGTGCTTACAATCGGTCTTATTAGAAATCTCCTGAGACTTCTATTTCCAAAAGTGATCTTTCTATGGTTGAAATTATGATAAAGAGATCTTTTTGCTGTATTCTTTTTAAATAAACAAGTAACAACTATTAATAAATTTAGTATCACTACATATTTTCACGAGAAAATTTTTGTTGTATGATTTTTGCGATTTTCATTGCAGTGTCATCAACAAAGTTAATTACTAAATGTCTTGGGGAGGGGTTTTGTTCAGACGTGGACGTCTTACAGCTAAATTAATGGTGTATTCTTCACAAGGAATACATAATAAATGTAGGAGTAGTTTTTAATATAAGATTGCGTTGAAAAATATTTTTAGGCGCGCGACCGGTGACGTCTCCATGGTTTCGTTAGCTCCGAGGGCCGCGACACAAACAAAATACGAGCATCGGATTATGGCTATTATTGTTGGCATTTTTCTAAGTCAATTAAACTCGGACAAGATGGCGGTGCGGCGGTCGTCGGCGACGGTTTTTTGGGCGTCCATTAGAATGTTTTACTGTTATTAATGCCTTTGCTTCGTAGCGGGAAATTTTGTTTGTGATTTGTTGTTTTGTTTGCATTATCAAATGCTTCCTATTGTTCGTTTATTTCGAACTTCATTGATTATTAATATATCATTTATTTTTTCACATAAAAGAACGCTTGAAATTATTGAAAGTAAAATACACTATTGGAAAATTATGTGAAATGATTTTAGAGTGGTTTTCGGGAAATAAATTATATTTTGATTAAAAACGTTTTGTATTTTTTTTTCTTTCATCTTAATATTTCTCTTTGAGTTTATTCATATTTTTAATTGCGTTGTTATAATGTTTTTTTTTATGGCGGCTAGTGTCCGAGGATTTCGGAGTAGAGATACACAGACAGGCAAAGCATAGGACGCTAGGAGATTGCTGGAAGATTCTAGAAGGTAGCTTCTTCCAACTAGTTATATGAGAAATTTGTGACGGAGGCCTATGTCCAATACTGGATCTTCTACTGTTGATATGACGATATAAGTTACAAGAAATTCCATATCCTACTTCTTTTTTGGTTTAGGGAGGATATCGTCCAGATGTTCAAGATATCTGTCTTTACAGGAGTTCAGGGGTATGTGGTATTGCTATCCAATTAAACCCCCTGGTTAGTTATTCTTCGCGCTGTCATAATACATACTGGTAATTCAATTGGAAAAATGTTTTAGTACGACATATATACTTTATTTTTTGTTTATAGAATGGTAAAACTTTTTTTAAAATGTAACCATAAGTTACGAATAAAAAAACAATTTACGATAGTTATACAGATATAATATGTTTATTATATAACTAACTACGCCCCGTGACTTCTTCCGTGGAATTTAACAAGAAAAATTTAGCTTATATTGTTTTTATTTTCATTTTTATTATAATTTCACAATATACATAAATTGTTATGTCATCCACAATTCGAAATGACGTCATTCTTTCGATGTTTTCATTTCAATTTGAATCAATATGAACTGTCACGGTTATATATGAAATTTGTTGATTTCAGTTGCGAGTTTCTGTTTGAAAATTAGTCATACTAACTTAGAAACCTAAGTAGACTCATGCAAAACAACTTTGCTAAACATTATGATACGATCAAATGTATAGTTTATAATTCTATAAAGGACATACAGACAAACATTTATTTTTATATATGTAGATAATTTTACACGAGGCTACATGTTAGACGGTCTAGTTCGTCGGGGTTGACTATTATTATATCATGAAGTTACTGGGCCAAAAGGTCACCCATTTTAAGTTTCAAGCCAACGATCGTATACGTTTCGAATTACTATTTAATTATGAATTTATTTACTAAAAAAAAAACATTTATAATTCCAAATATAGTCTGTGATAGCTGTCCACATGAGTCAATGTAAATACGTTGTTTTAAAAAAAATTGTTAGAAAAACCTTACACAGAAGCAACTCTATTTTTAGTCCTAGTCTACTTAATTCTAGAAGATCAATATTTGGCTATCACTCTCCTCTAAATTGTGTAATAATATTGACATGGAAACATTTGGTTAAAGTTTATTTATATATATCTATTATTTTAATTACATTTTCTCTATAGATGTTGTTAGCCATAAGGCTTTTACAGCATCATCTGAATTGGGTTCACGGAGCGGAAGGGTCTGTGAACTCTAAAACTTATAAACTAGTAAAATAAAGCTGGTAGGGCGCCTACCAGTTGCACGAAGACATTTGCATGTAGCAAAGGTTCTTCACGAGTAGAGCTTTGATGGGATATGTTGCTGGAGTGTGCATGCATCTTGGGACGTCAGCGTGGACCACAGGCGAGCCAGGGAGGGATCCGGATCCAACCACGGTTCAATCACGCTGTTCGCGGTTAGGGAACGGGCGGCCGCTATAATAATTGGTGTTGTGGCGTGGTGGGTGGTGTTTGCTTCTGTTGTGTACAACCAGGTGACCTGTGTAAAGTCTCGCAGGTGTAGTGGTTGCTGGTGGTGCAGTGAGGTATGCGCTTGCAGTGTTGTGTATATCTACAGCGTGTGCCGTGGTTATTTTATTTTAATGTATATAACCTACAAGTGTTTACACTTTTTAATGGCTACCGTTTTTGGGGCCTTCTCGTTTACCCCATAATTGGGATAGGGACATTGTTTAAAATGCAAGCCTTCGAGTTTCTTCGACGACTTTTGGTTCTTCTGCGAATCCCTTCATTTACAACCTCCGTGTATATTCTTCTCTGTTATCCTGGGTTACCTTGAGCCTTCGTCTTAAATCTTCTTCTTCAGTTATTGCGGTTTTGACAAGTTATTTCTTTCTGAAAGTTTGACTTATAAATCCTGATGGTTTGTCTCAGGAATAATCACCTTCGACAACCACTGGAATCGTATCATCGATAGATGGATGTTAGATATTGAGTTTTTACTAAGAAGAGCATTACTCTGGTTGACCATGATCTAAACCATTATGAATAAATATACTTTATATGTGGTATAATAAGAAATATATGTGTCACTCGTAAAAATGCCCACACGGCGCATATGATTTATTGCCAATAAATTACTTTTAAGTTTACAGGTAATTACTTTATAGATACGTGTGGGAATTGTGTACACGATTTGTCAATTTAGTAGTATGACGTAATGAACTGTCCAACTAAATTAATTTATTCTTCTTTATTGAATGCATTCCAAAATAGTTTACGCTTATTATTATTCGGACTTTTATCTGGTAGTACTTGTTGGGTTCCCTTTATGGGTCGCTCTCAATTAGTTACAGTCTATTTAAATAAATAAATGTCAATTTAATGTATACATATCATCATTATCATCTCCTATTCGACTGGAGATAGGCTTCCCAAATAGATGTACGTATAACACGACCTTTAGAAAGCATGCAGTGTTAGTCGTGCAACAAAGTGCACCGCCCGCCAGACCGCTGATAAATGCATATGCTATAAACAATGCGAATTACACAACTGCCACCGTTAAACCACTCAACACGTGTTTCACCCCTCCACGGGGCATCTTCAGGAGTTATGTTACACCGTTTAATGCAACACACAGAGCGAGTTACTGGGAACTGGCGGGCGGTGCACTTTGTTGCACGACTACCACTGCATGTGCGAAAGTGGCTAAATATTGGCAATTTTCTCAAACAGAATTAGAATTAAGATATAGTCGTTGTAGCCGAAAGGTTTTCGAATGGCAAGCATAAGCCAGTAAACGCGGCGTGTGCATGCTCTCCTACTAGGTGGACCGACATAGTTACGGTAGTGATAAGTCGCTGGGGCGTCCATCATCTGAGAAAAAGGTGATGAATAATTGACTTTTTATAGATAATCATCAATATTTCCACAGTAAGACGTCCACACAACACAAGCCATCTGCTGCTTTTCTCTCTGTTAAGCTATATATATGCAAATGCATGAAACAGCGGCAGTTAGTAGAAATATACATTTATGAAAACTTGTCAATGTGAACACGGCTTTCCAATTTAATTTTATAGGTTATGAAACCTAAAGATTGTTATATGCGATAGGTTAATACCTTTTGACAGTACAAAGTCTGTAGGAACAGATAATAAATAATAATATTTAGTAATATGAATTCAAGAATCGATTTTTTTAATTTTAGGTTATGTAAGACAATAATTGACAGGATATAAGTGATATATTCTATGCTTTAAAAGTTTAACACCGTTAATTAATGATTGTATGTTTGATAAACATTTCTGACGAAGATAATGTTTCGAATTTAATTAACCCTTAATAGCCTGATTTACGAAAGTGATTTTTTTAAAATATTACTGTGTTTGCTTGAGGGTCTAGATTAAGGAAAAAATAGATTTTTTTTTTTTAATTTCGTTGGAAAGTCGGAAATTATACAACAGTGAAATACGTACAGCCAACCTATAATAAAAAAAACTAATTTTAATGTGAACATTCGGTTTAAAAGATATCAAAATTTAAACTCTAGGCTATTAAGGGTTAGATGAAACCTGGTTTTAAAATAATATAAACATAATAGACCACCTACATGTATTTCTTTATTTAATGACATTAAATTATAAAAAGAAACAATAAACGGAATTACCCGAAGAATCTAGTGTTGTATTGGAGTAATTAAAGTCGTGGGATGTGTCAGAGACATTTACACGCGGCGGCCATTTTATTTTATCTGTAATATAAAGGATAAGCCGAAATTATAAATCAAGGAATTTTTTTAGCGTTTTACGACCCGATTCTTCGTGTGTATCGGTTTACATAGGTTTTTTTTTCGCCATTCCGTAACAGATTAAACTCGTTAAGGCAATCGTGAATAGTGGATATAAAATTTTTCTATTTACGGAGCATTGAAAGTGTCATTACCATATGCTAGTGGAGGAGGAAGGGAGCTGCACTTGCAGCTCTTTGAAATATTATCTGTTTTGAAATTCAAACATCGATCAATATTAACTAATCGGAATTTAAAATGTGATGTCGCCAATTACTAATCAAGTTTTAAATAATAATCAATAGAAGTAAAATAAAAAGGGAGTATTTTTCAATTATATCAATTATTAATATCTCTTCTTCTTCTTTTTCCTTCCCTCTTCCCTTTATTTGGGGGCGGGTCTCCTTATCAATTTACGCCAGGCTACTCTATCCTGGGTTGTCCCTGCATCAAGTTGAAGGATTCCCAGTTCCTTTCTGATATTAGACCACCACGTAGCTTTTGGACGCCCTCTCCCTCTTGGGAATTCTGGGAGGCTGAAGGCAGTTTTTATCACGAGGTCATCTGGTTTTCGTTGAATGTGGCCATACCATCAGAATCTATTTTCCTGTAATTTGCTGGAAATCGGAGCTATCTTAAACGAACCTCTGATATATTCGTTCCGTATTCTGTCCATTCTGGTGACGCCACCCGACCATCTAAGCATCTTCATCTCATTGACATGAAGTGTTTGCTCGTGACTCTGACATACAGTCCAGCATTCCGAGCCGTAGAACATAGCTGGTCTGACAACGGCTTGATTGATTTTGATAATTATTTTTATACGTTTTTTGCATATATTTTAATGGATTGCAGCTCGCCAATGTTTGAAGTTTTTCAACTTGACCATCACTGTTATAAGCAACAAATGTAAAGAGTTAATCAAATGAAAAGTAGTTTATAAGTCAAGTATATTGCGTATATTTAGCAAATATTAGGGGGACAAGAAAGTAATGTCGTTTATGTCGACATATTTTACTGTAAAACAGATTGATTTGTTACTGTAACAGCATTGACTTGTATACTAGATGGAAAAAGGTTGTTGATAACGAAGGTGAATATATTGTTGAACGTACATGAAGCTGCCACCGGCTCAGAAAGCAGTTCTGCTGGGAGCCGACGAGAAACTCAACAGTTGCTCTTTACAAATATAGTTTTATAAAGAGTGCGCGACAATAATTAGCTTCCTGGGAGCAAAATTAAAACTATATTATCAAATAAATCTTATTATAGCATTCAAGAGTTTTTAGCTGATCTAAATGTGTGGAATTTGGTCAGTTGATTTATAATATTAATATAATGTACACTAAAAAAATGTTAAATTTCGTTGTTGAGTTTCTTTGGCTTTTCTCAACTAATCAGCGTTCCGTGCTGGTGGTAGCTTACTAAATAATGTTAAAATAATCGATGATTCAAAAGCGTATATACATGCATACTTAGATAAACATATTTTAAATTTGAATTTGAAAATAATATGTCGACTGTAGGGTTTAACCAAAGATATCTCTTATCGACTCCAAGTCTTTGTTAACAACTGTCTTCGAAGTATCTTCGGTATATACTGGCCTGAGAAAGTCTTCAACGTAGATCTCTGGAAACGCTTCGATGAGATGCCGATCGACCAGCAGATCATGCGCAAGTGAAACTGGATAGGCCACACGCTCCGAAGGAACCCTAATCACATACCGAGGCAAGTTCTAGAATGGAATCCTCAAGGAAAGCGAAGACGTGGCCGCACAGAGCTAACCTGGTGGCCGACGATCACTGCAGAAGTGAAGGCAGTTGGAATGACGTGGAGCGAAGTAAAGCGCGAGTCTCAAGACCGCTCGGGATGGCGACGTACTGTGGACGCCCTCTGCTCCATCTTGAGGACATAGGAATAGATGATGAGGGTTTAGGCCCCGTCCATAGATTTCTAATAAGACTAACCAGAAGCAACATGTACCAAGCGTCTTTCAATATATATATATATATATATATACATACTTATATTTTTGGATTTTTTTTATTGTCAACACATGAATGTATTACTTGAATATAATATATATCTGTTATGAGTATGTAAACCGTTAATTTTTCTTTTTTAAATATTTTCAACATTAACAATTGCACTTCAGAGATATTTATATGAAAACTTATATATATTCGAGTTATATTCAGTAATGTCGCATGACAACAGAATAGGGTACCGCTAGAGCAATAAATCTGAATACTCCCCGTCATTGCGCTCTGTGCAATCATATTGTCCATTTGTGTTAGACGCCTATTACTCAATTACACGTAAAATATCTAATAACACTTCAAATGAAATTGTATGTACATTTGTCAGTATGGTATTAGATAAGCTTTTTTTGGCCAGTACACCGGTATGGTCAAAAGGCAATATCTCAAGACAACAAGATTGTACAATGTATGTTGATACTATTTGTTTTTAATATGCGTCGGCGTCACTGCGTAATAAAATATGATTATAATATATATATATACTAGCTGACCCCGCAAACGTTGTTTTGCAAAAAAAAAAATTAAAGTTTTTAATTAACAAATAAAAAATAAGGGTTAATCGTAGAGGGGTGAAAATTTAGGGTTGTATGTATTTTGGTATGCTGTATCATAATAAAATAAAAACCAAAAAATTTGTTTAAAAAAAAAATTAGGGGTGGACCACCCTTATCACTTAGGAGTATGAAAAAAGATAGTAGCCGATTCTCATACCTACTGAATACGCATATAAAATTTGGTAAAAATCGGTCGAGCCGTTTCAGAGGAGTTCAAGTTCGAACACCGTGACACGAGAATTTTATATATTAGATATATTTATAAACCTAAAAGACATCTATGGAAAATACCCCATAAATACATATTCAGAGAATCTTATACTTCCACTACAACGCATGTACCTTCTACAAAGATATCTGAAAGGGTTATACCACAATCGCCACACTTGAAAGGCGGGTTGGGGATCGTAATGTGATGTAATGAGTTATACACTCAACTTTTTAAAGCCTTTATGTCACCTGTATATTGTGAAGTATTTAAAATACCCGGCGATTAATATTACACATCGACCTTCGGAAAGAGACAATCGGCTAATTTCGGCTTCGTAGAGCGTTATCTCCGTCGCACGAAATACAACGACTGATAAAACATCACATAGATAGTGTGGGAAAGAGATAACGCTCTACGAAGCCGAAATTAGTCAAATGTCTCTTTCCAAAGGTCGATGTGTAATATTTGTGGTCGGGTACTGTATATATATTTATTGTTGAACAGCGACACGTATCTTAATGGTGGGTCTATGAACTCAGTCCACGCGTACCTCTCCACTGTCTAGCGCGTATGACTCATATTTGCGTTTACATCGAATGTTTCCTCAATTCTACAGAGATTTCGACTTTTTAGTTGACTTCTCTTGATTTATATTAAGTTTTTTTTTGGGTTCCGTATCACATATTGTTGATTCAAAGTCCAATATTGTATTTCCTTTGGCTATATTAATTACATGATGTTTAGATCATTTGCGTTAATCTTAACGCAAGTGCTCTATAGTGACTTACCGTCGTCAATTGGTTTAACTACACCCCTTGACATATTATTTATGTGAAATAAGTTAAAGAAGAAGTACAATAATGTAAAGTAGTGTTCATAATGACCACATAGATGGGACTAATGTTCAAAGGGCTTGAATATGTTTAATAACAAGGTCGAGTTTATTAACGCAACTCAACTAAAAGTTGTACAGTTTAATTGCGTTAAATGCAATTCCTTACTTAGATATAACTGTTTACTTTCCCATGTGAACCTATAAGCATTTAGGAGAATAAATTACGATCGACAAATGATGTTATTACCTTTTTTTCGGAAAGCATTCTTCATTCATTATTCTTTTCCTGTCTAAAGCCCTTCTTTGAAAAAAACTCTAGCAAATTATTGTTTTCAACTTCAAGGCAAAAGTCTACCCAAAGATATCTATGGGGAGATATACCATAATCGCTACGTTTCTAGTTTGGTACTACGGTACGAAGAGAAAACTGCTGTTCATCCTCTGGAAACTTTGAACTAAATAATTGAAACACAAGTTGTGAATTATATAAGATTGTATCGATCTGGCGCTGCTCGTATATATCGAGAAAGAATTTTCCAGGTCTATTGGCGGAAGAAAACACAAGAATCTGTAGTAAGAAAAGGACCAATATTTAGCCACTTCCGCACATGCAGTGGTAGTCGTGCAACAAATGCACCGCCCGCCGCCGCTGATAAATGCACATGCGGCAAACAATGCGAATTACTCAACCGCCACCGCCAAATTACTCAACACGTGTTTGGTATATTTATATTGGTCCTTTTCTTACTTAGGATGGACTTCCGCAAGGTAACGCTTGATTCCATTAAATAATCAAGAACCTGTAGCCATACAAGAAATAAAAATAATTTCATACGGAACCGTAGTTGTAAAATTTACTTCGCACTTTATTGGTCAGCAAAATTTAATTTATGACGCTCCTAAATGTTCAAACAACGTGGGTAAGTTTTAAAAACTCGTATTAGGAATATAACCTAAAAACATGGCGCTCATGTATCGACAATAAAATCGCACATCTTTTAAAATTTATATTTGTATATGAATGTGCAAAATTTAAAATCGTTTCGTATTCATTATCTGCTATTAAGGAAGATATTTCTAAGAAATGTTACATCAAGACAATAAATGTAATTATATTCGTTGTTTATATAAATCTTACATAATTTTTTATGTATGATATTTATTGGACTTGGGTGATCTTTCTCAATAAACCTGCACACATGTTTTGGTATTAGAGTCAAATATATCATTTTTTTTATTTTTTTATTTGAATAGGCTAACATAAAATGTCGACACTGTTGTTCCTACAGGAAGCTACAAGCTCGGAAGGCAGTTCTGCTGAGAGCCGGCGAGAAACTCAACAGTTGCTCTTTACAAATATAGTTTTATAAAGAGTGCGTGACAATAATTAGCTTCCTGAGTGAGCATCGACATTTAATTTCACGCATTAACATCAGCATAATATTCTTTGATAGAATAATAAATTTATTCACTGTATTAACACCGTATCAACCACTGTTTTTTAAATAATTTTGAATGTTTTTGACGATAAACGAAATATTATTATAAATCGTGTATACAATAATATAATTTATAACATAAATTTCTGGCAAAAATGCCGGAAAAAGGCAAAGTTATCTTTTTTTCTAAATAAACAAGATAAAGTACAAACGAGAATAAAATTATTACACGAAAAGCGTGCTTTAAAATATAAATGTTGAAATATTGTTCGGTATAAAAGCTTTCAAAGTATACAAAGATATTAATTCATTTCATCTCCCTTGAATAGTTGAATTTTATGACATCTTTATTCGATGGAGGAGGCGATATATGATTAATACATTAGTGAAACAATTCCAAAGCTTCCAATATTAAAAAAAAGATAGTTTACACTGTAATAGGTATATTTACATGTGTTACTTTAGTTTTGTTGTCAGTTATGTCTTTCATTATCATTTCAGTCAAAGGATGTTCACAGCTTTGCACAGGTCTCTCCAATAGATTTGTTATAGGTACGATAGGAATTCGCCAGCATTCAGGGTCCAATTAGACAAGGTTGTATACAAGATGCAAGGATGGAGGTTTTATGCAAGACATCGGTGATAACAAATCTATGTGCCCATCCATGTCTTATAATAAGTTTATACATACTGGATAAATTAAAGCCTAATTAGGTGATAAATTTAAAAAAGGAATAACGAAGGGAAAGAGACGATGATGCCTACTCCGTGCCCACAATAATAGAAGCACTCAGTAAAGTAGGACATAGAGATATGTGGAGGCTTCTTCTTGGCCAAGACTTTTCATATAGGGTGCAACCTTCAGCAATGAAGATAAAGAAACAAGAGTAGAGATAATTAGAAACAGGAAATAATACACCTATCCCCCGATTTACACGGTACTCGTTTTACACGTTTTCGCTTTTACACGGTTTTCCAAAAAAGTTTTTTGTTTTAATAACCGATTTTATTACCATCACTCATAATGTAAATATTTCTGCTTCAAACATCGAATCGGCACAAATAACTTCGAGCGATGAAAGTGAATTCGAACTTTCGATTCCGAAAAAAAGAATGAGACTAATTTACTTTTTGTTCTTCTGTTTAATGTATATTGTAATTAAATTAAAAAAAAAAAACAGTTTTTCCGAAATATATTAAATATATTAACTTGTCAATGCATTTTATTTTTATTTATGTCTACACCTAAAATTATTGAAAAAAATCACAACTGTTAAATAGCAAAATTGTGCAATTTCTGCAAGTTTTTCGATTTACACAGTTTTGAACGGTCAGGAACGTATCGACCGTGTAAATCGGGGGATAGGTGTATAAATAAAGTGAACTTACTTGCGTACACTATAACTCGTGAACTATAAATAAAGAGATTAAGAAATATAACCGAGGATAATTGAAACGATACCCCAATGATGGGAAGTGCTATCCAGACGAGGCTGTCTTTCATTTGGATGTCATTGTCGGCGTCGCAACGGGGATACGTAATCCGTTTGCCGCGCTCTAGTATTACTCTTGGAAGATATTTTTGGATTGCACTCACCAGATTGTCCTTTTTTAAGAGTAACCATCAAGTTGTGTTTTCGTAGGACAAGTCCCAAAATGAATTACTTTTTTTTTTAGTTAAAACATTTTTAATTGATGACTCAGAAAAATGATTTTATATCTAACCAGATCATAGCATACTTTTTTACTTTACTTACACTGAAGTCCATGTGGCATTATCAGATTCCATGGGTTGAAGGGAGCAGAACAAAAAGTGCTTTTAGGCCAAAACCTCTTTTAAGGTAGTCAAGCTATAGAGCTCCTTGTTTTATCGGATTTAGCCGTCAAACTCTTAGATTACTTAAACGAAGGCTTTATGGGGTGACTAGTTGCATAGGTCCCTTGGGAGAACGTTGGCTTATATTGTCACATGTCAAATAAGTTTGAAGATCCCAAGAACAAAAAGAATTTTATTCAATTATTAATTTACTTTTACGTTTTTTTATTAAATTTTTTTGTTAATGCGTTAGCTTATAATTAATAGTTTAATAATATAATTTTCCAAAAAAAAAGAAAGAAAATGGAAAGAAAGGATCTCTTGCGATTACCAAAAGCCGGTAGACAAGGCGTGTGTACACCCCTGACAGATGTACCAATGACATATTAGTTTTGGCAACAGGAAGTTGTTAAATGCATGCAGTGCAAGATCGTTTATCACAGTGAAATTTGGGTGAAGCTTATACCTTGCAGTTGGAGACTCCAATCATCAGCTGGAACGATGATGATTTTTACAAAATATAATTGTGGCCTTAAAATTCATTATAATCTGTGCTAATCAAAAGGTTTTAGTAATTTATTTATTTATTTTATTTAATATTCTTCATTGTACACGATAAGATACATTTAATAAGTTTTACAATAATATATAAAAAAGTACAACGGGCGGTCTTATCACACAAGGCAATCTCTTACAGACAACCATAGTATGGAAAAGATAAAAGTACTTATAAAGGGTAGTTTTCGTGTACAAAAAATACATATTCACAAACAAATGAACATAAACATACATAGACATACATACATAGGTATATAACATATATACTTATAATAAAAAAGGTTTAATACATATTATAAATATAATACAATAATAAATAAAAACATCTAACTGACTTCGATCAGTATTGGTTAATAATGTATTTTAAATATTATCCCGCAATTGTCTTTAAACTGGACACCCTATAACTGTGACACGATGCGTTTGACATCGCGCCTTTGATGTAAATTGAAGTGCGCTGCAAGTGAAAATAAATTTTAATGAACACTACATTTCCCGCTTTCTATTAATGTTGGTTTCCAATAACACTCGCCCGCTGTAATGGATAACGTACGGTTTTATTTCTACTTATAAATTCACTGTACGGTACATTGGTGAAACATCTTGCAATTTACCGATTTTCATATGGTTTTTGGGTTAGGTTTGTTTTTTATATGGACCGTTTATTTTGAAAGTGGTATAAGTCCATTTTCTTTTGTTTCGAGAAAATTAAAGGATACTATATTTGTTGATTCAAAAATACAGTCAAATTATATGAGGTCTGGCATTGTTTCTATTGTTTTATCAACATTTAATTTGTTTATATAGATTTGTTTTTGGCTAATTAGACTACGATAACACATATTTATGTGCTGTGAAAGAACTTACACCACTTTCACTATCGATAATTATGCAATTTCATTTACCGACCGATTTTTAGCTCTACATAAATATATTTAAAAAACTTTTAAGTTAAACGGTTTTTTGATACCCATATTGTGGTGGTTGTGGAAAAATATGTACCTAGTCCGCCATATTGGAACGGCGTCCATCTTGAATTTTAAATTTTGACATAATCATCGTGTTTTACTAGTGTAGCACTTTCATTTGATACTCACTTTGAGAGGGATAAGGAAAAACATGTAATCCGCTATTTTGTATCGGCGGCCATCTTAGATTTATAATGTTATTGATTTTATTATATTGTATTGTCATCTAAATTAAATGTATGTACCAAATTTCAGATCAATCTGACAACGGGAAGGTGCTTAAATTTCAATTTCTAATTTTGATCCAAATAAATTCCGTACGGGTCGAACTAAATAAAACCGTTTAAAACCATGGGATTTTTTGAGAAATTAAACACGGACTAGTTATACATAAAAAAAATTACATTAAATTAAGCATGAATTACGTGATAGATCATTTTTCTCAAAAATGGACTTACACCACTTTCAAAATAAACGGTCTATATAGGATGATCTGTTATATGTGTAAAAACATTAAAATGGAGAACGTGTAACTCTTTTTCCATCAATTAAGGTATGGTACACACTGTCCAAAAGTATTTTTTTTTCAGAAATTATAAACAAAGTAATGATATTGTAAGTAAAATTGGTTCAGTAATTAGGACATCTATGTATTAAAATTAAATATATAATTTATTTAAAAAAGGAGATATTTACACTTCATATATACATTACAATTGGACTAATGTTGTATAAATTTAAATTATATAAAATTTCTATGAATATAAAAAATTATACAATGTATATAAAATCGTAGTTTTAAAATTTTGAATGTAAGAGGACATAATTTTTACTTATACCTATAAAATCTATAGGCTTACACTAAACACCGTTAGCTTCATGAATAATTCAAAATATGAATAAAAAAAACTTGATTTAAACAACCGCGATTCGGTCAAATCTCTATCATTGCTTTCTATATTCCTCATAACAAAATTATATATTATAATTTTACAAAACGTTCAAACTAAATAATCTTATGTCACCTTTTACTATACTACACCGATGTTTAAATCTTTTACACGTTTAACCATTCATTAACATACGGTATGATTCGTTATAGATATAAAAGATTTAAAGTGGTGAAAATATAGCTCATTATTCTGTAAAAAAAAAACTTGAAGCTTTCACGCCTATTTCAAATTAATTTTTATAATATGATCATTATGAAAAATAAGTAGAAAAGGACCAATATTTAGCCACTTCCGCACATGTAGTGGTAGTCGTGCAACACAGTGCACCGCCCGCCAGACCGCTGATGCGCATGCGGCAAACAATGCGAATTACACAACCGCCACCGTTAAATCACTTAACTTATGTTTCATGTGTGCATGTGCGGAAGTGGCTAAATATTGGTCCTTTTCTTAGCTTGAAGGATAACTCATTTCAAGTGGCAGTCGAAGTGGCACATTCATGCAACAGCGGGCTGCCAGGCGGTGCACTTTGTTGCACGACTACCACTGCATGTGCGGAATTGGCTAAATATTGGTCCTTTTCTTACTTAGGATGGACTTCCGCAAGGTAACGCCTGATTCCATAAATAATCCTTCAAGCTGCCTGTTAATCTTGGATCATTTCTGATTCGAAGACAAATTTCGAGAATGTATTGGTATATCAAAAATGTGTAGCAAAGAAAGTGAGCTGAGGTGAAAATGGAATGTATATAAATGATAAGAGAATGAAAAGAGAGTAATAGAGATAGCAAAGAACGGTAGAGGAGAGTCACAGACAGGCGATTGTTCGAGCAGTATTTTTATTTGAATCTCTTTATTTCTGATTTGACCTGGGACTTAGAATTGCCCTTCCATTGGTCTCTGGGTGACCTCGCGCCTTCTTATGTGGAAACCACATCTTGATTCCGTATACCATCACTGGCAACACACATTGGTCAAAGCTCTTCCTCTTCAGACATTGTGGTGTCCGAAAGCTGCTCATCCTGGATTCGGCCAGTGATCTCTTTTTTGAAGTTGGTTAACCAAGTTGGAAGTAATGTCCCAGGTATATTTTTGTCTACCACTTCGGGCATATCACGTCCGCCAACAATTTACTATATTATCATTACGTTAATTATTATTTCTGAAAATATTAATTTTTAGTAAGGATGTATCATACATTTATTACCCAAATATGCTATACATTCACTCCTTTAAACCTATTACACGTAACCATTACACGTAATCAATAATCCTGTATGTTAGGTCTAATAAAATTGTTAACTTTAACACCCTGAAGCATTGGACTATGGCACATGATAAAGACATATATTGTTGGAGAAAAAAAATAGGTGAAGTATAAAAAAATGGCGTCGTATATGCTGTTCATAATTCGTCTGTATTATTATTCTAAAATAAACCTTTTCGTAACGTAATATAGCTTATAATCGATTGTTTTTATCAATTGTTTACCAGACAAATTTTAATATATGTTTCAAATTACAATTTGCGTGAGTTTGAATAATTTTAAAGTAAATTTAGTGACCCAAGCAATATATTGACCTCAAATTAATAATTTCTATTAACAAGTGAGAATAATATAAGAAATATGACGTTGTTTTGTATAATAAAGAAAATTCTTTATATATATATTTAAAAATAAATATAAAATATTCTCAGGAATATGTAAAATATTAGTAGTAAGGATAATAATAGATTTATAGGAGACAGAGTTTGTACTGCCAAATGTTATTGACGTGTCGCGTTCTAAAAAAATAACGTAACATATTTAAGAGTAAATAAATAAATGTATTATAAATGTGAAATAATTGATTATAAAATTATATTTATTTTACAGATGCGATAATTTTTTTCATTAATATCTTGTTGCAGCATTTTTAATATTAATAGATACAAATATTCATGATTACGGATATTGTTTTGACCTAGTCAGCAAGATGTCGTACTCATTACACAAAGCTACGATGCATTTGCTTCAGGAAACTTTCCAACGAAAAGAGTTCAGACGCTTTGGGGATATCACATGGCCATCGATGTCACTAGATTTACCTCCAATTGTTTGTTATGGATCTAATTAAAAAGAGAGTTTCCAATATCAAACCTCAAACTCTTGCAAATTTATTAGTAAATGTTAGCAGAGGATTCAGTTCAATTTAACTAAGTTTATTGCAGCGTGTTGGAACACAAGGCTATGTTTTGAACTGTTTGCAACTTAACCGAAGATATACGGAGATTATATTCTCAAAATATAAATCCGCATTTATATTTTATCGCATAATGCTTTATTAAAATTATGTCTTAAATATTGGATTTTTAAACTAATTTTTAAGACCTAAATCTGTAACCATACATCTTATGTAAAATATTTTTATAAAACGAAATGTAATTGCTTTGGAATATTTACGCGTTTGACTGTTTGCTTAGAGCTACATTTGCTTATTAGATCTTAAAAATAATACACATATATTACCAACTATCACCGTTAATCTACTCTACACGTGTTTCACCCCTCCAGGGGGGATCCTCAAAGTCAAAGATATATAATAGTCTCGGTAATTAGCACTGGTCGGTCTAACATCTCCTGAGGATGTGTTGTGTTTCGCATTGTTTACCGCACGCGCATTTATAAGCAGACTGGCGGGCGGTGCACTTCATTGCACGACTACTGCTGCATAGCGGATGTAGTTGTAGCTGTCGCTTTCTTAGTTAGGATGGACTTTCGCGAGGTAACGCCTGAATCTATTAGATATTTAAAATATAATTCTTGCTATATTATTATTACATTGTTTATTATTTCTATAACAATAGATTTTTAGATGAAGTATACCATATAGGTGTACTGAATAATGACAGTCTGCAGTCATGATTAAACATCAGTGTTTCACCTTCGACTTCAAACATTTCGGTGTTTTGGGTGAATAAAGGTTACTAAGCTTCCTGAACGGTACACATCGATTGATTTGGCAAGTGGACCCTTATTAGAAGTTGGATTTACGAAACCTGACCGTTTGTCCCAGGCATATGTAGTCGTATACAACTTCGAATTTAGTACCTCAGAAAAATACTTGAGTAGGTTAGTAAGAATTCGTTTTATATATTGTTATTGTATTATAAATTTATGAAAGCAAATGATGCTATACAAGTCAAAAAGCCGGCTGTGGATCGCGTGTCGGTCGCGCGATCCTTTGCAAAAAGAACAAAAAGGGGTGCGGGACGCATGCAACGACACGTGCGTCCGCAACGGAGTCTGGCCGTGAAGTGGGTCAGCGTGCCCTTGAATACACGCCGCCTGCGCCTGCGCAGGACCTTTGGCCTTGGCGCGCGAATGCTCCAACGCGCCATTTTTCTCCGCCTTCCGGGAAATTTGAACAATAGAGAAATTATTTTATATCAAAATATCGCAGTTCGAGATTTATGTATACAAACACACACCCGTATTTGTGTGTATCTAATATATAAAATTCTCGTGTCACGGTGTTCGAACTTGAACTCCTCCGAAACGGCTTGACCGATTTTTACCAAATTTTACATGCGTATTCAGTATGTCTGAGAATCGGCTACTATCTATTTTCCATACCCCTAAGTGATAAGGGTGGTCCACCCCTAAATTTTATTTTTAATTTTTTAGACAATTTTCTTGGTTTTTATTTTAATATGATACAGCATATAAAAATACATACAAACCTAAATTTTCACCCCTCTACGATCAACCCTTATCTTACATTTGTTAATTAAAAACTTTAATTTTTTTTGCAAAACAACGTTTGCGGGATCAGCTAGTATACGAGTATATATATGTATATAAATTATACCGGTATAGTAATATCTGTATGAATATTTTAAATATTACAAAGTAAGGGGCAGCACTACAAGCTGAGGTCACCTTGCCCGCTGCGCACGCGACTTACCTTATTGTGTTCCACACCGGCGGCAGGTGTTTGGCACTGATTTACGAGCGAACTTCTTTGGAACATCCTGTTCTTATTGTCGATGTTCATTATCACCTCTGATTACACCTGATTGAGACAGATGGCGGGAGGTGACTCGTCTTATACCCCTAGTGCTGGAAACACTTTTCTTATTAAGTTGACTCAAAATACACCTATACCCAGTTTTTTACGGTAGATACGTTTCTGATAAAAACGTCTAAATCGAAAATTAAGAATTTTCAAGTTAAAACCGTGTAAATCGAAAAACTTGCAGAAAATGCATATTTTTGCTATTTAATAGATTCTTTTCAATATTTTTAGGTGTACACAGAAATAAAATTAAATGCATTGACAAGTTAAAATTTTTAATATGTTACGGAAACATTGTTTTTTTTATTTAATTACAATACATTAAACAGAAGAACAAAAAATAAAACCAAAGGTGTTTTATTATCCTTTATCACTGTCAGAAATTACTCTTATTCTTTTTTTCGGAATCGAAAGTTCGAATTCACTTTCATCACTCGAAGTTATTTGTGTCGATTCGATGTTTGCAGCAGAAATATTTACATTAAAAAAATTATTTGTGAAAACCGTGTAAAAGCGAAAACGTGTAAAACAAGTACCGTGTAATTCGGGGGCCAGGTGTATATCAGGTATAATAAAAAAAAAGTTAATGTTTAATGTCTTCGTATTGCATTATTAGGTGCGTGTATTTTTAAACTATTATATACACCAATACGTCACTTTGCGTCGTGGTTACGTTCCAAAAAAACACGACGCAAATTGAAACAACGCAAAGTGAATTAAGATTTTCTATAGCAAATCATGTAAAGATCGAAAATAGGTTCCAGGGTTACGAAAATACTACTTTTTAAAAAGAAAATTGAACAAAGTAAACATTTAAAAAACAAAAATAATATAACTCTGCCAATAAATAAATTGGAATAGTATTTACCTTTTTTGTAACCAGAAACAACACGTAAAAATGTATATAAATTTCTTATTATTCTCTTTTTAAAAAAGCACAACATTCTACATTACAACACACTACGTAATTGAAACTGAACTCTGAAATTAGCAAAACGAATTGAAAATAAAAGTTTATTCAAATTGCGTTGTTTTCAGTTAGAAAGGGAATCCCCGAGTTTTGATGGCATGGCGCAATTAGAAACAAGTGTTGCCATCTTTTAGAAAAAAAAGAAAATTTCCAAAAAAAAATTAAAGACCCGAACCCAAAACAACGCAACCTCGAAAATCTAACGACGCACAGTGAAAATTATTAATAATTAAGCAGCGACGCAACTTCGAAAAAAACGCAAAACGAAACGACGCAAAGCGATGTATTGGTGTATGTGCATAACTAAGTTTGGAGTTTCAGTATGAGATCGAATCACATAAGATAAAGATATTTTTTTTTATTTATCATTGAAACTTTTAGCGGAACTCTTATCTATTTTATTTTGGACTCTATTCCGCTTTGCATGGTTACAGTTGCGGAGAAGAACCAGAAAGAAACTCTACAACAGCCAGCATCTTTTAAAAGCTGAACTACACAATTTTATACATACACACTTTTTCATAAAGTTATATGGCCTAAACGAAATAAAAATATTAAAGTGACATCATTGTCAAGGATTTTTAGTCATTTTAATATTCAAGCTGTGTTTAATATTCTGTATTTTTTAAAGCAACCTATAATCCTGTGTCGTCTAATGGTAGAGATATAATAAAAATGATTATTGCACTATATTATAACCACATATATATGCACATATTTTTCTTTTTACTCCCTTATTAAATTATACCATTTTAATTATTTTTAGGGTGTATATTCTTTGTAGTTTTTACATTTAGGTTTAATATTTCCGAAAAAAAAAATTGTCTTGTTTTTGCATATTACAATGTTTACTAAGGATCTTAATATATTTTAACGACACCCTAGCAATGTGCAGTTTTAAAAATACTATTCGTGCGACCACTTCCTCATCCCTACTCCATATTGGCATCATCAGGTTGTGCACCAGTGTCTGTGTGGTTGCCGTATTCGTCACATCGTCGAATCTTGCGATCGCATCTTGAGTCTTGTCCGTGTAATATACGCACGTGTGTGACGTGATATTGTTACCACCGCGTGATGGACACTGTCATACAGCCCGAGGGTGTCTGTCTGACCGCTATCTTCAGTCTCTGAGCCTGGTGGATGTTGAGCATCCTTGAACCTGTCTCTGTACCGTAGCCTTGGCTAATGAGAACTTGTTTATCGGCTCCTGTGTGAGTAAGATACAGGGTGTGTTTTGGGATATTCTCTCCGGAGTAATGATGCCTGCTCAGGGCATGCACCACCTATATCCTATACAGATGGCGGTTTTTATATGAATTGACGTTTAATGCCTTTCACTGCGCTCTTATACGGAGAACGACCCCTTATGCAAAAAACAAGCGAACGAACACGACCTGATTTAATAAGTTAATCTTTAATGAAATATCACGGGGCGACAAAGGTACGATCATAAGGTTTTTTAACACCGATAAATGCGTACTAGTTTTCCTAAACCTGATATTTATAAGGTTTGTTTTTGCTTGCTTCATCGTGTGAAGTATTTGTGTAGTGTTGGAAGGAAACAAATAATTTGTGTGGAAAGATGGCGCGATAAGCGGATGTACCTGAGATTTGAGTACGGAATATAGGGTTGTCAATGATTTAGAATGTATATATAATAATGCTTCCGGCTGTATATTCTGGAATTTTCACATTCGCCTTTCCGAGTCAATGTTAATTCATATGTTAGTGATATTGATATATTCTCGTGCTCTCTCGTATCGTTTAAAAAACAATTTCTTTCGAAATTATTGAGTACATACAATGCAATTTAAACCATAATATAAATATATAAACAAACATAATATAAATATATAAACCATAGTCTTTGATCCCTGTTTAGTAATGTTTTTATTCTTATTTGATTTTTCATTGTTTTACTATAAATCATTATATGTTCTCAGTGAGATAGTTATAAGGTAACAACTGTAACTAATTTTATATTTCTAAGCTTCTAAGTTTGTACTTTCTTACTGCTTTTTGTTACTGTCTATCTCCAATAAAGTACATAAACAATGAAACTTGAAGTTATGGACGTTTTAACTGTCTAGTCCAAAAATACCATTACTGACACAAATGATAGAAAGCTTTGATTGTATATTGTATGTATTGTCTATGAAATTTGAAACATTTCTTTCAGCACTACATCTTCATAGCATCCATACGATTTCCAAGGTCCAATAAAACTCCAAGGTCTATACTCATAGATAAATAAACCGATGACCAAATGACTAGTTTTATTTTGGTATTTCTGGCGTTGAGTTTGTTTGATCATTTTCCGATATTACTTACAGAGATCTGGTAATTAAACCGTAAATATGATATTAATTAATTTTAGTTGAACTATAAATTGACAACCTTGAATATTGAAAACGAAACAGCCCCCTGAACCATCACCTATGTTAACATTCTATGCACACGTCATACGTTGTGTGCTTGTTCGTTTATTATATATTTATCTACACTTATTTACACATTGTTTAATAGCTCCGCTATTGAATTGATGCTTAAAAGACAGTTTTTTATCAGTAAATAGTAAGTTGGTAGGTTTCTACATTTTAATCATGAATGAAACCATTGTTTTTTGTATACGATGTACCATACTTTGACAGTAAATACCCTTTTATATATTTTAATAAGCGTTTTGTAATTACAGTACACCAATACCTCGCTTTGCATCGTTTCGTTTTGAGTTTTTTTCGAAGTTGCGTCGCTGCTTAATTAGTACTATTTTTCACTGTGCGTCGTTTCATTTTCGAGGTTGCGTTGTTTTGGGTTCGAGTCTTTAATTTTTTTTTGAAATTTACTTTTTTTTTTATAAAAGATGGTAACACTTTTGTTTCTAATTGCGCCATGCCATCAAAACTCGGGGATTCGCTTTCTGACTAAAAATCAACGCAATTTTTATACAGTGTTTTATTTTCACTTTGTTTTGCTAATTTTAGAGTTCAGTTTTAATTACGTAGTGTGTTGTGCTTTTTTAAAAAGAGAATTATAAATTTATTTAAATTTTTACGTGTGTTGTTTCTGGTTAAAAAAGGTTATATATTAATTTATTTATGGGCAGAGTTATATATATATATACATTTTTGTATTGCATTATCTTATCATTTGTTCCTATTTACTACTGTTTTGGCTACTGTTCTGCAGAAGTCGAATAAGGCTTTTCTACCTTCTTTCTCTATCAAAATGCTAATGAGAGGTTGGCGTATTCTGTGACTTTATATATATATATTTTCTAGTTTAGAAAATAGATACTCGTCGTTGCCACTGATGAAAAAATGTCGTGATAAATAAGAAAAACAAGTTAAAGGAAGCGCTGCATGAATTTTATAAACGAATACGTGAACGCGTGTCAAGTGGTGTAATTAAAGTGATCACAAATTAGTTTTTAACGGGTATATATAATAGTTACTAACTTTAGTTAACTATAGCAGTTAGATATCAAACAGTGGAACTGAACAAAAGACGGTCATAAGTCGCAAGACAATGGGCGAAATACACGACCGACACCTGACAGTCGAAGTAACGTCGACCCGGGAAACTATACTTTTTATGAACGTGACTTCAACCCTGTTTTTTGTCGCGTATCATTCTTACCCGGATCGTTTTTTGTGATATTTACGGACACTACAATGCAATATTCACTGTGTAGATAAATCGAATATGCGTGAAGAAAAAAAATACGATCTTAGGTTGCCACGTCTAATTTGGAGTGCTGACTTGGGCTAAGACGAAAGTGCGTCGTTAGATTTGCGATGTTTTACTCTATTGGATGCGGCATTATGAGCACAGTTCAAAATATCTACTTATGTATGTTACTATAAAGTAAGAATCATTTATAAAAGAACCCAGATAGTGTCAATAATACTAAAGTAATCTAAAAAAACAATTTGTTTATTCAGTTACATATTGGTTAAAAGTTTAAATAAATATACGAGGTGCTTTGTTACAGGTGGAAAATAATTTACACCTATTTACAATCATACTGTATATAGTGATCACTCTGAAATATGTTACATCACTTGATTATTATGTTGAAAAGCTAAAGGTTGATAACTTCCAGCAGTACAAAGTCTGTAAGAACAAATAGCAAATAATATTTAATTTTAATATATTCCGAATTTCGAAAAAGTTTCTTTAACTTTTTTTGGATAGGGTCATATATATATATATCGACAGTAAAGGAGTTAGTTACATAGAACAATGATAGCCCAACAGTAAGCAATGATCCTTGCGATCATAGGTCACGAGTTTGATTCCGGCGATGTAATATTTATGTAACTCAAACTTTGTGCATTAATTATATAGGAGCAGCGTCATATGCGTGTCATAATATCAGACTACGAATGCCAATTCATCTGCCAAGCGTAGTGATTATGGTATATCTTCCCATAGATATCTTCAAGGAAGGTTTACGTCTTGCAGTGGGCGTCTTTGCGCTGAAACGAGCTATACATTCACTCCTTTAAAGCCTTTGACACCTTTAAAAGCCTGTATGTTAGTAACGGATATTAACATTGTTAATATAATTTAATATCTATTGTTAGAAAATACAGAAAATTTAAAAATATATAATTGCCGCATCCAAAATTTATGCATCTGTTGATTTAGCATCAACAATATATAGATTCGGGTAACGAGATATGATATGATTTTTTGTGGGTCGCGGGTTGCGGGGAGTGGAGAAGGGCAGGGGGGTAAGGAGTCAGGTGCTTGTGACTTCGCATCGCATTGTCACACTAAACACGGACTTCACGTCGCTTGTTATTTATGCAGCCGCGTCTGTGGAGGTACGGAGAGCGTGCTTTACTATATTATGGCGGGAATTTTACTAATTTATATGCTATTTGTTTATTTTAATCTGTGGAATTATGTTAGTTGGTAATATATATGTATACTAGCTGACGCCGCAAACGTTGTTTTGTAAAAAAAATTAAAGTTTTAATTAACAAATGTAAGATAAGGTTTGATCGTAGAGGGGTGAAAATTTAGGTTTGTATGTATTTTTATATGCTGTATCATAATAAAATAAAAACCAAAAAAATTGTAGGGGTGGACCACCCTTATCACTTAGCGGTATGGAAAATAGATAGTAGCCGTTTCTCAGACATACTGAATACGCATGTAAAATTTGGTAAAAATCGGTCAAGCCGTTTCGGAGGAGTTCAAGTTCGAACACCGTGACACGAGAATTTTATATATTAGATATATACATACATAATTTTACGGTATCTGTTTTTGCTATTTTGTAAGCTGGTCATTTGTTGTGAATGTATATATGGTACACCCTATCTATGAGGGTGAAAGGTTTTGGAGTGGCGACCACAAGCTAGTAGATGCAGCATGGATATGCCCGTCACTAGGTGGAACGACTATGTAGTTAAGTTATTAGATAGAAATAAATACATATGTTATATTATTATCTGCATCCGCGGACTTTGTACCGTCTAAAGCAGTGATTCCCAAAGTGGTCTATATCGACCCCTAGGGGTCTATGACAACCTGAAAGGGGTCTATGTCAGCGAAAAATAATTTGTGGGTCCATGAAATGAAAATAGGGGTCCACAGACTGGACATCATTAGCCGAGGAGAATTAAGATTAATCCTTACAAAATTGACGCCAAATGTTGAAAATATATTATTACAGCATCAGGTTCATCCTTCTCACTAAAAATATTAACTTATTGCTTATGTTATTTTATTTATAGTTTATTTAATGTTACGTATATTTCACATAATAGAAACAAAATTCTATTTTGAGTAGTTTTAATTTAAATACAATTAATAAATATACAAATTAAGATATGTTTTTACTTTAAGTTTTTAACACTAAACTTCACTACAGTTAGAAATTTACATGAAATCAATATCAGGTAAGTAGGGGGTCTACCTAACACGACACAAAAAAGTTTGGGGAACTCTGGTCTAAAGATATTGGCATATTAGCTTGCAGATTGCAGATTCACGAGCACACCCTATGACTTGGAAGTTGTGTCGCTACAAGGCTAACAGCGACAATATCTAACAGAACTTGATAACAGACTGTTCCATATTTGAAAGACTTTGATCTATCTGTAAGATAGAGTTAGGAGAAAGGATTAAGACAAAAAACATTAAGGCAATAACATCGCCCCATTTTCTAAAGGTTGTTCAGAGCAATAAAACAGTGCAATATGTGGTAATAAGACTTATGTATGGCAGGGTCGTGTAAAACCACAATAGTGATTCATATATAAAGACAGACATACAATTTGTAATTAATATAGGTATTTACTAAAATAAAAACTAGATATGGACGCATGTCATAAATCAGTAACTAAATTTGTGATAATTAAAAAATCTGTGATAACTTTGGAAGGGACGAGAGGGATTTCATAAGAAAAAAGAATTACAGATATTATCTATAACGAAAAATAATATCTAATGGATTCAGGCGTTATTTTGCGGAAGTCCATCCTAAGTAACAAACGGACCAATATATAGCTACTTCCGCCATGCAGTAGAAGTCGTGCAATAAAGTGCACCGCCCGCCAGCCCGCTGATAAATGCGCATGCGGCAAACACGCATTGTTTACTACTAATTACACAACTACCACCGTCAAATCACTCAACACATGTTTCACCCCTCCACGTGGCATCCACAGGAGTAATGTTACACCCATGAGTGCCAAACACAGAGAAAGATAATGAACAAAAGAAAATATGAAGTACGAAATAATAAAATAAAATTAAGATCTAAACTAGTAATCTCACGTGAAGGGGTGAATTAGAGGTCCCCAAAAACAAGGGTCTTTAAAAAAACTGACAAAAACTAGAGACTTTAAGTATGCCATTATTAGACAGCTTAATTTGATTTTCTTTCTTTTTCCTCTGTTATTCTACTCATGATGTATAGGAATTATATTTATAAATGAACGTAAATGGATAATGATTCGAGAAAACTGAACAATGTTTATTCCTTCTTTTTAAATATTTAATGGAATCAGGCGTTACCTTGCGGAAGTCCATCCTAAGTAAGAAAAGGACCAATATTTAGCCGCTTCTGCACATGCAGTGGCGGCACATGTAATGAGTAATTTGGCGGTGGCAGTTGTGTGATTCGCATTGTTTGCCGCATAAGCATTTATCAGCGGGCTGGCGGGCGGTGCACTTTGTTGCACGACTACCACTGCACGTGCGGAAGTAGCTAAATATTGGTCCTTTTCTTACCTTCTTTTTAAATAACAAAAAAAAACATAGAATAATGTAGTTAGATGTAAGATCATTGTACACATTCAAAGTTTATTCATTTAATCTGTACTGAAATTCGTACTTTTTTATATTAATCTTAATTTGTTTATTAGCAAAATACACATTAATTATTACGTATTGAATGTCTTCTGATGTGGCGACCATTAGACAATAAACGTGGCAGTAGTGTGGGTATCTTTGAGAACCTATCCCTTGTAGTGGGCGTCTATCAGCTGAAAATAAGAAAGCCTATTCATATATAAGGTAAAAATAAAATTTTGTATTCCGAAATATCTTTGAATTTTTTGTTATAAAAAAACAAAAGTCCAAGTTTAATAAATACAAAGATAGATTGTCTGCCTGTCTCGGGTTTTAATTGATTGAATTGTTTCCATTTCACGTCTAGACTGGAGTGGTCTAAGTAGCATTTCTAAGTGGATACGTGTCTTTTTTAGCGTGTACATATTATATATTTATGTATTATTTTATTTATTGTTATATATTTCATATTCTTCTTTGTCTCTCCTCTCCATCCAAAGGTTGTCTGGTAGAGATCGTCTCGAGCGATGATACCGCTTTGTACCTCTTTATAAATTGTTTCTTTTACTTAGTCATTATAAAGAATGTACAATAAAGTGTAAATAAATAAATAATAATATATTTTGTTTATTGCCAACATTTAAATATTATATATATATATTAACGTAATTATGTTGTATTTATATAGACATTGAAAGGCTATATTTGAGATTTTTCTACAAAATCCAATCGGGAATACGTACACAGCTCAGAAGATTGACAAGTTAGTCGTAGTGGACAAATCATATATTTTTTATGGCACCCGTTTTTGGAGGCCTGTCATTTTCCCTATTATATTGTTGGGATAGGGACTTTGAATTTTCTGGAAAACTATTTTTTCATTTATTACTTTATTTACAGTTTTCCTCTTTCTTACTTCCATTCCCCAAATATTGTAGTTTTTATTCTTGTATTATTGTCACAGTTGTTTATTTCCTATATTTCGGTTTTTATCTCTTATTTATCTTAAATTCAGTTCTAATATTACATTAATATCGTCTTACACACTTTTACTACTTATGGTCCTTCCTGGTTGGATTCTCTAAAATTGGAAGACATTGAAACTTTTATTTTGACACTACCTGGAGTGAATAGGAGGAGAGGCTCCTGGGGGAGTAATTCAGTTAGGTCTATCACCCAAAACTCTAGTGGCATAACATTATAAGAGTCTCTGAGAGCGTCTGGCTATGTATTGGACCAGGAGACATCCACAGAGAATTTCGAAGTAGATCTATATCAATGCGTTTATACTTCTGCCACTATATTTATGTTATTCTCGACTCTAACCTATTTTTTATTTGTGGGTCATACTTTCTCTAAAGTTCCCAAACCTCGTTAGGTTATATCAAAGGTTACAGAACACCCGCCAGAAGTCAGGGACCTGTACGCTAAGACAGCGGTACTCTTTAAGGTGACTGCCATCTGTACCCACTACCTGACTGTGATAGCAGGTGATGGAACTACAAGGCTTCATTTCGATCAATAAGAACGCACTAACAATTCAATCCTCAACTCTAATTACTTAGGTTACGCCAAGAACTTCTTCAGGAGAAGATTTTATAAGACCAGAGTACTAAAATTATTTTGGTGAAGGAGTCGAGTTATTTTCTCTTGTAGAAGTGTACCTTAAATTTATATCTAAATATGGATTACAGTGTTTATAGGCGATTAGTAGATATTAATTCTCGCGTATATTCATTATCATAACGTATAGGTGCGCGTGCGCAGGGAGCGCGTGTGTGCGTACGTAGGTCGACGCAGTTCGTTACATTGACATCTTTATATGCTTTCTCCGGCATTGCGGCTTGTTTACCGGTACATCTTCACACAGAATTCTTTAGGCGTCACCCAGATCGTGGAAAGAGGTTATACGAGGTAATAAAGCTACTGGATCTATGCGTGGTATATTGTAATTTTTTTTTTAATTTGTATTGCGTGGGTTTTTTTTTTAATTTACAGGCTACGTATATCGCCGTTTCCTGTATCAAAGACCAATTTTTTTAATATTTATATATGTATTCGATGTTGATTACAGCCTGAAGACTTTAGAGATACAGATTTCGGAATATATAATGCATATAAAAAAATAAAATCCTTTATTGTTGAAATCTTTCAATAAGTTTGTGTTTTTTTTTAATTAGTTTTACAAAATTTCCTCTAACATAGAGAGAGTCTATATTTATATTTACAATTTCTAGATAGAGGGGGGGAATCCTACATAGGATGCCTGGGAATGGAGGGCCCAGGAAGTGCTAGACTCTTATTGACTAAAATCTCCCTCCGTTGGCTCTGTTACATTTAAGTTTCTTAGTTACATTTATTTATTTATATTACACTATTTATTTAACCTATTTATATGTATTTATTAATCTAATTAAATGTTGTTATTTCTATGTTTAATATTAATTTCTATTTATATATCCTTATTTATACAATGCAATGAGCTTAATACATATATTCTTAATTTCTATTATGTCTGTACATTTTTTTTATGGCCCCCGCTATTGGGGGCCTCTCGTACCCCCTATCTTTTGTGGGACAGGGACTTTACGGGCAAATTTAATTATTCTCATAATTTTTTATTATTTACTTTCACTTCTTTCATACTTCACATTGTCTTTCGGTCTATTCTTTCATGCCACAATTCTGCTGCCTTTCCCTTATGCTCTGTATCACCTTTCATTCATTCCTCTTTTCTTTTTACATTTTCATAATTACATTGTTATTTTATATCACATTTTTATTACTTAAATTCTATAATTATTTTATATCACAGTACTGTCTGTCTGTACATATTAGTTTAATGTTAGAGACAAAGGTTTAAAAAAATTGTTAATGTAATGAGAGAAATGAGGAGTATTTAATGGAATCAAGCGTTACTTCGCGGAAGTCCATCCTTAGGTTGTGTGATTCGCATTGTTTGTCGCATGCGCATTTATCAGTGGGCTGGCGGGCGGTGCATTTCATTGCACGACTACCATTGCATGTGCGGAAGTGGCTAAATATTGGTCCTTTTCTTACTTAGAAATGAGGAGATTCGCAAATGATCTGAGGGTATTGTCGGAGTAAATTACTTGGTTATAGTGGCAGTACGTGGGTAGTGGCTAGCGGGCAGTGACTAGTAGACGCGGTGTGGAAAAGGATAGTTGAAGTTAAGGTGCATGCAGCGCAAGATGGGTCTTCTTGACAGTCTTTGAGGGAGTATATCTTGCAGTGGTGCCTTCAGCTGAAAACAAGAAGAATAGATATTATAATTTTATCTCAAATATAGATTTCAATTTATTCATGACACACTGAGAGTTTAAAACGCCGTCGCATTCAGGTTTTACCACACAGGCTGTACGATTGTTGAATGATTTAGCGCTGAATATAAAACTTGTTAAGCAAAATGTTTTATTATTTACTGGACCTTTGGTTATTCATCCTTTAGAATCTTTTATTTTCTTTTTTTGTTTCTTTATTATTTCTGATACAAATGCGATTTAAGTCAGTTTAATGTATTATGTATACATATGTATGTTTTGTCTATATGTACACATTAACTACCTGTTATTTATCCTTCGACTGTTTTATTACTATGGTTAGAAAAGAACCAATATTTAGCCACTTCCGCACATGCAGTGGTAGTCGTGCAACAAAGTGCACCGCCCGCCAGCCCGTTGATCAGCGGCTGAACCACTGCATGTGCGGAAGTGGCTAAATATTGGTTCTTTTCTTGCTTGGGATGGACTTCCGCGAGGTAACGCCTGATTCCATTAAATATTACTCAGGTTGTCTGGTAGAAATTGCCTCTTGTAATATGACCATCCATTGTACTTTTTTTTCTTTACTATTATGAAACTGTGTATATATTTTCTAGCGCGTACAATAAATAATATTAAATTTAATGGAAACACCAAAAGATAATGGTGTTAATGATATTTTTATTTGACGAAATAAATATTGTTTCTCAATTTATATTTGACTTACCAATATTTATATTCGGCACGAATAAATAAGAAAATACGTCACACAATTCAACAGACGCAGCTCGGTGTAAAATTCAAGTTGTTTAACATAAAAACCAACTTGCGTAAGAAATATTTATTGCAGTCTTTGGTTCGACCTCTGAACTGCGACACACCGGAAGAATTTACCGGCCGTTATTTTTTGAAAATTGTGTTAAATATATTTTAATGCGACGCGTTTTAATGTTTTCTAAAATGTACGACATTTTATTTATCCGATCTCTTCGACACGATTCTCTTTGTTATTGGCAAGTTTATTTATCATTAACATATTTTTTTAATGGTCGCTTCGTTTTTGAGAACCTTTCATTTTTCCTTCTTGTGCGGACAATTTTTTATTTAATTATTCATTAACACACACACACACACATATATATATATATATATATATATATATATATATATATATATTAGTTCACTGTTCTTATGTTCATCTTAATATATCTCATTCTACATTTTTTCGTCACTATTTTTTAATTTATTATAATTATTGTAAACTTACTAAATATTATATATATTGTGAGGTCACAATGAGTACAGTGACCTTTTTTAACCTCTTTCTCAATTATATATATATATACATATATATATATATATCCCATAGACGCTATGAATTTAAATTTTTTATCATTTTTATTTGTACTAAATATTTATTATCTTTTATTATTGTTCTTATAACCTTTTTAAAGAAATCCTGAGACTTAAGAGATGTGACTTAAGAGATAGACTTTACTTTTTATATATTTAGAATAATTGGAAATAGGTCTAAAAATGTCTTCTACCAAAAGTTATTGTTCTATTGCGTTCTAAAAGAAGACATTAATTTATGTAACATATTTCACAGTGTTCACTTTATACAGGGTGATCGGGAAAAATCTGTAAAATTTCACAACTTCGACAAATAAGCTTTATATTTACCTTTTTAAAGTTACAATCTACAACTAGTCTCTTTGTTTAAATGGATATTTTGCTACAAAGGAAGCATCAGATATGATATATATATATATTTTAAATTGAACTTGTGTAACTATCTCTTATATAATGTCGGTGTTGTACCCACGCTCTCATGATGTCTCCGGGCGCGTGCAGACGCGGTGAACGCCATAATGTATGCACACATTAACACGAATACAGTGGATACAAGTAGAGATGATACTCGGGCTATATCGTTGCCATAAATAACGTATATTCAAATGTTTTCGATACGAATTCTGTACCGCAATTAACGCGCGAACTGGTTTCACTCTAGTGATGTTAATTTGCGCTATCGATATATATTTTTTTATTTATTTATACATTTCTTACAAATGAACATTACTTATAGAAATTGCAATGGTAAATATAATGTTGTAGGTAGCCTTTTTGACGAAGTAGAGATAAATTAATAAAAGCATCAACTAACATTATTGACTTTTGCACTGCAAGCGCTAAAACAAAGCATCGACAACCACTGCATCTGCGATACATAGCGCACAACACCGCGTTCTACGCAACAGAACAAAACATTACCCACCACGATACACGATCCCTATTTGGGGGGCGGCCTCCCGCCCTCTAACCTTCTAACTGCCAAGCTGTTTTGGCCATGACTTCCCCAGGTGCCAAATGGAAATATCAAGTGTAGGCTTTCCTTATGTGAAAATTTGGGATCTTTACATTCTATGAATGAATATAACACATTATGTATATCATTATGTACTGAGACCGCCGGCGATCTTCGTGGCACTTAAAGGCAACAGAGTACTAGGTGTGCCATGAGGTCGCCGGCGGGTCACGTTTTTGTAACACAGAAAACACGATAGGTTTTCAAAGCCAGCTTTGAAATATGAATAAATTGTGAATTCAATACAAAGAAAGGTTTTTAAGTACATATTCTAATGTAAATTTTATATAAAAAGTGAGACCGCCCGCGGTCTCATTAGCACCCATGGTAACCGCTTCTAAAACATGCTGCAAATCGTTTACCATCCCGTGATCCAATTGCTAGGTGCCTAATGAAGCTAATAATTACCGGAGGGTCGGAAAAAATAATATTCCTTAGATGTACAGATGAAAAATTGTGAGGTAGCCGGCGGCCCTCACGGCACCTATTGTTGGGTATCGTGGGGTAGCCGGCGGTCGTCATGGCACTTAAAAGGCTAACCGCGAACAGTGTGGGCGGTCCAGGGTAGGATCTGGATCCTTCTTTGATTCGTCATCGTGCATCTGGAGTACAGCTGCTCAGGTAAAATTATTTCTAAGTTCACGGACCCTTCAATTCCGTGAACTATATTCCGTGGAAGCTGTAAAAGTCCCCGGGCTAACAGCATTACCATCAACAGAAACAAAAAAAAAACAAAACAATTGTATATATGTAAAGGAATTAGTTTCTTTAGTAATTATATTTTGTATTGCGCCGCGCTTATTTAATGTCGGTAAAGCAGTGGTTGTTTAACCTTGACACTTCATAGATGGCGCTGTTAACAATGGTGTTAATACGCGTCCATTGCAGTCGTCGGTCGGTAAAGCAGTTGATATTGGTGCAGAATAAACTTTTTTATGCGGCATTCCCTTCTTAAAATGTGCGAGAGGGACGCCAAATGGAGCGCCCTCATTCGCACATATAAATAGAATTCATTTTTAGATAAAGTCACTCTCAATCGAAGTTTCCTGTTTTTAAACAAGCAACGTTAACTTGACAGCTGTCATCGCTAAAACTTTAAATGTCGTTTCTATGTTTTCAGAACAAAGTATTATTGTTTATTTGAAACATATACCCACAAATACCCACATGAGAGAAATTTTCTTATATGTATATAAAAAAAAACGAATATATTGTAAATGTCAGTTTATTATCGATTTTAATTCACATCACTGTCGACATTTAAAAATGGTTTTATACGTTCTCTAGCCAATAATTGTAATGAATCCGATGAGTACCTGTGGAATGAGATAATGTCTAATTTGCCTTACCGTGGGCATGGCCCGTTTTTATTAATAAATTTATATTTTTAATACCGGTTTTTTATTTCGTGTCACCGCACTCCCATCGCGTTCTATTCTTTATTTGTCAGCTATGCGACACTACCAGCTGCGGTTGAATTTACGATAAAATGATCAGTGTATTCTCAGACATAAGGTCGAATATTGTTCGATATAAACGTTTCGTATATCAGAATGTACGTAATTATAAATTTATATTTTAGATAATTACATCACTACAATTCCGTTTTTGTTAGATTGAAATATTCGTAATGTCTTCGTGATGTTAATGAGGTGTATTGGCTAAGTGAAATAATGTATGCGAATTGATACGTTTTGCGACATTTAACCGATCGCGCATCTTTCGGTACAGATCGGCTTTTGATGCTGTAACGTGATCTTATGCAATGTATTGCGTGTCCATGACAACTGATCGAGACGACGATTTAAAAAATATCGTTTTATAAACGCGATTTAATAGCAAATCTTTTATATTTAATGGAATCAGGCGTTACCTTGCGGAAGTCCATCCTAAGTAAAAAAAGGACCAATATTAAGCCACTTCCGCACATGCAGTGGTAGTCGTGCAACAAAGTGCACTGCCTGGCAGCCCGATGATACAATTCGAAATACACAACTACCATCGTTAATCACTCAACACGTGTTTCACCCCTCCACGGAGTATCTTCAGGAGTTATGTTACACCGATTAGTGCCAACCGTACCAATAATAGTTGGACTACTGTTTGGCACTAATTTGCCGCATGTGCATTTATCAGCGGGCTGGCGGGCGGTACACATTGTTGCACGACTACCACTGCATGTGTGGAAGTGGATAAATATTGCTTGTTTTCTTACTTGCAAATCTTGAGATTGTCTACCATACGTTCTACATTCTCGAGTACAATCTAGAATTTAGTCTTTGCGGTCGGAAGGACTCTCTACGAGGCTATTCGAGCCGAAGGTGGAATCGAACGGCGACATTAGTGTTTATGTAACATTACGTTAGTATCAAGAGATAGGAACACCTTACTGGTACTTGAGAAGGTTAGTAAACTGTTGATGGTGTCTATAATGTCTCCGATGCATATGCGAAAATCACGTCGACTTGCCTGAAAATGTCGACCGCAAAGGAATTAATCTTTGAATTTTTTTTCCGCAAGAATTACAACTTATGACGCTTCATAAGATGGCTCAACCAAGAGAACAATGGAAAGATCTATACTCTGAGTTTCGCTGCAAGAAGAAACAAGATCACCGACTTTGCTCGAAGAATTGCTCGTAACTGCCTGTGGGCGGAGTACATCGCTCGTGTAACTGATGGCGCGGGATGCGTAGGTACTCCACTAAGTCTACCGAAGACATAGCTAAGATTAAAGAAGTTGTTAGACGTTGACAGCGCAGGATCTGTCATCGTCGAGGCCTCTATCAGCTGAAAAGAAGAAGTAGAGCTGTGTATTCACCTCTTCATAGCTTCTATACTCGTTTCGAATCATCCTGTATATTTATTTGTATTGATATTAGGTAAAACAGAATCGATTACATATGTAATCAAATTTTAAATGAGATGTTTTGTTATTTAAATATTATTTTTATTGATTCAAAATTGTATATATTAATATTGTTTAAAAAAGGTTGTATATTTAATACTTTTACGTAAAAAAAAACATTTGAGAGGCCGAGTCGTGAAAGGTGCCACGCCGTCTCGTCCATCGACGCGTCGATGTTGAAAATGTATCCAAAAATTTTAATCTCCACACCACCCTGCCAACGATACTGAATTAAAATACATAAATTTAAGCTAGTTTCTTTAAAAATTTAAACTATAATTCAACGGGATTTATAACTAAATGTGATATTTATGAAACCATTTATATTTTATTAGGATGTACGATATATTAATTAAAAACAAAAAATGTTTTCAACGTCTGTAGTTTTGTCATTTGAGAAAGTTGTGCGTATTAAAGAAAAAAAAATCTTAAATCAAATATTAATTAACTAAAATCTTGTTTAAACTAACGCTCAATATGCCGGTCCAGATCTTGAAGAAAGGGGACCATCCAAGGAAGTTTAAATGGCTTTCTTTTTTGAAGACCTCTCGTTCCTCCTACCATGCGTGGGACAGGGATGTTAAATATTCGGATAAATATTTTTTTTATTCTTATTATCCTTGTATTCTTCAGAAATTCTTTCAGTCTTTTCTTACGTCTTTCACAAAATCTATTTTTCCATCGCTTACATATCTGCCTTTCATCTCCTTCCTTCATCTTCACTCCCAGATCACAGTTTGAATCACAGATAAACTTTGGTTTCACATTATAAAATGATTATTATTTATTTACATTTATTTCTAGTTTTCTTTCTTACAATATATACTTTACCTAACTTTCTTGACCTAGGGTCTTGTGTGACTCTTGGGTCATATTTTTATTTAATGCAAAAACCTATGAATGATGGGCGCAAGTGGTCGTCGCCCATTAGTGAAGCGATGTGATCTATTTCTATTTTTGTTCCCATCTCTTACTCAGAATTAGAGTGGAGCCCTCCAAACGAAAGACAGCTGGCGCCTGCAAAGTGGACAGACTTCTGCCATTTTATGCAGAAAATAGTCAAAATATTTTAAACTGATGAACCGAACTTTGACAAAGACGGCATTACAAATTTTCATAATAATTATAATTGTGTTTCGCGACATAAAAATCGTGGGATTCTTCCTAGGATTTGTAGGTTTTAGTTCTACACCAAGAAGTCTAAAATAGAAGTGTGTATATTGATTGAATTTGGCCTATATTTATACCGATTCATAAAACTACGAAAAAAAAAATCGACCAATAAAATGCGTCAGCCAATCACAAGGCGAGAAGTATTGTAGAGCGCTATCTCTTTCGCCCGATTTAAATATAGAACGCTCTGGCGTGGGATTCCCCTATTCGATGCGCCGATGTCATACAAAGTCCTCACATTACTAGAGAAGGATCTCAATGGGATATATATCCCTTTAAAGATTTAGATCAATAACTAATCATCCTGTATATGTTATAAAAACGAATAAATTTCTGTTTTAGTACGACCATATATTCCGTGTACTATGCATATTATATTACACGTTTTGAGATTTATAATCATTTTTTTTTTATAGTTTCTTGCGTTAATGTTATTTGCAAGCGAATTATATCTCGGCGATCTGATACATTATATATTTTAATATGTTAATATATTACTCCGGCTTGATAAAATAACGTTTCTTTAAGCTGCAATAAATTCTGTTTGTTGTATTTCATTAATTAATACACGAGAAATTCATAACATATCAAACATGGGAAGTTGTAAAATGTAAAAACTTAAATATTGTGATATAATAAGCATTTGGGTTGTGTTATTATAATTTCTTTAAATAATTCTTTATAATGTTGCGTAGTAAACAGTATTATATTTTTTTACAGTAAAATACATAATAATTGATCTATATTTAATGGAATCAGGCGTTACCTTGCGGAAGTCCATCCTAAGTAAGAAAAGGACCAATATTTAGCAACTTCCGCACATGCAGTGGTGCATTTTCAGGAGTTATGTTACAACGATTAGTGCCAAACACAGAGTCTACACTTTGCCCCGTGGAGGAGTGAAATAGTGTTAGGTGAATAAACGGTGGCAGTTGTGTAATTCGCATTGTTTGCCGCATACCCATGAGTGGGATGGCGGACAGTGCACTTTGTTGCACGACTACCACTGCATGTGCGGAAGTGGCTAAAGATTGGTCCTTTTCTTAATTGATCTATAGGTTGCAATAACAAAATCAGGAGTTTTTTTAGTGCATTAGTGTCATCGGAGATTGGACAATTTTACCCCAGGTTCGATTCCTGGGATACTATTGCTCGCAAACACCTTCCAGATGCACGCAGTGTCCTCTGCGTACCATAATACAAGACTGTGGTCACATACCCACCTGTCAAGAGTGACGATTATGATATATCTCCCGATAGATATCTTTGGAGGCCTGTGACTTGCAGTAGATAGATGTCTACGTGCTTTTATCAAATCATACGTGATTTAGCTATTATATATATAGCTGGTGTATATCTAGGCGGCTGAAAACCATGCGTCGATAGATTTTATCTTTCCTTCCTTTCATATTCTTTTCGATTTAAATTTTTTAATGCAAGCTGTATTTGTTGTGTGGTTTCAGGCTGAAACGACGGTGAGGTAGACTGTCGTCATTGTTATTTCAGTCGTAAAACTTTCAATGCTGGTTTACATTCCAGAACCTAAACCTCCAGCGGTACATCGTTTTTTGTGCTATGTCATTTCAACTGCAGAATGTCCTGGATAGATTTCCAATCGACCTAAATTCAGCGTCTTCTGATGTTCTTAAAAAGTCATTTTTACCATTTAGGTAGAGGAAGAAATTTAACACAGTCTAGTTTTTTTAGAGCTACGTGACTTGCCTACTGCTACTTCAAATTGCCAATTCACTGGACTACGTCCATTGCTTCCGTTAGTTTACGTATCCCCTTATTACTGATACGATCTTGTAGAGTGATCCCTATAGTGTTTCTAGAGCGACTGTGTGCCAATAAAGATCAGAGTTCCAGGCTTCATTTCAACGGTCTTTGGGTCGTGGTACCGGAGTTGACTAAGACAGCAGCACCTCTGGTATGCATTTGACTCACATATTCCTATGATGTCTTGACATACAGTATATCATACCTATAGATCGACTTCCCTCCTTCCTGTGACTTTGATTTGTCACTGGTCCATCTAGTGTGAGGTTTACCAGCTCCGAGTATACAGTACAGTACTCGATTAGGGAGATGGGGAAACTTAATGCAGTATATTTATTTTGAGAGCTATGTGACTTGCCTACTGCTACTTCAACTCGCCAATTCACTGGACTATGTCTATTGCTTGTCCTCACTATCTCCTATGGTTACCGTTAGAGAGACTCACATATTCTTATGTTGTCTTGACATACAGTATGTCATACCTAAAGACCGACATCCCGTGACTTTGATAATGGCACTGGTCCATCTAGTGTGAGGCTTACCAGCTCCGAGTATACCGAGGTCTTGGTCGCATATCCGTCGGCTTCACAAGCGATATGCTCCACCCTTTGCTAATTTAGACGAGCAATTCTTCAAGGTACATCGTTGATTTTGTAATATATGTTTGTAGGTAATGAAAGAATGTAAAATTAAGTAATGTACAATATAAATAATATATATGTAGTGCAATAACAGTATATCACAAACGAAGAAGAGAAATTATAGCTGCCGCACCTCGGTAGACATTTATTTGTAATATATTATCGACCGGAAACATAACGATTGCGGATGGTCCGCGCCGGACGTATTTGGTTCGAGATTGTGTTCGTTTCATATTTTTAAATTGCGTTCACGAATCGGCTTCTCTGTTTCATTTGACAGATCGCATAAGCGACGGCTTGTTTAGCATAACTTTCACGTGTTCCAACCGAGCTTTATGTGACGGCAGCTTTTCGATGCTGATGGAAGGTGATTTATTGATTTATACTTGATTAGTTGTCGTAATGGATTGGTAGATTTTTAATATTAGTGTCGTGAAGTCGTAACGTGGACATACCGATACATAAAACAATGGTTTACTAATTTGTTTTTGTTTATTGGAGTTATCCTCATTAATTCCCGTAGATGGAACTGACACTTAGATCTTCATTAAAGGAACTGATGGAACTCAATTTTACACTGCACGTACAAGGGGAATTTTTGATTTTGTCGGTCATAAAGCTATAAAAAGTGGTAATAACTTCGAAATTTGGTTACTGGAAAAATGGAAGGATGGCACGGATACCACATGCACCGAAGTAATACACAACGACGAAGCAATACAATGCCGAAGCTATACACAACGCCGAAGCAATACACAACGCCGAGGCAATACACAACGACGAAGCAATACACAACACCAAAGCTATACATAACGCCGAAGCTATACACAACACCGAAGCTATACAGAACGCTAAAGCAATACACAACGCCGAAGCAATAAACAACGCCAAAGCAATACACAACGGCGAAGCAATACACAACGCCGAAGCAATACACAAAACCGAAGCTATACACAACGCTGAAGCAATACACAACGCCGGAGCAATAAACAACGCCAAAGCAATACACAGCGGCAAAGCAATACACAACGCCGAAGACCGTCACAGATGGAGTAGCATAGTATGCGTCAAACTTTTCAAAAAGGGTCAAGAATCTCAGTAGTGAGAATACGACACAAGAAGGAATAATCAACACTTCAATTTTATATAGTGCTTGGGTGGTATTCCGCCCGCTAATCCTGTATACATCCTTTAACTTAAATCAATGATAAAGAGCCTACAAACTCAGCCTTTTTTCTAGTCACAATAACAATATTCATTATTACAACAGTGGTACTCTTAAATTCTAAGGTTTATTTTAACTTAAAAAATTATTTTTTATTAGGATTTATTATAAGTTTTTGTTTAATAAACTTATAAATATATATATATACATGATAATTCAAAGACATAAGGCATTAATATAATACCGTAAACAGTCGTTCACAAGAGACTGATTAATTTAATGAAACCTAGAGAAAGGTATAAGATAAAAGGTAAAGATAAAATTAATTTATTCAACAATAGAACGTTTAGCACAACTCTTATTGATCGTCAATTTTTTTATCTTTTTATTTTACTTCACTATGCTTCGCAAGGTGTTATAGTTGCGAGGAAGAAGTAGGAAGAACTCCACAAGAACACATCTTTTAATATAGTTTAATGCAGATGTATATATATAACTGTATCAGATATAGCCTAAATGAAATTAAAATAATCAAGCGACATCACTGCCAAGGATTTTAGTCATTTAAATATTCATTTATTGAATAATAAGACTTTTCCGTCAATTTACTTTTAATATGCGTTTTAAATTTTGTAAATGGTAGACCAATAAGGTTTTTTGGCACTTTATTAAATAATATGATCCTGTTTATATTAAATGAATTAGAGAATTTTTGCAATTGAAACTTTGGTACAGCCAGTCTTGCAATTCAAAATTTATTACAATTATTGTAAACGAAGCGTTCGGGAAGTTCCGAAATCTCTTCTTGTCCAAAATATCGCAATATCTGAAGATAGATCTCTTTTGTTACTCTGTGTTTGGTACTAATCGATGTAACATAACTCCTGAAGATGCGCCTTGGAGGGGTGAAATACGTGTTGAGTGATTTGACGGTGGCCGTTGTGTAATTCGCATTGTTTGCCGCATACGCATTTATCAGCGGGCTGGCGGGCGGTGCACTTTGTTGCACGACTACCACTGCATGTGCGGAAGTGGCTAAATATTGGTCCTTTTCTTACATAGATGTCTTTTGAACAATGTGTGTTACCGGTGATGGCTTACGAATCCAAGAGGCTGTCACGTACGATGGATTTCCTTAAGGCTTAAGATCACCAAGAGGGATGATCACCAGGAGGAATTAGAAATGAGGATATTTGCAAAAGAACCAAGCTCAAAAACGTAGCTCGGTTAATTGTTCATATGAAGTAGCAAAAGGGGGGGCATGTCGCTCGTGCAACGTGCGAATGGCGACCAGGAGCCGGTAGACGCGACGTGGGCATGTCTCCCACTCCTACTCCCAGATGGACCGACGACATAGTAAAAATCACGGAATGTCTGGTGCTTGTGTATTGCAGTGGGCGTTTGAAATGGAGAAAAAGAAGATTGTCAGCATACAAAATATTATGATAAATACATTGTGTGGCCACTGTAAGAATATTGACATGTTTAAAACGCTTTCTCGAGGAGATTCGCGACCCAAAGCCGTAAATATATGAAGTTTGCTTTATTTCTAGTACTTACTTTATGTATATTGCTATTTATTTTATTTTCCTCACTTTTCTTCGTTATTTGTCAATCCTAGTGTCTTTCAAGTTTGTCCTAGTTTTAATAAATCATCCAGCCGTTGTGATCATCTTACTACATTTATTTCCATCTAATTCGTATTCAATGTTTTACTTTTACGTACGTGATGAGACTATTTTTGTTATCTAATGAAATTGCTTATTACAGAAATTCTTCTAAACATATATCCGATGAACAGTAAATGTCCTGTTGGTGAACTCGACGATTTTAAATGCAATCAATCAGTGGATAAGATCAAGAATATCAGTCATATGTAAGAAAAGGACCAATATTTAGCCACTTCCGCACATGCAGTGGTAGTCGTGCAATAAAATGCACCGCCCGCCAGCCCGCTGATAAATGCGTATGCGGCAAACAATGCGAATCACACAACCGCCACCGTCAAATTACTCAACACGTGTTTCACCCCTTCACAGGGCATCTTCAGGAGTTATGTTACACCGATTAGTGCCAAACACAGAGTCACTCTGCGTTTGCCACTGCATGTGCGGAAGTGGCTAAATATTGGTCCTTTTCTAACTTAGGATGGACTTCCGCGAGGTAACGCCTGATTCCATTAAATATTTAACATTCATATGTTTTTAATACCTTCGTGCTTATGGAATAACATTTGTTTATTCTGGAATCTTCCCAGCTTGTCCATGTTAATATATACATTCGTTATAATTTTAATTGGATCCGAGATTTGTTTTGTAACCTTCTAGGTTAAATTTACTATTTGCTTATGTCACCAAAAATGCCTAAATAAAGAAAATTAAGTTCCAAGTTTCCTTGTGTTGCAAATAATATTATAACTAGTTATCTAATCTTTAACTTAAATATTCTGTCTACGTAACTTAAGTTAGTAATACATGTAAAATCTCTTTTGATGGCAATTAATATTCGGTACACCTTATTTAAACATTAACAACCTTATCTTGGATATATATTTTGTTCAACTAAAAATAAATATTTCTACCATCATGATATTCACATAAAGTCTTATGTAATTACCAAATCATCATTTCAACCAATAGACTTCCAATGCAAGGTACAACCTCCCCCTAATATATCTATGGGGGGATGTAACATAGTCGCCACGCTTGGTAGGCGGGTTGGCGATCTCAGTGTGGTATTATAATACACAGGGATGCTAATCCCCTTATCTGGTGACAATTTGTGAGCAGTGGCAACCCTATATAATTAATGCACAAAGTGTGAATTATATAAGATTGTACAGAAAATCGAACCCGCCAGAAATCACAAGTTTCAGTTCTCTACCACTGCGTCACCACTGCTTTACGTATCACAAAATTCATGTACAATACTACATTATAACACGCTTTACACGTGGGGTGGCGAGTGATACGGATGAAAGAAATAAAACTGTATAGAATAAGGTACTTAATAAACTCTGCACAAAATAAATTGTTAACTAATAATAAGAAATAGAAAAAGAAATGTGTAATAAAGAATTAACAAAGTATTATAAATGTGTAAATACAGATAAATTAAATGTAAGATAAAATTAAAGAATAAAAATAAATAAAATGTACCTAGCCGCCTTAGAGTGAGAAGATGATGGAAGAAAGGCGAGGAAAGAAAGAAGGTATAAAAGAGCAAAACGAAAGATATTGTGAAGGACAAAAGTAAAGAATGAAAGATATTGTGACGCGTGAAAGAGAGTGATAAATGAAAAAAAGACTGAAAAAAAAAATATTATAAAGTCCCTGATCCCAAAATGTTAGGGGTACGAGAGGCCCCCAATAGCGGGGGCCATATAAAAAAAACACGATTTACAATTTTTCACGAATTTAAGAACGGTAATGTATATGTAGTAATTACAAGAATTCGTCTATACGTAGGCGTGGTTAGTGGTCTGTGTTGCAAGGGCCTGTCGTATCGAGATTTACGACGCCGCTACACGCGTGGACTCACTTTTAGTGGAAATCAATAAGTTAATTTGATTCATTCTTCTTTTATAGTAATCTTGCATGCGTTTAATTTAGAAAATAAATTCTTTATTTGAAAAAGTATGAGGATTTTTTGATTTTTTTAAAAGTTGCTATGTGAACGCATCTTAACAGATATTTACATTAGTTGAAGCCAGCTACTATCATCTGTCTCTTTCATTTGTATATAAAAGTGTGGTTGAAATGGCGATATATTAACTCTATCTGCGAATATTTAAGCCTTGTTTTCAACTGTATAGTCTAATGTTAGTATGGTTAGCTTTTTCTTTGATGCGCCTTTTAGGGTGAAGGCTTTCATTTTCAACTTTCGGAATTCTCTGTTTGTAGCAAGGCTCATCATTATGCCTTGTCTTTGCAACAACATCATCAGTTCATTGTTTGGCTGGTCTTCCGACATTAGTTTTTCCTAATGTTACTTTCCAATAAGTCACTTTACAGGTCCACCTGTCTTCAATCCTTGAGATATGACGAGATGAAGTATGTAAATGTTATATTTATATTTAGGTGTTTTCTTTAATGACTTAGGTAGTTTAGTTTTGTAATTTTTAAAAATCAATACTTGTGGTAGAATATGCTCTGTTTTTACATTATTATTAACATATAATTTTTATAATATCCTGTAACCATGTTACTAGCAAATGATTTTTTTTATTTATTTATTTTAATTTATTCATTTGTGTACTTTAAGAGTGCCGAAAGAAAGAAAAGGACTAATATATAGCTACTTCCGTTATGTAGCAGTAGTCGTGCAAAGTGCACTGCCCGCCAGGGAGCCCGAGTCAAGGGTTAAGAGTCTCGGTGTTTGGCACTAATCGGTGTAACATTACTCCTGAGGATGCTACGTGGAGGGGTGAAACACGTGTTGAGTGATTTAACGGTGGTAGTTATGTTTCGCATTATTTGTCGCACGCGCATTTATCAGCAGGCTGGCGGGCGGTGTACTTCATTGCACGAATACTGCTGCATAGCGGAAGTAGCTATATATTAGTCCTTTTCATATTTAGGATGGATTTTTGCAAAGTAACGCCTGAATCTATTAGATAATGCCAAAAGAGCCCAGATTGATAGAAACTACAATCATTTTGACCACAAAATTCAAATTAAAGTATCGATAAGTTGAGTTACCGCCTGACCACACATCTGATCTTCCTTTGATGTAATAAGGTAGTAAATTTACCACCTGAGCAAGTTGGCGAAGAAATTTATAGTCAATATTAAATGTGATGATGTATTTACAATTTACACTACACTAATGGAACAGAAGCGACCACGTCACTAATGGCGTCCGAATTCAAGTTCCAACGTACAAGAATTATTTAAATTAAAATTATTGTGGTCTTAGTGGCCACCAATACGGAACGTAACCTCTATAAAGTTAGACAGTTCAGTGATCACATTTACAATATTCTTAACATAGTAATAGAGCAATTACTTCTCAAGCTCAAATAGAATAACATTTTGAATTACGAATTTTTGTTTTTTAATAAGAAAATTACATGTAAATGTATAATACCGTTGTTGCCTTCAGAAAAATTACTAAGTTTATAATAACACATATGTGTATATCGAAATTCTTTAGTTTCGACCGGCGTTGATAGATGGCGCTAGTAGTTCGTTAACGTATAAAAAGGGCGCCGCGCGATAGAATCGACATTAATAAAGTAGACACGACAACGACACGACGTGTATATATTTGACTTATGTGTCTATACCAATCTCCTACGATTCTACTTCTACGATCTCTTTATTCTCAAAAAGAGAGGTTATAATGATGGAAGTTCTTCCCTTCTCCTTCTTTTGTTTCTATATATATTATATATTCAATGTTTTGTAACGACTTACACTAAATTTGTTTATCGCAAATGTACATCTTGATCTTGTGCAAATTATTCTACCTGCTCACATGCTTTAGTATTGGAAATATTTCAAAAATAAAACGTTCTTTATTCGAATAGGTTATTACAAGTAATTTCGAATCGTCAATCAACATAAAATGTCAGCATTGTTGTACCTACAGGAAGCTACCTGCTCGGAAGGCAGTTTTGCTGAGAGCCGGCAAGAAACTCAACAGTTGCTCTTTTCAAATATAGTTTTATAGAGAGTGCGCGATAATAATTAGCTTCCTGAGTGAGCATCGACATTTAATTTTACGCATTAACATCAGTATAGTATTCTCGGATAGAATAATATATTTATTTCTTGTATTAACACCGTATCAATCACTGTTTTTTAAATTATTTTGATTTTTCTGACGATAATCAAAATATTGTTATAAATCATGTATATAATTTATAACATAATTTTCTGGCAAAAATGGCGGAAAAAGGTAAAGTTATCTTTTTTCTAAATAAACAAGATAAAGTACAATTGGTAATGAAAATATTACACGCAAAGTGTGCTTTCAAATATAAATATTGAAAGATTATTCGGTATTAAAGCTTTCATATAACTAATATTTACTTCGTCGTTTCTTTTGGGAAGTTATATTTTATGACATCTTTATTCGGTGAAGGAGGCGATATATGATTAATACAATAGTGAAGCAATTTCAAAGCTTCCAATATTTTAAAAAAAGATCGTTTACACTGTAATAGGTATATTAACAATTGTTTCTTTAGCTTCGGTGTCAATTATGTGTTACGTAATATTTAATTACGTAGTATTCTTGGATAGAATTATACACTTTTGTTTTTAAATTTTTGTTTGTAGTACATTATTGTACATACGTATATGTGTCATAAAAGTCGGAATTGCTTAGAATCCCTATAAAGAATGAGTTTAAATATATCTTCTGTGTTCTCTTTTTAAATCCATTTTAATTTTGCTACAGAGAAGGGTCATTAAAAACTCTTTTGTCATTTTAGCTATCGGAAATGTTCTTTCTTATTAGCACGCTAAAAGGTGTCTTATGGTGTTGTTGTTAAAATTCCATAGCGTATGTTCCATCCATTCTGTAATAAATTCTATTATTTCTTTCGAGATACTTATCGATAATAGATTTAAGAGATGTAAACTGGGATATTTACTCTACCATCGACTACCAGTATCTACATGCAGATGTCTTTGTTCGCATTATAGGGACAAAATGATTTAAATTCTTAAAATTATTGATTGCTAAGATACATTGTCTAATTTTGCGCTCCTGTAGAATAAGAAAAAAATACTTTAATGTTTTATACTATTTATTTATCTATATTCTTATATACAAATGATCATTTATTGTAACCGCTTGTGTACATCGTCAGAAGAATTTAATAGAAATTAGATTCTTATTGAACTCCCATACAAAGCATCCTTAAACTTAAAGCCATCAGGGTTTCAAACTTAACCTTGTTCTGAGAACATTTCAGAACAAACTCAGACGAGTTTTGTGTGGTCGCTTTTAATATCCGTAGTACCGTAGTTATGCAATTCATTCCCAAGTTCTACTGTGAATAAAAAAATATTGGCTTCGAGAAGAATTTACAACAATTACGATATATCGCAGGTGGTTTTTTTTTTCATTGTATAAATAGCACTGATGTATCACCGCTATTTAGACTAGCGTAGACAGCCCCTAGGGCTGCAAAGCTTGGGGTGTGACACGTGTCCTTCGCAGGGCGGGGGTGTCGGCGAGAGGCGCGCGGGGCGCGGCAAGCGGCCCTCCGGCAGCTCCTCAGCCTCTGGCTCTCTGGGCCGCGGCGCCCTCTCCGATCCTGACCTCCAAAGCCGGCTGCAGCCGAACCTCACCGCCTTCTGGGTATGTACACTGCTCTTTACGAACAGCTGATGCTGAACTTCATCAGCTGTTTTACGTCACACCCCCTTTTGATGATGTGCCCAAATGAAATGAAACACATTAAAATTTAACTAGTCTTTTGATTTCATATGGACGCGCTCTTTAGGCTTCAAACGCACAGCACCGTAGATTAGAGCTATCGCAATATAATACTAGAGCTATATAGTATATTGCTCTGCTTTAAAAATATTTATAATATTTGATATAGATGCCTAGTTTAAATACGAGCGAGATATAAAATCATGTCTATTGAATATCTATTCAAAACATTTTTGAAGGTATTGAGTCAAGTCAAGGCAGTCTTTTTGGGGACCGCACCTGGTCATTCCATTAATCATCCGCCCAAGTGATCTAAAAGCTCGGCTGCCTTCCGAATCGATGATGAATAACAGAGAGGAACTGATGCCTTGCTACTCATATTGAGTTCTATGTATATCCTTTACGCTCTGTCTCCTCGAGCCTGCTGAATCTGCAAATTACAGAAAGATCACAGTAGCCTTCTCTCCATAAATATCAGAAACTAATTTTAAGGCTTTTGTTTTACTTTTGATAGAGTTTTGAAATATAAAAGTATATTTATTTAAGTAGGCATTTACGCACAATTTTCTATAAAGTTTTCAAAAAAATCAGAAAAGGACTAATAAAGAGCTACTTCCGCCAATGCAGTAGAAGTCGTGCAACAAAGTGCACCACCCGCCAGCCCGCTGATAAATGCGCATGCGGCAAACTATGCGAATTACACAACTGCGACCGTTAGCATTTATCGGTGTAACGTAACTCCTGAAGATGCCTCGTGGAGGGATGAAACAACATGTTTTTTCTTACTTAGGATGGACTTCTGCAAAATAACGCCTGAATCCATGAGATATTCAAAAAGTCATTTAAGTCATTCAGTTCGTGAGTAAGCTACCGAGGTTCGGATAGCTGATCTGATGAGAAGAGCCGGCCAGAAACTCAAAAGTGTCTATATAAATGAAACAGTGTTTGATGTATATATTATCATATCAATCCCGAAAATGGATTTACAAACCAAGTTTCACACATTTCGTCATTTAGATGAACTTCTACATATTCCAAGGCCACCTTTGCATTGCCTATTTCACGTGATTATTTTTTCTATTTTTATGTACAATAAAGAGTTAAATAAATAAATAATAATAATTCTGCAGAAGGACCGAGATCACTGATTTATTTATTTTATTTTATTCATTTAATATTCTTTATTGTACACGATAAGATACATAATATACGGATACAATAATATACAGAAAAGTACAATGGGCGGTCTTATCAGACAAGGCAATCTCTTACAGATAACCATAGTAAGGAAAAGATAATAGTAATTATAAAGGGTAGTTCCCCTTTCCACTGATGTGGTTCATAAATTTCTCGTCTGTAGTGGCAGTTGGTACATCGCTTGTGTAACTGATGGTTAGGGTTGAAACGTTCTCAAGTAGCAACTCTAAGCCTCACTCCCCACCAGGTGGACTGATGACATGGTAAAAGTCGCTGGATGTAGGCAGCCCAGGATTAGTCATCGTGGCGATCTTTGGAGGAGGCCTTTACCTTGCAGTGGGCGTCTATCAGCGAAAAAGAAGAAGAAGAATGTTGGGAGAAGGCCAATAGTCACCCAGAGAGCAATGGAGAGGGCTATCCTCGGATTCAATTTATAAAACCAGATACGCGGAGATCCGCAGAGTAATCAAGACTACTGAGGTGGTTCGTAGAATTGCTCATCTAAAGTGGCAGTGGCCAGTGCTCATCGCTCGTGCAGCTAATGGCCGTTGGGGCCGAAAGGTTCTTTAGTGGTAACTACTATCTGGTAGACGCTGCGTAGGTAGACCATCCATTAGGTAGACCGATGACATAATTACAGTCGCAGGAAGTTTCTGGATGCGGGCAGTGCAGTACCAGTCATCGTGGCGATTTTTGGGAGGGCCTATACCTTGCAATGGGCTTCCATCGGCTGAAAAGAAAGAAAGGAAAATAATAACTTGTTAAGAAATATAGACTGATTGATAGTCTATGGGCTTTTGAGATTCTTGCTAGGGCCGCTATGTCTTGAGGAAGTAACAACACGAAGTCTGAAGTAGAAGTGTGTACATTCATTCGATCTTCGCCCGTATTTATACCGACGTAAATAAAAAAATGTTTCTGTGGAATTCCCCTTTTCCATGTACCGCTGATGATGACGTAATGTTGCCTGTAACCAAGTTGGTCTGAACCTAAAGGTGTACCTAGCTTATTATTATTATTTCTGTTACAAACCTTATACATTGCTATTTAACAAATATATTCTTATGTAGGTAGATAATGTATTGTCTTAATTTTTGTTGACAAAACTTTTCTAAAAGCGTCTATATGCTTTGTAATGTAAATTGTACGGAATACAGTAACTCTGTTTTAATATGTAATTATTTTTACTAGTTATTTATGTTTTAAGTAACATAATTGTGATGGAAATATTTTCAATGAATCGTCATATGGGTTCGTGGTCACTATTCACCGACACATAACCTAATGGCTATTAGATATCTCATTTGGTTTAGGTTACATTTGTTTATGGATCTCATTTTTAATTCAAAAAGAAATTCTCAGTTTGTCAATTCTGATATATCATCACAGGTAAAAATGCATGTATTTGGTGAAGAATTTTGTTTTTGGATATCAGCTCTATGTGACCAACCTAATGTTGTTTCAACTTCCCAATCCGCTGGGATATTTCCATAATCTTTGTTATGGTGAGATAAAAAAACAAAAACTGTTTATTTATGTTTGTATATATGTATGTTTTGTCTATATATACACGTTAACTGTCTGTTATTTATACCTCTACTGTTTCCATGCTATGGTTGTCTGGAAAAATTGCCTTGCATAATAAGACCGCACATTGTAATTTTTTCTTTACATTTATTGTAAAATCTATTAGCCAGGTCGTTCGGTTTAAATAAGATATCGTTGAGTATAAAACGTGCTATATCACTGTCAATTTTTAAGAAAATGATTACGTTAAATAATTGCTAAAAAAATAATTTTGCATAAATTCAATAGTTTTCTTTCACTGTTCCTTTATTCTTTCTAAGTCAAGTGCGATCAAAGTCAATTCGATGCTTTTATTTATTACTATATATATGAAATATATTATACCGTATTGATACAAGTATTTATGCTATGTATGTTAACTATATGTTATTTATACTTCCACTGATTCCATGCTATGGTTGTGTGGAAGATATTGCCTCGCGTGATAATACCACCCATTGTAATTTTTCTTTACTATTATGAAACTATATATATATATATATATATATATATATATATATATATATATAATTTTCTAGCTTGTACAATATAAAGAATAATAAATTAAATTAAAATAAGAATAATAAAATTGATTACAATTCTGTCCAATCAGATGCAATATTTTTAAATTTTAATCCAAGACGTCACTTAAAATGAAATTAAAAATAATAAACGAAGAAGTCAAATACTGTCCACATCCGCTTACCGAAGTATCGACACGAGGACAATTAATTCATTTGCATTGAAACCGAATGTCTGCTCTTAAAGTTTTCGACGGCAGCTTACCAAAAAATTAAAGTTTTTTTTTTTTATTACCAACACTTACCAAATAGACCGTATAGTTGGCTGCGACGCAAAATGACCCCAATGTATATATAAATAAAATCTATAAGCTCATTACCGTCCGTCTGTCCGTTTGCGTTATTTATTGCGCATTGCGTAGATACGAGTTCCCAGACGATATTCTAATATAATTCGTATATCGAAATGCCGAATAGTTTTAATAGAAATCACTGACATTGTTTATGTTGAAGTACCGTCTTCGATGCGGTTCTCAAACTTTTGGAAACATGACACTAATTAAAATACACTTCTATACGACATCAATATTGGTATTAATGATATATAATATTGACGCTAACTTTGAAAGAACAAAAACTGCTTGTGACGGAACGCAAAATCATGCGGAAGATCTTGGGACCAGCGGGAAATCAAGACGGATCTTGCAGGCTCCGAAAGAATGCCGAAATTGAGACTTTAGTAGCACAGCCAAATATCATTGGCGAATATAAAGCTCAACGAATCCGCTGGCTTGGTCACTTGGAGCGAATGGGATCGGATCGGAGCGTGAAGGTAGCGTACCTGGAAAAACCGAGGGGTCGAAGACCAATGGGTAGACCCAGGTATCGCTGGATCGATCGCGTTGAGGCAGACTTGCGCGAATTGAATGTCAACCAATGGCAGACGATGGCGCAAGATAGAGGAAAGTGGAAGTCTCTCACTTCGGAGGCCAAGACCCACTTTGAGTCACTGAACTAGCGGAGTAGTAGTAGTAGTAGTCTATACGACAAGTATATTTTCAATCAAATCAAGATCATCGTTTTCATCATCTAACCTATATCTTGTCAATAAGACAGGTTCAAAACAACCTTCGTCATTTTCCGAACAAGGTTACCTGTCTACCTTTTAGGAGGACGGTTTCGTCGGAAATGAAGTCGGATCGTAAATCACAGAGAGCTTCAACCACTGATCATAACAGAGGCATTGCTGGAACTTCTTCAGCCACTTCTTCTCCAAGCACTAACGCTTTCCGAGCTGATAGTCGATTAGATAAAATGTCTTAGTATAAAGATTCACATTTTGCTGCAAAAACCGAGCAGATATAAATTAGTCAATACAATACACCAGGCGACGCATCCGGATTTTGAATCCGCGAGCCATGAGTCTGAAGAAGCTGTAAAAGCCAGAACGGCTAATAGCTTCTAGCAATTTTGAATATAGCCGTTATAGCGCGTTGGAGGGATGCTTAACTTATGCGTATTTATTGTCTGTGATTTGGAATTTTTTATATTGATGCAAAGAGCATATATAGCTTTATTGCACGACTACTGCTACATAGCGGAAGTAGCTATATATTAGTCCTTTTCTTACTTAGGATGGACTTCCGCAAAATAACGCCTGAATCCATTAGAAGTTTTAATTGTCAATTTGTTGTAAATTATAATTGTTAAAATAATAATAAGAGAAAAGTTTGAGAAGCGCAACCGCCCATCCGAGTCTCTCGTGTTTTATGGCGTATTATGCTATAATAATATTTTTTACTTAGCACATTTGTTTATACCCGCGCGGCGTCGTGTGGGTGCGGTTTGCGCGTGTGCGCGTGCGCAGGCGAGACGTTCACTTGAAACGAATAAAAATGTCGTCCGATGTTACAGAGACCGGTACATCTAATAGCCTCTCGGATTTTTATGTTCTTTCGCGGTATAGAAGCTACGCGACGCCTTTGGTCGGTTGGACTCTTTGTCCGCGGAATTGGGTTTTGTGTTGCCGGCACTAAGGCCTCCCAATTAGTTCGCCCTGCAACACCGTTTCGGCTTTTGTTATACGATGATTTATGTCCGAATGCCGCGACTCGCACGACGCAATAGTTATTAGAATTTTCGACCGAATTTAATTATTGGTTTATATTTTCGAACTGTGTATCGGTTTTCTGTATATTTCTTTATATATTCGTCAAGGATACAGATTCATTGTTAAACTTATGTCCTTTATCATTGGCAAGAAAAGGACCAATATTTAGCCACTTCCACACATGCAGTGCAGAGCTACTCAGAGCAGAGTAATTTGGTGGTGGCGGTTGTGTGATTCGCATTGTTTGCCGCATACGCATTTATCAGCGGGCTGGCGGGCGGTGCATTTCATTGCACGACTACAACTGCATGTGCGGAAGTGGCTAAATATGGGTCCTTTTCATACTTAGGATGGACCTCCGCGAGGTAACGCCTGATTCCATTAAATCCTTTATCATATGTATAATATAATATGGTCGTCATTTCAACTCATGAACGCACTCTGGAAGGCCTAGGCCTCCACCATAAATATCTAAGGTAGGATATATCGGAATTACCACGCTGATTAGGCGATTGCAGAGTGGTAGGTAACCAGAGGAAGATACTGCATCCTCTGGAAACTTGTTGATGAGCTGTGACTATCTACATGACTATGTACATGACTCTGTGTTCAGCACTTATCGGTGTAACATAACTCCTGAAGATACCCCGTGGAGGGGTGAAACACGTGTTGAGTGATTTAACGGTGGCGGTTGAGTAATTCGCTTTGTTTGCCGCATGCGCATTTATCAGCGGGCTGGCGGGCGGGTGCACTTTGTTGCACGACTACCACTGCATGTGCGGAAGTGGCTAAATATTGGTCCTTTTCTTACTTAGAATGTACATGTCTCAGTTCTCTACCGCTGCTCTTGTTATATCTCAGAGTTAATAAACAATTGCATTATTGTTAAAATTTTTCTTTATTTTCTTATTTTGATATAGTTACTATATTAACGATACTTCTGAACGTCTTTATTTATATATATGTACTATATTTATATATGTATTTATATAATTTACTGCGTATTTATTACTATTCATATGTACATAAAGATATATTATTGATAAATAAATAAAGATATTAAGATAAAAAAGCTTATTGTAGATTTTTCTAGGCTATATAAAACCACTTACTCTTTTGTCGACAACTGTGTATGGTTATGTAATACAGTTTCACGTTATATATCTATATAATCACGTATTAGATTTTAGGAAGATCATTAAACAAAAAGTTGTGAAAATATTCCATTATATTGTAAAGGAATAATTTTGTCTACTACTGTATTAAAGTTAAACACCCTACACTGCCTTTTTCTTTTTGTCTTTCATCATCATCCAAAGGTTGTCGGGTAGAGATCACCTCGAGTACTACACCGCCTCTTGTACCTATGTACATATAAAATTTTTAGTTATTATGTATGTTATTTTGTTACATATCCTTTTTTTATGTATTTTTTATAGTTTTGGTGTAAAATAAATACATTAATGACTGAATGACTGAATGAATGAACGACTAAATGGATGAATGGTTGAATGGATAGATGAATGGATTAATGAATTAATGAATGATCGAACGAATTAATGAAGAAATGATGGAAGGAACGAATGAATGAAAAATGAATAAAGATATCGTATGTGATCATAGCAAAACAAGTCTGAGTTTTTCTTTGACTCTTCTTAGACTGGAGCGTGTTTGAAATTCTTGTGGTTTTAAATTTAAAGATGCTAATACAGGGGTGTTAAATCTAACTCTAGACTATAGTATAAGATAGGCTTTTTTGGTATCCTTCTCATCATGTTCGTGGTGTGGTCACGTGGTCTGTGGATTTTATGTGATAAGTATCAATAAATTAGGTTAAGAATAATATCTGAACATATTTTATAACTCAAATAAATTATTAATAATGTCATTTAGGTGAAATCGATTAGTTCGTAAATAATCAAGTCGTCGTAAAATTTGTCACCGATTGTACCTTGGCTGTATACCCTCGATTTCGACTTCACGCGTGACAAGTAACGTTCCGATTTATGACCATCCCAATGTTATTCATTAAAACTAACAGCCTATGAGAGTACAATAAATTATAGATTATATCTCATATCAACATGCGATAGGCTAATGAATGATTATTATTTAAATTAAAACATGGACACTTTCACTGATCATAATCACACCCTAAAGTCGACTTGGGCAGGTCCCCGACTAGGCCCTTGCCAGCAGTCGTGTCGGCGATGATGAGGGGCTCATCGGCGTTGAGGGCCGTGGCCTCTTTCTGTGAGACCGTCATGGTCCAGAAGGAGGCGGTCGAACGGGATCGGCAGAGGACAGATCCCGCTCGGAGACGACGCTGTCAGCGCAGAGACGCGCCTCGCGACGGCCCTCCGGTGAATGGTGCTCCCTACCATAAACGGGGCCTTCTGAGTCGCGGGAGTTTAGGGTGGGGGGCCCTAAACTCTCTCTAGCTTCAGCGACTCTGAGGCGGACGATGGTTCGCTGTGGTCTCGAACAATCGTGATAGCACCACGAGGGTTTCGGGGGTAGCGTATACACGCATACCCAGGAACGCGCTATCGAAAAAATAGCACGGCGCGAGGGAAGACCGCGTGGTGATCCCTGACCACCGAGGGAGGGGTTAGTGGGTAGGAATCCCACATAACCCTGTCCTCCCCCCAGAGGCGGGACATCTTGAACACTGGAAGATTCCCCCCCCCCAAAGGTCCCCGACTAGGTGGAACGACGATATAGGTTGTGGAAAGTCGTTAGGTTTGGGCAGTGTAAGACCGGTCGCCGTGGATGTCTTTGGGAGAGCCTTTTACAAGACATCCATCGGCTGAAAAGAAAAAAAAAGAGTTCCTACTCTCTTTTCGTAACAAATTAATAGTTTCCTCAAGAGAGGGTCGTTGCCAAACATTCAATCTCTGCCATAATTCTTCTCCAGGCTTCTCTTTTTAGTAAAAAAGCCTTTCATGGAGATACTGCACGCTTTTGTAATTCGAGTAATCATTCAAGAGGCGCGAAGAAAATATCTTTTATGCTATGTACAATCACATTGAAAAGTAGATAAATGGTCGTATTTTCAATGTTCAGAAATTAATTTAATGCAATTATTAAAAAGATATCTCCCTCGCACGAAATACAACTGACAAAACGTCACATAGGTAGTGTGGAACAGAGATAGTGCTCTACGAATCCGAAATTAGCCGACTGTCTCTTTCCAAAGGTCGATATACAATATTTATCGCCGGTTAATATAATCTTAATTTTAAAAACGCCTTTTCTTTCTATTTTAACTTTATTTAATATTTCGAACATTTTATTTTTGGACTATATTAACAACAACAGTATACATTTAACGGTATACATTTCCATCATACATATAGTATAAGTGATGTTTAAAAAAAAAGAGGAATAGAAGGCCTAATTAAAATTACATGTAAGTAGATTTGAAAATGGAACACGATACGTAAAAACGAGACAGCGATGTTTCCACGAAACGTAGAATCCGAAGGGAAAGTCGTAGGGAGAGTGTAGTCCACGGTCGGGCATAAATTATTGTGGGCTGAATTAATCGACGGACCACACGCGACGATGCCTTCTGACCAGCTAATCATTACTTGCCTATCTGTTCCGAGTCGGGCGCGTGAGTTACGGCAACCGTTCTAGAATGTTCGTCTTGAATTTACCGCTAGTGCTTCATTAATTAAACTGTTGTAATTACGTTATTCTGTTCTTATTGTAATTATATTTTCTCATTTCTTAAATCTAGATAACATAGTTTTTTGGTCTAGATCTTTAATATTCATAACGAGAAGGCAGTGGTTTTAGCTCGAGTGCTCTTTCCGTAATTTAAACTCAAGCCGTTACGTGATATTCTATATTACCAGTTTTTTTAACTAACCTTATTTTGGAGGCTTTTTTCAACCGATTGCTTCTTTATTTACTTTATAGTTTTAATTTCATACTAATTTTCCTACTTCTCAATGTATTTCATTTTTTTTTCTAATTTCTATTACAATATCTTTCATCCCTTTTTATACTTTCCTTTCATACATCGCCTCACTTCTTTCGACTTCGGTTTAGAGTTCTATAAAATTTATGTTTATTATTTTTATTTTATAACAATTTATTAATATTAATTCCTGTTTATTTTCTTACTATCTATATCGAATTTTAGTTATTTATTTATAGCTTTTCATTGTTTTTCCTTTTACCTTTTTGCAGAACTCTAAAAAATCTGGCTATATTCCTCTTTACTCACAAGTGAGGCAATAATATTACGAGATTAGACAGTCGCTTCATAATGACCTGGAACAAAGGAAACCGAGGGTTATATATATATATAAATATATATATATATAAATAAATATATATATATATGTATATATATATATATGTATATATATATATATGTATATAACAGAGACTGTGTGTTTGGCATTAATGGGTGTAGCATAACTCCTGAAGATGCCCCGTGGAGGGGTGAAACACGTGTTGAGTGATTTAACGGTGGTAGTTGTGTAATTCGCATTGTTTGCCGCACCGACGCGACACCATTTCGAGAATCTCCAAGGGAAAGGCAGTCTTTGTACGGCTCCGTTCTGTATGGCAATCATGGAAACTGACTAGGAGAGTTAAGCTCAAAATATTCCGGTCCAATGTGAAAACCGTGTTGCTATATCGATGCGAGACGTGGAAGGTTACCTAAGATATCACGTGTCGGCTCCAAGTCTTCGTTAACACCTGTCTTCGAAGTATTCTCGGTATCACCGACCTGAGAAAGTCTCCTACGTAGATCTCTGGAAACGCTGCGGTGAGATGCCGATCGACCAGCAGATCAGACGCTGCAAGTGGAACTGAAAAGGTCATACGCTCCGAAGGGACTCTGGTTATATACCGAGGCATGTCCTAGAATGGAATCCTTAAGGAAAGCGAAGACGTGGCCGCCCAAAGCAAACCTGGCGGCGGACGATCACTGCAGAAGTGAAGGCACTTGGAATGACGCGGAGCGAAGTAAAGCGCGAGGCTCAAGATCGCTCGGGATGGCGACGTACTGTGGACGCCCTCTGCCCCGTCTTGAGGACATAGGAATAAATGATGATACCTCAGTGAACTGAACCACAGCCTAGATTAATTGTTTTATTATCAGTTCGTCAATTAGTTAAATCTGTTACATCCACTATACAATGCCTATGTCGGTTGACATGTGACGGTATCGGATCAGTGTTTGAGTCGTTTACTTATGTAAATACAATATCATCGGCCTACAAATTTCCTAAATTTCTCATATGAGACCGATTAAATTAATTTTAATAGGTTTGTTTTTAAAGCATTCTGATGAAAGTCGTTAGAATGTCTTTGGCGGCAAAATAACTGGCCCTTGCACGACTTGAAGGAATGCGCGACATTTTACTGTACAACTATAAATATGCTTTAGCTATACATTGCTGGTTTAATTCTTATTTATATATTATTCTATGATAACGAGACATATATGTAGTGTGAACTATACGTTATTTACACAACTGATTGTGATATATTTAATTAAAAAATCATTGAATATATAAAAGCCATCAGCATTATCGAGGTTAAAACATCTCCATCATTTCACAAATAAAATGTCCATTGTTGGACATAGAACTTCCCTATAAATTTCCAACAGGACAGACCTTATTCTTTTCGCATCAAAAACGGGAATTCCACAGAAATAAAGTTGTTCGTTTACTTCGGTTATTTATTTATATAAATATGTCGTCGTTAGAACTCATAGAGGCATCACTCAAGGCAAAGTGTTCATCTAAAGATATTTATGGTAGACATACCGTAATCGCCACTCTCAGTAGACGAGTTGGCGATCGCCGTGTGGTATTGTGTTACACGGAGAATGCTGCTGCATATCCTTTGGAAACTTGTTTGTGAGCACAGGCAATCCTATATAATTAATGCACAAAGTGTGAATTATATAAGAATGTATCTCGGGAAATGAACCAGCGATCTACTCGAGTCTTAGTCCACAACCGCTAAGCTATCACTGCTACATGTGTCCACAATAATATAACTGAATACACAAGAAATTTGCTTTAAAAGAGTTATTATATCAAATCCGATTATAAAAAGGTAAATTAAAATTTCAAATCATTTAGTACCATGGTTCTTCACGAACTCTGAAATCCACGAAGCACTGGAGATCAAAACAGTAAAGAAGGAGATCCAGCAGTCATCGACTAATTATAAAAATCGGCTAGACAAACACCCAAATAACTTGGCTTCCGAATTGACTTGCATCCAGTACAGGAAACGTCTTAAACGCCATGACATCCAAAAACTAGACGCTCGATGGTGAACAAGGAGTGTCTCCCGCCGGGGAGACCCCTTTCAAAGCTATAACCTCTCAACAAATCCGCTTATAGTCCAGGGACTGATCGCAGATGAAATAAGGAACACAAAAAAAAAGTCATATACTACCCAAACATACATTAATAATTGTAATAACTATACGATATTTAATACACTGTATTATATAGGTCTATTGGTTATAGGTATAAAACTCTAGCTTTATAGCTTATACACCTATTTATTTTGACTCTTCAAAAATATTCTCTAATATATTATATTAATTTATTTTTTACATTGAAATACGACAGGCCTATATCTTCAGACAGTACCTTGGTCTGCACGTACAGATAGTAAACAATCCGAATTTTTAAAACGCTTCACCTTAATGCATTACCATTACCATATTTACTATATATTTAAACATATTTTTATAGTGTAACAAATCTGTAAAGCTTTCGCTTATAAAGTCTTTTCACAAAACTTCCACCATTGACTCATCACGATATTTCTGAAACTATAAGATTTATGTAGTTGAAATTTGGTATGAATATTTATTTTATTGAGTTAATATCAGCTAAGAAAGGATTTTACGAAATTATATATATAAAAGACAGTACGGGATACGCAAAGTCATAGGACAACTAGTTTTTTTTTTATTAATTGTAATTTCTATCGCTTGTGTCTTTTTACAATATTTTTTTTCGCTTTTACTAAACGCAGACTGTTGAGAGAGGATTGCTGCTATTAGATACGGATCATTGTTCTCCCAGCTGCGAGGCACGACAGCGTTTTATCACTAATTTTCTCTTATGGGTAAATACAGATTAAATTTATAAATATTGACAGTACAATTTGAAAGTTTTACTCGACTAGTTACTAATAATATTATTTATATTTAGTCGTGGCTTGCAAAACACGCCGACGGAACCCTAAAATCGTCAAGAATCACTTGTCCGGTGGCCAGTCGCCTGTACCTCTGTATACAGTACCGTCGGAGTATCTATTATCAGATGAGGGTGCCTAGCGGTTCAACCGGGAACGCTTCTCTCCCGATCTTTATTGGTGTATAATAATCGAAATAAACCGCGTTTTATTCTCAGATGCTATCTACTATTTATCTTTAGAACCAGCGGCCACGACGGCGCTAGCTGATTTTACTGCTTGGTAGATTTAACTGCCTATATACGATCGTTTCGAATGTTACGTCTGGAATTGTTTACCTTTATTGTTCTATATCGGTAATATACAGGGTGATTGGTTTTATGTGTTTTGAATCTGTGAATGTATGGCTTATTTGCTGTCGAATCGTATATGGTACACCCTATAGTTACATAAATAATTAATAATGTGTTACGTTTAATTATTGTTAACATTCTGTCCATGCAGACTTTGTACAGTCATAAGCAAGAATGTAACACACAGTACAGTCAGAATGTAACATATTTCAGAGTGATCATTTTATACATGGTGATTGATAAAAGGTCTAAAAGTTACGGAATTTTGTTGCCGACAACCGATACAGTTTTGACATATAAAAAATCATCCTGTATATAAAGGAGATTTTAATGGAATAAGTTCGTAATGAAACGAGTGTTAACATGAACTTAATTAGCGTCGGTCGAGATGTTTATGGCCGATTGATTGGTATAGTTTATATTTTGTTTGTATCTGCAATAATTATGAATACTTTGTTTTTCGTATACTTAATGCTACTTGCCAGAAGTAGTCATTAAATATATTTTATATTTATTAGCTATTGGAGTGTTACGACGCATATAGAATGTACTGGTTTGTATGTATATACATATATATACACGATATACACGTGTCTTACGTCTGTATGTATAAATACAGACTCCTTATGGCTAGAACTAGCAATTTACTTAGTTTTTTGATATATCGTATAAAGTTGATATAGTTCTTTTTAGTATTTTTGCTATGTAACGGGATTTTGAACAAAAACCTTGCTTACCAATGTACATCAGATAACTTATATCACAAAGCAATAGAGATGCATATAGAGTGTACTGGTTTGTGCGTATATATATATATATATATATATATATATATATATATACCTATCATAATATTACACTGTGATCGCCAACTGACCAGCCAAGAAAGGCAGCTATAGTAAATCCTCCCATAGATGCTTCGAAGGCTGTCTATCAGCTGATTTAATAAGATACCTACAACATATATGTGTTTTATTAACTTTAAACATATAAGCGATTTTAAAATACAATTACATATATTCATAAATGTACAATTGTGTTTACTGTACCGTATATATTGACTGTATCGATGTTACAAGCGATGATACGATAAGCAACAAATAGGGAGTCATCACAAATATTTTATCACCATCCACAAATGAGTCCGCGGTAGTCGTGTTTTAATGCCCGATTTATGGACGCTCAGCACTCAGCCGCCAGAATTTTTTTATTATGTATTATAACGACTCAGAATTTTACTATCAACGTTTTTTATACGCACTCTCTGTTGGGTTAATTAGTTGGGACGATTAAACGTTTCACGATCGTTGCTTTCGATACACGTCTGTACGTACGTATTGCGCATTAAAACTATCGGGTTCTGTATGTATATTTTTCATTATTGATTAATATTTTTTTTTTATATCAAAGTACGTATATCGTTATTTTATATGCAAAGAAATATTTACAAATATTTTATATTGTATATGTATATAATTATAATATAAAACAATGCATGAATCCATAGATATTTGGAAATGGAATCAGGCGTTACCTCGCGGAAGTCCATCCTTAGTAAGAAAAGGAGTGCTAAACACAGAAAACTCTGTGTTTGGCACTAATCGGTGTAACATAACTCCTGAAGATGCCCCGTGGAGGGGTGAAAAAAGTGTTGAGTAGTTTGGTGGTGGCTTTTGTGTGATTCGCGTTGTTTGCCGCATACGCATTTATCAGCGGGCGGTGCATTTCATTGCACGACTACCACTGCATGTGCGGAAGTGGCTAAATATTGGTCCTTTTCTTACTGAGTCCATAGACGCGTACTAGTATAGGCCTCTCGCAGAAATATCTAACAGAGGATATGCCATAATCGCCAAACTTATCAGGCGGGTTGGCGATCGCATCATTTATTCCCATGTCCCCAAGATGGGGCAGAAGGCGTCCACAGTATGTCGCCATCCCGAGCGGTCTTGAGCCTCGCGCTTTACTTCGCTGTACCTCATTCCAACTGCCTTCACTTCTGCAGTGATCGTCCGCCGCCAGGTTTGCTTTGTGCGGCCACGTCTTCGCTTTCCTTAAGGATTCCATTCTAGGGCTTGCTCGGTATGTGGTCAGGGTTCCATCGGAGCGTGTGGCCTATCCAGTTCCACGTTTGATCTGCTGGTCGATCGGCATCTCACCGCAGCGTTTCCAGAGATCTACGTTGGAGATTTTCTCAGGCCAGTATATACCGAGAATACGTCGAAGACAGTTGTTAACGAAGACTTGGTGCCGACGTCAAATGTCTTTGGTGATCTTCCACGTATCGCATCCATATGTTGGTTGGCGATTGCAGTGTGGTATTATGGTATACAGAGGACGCTGCTTCCCATCATCTGGAAACTTCTTTATGAGCAGTGGCAATCCTATATAATTAATGCACAAAGTGTGAATTATATAAGTTTATATCCTGGGAATTGAACCAGTGATCTACGATCGCAAGTCGCAGTTCGAACCCTGGGCTATGCGTGTTCAATTAAGTTTAATTCACTTTAATATTCTATTTATGTACACGTAATTAAAAAAGGTAACAGATATATAATAAGTAAAAAAAGTTATAAGGGGCGAACTTATCTCTTATGACAATTTCTTAACAAACAGTATTGAAATAGAAAGACATGCAGCGGATAGTCGAAGTGTACATACAAACATACATATTTAGTCTGGCCATAAATACTGTTACAATTAAAAATAAAAATGTTACTTTTGAATTTGGAATCTGTCGTTTTCATATGATTATACATTGTGTTTTCTTATTTACGGCCAATATGTTTTAAAATATTTTATGATATTAAAATGGTGTGCCAAAACCAAGAATGGTCTTTTCAGCAAGACTTGGAGCCGGGTCATAAAGCTCGATCCACCCAAGATCCGGGCTTCATCAGAGCTGATGTCTAGCCGTCATCTAGTCCTGATCTTAATTTGGAATATGATTTATGGTCAGGTTTAGAGCAAGGCTTGCTATTAACGCCATGCCAATTTCCAGTTCTAAAACAATTCATACTATTGAAGAATTTTCGCATAGAGTGTGTCTCAACATTTAAAGGACTGTATTGCAACCACTGAAAAGGGCATATTATTCTTTTAATATTTTCATATTAATGTATTAAACTAACACACTGTATAATAAACGTTACGTAGAAACAAAAATGTTTTTCTTTGTAACAATATTTATGGCAGTTAGAATTTTAAGTTACATTACATCTAATATATAAAATTCTCGTGTCACGGTGTTCGAACTTGAACTCCTCCGAAACGACTTGACCGATTTTTACCAAATTTTACATGCGTATTCAGTATGTCTGAGAATCGGCTACTATCTATTTTTTATACCCCTAAGTGTTCCACCTCAAAATTTTATTTTTAATTTTATAGACAATTTTTTTGGTTTTTATTTTATTATGATACAGCATACTAAAATACATACAAACCTAAATTTTCACCCCTCTACGATCAACCCTTATCTTACATTTGTTAATTAAAAACTTTAATTTTTTTGCAAAACAACGTTTGCGGGATCAAGAGAAGGCATATACCTTGCAGGGAAGATCCATAGGCTGAAAAGAAGAAATAGTACCTTATTTGATGTGTGATTTAAAGTAGTTTTTAAAAAATTAAGTCGATATTCAGTCGTGTACTTATAAATGAATATATCTAGAGTCGTAGAGTCGGTACTATATGCGCTTGTGAGTATGCGGTGACCCGTCGCCTACGCGACAATGTCCGATTTGTCGCCGGAACTTGTTCTCGTGTGCGCCTCTCGTTTCTTGGCACATCTCGTTATTTCGGTTTTATTGTATGAATACATAATGTTATTGCCGAGTTGCGACACCGCCAATTGCCGAACTTGGCTACGGTAAATCGGCAAAGATTAAGCGCTCTTTCAATCTGTGATAGACCAGACGTTTGGTTGCAATTCAATCATCAATTGTTAAGTGTCAATGATATTCCACTATCGTGGTAGCAAAGAGGATAAAACTCAGCACATGCTTGAGGAGTGTATAGCTTGGGAAGAACTGCGTCGAGAATTCAATGACACTGTGGGGAATGACCTCTCGTTATCAGGCTTTGAAAAGGTGATGGTACGAAAAGGGCAGTCATGGAGCGCTGGTATAACCTACTGTGAAAGGGTGAAGTCGCAGAAGAAGGCTGCGGAGAGAGAGAGAGGGAGAGAGAGAAGAACATCCGAGCTCCCCATCCGCAGTCAGAGACCTGGATGTCGGAGGGTGTTATATAAGAAAGGACCAATATCTAGCCACCTCCGCACATGCAGTGGTTGTTGTGCATGAAAGTGCACCGCCCGCCAGCCCGCTCGTAAATGCGCATGCGACAGACAATGCCAACTACACAACCACCACCGTAAATTCACTCAACACGTGTTTCACCCCTCCACGGGGCATCTTCAGGAGTTGTTACACAGATTAGTGCTAAACACCGAGTGAGCTCAGTTCGCTGTCGCTTTGTTATTTATATGTCACCTCCTCCCCACCACAACTTAATGTCACGTGACCGACCACGTGGGTATTTTTTTTTTTTTTTTTTTTATTATACCTCGTCTTTCTCCAACCCCCTTAGCATGGCCAACGACGGAGTCAGGGTGATCCGCCGCAAGTAAGAAGCGAGGCACTCACCGTTGAAAGAGGTAGTATGCGAAAGCGTTCCTGTATTTTCAACAAAAGGCGTTTAATAATGCCGCTGGGTTTTACCTGATAGGAAAGCTTAACCCTTTCGTTGCCCCCGCAGCGGAGGGGTTAACCACGAGAAAGAAAAGGGATGAAAATTATAATAGACTATATATTCCAATCTATTTTAATAATATTATGTGTATTTCATAAAATAGGACAGAAGAGAACAATCTGTTATAAATTAGAACCAAATATAAATTCACTTACAATAATCCTGATCTAATAGCAACACACAACAATGTTTGTCGGTTTTTTATGATCACATTGACAATGTCCTTAACATAGAAGAAAAACATTTCTTTCCTAATCTTTTAAGTCATGATAAAAAATAAATTTGAAAAAAAAGGCTCTAAATGAAATAGGCTTTTTTATGAGTTTTGATTTAATAAACTTATTAAAATTATTAAATGAAAAATTATAGACATTATGTAGGAGTTCATAGGAAAATCGCAAAGTTGAAACAGATTTTATATGTGCCATTCCTTACGCCTCCTCCCCCATATATATTTTTTGCATAAAAGCGAAGGAGTTAAACTCGTGTCGAATCCATTTTCGAATTGCAACCTTATGAGGCGTGTGCCCTACGTTGGGAAACACTGATCTAAAGTAATGTACACATATACACTTATTGGTAATTTTATTTATTCTTGTTAGTGTATATCCTGTATCATGTAAGTCGATAGATGTCCACAACAGGGCATAAGACTCCACGTAGGATAGTTTTAATAATAATTTAATATATGAAAATATTCTATTATAATAAAATAAATAAAAAGTTGTGATATTCCGTTACAGAGCATTTCATATGTGTCTCCGTATATACGTTGATGGGCAGACGTTCAGACAAGACGATGGATTCTTGTAGCTGTGAAAAAAGATTTTACCGCATCGTATATATAACGAATGTAATAACTATATATATATACAATTATTGTCAAATTTTTATCATTAAAAACGGAGAATTTGAGGCCACAAAAGCCATGAAGAAAGCTGGCATTGTATAAGCTCTCATTGAACAGGAAAATAATGAAAAAGATAAAGGACGCTAAATTTATAACTGACACGAATTTTTACCTTTTTTTTCTGTCTGGATTTTATAGATTAGTGAAATAAAAGCGACATAATACGGAAGACGTTAAATATATACCCTGTTAATTTAAAAAAATATGAAAATTACCGGATTGAGGAATAGTGGTATATGAAAAAGGAAGATTAATTAAAATATGCCGTCTCTCAGAGACAAAACAATTTAGGCAGAGAATAGTCGGCGGCGTTCGAAGTTTGGATAGTCTATATCACTATTAGAATTGAATTTGATAAGTAGGTATGTGACGTATGCCCGTTTATGGGCAGCCCATATCTTTATTATTCAAATTTTCTCGAACGGACCGGTCCACGAAGATAATTGCGTTGGCGCAGTTCGCCTTGCGCCGCGTTTCTTCGCTTCTAATTTATTGTACATAAATGTATCTAATGCGTTTACTTCTCACATTAATTAGCTGTTAAGTTGTACAGCAAGAGCGACGTGATAGCTTTCAACTTGTTTTGTTGCTCCGGTCGCTGTTCAAATTGTCGGATTTGTTAGAAATATTATGACGTCCCGACTGTTTCGTGTTTGTGGTACATTGTAATTATTATTATCTTTTAATGGAATTTAAAAAAAAATATTTATGGTATCTAACGATATATAACATTTAAATAGATTTAACATGTTTGAGAGATGTTCCTTTTGGTAAATCTCAAAATATTGCTAACCTAATACGTTCGTCGTACTACCGCGTGCTCCGCAGTATCGAGGTGGACACGGTCTCGGCCCAGCTCTTCACGGGGCACGGGGGTTTCTCTGAGTACCTCCACAGGTTCAAGCTCAAGGAGGAACCCTCGTGCTTCTGTGAACCGGGCGTGGACCAGACCGTGATCCACCTTGTGGCCCAGTGTCCCGCATTCGGGGGACTCCGGCTCGAATTCGAGTGCCGGTCTGGCGTTAAAATCAGGGAGGAGACAATAGCCTCCCTGATAGGCCAAAAAGAAACTAGGAAAGAATTCCTCGCTTGTTGCAAGAAAATAGTTAAAAACGCTATACAAAAAAATAAAAATCCAAATATACAATAAGAAATGTGATAAAATAAAACTCAAATGTGATATATAATGTATTATAGATAATAAGTAAAAATGTAAAATAAAAATGTAAAATGAAAAATGTAAAAAGAAAAGAGGAAAGAATGATAGATGAACAGAGCAAAAGAGTAAGAAAGTAGAAATGTAGCATGAAAGATAGATAATAGACCGAAAGAGAAAGTAAAATATGAAAGAAGAGAGAGAAAATAAAAAATCGTGTGAAAAATTAAATTGCAAATAAAGTCCCTGCCCCACCATAAATAGGGGTACGAGAGGCCCCCAATAGCGGGGGTCATTAAAAAAAACCTAATACGTTGATTTACTTCGCAAAATCGACTACTCATTTATATAAATGTATCATCAAATTGGTCAATTCCTTAGTTTTATACATTCAGCTACGGATTAAAAATGGACCTTGAAGTGAGCCTATCGAAAAGAACCTTCCGAGTTTTCATATTCAAGGAAAATGCTACTTATTCCGTGGATTGAATTTCACACCGACAACTCCATTCTACGCATACAAAACCTGTCTGCAACTTGAGAAGATGTTTGCAAAAAATGATCCTGCTTTAGGTGTATTAGTTATATTTTTTTTTTACATTTTGACTCCTTCACCACCTGTCAGGAAAACTTAAAGTAAACTTGTATATATAAGTTGCTATATATCAGTGATTCCCAAAGTCGTCTATATCAATCCCTAGGGGTCTATGACAACCTGCAAGGGGTCTACGTCAGCGAAAAAAAAATTGGGGGTCCATGAAATGAAAATGGGGGTCCACGACAGTGGATCCCAACACATACACTGATAGTACCTATTTACTTACAGCATACTATCTTATAATATCAAAACATTTACATTATTTATAAAAGTACCTATGAAGTAAAAAATTTATTATATATGTTTATAAATTTAACACGTGTCTTTACTTTAAGTTTTAACACTAAACTTCACTACAGTTAGAAATTTACAGGAAATCAATATCAGGTAAGTAGGGGGTCTACTCAACACGGAAAAACATGGCAAGGGGTCTACGACACAAAAAAGTTTGGGAAACTCTGCTATATATACACCCCCTTTTCAAGGTGTCTGCCCTTCAGTCCAAAACTATATTAGAATGCGTTACGCCAAGAACTTCTGTTATCACAGTTCAGTTGTACAGATTTTACACAGATTTTTTTAGTTTTTACGCCTATTTTCAATCCCCCTATATAAGCAATCACTCTGATATATGTATCATTAATTATAGGTCTTAATTTTTTCTATTGGAATGCGATGGCTCAATAGCTTTTGTGAGAACAAAGTCTTTAGGAGCAGACAGTAAACAAAAATTAATTTTAATATATTTTAATGTGATCTTTTAAAACTTATTTTCTTATTTTAATATCATTAAGTTATTCATTGTTGATTTTGGATACCATCACTTGTGTAAACCTTTTTAAAAACCTGTAGTACATCGCATTGTATGGAGATACTAGGAGTTCATAACATTGGGAGGATAAATAGCTTTAGTAATAAAGAAAGATCTATATTTTAACTTTTATATTTCTACTTGACATTGAAGGAGGTGTAAATATAATGTGCAACAAGTTTATTTAATACCCTCCTGTTGAGAGAATAGCCTGCAGCTGTGATTGACCGCCTATTTCCCAGCGAGGAAAGCCTTGCGACTAAACGCTTACGAAATAATGCGTTAGTATGGCGGCCATTTTGAATATTAGCGATTTCGGTGCATCGTCAAATATCTATAATATTTTCTTCTTTTTATTGACAATATGAATATATGTGGGCACGATCGTATTGTACAACCGTGTATTTATTGGAATAAAATAAAATTACGTGGAAAAGCTTTAATTAAATGTTTACATAGGAGATAGGTAGGAACTATAAAACAAGAGATAAGAGAACTCTATTATAATCGGAGGCATGAGTGACATCAGAGGTCATCAACCATTCTTGGCGAGGTTTTTCTTTAATATACTCCCATTGCTGCCTAAATTGTGGCACACAGAGTGCTCCTGGCCTTAACCCTTTTTTACATTGAGAGAGCTCCCGGGGCAATCTCTTTTTTATTATCAATGGCCTTCGCTATTGGGGGCCTCTCGTATCCATTACTAGATTTGGGATAGGGACTTTTACCTTTTTTTAATAATTTTTACACTTATTGTTTTATTTTCGCGCTTTCCTTCAATGCATCTTAAGATCTTTCATTCCTTTCCTTACTTTTCACATTACATCTGTATTACCCTTCCATTCCATTTTCTCTCTTTTCCGATGCCTTTCATCCATCACTTCGTTCCTCAGGTTTTACAATATTTATTTTCACTGCATATTTCGAAATAAAATTTATATATTTCACTATTATATACGATTATTTTTATTTTGGTTACAGTATTCTTATATTAGTTTCTCATTTGCATATATTAGTTCATATTTCTTTTTATTATTTATGTCACAATTTTCCAGAATAGCCTTAGGAACTCAGATCGCGTCTCATCGTTGTCAATTAGCGAGGCCATTGAGTTCTCCCTGATCTATGTGCCTAATCGGCATTTGGAGTCGACTCGGAGTTCTCTGAGTGTGGGACAGTGGGCTACCAGGTAGACCACGGTCTGATCCACGCCCGGTTCACAGAAGCCCCGGAGAAATCCGTCGAGTTTTTAGATCGCGACTGTGAATGTTCCATGGAGAGACTAAACCCTAAGGACCCCATGAGGGTACCTCGACTTGGGTCACTCGTCGATAGTACCCGCTTATAATTCCGAGACAAGGGAATCTGAGAGAGCAGATTCTCGGCATATCCTTGGTCATAACCAAAATATGTATACAAGTTAATACTACAAATACACGAGCGATGGATACGAAAGGTACAATACTTTATCTTCCTTTTCATTATTGAGTCTTCCATCTCTTTCTAAATCCCGAACGCGGTAGATTAGCGGATAATTTCGTCAAGTGTTTACATTAACATATCAATGGGCTCTTAATTAAAGACAATTGCCGCGAGCTGCTGGTATACTGGTGATATTTCGTAAGTTTAATGAATTATTTATGCCGTATTGTTGTCCGCCATTACTTGGAACGTATGATTGCGAACTCGGCGTCTTCGTATCTAAGAATCGAATCTAACAAACAATTAATTATTTTATTTTTTTTATATTTATTTATGTTGAGCCGCCTTCGAGGACACAAAATAAATAAAACTACTTAATATAAAAGTTCGTCTTCTTTTCATCCGGACGCCCACTGTAAGGCGACTTCCCACGATTTTAACTATGTCGAAGGTCCACCCGGTGGGAAGCCTGCCCACGTCTCGTCTACCGGCTCGTGGTCCCCAATCGAGAACTGTTTGCGAAGTTTTTAATATTTTCATTTCTTCTTGATCTTTTCGAAAGAAAATGGTCATGTGTAGAACAGTGGTAGCTCAGCGATAAAGGAATGAGACTTGTGATTATAAGTCGCCAATTCGATTCACGGAATACAGTTATATAATTCAAACTGTACACTATTTATATAGGATTGCCAATCAAATAAGTTTCCACCATAATAACACAATGCGATCGCCAACGCCTGCCAAGCGCGATTATGGTGTATAGCTCCATAGATATCTACGGGGAAGTCCCGTGATACGCAGAACAAGTGACATCTGTCATATATTTTTTTAAATTAGTGAGGTATTTAGGACTTTAGTGTTGTTCTAGAACAGTTTGTTTTGAAATCTTTTATATAGTGTATTGACTAGTGGTACATTAAAATGTGTATCTTAATATACAAGAAAGTTAAGAGTGTAAAAACACGTGTCGTATATAACTCATATTTAAATACATTTTAGCGATAACATTAAAACCCTTTACAAATATTTCTAATCACTCTTTATAAAGTGATCTCTAGAGTTGATACAACATATTTTTATTGGAATATAACAGTGTTTATTTAAATATATAGTAATCTGAATTATTCAAATTTCTTTTCTTACTATGTTATCATAAGATTATATATATTTATTTAAACCATTAATATAGGGTGTAAGGTATATTGACAGAAAATATGCCATGTTTTCATCCCTTTATAGTTTTTACACCTATAATGAATCATCCTATGTAACTTTTATTAGTTAAACCTTCTAGCGTATATTGTTAAATATTAAACATAGTGCAAATTATTTGTGCGCGCCTATCTGTGTGTGCGTTAGCTAAACAATATCAGGCCTTTATGGATGTGTGAAGAATTTTTATTTGTGTGTATATATATATACATGTAATATTCACACACGTGTCGATACGCAACAGTACTGAATTAAATCAAAGCTGTGGTACATCGAAATGATCCGATCGTTTCCGGGATAAATGAGTTGTCGCATTTTGTGAAACTCGGTCGGCCCACGCGATTTTTAATTGGTTTTCTATTTTGAATATGTTATTATGATTTATTTGAAATGAATTTGAATCGATATTATCGCAACTTAAGTTAATTCTTGTTAATTATGTCCGAATTTAGTTTTGCTACATTTGTTTTGTTGATACTTGTTTTGGGAGCCTTTCGTACTCTCCCTGTCTTCGGTGCACGGGGAAATTATTTTTCTTAATAACTTTATAGTCATTCTCTTCTTTTGTCCTTATCAAAATTTTCCACACATCTCTTACTTCGCCTTCATCTCGAGAATACTAATTTTTATAGTTTTATTTTTATATTTACTTTTATTTATATTTTCATTACAGTTTTTACTTTATATTTTTTCCTAGTTTATTCTCTTTAGCGCTATATTCAATAGTGTCACAATTTGTACCTTCTTCCACTTTTCCGACTAGGAATTTTTTTTATTATTTCTGTTTAATGGAATCAGACGTTATTTCGCGGCAGTCCATTCTAAGTAAGCCTCTGGACTGATTAGGACTCTATCGCACTAATCGGTGTAACATTACTCCTGAGGATGCCCCGTGGAGGGGTGAAACACGTGTTGAGTGAATTAACGGTGGTAGTTGTGTAATTCGCATTGTTTGCCGCATGCGCATTAATCAGCGGGCTGGCGGGCGGTGCACTTTGTTGCACGACTACCACTGCATGTGCGGAATTGCCTAAATATTGGTTCTTTGAATCTTAGCTTTACTATACAAAGAGTGAATTATATAATTGAATTCTGGGAATCGAATCTGCGAGACACGATTGTCTGTCCTTATCGATTGGCTACCACTGCTGATATTGTATGGCACTCATAGACTATTAAAAAAACTAAAAGGATTTTCAAATTTCGAATTACTTCATATTAAAAATAATTATTGTTTACATACGTGTCTGCAGACTTCTGTACTTCTAGAAGTTATTGACCTGCTGTATTCCAATGGAATAAATGAAAACTGGAAAGTGAATCTAATTAAATTAGCCTATTTAAAAATGATCATTACATATATGGTGATTGTAAATAGGTGTAAAAACTATTATGCTTTTTGACAGATAAATGTATAATGAATCTACATATCCACAGCTTTGAAAATTTGATATCTCTAACCAAACACCCTGTAGGTTGTAAGAGTAGATATAATAGCTATACTTCAAAACATTCCACTGTCGTACTTCGAAAGTAGATGATGGATTAATAAAAAAATTTACAATAACTGGAAAAATTCATTTCCGATTAGATAGATATGAGGTTTTTGGAAAATTTATTGCGATTGTCGTTGTCCCATTCGGGTAGTGGACAGCGGTTATAAATAACGCTTGAGTAGACATCGATACCCCGAGTTGGAGATCACGTACGGCATGCGTGCGCGACTGTACCGCGCCCAACGTCTTACGTGACACTTGACACCTATTTTCTTTTACACAGTACCTTACTTAGTAAAGGCCTCGCTTGCCAAGAGATGCAATTTATTGAGAGACTTAAATGCAAACCTATTCGTATGCTATTCGGTTTTTTTGATTTATAACCTCCGACAGTGTTTTGTTTAAGACCAAATTATTGACGTTGGGATACTTTTATTTATAGACACACCAATACCTCACTTTGCGTCGTGGTTACGTTCCTAAAAAACACGACGCAAATTGAAACGCCGCAAAGTGAATTAAGATTTTCTATAGCAAACCATGTAAAGATCGAAGATAGGTTTCAGGGTTACGAAATTACTACTTTTTTAATAAAAATTTAACAAACTAAACATTTAAGAAACAAAAATAATATAACTCTGCCAATAAATAAATTAATATATAACCTTTTTTGTAACCAGAAACAACACGTTAAAATTGATATAAATTTATTATTTTCTTTTAAAAAAAAGCTCGACACACTACATTGTAAACTGAACTCTTTAAATTAGCAAAACAAAGTGAAAATAAAACTGTATTAAAATTGCGTTGATTTGTAGTTAGAAAGGGAATCCCCGGGTTTTGATGGCATGGCGCAATTAGAAACAAAAGTGTTGCCATCTTTTAGAATAAAAATTAATTTAAAAAAAAATTGAAGACTCGAACCCAAAATTGTTTTGGGTTTGTTGAGTAGTTTTATTTTAAATTCAATTAATAAATGTATTAATTAACATGTGTTTTCACTTTAAGTTTTCAACACTAAGCTTCACTACAGTTAGAAATTGGGAGGAAATAAATATCAGGTAAGTAGGAGGTTTACCTAAAACGGAAAAACATGGCAAGGGGTCTACGACACAAAAAAGTTTGGGGAACTCTGGTCTAGACGCACATTACGCCCTGTCACTTCAAACCTACGGAACCTTCAAATACCATTTGGGTAGCAGTAAATGTCCAGTCAAAAAAGGAATCAGTATAAAGTGTTAAATATATTACTCGCATATATATAGAGTTAAAATGAACTGCTGGTAGCAATTCCTATCTTCAATAGCTGACCACCGCACTGTGTTACATCAATATTTATCTGTATTTATTGTAGTTTATTGGGATCAAATATCCCCGGCTAGTTCCGCTATATAAACTATTTCGTGCATTAAAAACAAATATATGTCTGCGGTTGGTAAAAATAAAAATAAAATACAAGACCTTATGTTAATGTCGTTAAGGATGATTTTCCCGTATAGCTTTATAGACATCTGATCATCGATGTATGTGGAATTTAAGTGTATCAAGACTTCCTTTTGAATATTCATCAATAGAGGAATTCTCTAGTCACGCGCGAGATATTACCACATTAGCATCGCAGCATAATGAGGAGATTTCAGACACCCGTGAGACATCCATCTGATATATGATGGAATTTGATTGAAGCTGATTAACATACTTACGTATGAAAATTAAATCAAATTAGACATTTTTGGAATTTTACGAGAGAAATTTAAGAGCAAAGTACAATTATGGGAATACCCTGTCTTGAAGCTGTATCAAATACATTCTATCTTGAGATCGTTTAATAGGCATCTTGTCTTCAGGAGATTTATAAGATATCCTGTTTTCAAGTGGTATAAAGTACACCCTATCTTGAGGTCGTTTAATAGGCATTTTATCTTCAGGAGGTATAGAAGATATCCTATCTTCAAAAGGTATATTATGCACCCTATCTTGAAGTTGTTTAATAGGCATCCTGTCTTCAGGAGATGTATAAGATATCCTGTTTTCAAGATGTATAAATTACATCCAATCTTGAAGTCGTTTAATAGGCATCTTGTCTTCAGGAGGTATAGAAGATATCTCATCTTCAAAAGGTATATTATACACCCTATCTTGAGATCGATTAATAGACGACCTGCCTTCAGGAGATTTATAAGATATCCTGTTTTCAAGCGGTATAAAGTACACCCTATCTTGAGGTCGTTTAATAGGCATTTTATCTTCAGGAGGTATAGAAGATATCCTATCTTCAAAAGGTATATTATACACCCTATCTCGAGATCGAATAATAGACACCCTGTCTTCTAGAGATATATGAGATATCCTGTTTTCAAGAGGTATAAAGTACATCCAATCTTGAAGTTATTTAATAGGCATCTTGTCTTCAGGAGATATAGAAGATATCCTATCTTCAAAAAGTATATAATACATCCTATTTTGAGATCGTTTGATAGGTACCTTGTTCTCAGGAGGTATATAAGATTTCCTGTCTTCAAGTGATATAAAACACAGCTTATCTTCATGAGAAATAAAAGACACCCAGCTGTTATGAAGTATACAGAATGCATTAACTTTGGGGAAACTCATGATACCTGGCCTCCATGAGGAATACAAGGTATCCAGGCTTCAGGAGATATATAAGGTATCCTGTCTTAAAAATGTATTAAATACACTCTGTTTTTAGAAGGAATAAGAAACATCCAGTCTTTATGAAGTATACAGAACACCTTCCTTTCCGGGAAACACATAATACCCTCCATGAGGAATACAAGATACCTAGTCTTTAGGAAATAAAAAAGATATTTTGCCATTAAGGGGAATATAAGATAGCATGCTTTTTAAATGCTGACCCCCCAGTTTTCGGGCACCTCTTGTCCCCCTATGATTTTTGGAGGCAGGGACTTTGATTTAAATAAGTTTTTTATTATAGTTTCTATATTTTTCTTCTTTTGTCCGTCAAAATATCTCTCATTCTTTCTTCTTTCTTCCTTCGCATTTTCTTTCATTCTTATTGCTTTTATTACATACCTTATTTTCGTCGTATTTGATCCTTCAAGACGATATTTTACCTTCAGAAGGAATATAAGATCTTTTTTAGAGAAAAACAAGTGTAGCCATACAATGTATTTTATTTTAATTTGTTAAAAATGAACTAACCTTTTCGCTATTTTTTTATATTTTGTATGTCACGATATTTTTATTTTTCCATCTTTTTCGGTTTTACATTTGACATGTCCCTATTGTTTTTTTAAGTTTTTATTTATTAAAAAGACATACCATCCTCCTGAAACCAGAGATTCAAATAGTAACAAATTCTTGATAAGATTGAAAATAAAATTTGTTACTTTAAAAAAAAATGGTTTGAATATAGAATTCTATACAATCGTTTACGCCACTACAATCATCATGAAAATTCAGAAAAAAAAAATACAATCGGAAGTTTTTAAAACAGTTATTGAGTTCAAAATAAGGTTATAATATTGTTACACGTGGATATAGTGATACAGAGATACCGTATACAACATTCTACGAATCGTCTAACAAACTGGATTTGTATAACAAGATTTTTATAAATTACATTTGTAATATAATAATACGTATGTTGTATGTTATGCCAATATAGCACGTCTAATACCGGTCCTATACAGTACTTTCCAAATTAATTTCTACTGCCGTATACACCGCAACATAGAACTAGCTACGAAAAAATTTCTCTTCAATCTATTTTAGTTCATATATCTATAAGCATTAATGTGATTTTGGCGTGAAAATCGTGAATGTCTCTTTGATAGCTGTGTCGCGAACGAGATGTTTAATTTTATAAATTCTAATTCCATCCAAATAATTTCTCGCGGCGGAAATACACGGTGTTATACGTGTTACCACTATGTCTATGAGCAGCAAACATACGGGCGGATATATTTACGGATACCGCTTAGAAAATTTAATTTATTTATATAATTGTTTATCTGATTTATTCAGATGATATTAACAAATAAAAATACCTTTTTTGTAATGTATATTAACCAGATTTTTTAATGTAACTTACATTTAAAGCTACGTGTATTTAAGATGTCCCACCTACAGAGGTCGCGAAGCCCTAACCTTCATTTTACTAACGGAATTCGAAGATTCATTTGGGTACCTAGTGTCGGGAGGATAAGTAGATTCTTCTCCATATTGTGAAACTGCTGAATCTGCATAAAGTCACCAATCACAATGGCACCTAAGCAGAACCTTATAGTCAGTCGCCAGTTATTTATGCATTATATATATATATATATATATATATATATATATATATATATATATATATATATATATATACACACATATACATATACATATATTTATATATTTATTTATATATGTATGTTCTTCACCATTATACGAAAAGAACAATGATGTACACGAAACAATAGTATATCGCCCCAATGAATAAAATGATAAGTCCGAAAATGCAATTTTTCAGGAGAGACGAAAAACTGAATATTGGTTCTATCCTAAAAATTAAAACAATTATAATTATAATCTTTGTAGAGTTTGAAAGCTTTTATACCGAACAATCTTTGAGCATTTATTTCGGAAAGAACGCTTGATATAATCTTTTTATTCTTGTTTGTATACTACCTTGTTTAATTAGAAAAAAAGGATCACTTTGATTATCTCCGCCATTTTTAACCATAAAATTATGGAAAAAATTGTCATTATATACATCTTGTATTTGAACATTTCAAATATTTAAAAACGCGATTAAAACCATATGACAAAGAAATAAGTTTACACAACTACCTATACATATATTATAGGAATACACATATATATTAATAAAATAATGATGATATATCGTATGACTGCGCCGGATTTTTGAGACCTTAGCAATAGCTGCTGTAATTTATTCAATAAAAGTCTTTTATAATTCAGTAAAGGCTTTTACTATTTTTAGATTCGTAACGTTTCAATTCATCAACGGACTAAGTCAGAGTTATCGTCCGTATGTTCTCGCAGCGGCGCCACGTGTATCGCCAACGAGGTGCAATACATTCAGAATTCGGATTAAATGATTTCGATTAAACAAGACGCCACGACACAGTTATTGCGTCTTGCACAATTGTTAACGGTGCTTTTTTAACTTGATTTCTTAAACCTGCTATTTAATATTTTGAATTTATTTCATACAAGATTACTATAGGAGATCGAATTAAAAATTATTTATTTATTTCGTTCTATACACGTTATTGTAGACCATAGATAATAACAAAAAGTAAAAACAATATAGAGATACAAAAGGCGGTTTTATCGCTTGAGGCGATCTCTACCAGACAACCTTTGGATGGAGATGAGAGACATGAAGGAGAGGGCAGTTTAGGGTGTACATACACACAAATACATACATTACTATTCACACACATATATACATAAATACCTATATATCTATATAAATATATATACACACGATTTCCTATTTCAAAGGCCAAGGAAGTAACATATACACTCAGCCAATTGACCAGTTGAAGTGGTAATAGGTTGAATAAATAACCACTGAGGTCTAAAAATCCTCAAGTAGAGACGAAGTTCGTTAGCCCACAAGGTGGACAAACCATGTTAAGGTTGTGTATGGAAGAAACAGGCCGCTTCTTGCCTTGCTTATTGTAAATCTAGGGAGAAAGCCTATGTGAAGCAGTTGATGTCCTTTGGTAGAAATTATAAAACAATCTATGATTAAAAAGTAAGGTAATAATTTCGTTTAAAACTCTCAGACATTAGACAGGTACATTTTTTCCTAGGTTAGTGTCTATAAATTTTGATAAGCGATCGTTCGTCAAAAGCTGGATCATTGAAATCATTTTGAAAGATGTTTTGTGACTCAAATGCGAGAAGTGTATATTGGTCGATATGATACTGTATTGGTACTTTGCGACTTTTCGCAACGAGGATAACCTTGAAAGGTACGAAATTGATTTGGAAGAATAAATAAATTATTTACATTCTAAACGAATTCGCTCATTACTTTATGATCACAGTATTATATATAGGCTAGGATTGTGTGGTAGAAGACTAAGGTAGGGGGAACAATCTCAAAGCATTACCACTGCACATAAACAAGTTTCCAGAGGATGGGTTGCAGCTATTCAACGTACCATAATACCAAATCGATCTCCAACCTACCTGCCAAGCGTGACAATTATAGTATTACTCCTTAGATATCTTTGGTCCAGGCCTAACCCAATGAGCGTCTAAGGCAGAGTTCTTCAAACTTTTTTGTGTCGTAGACCCCTTGCCATGTTTTTCCGTGTTGGGTAGACCTCCTACTTACCTGATATTGATTTCCTGTAAATTTCTAACTATAGTGAAGTTTAGTGTTAAAAACTTAAAGTAAAAGCTCATGTTAATTTACACATTTATTAATTGAATTTAAATTAAAACTACTCAAAATAAAATTTTATATCTGTTATGTAACATATATTTAACATTAAATAAACATAAAATAAACTATAAATAAAATAACATAAGCAATAAGTCAATATTTTAGTGTGAAGGATGAACCTGATGCTTTAATAATAAATTATCAATATTCGGCGTTAATTTTGTAAGGGTTATTCTTAAATCTCTTCGGCAAATGATGTCTAGTCTGTTTCTTTTTTTCGTTAGGAGATTGGTAACACAACTTACACAATTTTATAAACATATATAAAAATTTTTTTACTTCATAGGTACTTTTATAAATAATGTAAATGTTTTGATATTGTAAGATAGTATGATGTAAGTAAATAGGTATTATAAGTGTATGTGTTAAGATCCACTATCATGGATCCCCATTTTCATTTCATGGACCCCCAAATCTTTTTTCGCTGACGTAGACCCCTTGCAGGTTGTCATAGACCCCTAGGGGTCGATATAGACCACTTTGGGAATCACTGGTGTAAGGAATGAAACTACGACATTTTATTTGTATTAGAAATTTGCTCAAGTTTTTTGCTTAGAAGACATATGCCCTGTAATGCGGATATGCGTTTCGTGCCAAATGTTCGACACATGCGCCGACAAGTGTCCCATTTGTTCTTGCGTCTTTGCACCGATACATATTAGGGTTCCTTCGTCTTGTATCAAAGCCCACATATTTATATCTAATAGATTCAGGCGTTACCTCGCGGAAGTCCATTCTAAGTAAGAAAGGGACTAATATATAGCTACTTCCGCTATGCAGCAGTAGTCGTGCAATAAAGTGCAACGCCCGCCAGCCCGCTGATAAATGCGTGTGCGGCAAATTAAAACATTATATATTTAAATTAAAAATTTCCTGGATTTAGTTTGGATTTTTGCTTCGTGATCGATTTAGTAATGACGAGATCCGTAGAAGAACCAAAATCATTGAGGTAGCTCGAAGAACTGCTCATCTAGAGTAGCAGCGGAAGAGGCACATTCATCGTGCAACTGATTGCCATTGCCTGTATACGCGGCGTGGGAAAACCCCCTCTAGAAGTCGTAGGATGCAAGTAGCACAGAACCTTTTCAGTCTTCGTGGCGTTTCGTGGCGTCTTCGTTGCACTGAGCGTCCATCGACTGTAAAACGGAAATGTTTTATTTCATAAACTGCCTAAGATTTTAGGTGCCAAATCTGTTTCCGCGCTGACGTTTATACTTATATGTAAGTAAAATACTTAAATAAAAGAAACTATAGCCTCTATATTAGAGACCTTCAAAGGTTATAATGAAATTTCAATTGTTCACAGTTAAAAATCAATCGAGAATAATCGAAAATTTTATAGTTGAAAAATGTGTACGGAACCGCTAGCACGTTGGACAAGATCAATACGCGAGATGATAGTGTCGGGTGATCGAGTTTTTGCTCTACTTTTAGGAAGTGCAGGGAGTGTGCCATGTGGCGTATCGGGTTACTTCGACCCACAGCGACCCCGCCCGAAATCCGTATTGTGTTACGAGACACTCAATGTGATATTAACTGTATGAAATGGTTACTACACATTGCAGTCAATTACTACATTTAGTACACCTATCCCCCGATTTACACGGTACTCGTTTTACACGTTTTCGCTTTTACACGGTTTTCCAAAAATATTATTTTTCTGTTTTAATAAACGATTTTATTACCATCTCTCATAATGTAAATATTTCTGCTTCAAACATCGAATCGGCACAAATAACTTCGAGTGATGAAAGTGAATTCGAACCTTCGATTCCGAAAAAAAGAATGAGAGTAATTTATTCTTTGTTCTTCCGTTTAATGTATATTGTTATTAAATAAAAAAAAAACAGTTTTTCCGTAATATATTAAATATTTTAACTTGTCAATGCATTCTATTTTTATTTATGTGTACATACATAAAATTATTGAAAAAAAATTACAACTGTTAAATAGCAAAATTATGCGAGTTTTTCGATTTACACGGTTTTGACTTGAAAATTTTTGATTTTCGATTTACACGTTTTTCTTAGGAACGTATCTACCGTGTAAATCGGGAGATAGGTGTATTGTTCTTGGATCGTCAGATATACACTTGTTACAACTCGCACATAATACTTTATCTAATAGACAGATATCGTAAATATTTGGAACCATTGATAAAATTGAACTATTAAAATTGGTACAAATATTTATCGTATATATACAGAATGATTGGTTATATTTGTTGTCTTTAAATGGTTAAACATATATTTAATTAACTGTCAATTAATGTATAATAAACTATGTTTAGAAATTAATTCAAAATATCTTTATTCCAGTATACGGTTTAATATTTACATGAGGTATTGAATTGTCGATTATTTTAACATTAGGGGGGACTGGAAAGTAATATTTCTGTCGACATATTTTACAGAAATATCGATTTGTTACCGCTCCGGCATTGATTTGTATACAAGATGACAAAAGGTTGTTGATAACGAAGGTGAATATATTGTTGATTAGAAATATAAACTTGTTAAAAATGTAGTCGTGTGAATTTAAGATAGCGACATTACTTTCCGTTCCCCCTAATAGTAAGCTAGAAAAAAGCTGACAAGAAACTTAAAAGTTGCGCTTTTAAATGAATATTAACAATTTTAATTGTAATGTGCAATATAATATCAATCATGTAAATAAATCAACAAATTTCAACACATTTCGATCAACTAAAAACTATTGAAAAGTATAATAATATTTATTTAGTAATATACTTTTAATTTTAGATTTAAAACTAAGAAACAACTTTTATATATCATGGGGATCGGAAAATAATGTCGCTTTCTTAAGTTAAATCCACACAACATTTTTAACAAGTTTATATTTCTTATCAACAATATATTCACCTTCGTTATCAACAACCTTTTGCCATCTAGTATACAAGATCAATACCGGAGCGGTAAAAATCAATCAGTTTTTCTGTAAAATATGTCGACGGAAACGACATTACTTTCCGGTCTCCGTGATATGTAGTAATAGAAATAATAAACAAAGTATTTATAATAAAGTAAGAAAAAGAGTTAATTTATAAGTAGGTGGTATAATCTATAAGTTAATAAATAACACTAGAAAAATTAAATTACAAAGTGATCACTCTCCATAACTCCAATTTAAAAAAAATTTTTGCTGACATATGAGCTTCATATTTACGGCTTTAAAATTTTCACGTGTATATCTTTATGTTTTAGTCCATTTAATATATTTTTTTTTAGTTTTAATAAATGCAATACACCGTCTACTTACTTGTATCAACGAAACTCTTTCGTCCAAACACAAAAGGCATGCGGCATTCAATAGAGAATTGTACAATAACTAATGGAGAATAAAAAAGCCGCCAATAAATGTGGATGTACGTTTATAACGAAGTAATGTTAATTATGAAATAAATAAAAGGTTTTTCATAGGCATAAAATTTTATGACACCCGACTTGTGATTTCGTAGGGATACGCCGCTAATAGTAATCTACAGCACTTTACGCAACAATATAAGGATGTGTTTACAAGAACCTACATTGCAATCGTATTTTTTTTCTACACGCTATTATTCTTACTAACAATAAACCATAAAAATAGGGACTGAACAAGTTTAAATAACTACAAACATTTAAGAAATGATTTGGCACAGACAGTCGGTTAAACTAACTTTAAAGATAACTTGGGACCCCTTAACTTTAACGCACGTTATTAAATGAAAAAAATGGTTAGGTTTGGTTAGGTTAGGTTAGGTTAGGTTAGGTTAGGTTAGGTTCGCTGATGGATTTACAAACGGTTTCCATTGGAAACTTGGTCACTGCTGCCTCCAAAGGTTTCTTGAACGACTCAATATTAAGACGCTTAAAGCAGGTCCTCTAGAACAGACCATAATTTATGGTCCAAAAGTTTCAAGTCTGGACTAGCCAAAGGTCAATTATAAGCCTTCATGAAGTCAGGAACATTTTGCTCAAATCAAATTAGGGTAGTGCGCGCCTTATGACCCTGGAATAAATCCTGCTGGAATGTCCAGACTTCGTTTTTATATGTGTTGATCAAAGGTTTGACTACCGCTTCTAACCTATAATAAATATAATCTACTACACTACGTTATATATCTTTTGTAAATATTTCAATTATGTCAAGTGCATCAAGTCTCCATTTTTGTCAAAGTCGCCAAATATTTTACAAAAAAAAAAATAGTCAAAAACTTGACTGATATCGTTGCGCAACCACCGTATTCGCCTGATTTGGATCCGTGCGACTTCTGGCTATTCAGCTAACTCAAAAGGCAGATGCTTGGATGCCGTTTTGACACTATTAAGGAGATAAAAATCGTATCGGATAAGTTCTTGAAGCCTATAGCGGAAATAGACTATACCGACTGCGTTTCATCAGACCGAGATTACTTTGAAGGGAATGAAATTGTTTTGGAAGTATAAATAAAGGATTTGCATTTTATAAAAATTCATATATATATATGATTGATTAATTGTAAAAGTTTCAAAAGTTTTGTTGCTGACAAATGATCCATACATTCACCTCTAGAGTTTTAACCCTTAAATGCATGACTTTTATTTAGACTTAATAAAATATTTATCTTGCATATAAGTACACTAAAATGCAGGGAAAAATAGAAAAAAAATTTGTATATAATATTTTTTATACTTATTTTTTTAAAAACCTTATGTTACAGATATACAACACTATGCATTTACTTTTAAGTGTAGTACTTATTTTAAGTTTCAAGTGGTATGCTGCAGTTTTACATCATTATGCATTTAAGGGTTAACATATAAAAATCATCCTGTATATAAAGGAGATTTTAATGGAATAAGTTCGTAATGAAACGAGTGTTAACATGAACTTAATTAGCGTCGGTCGAGATGTTTATGGCCGATTGATTGGTATAGTTTATATTTTGTTTGTATCTGCAATAATTATTAAATATTTTGTTTTTCATATACTTAATGCTACTTGCCAGAAGTAGTCATTAAATATATTTTATATTTATTAGCTATTGGAGTGTTACGACGCATAAAGAATGTACTGGTTTGTATGTATGTATGTGTATATATATATATATATATATATACATACATATATATATATATATGCACGATATACACGTGTCTAACTTGTGTATATATAAATACAGACTCTTTTTAGCTATAGCTAGCAATTTACTTAGTTTTTTATATATCGTATAAAGTTGATATAGTTCTTTTTAGCATTTTTGCTATGTAACGGGGTTTTGAACAAAAACCTTGCTTACCTATGTACATCAGATAACATATATCACAAAGCAATACAATAAATGCGAAATAAATTTCCTTACTGCATTGTCACACATATTTCTTTGAGGTAGTTTCACACCGTTTCCCACGACAACGCGATGTTACGTAAAATCGTGCTAAGGACACGAATGATCCCGGTCACAAAGCGTCGTCCTTACAATGGTTAAAAAATCGCCAGCCGGCTGTACCTGCGTAGAAATTATTTAATTTCGTCCTCCATTAATCATATTTTTTGCGTAAAAGTCAGGTACGGGGTAAAGCTACGCAATGTTTGAGCTCTTTTTAAAACTACCCTCCGATGACACTCTACTAATGGTTCACGTGATTTAATTTGTGAATTCTTTTACATTTTTTAAGAAAGAAAATCTGTTCCGCTATTTTTTGTAACTTTTAATAATAAAAAATATATATTTATTACTAGTTTTAGCACTGGATATAGTATGCTATGCATATGCATATGCACGGCTTAACGCCAATAATAAAATATATATATTTACTAGCTGATCCCGCAAACGTTGTTTTGCAAAAAAAATATTTTTAATTTTCAATTTAAAAATAAGGGTTCATCGTAGAGGGGTGAAAATTTAAGGTTGTATGTATTTTTGTATGTTGTATCATAAAAAAATAAAAACAAAAAATTTCGTCAAAAAAATAAAAATAAAATTTTAAGTGTGAACAAGTAGTAGCCGATTCTCAGACCTACTAAATACGCATATAAAATTTGGTAAAAATCGGTCAAGCCGTTTCAGAGGAGTTCAAGTTCGAACACCGTGACACGAGAATTTTATATATTAGATTACGAGTTTTAGCACTGGATATAGTATGCTATGCATATGCATATGCACGGCATAGTGCTTAACGCCAATAACGGAAGACCATTATAGAAGATCGTGCAGTCTGAGTCTATTAATTGACATTATAGCGATAAGAGTGCTGGAACTAGAAGACCAGAAGAACGAAATTAAACTATTTTAGTCAGGCCACATATATGAAACAGGCGACCGTCAGGACATTAAAATCCTGGAGTTGAAACCAGCAGAATTGGTGGATAAAAAATCCTGTTCAGGACCTCGGATACGCTGAATGCAACAGATATAACACTTGCTACAAAACAACACAACTTATTTAACCCTTAAATGCATAATGATGTAAAACTGCAACATACCACTTAAACGTAAAAAAAGAACTACACTTAAAAGTAAATGCATAGTGTTGTATGTCTGCAAAATTTTTTTTTTTAAAAGTAAGTATAAAAAATATTATATAATTTTTTTTATCTTTTCCAGCATTTTAGTGTACTTATCTGCAAGATAATTTTTTTTAATGGTATAAATAAAAGTCGTGCATTTAAGGGTTAAACCGCTCCGTAGAGAAAGATATGTACTCGAAGCGACGAACTTGAGATATACATATAACACATACCACAGTCGTTCGACAACCAACTGACTTGAACTTAATCAACATCAGTTCGTGATTTCAAGATAGAAGTATTGCCGGAGTTTCTTCTACCGCTTCTAATTCTTGTGCTAACTTTTAATAGTTAGTAATGTTACCTAGATAATAACATCCTTGGATCGTAATACAAAATAGGAATTGACTACGAATGATAACACAAATTGGTCCATCCCCATCCATGAAGTAAGCTAAACTAAGTTAGTCTAAGCGATCTAAGACCTCAGAAGCCTTCCAATCCTGTGAAGTTGTATTCGGGATCAGGTTCATCTGCAAATGCCACTTGGGCAGTAGTGTAACCCGGTCAATTTCTAATATATAAAATTTCCATGTCACAATGTAAGTTACCGTACTCCTCCGAAATGGCTTGACCGATTTTTACCAAATTTTCTATGCGTATTCAGTAGGTCTGAGAATCGGCTACTATCTATTTTCCATACGCCTAAGTGATAAGGGTGGTCCACCCCTAAATTTTTTTTAAAATTTTTAGACAATTTTTTTGGTTTCTATTTTATTATGATACAGCGTACAAAGGTACAACCCTAAATTTTCACCCATTCTACGATCAACCCTTATTTTTTATTTGTTAATTAAAAACTTTATTTTTTTTGCAAAACAACGTTTGCGGGATCAATCGTGTTTGGCACTAATCGGTGTAACATAACTCCTGAAGATGCCCCGTGTATGGGTGAAACACGTGTTGAGTAATTTGGTGGTGGCGGTTGTGTGATTCGCATTGTTTGCCGCATACGCATTTATCAGCGGGCTGGCGGGCGGTGCATTTCATTGCACGACTACCACTGCATGTGCGGAAATGGCTAAATATTGGTCCTTTTCTTATTGATTCCATTAAATGTTTCTGGGATCAGCTAGTAATTATATGTAAATATACAGTAGTAGCACAGAGGTGGACGGATGATTTGCGATCATTACTCTCGGGTTTGATTCTCGGAATTCACCATTATATAAATTACTATTTGTATATTATATCCTCTGCGTACCATTATATCACACTGTGATCATCACACCGCCTGCCAAGCGAAGCAGTTATGATATATCATCTCGAAGATATCTCAACGTAATGCCTATGTCTTGCATTCTGCGTCAACTAAATTCAAACATATATATTAGAAACATATCAGCTTGTAATATTTATAAAATGTTTACAATAATGGTGGTCATAAAAAATTACATCTGTACGCTTTTCTAAACTATACCCTTCTGTACAGTGATAAGGTTGGTTTTACAACGATACCATAAAATATCAGTTTAAATGCACTTCGATTTTTAACTTTTGACACGAACAGGTAGTTATTTTTTTTATAATTACGGATATTGATACGTCAAGTCAGGTAGATACCGCTGCATTGTTCGGAGCGTTGTGTACACTATATCTGCTGATGTCCAATGCGACTAAAGAGATTTCGATTCGTAATTTATTTAGTTTTTATTTGTTGTTATTACATAAATGATTTTATTTGCTGTATTCTTTTACAATAATAGCAAAATTGTAGATTGCACTCAAAAAATGTTTAACTATGTAATACTATATACAATATGTATATGCTAGATACTATGTTTATTATTTATTTATTTTATTTTTTATTCTTTATTGTACGCGTTAGAAGACATCAAATAAGTTTAACAATAATATAAAAAAGTACAATTTTTAATTACACACAAACACTTACTTTAGTATATATATAAATATACTTAACACACAAAGTTGACATAATTAAGTTCGTGTATGGAAGAAGCAGACCGCTTCTTTCCTGGCTTATAGGAAATCTAAGTCAGTTGTACTGCGTATATATATACATATATATATACATATGATTTAAATTACACATTCCTACATACAAACCATATTATTCGTGAGAGAACTTATGACGATTCTTGTGTCAAAAGATCTAGAACCTTCTTTTAAAATGTATTTTACTGACTCGCTAAAAAAAGAATAAAGAATATATATATATATATATATATATATGCAATGTGTGTGTGCGATGCTAATATTACGGTCTCACACTTAACATATTGTTTCTTGAATCCGTTGCGCTTACGTAAAGTATACTCGGCCATGATTGCGTCCCACTTTTGGCGCACAAAGCCTTCAACTTACAAGCACTAGGCTTATACGTACAACACATGGTTTTCACTTACTGCACTGTCAACGGGGAAGTCCCTTTTCATAATGCACTACATACAAGTGAAAATAGTAAGTTGTCGAAATTGCGTTTAATTATTTGTCTTGATACTCCTTCTCAATCGTGCGTCTTAAAGAGAGACATATGAGAATTGGTTTCACTACACACACACACATATATATATATATATATATATATATTGAAAGGTGATTCCCCGCTCTAGGCTTCTATGGGAACCTCACAAAGCCATTCATGCCTATGAGGAAACCCGTAGATGAACGAATGTTACCATACTTAGCCCAGTAAATTGACTGGTCGAAGTGGCAGTATACATGCGACATAGCGCACACAATATAGTTGCTAGTGCCATAAGATCATGGATAGAAGATTGACTGATAAACAAAGCGTAAGACATCCACTCACAAAGTGTACAGACAAGCTTTGTTGTCTACGGAAGATTTTAGATGCAAGCGACTTTCCACGGATCCTTTCAGATCCTTTCAGAGAGGCTTTCGTCCAGCCGTGTTCATTCTACGGCTGAAACAATGGTATTGAGGACACGGCCCTCCTATTATATGATTTTGCGTCAGCTGTGACAAGGCCTCTTTATTCGGATTCGATTTGTTTAGTGTCTCTTTTCTTTCCAAGTCTTTTTACTTCTATTATTCCAACGATGACCTACTTCTTGAGATTACGTTTATACGTTTTGGCGAATATATGGCTATGCTACAAGGTCGAAGAATTGATTGTCTCAAGTGGCAGTAGTCTGGAAACATCGCCGGATCAACTGACAGCGGTTGAGGAAAAGTTTTCAAGTGACCACGCCAGTGGACGCGGCGCGAGTTGGTCACGGTAAGTCTCTAAATATGGGCAGCAAGATTGACCATCATGAGGATATAGGGTATGATGAGAAAGTGCTGATGAAATAGACGATCTTCATATTTTGAATCATAACGATTGAGAAGTGTTCAAAACATGTAGAATAAAAATATTGCATTGAAAAATCCGGGTAAAGTTTTATAATTCTTTTGACTCGAGTCAAAGAAGTACATTCGCATGTTGAATGACCTGTAGTCCAATGTATTGTCGCGCGCGGTGCATGTTTAAAATATCGCACGTGTTTGTTCACGTTCTGTTTACATTATATCTGCATTACCCATTTATGCATACGTATGGTATCTCCTTCATTGTTGAATATTAACTTAAAATATAAATAAATACAAAGTATTCTAACAATAGAAGTACTGAAATATCAAATTATTTATCCTCAATGTGTCATAAAAGCAATGAATATAACAGTGCGTAGAATACACAAGCGGTGTGGGCGAAAAACTGCGATTCGCAGATATAAATCACGTTGCGAGTTTTTATAGCGGCTTGGTCGTGAGACGCGACCCCACGTGTGCGTTGATCGCTTTTTATATCGAGCAATGAGGCCGATTCAAGCAGCTGTTACTTTATCTCCTTAATGTAAAGTCAATTTAAATAGACAACTTTGAAGTTAATACGACTGTAAGATGATCATTGTTAAGTAAAGTACAAAGAAGTTGCATTAGTCCAACTTCTAACAAGGAGTTTAACCAGGTCGACTTTTAAGTTCTGTACTTTGAACTATCAACTGGCACTGTAACTTGCTGTATAGCATTACTTTCTTCTACGAATGTCCTAGAGAAATTCTGAACATAGCTTCTTTAGCGACTGTGCTTGCTATGAAGTTCATAGTTTTTTTTTACGTGACTCTCACGGCTGCCTAGATGACATTTGCAGATTCTGATGGTACGAAATGGCATGACGCAGAGTGTATCGATCTTAAAACCTCTTTGGTAACGAAGGTTACATTACTATTTTATCGGATTAAATCCGAAGTTTTAAACCAATTTTCAACGTGATCTTTCATTGTTAACACAAATTGAATGTAAACTTTCGTCTTGGTAAGTGATATTCATAAATCTTTTTGCCGAAATTGTTAGATTTACACAGCTAGTGTTCATATACTGTATACACAGAGCTGTGTTTGCCACTAATCGGTGTAACATTACTCCTGAGGATGCCCCGTGGAGGGTTGAAACATGTGTTGAGTGATTTAACGGCGGTAGTTGTGTTTCGCATTGTTTACCGCAAGCGCATTTATCAGCGAGCTGGTGGGCGATGCACTTTGTTGCACGACTACCACTGCATGTGCGGAAGTGGCAATATATTAGTCCTTTTCTTACTGTTAGATATATGTAAAAATTAAATAATAAGAGAAACTAATTGTTAAATCTATTTGTAGTAATATAATGTAGTAATATAATTGTAAAACAACGTAATAATATAGAATCGTATTGACATTTTGTAGTTATCACATTTTTTGCAACAAAATTCTCGTGTTTACATGCTGGTACTAATCAAAACAGGTGAACAGTACAGCTTACCTGCGAATACGGTCCCATCTCTTGTTTGAGTGAAGCCATGTGAGATTGAGTTTTGTAAAAAAAAACTTCTATCGTCATCGGGTCGAATTTTTTTGTTATGTTTTGAGAGATTCGAAATTGCGTAAAACTAATGCGTCGAGTCCTTTTTTTATTATTACTTATTGTGGAATTTTAAAAACTAAAACGCAAGTTTATATGTGTTGTACACCTTTAGAGAATTAGATATATTTATCAGCAGAAATCTATAAGGCTTTTATACCAATTTACAGTCACCCTACCAAAATTGATAACTGTGAAATATGTTATATATTATATATTTTTCTAATGGAATGCGACCCGCAAGTAACTTCTGATAGCATAAAGCCTGCAGGGATAAATAGAGAACGATGATTCAATTTAATATGTAGTTATAAAAATTTCGAAAATGCTTTTTTTACTATATTTTTTCTTTAAGCTTTCAACTCCATATATAAGGTAGGGGCTGATTTTTAATAATACAGTGGTGGCCACTAAACTTGTAGCATCGGCGAAAAGTGGTCAGTTTATCAGTATTATATAAACAGCGTTTTAAATGTGCAGCGAAATAACACTAAATAATTCCTCCGTCTCCTTTCTTCTATCGGACAACAAGACGTATGAATTCACATACGTACACGGTTGAAATTACTTCTACCTGATCTAAGTGTTTTGCTTATACTTTTATAGTGCGAACAGCCAAGTAGTTGAACAACCTACCGACGTCATTGTTTCAAGACAATAACTTAGGAGTCTTCAATACAAGAGTGAATAGTAAGAAAAGGACCAATATTTAGCCACTTCCGCATATGGAGCCCGCTGATAAATGCGTATGCGGCAAACAATATAGTAACAATATATACAGGTATACTATATATACTATATTTATATAGGTATACTATATATATATACCTTGCGGAAGTCCATCCTAAGTAAAAAAAGGACCAATATTGATTAACCAATAAGAGTGATTTAACGGTGGCGGTTGTGTGATTCGCATAGTTTGCCGCATACGCATTTATCAGCGGGCTGGCGGGCGGTGCACTTTGTTGCACGAATACCACTGCATGTGCGGAAGTGGCTAAATATCGGTCCTTTTCTTACTGAATATACCACCGTTACCGTCCTTTTCTTACTTAGGATGGACTCCCGCAAGGTAACGCCTGATTCCATTAAATAAGAGTGTATAGGTTTATTCTAGGCAAGCCTGCAGCATTGTAGACTACGTTATTGCTTAAAATCAGGCGAGACAGAGGTCAAACGCTTTACTTACAAAGGATACAAAAATATCATTACATTATTATTTCTGAAATCATTGAATTTTAGATAGAGTGTACCGTATAATTATAGAGAGCGAATACTACATGTATTTTTTAAACCTTTTGCAGCTGTGACTTATCTATCTGTATTCATTGCAAGATGGCATCTATACTTTAAACATTTGCTACCTTCCACTAGCGTATCATAGAGCGGGGAGTGTAATTGAGGCAAACAAGGCCAGATTGGCACCGACGACTTGGTCCTAAACAAATATAGCATCTGAACGACGCACTCAAAACCGTCGTACGTATCGTCGAATTTTTTTGTTGCTCTGTATTCATTTTTGATGTTAAATTAACACGTTCACTGCGGCTTGAGGCCGATTCAGCCTCATGGTAGACTTTGCACTGGTGCGGCGCGTAAAACTCGTGTTTTCTCTCTAGTGCGGCGGCTGTTTACACTCAACCGTATGAGATATGACCAAAAACAAATATAGCTTTCTTTATGTCTGCGAAGCATTGACTCAATATTGTAAAAAAAATGATTGAAACATAAGGCAGAAAAGGCCTCATACGCACTACTAGGAAGTTCAGCTTGAGGCTGATTCGACCTCAGCCGCACCAGCTGAAAGTTCTTCAAAATTGGGCCCGCAGTGAACGTGTTAAAGAAAATCACCCTCACCCGACTGTTGCTGTCAAAGATTGTGAAGCATATATTCGATTTAATATGATTTTAAGAAATCCACACAGTTTGTGAACTGTACAATCACAGCTTACATCTTAGGCTATGTAGAAAAATTGTGATAAACGTAATAAAAAGATATCAATGATCTAAGAAAAACGTAAATAAAATAATACGAATGAAAGCAATGTAAAACTGAGAAACGTGGTGATGGATGAAAGTTTCTAGAACATTCGAGATTATTAAAGACGATGTACCTTGCCCACTGTCACTACTGATATTATTTCTGATTCCATCTCACAACGAAACTTCGAGCATAGCCTTCTCCGTTCCTTTAATTTAAATACTTTCGTGTTGAACTTTTAATATTACAGGTTTTACAAATGTTATTACACACTGATGCCTAGGTCTCTACCAGGCAATCCTACTGGAAAACTATTCCACAAACAATAACAACTTGTTGTTAAAAAATATGTAATTCTATCCAAGAATCTGTTGCTAATACTGATGTTAATGTGTGGAATTAAATGTTGCCGATGCTCAGAAAGCTAATTATTGTTGCGCACTCTTTATAAAACTATATTTGTAAAGAGCAACTGTTGAGTTTCTCACCAGCTATCAGCAGAACTGCCTTCCGAGTCGGTGGTAGCTTCCTGTAGGGACAACAATGCCGACATTTTATGTTGATTGACGATTCGAAAGTGCTTTTAACTAGGAAGTCTATGCCCAGCTGTGGGCGTTATGTTACTAGATGAAGTTATTGTTGATAAATAACTAGACATCCTGCGAAATATGTTCGGGTACTGCAAGTTTATAGATACGTTTATTAAATAAATATTCAAGCAAGTTTTTATCTTTTTAATAAATATGTTCATCTGTGACAGAATTTAAATAGGCAATCTATTCATGGCACTCTATTACAAAAGGGTTGGGTGAAATGAAAATAAAACAAGGAGATAAAACGATGAAAAGACAACGCTGCACCACCGCCGGGGCCGCGGTATCGTCGCTGGAACAGAAAATCACTTTGCGAGCTAGATTTTAACGGACAGGTACAATCGTCGACAGAAATGTTTAATTATATTTAATATTTCGCAGCAAAAAAAATATTCTTTTATTCAACTAACGGTGTGACAATGCCTTCAGAAATCAACGATACGGCGCCATTTTGTGCCGTCCGTACGTGATTTTATTACACCAACCAATAATTATCTTAAAATATCCGGTAATTATAAAATATATGCCTATCCTATAATAATCAATCTATGTGGTTGTCTATTCATACGTTGATTCACTAGAGTGTATTTGTCAAGGAAATATTGACAAGACGACACGTTTTTCATCCAATAAGATCGCTGCAAATTAGTAACTCGTGTTCACATTCACCAGTTGAAGTATACTGTTCAGAAAGAATAGACGCGTTTTTTAAAATAAATTTTTAATTAATATCTAACATAATATTTATTATATTATTTTACATGTAAGGCTATTTACTTGTTTCTTTATATATGTGACTACTCGTATATGGCTACTGATATATGTTGAAAAAAACGCCGAAATGACTCAATTTTATAGAAATAGAATCAGATTTAACTCCACTGTAATTGCTGTATGGGAGTAACAGATGAGCTCTGATAATAAAGAGCCCTCAACAAACAGATAATGTTGGTGGTCTCTTTTACATTGTAAATAAGTATTACTCCACCAAACACTGAACTACACGGCGACGCATAGAGAACAGCGAAACAAAACCTACCGAAGTATGACCACGATTTGTACACTCTGGCAGGAGTGTACAAATGAAAAGAAATAGGAAGTAGGGCAATTTGGTCTAACTTTATGATCATTTCTAAAATCCTATACACAGATATAAATAAGAAAAGGACCAATATGTAGCCACTTCCGCACATGCAGTGGTAGTCGTGCAATGAAATGCACCGCCCGCCAGCCCGCTGATAAATGCGTATGCGGCAAACAATGCGAATCACACAACTGCCACTACCAAATTACTCTTAGAGTAATAATAATATAAAATTATGCATGTGCATGTGCACCGCTGCATGTGCGGAAGTGGCTTAATATTGGTCCTTTTCTTACTTAGGATGGACTTCCGCGAGGTAACGCCTGATTCTATTAAACAGATATAAAGTTAGTGATATTTTTTCTTTACATGATAAATATGGTTTTTTGTGAAGTTAAGAATAATTGCGTAAAAACCTATCTACAGTGATTAGAAATGAGAAGATCGGAGAAGAATCCAGATCACTAAAGTAGCTTGAAGAATTGCGGGTCTAAAGTGATAGAAGGCGGTGCATATCATCGATAGAAGCGACGTGGATTTGCTCCCCCCACTTTTTATGGACCGTTTTTTGGGTATCTCTCTTGCTCTCAGCTAAGAGCAAGCGGGGACATTATTTAAAACCAGTTCTCAATTTTTTAGGTTATTTCCATCGTCCTTCTCTTTCTAGTTTATTTCTTTCCATACCTATCATACATTGCCTTTATTCTTCGCATTTGTATTTCCTCTAGAATACTGTAATAATTCTAAATTTTTATATTTAAAGGCTTTTCCATTAGTTGAACTAATCACATAGTTGTGGTCTTGAGAAATGCTGAACCACGCTGGAACTTCTGTCGGCTGATTGGATCAGTAAACTCTTATAAAATATTATTTAATAGTAAATTACAAAGATTTAAAAATAAAAGGAATTAGAGAAGTAAATTGTCAGTGAAAGCCTTTTGGCGTCGACTGTACTTGATACCGCCGCTCTCGTATGAAGTACGGCACTGTGTAGCGACCCAGTTTCCCACAAAAGCCCGTATGAATATCGCACCCCTGCAGCCTCCATACACTCATACGTAGAGACAACTTTGCAAGAAAATTAACGGGAAAGTAGGTTACAGCACTTAACTTTCAGCGGACGACAGCAATGACAATAGTGTGAAGTTTAAATTTAGAATTCTCCGATGCGAGTGTTCTCGGCGACGGATCGATTGAAAGAAAGAGTTGGATTGGTTCCCATTACACTCGACACGAATCCGCTTTTGCCAATAATTGTTTCAAACATTTCGTCTTGATTACACTATAGATTTCTGTAAAATTTTAAATTACTTAAAAAAATCGCGGACGGCACAAAAAAAAACATTCTAATTTGATTTTTACAATTTCACACGTCTTTATCGTCCATAATTACAATGCGATGAACAAATAGACACTTACAAAACCAAAATCTAGCTGAATATCCAAACCGGCGTGCCAAATCAAATGCCGGTGACATACATATTCATTAACATATATATTGATAGATAAGGAGTGCCGAAATGAAATAACGGAAGTAGAAGTTATTTAAGTAACAGATGACGCTGATAATTAGTTATGCAAGGAAAAGGATTCCCGATCAGTGAAGGTGATCAATGTATTACAAGGAGTTCTCTCTTACTCTGTTCGTCCAGCACTACTTCTTAAAAGCTTGGTATACAATCTTGATAAGCCTTATTAAAAAATAGAAAAATAACGTATTGATCACTTTAATTACAGTGTTCCTCATATTGCAGTCTTTCCGTATTTTAACTAAGAAAGGGACTAATATATAGCTACTTCCGCTATGCAGCAGTAGTCGTGCAATGAAGTGCACCGCCCTCCAGCCCGCTAATTTTTCAGTGAGGTCTATATCTTGTAGTGGGCGAATAACAAGACCTAACAACAATAAACAAATTATATCAGTATGAAAATATAATAAATATACTAAGTAAGAAAAGGACCAATATTTAGCCAATTACGCACAAGCAGTCGTAGTCGTGCAATAAAGTGCACCGCCCGCCAGCCCGCTGATAAATTCGCATGCGGCAAACAGTGCGAATTACACAACTACCACCGTTAAATCACTCAAGACGTGTTTCACGCCTCCACGGGGCATCTTCAGGAGTTATGTTACACCGATTAATACCAAACACAGAGTGCCGAAATAGACTGTTTCTGATCACTGCTGCTGAAACAATAATAATGCAAAGGCAGCCTTCGCACGGATCCGTGAATGGCAATCACGGAACCTGACTAGGATAGTTAAGCTCAAAATATTCCGGTCCAATGTGAAAACCGTGTTTCTATATGGATGCGAAACGTGGAAGGTGACTAAAGATATCTCTCGTCGGCAACTGTTTTCGATGTATTACGGTTAAATACTGGCCTGAGATATGAGGCCTATAGTTCCAACAGACGCTTAATTTGTTACAGATAAATATAGATTTAGTTTATTGGGTTACATTTATCCTACACTTAAAATAGTTTTAACATGAATTGTATATCAGAAAATACATGAAGGAATTTATGAATTTTAAAAACCATCTTCCCTATGACTACTAAAGCATTACGCAACAAAACATTTACCATTCCTACAATTGTATTTGTTCCTTCGATTGGATATTCCAAATTTGAATTGACTTCAAGATTTTTCGGAAATTGATTAATTCAGTAGCGCCTAGCAACTGACAGCTTCCAGAAGGCATTGTTTGCGAAATGTGATACAACGACCGGACATACTCTCAGAAAGATTCTTTGAATCGCAAATTAAGTTTACGCGAGGTAAATGCACTCCAAATTTGAAATTTCAAAATCATTCGAATAAATCAGTTCGAATTCGTAATCGAAGGTTATCCGCGATGTGATTGGCTTAAATACAAATTATTCAAATCTAAATAATCGATATTGAGATATGTTAAAAGCAAATTCTGATTTATATATTCGTTCACCCAATTAACATTTCGTAGAGATTCTGAATTAACATTCTTAAATATGGTATGACCTCAATTGAAAAGGCTTGTTCCTTTAGTATTCTAAATATGAAATTTAAAACTTTATAAATACATTTTGATATGTAGCTAGATCAATACAGTAATACCCCGCTTTACGCGACCCCGCTTTACGCGGTTTCACTATAACGCGAATTGCAAATTTTGCGCTCAAATGCCTCGAATTACGCGAAATAGTGCGTATAAATATAATGTAGTCATCAACTACTCTATGGTGTCTTGACCATCTGTCAAACAATTAAAAACAGTGTTGGGTGTTATGAACGTATTTTACAAGAACGTAAACAAAACGTTACCCAAAAGACAATAGATGTATTTCTCCGTAAAAAATTAAGAGTATGTGTTGCATAAAGTGTTCCTATAATTAAAGTGATTGATTAAAATGATTTGTATTTTTTTGTAATAATTTTTGACTATGTTTAATCATAAACCTCGTTATACGCGAATTTCAGTTAACGCGATTTTTTTTGGAACGTATCCCTCGCGTAAAGCGGGGTATTACTGTATATATATATTCCATAATTTTATACAATAATTAGAAGTTTTTTTTCTTTTAGCCCATGGACGCCCACTGCAAGGCATAGGCATGATCGCCATGGTCTTGCGTTGAAGCCTCCAGCGATTTACCGCGACCTTAATTATGTCCTAGGTCCAGCTGGTGGGGTATCCACGCCGCGTGTACCGACTCTTGGTCGCCACTCGAAAACTGTTTGCGAAGTTTTCAATATTTTCATTTCTTCTTGATCTTTCCGAAAGAAGATGGTCGTGGGTAGAACAGTGGTAGCTCAGCGATAGAGGAATGAGACTTGTGATCTTAAGTCGCGGGTTCAATTCACAGAATATAGTCATATAATTCACACTTTGTACATTATTTATTTAGGGTTGTCGCTGCTCAGAAATAAGTTAGTAAATTTCTACAATAATAACACACTGCGATCGCCAACCCGCTTGCCAAGATTGGCGATTATGATGTATCCCCAATAGACATATACAGGGAACTCCTATGACACGCATAGGGTGTGTATCGGCTGGTGGTCGCTACTCAAAAGCCTTTCGGCCCCAACGATTATCATTTGCAAAGTGAAAGATACTATAAAGCACGTACAGACAAACATTCATTTATATATATATATACATATTTTTATATTTTGTTGTAAGTTGTTAGTTAGCCCCGTTTATTAAGATAAAGGTAAAATACATTTATTCAACCTTGGAACTTTTAACAGAAGTTATTATTGATAGTAAAGATATTGCCTATTTTTAAAATCTATTTTATTTTTGACTCTGCTTTGCAAGGTGATATAATTGTATAAAAGAAGTAGGTAGAAAAATACTAAATATATTTATATAAACTAACTATATCCATCTGCAAAATAACTATACTCTTCTATTTGGTTACACATGCAACAATACCTCACTTTGCGTCGTGGTTACGTTTCAAAAAAACACGACGCAAATTGAAACGCCGCAAAGTGGATGAAGATTTTCTATAGCAAACCATGTAAAGATCGAAGATAGGTTTCAGGGTTACGAAAATACTACTTTTTTTAAAAAAATTGAACAAAGTAAACATTTAATAAACAAAACTAATGTAACTCTGCCAATAAATAAATTGAAATAATATTTACCTTTTTTTTTGTAACTAGAAACAACACGTAAAAATGTATATAAATTTCTTATTCTCTTTTTAAAAAGCACAACACACTACGTTATTGAAACTGAACTCTAAAATTAGCAAAACAAAGTGAAAATAAAGTTAGAAAGGAAATCCCCGAGTTTTGATGGCATGGAGCAATCAGAAACAGAAGCGTTGCCATCTTGTAGAAAAATAAAGCAAATTTTAAAAAAAAATTAAAGACTCGAACCCAAAACAACGCAACCTCGAAAATCTAACGACGCGCAGTGAAAATTAGTACTAATTAAGCAGCGACGCTACTTCGAAAAAAACGCAAAACGAAACAAACGAAAAAAAAGTTGATAACGTTCCAAATTTGAATAAAGAAGCCTACGTGTGGAATCGATAAATACTAAAGATGTATAAGTAAAGAAGTTGAATAAAATCTTATAGAGCAAAAAGTTATAATCTGAAGCGATTAAAGAATTCATTGTGTTCAAATCCGTTGGTGCACCGTATTGCATGACTGAACAATACAACGCCATTGTGAGATAATTGCACAATTGTTGGACACGCTATGAAAGGCGGTATGCCCGCCAGTATGTCTTGGTAGTAATGAAATTACGCGAATTTAACAACAACCTCCTTGTGTTAAAGTTTAAATTTGTTTAAACGTCACGGCGATTATCTTTAATGCAATTTTTAACGTTACCGCGAGGATTACAAATGGGTTAGTGAACATTTATTTGCTTTTTTTTCGTCTACTAACATATCGTACCGTACAAATTGATTGTGAGGTATTAAACCTTCAAGTGAAATAGAATCAGAAATAAGATCTGTAGATGGATTGGCAAAGGCTAGCCAATTCGTAAGTCGAAGTGGCAGTTGGTGGGCTAAATACCGCGCAGAACTGATGTCCGCTGCGGCTTTCAGGTTCTGGAGGGGAGAGCTAGCACCAGCAAAAGTAGGGTAGACATTCATGTTAGACGGGAACGTTAAAATAAAAATAAAAAACATTAACATTTTGAAATGTAAAATACTGTATAGAATAAAAAAGGTCTTTATTAATTATTATTATTCAATTTTAATTAATATAATTTTTAAACTAGCCAGAGTCACGGACGTACAAGAGTAAATACATGCATTAATAATGAGTTTAAAGTAAACCTAGTGTTGTTAAATAGATCCCCCCACTTTTTTGATGCCTCCCGTTTTTGTGGGCCTCTGTCTCTCTCTCTCTCTCTCTCTCTATATATATATATATATATATATACATGTGTGTGTGTGTGTGTGTGTATATATATATTCATACATAATTTTTTAATTCTCTTTTCCATTTATTTCGTCAGATTTTCTGTTTTCACTTTCCTTGCATACTTCTGAATTTATTTCAATCATCGCGTTCTGATCTTCGTTTACACATCACCTTTTTTTCCTCATCTACATTCCTGGTAACATTTGATTTTATTACAGCATCTTTTTTTCAATTCTTCATTATTTAGCTGTGCCCACTGGAACGGAATATATTGAAAGGTATATATGACATCAAAGTGAAAGACATCTTTCGTCTAATTTGCAAGTGCAGGCGTTTTCCGGTCGGATAAGCAAGTGTTGCAGATGTATCCGTGTATCCGATGCAACGGCATCAAAGTAATCCGATCTGAGATCACTGAGTCCAATAATTTTATGTTAAATCTTATGTGGGGTTAATATATTTCGCTCCGATGGAACTAACTCTATTTAACAATGCGTTATCATTGATCATTCCACAGGTATAACATTTATTCAGATAAATAATATCTTGAAAAGCAAATAATATATAAGACGTACTTTTGCGCTACTGAATTTTTAGAAAATCTTTTACAAATATTCTTTCGTCCTTAGCATATATAAATACACTACCAGCACAGCGGTAGAGGACTGAGACTTTCGATCATAGGTCGCGTGTTCGATTCTTGAAATACAATATTATATAACTCACACTTTGTGCATTAAATATATGATTGCCACTGTCCACAAACAAGTTTTCAAATGCCACGCTGCGATAGCCTATCCACCAGCCAGGTGTAGAGATTATTGTATATCTCTAATGGATTCAGGAGTTACTTTGCGAAAGTCCATCCTAAGTAAGAAAGGACTAATATACAGCTACTTCCGCTATATAGCAGTAGTCGTGGAATAAAGTGCAACGCTCGCCAGCCCGCTGATAAATGCCCATGCGGCAAACAATGTGAATCACATAACTACCACCGTTAATTCACTCAACACGTGTTTACCCCCCCCCCCCCACGGGGCATCCTCAGGAGTAATGTTACACCGATTTGACTCGGTGTTTGTCACTAATAACTTTATCGCAAAACAAAAAACGAATTAAAAAAGATGCTCTAATAAGAAACAAATTTGACAAGGAATATAGTATAAATAAGGTGATGTTGTACGTAATGATTAAGCGTACAGAATCATTTACCGATCCTCGAAATATGACGCACCTTTACAAACATGTTCAAAGTCACGGAGCATTGCAATAGATATCGATCGGAATTTTCCTGATCCTTCGAATGTAGCTTTCACTTACTCATCGATAATTGGAGCAAAATTCTCTGCTCGTTTTGTATACTCGGAAACGTACAACTGTTTATTTGATCAAAATTATAACAAGTGACTTTAATCTCAAAAATAATATTAAACCATAAAGTACACACATAAGATTTATATTTGCATGTACTAAATGATGCAGTTGTTACGTTTATACACTAGCGAAAGGTAAGAAGGAAAACTGCACAGAAAGGCTCGCTGTGAATGAGACACGGCGTCTGTATAACCTGTTTAAGAGAATATCGCCCGCCAACAGGCCTGTACGACCTACTGTCCTAATGAGTCATATACAGGAATACGATGGTACTGTCCCAAGCCCTTCGGGTAATGCGCGTGCATTCGACTTTGACGATGCCGCCAAAATGATTAATCTGCATTCGATTATTTTACCACAAAATAAGTCTAAAGAAAATAAACAGTAAAATTATAGCAAGTAAAATAAATAAAACAAGAGGTAGTTGGTTAGATATTGAGGTCTGAGACTTTAGATTTCATTTATAATAGAAGTAGGTTATATATTGAGGTCTGAGATCTTAGATTCCATTGCTAATAGAAGTAGGTTAGATATTGAAGTCTGAGACTTTAAATTCCATTTATAATAGAAGTAGGTTAGATATTGAGGTCTGAGACTTTAGATTCCATTTCTAATAGAAGTAGGTTAGATATTGAGTTCTGCGACCTTAGATTCCATTGCTAATAGAAGTAGGTTAAATATTGAGGTTTAGGAATTTAGATTCCATTTCTAATAGGTAGATTAGATATTGAGGTCTGAGACTTTAGATTCCATTTCTAATAGAAGTAGGTTAGACATTGAGGTTTAGGAATTTAGATTCCATTTCTAATAGAAGTAGGTTAGACATTGAGGTCTGAGACTATAGATTCCATTCATAATAGAAGTAAGTTAGATATTGAGGTCTGAGACTTTAGATTCTATTTATAATAGAAGAAAGTTAGATATTGAGGCCTGAGACTAGATTCCATTGCTAATAGAAGTAGGTTGGACATTGAGGTCTGTGACTTAAATTACTTTTGTAATAGAAACAAATTTTTTCGTTATATAACACTTTTTTATAGTTAAAAAACGTCAATGGTAATTGAAGTTGACTACCCAGGCTTTCATGTTTACCGACCATACTCCTTTACCCAACCTAAAAAATATGATTAATAAACCTATTCCAAGAAATAAACTTGCGTTCGATCTTACAAACCTATATCATTCTATATATATGTACACAAATTCAAAATGAATTTATTCCGTGTGATTTCTACTAGGTCATAAAACTTGTTCACCTTACTTGTGTGGTCTTTTGGGTTATTTGTTTAATAGGAACAGAAGGTTCCATTACTACTACATAATGTAATGTTCCTGAACATAGACCGGTGTTACTGTTGTATCTTCACGGGTTTTATTTTGTTAATGTAATAGTTTAATTTGTAATAACATTTTATAAGTAAAACAGTTGAAAAGAGTGTTTTTGCTCTTAAAATATATCGTCGAAATTTTATATGATTCTCAATATAAAAAGTCGTCAATATAAAAATGTGTTGATATAAAAGAAAAACTTTATACATAATTAAAAAATACAAATGAAATTCGCAAAGAAAGTTCTTTACTGAACCGAAGTATGGTTTCGATTGATCTTAATCTCAAATTCAATAAAGACATTATAAATACATTAAATCGCCGCCAAAACATTACCGTGTCAGGATTGTATTGCATAATAAAAAAAACCAGCTACTTCCTTAATAAAACTTTTTATGTTAATTTAAAGTGAGATGTTTCTTATCTTGTGTTTTTAAAAATATTGCGTATTGATAAATAACTTGTTTTGATATTTAAAACCAAATTGAAAAAATCTAGAGATATAGATAATTTGGTGAACATACCTCTGTGTTTGGCACTAATCGGTGTAACATAACTCCTGAAAATGTCCCGTGGAAGGGTGAAACGGGTGTTGAGTGATTTGACGGTGGCGGTTGTGTGATTCGCATTGTTAGCCGCATACGCATTTATCAGCGGGCTGGCGGGCGATGCACTTTATTGCACGACTACCACTGCATGTGCGGAAGTGGCTAAATATTGGTCCTTTTTTTACTGAACATACATTAACACATTACACTAGCGCGATGAATATTACTTGCAATCATTGGTGGCCGGTGCGATCCGGAATATAATCTTATATAATTCACACTTTGTGCATTAATTATACAGGATTGCCACTGCTCATAAAGAAGTTTCCAGAGGATGCCGCAGCGTCTTTTGCGTATTATTATAGCACTGCGATCACCAGCGTGACTCCAATATTCTACGCAGATAGATGAAAGTGGTGAGAAAACTGGCTGCAGCAGGAGGGAACTTAGTCGCGATCGTAGGTCGCGGATTCCATTTTCGAAATACAATGTTATATATTTTCCACTTTGTGCATTATACATATATGTAGGCTTCTACTTATAAAGAAATGGGCAGCAGCTTAATCTACGTACCACAAAACCACTCTGCAATCGTCAACCTTGGACCAAAACGACGACGATATAACACAAGCGCATATAATATAAAATGTATAAGATGAATGATATGAAAGATAATTGGAAAGTAAAATGTTTTTATGGATCGAAATTTTAAGAGGTTTTATAGTATGAAATTTGAGGGTTCCTAGAGGAATTTCGGATACTACATACTATTGTTACGGAGGATTTTTTTTTTAATTTTAAATCCATCGTTCCTTCCATATACCTCCTGTTCCATTCGTCGAGCGACTCCAGTCTCAGTTGTCGCTTGACGAAAGAAACGGGGCATCTCTCATATTCAGGTCTTCTTTTGCTCTTTAGGGCCGCGTCCTTGGCCAACTGATCCGCCTTCTCATTCCCCTCCATCCCCGCGTGCGCTTTCACCCAGTATTGTTACAGAGGATTAGACGTAATAGCAAACAAACAAATAAAACATAATAGTGCTAGTACATTGATGTGGATTTGGTTAAGATAATACAACGCTCATTCGTCCTGTACCTTCAGAGTTACTTATAATCGGCCGTTCCAGCTTACAGCCGCCATATGTAAATGCGTCGGATCCTTCCGAGAACGCTCCGTCTTGCTCCCTAATTATTTTTAATTGCCGCGAGAGGCCAACGCGGCCTTCGGAGCGTAAAGTTTCGTTTAGATTTTTTTCGCGTCTAGTCTGTGAATCGGTTGCAGTGCAAATGAGTCATGACCCAGAGTCCAAACGCACGCAATAACGAACGTCGCTCGGAGAGTAGATTTGTTAGTTTTTTTTTGTTTTACCTGACCGTTCTTAGAACAACAGAACAATCGTAAATCAGCACTGGCGCCCTGTAATTTGCGCCACACGAATGAATATGCACCGCGGCTTATTGCCACAGAATTTCGGATGCGGTGCATTTAATGAGAGTTGTGTTAGGCCGGTGTAATAATAGAAATCGTGCTCGCAAATCGTTTCCCCTTTAAGTCGATTTGGGAGTATACATTTCATTTGAAACCTTTTAAAATTTATGTAATTTTGATCAAACTCTACTTTTGTTATTAGTCTTTATATTGATCCCATTATAGCATTAACATAGTTTATTCGTTTTGAAATTACCCATTTAAAAAATTGTAAAGATGCGTCTATACTTAATGCAGGTTTTACTTTAACTGGTCGATATCGACACTGTTTTCCGATAAACTCAATCAACATATCTACAATATAATACATCATCACCATTTTCACCAAACGATGTTCACTGATAGACATTTGCCTCCCCCTTACACTTCCATTTTGTTGTTATTGAATCTTTGTTTCTCAGAGTCTGTGCCTTTTTTTCCAAGTGTCTCTTTCTTTTGTGAAGTAGCTTGAATTATGTCGGTAAGTAAATAATAATATTATAAGTACATATGTTATATACGTATGTATGTATGTTTAAGTATGTATGTCTATGAATGTTTATGTATATTTATGTTCATTTGTTTGTAAATATTTTTTTTGTACACGTAAACTACCCTTTAAAAGTACTTTTATCTTTTCCTTACTATGGTTGTCTGTAAGAGATTGCCTTGTGTGATAAGATCGCCCATTGTACTTTTTCTGTATATTATTGTAAAACTTATTAAATGTATCTTAAGGTGTACAATAAAGAATATTAAATAAATAAATATTATGTTTACTAAATTATTCATTATACTTTTTAAAAAATAATGTAGCAGTATACATCACGCACATGGCTAAGTATTGGAGCGATGCGACAATGTCGCGCGATCGCATCAAAACAGTCAAAAAGAGGTCGCTACCTGTGCGCCTTCGCCCTACTGTACTGCCACTTCTGTCGCGATGGCAATATGATACTGTCGCGCTTCTGGCACGAAGTAAACGCGATACTGTCGCGATGGCAACAAAATACAGTCGCGTTTCTGTCGCGATGTAAACGCGGTACTACCGCGCTTTTGTCGCGATACTGCCGCGCTTCTGTCGCGATATAAACGCGATACTGCCGCGCTTCTGTCGCGATGTAAGCGCGATACTGCCGCGCTTTTGTCGCGATATAAACGCGATACTGCCGCGCTTCTGTCACGATATAAACGCGATAATGCCGCGCTTTTGTCGCGATATAAACGCGATACTGCCGCGCTTTTGTCGCGATATAAACGCGATACTGCCGCGCTTCTGTCGCGATGTAAGCGCGATACTGCCGCGCTTTTGTCGCGATATAAACGCGATACTGCCGCACTTTTGTCGCGATATAAACGCGATACTGCCGCGCTTCTTTCGCGATGCAAATGCGATGCAGTAACCTCCATTCTCTCTTTAGTTGCGTGTTGCAAATGCGACTACCATACGTTAATAGGTCACTCGTTCACTAAAGGCATGGCTACTTACATGCAATCGTCTGCAAGGAGTCACCATGGACGAGATGGTTTAATTTGTACATCTATTAATGGCAACATATTTTTTTTTAATAAATAAATGACACAATGATATTTCCGCGGACTAATTTCGATGAAGCTCTGGTAGTATATCGTTAACGCCTTCAGAGAGAGAGAGAAAGAGATACAAAGCTCTCATTAAAAGTTTGACATTTGACATAAGAATGTGTGTTTTGTTGCCACACCAGAAATTAAACAAAAATTAAATGATGTTGCTATATTTATTATATTAAAAGATATATATTTATTTATTTAATATTCTTTATTGTACATGATAAGATACATAACATACAGATACAATAATATACAGAAAAGTACAATGGGCGGTCTTATCACACAAGGCAATCTCTTACAGATAACCATAGTAAGGAAAAGATAATAGTAATTATAAAGGGTAGTATATATATTCAATATTGGAACTTTTAATGATCGTGAACTTATTATTTTTTAAGTGTATTATGTTGACATTACTCTGCTTCACAGAGTGTTATAGTTGTGAAGGTGAAGCAGGAAGAAACTACACAACCACACAAATTAATAAAGTTTAACGATACAGATTTTTATTTATGGTTTCGATAATTTAGTTTGTTTTTAAATGTGATACTACAAAAAGATATTATAGTCTATTGTCTAAATAGTACTTTATTCCCACGATAATGACGCATGTTCAGTAGCGTCAGCATTATAAGTCTCATTGTACCGTCTGACTGGCGGCGGCCATTTTTTTGCGATACCTCATTGTGGTCCGGTGTGAGCTTTCGTCTGGTCGATTTAATAATTGACTTTAAATAGACTTTTGGTTATTGTTAAAAGGGAGCATACCACAATGAAATGTTTTGTTGAATATTTATGATTCCGCTATTATATCTTAAAATACGATTTACGCAAATTGGTTTACGGTTTAATTTCTATTATATTTTTTTTCTTGTGTTGTTATTATTTAGTTTATTTACAATTATTATTTAGTTTTTTTTTTTGAAATGAGATTGCCGCTGTATGATACGGATCTTTCTTCTTGCTGTTAGTTACGCGACAGCCTTATATATATATATATATATATATATATATATATATATATATATATATATATATATATCTGCAGTAGATTCATTTTTGAAAACTTACGGGACAAGTTGAAATATGATATATGGGGATTTTCGTAAAGACGATCTTTGTGGTTGACGCATACCTTGAAGTGGCTGTATCGGATACAATGACGAAATAGATTCTCTTTTAAGACAAATATAATAAACTTGGCATCTTAATAGCATTGTGTTAATAGCTTCTCAAATAAGTTGCAAATAATAATAATAATAATTAATTTGTTGATGACGCATTATACTTCATCGCTTTTTACCACCAAATACTACAGTCAATTTATAAGAGATTCATATCGTTAAGAGAGAATAACAAACAATGCAAATATAACAAAGATAATAATAAAAATAGTTGTACAGTACTGGGTGATTGCACATCGACCTTTGGAAAGAGACAATCGGCTAATTTCGGCTTAGTAGAGCACTATCTCTGTCCCACGCTACCTACATGACGTTTTGTGAGTCGTTGTATTTCGTGCGACAGAGATAACGTCAAATTGTCTCTTTTCAAAGGTCGATGTGCAATATTTATCACCGGGAACTGTATGTACATATATATTGATATAATGAGGTGGATTTTCAAACAAAACATTTCGGAATACGGTAAAATTATATCGTGTATTGATTAAAGAAATTTTACAACGATTTGTAGCACAAACTTAAATCTAATTGTAGCCAAGTTAATAATATAAGTGCAGTTGTGATAACTTAACATAATAAAGGTTGCTTTCCTATTATCTTTCTTAATATCAACAATATAGACCGTGGTCCACCTGGTAGCCCACTGTCCCGCATTCGGAGGACTCCGAGTCGACTCCGAATACCGGTTAGACACTAAGATCAGCGAAAACTCAATGGACTCGCTAATACAGGATGACGAAAAGAGACCAATATTTACGAACATTGCAGAAAAATTGCATTAAAAGCAGTCAGTAGAAATAAAAGTTAAAAATAAGAATAACTGCAAATAAAGCAAAATAAAAATGATATTTAAATAGAACAAAATGAATAAATTAAATTAAAGAAATATGAAACTGAGGAATGAGATGAGGAATGAAAGATAAAGGCAGAAGGAATGTGGAAAGAAAGATAAAGTACGAAAGATTATAAGAAGAATGCAAGAGCAGCGCGCAAATGAAAGTACTGTGAAAAATATTGTTATATGAAATAAAACGACGCTGTCCTTCACAGAGGTCCCTAATGACGGGGGCCATTGATAAAAAATAAAGTACCAACAATATACGTCTTTTTTAAATTTGTCAAAACATGTCAATCAGTGGAATCCGAAGACAATAATTGCACACGTTAATTTATTCAAATTATAATTCGTTAATAAGGCAGTGGTAGCACAGCTTTTCCGAGATACAATCTTATATAATTCACACTTTGTGCATTCATTGTATAGGATTGCAATACAGACAAGTGACATCCGGAAGCGATGTCACGTCACAGGAACTCGTGCTTGTGTAGTGACGAGACTCATCGATGTGGCGAATACGGAGCCGTACAGATACTGGCGCACAACCTGAGGATGCCAATATGGAGTTGAGATGAGGAATTGTTCACACGAAACGTAATTTTAAAATTTGGACATTATTAGGGCATCTTTAAAATACATAAAGAGACAGTAATGCTAACATTCAAAAACATGAGAAAATAAATTATAAAATAATAAAGGTAAATGTAAAGTGTAGTTTTTATAGTGTGTTAAAAGTACTATGTTGTTTTTATATATGTATATACATCGGATTTTCACCACTTCTAACAATAATGATCGTCCGGTCTATTTTTAATCTGTATCTATGTCAATCCACGTCAAATCAAGTCACAAAGAGATTGTACCTCTACTTTTGCATATGTATTTGGGATTTTTTCTTGCATCTAGATGTACAATGAACAGTTGAATATATAATCTCTTACCAAAACCCGATCTGCGCAATATTCGATATTTTATTTAATATTAATTCAGAACATATAATGTGTTTGAGAAATAACAAAATAACATGTATTTACATTTTAAATGATACGATATATAACAGTTGCATAGACAAAGAGAATCTTTAAAATTGAAACCGGTTTTAATGTTTACGATCGTGTAGCTCGGGGCTAAATAACAAAGTACCAAAAACTCGGTGCCGCGAATCGGTACGGGCGCAGGCCTGTCGCGTAAAAAACGCATTAGATATCGAGCATAAACATAAATACCGAAACACCATTATCCCAGAACGATTTATCTTCACGACTGTACGCACATAAGCTTACGTCTTTACTTTTGCGTAAATGTCGTTTACGACCAACGTTGTTATAAAACAACTATTACTTAACTTCGTATACCATTGCTGGGTATATACCATAATTATGATATCTCAAACTAACAAGAGCATCAATGTATATGATACTATAGATATTAACACTGTTTTAAGTTTAACTGAGTTTCGGGGTAGAGGCATAAGGGTGCACACATAGAGCGGTATGCCAAGGGGTCCACATACTCAGGTACGTAAAGTTAATTGCTTTTGTATGTCCGATATTCTTAAAACTACCTACCTGTGCCGTGATCGGGGTCGGTACGCGTTCAAAAGATATTTTTGATACTTTTAATTTTGATTTTTCATGATTCTATTATTGGTTATAAAGAATTTTAAGCATTCAGTTTTGTTACGAATCCCTTTGAATATTCAATCATAAAGTTTAGGTTTATTTTTAAATCATATATTAATAATTAATCATATCTAAAATCTCTGTCTTTGAGAAATTGTGTACAGCATTTCTCGGCAATCGTGGAAGAACATGAGGAAGAAGTCCAATGTCTGGAACTGTTCTAATTCGTACATCATTAGATAGCATAGATAATACAACCTTACAGATAAAAACAACTACCAAAAGGAATAGTTTAACGAAAGAGATGACACATGGAGAAAGTCAGAAACCAACGAGAAATATCACGCAAAGTGATGAGAGAATATTATTCAAATGTAGACTGTACCTTTGTGTCTTATAAGATATAAAATCTACTACCAAAGTTTTAGTACGCATATATTTATTTCAGCCGAAAGCACATTGTTGGACATTGGTCTCTCCTATAGATTTTCAAAGAACCTATTTTAAAACTACTTGCATTAGGCGTCTTTCGAAATGATCATAGGTTTCGTAAAAATTTTTATTCAACTACAAGTCTCTATCTAAATTATTTTCTACTGTTTCTATATTATGGTTGTCTAGAAGAAATAAGCTCACGTGACATGACCACATGAGGTCGTTTTTTTTTACTTTTATGTCACTATGTATATATTTTCAAGCGTGCACAATTATTTTTATATGTAATCAGAATTAATATATTTTGTACTATGGCGCCTTATCATTGTTAATAAACTATTAGTAGTATTATTGATTCTTTAATGTTTTTATTATCCGTCTTTACGATCCGGATGACCACGCCACATATTATAATTGCTCCACCGTAAATGTCAGTGTGATTACGTACAGAGCATTCGACCTTTGATTTTTTTTTAATGATCAATAACAATCGATATTTTAACATAAAACGATATCATTAATATTAGCTAATTGGTGTACAATATTTATTTATTTGCATAATTATCAGCTATTTCCTTATACACTTCATTATGAATAGGTTGTTGCAAAACTGAAATTTAAAATTCTATATATAGATACGTTACAATTATGTGATTTGATTATTTCGTTATGTGATGACGTAATAGATAGCAAGGCGCCTGGCGTAGTGAATAAAGCCTCTTTTTTTGTTCCTTTCATTGGAGGCTTCTCGTGCTTCCCTAACATGTTCAAAGTTAAGGATTTTTATTACAAAATAAGTTTTTTACATTTTTAATATTTCATCCATCGCATGATCTTTCACTCGCTCTACTGCCGTCACAAAATCTGTCAATATTTATCATTCATTATATTCCTTTCTTTTGTCGCCTCACATTCTTCATCACCATTTTAAATTTTACATTTTTATCTTTAATTACATTAATATTTTGGTTATTTTAATTTCTTTCTCTATTTTTCTGAAACTAATTATGATATATAATACTATTTAACTCATACTATTACATTAGGTAAACTAGATCTTTTTATTACTCACTGCGTTTTTATTACGTGTTTACAAAAGTGTTGAAAAATTTGCCGAGACCGATAGTTGGTTATTAGAGAGGAGATGATGACACAGTTCTGTCCCGAAGTGATGCCTTCCATACACGGGACAGTTGGTGAACTGGTGCACCACAATCTGGTCCACCGCAGGGTCACAGGTGTATGAGGGACTCTATTTGAGTTTGACCCTGTGAAGGTACTCCGAGAATCATGGCCCCGTGAACATTTCAACTAGGACTGTGTCCTGATGAGTTTGGTGGAACACTCTATACGTATCGACGTCCGAGAACAATATAGTTTTTTAGAGACACTAACTTTTGAGTGTTAAAACTAGATAAATACCGGCTCGAAGCTTTCGACTCCATACAGAAACGAACTAAGAGGCTTATTGCTTTGGTAATCACTAAGCTTCAGAGATAGAAGCATCAAGACAGCAGAGCAAGCATCAAACAGAAACTTTGACTTTGAAAACGTGCGTCGGTGTTTCAATAATTAACTCTCCCATCTAGGGCTTACAATACCGAACTGAAGTCTTATTACCGGTATTTGATATTTAAAATACCGGTATTAAAACTGGTATTATTGCTTAAAAATTTACTTGTTATATTTTTACTTACCTCAGTTGTTGTATTAACTTGTTAACAAATATATGAAATCCAATATGAAATTCTATATTACATTTTACATATAATATGCTCGTATGGTATTATATAATTAAAGAAGCAAAAAATATGATTAAATTGAAAATATTTATGAAATAATAACTTGCATTTTGTTTGCAGTATGCTCTTAAAGAACATAAACAATCAATCGGTTAATTATTACTCGTAAACACTACAGCTGATTTGCAAATGGAACAATAAAATCTAAACTATTTAACAATTTTCGTGTTACATATTTTATGTATTTGTATGAAAGAGGCCTATTCATTGCGCAGTAGACATAAAACATAAACAATCGCTTTGTTTTGCCGACACCGCCGCTTCTCGATGGTTCCATACTCTGGTTGTGTAATAAATGTGCCTGATATAGATTTTATTACATTTTTTTTAAAAAAATCTTGTAATTAATTATTACTATTTTAAATTGGATTTATGCTGTACATAAATTCAATTTTTTATCAACTAATGTAATACCGAAATACCGGTATTTTTACATAAACACCGGTTCTTAATACCGGACAAAAATCGTCCGGGATTCCGGAATCCCGATATTGTAAACCCTGCTACCATCTTCTTTCTTCTTGGATCTCCAGACATACCGATTTACGACATTCATATATATTTGAAATTATTTCAACTCGCACTATGTGTTTTGTAACTACTTTCATTGTGTGAACAGCTAAAAAATGAAACAACTTAAAAGCGTTGTTTCCATCTTGCTACAACTAAGAAGTCTTCAAACCAAGCGTGTGTCGAAGTTACATGAACTAACTTAACGTCACTAGGAAAATAAATGGCAGTCTAGGAAAAAAAATTAGAGGAAAAGAAGTAATGCCTGAAAAGTAAAGGAATGAAAAGGAATAATGGAAGTGAAAGATATTGAGACGGACAAGAGTAAGGAGATAATAAAATAAGAAAGAGAATAAATCATTTAGTCAAATACTGTCCCTGTGAACCCAATACAGGGGTTGTACAAGAAGTAGCGGAAGCTATAAAAATAGCACTTCAAAAATCGCTAGATCAGATGATGCAATATAGTTAGAAGCACCATTTATTTACTCTTACGATCCTATCTTCAACAATATAACAAAACCTTGATACGCTGAAACAAATAATTAGAACGTATAGAATACTTAAAAAACGAAATAACAATTGAGTAGTAAAGAAATGAAAAGGAATAATAGAAGTGAAAGATATTGAGACGGACAAGAGTAAGGAGATAATAAAATAAGAAAGAGAATAAACCATTTAGCCAATAACTGTCCTTGGGAATCCAAGACACGGGTTGGACAAGAAGTAGCGGAAGCCATAAAAATAGCACTTCAGAAATCGCTAGATCAGATGATGCAATATAGTTAGAAGCACCATTTATTTACTCTTGTGATCCTATCTTCAACAATATAACAAAACCTTGATACGCTGAAACAAATAATGAGAACGTAGTAGAACACTTAAAAAACAAAATAACAATTCTAAATTCAAATTAATAGTGTTACGTACGCAAGTATTATAAATAACAAATTTTGACATCAATTAGGCAAAACTAAAACAGGTAATGACAAGTTTGTTTGTGGAGGAAAAATACGTTTTAAATTTGTTCACATACGTGCGAGAATAAATTTTGATTACTTATTATAATTTTATTATATGCGTCTTTTATAGGTTATTTCAAATAGAGGTTAGTGAATAGCGTTCGCATTTTAAAAAGCATAATTTTGATTACATTATTTCTGCTACGATCTATACTTAGGATTCAGTTGACGGGACAGTTGCTCTACTGTTGAGTTTCTCGCCGGCTGTTCTCAGCAAAACTGCCTTCGACCCATGTTAGCTTCCTGTAGGGACAACAATGCCGACGTTTGTTGTTGTTCACTGATTATAAAGTCCTTTTTTATGGACTCCGCAATTGGGATCCACTCGTACCCCTATCTTTGGGAAGGACAGGGTCGTTTTATTTAATTTAATTTTTTTTTTCACATTACTTTTATTTGATCGCTCTTCTTGCATTCTTCTTATAATCTTTCGTACTTTATCTTTTTTTATACATATCTTCTGTCTTTATCTTTCATTCGATATCATTCATTCCACACCTCATTCCTCAGTTTTCTCTAAAGTGCTTATTCAAATAAAGTATATTTTCATTTGCTTTTTGTTCAATATTTATTACTTTTCTAAGTCTGTATTCATCATCCAGGAGTTTATCTAAACCGTTTTTAGTTCTAAAATCTATCTTATCATTTCTTTTTGATGAGAAAACAGTACTGTAACTTGCTGAGCTGAATGGATTTCGCTCATAGCTTGTAGCAATTAAGCAAATAGCTTTTAGGAGTTTAAGGCTTTGTAGGTAGAGTAAAGATCAGTAAAGATTACGCAGGAGATCCAACCATAGGTTGAATTGAGTACGTTTTTAAGGTCAAAGATGCTGATTGTAAGTCGCTATCGACCCGGATACTATGGTAATGCAATGGTGATGAAGCATTACAATAAACGAAGAGAGAGTGGAAATGAAGAGAGAGAGAGAATGGACGGAAATTACCTTGCAGTATTTTAATTGAAGTTCAAAAATTATTTTATTTTCGCACTGCTTTATTACAATTAAGTAATGTAGAGCAAAAACTAAAAGTGCTTTTACTCCGACAGCCATCTCCAACCAACTACAGTTAGAGGTGATTAAACATCACACACAGGAGCCATCAGCCCAACTGTGGATGTACTGCAACTGAAATAATGACGGTGATGATCAAAGAACAAGTTGATGACTAAGCATTTAGACTTGATCCGTAGACGTTATAAAATGAGCTTTGAATACGTTTTCTTTTGTGGCCCCCGCTATCGGGGACTTCCCCTTCTACCCCTATTTGTGTGGGAACAAGGATTTTATCTTTCTTTGATAGTTTTTTACATTTTATTTTTTATTATTCTATTCTTCTTCCATGCATTACATTATCTATCTTTCTGCTCTTTCACTCTACAAATATATCTTTCTCTTCTATTCTATCCCATTCATCCATCCTCATCACTGCAGTTTGGTCTTATTTATTACAGTTTATCACAGATTTTTGTTTATGAACATTATGACAGTTTTAATACATCAAAGTTAATTTAACTTTTATTTATTTTCATTTTATACAGTAATACGTTACATATTATACTAGTATATTATTTAGTATTTCAAAAATTAAACAATACTGTAACAAATAAAAGACAGAAGTCTGATTTGGGTTACAATGATGTTATAAATTTAATCTTTTATCTTTCCGAAGGTCCAAATGTACCAATAGTGTTCGAAGGAGGTGATATATATAGAAATTATAAGACGTTTCGTACCGGAGTTACCGTAGTCGAGTACCTGCGCTTGTAGCCGAATGTAATTCTTAATTGACAAAAAAATCTCAACCCGTCCGATTTTATTACACACGCATTTTTCCAAAACGTATCTGTTGACGTGGCGTGTGTGTGCGTGGGTAGATACGGTGCCACACAAGCGCAATCGTTAGGGACGCTTCGATTATTTATAAACCGGTTTCAATTGTTTCTATTGCGAGTTTGAAAATGGAATAAGTTTGAAAAAGGAATCTATTTGTTTAAACACGTCTTGCATACCCTAGATCATTACATACAGTAATAGTCCAATATCATATAATATAGAGTCAAATTAACTTCTTCTACTTACTTCTACCTCTTCTTTCAACTTTGAATACAGCCCCAACTATTTCAAGCGCTGATCTAAGTTCAGTCATAATATAACCTGATTTATTCCCAAACTTCAAAACCCCTTGAACAACTTTTATCCTTTTCTCTGAGAGATTGTTTTATAATTTATTTTCATTGTTTGTTTGTACTCTTTCTTCTACCTAACGCTTGTCTGTTTCCATATCGAAGTCCGCTTTGCTTCTCCTTTTCTTTCTGTTCTAAATCTCTTAAACACAGCTTTGAGCAAATCGTTGACTTTTTTGAAAAAGCCCAACCTTATTCCTTTTTCACTTTCATTTTCATGTTTTTAACAATTAGAGTTACTACAGTCAATTTTATATCTACCACTGAAAATAATTATATTATTCTAAGTAGTACTATATTTATGTTAATGTGTGGAATTGAATGTTGTCGATACTCAGGAAGCTAATTATTGTCACGAACTCTTTATAAAACTATATTTGTAAAGAGCAACTGTTGAATTTCTCGCCGACTCTTAGCAGAACTGCCTTTCGAGCAAGTGTAGCTTGTAGGGCTAACAATGCTGAACATTTATGTTGAATGACATTTCTAAAGTATATGTAATAGGCTATTGGAATAAAGAATATTTTATTGAACGTTCACTGTTCGACATAGGCCTTCCCGTTAAGATCGGTTGAAAGCGGCTTGAGTCCAATGTGTTTCTACTGCCTTACAAGGGCGCCTATATACCTTGTGACGCGCTTGTGATGCGCTTCCCGGACTTTGGATCTTTAGAACCTGACCCCAGAATTATCTGGACTCCTGGAGAAATCCTGAACATGCTTCATGACATGTTAAGTGTCTGTGAATTTGTTTTTATTACGTAGCCTATTTCTCCGTGCTCCGAAACGATGATTTTTTTTAAATACTCTTAATACCGGTAAAGTATGAGGATTTATTTTTTTCGAATTGTGATATATTGTTACTGTCCGCCTATAAGAATTGTGAAGGTGCATAGTCGACCGCACTCAAGGCACAGGTAGACGCGTTCGAACAAAACTCCGTCCCGAACGCAAAAACGCGGTAATGAGCACTGCCGGGATAATGGCGGCCATTGTCTATTGCCTGGCTTCTGGACGCGTGGGTGGAAAACAAAAAAAAAAAAACTTTTTTGTCGATGCTTTCTACATTTTAATGTAATGCGTTCAGGCTTTGTAACGGGTGTCACGATAATGATTGTCTCTTAAAAGAATTAATGGCGATTGTTACGTTTACCCGGCGCCTCGGACCTTGTATATGGTCTCTGTTGTTTGTTGTCCGTTGGACTTTCTTCAGGCCTGTTGTTAGAAATCCTTTGTAAGTATTATACAGGATTAGGGATAATAAATATAATCTTATTATAGCAACTAACTCTGCCTCTTTATTATTTATTTCTTAATATTACTTAGGAATACATACATCATAACATATATATATATATATATATGTTTGTGTGTGTATATATATACAAATTCGATGTTTCTTGTAGTTTATCAGAATTCGAGGAACAAATCATAGATGACGCATAGTCTAAAACTCTTTTATAGGTAGCACAGCTTGAAGGCTCTCTCAGACATTTCGACTAGGGAATAAAATTACCAGGAGGCCGACGCCAAATACTATTACCAGGAGGCTGCTTAACTCTCAGATCGCTTAGACTAGTTCTTCATGATAAGACTTCTCACTTGGTCTTTAAAAAGACTTGAGCTCGCCCAAGAGATCCAAATTTCAACTTGGTCCGTTGCTTGGATAAGTGGATAGATATCATATATACAACAATATATGATATCTATCTACTATATTGCTTGGCCTGGTAATCAAATGAAGAAGAACGAAGTTCACTGAAGAAGTTTGAAGAATTACTCGTCCATAGTTGGAGTAGACAAATAACGTGGTTGGAGTGGCAACCACGAAGTCCCTGGGTGCGGCCAGAACGAGACCCGATATCGTGGCGATTGGCTGATATGGTGATGATGTTGATGGTGATGAATTAAATAAAAATTGAATATCAAGTAAGTCATATTGATAATCGAATTTACTTTTCCAAAGACCTGCAAAATGTTGAATCTGCATTCAAATATCCTTTCAATAAAATCAAAGTTCATATGATAGGCCGTAACGTATGCGATTTATTACGTTAATAAATATATAATTTATATGGCGATTTTAATAAATATACAAGCGTATTAAAACAGTAGTTATTAAACGGTTTTATTTAGTTCGACCCGTACGGAATTTATTTGTTTGGGTCAAAATTAGAAATTGAAATTTAAGCACCTTCCCGTTGTCAGATTGATCTGAAATTTGGTACACACATTTAATTTAGATGACAATACAATATAATAAAAACAATAACATTATAAATCTAAGATGGCCGCCGATACAAAATGGCGGATTACATGTTTTTTCCTTAACCCCCTCAATATGGGTATCAAATGAAAGGGCTACGCTAGTAAAACACGATGATTATGTCAAAATTTAAAATTCAAGATAGACGCCGTTCCAATATGGCGGACTAGGTACATATTTTCCCACAACCACCACAATATGGGTATCAAAAAACCGTTTAACTTAAGTTTTTTAAATGTATTTAATTTAATAAATAGATATAGAGACGGCATTCGTTAAAATTACAATTTTAATATAAAAGTAGGTTGGCCAAGAAGACAGACAATTCCGCCGACTGGCGTATATATGTGTCTCGAAGAATTTTTACTTTCACCAAAGTTTATAGGTATGTAATAGATTAAAAATTCTAACTCGAGCCCATCGGGTGTATCGATGTCATATTTATTATCTATGGATATATTCAAATATTTAAAATTAAGCATTGAAAATGTTGCGCAGTTATATCTGTGGAGCGGTAGCATGTAACTTTTTATTAGAGTTACAGTTTGAAACATCGTAAAATGTATTTACAGACTTACTAAAAGTAAACGAAATGAATAGATTTAAACAATTATTCAGTAATATTTTTTTGGCGGCAATTTACTGGATGCTTAGCGAAGACTGGCTATGGAGGCGATCTTTTTGAAAGGCTTTTTATGTTTTTTTTTTTGGTATCGGAGCTAAAATCTCTTGGATGTCCACATGATATCACACTCTTTGGGGTAAGAACAAGGTTATGTCGGCCATTAAAACCTCCAGTCGTCTTCGGTACCTTTGGAGAGGTCATCGGATCTTCTGCAGAACTCTCAGCTGCCACTCAGTACTATGCCAAGACACATCCTGGGGAAAACCGTGCCTCCTTCAGCATACTTGCTTTACCGCAGTATCGCGTGACCACTTCGCTTCGCGAATTCGATGCCCTTTTAGTCGACTCTTACGACAGACGGGGGATATCTTAGCTCTATTCAGAGGGAGGTCCTATGCTTTGTTGTGGTGTCTATCACCTCATTTGATGATGACAATGATGTGATGCCTTGCATTTTGCATTTATCTTATAAAAATGTAAAGAATGACTTTAATCAAATTTTAAAAACACATGTTATTTGAGATAATACAGTGTTATCCAGGGATATGTATAAAAATTATGTCTTCTGCATCATAAAAAAAAACTTTATACAAAATTGTCAAAAAACAGATAAATAAAATAATTCCGAAGAAAGTGACAAGGGAAAAAAGGTGATACGTAAAAGTTAAAGAAATGAAAAGGAGTGGAAGAAAAGATGGACAAAAGAAGAGAGAGTAAGCAATAACAAAAGAAAGTACACCCCGTAAGGTCCCAAATATCGGGGCCTGTATAAAATAATTTACGAACATTGCATAAATGTTAACACTAAATATACCGTTATGGGTCAAAATGATCCATTTGGGGTTCATCTAATGACTTTTTGTTACTAATCAATCTACAGCTATTATACTCATTAAATTTAATTTTTATTTCTTTCCTAAGAAACTTGTTTCATACATTCAAGCAGAAAACAAAGTCGGGTCATTTGACATATAATTTGGTAGGAATAAGTACTTAATAAGTGTTGGTATGATTAGTGTTAAATAGATGCGAGTGAATGAAGCGAATTATGGATAAGACAATAAATTCGACCAGGTCCACACCAACTAGTCCACTTATGTAAGCTGCAGCACTCGATATTGTACGGACCGGTATGCAAATGGCGACGGTCAGATGAAGATTTTTTTTTAAATTAAAATAGTGATGTGACAAATACTCTGACAGCTGGTCTTGTATATTTAAATTTCGAACGATGATCTCCAAATTAAAATACAATTTTAATATTCTTCCGAAACAACATAATCTTGGATATTCCAAAAGAGAAGTTATATCTCTTCTCAAGTGTCCACAGATTATCAAAATAAATCATTGTTTTACAAAAGAAGTTGCAATAAAGGTGACTGTAATACCACTCATTGCTATTTATTATTATTATTAATATTATAATGCTACCGTCAATAACTCCTGAAGTTTCAAACTCTTTTAGAACAGACAGTATTTAGACAAATAGTGATTTATTCAAGGTGTTTGGTTATGTTTTTTATATAGTTGTAATGGAATAGGCGTATGTCTTCCATCTCACCTGATGGAATATGTAGATGAAGACGAAGGTGGTACACGCCCATCCAAAAGAAACCTGTTCGCTCTAATCTTAAAGGCTCCAGAGTTCAACTTATCAGAAAAATAGACCCAGGCAGGTCGTTCCAAATCTTGGCGACTCTCACCAAAAACGAGCTACCAAACCATTTAGTTCGACTTTTGGGTATGTCAACAACGTATGGATGAAACTTTTGCCCTTTTTGGTTATTGGTGTAAAAGGTTTTAAGCTTTAATAGACCTCCGCCAAAGACGACTGGTCTTATATTTATTATTTCTGAAACCATTGATTTCAAAAGATACACATTTACCCCCAAGCCATGATAGTATGAAATAGCTAAGTATATTATTCAATGCATACTCTATCAGAAATGTCAGCTAAAAATGGACAACCGTCATTTTTTGTGTGAGCTCGAGAGAGTCGAACCATGTCTTGGTCAGTAAGTAAAGGACTAATATTTAGCCACTTCCGCACATGCAGTGGTAGTCGTGCAACAAAGTGCACCGCCCGCCAGCCCGCTGATAAATGCGCATGCGGCAAACAATGCTAATTACACAACTGCCACCGTTAAACCACTCAACACGTATTTCACTCCTCCACGGGGCATCTTCAGAAGTTATGTTACACCGATTAGTGCCAAACACAGAGATGTATTAATGTCTTGGTCGGCTATTGCCTTACGAATATAACTTAACTTATAATTTTAGCTGTAAGATGTTCACTGCTGGGCATAATCTTCGCTTTATAGATTTCAGAAGACTGGTCAGAAACTCTAATGACTGGAAACCCAGAAATGGCGGTAGAAACTCCTGAAACACTTCCATCTTGATTTGAAGAGGGAAAGAGAGGGAGTTGTGAGACGAAGCCCCCAATCATGTGTCTCTTCACTAAAATTGTAAATGTTGATCTTTAATCACGAAGACCGCGTGAACATCACTATAGAGTTGTCCAATTTAAGAAATCTCACCGGAAGCGAGATTGCTCGGCTTTATGGAACAGCACAAACGTTTATTGAATAACCAATTATGTATTTCACAGAAACATCTAATTATGTTAATAATTATTTTCGTAACTGTACACGGTAAGATCATATGGCACGAGGGCCACGCGTTGTATCTCTGTCGAACTACCTGAAGACCATACGCAATGGATTTGATTATCGCATATCAATCAACGAGAATGAATTTACTTTGATACAGTTTTCTTAGTTCGTAACTTATTAGTTCAACGACCCGAGTGCTATTAATGTGTTTGCCATTCCATATTAATAATCAATATATTTATTATAAGACACCCTCGATCTGTATATAGCAGCATGCGGTAGCAATATCATGTAACACGAACTCGTGCGTATATCGCACGGAGAAGACTCAAGATGTGCTAGAACTGTATATATATAAATATATATATATATATATATATATAAAATACGTATAAAAAATCACCGGTCTATAAAGGAGATTTTAATGGAATAAGTTCGTAATGAAACGAGTGTTAACATGAACTTAATTAGTGTCGGTCGAGATGTTTATGGCCGATTGATTGGTATAGTTTATATTTTGTTTGTATCTGCAATAATTATTAAATACTTTGTTTTTCATATACTTAATGCTACTTGCCAGAAGTAGTCATTAAATATATTTAATATTTATTAGCTATTGGAGTGTTACGACGCATATAGAATGTACTGGTTTGTGTGCATATATATATATATATATATATATATATATATATATATATGTATATATATATATGTATATATATATATATATAATATATATATAATATATATAATATAATACAAATATATATTTATATATATATATATATATATATATATATTTGTAATTAGATAATGTTAACTAAAAGTAAAGCATTGTCAAATTAGCAAACGCTTTCACAGAAACGAGATAAAAATCTTAGATGATAGTCAAAGTAACTAGTATGGTGTGGCGTATGGTAATGTTTTATAATTTGCGTTATTCCAAATCCCCATTCGTATACAAGATGACCGCGCCGCAGCAATTGTGGGTTGATTATCTTCATTTTATGTTAATTCCGTAGTCGGCGGCCATTATGAGCGTATCGCAGATAAATTATAAAAATGCGAGGGCGCGGATTTTAATGTCATTTCTAAATTCTCGACTCCACTAACGGTGTTAACGCCTTTAGTGGAATCACTACGAATGCGGCGATATACAGGATGATTGCTTATAGACATTGTCAATAAAGAGCTTCTAGAATTTTCCACTTATTTCCAGTTAATCTAAATAGCAAAGACGGCTAAGCTTTTTAATAGTGCAAGCCATTATTCGAAATTTAAATTTTTTGGGGAGCCACAATTGAATACGCACTTAAAACACGCAATAGATTTATTTAATTTTTAGAAAATTCATATTTATTGAAATCATATAAACAAATGTACAAAATATATGTATTGAAGTTAGATATAATGGCACACTTATATGACAGCGTTCCTAATAACACTTAACATGCCGGTTAGTTAATTATGATCGCTGTTTTAGATTTCGCTAATATTGTGGAGTAATAATAATTATAAAAATTTACACCAATAATTTGTTTCAATTTCCCAGGAGCAGACATAGGTAATATAAATATAAATATTGAAATAGTTCGTCTATCTATCGAAAACAAAAATAATATATGTATAGCTACAGTATAAGTTATAATATATAAAGATATAATAGCAAGATACCAGACGTGCACTAATATAAGAAGAATCCAAAACAAACTAAGTCGTAGGTGTATTGTAATACCGATTCACATACCCTTCCGTTCCGTCAACTCGACTCCGATGAAGCTATAAAAGCCTTCGGGCTAACACCACCGACATCGACAGAGAATAAGTAAGTGTAATATCGTATATAATTGCCAAAATAATAACTAATTTTATAAAGCCAAGATACACGTATCAACATGATACAATTGTCAGAGCCAGGCCAGATATAGATATAATTAAACTAAAATAAATCTACAAGGATTTTATACACGCTAATATTAAAAGTCTTTCTAACTCAGATATGGGGGATATATTTTAAATCTAATATATAAAATTCTTGTGTCACGGTGTTCGAACTTGAATTCCTCTGAAACGGCTTGACCGATTTTTACCAAATTTTATATGCGTATTTAGTAGGTCTGAGAATCGGCTACTATCTATTTTTCATACCCCTAAGTGATAAGGGTTGTTCACCCTTAAAAAAAAATTTTTTTTTGACGAAATTTTTTGTTTTTATTTTTTTATGATACAACATACAAAAATACATACAACCCTAAATTTTCACCCCTCTACAATCAACCCTTATTTTTAAATTGAAAATTTTTTTTTTTTTTGCAAAACAACGTTTGCGGGATCAGCTAGTATAATATATAAATGCTAAAAAAAGATATCTGTAATAGCAGCAGAATAATTTATACTATATTAATTTTAAAGTTGCAAAGGTTGCAATTTGTCCTGACCTACATAAACATCACTTACTCGCTGATGTTTTTTTTTTTTTTTAGTCTGATATCGTCTACAGCCTTCACTGCACATTCTAAAACAAAGCGTCTTGACTTCGAGGCTATGGCTATCGAAGGCAGGCCTGATCTGTCAAGACAGTTCAATGTTACAAAAATGTTTTAAGATCTACCGACCCGAATCCTTCTTGTTATTTATATTGAGATTGCGGCCACCCTTCGCACTTGGTTTTTAACAAAAAATATATATATATCGATATATTACTCGAAACAATTGATTCTTATTTCAATGGCATAGAATATATATTGCTCTGTCGAGTTGATGAGATTTTTTTTATTCTTGATTTTTGTATTACCCAGGGTACGGAATGCTCGCGGTACGTGTTTTTTGTCGGCGTGCGAGCGAGACGGAATCCGTTTGCGAAGTGCACTAATGGGAATAATGTGTGGGATTCGATGATCGTTTCCCCGTCTTGTGAGATGAATGTTACACACCTCGTGTAGAATAATAATACATCGAAACTGGACGCTTACGAATTTAAGTTTGACTTTGAATTTGTTAATATTTCTTTGTTATTAACCTTACGTATCTAAGTTCAAACATTTTGCTTTACTTAATGCCTTTTACTTGTAATTACTTCACTCAAATCATGAGAGAAATCTATGTTCATCATTTAATTTAAAAAAAAATTCTTCATTTTTCTTAAGCATTTTACTACGCAATAAACTTTCCACATAATTAAACAGTCAAAAAATTCACCTGAAATTCTCTGCTGCCTATCACAGTCCTTTTACATATTTTTTTCATATTTTTTTACATTTATTTTACAATTCATTCTCTCTTATTTTTTTTTAATCTGTGCGACAGACGGGAGCTTGTACATTAATTCCAGTTTTATTTATTTCTATCCTAGATTGCACTTTGTCGATTACTATATATACATTGCTAATTATTTGGTTCTAATTATCTTTTTCAGCTGTGGTAGTGTAGCGGTAAGAACTGACGCTTGTGATCGTGGGTCGCGAGTTCGATTTCCGAGATATAGTCTTAAATAATTTCAAGTTTCCAGAGAATGAGCAGCAGCGTCTTCTGCGAAGTATAATGATACACTGCGATCTCTGGCAGACGTGTTGGCGATCGCAGTGTCGTACACAGAGATCGCCGTTGCCAATCCTCTGGAAACTTGCTAATGCGCAGTTGCAATCCTGTATAATAAATGCACAGCGTGAAATATATAAAACTAGCTGTCTGTATCTATGTCCGCGTGGAATTTATCAAGAAAAATATTTATTCTATTTAGATTTTGTTGTTGTTCAAGAGTATTTCTAAAGTAAATATAGCCTAAGTAACTCATTATTACATAAGCTACATGCTAGTATAAGTGTAGTCAAAATCGGTACAGCCATTTCCGAGATTAGCCTGAATAAACAGATAGACAGATAATAAAAAAAATGTTGATATATGTACTGTATATGTATTCTTATTTATGTAGTATAATCCTTTCTTTAATAATACAAACATACGCTCTTATTTTATTTATTAGTGTGTGGTATATACATATATATAAACATATATGTGAGTGTGCGTGCGTTTTAATTATAAATTAATAAGTATTAATATTTTTTTTAAGTATTAATATTTACATGCATACCAATTTATTATCTCTGCGCTATTTTGGATATATTGGTTGGTAATGTCTATAAGAGATAAAGTCTGATATTACGTAATGTGTATATATACTTTGTAAATAAAAATTTATAATACTACCAATTGTCTGGAACTGGTTTAGCTGTGCTAGTCAACCTAACGCCCAATGTTGGGTGTTCACACACGTTCAATTCAAATCAACACGAACTGTCACGGTCCATGAAATTCATTGAAATGACAGTGGGAACAAATTCATGAAAATTACAGCCACTAATTAAGAAACCTTCGTGGGTTCGTGTACACCAACTTTGCTAAAGATCATTACATGATCAAAGGCATAGTTTACAAGTCTATTAAGGACATACAGACAAACATTCATTTCTATTTTTTTTTTTCTTTTTAATAATACTACCAATAGTCTGGAACTGGTTTACCTGTGCTAGTCAACCTAACGCCCAATGTTGGGTGTCCTGAAATACACATTTAATAGTAATAATTGCAATTACAAATATTTTGTTTACAGGAAAAAATAACTCTTACATAATTACATGAGATTACTTTAATCGACACTGTAAATATGATGATATACACCTATCCCCCGATTTACACGGTAGATACGTTCCTGAGAAAAACGTGTAAATCGAAAAACTCGCAGAAAATGCATGATTTGCTATTTAACGGTTGCGGTTTTTTTTTCAATAATTTTAGGTGTACACAGAATTAAAAATAAAATGCATTGACAAGTAAAAATATTTAATATATTATGGAAAAACTGTTTTTTTTTTCATATTTAATTACAATATACATTAAACAGAAGAACAAAGAATAAATTACTCTCATTCTTTTTTTTCGCAATCGAAGGTTTGAATTCACTTTCATTGATCCAAGTTATTTGTGCCGATTAGATGTTTGAAGCAGAAATATTTACATTATGATAGATGGTAATAAAATCGGTTATTAAAACGAAAAAAAAAAACTTTTTTGGAAAATCGTGTAAAAGCGAAAACGTGTAAAATAAGTACCGTGTAAATCGGGGGATAGGTGTATAAGAATTACAGCTGTAATAAAAGCTTCTAGCGCGCTGGTATTACAGATGTAAGTCGCACAGAACGCACGGGAACCCGCCAATGTGGCGCATTGGGTCACATTGAGGAGCGGTCGTCCTTGGAGCCCGATATAGCCTGCGCGTAGCCTACATAGCGGCGGAACGGCGAACGGCATATCTCCCGTTTCACAACTAATGCTCCGTATGCTAAAATGTATCGTCGGAGAGAAAAGTGTTCACAAATTTATCGTATTATTTTTATTAAAAAAAATAGTTTACAGACGATTTGTGGAAGGGTTAACAATAGTTAATAAATTTAAAGATGTGTTCATATGTATCTATTTTTATGAAAGTTGCGTAAGAAAGAATTTTTTTATCCCGACGACTCTATGGATCTCTGTTCTAAGACCGTCTGTTCTCGTCTGTGCGCTCCAGAACCATAAGAACGTAAAAGCCATCTGTTTTAATCACTATCTTACCTGTCCACTGTCATTTGAATGCTATGACGGCTACTCTTACTTTTGTTTCGTTACATGTCTCCTTATTGCTGATTCGATCTCGTAGAGAAAGGTCGAGCATAGTCGTCTCCATGGATCCCTAATTCTGTTATTATTGAATACTCTTATACGTGATTACAGCTCTGAAACAACGTCACTACAACTCTGAAAGTCATCATTCGTTCGATTTTTTCGTTTCAATTCAAATCAACACGAACTGTCACGATCCATGAAATTCATTGGAATGACAGTGACGCCAACTGTCATGAAAATAACAGCCACTAACTTAAAAACCTTTGTAGACTCATGCACAATAACTTTACTGAAGATCATTATATGATTAAATGCATTGTTTACAAGTCTATAAAGGACATACAGACAGATATTCATTTCTATATAGTTTATTTTCTTTTTTAGACCGGCCTTTATATTTTCATATTTTGTACGATTTATTTTATTTATGTACAATAAATATATGTAAGTATATGACTTGTACGTTGCTTTTAAGACCCGGTCCAGCTTAGCTGTTATACCGCGAGTAAGTTAGCATTGCCGACCTATATCTCACAGATCACTGCCGTCACAGAGACGTCTATTTGTCGAATTATTATTATCTCAATAATATAAGTGATCTATTTAATTAATAAAGGTTTTTTGGTTATAGGTGTAAAGGCTATAAAGTAGTGAATATATAGCTTATTTATAAAGCTTTATAACTTTTACACTTATATCCAAAAGACCTGCGCAGAGTAATCACACTGAAATACAACATTAATTTATTCTCTAGTCTATCGATAAATTCTGTACATTTACATACATTTAAAAAAAACATTAATTCGAATTTCGAACTATAGCTTATACAATAATAAATACATTTAAAAAACTTTTAAGTTAACGGTTTTTTGATACCCATATTGTGGTGGTTGTGGAAAAATATGTACCTAGTCCGCCATATTGGAGCGGCGTCCATCTTTAATTTTAAATTTTGACATAATCATCGTATTTTACTAGTGTAGCCCTTTCATTTGATACCCATATTGAGGGGGTTAAGGAAAAATATGTAATCCGCCATTTTGTATCGGCCGCCATCTTAGTTTTATAATGTTATTGATTTTATTATATTGTATTGTCATCTAAATTAAATATGTATACCAAATTTCAGATCAATCTGACAACAGGAAGGTGCTTAAATTTCAATTTATAATTTTGACCCTAATAAACAAATTCCGTACGGGTCGAACTAAATGAAACCGTTTAAAAAATAGACTTCTTTCCCGCCATTATTGTAAGTTTCTGGATGTTGGCAACATAAGACTCGTCTTCTTGGCGATTTTTGGTCTAAAAAGAAAAAGAATCGATATAACTGTTAGAAATAGTAAAAATAAACTCTACATGTATAATTTAAGCGTATTGGACATAATTCTCCATATAAAAACTATTTTATTACAAGAATAAATATTTTTACGAATCATAAGAGATTTACATAGTACATTAAAAAGGATGGCATTAAAAACTTTTTTCTCGCATAAAATTTAATGTTTGCAATATTTAAGGCTCGCTCTGCCTCCGAGGTACTCTGTGTCAGGTTTAGAAGGCTGTAAACATTTAATAGGGTAAGTTTTACGATTGACTTCGGTGAGGGAGGCGAGGGAGGAAGTCACTTTTTTTCTGTGATCCCAAAACTAAATTTAACACGTAATTTAGTTTGTTCATATAATTTATTCTAATAAACGCACGTTCGTAATACTATTAAATATGTTATACACAGGAATGATTAAAAATAGATATAAACTTTATACTATCATAAGTTATTGTCTTACGTTTCAGGTTTTTTACTTAAAAGCCTTTTGATAAATATACATATAAAGCCTTTTTATACTATTAAAGATTTAGCAATGCCAATATAAATGCATAAACAAATAGTTACCGAAGGTTCTTATTTACTGCCGGAAATCGAGGAATTTTCTCAGCATTTCCGTCGCCTTTCGCCGAATAACATTGACGCATGCAAATAAATAAAAATGTATTTTATTTCTGTACGTTAAGCCATAACTTACGAAAGGGTTTTAACAATTGCATTTAAAATTTGCGATAAGTTTCATTTAAACTTTGTAGAAATTTAATAAAATAAAAATCTTTACAAAACTTCAATAAATATAATTGCTTTTGAAACCGAATTTTACGTAAACAATAGCACTGTAGGGTAAGTACATTTACATTGCTCTATCGTCTTTTATTGTGTCGCTTTGAATTAATTTGTTATATATAACTTATAGCTTGTTCTATTATTAAGTCGTTCATTGATTTTTTCATTCTTTTATGACATTTTATTATAATGAAGGCAATAGCTAATATAATTATGGCTAGAGCTGTATACACCTACTAGAAAAACATAAAATTCTATGCAAATACTGTTGACATGATAAAAAATAATTAAAAAAGTGCTTTTGACAGTTGGCCAAAGTCAACGTTTGGCGCGTTTGACAGTTCGCTTTGAAGTTTACGCGTTTGACAGTTCACTTTGTACTAAGCGTGTTTGACAGTCCGCTGTGAACTTCGCGCGTTTTAGACTTCGCCTTTGCAAACGATGGTAGGTTGCTCTTCAATGTCCAGGAAGACATGAACACAATTTTTATCATACATGATTATTAATTTTTGGGGCACGCATCACACGCATACAGATTTAAAAAAAAAAAGCAAAATGCCAGCAAATCAGTACCACGTTTATGAGGTTTGCTGACTAGCGACGTTTTGAAAGAAAATATGGTAACAGGTATATGTATTTATAAGTTAAGTTTGAGTTTGACAGTTCTGATTTTGGAACATTTGACAGTTCGGTTTGAACTTCGCGCGCTTGATGGTTTGGTTTATTCTTTTTATTATTCATAGTCAAAACCAGACAACGTCCGTCGATTCGACTTGTATTCGTGTATTGCTAAGTCCTACAAAAAATAGTCGTAACTCATAAACCAGTTTAATTTAATTGTAGTGTAAACATAAGAAGCGTGTTTCTGTTAGCCTTCGAATCTTCGCTAGAGGTGCTTTGAGTCGTACATTTAGTAAAAAAAATAACATTTATACGTACCGATACTATTAAGTGTAATTATTCGCGAGTAATCGGATAGGTGCCGCCTCGAAGCCTTTTTTGCGCGCAGCCTCCGCGGACGCGACCTCAGTTTCGACTTGACCCGTTATTATCTATTTTATTACAGGCGTGTATGTAATTGTGACCTTTGTTACATTAATTCGATTTCACATACACACACATTTAATTGGAGATAAAAGTGATATTATATGTACGTATTCATAAGTTCTTAACCTACCTTATATATTTTCTTTACTGTTAACTATCATTTTATCGTAAGATTTCCAATGATGGACATAAGCCTGCCATATAAACTTGCAATAGAAGTAAACAAGTAAGAAAGGGACTAATATATAGCTACTTCCGCTATGCAGCAGTAGTCGTGCAATGAAGTGCACCGCCCGCTAGCCCGCTTAAATAAATTGTTATGCATTTCATATAATATTCCATATTAATAAGTGTTCATGAGATGGTAGCTCAGAGATAGAGAAATGAGACTTGGTCGTAGATTCGATTCCCTGGATACAATCTTGTATAATTTATACCTTGTGCATTATGTAGGATTCCTCACAACTGCTCTGCTAATAAACATATTTCCAGAGTATGTGTAGCAGCATCTGGAATAAAGCAAACAGAGAAATTAAAAATAAAGGATGAACAAAATGTAGACATGTTAGTTGGTTAGTTGGAAGTGGCTAAATATTGGTCCTTTTCTTACTTAGGATGGACTTCCGCGAGGTAACGCCTGATTCCATTAAATACGTAAATAGCTTGTTATAAAAGTTTCAAACATTATCACACAGAGTTAGTGGAACCATTGTTTGAGGTAACAGTGAATACGTTTGTATCTAGCAGCTGACGCATCATTATATATGCTAATTCACCGTACCGCCTTAGGATCATGTCGGGACAGCAGATGCTGTGATGCCCGTCCCAAAACACACGTTTTTTTTTTCGGACCAAGTGAATTTGAATATATCCGCAATTCTTTATCGAAACTAAAATTTTGCACGCAATTGAATGATCGACGAAAATTCTTTGTACATCAATCATTATTTGTTTTCGTATAGAGTAAGAAAAATGAAGAAAGAGAACAAAAAAAAAGAAAAGATTTGACTAAACACGAGAATTACAATGTATCTAATTTTAAACAAAATTATTTTAATCTTTTGTAATTAATGCTTGTTATGTATTACATACATACATAGATAGGTTCTTTATATAATCTATACATAAAATGCATAAATATATACTGATATTTTACTACAGTCACATAGTGATGGCGCAGTGGTAAACGACTAAAACTTGTGATCGAAGGTCGAAGGTTCCATTCCCGAGATTTATATAAGATTGTCACATTTTACAAGTTTCTAGAGGATGGACAGCAGCGTCCTTTGCATTCCATAATATAACACTGTGATCATCAACCCGCCTGCCAATTGTGATGATTTTGATATATACATATCAAATATATTCAGGCGTTACCACGCAGAAATCCATCCTAGCTAAGAAAGGGACTAATATATAGCTACTTCCGCTATGCAACAGTAGTCGTGCAATGAAGTGCACCTCCCGCCAGCCCACTGATAAATGCGCGTGCGGTAAACAATGCGAAACACAACTACCACCGTTAATCTACTCTACACGTGTTTCACCCCTCCACGGGGCATCATCAAAGTCAAAGATATATAATAAGCTCGGTGTTTAGCATTAGTCGGTCTAACATCTACTGAGGATGTGTTGTGTTTCGCATTGTTTATTGCACGCGCATTTATCAGCAGGCTAGCGGGCGGTGCACTTTATTGCACTACTACTGCTGCATAGCGGAAGTAGCTATATATTAGTAGCTTTCTTAGTTATAATATATCCACCCAAAGATATCTATGGGGGAAACCTATGCTTTGCGGTCACTAAATTAAAAAAAAATGATAAACTATCTAATTAATATTATTAAAAAGTTGATTAAAAAAGCTTATCATCTAATCATGTAAATTACGCCTCCTGCAAGCCTGTACTAGACTAAAATCTCTGCTATTAATCAGATCGCATTGCACCGTAGTGTGAATTAAAATGAAAGCACTGAAAGGGCAATAAAAAACTGAAGATGGAGAAACAAAAAGTGTTTTTTCCGCTCGGCGGGCGCACTTTTCATCGTTGATTGAAAGGCAGCGCCGGAAGCGAGCCTCCCGTCTTAACTGGGTCACCGCTTCCCGCGCACCTACCCCTCGACTCCCCTCCGCGGGGACTCCCCCTATGCCCCCATTACTACCGGCACTTGAGGCGGTGCACTTATTTTCTAGTTCCGCTTACCGTCAATCTCGCCTTGACCGCTTTTATAGATCATACGCTTTTGAACTACATGTGCTCGTGGTTGAATTTTCAATAGAAATATCCGACTAGACGAAGGAATACTCTAGCTATGTACTGGCTTATTGACTTCTCTTATCCATGCACAGAAAGAGTTTAATTCTCAAAGCATTCTTACTGTACTTGTGTTGTTACTAATATATCGGAACTTTGTAGTTTCATCCGGCGTCGACAGATGGCGCTGGTTGTCCGTACACGTATAAAAAGGGCACCGCGCGATAGAATCGTCATTAATAAGGAAGACTCGACAGTGAAACGACGTATAGATTTAAAACTAAATGTATACAAATTAACCCATAAATGCATGACTTTCATTTATACTTTAAAATTAGATATATTTTGCAGATACAGATGTACACCTTTCTTATAATTATTTATTTAAAAAAACTTATGTTGCAGATATATAACACAATGCATTTACTTTTAGGTGTAGTACTTATTTTACGTTTAAGTGGTATGTTACAGTTTTTCATCATTATGCATTTAAGGGTTAAGAAAGGTAATCAACATTCTATGAATTAATTGAAGATATTGTGTTCGTTGTGTTGTATAGATGCAAATTACGGTTCTCGGGGCTGACGACTCGCGTTCTAATTTTATGGAAATGTTAATAAATAATGTGATGATAATATAGTAAGAAAAAGCGATATGAAAACGACATAGTTAAGATCGCGGAAAGTTTTTAGATGCTGGCAGCATAAGGCCTGTTGCAGCGTTGCAGCATAAAGCCAGCTGTGGTCATCGTGAAAATCTTTGGGAAGCCTATGTCTTGCAGAGAGCGTCAATTGGCTGAAAATAAATAAATTAGTAATTTTTTTATCTGTCTCTGAAGACTTTCTGCCTGAATTTATAGATTTACCTGTACTATCGCATTGCAATAATACAAAATTAATTAATGTTATATATTTCAGAGTGGTTATATTATATAGGGAGATTGAAAGTAGTTGTGAATGTTAAAAGATTTTTTTATACATTAATTTATTTGAATCCCTTATATTAACCAATCTTGTATAAATGTAGTAATAAATTCATTAGACTGCTAGTTGAATAAAAAACATAGTTAAATAAAATTTATAATTATACTGTTTACCGTTTAGAATCTCACTTTTGGGCGTGGACAAATCTCATTGGGCACTGCCTAGTGGATATATATTCAAAATTAACTAACATATGAAATTAGTGAAACTTCTTAACTACAAGCGTTTCTCGATCATTAGAAATGCCGATATTTTCTCATTAATAAAGATAATCAATAAACGACACGTTATACTTGACTTCATTAATGTCATTTGCATTTAAATGTGATTGCATCCCGATATAATAGCATCGCTAATGATTGGCATTCTAATCACGATCATTATGACATGAGTTTAACATATTTATATGTTGTTTTTGATATATAAGCTTGTGATGGAATGCACTTTATTTAATGTTATGTCTCTGGATACACGGTGAAGTTATTGCATTAATATACCATAAAAAAATCGAGTACAGTAGGGCGATCATATAAAAGTGATACTCCCACAACACTCTGCAATAGTTTATCTGTAATTGTACAAACTAAACACTGTATTTTTTTTTATTGTCTGCTAGTTTTTCTGTATAGAATTGTTACTGTCAGCTGTTATTGGCACGTCTTTATTGTAAATAGGAAAAAAATTGTTCAAATTTATGATAGTTCATTGAATTAAATGGCGATATAATTTCAAAAGGTCATAGATATAAAGATGTTAAAATTTTATAGTGGTTATATTTTGTAACATTTTTAAAGTATCTATGCAATTTTCCATTTCATTCCATAAGAAGTTTGCACAATGCATTACGAAAGTTATAAAAATGATTTATATATATATATATATATATATATATATATATATATATTGTTAAACTTTTAAAAGATGTATTTATGTGGAGTTTCTTTCTGTTTTTACTCCTTTATTACGCTTTGCAAAGCGGAATAGAGTCAAAATAAGAAAAAATGAATTTGATGATCAGTGAGCGTCCTATTAAAAGTTACATTGGCTTAATTTGTGATCGATTCTTTAAAAATTGATTAAGGTAATAATACTTTACTGTAAATATATTTTTAAAAAAGTACAATAGTAGCCAGTAACAACAATTACTGGTAACTTATCGAATATTCTTCCCGCGAATAATATCGTAATAGTGATTTTCCGTTTGTGTTTCATTAAACTGTTTTTCGTAAAAGACTATTAATGTACTTTTTGTGGAAAACATTAATGGTGTAAAAAACTGGTATACCAAAAATTTTCTTTATATTACATTAGGAGATATCCCAAAAAAATCACAAGATGTAATACTAGTTGTAGATACCGAATTTGAGAGAAACAAAATAAGCTCACAATAGCATAATTGTGTTTTAAAAAAATAAAAAATGATGAATTCATGTTAACTTTTTAAAAATCAGGATAGCATAGGTTTTCAATAGTAATAAATCTAAAATTAAAAGAATATAACATATCTTGAACGTCGCATGGTATTTTGAAAGTCAAAAATGTGGAACGCCATTGTTCAAAGAACAAAGGGGGCTCAGAAAATGTCTGCCCTGTACTTACACTAGATTGCCAGTTCCACTTTGTCACGCGTACTGCAAACATTATCGAAGGTAACTGCATCACAGTTTTGTATCTTGTAAGTACAACACGATATACACGTAATTCCGTCCGTCTGTGTTATTCGTTTAAAAGCAACATCAGTGTGCCAACTATCTTATAATAGCGTTCAAAAAATGTTTGGTTAATTTATAATTCATTATTAAATATATCAAAAGCATATTATAATATTAATAACAAGAGTATTTGGTTGCGTCTTTAATTTTTAATTCATTATTAAATATATCAAAAGCATATTATAATATTAATAACAAGAGTATTTAGTTGCGTCTTTAATTTTTTAATTCCTTATTAAATATTTCAAAAGTATGATATTGTATTAATAACTGGTATTGTAGCATTCAAGAGCATTTGGTTGCGTGTTTAATTTTTAATTCATTATTAAATGTTTTAAAAGTGTAATATTATATTAATAACTCGTATTACAGCATTCAAGAGTTCTAAGTTCCGTTTTTAACTTTAAATTCAATATTAAATATTTCAAAAGTATGATATTGTATTAATAACTCGTATTATAGCATTTAAGAGTATTTGGTTGCGCATTTATTTTTAATTCATTAAATATATCAAAAGTATAATACTAAATTAATAACTTGCATTTAAAAGTATTTGGTTGCGTATTTAATTTTTAATTCATTATCAAACATATGAAAAGTATAATATATATTATATATTAATATTTCGTATTCTAGCATTCAAAAGTTTTTACTTCAGTTTTTAACTTTAAATTCATTATTAAATATATCAAAAGTATATTATAATATTAATAAATCTTATTATAGCATTCAAGAGTTTTCAGTTGATCGAAGTGCGTGGAATTTTGTTGTCTCATTTACATGAATGATATTATAGTGTACATATCAAAATTTATTAAGTGTTGGAACCATTGAGTTTCTGGCTGGCTTTTCTCAGAATATCAACATTCGGAGTCCTGGGTATCTTACTGCTTATAATGTTAAAATATTAGACAGTACAAAAGTGCATGTAAATGTGTACTCGAATATTTTTTTTAATATTTATTCAAAGCACACCATTACATTAGTAGGTGACGGAAATAATATTTTATAATTGTACATGTAATTGATAGAAGTGTTGTTGAAGTTTCTTATGCACTTAATTTTCTCAGTAAGAAAAGGACCAATATTTAGCCACTTCCGCACATGCAGTGGCAGTCGTGCAATGAAATGCACCGCCCGCCAGCCCGCCGATAAATGCGTATGCGAAAAACAATGCGAATCACACAACCGCCACCGCCAAATTACTCAACACGTGTTTCACCCCTCCACGGGGCATCTTCAGGAGTTATGTTACATCGATTAGTGCCAAACACAGAGTCTATTCATCACCGTTTAGTGCTGGACTTCCGCGAGGTAACGCCTGATTCCATTTAATATGTAATGTTACTGTCGACGGACCTTATAAACTTGCAGTGGGCGTCCGGGTAAAAAAAGTCTGTGCAAAAATTCCGTGGAATCTCCCCTTGTCGAAATCTGTAACAATCCATAAGACAGTATAGTTTTAGACAAGATAAAAAGAAAGGAACATACTCCACTATATCTTTCTAATATATAAAATTCTCGTGTCACAGTTTTCGAACTTGAACTCCTCTGAAACGGCTCGACCGATTTTTGCCAAATTTTATATGCGTATTCAGTATGTCTGAGAATCGGCTACTATCTATTTTCCATACCCCTAAGTGATAACGGTGGTCCACCCCTAAATTTTTTTCATTTATTTTTTAGACAATTTTTTCGGTTTTCATTTTATTATGATACAGCATACAAAAATACATACAACCCTAAATTTTCACCCCTCTACGATCAACCCTTATTTTTTATTTGTTAATTAAAAACTTTTTTTTGCAAAACAACGTTTGCGGGATCAGCTAGTATTTAATAAAAATAAAGGTTTTCAAATACTTCTTTATCTTACGTATCCTAAGGTATAAATAAACAATACTGTATATACTCAACAATAATTCTGCGAGCCCGCACGGCCCTCGACACCTGTCCCCCAAAGCTGTTCGACGCGGTACAGTAAAGAAATTTTTTTTATTAACTTTAACATTGTTTAGGTTCGATATCAAATGCTTATGTTGATTTTTGTAATACTCACGGGGTGGTATTTTTCGTTTGACACTGTAGTGGTGGAATGCGTTACGTTTTTACACGGGGTCGTATTTGCGAAGTGTAAATATTGTGCCGATATTTACATCTATGAGAATAAACAGTTATTATATATAACTAGCTGATCCCGCAAACGTTGTTTTGCAAAAAAAATATTTTTAATTTTCAATTTAAAAATAAGGGTTGATCGTAGAGGGGTGAAAATTTAGGGTTGTAAATATTTTTGTATGTTATATCATAAAAAAATAAAAACAAAAAATTTCGTCAAAAAATTAAAAAAAAATTTTAAGGGTGAACAATCCTTATCACTTAGGGGTATGAAAAATAGATAGTAGCCGATTCTCAGACATACTGAATACGCATATAAAATTTGGTAAAAATCGGTTAAGCCGTTTCGGAGGAGTTCAAGTTCGAACACCGTGACACGAGAATTTTATATATTAGATTAAAAAATATATATCTAATTTTAGTGATAGAAACGTCGAGTCATTTAATACAGATGATGTGTGAATGCCTAATGTGCGAATGCATATGCCGCATCTACTGCCTTTGCTATTTCAATTTTAACTAAATAGATTATTATATATATATATATATAGTTTCACGGAGTTTCTTCCCTCTGTTTTTTCAGTTCTAATACATTTCATCAGACGGTAGAATTAACTTGAATGTTAATAGGAGATATAATCCGTTGTATGTGGAATAAAAATTTATTGAATTTGAGTTTGACGAAATAAATGTAGGCTACTGCTATTATTCTATTGTTACCAACATAGTTATATATGTAGGATATCAAATGAATACGTAAACAATCACTGCTTGCGGCATACGTCGACATATATGTACTATGATATAGCATAAGATATACTTAGTTGTTATATACAGTAGTTTGTCGTATATATTAAAATTTTCATGAATATTAAATCAATTATTAATTAATATGAATGATAAAAATCTTAAATTTAATATGTTTATTAGCATAAAATTTCGATAAATATATTTATTTAATGTGGTACATTTACCAAATGTGTTATGGATAATATGTTAATGTATTTTATGTATATATAATTTATAATGTGTACAAACTGACAAGAGGCATATTGATAATAAATCGTTATATATAACTATATATGTATCACAAAGAAATATATAGAGATGTATATTCACATGTTTAAATTACTTTATATCTATATACAATCACCCTATATAAAGTGATCGCTTTGAAATATGTTACATTAATTTAATTTTTAATGTGAAATGATAGCTTAACGGTAGTGGAGTGAGTTTCCAGAGGATGTGCAGCTGTATCTTCTGCGTATCATAATAACACATAGCAATGGTATATCCCTTGTAAGTATCTTTTGGGGGGAGACATATGCCTTGAAATCGCTTTTTCTTACTATACTTTTATTATGTTCATTATCTATGAAACTATTGATTTTTGGAGGGGTGTACTGTACATTTATTGGTAGCAATTGAGTTATACTTACACGTGTTTGAAGCTTTTACGTTTATAAACAATCATCCTGTATATATATAGATTCTGAGCGATTAAACATATATATTATTATAGAGATTTTATAAAGGAATCTAAATAAATATGTTTGTATCTATGATAGTGTATATTCTAACAATAGCGTGTCGACCAACGTATGCGAATGCAAGGCAAGTTAGTCAAGGATGTCGGAGGGGGTATGAAGGAGAGAGGGGGGCGATAGGGTGCACAAGGGCAGCCTCGTGCCCTTCACCGTAGGGTCACCTTGCGCAGGTACATGCGCGTGCGTCTATTGTCCGCGGAACCTGACACTAAACATATCCCCCCCCCCCCCACGAGTGACTTTTGCGGAATTAAACAACTACATTGTATGGAATGTAAGGATTATTTTCGCTTGAGGTCAACAGGTAGAGGGGTAAGGGGGGGGGGGTATAAGCGGACGGGTCGATACGTTAATCTAACGAGTTCCAATTTCGTGTTTGAATTTTTTCAAAAACCAATTGCATTTTATAGTTGAGCGTGACAGGATAATTTAGGGAAGGAAGACTTGTCGGTCCGTTTTTTTTTTTTTTTAAACTCGTCGACTTTGATGCTTCGCGCGTGCGTTTTGAACGCCCGGAGCTGTTTTTTTTTTTTGGCAACGTGTTTTTTTTTTCGCGTTTTATTTTCGTAATTACCCGGGTACGTTTGATAGTGCAATAAACACAATTGTTGTTTACAACACGAGTTCCCGGTCTGATAATTGAGGGCTTTGTATTTATTTTTTGTAGACAAATTACGTAATTGTTGGTTTTTTAACGCGCAATTTACGTTTACGTTGGGTTTTATTACGTATCGCTAATTGGTGTTCTAAGAATTTTGGTAATAAATACTTTGATTCGTAATGATTTAGTGTCGTTGGTTTCAGACTGCTTTCAATCGGTCCTTTTGGAACTCTGCGTGGGGAGGCTTATACCCAGCAGTGGGCGTCTTGTGTTCGAAATAATGATGATAAGATTACATATAAAATTCAAAATATCTATAATATCTTTATATCGTCGATTATTTTAACAGTAAGCTACCACCGACACGGAACGCATATCTGTTGAGAAGAGTCGAAAAAAAAACTCAACTGTTGCTGTTTTAAATGTAATTTAACAATTTTCAATCATGTAAATGATGTCAACAAACCAAGTCCGACACATTTCGATCAAAAACTATTAAATGTTAAATTTTAGATTTAAATCTAATAAATGAATGTTAAAAGATATCATGTGGAACTTTATTATATAGACATACACCCAAATTTTAGTAAATTTAGCATTTTTTTTTCCAAATCAAAAATGAAAAAACAATGTTGTAAAGTTTTACCTATCGTAATATAATATACATTTTTTAAATAAAACTTCAAGTCAGTGAAACAAATAGTACAGGTAGAACAATCAGGTACCTTTATTTAGAATACGAAAGCAAAAGCTCTAGGACCGTACCTGATAAATTTGTTAACATTGACATACAAAGGATATATCCCAATGTAATAATACTGTATGCCACGCATCATTTTTATATAGATTTTTTAATTACTCCTCTTTGAGAAACATAGCTCTATCGCATTCTAATAGAAAAATAGTATCACGTATTTTTTTTATGGCCCCCGCTATTGGGAGCCTCTCGTACCCCCTATCTAGTTTTGAACAGGGACTTTATTTACACATAATTTTTTCAGAGTTTTATCTTTATTCGACACTCACTTTCATACTTCTCAATTTCCTTTTTTCTTTCCTTGTATCTTTCACAATATCTTGCAATTTTTGTTCTTTCATTCCTTCTTGCTTTCATCGCCTTCCTTTCCTTATCTTTTTACTCATAGGTGGCTAGGTACATTTTTATTTTCCAATCTTTATCTTTATTTTTTTATATCACAGATTTGTTTGTATTTGAACTTAATACATTGCTAGACTTTTCTTATATTCTATTATTATTTGATAAGTTCGTTTACATGTGCATTTATTTCATTTTTGGTTCCAGTATTTCTATTTGGTTTTGTTCCTTTTAATAGCATTTCTTACCACCCTGCGAGCAAAATTGTCACGTATTAATTGATCACTTTATACAGTGTGAATAAAGATAGATGCAGAAACATTAAAACTTTTAACAACAGCCAGTCACCCTGTATAATTGGAATAGTTCGTTGCAATATCGGTGGGCATCCATCAATATGATGATCCTTGCTTTACCATCTCTTAGACGAACAAACAACAAAACAGAACAATGGCTCTCTCTTTCTAAAATTCTTACGCCCCCCATATAATATATATTTTTTATATTAAAGCGAAAGGGTTTAACTCGTGTCGACTCCACTTTAAAATTCCCCCCTCCCCCCTGTGTGGCGTGGGCACCACGTTGGGAAACGCTGTTTGAAACATCACGTATATTAGAAGTGATATTAATGTTATCAAGAATAGCCACTGAACATATCTAGGTTTGAATATCGCGCGTACTTGAATAGGAATGCTTAATACGTATTTATTAATCAAGGTCTATGACAGTGTTTCCGAACGTGGAGCCCACGTCCCACATCCCACATTTGTTTGTTAAGGAGGGCAATACGAAAGTGGACACGAGTTTAACCGTTTCGCTTTAATATAAAAAAAATATCTCTGTGTCTGGCACTAATCGGCGTAACATAACTCCTGAAGATGCCCCGTAAAGGGGTGAAACACGTGTTGAGTGAATTAACGGTGACAGTTGTGTAATTCGCAATGTTTGCCGCATACGCATTATATTAAGAATTTTATAAAGGCTAAAGTGGAACGTGGCAGTTAAAAGTTTGAAAAACACTGAACTAAAGCCTCTGCCTTCCTATTACATTTAATTAATTTACTAATATTTTTATTTAATTTTGATAATTTATAGTGATCTCTTGTACCTTATGAAAATAATTGTGAAGAGTTAAAATATAATAAAAGCTAAAATGTAGTACAATGGAGATGATGAACAAGGTGAAGGAAGTGAGACGATGTATGGAAAGGAATACGCGATGACATAAAATAAATTAGAAACATTGAGAAGTATGGAAATAAAATAATTCTATGAAATAATTAATATGTAAATAAGAACCTATCTTGCAAAGGAAATACGGAAGGCTTCACAATGGCGGTCAAAAAAAAAGCATAGAAGGCAAATTTGACCAAAACTTGGATCAGTTTAAGCTACTCTATAACGGCATGATTTAAGTTTAAGCTACAAAGGTTACATAGGCGCACTGGTCTGAGAATAACCTGCAATAAATTCAGTCGAGTTAAACACGTGGAAACTGCAATTGTTAAAAGACGACTATGCGCTATTATCTTTCTTTTTCATCCCATGAACGCTCGCTGCGCTCACGCATAGATCAGGACTTCCTGTGATCTTGACTATGTCATCGGTTCTCCAAGTGGAGGACCAGCTCACGCCGCATCAACAGGCTCGCCAATCGAGAATCTTCCAGCCCCGTTCACTGCAACGAGCAATTCTTCGAGCAACGCCAGCGATATTGGTTCTTTTGCGCATCGCCTCATATCTGATTTGACCTCTTAGCAAAATTCCGAGCATAGCCTTCTACATTGCTCTCTGACTGAACTTGAGTCTCCTTATGAGGCTTGTGGTACATGACCACGTTTCCGATCCATACGCCATCACCGGAAACACACATTTCAACAAGTCAATAAGGCTTTTATCACTATATCCAATATATAATACTACCGATTACGGAATACATTGCTATAAAAAGTTTGATGTAGTATAAGTAAATAGATTTTCTTTTTAAATTTTACGGGATTGTATAAAACCTTAGAATTTATTCAGAAAAGGAGTTAAAAATTGAAATTTATATGCAGTGTTGTATCTGATGTGGCGAAGTATAGAAAGCAATCTTTTAATAAAGTTTAAAATAGATTTATACAAATACACTTTATCAGATATAGCCTGAATGAAATCAAAATAATGCGACATCACTGCCAAGGATTCTTGTAATTTAAATATTTTTTAATTGAATAAAAAGACTTGAATGCAGTCGGAGGTATTAAAGTATTATTAATTATAAGCGTTTTTGTTTTATAGATATTTATATGATGTATAGATTTATATAAATGATATCTAATAAAATCGTCTGCTTATCTTCGTGATTTTTTTAACGTACAGTTTCAGCATGACCGCTTCTAAGAGCAGTGTGTAGCCACCCTTAGGTCGGGCTTCGTTGCCTCGCTTACGTGTGCGACCCCCTTTAATTTTTGTTTTGTTTTTTATTGTTCTCGTTGTTGATATAAAGGCAATTAAAGCAGGGTACTTGTCTTTTGTTCCACAGGAATCCTCGCCTACATTGACGCTTATTTCTTCTAAGGTAAGTGCCGAAATCAGGCGGGATGTCCCGTGTGCCGTTTCGAATTTAGAACGGAGTGACGTCACGGGGCGCCGCGCCGCGTTCCGCGTGACGTTACGCCGGCGCTTGCATTTCATTCCATGCGAATGTAGTTCTAAAAACGATTGCATTAAGATTGAGAATAGCTTAAATTACGCGAGGCGTATCATCGTCATCGCTTTGTCCTGTGAAACAGATATGTATCCTGCTCTTTTATTTTTTTTATTGATGAATAATGCCTTGAATGTTCGATAATTTCTGCTTTAATCTGTATAAATCGTTTTATTTTCGAAGTCAAATTGCATTTATAATATTTTTTGTCAGTATTACATTGTAGATAATGATCGGAATATATGGAACGATATTTAATTTTTGCACGATATTCAAAACAAGGATATACCCTTTTTTGATTTAACAATATACATGTATTAATAGTCCTTTTGGTGGACTTTTGAAATCGATTTTCAAGCCAATCGTTAGCTAAATGAGTCGAAAAATATCGATTACTTATCACATTGTTTTTAATTATTTTATATTTTTATTAAATTAAGACATATCTATATCAATATATACGTTTAACATATTCATAATTCGCTCCATATATTAAGATTTATCTTCATTTATTCATGTTTGCAAATATAATTGCGCTTCTAGATAAAATTCATTTTAAATGACCACTAGCGCCATCTCTTATCGAACTTTGAAGTTACGTTATCTTAGAAATAAACTTTTTTTATATTCCGTTTATCAATGGCGTTATAAAGATTAGAGAGATATTTGTGAATCTGGGCTCGCGTCGCCGGTGCGGTACTGTTAGTCGAAGCTCGGGTCGCGTTGATTGCCTTAATTTATTTTAATTAAAACTGGTTAGACAGTAGGCTTCGAGGCGCGCGTCCCGCGGTTCTCTGCTACTGTGACCACGCTTACGGAAAAATGGGGACTTTTCCGATTATGTTTCATCATCTACATCATATCAGAATATAGATTCACAAACGGCCTGCATCCAATGTCATTCGATGATTTCCATTTTCAATTGCAGAAATGGGTCAACAATCGCATTACCTTAGTCAAGTACTGTAGAAGGGTCATATGAAAGACCCCGTGTATTCAAGATAGGGGCAGTACGAGAGGTTCCCAAAATGGGGTCAATTACAGAAACGGATGTTTCCTTGGACAACTTTAACAAGATCGTATATCCATATTGCAGATAGACGTCCTGGACTGAGATTGCAGGTCCGCGGTCTTTAATCACACACTGAAACTGTACCTAACGGCCATCCATTCTGGCCATTGCCACTTCGATTTGCCAATTCACCAGGCCAGGCTACTTTCGTTAGTCCCCAAATCTCCTCATCCCTGATTCGAGCTCCTGGAAATATCTGGAACAACACTCTACACGACTTGTTACCTGAGATCTAGTCAGACAATTCCTATACCAGAGTTCCCCAAACTTTTTTGTGTCGTAGACCCCTTGCCATGTTTTTACGTGTTGGGTAGACCTCCTACTTACCTGATATTGATTTCCTGTAAATTTCTAACTGTAGTGAAGTTTAGTGTTAAAAACTTAAAGTAAAAATTCTGTTAATTTATACATTTATTAATTTAATTTAGCGGTGGTAATTAGCGGCGTTAACTATGTTGTCTGCCTACTTATTGACTCGTTAGAGAACTTTATGATATACATAAATATATGTTAAAAAAATGTGGACTGTCCGTGAAAATGATAGACGCGTGGTCACCCCGCGTGGGCGGTGTCTTATGACTTTCTTCGCCGTAAATACACCGACCCGGTACTCGATTAGACGTGAAATAATTAAAGAAATTATTTTATTGCCGCTAACAGAACAAACCTGATTCCATTTTGATGGCATTTTGTATAGACCGAAAACCGAACCGGAGGCCAACAGCGTGGACCAATTAAGCATTTTAATCTGAATTTATTGCTGTTTTCACTAATGTGGACTATGGTCGAGTTAAATGTCATATTCACTGACAATTATAGGCGGCAGTAAGTCACCGGTTGATGAGGCTTTACCGTTAATATCGTTCAGGTTATTGACCTTTGTTACGACGAGTGGAAAGTATGAATGGAGTGAAGATCGCAGTACAGCCTACAACCTACAAGATAGACAAACGTATATGTTAAGATGTTCAAAAGAAACTGAACCCAGGTCGTTTCCAACAATTCCTGGTAAGCAAAAGAAATATATAAAAAAATATATGAAGTGGCGCTGAAGATACGGGAGAAAAGTGACACCATCACCTCCCTGATAGCAGATAAAGAACGCCACCGCAAACTCCTAAATAGAGGAAAATCAAAGAGGTTATATATAAAAATAAAAATTAGATTCAAAGATATAAGGTCGGTAATAAGCAGTTTGATATAATAAACTAAATGATTTCAAAGAAGTGTCAAAGGAAGAAAGGCGATGCGTGTAAGAATTGTGAATGAATGCAAGAGAAGATAGTAGAAATAGTGAAGCATGAGAGAGGAGAATGAAAACAAAATAGTAACAATTAAAAAAATATTGCTGAATATAGTGCATGTCCCAAATACGATAGAAACCAGAGGACGCCAATAATGAAAGCTAAAAAAAACAATACTATTGGGAATACATTAGGGATGAGTATGTCCAGCTCTGGACAACCTTCCGGTGAAATAATGACGATGATATTGATTTGGCAAGCTAGCCTACAAAATTATTTGACAGACTGTATTTTATCAAAATTCTCGGTAAAACACATTGTCATATAGACCGTCTATATATTTTAGTGTATTTAAAAATGCCTAAGGTTTTGTTATCCTGATATCTTGAGAAGTTTTAGACCAATTCTGCTTAGTAATTTAGACTAGCCGTGCCTGCGACTTCGTCCATTTAACGAAATAAATAATTAGTTCATTGATTTTTTTTCTTTGAAATTTTTTTCTAAGATGAAATAGCGTAAATTACTCCTTATTACATCAGCTGCATGCCGGTCCAAGTCCCGTCAAAATCGGTTTAACCATTTCAAAGATTAGCCGGAACAAACAGACAGACGGACGAAAATTTAAAAAAAATAATTTTGTATATTTGTATCATGTAAAGAATACTAGCAGAGCCTGATTAGGCACAAACTAGAATCAAATTGAAATTTTCTATAATAACTTACTTCATTTTGAAATAAACAGCTATGAAGATTCTTAACACATTCAGGAGAAGTTTCGGTTTTATTTTACATTTGAAAAATTCATTTGCATTGTAATTTTGTTGATGTTCATTCAGGTAGCTAATTATTGTCGCGGACTCTTTTTAAAACTATATTTGTAAAGAGCAACTGTTGAGTTTCTCGCCGGCTCTCAGCAGAACTGCCTTCCGAGCTGGTAGCTTCCTGTAGGGTCAACAATGTCGACATTTCCGAGATCCGCAGAATAACAAAGATCACTCGAAGAATTGCTTTTTTTATGTTCCCCGCTTTTAGGGACCTCTCGTTCCCCTATCTCGTGTGGGACAGGGACTTTTTATTTCTAGTAATTTAATCATATTTTTTATTATTATCATTCTTCTCTTTCTTCTGTATCATCTTATCTGTCGTACTGTTTCTTTCATTCTACACGAAGAATTGCTGGTCTGTAGTGGCAGTAGGTAGAAAGTTTCTCGAGTGGCAGCCACGTGCCAGACTTTATGGAGACCTATCCCTTGCAGTGGAAATCTATCAAATAAAACGAAGATAAAATATTACGTGTCCTTAGCTATATAAATTCAGAAGCAATTGAAGACTATGAAAATCATACTTCGAGAGTAGTTTTAAAAAAGTAAAACCAAAAATAAAAATAAATACAAATCCGTAAACTGAAATATGATCCGATATATATTCGAGAATATTCTCGTAATAAATAAATGCCAGCCAGGCAGAGCTGCCACGCTGACTAATGCGAGTGGTAGTGTCCAAAAAAAAAAAGACATTAAACATTGTTCAATTGTATCCGGATGCCTACTTACTCACCGGCAAGCCTAAGTAATGAGTAAGATAACTTGCGCGCCGTGCGTACATTAGCGGGCGGTGGCGGACGCGCAAGCGGGAGCGGTAACGACGAAAATTAAAATAGCAAAAATACGGTTGAGGAAGTTCTTTATTGTCTTATAAGAATACAAACTCACTTACTAATGCTACTCTACCATAGAATAGTCACATCTGGGTAAAAAATAAATAAAAAACGTGAGATAACAACCCGAACTGAACCGGTTTTGTCGCCAATTCATTTATTTAGGTATTAATTTGCGTTTTTGCATCTGCAGCGCAGTGCAATGAATTGTCTAGATATCATATTCATCATATCAGCTAGTGGAAGCCCACTGCAAGTTTCACCCAAAATATCGCCATGATATATGAGATACAAAGAAATTAGTTAAAATCTGAAGGTAGTTCCAAATAAATTCTAAATAAGCGTGCGACTAAATTTGCACTTACACAATAGTGGACGACTTTTATTAATGTCCTCTAACGTTTTTTTACAAGTTACATAAGATACATTTTTTAAAAATATGTGATATACCTTTTTATGTTTTATTTCAAACCCATCTATATCACAGTATGAAATAAAACATAGTTTGACACCAAAAACTCTACAATAGTCGGGTGGCCAACTCCATCCATCGTCGATACGTTTTTATCTTCATTTATCTGTGAGACTCAAACCACTTGGAGCCTTTCACGTAAAATCGTATGACATAATGGACTATCACTTACACACGATTTCTATATTTGACATTCAGATGCCCCTTTTACGGGCCTTGCGTTGCCGGCATCCAACTACTTTTCCTTTAACCTTTATTGGATCATAACCTTTGTTTTCTTTGATATCAGGATAGAAATCTTCAAGATAGATACAAGACGCCCTGCTTTCTGGGAGAAAAACAGGGTTATATGAGTTTCCTACCCACAAAAACCCATCCAGTGGTTAAACTCGCAGCTTCCCCACTATACTGTACAAAGACAAATCCCGAGAGAAAGCTGTGTATCTTCCTACGGCATCCTTACTGTACCGCAGCAATACGAGACCACTTCCTGTTGCCGTCCTTCTTGAGTCCGCATGGATTATGAAGGCCTCCATTCTCAACACCCGCGGACTCGATGCCCTTCTATTATTTTACGACCATTACGCCATTCCAGAATCTTTCGGTCTCAACTATTATGCATTGTAAAGATTTAAATCTGCATACCATATGAGATATCATATTTAAATTAAAAAAACTATTAATATAATATTTAACTTGGATCTATGCCTATGTGTAGATCCGCGCCGAGGTCCAACTAAAATCAACGAGCTTTAACTAAAAATGGGTTTAATGGAATCAGGCGTTACTTCGCGGAAGTCCATCCTAAGTAAGAAAAGGACCAATATTCAGCCACTTCCGCACAGTTTCAATCAACTCCTGAAGATGCCCCGTGGAGGGGTGAAACACGTGTTGAGTGATTTGGTGGTGGCGGTTGTGTGATTTGCATTGTTTGCCGCATACGCATTTATCAGCGGGCTGGCGGGCGGTGCATTTTGTTGCACGACTACCACTGCGTGTGCGGAAGTAGCTGAATATTGGTCCTTTTCTTACTAAAAATGGGTTGTAGAATAATCGCGAAATCACGGAAAATATAAATCACCCACCGTCAGAAAATAATAATAATAAAAAAATGTGTCTTTAAATATTATTGTAATTTAAAATCGCTATCGCTTATGCAATGTACTATAAGCATAATGATAGATATCCGAAACGTACCAAAGCGGGGCTCTTTGACCTTTTATATAAATTCTTTGTTATTCGACCATTTGTTTCGAGTTACATACGATCGTCTACGTCTGTTGATTTTTTGGATATAAACAATTCACAAGTGCGCGCGGCTATATGTTTGCGTGTTTGTACATACACGGCTTTGATTTGGATACAGGTGACGTGTTAGTTTTCTATTGGATCGCACACATAGATCCGGGCGCACAAATATCTTGACAATCTTAAATTATTCCGTTACGTGACGGTGTATGATAATGGCGTAAATTTTTAACATTTCAATACGATGTTGCAATCAAGTGAACGGTTTATATTTAGTTACATAACACGGATACTAAATTTTTTATACGAATGCTTTCCATTACCTGTCTAATTCGAGTAATTAAATTTATAAAAATTCCGTTTGACGAGGACGAAGCGATGTAATCTAACCAGACTTTCAATTCCTCTAATGGTTTTATATTAAATAATTATTTTTATTTCTACACGTCAGACGAGATTTATGTATTATAAGAGTCATAAATATTAATTAAAATTTATTATTGAATACAAGATTAGCGAAAGATTGGGTTCGTTAATACGAAAGTGCGATATGGTAATGACCGAGCCGCGGGGACTGCGGCTGAGTAAACGACTGAACGGATGCGCGTGCGCCGGTGCACGACCCATAGACCTATAACGCTATAGAAGCGATAACCTAAAAATATGTCTTTAAAAAACAAAACATATTGTTACGTACTGTGTGTTCTGACTCGGAATGAAACACCACTGGTTCACAAGGAGTCCTTTATTCACAAATCCGATGGTCACCCACAATACAAAGTATACTTTCTTTTAATCTAAACTTCGCTTCCGAATCGCTTAAGAAATCACTGTCCAAATAACTTACCAAATAGTCACTTTGTATCAATGATCGTAGATATTATTCTTATAACTCGAAAAACAACACTGAACTGTCGACATGGGGAGTACACCTATTTATACTACTGAGAAAGTTCTAGTAAGTTAGCTATATTACTCGGTTAGAAATTCCGAGAACCGTGCACAAAAATCTATAAATAACAAGGTCACGCGTGTTCACGACACTCCTTGATCCTAGGGTTCCCTATTTATTGTTTAGAGGGTTCTGTAACTCGTGCTTTGTAACAATATTGTGATGTGATAGTGTGAATGTATACTTCATGCGTTGGTAAAAAGCTTAAAACCATTTACACCTATAACTTAACACCCTGTATATGTCAACATTATCACATTGCAGGATTTGGTATTTGTTTTAAATACAGAAAGAATATTAATAACTAATTATATCTATATTATTACTATTTAAAAACTTCATATAAAATATATGCCTGAAAGAATTCATTGTTTTGTCAGGTTTATATAAAATATTAAGTAATCCTTACATGTTTTTGAACACTATTTCACGTACCTCATTTATATAAACACCTCTCCATACTTCATAGATTTGTTAAGGCGTTACAGTACCCGACGACAAATATTGCACATCGACTTTTAGAAAGAGACAATCGGCTAATTTGGGCTTCGTAGAGCGTTATCTCTGTCGCACGACTGACAAAACGTCACATAGGTAGTGTGGGATAGAGATGCTCTACGAAGCCGAAATTAGCCGATTGTCTCTTTAAAAAGTACATAAGGTCATAGAACCTAGATATATGTAAATACTCGTACAACGCGTTTATAGGTAGTACTTATTTTTACCGCGTTATAGAGGAGTGTTACCGTGATTGGAATTTTCCTTTAAAGTCATTGCTTGGTTGGCACACTTTCATAAATAGATGGAAACTGACACGAATTGCAAATATGGCACTAACCTAATTTAGCCGAATCGAATGCAGTTTTCATTTCCGTTATTGGGACGAGTGTTCTATTTTCAAATGTCAACTGCCAGAGCATTAAATAGCTCATTCAGGGCTTAGTTAAATTAAAATTCATTCTTTTTCGGGAACTGTTATGGAATTGATATTTAATTTTAATTTGTAGAAATACTTATTTTTATGTCATAAACTAATAGTGTTAATGTCTAGGCATTTTGAATTTATAAAATTTTGACATAGCACCAAACCTAACCCAATACTTCATAGTTTTGCCAGTGAGTTGAAAGACAAGGAATGTCTTCATGTATTATTAAAATGTTGTCACAGAATTATGAGAGAGGTTACAAGTGAACAACAATGAATGTTATTAAAATAAAAAATAAAAAAGTTACAGCAAACAAAAATTATAAATGGTAAACAGTGACATCAAAGATTGTGACGAAGAAGAGAGACGATGTGTAAAAGGATTGCGAATAAACGAAAAGAGAATATGAGATAGTGTGAAGTACGAAAAAAGATATAAAAATAGAAATTGTGAAGAACACGAGAAGGAGTGTCAATAAGAAATATTTTGAAAAAAATTATTTCGAAATGAAACTCTGTTATTTTAAGATGGAGTTGAACGAGTGGTCCCTAAAACGGAGGCCATAAAAAGTGACCATAGTTACTGATACTGTTAAACATGGTATAGCCTTTCGGATCTGATAAGGCTTTTTTTATGATCGACATTTTTGAGAGAATCCTGTAATTCCCCTATCTTGGGTACACAGGGTCTATTTTTACATAATATATATATTTTTTAAGATATTAGCGTTCTCTTCTTTCTCCTTCTCAGTGTCATTTATTCATTCATCTATTATTCTTTACAAATTCTTGCATTTCTTTCATTCTTTCTTAATCCTTTCATTTGCTTGATTTATACTAAAACTCCGACGAAGGTAGAACGTCGTCAGGGACCTGGACGCGGGTCGTTACATTTATTTCATGTAATAGTGGGGATCCTGGACAAAAACTCCAAGACCTGAGAGAGTCTTTTATCCAGAAGATTCATGGAGTAATTCGATGCGAGAATCCTCTAGATCCTCGATATCATCACCACTCGATTTTATTTATAATTTCTTATAAATAATGTTTAAGACAGCTGCAACCTTGGCTTAATTCGTTATAGTTATTTAGTATTTAATTAAGAATAAAATACATACATATATACTCTAAAGGATAAGACTAAAAAATTACTCGCTGGAAGCAAAGAAATCTATAGCTAATTTATAATTTTATTTTTAATCAAAGTATTTAAAAATTGCCATGTCTGAATATTTAGTGGTCTATGGCGAACAGAGATTCATATAAGAACATTGAAGTACAAGCGAAGTGTCTCCGCTACTAGAAATAGCTTTACTAACTTGGCGGTATTTGTGTAAGGGGGAGAGCCGGTGCCGGGGGGTTGGGGGGAAGGGGGGCGGCCATTATGCGCTTCCGTCGCGACGCACGTGAGCCGCGTGTTTTTTTTTCTCTCTCGTCGTCGATTGGTCGGTTTAATCAAGGAGTTTACGAATTTTTATTATGAATATATTACTGTTTTATAAAATATATACAAGTATTATCTAATTAATTTTATATTTAACGAATATACAGGATGAATTTTTATAGTTGTAAAAGCTTTATGAGTGTATGTATACCTTATTTGCTGACAATGTGTGATACATCCTGTCCAAGGGGATGGGTAGCAGCCTCTGTGTACCATAATACCACACTGCGATCTCTCATCCACCTGCCAAGTGTGACAATTGTGGTGTATCCCATCATAGATATCTTTGGGTGAGGTTTATACCTTGCAATGGGTGTCTATTGGCAGAAACGACAACGACGACACTCAACCCAAAATAATATATGTTAAAATTAATTATTGTTTACTATCTGCCCCTGCAGGCTTTATACTGCCAGAAGATATTGACCTGTTGCAGTCTTATAGAAAAAATAAAATAACATAAATCAGAATAATCATTATATGTAGAATAAAATAAATATTAAAGCTGCATATGCAAGTATACTTTCTTAAAACGTCAGTTACAGATAACTGTAGCGTCTATTATATATTAGTCCAAAAACGACGACATGTATAAAACGATATTCATCTGTTATAGGTAGGGTTAAAATGACTGGTAGTGTCAGTCACCGATGACTGGTAGTGTCCATTATGACCCAAAAACGATAAATGTAAGCGATAATATTCAAATATTATAGGTTTATAATTGTAGAGACTGGACTGGTTGTGTAAGTCACCGATGACTGGTAGTGTCAGTCACAGATGACTGGTAGTATCCATTATGACCCAAAAACGATGAAATGTAGGCGACGATATTCAAATGGTATAGGTTTATAATTGTAGAGACTAGACTTGTTGTGTCAGTCACCGATGACTGGTAGTGTCAGGCACCGATGACTGGTAGTTTCATCCCGTTGTATCCTTCATATGACCCATATAAGATGACAAACGTGTGTATGATATTTATAGATAGCGTAAACTTCAAAAAACAGGACTGGTATTGTCCGTCTTTGATGACTTCTAGTATCTGTGACTAATAATTTGTCAGTCGCTGACAATCATGAAGGTGTAGAATTTTCTATGGAAATGAGTACTGAGTGCGATGTCGCTTTACAGCAGAAACCAGCCCGTTGTGACAAGACAAGACAAAAGTCAGTTTATGAATATTTAATGGAATCAGGCGTTACCTCGCGGAAGTCCATCCTAAGTAAGAAAAGGACCAATATTTAGCCACTTCTGCACATGCAGTGGTAGTCGTGCAATGAAATGCACCGCCCGCCAGCCCGCTGATAAATGCGTATGCGGCAAACAATGCGAATAACACAACCGCCACCACCAAATTACTCAACACATGTTTCACCCCTCCACGGGGCATCTTCAGGAGACAGCATCTTTACACCGATTAGTGCCAAACACAGAGTCAGTCTTACTCAGTTTATGAATTTAAATAGTGTCAGTCACTGATGACGCACAACATATCACGATTATCGAGAAGTAATTGCAGCAAATATTTGTGTATAATCAAGCTTGTATATTCCCGGCATGCGGCGCCGGTGTTAGGCAACAAGGTAGCCGAAGCTATCTATAATCTTTATAAATGCGAGAGCCGGCTTGGTAAGAAGTCACTCGCATATTTCACTGCGGTGAGGCAATTGGAGACGCCGTCCAACCAAAATAGTATTAACATGCGTAGGCGAGATGCACTCGGAACACTTCGATGCGGTAATACCGCTTCTCACACCGGGAATAAATTCCTTTAAAAATAATTACGCAAAACTTCGAATATAACCTTTTTTATCAATAACTGACTTGATTTTTTTGGGTTCAGTCTTTCACCGCTGTTCAAGTGGCATTTTCAAAATCCACTGGTTCAAAAGGAGTCTATTTCTAAGACCTGTTTTAAGGTAGGTAAGCTCGAAGACTTCCGGAGTCTATCTCGGACTACTGCATATTACCTTATCACAGAAAAATGAGGTCTAGAGGACCTTTCGTTTCCCTATCTTAATCTATGACAGAGACTTGTTTATTTAATGGAATCAGGTGTTATTTTGCAGAAGTCCATCCTAAGTAAGAAAAGGACCAATATTTAACCACCTCCGCACATGCAGTGGCGTTCGTGCAATAAACTGCACCGCCTGCTAGCCCGCTGATAAATACGCATGCGGCAAACAATGCGAATTACACAACTACCACCGTTAGGTGGTAGTTGTGTAATTCGCATCACTCATTACGCGTTTCATTCCTCCACGGGGCATCTTCAGGAGTTATGTTACACCGATTACTGCCAAACACTCTGTGTTCGGCTGGCGGGTAGTGCACTTTGTTGCACGACTGCCACTTCATGTGCGGAGGTGGCTAAATATTATTTATTATTATAAAAAGTTATATATTTTAAAAAGAAACTAATTATATATAGGTGCAATGGGCGGTCTTATCGCTCGTGGCGATCTCTACTGGACAACCTTTGGATGGAGATGAGAGGCATGAAGGGCAATTTAGAGCAGAGGTCCCCAAACTTTTTAGTGTCGCACGCCCCTTGCCATGTTTTTCCGTGTTGGGTAGACCCCCTACTTACCTGATATTAATTGCCTTTAAATTTCTAACTGTAGTGAAGCTTAGTGTTAAAAACTTAAAGTAAACACCCATGTTAATTTATACATTTATTAATTGAATTTAAATTAAAACTACTCAAAATAAAATTTTGTGTCTGTTATGTAAAATATATTTAACATTAAATAAACATAAAATAAACTATAAATAAAATAACATAAGCAGTGGTGTACCAAGAACTTTGGCCGCCCGGGGCGATCTCCAGTTTGCCGCCCCTTCTATTATAAGTCAATCAAATAGTGGTTTTTTATAAATTAATACACATAAATAAATTATTAAGTTATTTAATCAATATTAATTAATACACAGAGTAAATTTTTTTAGACATATGTGAATGCACTCGTGAACATATTTATATAATATCTACTCTTCTTTCTAGCTTTCATACTAGAAAAATCGTGTATAACGCTCTCAAAATTAAAATTATTTGTAATTTCTTGTTCTATTGGCAATATTGCAAGAGTTTTTGGTCTTAATTGACTCATTGTAGAACGAAGATAATTTTTTATCAACTTCAATTTTGAGAAGGTTCTTTCGCAACTACCGACACTGATTGAAATTGATAAAAAAATTCTTAATAAAATTACAATGTTGGGAACAGAATTTTAATTTATTATTCAAGAAAGAAAATAAATATGAAATGAATATGTTGCTTTTTACAACTATAAGTAAATTTAAAAAATGCCGCCCCAAGGTAAGTGCCGCCCGGTGCGGACCGCACCCACCGCCCCCCCTTAGGTACGCCACTGAACATAAGCAATAAGTCAATATTTTAGTGAGAATGATGAACCTGATGCTTTAATAATAAATTATCAACATCTGGCGTCAATTTTGTAAGGGTTAATCTTCTCGGCTAATGATGTCCAGTCTGTTTCTTCATAGGTACTTTTATAAATAATGTAAATGTTTTGACATTATAAGATGGTATGATGTAAGTAAATAGGTACTATCAGTGTGTGTGTTGAGATCCACTATCGTGGACCCCCATTTTCATTTCATGGACCCCCAAATTTTTATTCGCTGACGTAGACCCCTTGCTGGTTGTCATAGACCCCTTGGGGTCGATATAGACCACTTTGGGAATCACTGGTTTAGAGTGTACATACATACAAATTTACATTACCATACACACAAATATTGACTTATTGCTTAAGGTATTTTATTTATAGTTTATTTTATATTTATTTAATATTACGTATGTTTTACACAACAGATACAAAATTTTATTTTAAGTAGTTTCAATTTAAATTCAATTAATAAATGTATAAATTAACGTGTTTTTACTTTAAGTTTTTAACACTACACTTCACTACAGTTAAGAATTTACATGAAATCAATATCAGGTAAGTAGGGGGTGTACCCAACACGGAAAAACATAGCAAGAGGTCTACGACACAACAGTGTGGGGAAACTCTGATGTAAAATAACAAAAAGAGTTCAATAAAATGTTATGTAATATGGATATGGCATCCGTTTTGATTCGATTAAAGCCTTCTCCGTACGTACAAGCCGCGCACCGTTTTCGTGCATCTAAACGCGATAGATATGTCCCCGCTCCGAGATTATTCAGGAGCGCGTTGAACGATATATTTACACTTTTTACTTTTTACCATTTCTCTCTTCCACAGTGATACTCGGCTCGTGTCGCTTTGATATGTATTTTTAGAGAAGCGCCGCCGTCTGTGTTGTACTTGTCGCGTTTCTACGTTCTTAGGGAATATTTTTCTCGAATCGTCTTTGAAACTATGCTAATGATAAAACAAATCAAAGATAACATTTTTAATTATACGATGATTGAATGTAAATGCTCATTTGCTTCAGAAATCATTGGTTACAGAAATAATTGGTTAAGTAATGATAAGATAAAAGAGAGAAGGTTTTAAAAATTCGTATACTCCTTTTTCTTTTCAACTGATAGACACTTTTCCCTCCATCTTACCCAAAGATCGCATGCCTGCAGGACGTATTGTAACTGGCCAGTCGCAATTATTTAAAAAAATATATTGTTTCAGATTGAACACTTTATACAGGTTGATTTAAAATAAATTTAAAAGCTTCAGTTTCTTACCGATACAAAGTTTTTATATCTATCACTAATCAATCTGTATATGCATCGCAGGAGTTTCTTCTTCGCTCTCCATTCCTGGCCTCCACCTCTCTAACTTAAGTTTTAGCCAGAAAATAGCAACCGTCAAAGTCTAGGTATGATCTTCCTTGGATACTATTGCACCGGATCATCAGAATGAAAACGATCTAAGAGCTCTTCGGTGTAACTTTTCCGAAATATTGCATGTATAGCGACCGGAGCCGAGATTCCAGGGAAAACTATGTTATGCATTCGATCATAATAAATATAAACAATGCTAGAGTTTTTTTATCACTTCTTTCCTTTGCTTAACTCTAATAGTTTTCCAGTGGTAGCTACCAGTCGGTAGACGAGGCGTGAGTGAATCTCCATCTAGGTAAAACAAAGACACAATTAAAAGTCGTGGGAGTTTGCTGACTGCGGACAGCCATAACAAGCCGGTAGACGTGGCGTGGGTAGATACCCCTCTAGGTGAACCAATGATATACTTAAAGTCGCGGGAGGTCGCTGAATGTAGGCCGTGACCACGAGCCGGTAGACACTACGTTGGTAGACTCCCCTTCTAGGTGAACCAACGATATACTTAAAGTCGCGGGAGGTCGCTGAATGTAGGCAGTGACCACGAGCCGGTAGACACTACGTTGGTAGACTCCCCTTCTAAGTGAACCAACGATATACTTAAAGTCGCGGGAGGTCGCTGAATGTAGGCCGTGACCACGAGCCGGTAGACACTACGTTGGTAGACTCCCCTTCTAGGTGAACCAACGATATACTTAAAGTCGCGGGAGATCGCTGGATGTGGGCGGCGACCACGAGCCGGTAGACACTGCGTTGATAGATCCCCTTCTAGGTGAACCAACGATACACTTTACCCTTTCCACTCCAATATCGAGTGTCACTCGACACTGATTTTGTTCCACAAGCTCCACTGTCGAGTGATACTCGACATGGTGTAATACTTCTTTTTGCGGAAAATTTTAAAACGGGAAAGATTTTTGTTACTAAAATGTTTGAATCACGAATGAATGAAACATATTCTAGAATCGCAAGGTACTATAATTCAATTAAATTTTATCGATGCTACATAACAGCTTTGGAGTGGAAAGGGTTAAAGTCGCGGGAGGACGCTGAATGTAGGCAGTGACCACGTGCCGGCAAACGTTTTGTGGTGGTGGTGCTCTTCTAGATGAACCAACGACTTAAAAAATTTAGTGGAGGTGGACAGCGGAAAACTCAAGAAGATGAACTCTAAGGATCGAGTTGAAGTCAATGAAGTTTAATTTAACCGCCTCATGCGTTAAAATCGAGCTAATATTTCTAAAATCAAAGTCATGTTGACCACGCACGAGGCGTTCATATTTTATTTTTACAATACAATTACACTTCTGTACCGAAGACGTCGTGTGGTTTATTTCTGTTTCGGTAATCTGCGCTTGCGCCTCTGAATCACGTAGTGTTGTCCCGCTCTTATATTTATAGATGTTTACCGAATCGGAAAATTAAACTACGATCCCTCTTTGATATATAGATACATTAAGACGTGTAGTGTGGTTTTAAAGATGTGGACGAAAATAATGTCGTTTTTCTTTCGTTCTACCTGTTCCACCTATGTAATGACTCATCAAGGTATATCTGGAACTATAAGTGTAAAACATTTGAAATTTAGTGAGAATAATCCTTAAATAAAGATAATATCAACTTAAAAATGATTCTACGAAATTTTATTTACAGACGGGGTTGAAAGAGCCTTTTAAAATACTTATTTTAAAACTATTGAATATTTATTTATTAGATATTTTTAAATAAAACTATAGGTAGTGCATAATAGTTAGTAATTAGTAAATATAAACAATCTACTCCGATAATGAACATGGTTGCTAAATAAACACATAACATTTTCCTAAAAAACATCAATTCACATTTTCTACTCTATTTTACATTTAAGTTTCTTCATTGCAACAACAACCGTAAGGCCGTATTGATCTGCTACCATTTTAATATTAGTGTGACCATAAAAACTAAATCCGACTGTGTTTTTGTGGGCTATTCTCAAATCAATGTGTGTTTGGAACTCTCATGGTTAAAGTTAAGGAATATTATTTATTTATACTTTATTGTTCATCATCATAAAAAAAAGAAACAATTTATATAAAAGTACAAGAGGCGGTCTTATCGCTTGAGGCGATCTCTATTAAGACAACCTTTGGATGGAGATGAGAGACTTGAACGAGAGGGCAGCTTAGGGTGTACATACATACAATACTCTCTCTCTCTCTATGTATGTATATATATGTATAAATATTTGTGTGTGTGTATATATATATATATATATATATATACATATATATATATATATTTATATATATATATATATAACAAATGTTGCAATATCCTGTTTCAGAGACCAAGGAATTGTTCTTCTACCGTCTTTTTAAATGCTGAAAGTTATTTACCGCATCTTATTGGCTTTAATAATTCATTCCATAATCTGACAGCGACAACAGTAAATGATTTTATTTATTAAATGGCAGCTAAACCTGATTAGATACAAGTTATACCAAACAGGAATATCCTAGCATTATTATCGTGATATACGCGTGTGGTCACTGTGAATCATCAAGAGTTAAGAATCATAGGATTAAATAAAAACACTAAAAATTTGACAATGTGTGGTGCGAAATATATTTCTACCAAATCACGATTATACAGAATGATGGGTAATATAGAGATGTAAAAAATAATTGTTTCGTCGTCGTTTCAACCTATAGACGCCCATTGCAAGCCATCCAAAGATATCTATGAGGAGATATACCTTAATCGCCACGCTTAACAGGCAGATTGGCGATCGCAGTCTGATAATATGGTACGCAGATAACACTGCTGCATATCCTCTGGAAACTTCTTTGTGAGCAGTGGCAATCCTATATAATTAATGCACAAAGTGTGAATTATATAAGACATTATCCAGAGAATGGAATCAGCGACCTACAATGGCAATGTTTATTCCTCTATTGTTTCTTAAGATGTTAATGCTGTTAGCCCTAAGAATTTTACAGCTTCATCGGTACTGATATTTAATGGAATCAGACGTTACCTTGCGGAAGTCCATCTTAAGTAAGAAAAGGACCAATATTTAACCACTTCCGCACATGCAGTGGTAGTCGTGCAATAAAATGCACCGCCCGCCAACCCAGAGTGCACTCTGACTCTGTGTTTGGCACTAATCGGTGTAACATAACTCCTGAAGATGCCCCGTGAAGAGGTGAAGCACGTGTTGAGTGAATTAACGGTGGCAGTTGTGTAATTCGCATTGTTTGCCGCATACGGTTTTATCAGCGGGCTGGCGGGCGGTGCACTTTGTTGCACGTCTACTACTGCATGTGCAGAAATGACTAATTATTAGTCCTTTTTTTACTCATCGGTACTGAGTTCACGGAGCGGAAGGGTCCGTGAACTAGATTTTAGAACTCTACCGCTTTGCTACCACTACTCAACTGTTTCAGAAATAATAAACGACGTAATGATAATATAGTAATAAAAGACGTTTTTAACATTCGGATTGATGTATATTAAAATTATTTATTTTTAAAATCTGTACCTGAAGACTTTTTGTTGCCAGAAGTAAAAGCCTTGTCGCATTACAATTTTTTATTTATTAAACATACATATTTTAGAGTGATCACTTTATGGTGTGATTTATAATAAGTGTAACTGTTTTGTAATACATATATAATTTAAATAAATACTGTTTTTATCGACTATAGGCGAAATTTTTGACCTCTGTCTCGCCTGATGTTAAGCGATAACAAGGTCTGCAATGCTATATGCTTGTCTAGAAGAAACATATTCATATTGAACACTCTCAAGTCTTTCGAACGTGACCACGCTTTCCGTGTGTCATCACCGGCAACACATATTGATCAAAGACCTTCAGACATTGCGGTATTTCGGACGAGAAAAGGTTGAGGATCTTACCAAGCTTATCAAGGCTTGATGACGCCCAAGTTATAGTAAGTTGAAAACAACGACACAGGTAGTTGTTCAATACCTTTGGTTTTATATTATAAAAGTAGTCAAATAAGACATGGTGCGTGTAGAATGGATTTTAACCGTGTACGTTGGGAATCCGTGCGTTTTAAAGTCCGATGGAGAAAACAATATCTTTGAAAACCAGTAATTTGTTCTTACTTTAACTACACTATTGCATTGTATAATTACAACATAATTACACTATAATTACAATGTAATAGTTAGTTACCTACCGCTTTTAGTTTTCTATACAAAATAAATATTAATCTAACAACTATATATATTTACAGAGAGTAACTCGATTTCGATTTCCGAACGAAACATCTCAACTCATTGCCGGACGTGACGGCGTGTGGCGCCATCACATTGAAAAAAAAAGAAAAGTTATTTAAATTAAGAACACCGATTCATACTTTTTTTTACGAACTCGTACTGTTCGTCGAATCGAGTGTTTGGCGCCATTTTTTTTAGCGTGCGCAATCCTCGCCCGCGCATGACCACCATTATTTTACGACATATAAATTTATAATAGATCTGTTTATAAATTCGTTCCAATTTTAAAATTGTTCTTATTTTAAAACAGTTCGAATTTCAATACGTCTGTAGGGAGAGTTTTACTATTGTTATATATTGAGGATGAAAAATAGAATTACGGTTTATTTTAAAATCACGGGCTGTTTTTTCACGTCTCATCATGCTAAAAAGTTACTTTTGCGTATATTTTTACTATTTATTTCATTTGGTTAATTGACAAATAGATATATCGTCTACTCTATTCAAAAATTACCAGTTTTAAAAATAATACATTACGTAATAATAACACGGTAAAGAAAAGCTTTTTCAAAATTCGAAACACACTACCTATTAATATTGATCATTTTCGTCTAAGTTATTGTCTAGTCGCATTTTCAAAAAAACAAGGTAACATAGTAATTGGAAAAACAATTTTTCACACGTTCATTGAATAGTGTTAACACCTTTTACTAACAAATCAACTAAACATTTCACACCTATAACAAATTACCTTGTATATTTTAACATAATTATTTCACACATACATACTATAGTATACATTCTGTACTTTGTATATTTGTTTTAATTACGTAGATATTCGTTTATATTTCTTAACAATTCCTTACTCTATTAAACAATGGACACTTCTCATATATTCGGGTAAAATGTTCACATAGACTGCTCTAATGTTTATACTAAGACATATAGCTAAAATAACTTCTATATCCTATAGGCATCTAAATAAACACTGTGATATTAGCTAGTTATAAAATTGCTATAGTTAAAATCATCATCCACATATCAGCAGATAGATATCCACTACAAGGTAACCGCCTCCCATATAATTCGCCTCGATGATTGGCCTTGCACTGCCTCCATCCAGTGACTTTCTACAGCCTTAAATATGTCGTCAGTTCATCTAATGAAGCCTACCCACACCACATATACCTGTTCGCAATCACCACACGAAAGCCTTTCGGTCCCAACGACCATTGGTTGCAAGAGTATGTGCTAACACAGCAGAAAAACCTTTTTTCTTCTGAGGCAAGTGCCATCAAACCAATACTGATCGAAGTCAGTTAGATGTTTTTATTTATTATTGTATTATATTTATAATATGTATTAAACCTTATTTATTATAAGTATATAGGTTATATACGTATGTATGTATGTCTATCTTCGTTTGTTTGTAAATATGTATTTTTTTTACACGTAAACTACCCATTATTAGTACTTTTACCTTTTCCATACTAGGGTTGTCTGTAAGAGATTGCCTTGTGTGATAAGACCGCCCGTTGTACTTTTTTGTATATTATTGTAAAACTTACTAAATGTATCTTAACGTGTACAATAAAGAATATTACATAAATAAATAAACAACAGACTCACGATTAAAATATACTTGTAAAACCTATATTACGTTAAAAATTTACAATTTCTTTATGTATCTGTATATGTATTTAATGTACTAGAAGTAATGCTGCTACGCTTTGTGTAGCTTCATCGAAATTGAGCCCGTGGAAACAGAGGTCCACGGACAAAAAATTTTACGCCGGGGATCGTACCTCAGTTACGACGAAGACGTACACACGCGGTGAACTATATCCGTGTAGGTGTATAGTGTAGTGAGTGAGGTGTAGTGTATGTAGCACGAAGCGAGGACTACTCGGCGGTCGGGAGAGACACGGGCCTCTCCGGACCGCCCTCGATTGAGCGCGGGTTAGGCGGACGCGGCCGCCGTGTCATGTGTAGGTGAGTAGTGTATGACATGTGCATCGAGACCGCCGGGGCTCGATGTGAGTCGTGTGTCCTGGCTTTGATCTGCTATAAGAGCGGCGAGAAGGGCCGAATGCTCTGCAATACAGAGATCACTCTCCGTGGGACCGGAGGCTTTGCGGAGTTTTGCGCCGAGAATGCAGACCTCCTTGAGGTCTGATTGTACGCATATATAATAGAGTTCCAGATGTCGTAATGAACCTCCCATTTCTTATTTTTAAATCTAAAATTGAAAGTGTATTATTAAACAAACCGTATCGTAGTATTCAAAAGTTATGAAGGGTTATGAAGGGAAAATATTGCGTTTCTGATCGAGTTTTCTCCGCGGATCAGTATTCCACTGAACCCTTTGTAATGTTAAAATTAATTGGCTATACAAAAGTACATGTAAACGACAGCTTGAGTTAAGATATCTAATATATAAAATTCTCGTGTCACGGTGTTCGAACTTGAACTCTGAAACGGCTTGACCGATTTTTACCAAATTTTATATCCGTATTTAGTAGGTCTGAGAATCGGCTATTTTCCGTAACCCTAAGTGATGAGGGTTACGGAAAATAGCCGACACCCCTAAATTTTTTATTTTATTTTTTATACAAATTTTTTGGTTTTTATTTTATTATGATACAACACACAAAAATACATACAACCCTAAATTTTCACTCCTCTACGATCAATCCTTATCTTTAATTTGTTAATTAAAAACTTTAATTTTTTTGCAAAACAACGTTTGCGGGATCAGCTAGTTTTTATATATTAATAGTAACATGTCATCACGGTAGAGATAAGCTGTTAGGGCAATGTTTCTTAATCAATAAGACTTTAACACTTGTGGGGCCGGCGTGGTACGAGAGGGCGCGAGAGGGCGCGGAGGGAGTGGGGTCGGAGACGTCGGCGCCTCGCGTGCGCAGCTAATTGCACAACTCGCTACCGGCGTGCGTTACGCGTCGTGCTGCCTTCACACTCCACTAAAGCCACTAAATCACTTACTCACTGGCCTACTTGTCATTTATATCCTAGAACTTCGATGACTAAGACTTGCTTTTAAAACTTTATTAAAAGATGTGTGTTTGTGTAGTTTCTTCCTGCTTCTCTTCCAAAACCTTGAGAAGCAGAATCATAAATAAAATAAATAGATAGTAAGTTGACGATCAACAAGAGTTCGATTGAATAAATCAATTTTATCGTATCTTATCGTCGATGTATCCACAACTGGACAAAGGCATTCCCGATAAATTTCCAATAACAGGACCATAACAATGTCATCTGATTACCTTTTGAACGAACATTCTTTGCTGTGTTCTATCAACGATGCAGTTATTCAATAATGTCTTAAGTCAAGTGATGGCTATTTATCATCATTTTAGCCGTAAAACGTCCATTGGTGAACATAGCTACCACAGATTAAGAGAAAATTATTAAATATCATTTGATATAACAAAGACATAATTAGCGTTGTTTTAAAAAAAAGTTATTAATATTTATATACCTCAGTATAACTAAAAAATGTTACAGTTATTTATTATATTGGAAGGCTGTAGCTTCAGACCTCACCGGTAGATGGCGGTAGTAAATTGTATCGGTCATCTACTAGTAGCGCCATCTATCGACACCATTTGAAATTACAACATCCTGACATTTCTTTCTGATTTTAGAAATGCACTAACATCACTATTCTGATATCAAAATAAATTGAAATAAAATCTTCGTTCCCTTATAAAATATTGCCTTTGGAACCTAAGTAGTGTGTTTTAAGTTGAAGGATATTATTATACATTGAACACCAAAAATTGATTATAAACCGAGCTCTTCTGGCATAAATATAAAATAAATAATATTATAAATAAAAATTAAGATGAAATAAGCCGAGGTATTCTTAGGCCAATAAGTTGAAAGATGTGATATATACTAATACTAGTTTAACCCGTGTAGTGGATTTTGACTTGGCTTTAAATGACGATGTGGTATAAAGATCGTCTATATAATATAGACCTAAATGAGACTAAACAAATTAATATTTTTTTGGGTTTCGAGAGAGAAAACTTCTGGGTGTTCAAGATGCCCTGCTCTATAGAGAAAGAACAGGATTAGAGATTAGAGTTGCGGAGCTTTTTTCCACTAAAGCTATCTGGATGCTGGTACTATAAGCTTGTATAAGGAACCTCGGTGACTTCGTCGCTCGCCCGTTTTTAGAGCCGCCGAAACAACGATTTGGGACCTTATATACAGAAACAAATAAATATTAGTTGCATATGCGATAATGCAATTTGAGTTGATATTTGTTTGTAGTATTTATGTATATATAATTTAAGTTATTAGTTCTGTTTCTTTGTTTTATACTTAAAATTAAGATTTCAATGTTTTTAAGTTGATAGAATTGTGTGTTTTTTTTATAATTTACACGTTAAAAAAATGTTAGGTTTCATTTAAAACAGCAACTCTTGAATTTCTGTACGATGATAGCTTACTACTTATAATATTAAAATTACATACGATTCAAAAGTGTATATAAATGTCTACTTGAATAAAGATATTTTAAATTTTACTACCAAATACTAAAATGACACAAATAAGTATTGGTTGAAACCAGTAGTTGTGCAAGTAGCTGTCAGCGTTCGAACGCTCCACCGCAAAGTGCGTGGCTCAAAAACTTCCACACCTTTTACTGCGCCAGCCGCGTGGGAACGCGCGATACAAGTCTCACCTCCAAACTTCACACGCCATATAGCCCTTTGATTGACTTTATTGGGGTACTTTGTTTATGGAGGGCTGTAACCATCTATTCCACTAATATAGGACAGTACACGAAATATTTGACTTTTAAACAGATAAGAGCATTCAGCGAACCATGATTTACTCCTGTTCCGCACCTTTGTATGTCACTCCATGAGCTCCCAGGTGCCCCAGCTTGAGGGCCTCGCAATCTAATGGTATATCTAATTCATACTGCTATCCTCGAAAAAGAATCAAACTTGCTTATGGAAAACTGCCTTCTCAAGTAGCTCTAGGAGGCATCATGCTTTAAGTTATAGACGACTATATATATATATATATATACCTGGGACAAACCTTCTAGCTTGACAAGCGTAACTTCGAGAATGAGACCACTTGCCGAATCTCGGATGGGCAGCGTTCAGGAAGCTCCGAAAACTCTTCTCGTCCGAAATACAGAAATTTTTGAAGACGAAGGTCTCTGACACTGTGTTGTCGGTGATGATATAGTGATCCGAGAAGTGGTCACTTGCGACGGGTCACAGAAGAACGCCCAAGGTCACGCAGCAATGGAGAGGACTGTACTGTGCTGTCAGATTAGAAATAAGGAGATCCGCAAAAGATCCAAGATCATCGACATAGCTCGAAGAATTGCTCGTCTGAATTGGGTGGCGCACATCGCTCGTGCCGATGCTCCGAAAGGTTCTCGAGTAGCCACCACAAGCCAGTGTACTCTGCATGGGTAGGCCCATCTAGTGGTGTACATAGTTAAGGTCGCAGTAAGACCCTGGATGTGCAGCGCAAAACCTGATTATGACATGGATTATAAGATCATCATTTCAACCGTGGGACGCTCAATGCTGGAATAGGAATCCCCTATAGGTTTCAATGACTTTAACCAGGTCTTCCGCCCAACATGTTTGTTCATGGTCTATATTCCAGGAACCATAAGATCCCTGCGACCAGGTGATTGTGCGCTGTGTTGAGCTATGTTGGACATCATCATTACCATGTCAACAGAAAAACGCCATATGCAAAGCGTATACCTTCTCCAAAAATCGCAATTATTACTGCTCTTGTGCTGTCTGCAACATTGACCACGTCGAAGGCAGTTCCATAAATACCGTTGCAATTATTAAAATATACCTTGATAAAATTATAAAATATACGGATAGCTGGTATTTTATTGCGGTTATTAATAAAGATAGGGGCCACTAAAACAGCGATTACAATCGTAAACCGACGTCGCATTTGTCCAAACAAAGTGCCGTGTCGACACCTGCCGCGAAGCTCACGTTTATCGTTGCTATAAACGGAGCGGGTTCGCGGATCGCCGCGTAGCACCGTAGCCCCGCGTAGCTTCGTAGACTCCGCGTAGCAGATACGATCGCACCGCCCAACACGCGAACGCACCCGCTCGTAAATTTCACACCTGTCGCCTGTCTTAACTTCGCGAGCATTAGCGAATCACGCAATACATCTCTCCCTCGGTACCGGCGGTGTAAGTTGCTGTGTAGGCGCGCGGTAATGGTGACGGTGCGTTGCGTTTTCGTAAGGCGAAAGCGACACGCAATGGATGTAACTTGGTGAGGCGTGACTAAATAGTTGTTTCCGCGATATAATTAACAGAATCGATCTTTTAGGACGACGCGGTTGTATTTAAATGAAGTCTTTTCGGTCAGTTAGGTATAAAGGCTTTTATATGTATTATAAGGACTAGTTCGAAGATCAAAGTTTCTTTTTCTCAAGACTTTTTATATCACTGTAAATATAGTGCGATTCTTGTGTAGACTTCATATGGGAGAAAAAAGAAAAAGCTTTAAAACTTTTACACATGTTTCTAATCACACTATGTAAAGTGATAGGTTACATTTTTTTTTTGAGCGCAACAGGCAAACGACTTCTAGCAGTACTAATTCCGCAGAGACATAGTAAACAATAATTTAATTTAAATATGTGTAATACAATTTGTAAAATGCTTTTTCTTACCGTAATATCAGTAAGTCATATCTGTGATACCATTGGTTTTTATATCTATATAGTATTCAGAAGCTTCATGTTTTTTGCTATAAGCTGGTACGATACCCGGCGATAAATATTGCACATCGACCTTTGGAAAGAGAAAATAGACTTAGGAAAAATACAACGACTGACAAAACGTCACATAGGTAGTATGGGACAGAGATAGTGCTCTACGAAGCCGAAATTAGCCGATTGTCTCTTTCCAAAGGTCGGTGTGAAATATTTATCGCCAGGTACTGTATCTCTACTTAGTGGGGCACAAACTGTTGAAGAAAATAATAATTATAGTATATTATACTTTAAGTTAGATCCACTCTCATGGGCGGTCGATCTTCCATGAGACACTTGTCTCCATAGTGTTGAAAGGCAACCTTTTTTATGGTATAAGCCGGTATCTCTAAGGAGTTGGGTGTTCAATACAGGACATAAATTTGTGTCTTTAGATTTTTTTATTTTAGAAATATAAACGTTGTAATGTCAGTTTCTATTTGACGTTTACTGTCATACTGCTTAATTTTTTTTTCGAAAGTGTCGCGTTTTCTGTCCACAGATGCCCATTGCAAGGTATAGGATCTCCACAAAGATATCTATAGGGAGACATAACATAATCACCACGCTTGGCAGGGCAATTGCTACTACCCGTCTTCTGAAAACATTATAATGTAGTTTGTGTGTAATCTATTAAAATTATTGCACGATAATTCGGTTGGAATTCTATGGGAATGGCATACATTGTACAGTTAAAATAATGATGATAAAGTATTTAAAATAACTTTGGAAATTTGTTTGTAATCAGTGACAACCCTATATAATTAATGCAATTTTGAATTACATAATCGAACCGGCGACATATAATCACAAGTCTAAGTCCCCTAATGCTGTTACTACCGTGTGTGTTTTTTCGGAACTAAATAGAAGCAAAGTTTTAAATTTTAAATAGGGTCGTTTTGCTTTAACGTGAGTGATACTAACACTTATTTTGAGATGCAAAATCTTCATGCATCGTATATTTCTTATATATATATTGAACTTCGAACTTCCCTGAGAAATGTCTACAAAATATTGAGAGGCACCATGTGTGATAACAAAAGTACTTATGTAAGAAAAGGACCAATATTTAGCCAGTTTCACATGTACAGTGGTCTTACTCAGTTTGACTCTGTGTTTGGCATTAATCGGTGTAACATAACTCCTGAAGATGCCCCGTGGTAGTTGTGTAATTCGTATTGTTTGCCGCATGCGCAAATATCAGCGGGCTGGCGGGCACTTTGTTGCACTACTGCCACTGCATGTGCGGATGTGGCTAAATATTGGCTCTTTTCTTACTTAGGATGGACTTCCGCAAAATAACGCTTGATTCCATTAAATAAAAGTACTTATTCCTACTTAATAAGACGAAGGTACTATCTATTATTTTGTGATACTGAATCTTGATACTTGCGTCTCTTTAATCTAGTACATCCAGGGTTGGTTGAATCTACCCCCAAAACTTACACAATGTCGAGATACCATCGAGGCGTCTCCAAAATTAATGAGAACAAAAAACGACCAGAAAGTTTTAGTAGGTAAAAATTAAAAGGTAAATTTAAAAGTCTACCTTCGACCCAAAAGTCTAAGCATCTGAAGTAAATCAGAAGATTTTCCTTACAAAAACTAAAATTTAAGAGTGAGAAAATTTGAAAAAAGAAGAAAAACATATCGAAGCTACCGGTACTAATGGATCGTATTACTGTCCCCACTCGAAGATGTCTAATGAACACGGAAACGAGTGTCCCCAGTTCTATTCCGGACACGCACTACGCTGTCGTCGCGCCGAGGTGAACGTACCCTCATTAAACCCGGTGACTCCATCCGATTGCCTGATACATTGAACATTCTTCAGCGGACTCCGATGCGTGGCTTCATACCGACCGGTCAATGGAGAACAGTTTTTTTTAATACACATTTCAGGGCTGTCACTTGTATAGTTTTTGTTTCACATACATTTTGTTTTTATGGCCCCCGGCTATTTGGGGCCTCTCGTACCCCCTATCTTTTGTGGGACAGGGACTTTACGGGAAAATTTAATTATTCACATAATTTTTTATTATTTACTTTCTCTTCTTTCATACTTCACATTGTCTTTCGGTCTATTCTTTCATGCCACAATTCTGCTGCTTGCTCTGTATCACCTTTCATTCATTCCTCTTTTCTTTTTACATTTTCATAATTACATTGTTATTTTATATCACAGTACTGTATATTATTTTTCGCTTATTTTGTCTTCATCATCTATTTATTTGCAATATTTACGTTTTATTTCTTTCTATAGCATTTTTTACGATTTTTCTGCAGAGGGTGATGAATGACTGTTTGGTGTCTTTTTCGCTTATCAGGGAGGCTACATACATTTTGTTAGTGTTGTCCCATACAGTCCGATAGCGGTAAATCATCATTGTCCACCTCTGTAACTAATCAAATTGTTTCTAATTGTAAAGCAAAGATGACCACAGTGACCAGCTTTCAATTGTTGTACATATACAATTTCCACCAAGACAGACACAATGTTCAGAATCATCACGATACTTCTGGAACCATTAAAAGTTAAATACTTCAAATTTTGTAGACATTCGTTTTATCGAATATAGGTCGGATTTATTGTTTTACGAAGTTTATTAAAGAAAAGCTAATTTTCAAACTACCCACAAAAGACATCGCGTGCCTTACAAGATGGACGGGGAAACAGCACCTCCTGCTCCTTGCGTCATATCTCCCACTGCTGGGTATCGTGACCCTTTTAAGAAAGTTCGTGGAGCACTATGTCTTTCCGTATTGCTTAGACTATTGTTGCATCAAGCGTGTTTTGGATGAGCACAAGTGGTTACAACCTCCTGATTACCGTCCATTTAGTGATCAAACATTTTACCAAGACGTCAACGTCCTGACTTTGTGACTGAAAAACTCAAAAACTCAGCTTTGTACGTATTACAGGCGAGTGGATCTGCCCAGTTTCATCAGTATGCGTTGTTTTTACAAGCAGTTCAGAAAATTGGTAGCTTTTACCTTCAGCATCAACAATTTAACCGGTCAGCTTTTCTTATAAAACTACTAGCTGATCCCGCAAACGTTGTTTTGCAAAAAAAATGATATTTTAATTTACAAATAAAAAATAAGGGTTGATCGTAGAGGGGTGAAAATTTATGGTTGTATGTATTCTTGTATGGTGTATCATAAAAAAATAAAAACAAAAAATTTCGTTAAAAAAAAATTTAAGTGTGAATAACTTTTATCACTTAGGGGTATAGAAAATAGATAGTAGCCGATTCTCAGACCTACTGAATACGCATATTAAATTTGGTAAAAATAAGTCAACCCGTTTTAGAGGAGTTCAAGTTTGAACACCGTGACACGAGAATTTTATATATTAGATATTTTTAATGAGCAACTGTTGAGTTTCTCGCCGGCGTTCATCAGAACTGCCTTTCAAGTAGTTTCCTATAGGAACATCAATGCCGACACTTTGTTAATTGACAGTTCGAAAGTGCTTGTAACAGACTATTCGAACAAAGAATATTTTATTTAATGGAATCAGGCGTTATTTTACGGAAGTCCATCCTAAGTAAGAAAAGGACCAATATTTAGCCACTTCCGCACATGCAGTGGTAGTCGTGCAACAAAGTGCACCGCAGGCCAGCCCACTGATAAATGCGTATGCGGCAAACAATGTGAATTACACAACTGCCACACAGGTGACCGACTCTGTGTTTGGCACTAATCGGTGTAACATAACTACTGAAGATGCCCCGTGGAGGGGTGAAACACGTGTTGAGTGATTTTAAGGTGGCGGGCGGTGCACTTTGTTGCACGACTAACACTGCATGTACGGAAGTGGCTAAATATTGGTCCTTTTCTTACAAAGAATATTTTGATTTGATTTAAAATCCATGTCTCAGTCCAAGGCTAACACAAGCAGGTACACGGAGTGACGTGAGTAAACGTGGATAGGTACGTAGGGGGGCAGGTGGCAGGGAACGTAGGAAGTGTTAGGTGCGGGCAGCGGATGACCAGACATCGTGACAATGTTTAGGAGAGGCGTATGCCTTGAGCTAGATGTCTATCAGCTGTTTCTAGAATGATCACCGCTTTTGAGGGCGTCTCATATTTCCTTGTCTTCGATACCTAGGTACTATTTTTTACAAAATATATATTTTTTTCATCATATTATTTGCGTTCACTTCTTTTTTACTTTTCAACGTTATTAATAAATACATTAATTTATACACTTTTATTCTTTACAAATTATTTTATCTGTTTCATTTTTTTTCTCATCCTTTCATTCATCACCTCACTTTAGTCGTTTACCCACTGGAATACTACAGGTTTACATTAAGCTTTATTTTTATTTATTTACTTGCTTTTTCTTATATTTACATTCAATTATAATTTAATTTTTACTTTCCCATTTTCTTTATATTTTCTCTCTGTGTTTGGCACTAATCGGTGTAACATAACTACTGAAGATGCCCCGTGGAGGGGTGAAACACGTGTTGAGTGATTTGACTGTGGCAGTTGTGTAATTCGCATTGTTTGCCGCATACGCATTTATCAGCGGGCTGGCTTTCGGTGCACTTTGTTGCACGACTACCACCGCATGTGCGGAAGTGGCTAAATATTGGTCCTTTTCTTACTTAAGATGCACTTTCGCAAGGTAACGCCTGATTCCATTAAATATTCTTTATATTTATCACAGATGTAAGTATTTATATGGACTAGTCTTGTACATTTTTTTGTCTAGTTGTTCCTTTTAATAGTCTTTCCTATGACTCTTCTGCAGTATTCTAGAAAGGTCCTGGAACTCCCCTTGTTGTCCATAAGTGATGGATAACGCGTTCAGGTGTCGCTGGGCGAAAATGACCCCTCACCTGTTGGTTTACTTCTTCTTAATTAGACCGATGTGTATAGATCTAGTTTATTATATTTAGTGCATAAGTGATGCAACTGGCAATCTATTCTTAGCGCACCAAAGACAAAGACTCTATCAGGTGATGATAATGACGTCTCAGGTTCATATAAGAATGTAAACGGGTGATAATAAATCTTTTAAATTTATGATAGAGTAACAAATAAAACTGTAGACACATCCCTACCGCAGTGTCGCATTACCGACGTCGCTCGGCCCTTCTTATTTTTATTTTGTCAAATTGTAACTGAAATAAAACCGTGGCGGCAATAAAAATACTTGTTATTGCAGCGCCGCACAGAAATAGAGACGGCGGCCACGCGCGGTGCGTGTCGGCCGCGCGGGACTTTTTGACTGGTTCATTTGTTTTTGTTTTTATCATCTATAAATGCTGTGCAAGCGAAGGTATATATTTTATTTTATTCGGAAAATAAACAGTGTCTTATAACTACAAATAAAAACTATACACAAATTACATGTTTTCGCACATTGATACACAAACATAAAAAACGCAGAAAGTAAAAAACAATAAAAAATACATTATTGCCTTTAAGTTAAGCGAATACGCTAAAGTTAATATGAAGCTATCATCACGCTCCAGAACTGTCAAACCACGCCTTCGATAAAGTTTGTTTAAAATTATGCGTATTAAAGACAAACAAATCTAGTTCGGGGTAACCGAGCTAGTTTGTTCATCTCTCTCGCTGATCTTATAAAGATGGAATTTTGTCTGTAACTTGATGTACATTTGGGAATGTTAAGATACATAGGCTGTGTAATTGTCCTATTTGGAACAACTAAGTGAACATGAGTTGGCAAGTGTGGAGTATCTACTAAACTCTGTGCAATTTTCACTAGAAAAACAATGTCTGCAATTGTCCTTCTTTCTTGAAGTGGTAAAATGTGGTGTCTGATGCACCTTGAGATATAATTTGAATATATATACCTAGACATCTTTTCGCATCTCTATAGATTTCATAAAATTAAAATATCTTTTGTTAACGCCCACTGCAAGGCATAGGCTTTTCTTAACACGTTCACTGCGGGCCCAATTTTAAAGAACTTTCAGCTCGTGCGGCTGAGGTCGAATCAGCCTCAAGCTGAACTTCCTAGTAGTGCGGTTGAGGCCTTTTCTGCCTCATGTTTCGGTTGAGTGTAAACAGCCGCCGCACTAGAGAGAAAACACGAGTTTTACGCGCCGCACCAGTGCAAAGTCGACCATGAGGCTGAATCGGCCTCAAGCCGCAGTGAACGTGTTAAAGATCGTCACGCTGCCCGTTCCCAACGACTTTTGGCGATCTTAACTATGTCATCAGTCCACCTAGTGGAAGCTCACCCACACCAAGTCTACCAGCCCCTGGTCACCACTTCAGAACCTTTCGAGCCCACAGCTCAGCGATGTGCCTCACATACTGCCACTTTAAAAGAGCAATTCTTCGAGCTGCCATGCCGCATCTTCCTCATCATTTAAATTATCCCTGTCCTAAGTTAGACATGTTCATTAAACAAATAAATGAGAATATAAATTAGTCATTGATAATAGAATAATACATAAATTACACAATAAATAATTAGAAATTAGAGGAATTGATATTTATATAAAAATCTTCTTCTTCTTCCTTCCCTTTTCCCTTTATTTGGGGTCGGGTCTCCTTATCAATTTGCGCCAGGCCACGCTATCCAGGGTTGTTTCTGCATCAAGTTGAAGGGTTTCCAGTTCCTTTCTGATATTACACCACCACGTAGCTTTTGGACGCCCTCTCTCTCTTGGGAATTCTGGGAGGCTTAAGGCAGTTTTTACCACGATACGATGATATTTATATAAAAATAATGTGAATTATAAAAGTCATTTGAAAGCCATTGGGACTGAAAGGTTCTAGAGTTTTGACCACGGGCTGATAGACGAGGCGTGGGTATGTCCCCCACTAGTCGTTGGGAACGGGCAGCGCAGAACCGGTCATCGTGGTGATGTTCAGGGGAAGACCAAAGCCTTGGACGTCTATCGGCTGAAAAGAAGAAAAAGATTCACAAAAGAATCCCGTCTGAATTTGTGGTTCCTTTCACTTTTGAAACCCGTGAAGAAATAAAGCTTCTTTGATTTACCAACAATCTTACGGAAGAGATACTGTTCACCAAGAAACCTGATGGATTTGTTGTGTGACCTAAAGGTGAACAAGGGCATACATTGGTTATATATCCTGAAACAGAGAAACTCTCTGTACCTAACTGGAACCCAATCCGATAAACAAGTTCTCATTAACCAAGGCTTCGGTACAGAGGCAGGTTCAGGGATGCTCAACATCCACGAGGCTCAGGGGCTGAAGACAGCGGTCAGACAGACACCCTCGGGCTGTACAGCAGTGTCCATCACGCGGTGGTAGCAATATCACGTCACACACGTGCGTGTATTGCACGGACGAGACTCAAGAAGTGATCGCAAGATTCGTCGATATGGCAAAAACGGCTACCACAGATACGGGTGCACAACCAGAGGATGCCAATATGGAGTAGGGATGAAGGAGTGGTCGCACAAAACGTAACCTTAAAAACTGAATATTGTTAGGTCGTTGTGAAAAACAAAGATGTCGATGATTTAAAAACCTAATATTTAAATTAGGAAATAGTTTAAGAGACGTGATAAATATTGTAACATGCAATAACGCGAGCAAAAAGAAATCGAGAAAATATTATTTATTATTTATTTACTTTATTATTATTACAAACTTAGAAGCTTAGAAATATAAAATTAGTTACAATTGTTACCTTATAACTATCTCACTAGGAACATTTAATGATTTATAGCCAAACAATGACAAAACAAATAAAAACATTACTAAACAGGGATCAAAGATTATGGTTTATATATTTATATTATATATTTATATTATGGTTTAAATTGTATTGTGTGTACTCAATAATTTCTAACGAAATTATCTTTTAAAAGATACGAGAGAGCACGAGAATATATCAATATCACTAATACATGAATTGTGGAGGTCACAACATGGTGTATAGGGTATGTATAGGTCACACATCCTGTATAAGGGTGCACGTTTACCGATATTTGTATTAGCCGTTGATAAAAAGAAGATATTAAATGTAATTGTAAAAATCAAGGCTATGTTTCTGAAGTAAAAAGTAGAGAATATTGTACCTCTATGTGAATTGTCTTTTTTTATGTTATTGTCTATAGTGTGTACAAAAAAGTGGATATAAATAAATATATAAAAAATGAAGAAAAAGAAATCTTGGGTACATTTACAACTAAACACTAACTAGTGATTATGAACATTTTTCAGTTTTCAGAAGAGCGTTGAATTGACGGCAAATACGGCAAGTGCCACTTTAAAGTGGGCTCGGAAAACCAAATATGTCGCGGGGTGAACGACTCCTGTCGTCTCTATTTTAGGCTGTCTGTAATTGGCCGGCAAAAGGAACAACTTGTCGCACGTCCGCCGGCACGTCTGGAGAGAGCTTAATATTGCCTCCACTATAAATGTATTATAAACTATACATATATATTTGTTATTAACACGTTCACTGCGGCTTGAGGTCGATTCAGCCTCATGGTAAACTTTGCACTGGTGCGGCGCGTAAAACTCGTGTTTTCTCTCTAGTGCGGCGGCTGTTTACACTCAACCGTATGAGGTATGACAAAGACAAATATAGCTTTCTTTATGTCTGCGAAGCATTGACTCAATATTGTAAAAAAATATTGATGAACATGAGGCAGAAAAGGCCTCAACCGCACTACTAAGAAGTTCAGCTTGAGGCTGATTCGACCTCAGCCGCACCAGCTGAAAGTTCTTCAAAATTGGGCCCGCAGTGAACGTGTTAAACTTATAAAGCTATTACATCCTTCGGTTTCGTAACGGAACGCAAAATCATGCGAAAGATCTTGGGACCAGCGAGAAATCAAGACGGATCTTGGAGGCTCCGAAAGAATGCCGAAATTTAGACTTTAGTAGCACAGCCAAATATCATTGGCGAATATAAAGCTCAACGAATCCGCTGGCTTGGTCACTTGGAGCGAATGGGATCGGATCGGAGCGTGAAGGTACCTGGAAAAACCGAGGGGTCGAAGACCAGTGGGTAGACCCAGGTATCGCTGGATCGATCGCGTTGAGGCAGACTTGCGCGAATTGAATGTCAACCAATGGCAGACGATGGCGCAAGATAGAGGAAAGTGGAAGTCTCTCGCTTCGGAGGCCAAGACCCACTTTGGGTCACTGAGCCAGCAGAGTAAGTGAGTAAATATTACATCCTTAAGTAAAAGGTAAGTTAGAATTGTAAAATCGATCATATTACTAGGAAAGCATAGAAGATGAAAGAAGAAATGGTCGAAAGTTCCTTAAGCGGCGACCACGAGTGACGTCATCGGCCGAAAAGAAGAATAATAAATGAAAATAATATCAATATAGGAAAGAACATAAAATGATGAAAATTTTTAAAAAATGTGATAAATACATCTCTATATGAAACTATTCTACATATCTGAATGAAATGAATCTTTGAGGAAGATTTTTACAATAAACAACCTGTTGATGTCTAAGAGCTAACAATTATTATCAATTAACATGTTCATAAAATACATTGACAAAACATAAAATACTACTATTTTAAATATTTCTAAATATGATTGAAGTCATACGAATTTCTCCATGAAGCTTTCGTTGATGCGACTTGGATTTATAGCATGTGTGCCATGTCCGTTGCGTTGTACAGATAGGTTGCGATTACTGTTCTCGGGGCTGATGACCCAAGTAGCAGGTTTCGACGCGACTTCTTGCAGTGCGTTTGCTTTAATACAGACCAGACTCCTTGCTTTGCTTAAATTTTTAATGATCTTACAAGTCCTGCTTCAAAAGTCCGTTCCAATTATGAATTCATACTCGTTTTTAGCTAATGAAAATCCGTTATAAGGTTATAGAAAGATATCATTGTTACACCTTCCCTAACTACATGAATCCTAGTCTAAGCCAAAAATCCTACGAAAACCAGAGAGCTCAATGACCATCTTTTTTTATATTTATAATTCACTCATATTATTATAAACAAAGGTAATTAAAGATAGATAAAATAGCTTTTCTATTAGTAATGTATATTATCTGTGGTATAAATGATAAATAAATAAGGAAATAAAATCAGTTTTTAAATAATAAATGTATATTGTAGAATTATGAAAAGAAGGCGATGTATAGAAGAAAATTTTGAGAAAAATATATACATACATACCTATGTATATTTGTACATATGTATGTTTATATGATAGTGTAAACATTAACTAATTATAAAATCAGTAGACCGCTTATTACAGAATACTGCGCTAATTAAGCAAGCAATTATATCTTTTTCCTAGAATTCCCTTTGTCGAATAAGCTGTCTGCAAAACTATGTAAGCATTCCATGTGCCTTCCTAGTAATCTAACTTAACCCTTAATAGCCTGATTTACGAAAGTGATTTTTATTAAATATTACTGTTTGCTTGAGGGTCTAGATGAAGGTAAAAATAGTTTTTTTTTTTTTAATTTCGTTGGAAAAATAATATACAACAGTAAAATTCGTACAGCCAACCTATAAAGAAAACTAATAGTAATGTGAACATTTTGTTTAAAAGATTGGTATCAAAATTTAAACTCTAGGCTATTAAGGGTTAAGAACGTGAGTGATATCGGATGGTCACAGCGGCAGTTCTGGGTTTGGCTCCGGGAAGGATCGCTGCTAACCATAGCACTAGCTTTTACTTAAAAAGTCAAGTTACAAAGTTAAGTTAAACAATAGAATAATACATATATATTCTTGTATCTTTTAAAAACAAGTCTCACATTTATGAAACTTTACTAACTTATCCGTTATTTATATTTCTACTGTTTAGAAACAGAAGTATATATCTTTTTCCGAATTTATTTCAGTCAACTATATGGATACAATGGTTGTATGAAAGAAATTGCGTCATATGATAATACCGCCTATTGTACTTTAATTTACTACTGTGCAACTAAATATATATTTTCTAGCGTGAACAATAAAGAAAATTAAATAAATATAGGAATGAAAGACATTGAGGTCTAAAGATGTGTATGGTAATTAAAAACATAGGATTATTTAAAATAGTCACTACGTTCTATAATTGACAGAAAAGTCTAATTTGATATTTAACTCCCCTAGAATAGCATCGTTTTAAAGTTACGAGATCCAAAAACGCCCGATATGAACAGATAGTACAGTCATGTTTTTGATTTTGCCTCCTCAAACATGATATATAAATTCCGACAGCCGAATAAAATTAGTTTATTATATATATATATATATATATATATATATATATATATATATATATATATATATATATATATATATATATATATATATATATATATATCTACGGTCTAAAAGAATGACTTGACTAGATTCAAATTCTACCGCAATGCAGTGATGACAAACATTATTAAAACTCATTAAGAAAGTTTATACCATAATTTCTTTCTCTAAACTCTTTGAAATTAGTAACAATTTTATGGAAAATTGTGTATGGTATATACTGCCATATATGAACATAAAATTATCATATAATAATATATAGAGCTGATACAACAACAAAAATGTTAATAAATCTTATAGTAGTGCAGCTTTGTGATGAAAATGCACAAAGAAAATTTTGAAAGTTAGCACAAAATCCAGAGTAAGTTGGTGAGTCCAATTTCAAGCCTTATCGAATCCAACTCGGAATCGAAGTATTTTAAAAGCTCTGAACCCTCTTCTCATCCAAAATACAATGTCTGAAGATGAAGGTCTTGGACATTGTGTTGCCGGTGATAAGACACAAATCCGAAACGTGATTACTTGTGTTCAAGTCAAGAGTAAATAAGTTACTTCTAAGCAAACATGTAGCATCGTTGATCTCATCATAACTTAACATCAGTCAAGATACGAACAGTCAAATATTTTGCCTATAGTCTATAAAAAAGATATTTATATAAAAAAATCTTATTAAAGTTTACATAGCGAAGGTTGTTGCTTTTTTTCAAAACTCGCATAGATATGGACCAAAGATGACGAAACCAGGAGAATAAGCGTTGAGATTAGAAATTAAGCCCGTGTTGTTTTATACAGACGGTTAATAAATAAAAGACAACACTGAGTTGATTTGGTTCAGGAGGCCACAGATCATAAACAGAGATGGTAATATAGTAAGAAAGAACATTGATACTTTTGAAAAGTAGTGCTAGTGAAAAATGAAGCGGAAAATGTGGGCCAAAGCCTTCACCAGGAGTTCAAGATCAAGAAATTCCTCTTTGTAACATTTCGCTGTGAAATTTTATTCACACTTTGGCCATGTAATGCAAGACACTGACGACGCTATGAAGAAACTTTTCTAGAATAAATTCGATGTGTATAAGTGCAGAGGTCAATGCAACTTTGTAATAGGAGGACAAGTGAAGGCACTAACTTAATCGCCCCTAAATAGAGGCATATTTCAATGTTTAAGAGAGAGAAAGATGGCGAGATATTGTAGAAAACGTCGCTAGTGGTCTGCCTATACATAAATAAGGCCTTACATTACTAATCAGACAAATGCATTGTTTGTTTTGTTATTTCATACATTAAAAAGTCATATAAGACCAGGAATATCTATCCATGTTGAGGTATATATTGATGTGCCGATATTCGAGTCAAAATTCCATCCGAAAAATAGCGAGGTGCAATTTTAGTGTTTACTGCCATCTAGCGGCAAATGTAGGAACTACTTCGATGTTCGCTTTAGTCATTTTTGAAGAAAAATATTAAAATGTTTGGCGTCTTATTGGTATCAGACATTTATCGGAATTAAAATGTAATGAACCTAAAATAAGATTAATATTAAATTTTAGTTTTGGAAGGGAGCCAAGTAAGTGAGCAGTTTTGGCGATTCATTCATAACTTTGTTGGAGTATCTGGCCACAATTGTCGAGACGAATTATGAAAAAGGCCAAAGACCTTTCCTGGGTGCCTTTACATCAGGTTACTTTATGAAGAGAAAAGCGATCTAGGAATAACACAAGAGATAGATAGAATAAGAATTATGTAGCGGATTAAGCAGTCTTATTGCTTAACTGCTAAACACGAGTTTTTAATTAGGAATCTCCAAAAAAATTATTTCGTAAATAGAACAATACGCTTAAATCTGTTACTTTTATATCGATCATATAAAATAGACCATTGCCATCAATAAAATCGTGCGCTAAGACCTTACGCCATGTTTGATTTTTGACACGTGTTACCATGTTTCAGTTCTCTCTTTGCTCGAAGTTTATAAATCGTCGCCCTCACTGCAATATGCTATATTTATATTTCGTTTCTGTCAAATTCGGCATCTACAGGTGGTATTAAACCTTGTGATTTTTTTGGTATTTTTGTGATGTAAAATGAAGTAAACGAAATTCTCGCCAGAAGAATTATAGAGGAGACTACGAAATTATTCGCGGCAAAAATAAATAAATAATAGTTTTTGGTTATGACTGTACAATTTTAATTTGAAATCTAACTCGAATGGCGTCGAATTTCGATTGTTATGTCATATATTGTCGTTGGTAAAGATGCTTTGGTAGTCTAAGCTTCAGATCTTGGAGCATCGGGGAAAAGATGTCAGTTTATAGGTGTCCTATAGACTGCATTTTGGAACGTATACGCAGGGGCGGCTTAACCTATAGTGCAGGGTGTGCAATGAACACGGGCGCCGCGGCGCCCCCTGTGACAGCTAAAAACAGTGTTTCCTAACCTTTTTTGTGCTATGTCCCACTTAACCCTATTTAAAATTCATACGCCTCCCTGTGTAACATTTATAATTTTTATATTAAAACGAAAGGAATAACATCCATTTTCGAATTACCCCACTTAACAATCAAATTGCCCCTTTCTGGGGCGTGGGCCCTACTTTGGGAAACACTGGCTAAGAGCATCGTCTTGGCCCATCATGCTTGCTTAGTTTCGCAACAGAGATGTGCTACAGGCATATAAACAATGAGTGTTATTCTGCCGTCATAAGAAGAAAGCCGTAACTAATACCATACTGTAAGCTATACCTACTTATAAAATAGCTTGTTGGAATATGAAAAATACTTTTTTGTTACGACGGCAAAGTTAATGGTTATAGCCGCGGGGGAGAGGGGTCAGGGCTAGAGGGCGCCAGGGTTTCATTGCACACGGGCGCTACACGAGCTAGAGCTGCCCCATACGTCGGAGTTCTCCAAAACGTATGGATTCACGTCATCCCTACACGGTTGAAATCCTTTTACTTATGCTGCGAATAGTCAAGGAATGAAATGACCTATAGGAGTCTTGTTTCCAACTATCTATAACTTGGTAGTCTTCAAGCCATTAGTGAATAGGTTTCTTCAAGGCAAGCATGTAGCATCGCAGACCTATCCATCGCTTAACATCAGGCAAGACAGAGGTCAAATGCTTTGCCTATAAACAATAAAAAAATGAGATTGAACATATTTCGTAATTACACACAGTGTGGGTTAGTGACTGTTGTAAATATATTATTTATTTGCCAACAAGTAGGACGAAAAAAATACACATGCCCATGAACACTTTATAACACGTGTTTTGATCACCCCGACGTGACGTATAAATCTAAATGAGGCGTACAAACTTTATGACTAAAATGACGCAGCGCGAGTATATATTGGTTATGTACACTGTTAATCGTGCAGTGTTTCACCATCAAAACTTTTAAATATATTTCTTATTTTTGCTATTTCAAAGCTATTATACATTTCTTTTTCTAAAACTTTCAAATAGATATTGTTAAAGTAGATTTTAAGGCTAAATTAATTAGTATATTCAAATTTATTTAATGCACAATAAATTTTAAAACAGTCTCAATCGTATTTATATATTTTTATTTATATTTGACGTTAAAGCAGAGTATTAATGTTGTCAGCGCCATCTGTGACAAATAAAGAATAACTTTGTTAGAAACTAACTATTACATTAGTTCTATAAAGTGTTCATAGATGTCAGGACTAACATAGTTTTAAGTGCTTGATTTTGTGTGTAGATGGCGCTACATAGCAGCTTTTATATTTTTAATGCATATTTTCTTGTGCACATAACAATTTTCGATGCCCATTAATTTACGTTACTGGATTTTGTTTAAGACATTACTTTGTATGACACATGGATTTTAGTTGTGTATGAAGCTGTAATAAAAATTAAAAAAAACCGTCATAGTTATAAAATAAAATTATAAATATATCGCGGAATGCCTGCATTTGCCGTTAGGATTTTAAACAAAAATAATTATTGTTCCATTTTCTTTAATGAAATTATTAGACAATAGTTGTGTTGGCAGCCGGGGATGACAGATCAATGTCGGCCTAGCCGGAACCGCTGGCTTTACTCATAACTCAATTATCCCTCAACTCTATTATTCAATTATCATCCTTTTCACCGGTGAGTAAGAGCGATACTGGTAGTAAACTTAATTTTGCCTAATCATATCCCGATAGCAGGAAAGTATTCTTTTCAAAGAGGTACTAACGATTTGTTTGCTTTACATTGATTGGCTTGTTTACTTTTTAAAATTTGACACTCGATAATTGTAGTTAACAATGTAATGTATATTAGTGTTTAGAAAACATTAAAAGTAGATTAACGTTTTTTACACCTTTTACTTATAATTCTGCTTGTTTCTATAATTATTTTTATGTGACACGTGTATCTGTAGGTAAATCAATGAACGACGTGAATATTTTGAACGTCCTCTTTGATCATGTCCAGGTAATATTTCTTAATTTTTCAAAATTATTCAATTTACAAACCATTCTATCGTCAGTATAGGAAAATGGACAATTATATAATTTATATACATTGACGTAATTAATTATGTGGACATAATGATCACATTATGGCCAGGAAATTATCTAATCTATATTCGTTTTTTTTTAATTAAAGCAGTTTAAATTTTTTTACATTAACCGTTGATCATGATGGCCAGTGTTACATATATAATATTAAATTAATTAATATAAAACAATTTAATTATTTTAAATATTTACCGTTGTAGATTTTAAAAACAAATATATTTTCTTATTGACAAGATATTAAATTCACTAATCGTTATACGTATGAAGCTATAATTCGCATCAGTTATATTCAATTAATTAGCATATTTTCACTTTTTTTTTATTTTCACAAAAAAGTTTTTATTCATGCAAAGCTATAATTAACGTATGCAATGTATGATTGTTAAGTGTTCAATCGATTGCTACATTTTTTCATTTAAATATTTCAGTTATATAAGCAAATAATCGCATTATTGTTAAATTCACAAATCGTCGTTTGTGTAAAATTAGCGTCTGCTATAAACGAATGCTAACCTTTAAAATATTACTAGTGTCGTAACAAATAGCTCTGTTATTTTTATTTTAAATGTTATGTAAATAAATATTAATAATAAGCATATGCTATAAACGCATGTTAACCGTTCAATGTACGAGTATATTTTTAAACTGTCGCAACAATTCCCGCGCGTTCGGTGACGACAGGACGCGTATTTTTAGCGCGCAGCGAGTGCCCGAGCGCCGCGTGATCGCGTCGGACGTTTTGTAAGAAAAATTCGCGCAAAATGCACTTCTAGTGTAAAACTCTGTGTCAGTGTACAATCCAGTGTAACATGCAATTGTTATGACGAAGGCTCTAGCAATGAACCGGTTGAAGCGGCAGCGTTATGGCATCGGAAGGAGACGGGTTCGTTCAACCAAATACTACCCCACCGCCCCCTATACATGCGTGTCGCTGTTTATATGGTGTATAAAATAGATGTTAAAAACGAGTGTAAAAGTTTTAAATTGATAGATTCTTGATAGATCTATTTTCAATCACCTGTATGAAGTGATCTATCGAATTTTTTATATTCCAATGCGGCAGTCATATAACTTTTGATAGCACAGTCTCCACTGATTGTAAACAATAATAGTGATTTAATGGTATCTTGTACAAATACATATATAAAGGCTTTAAAGGGTTGAATGTATTGCTCATTTGCTGTACCGTATGGTACACTATCAAAAGATTAATGGTTTCAGAAATAATAAATAACGTAATCATAATTTAGTAACAAAAAGTTCAAATTATGTTTGTCTGCTATCTGTTTATATAACATATTTCAGAGTAACAACCACAATCAATTAAATTTAAAATAAAATCAAAGATCATACTATTATGTCTTTTTTAAATATGCAATTCTTCTATTTGTTCTCCCAAGTCTTATGTTTTTTCATTCGTTTATTCCGTTATATTAATATACATTTAGGATCATATATAATGATGAATATGGCGTGCAAAGAATGTTTCTGGCATATAATCTAATAAAATCGAAAAAGAAATTGAATTTCTCTGTAATAGCAACCTTCAATATAAGCTAAGAGTTCTAAACGTCCTTAGCTGAGTCCACAACAAATTTGATTGTTTCTTTTGCGATACCCTTCACTAATCTTTAACAGTCAGGTAAATTAATATCCAAGATTTTTAACATTTAAAATACCTTCACACTGATAGTAGATATTTTTAAGAGTTTTTTTTTAATTTTAAATTCGAATATTCTTTATTCAACATTACATGGTTAATATGTTTTATCGACATTCAATTAAGTCTACCTAAACTAAATAAAAGACTTAAGACATTTAGCAGGGCTGTATATAGCTAGCGTTTATAGCATAGCTATAATATTTAGCTGTGCTATAAACGATCACGATATGTGAATTTAACAACTTTTTAATGCAATTAGTTTTTTAAATAACACTTATTTAAAAAAAAGGGTAGTCATGGATTGAAATGTTAACATGTATTCATAGTCCATGTTAATTATAGATAGATTTGTAAATTGGATAAATTTTAAATGCAAATAAAAATATACAAATTAAAGTTGCAAAATTGGCTAATATATTTAACAGATCATATGCTAATTATAGCTTCGAGCGAATAAAAATTAGCGGATTGAATATCTTGTCAATATGACAATGTATTTATATTTATAATCTACAACAAATTTTTAATATTAATATTGATCTTTATTGATTTATTATTAAAGATATACAATAGGTAGTGTGGAAATGACAACATTGTATAAGACCCGTATAATTAAAAAAAGAAATATAGATTAAATAATTACCAGATTATAAAAAAGCGAAAGTTTTGACAGCGTAGGCTACAGTCATATCTTTGACAGGTCAAACGTCAAAGTCATGACACATGACATTAAGACACCATTAAAATTGTCCAGAGCAGCGGTTCTCAAACTATAGCCCGTGTCCTACCTGGGACAAATTAGATTTTTAAGAAGTGCAATTAAAAAATGGATTCGACACGAGTTTAACTCTTTCGCTTTAATATAAAAATTATGTATGTTATATATGGGTGCCTAGGAATTTAAAAATGCTAAAGTGGGGCGTAGGTCGAAAAAGGTTGAGAAACACTGGCTTTAAAGTTATTTACAGTGTAGTAAAGTAAGCATTCGCACAAAAACGTTCTTCATAATTTTTTTTTTAAATCAGCCATTGCCTATAGAAAATTATATCACATTTTAACTAAAAAGTCGACCAAAATTTCTATTCAGTATTTACGTTGGGAATATCACACTAACTGTTAAAGTCAGTAGTAATGTGTTTGTGAAAATAACAGGTGGCGCAAAAGTAACGTCACATTGTGAACGCATCTTAATTTTTACAAATGGCGCCAAATGTCACTATACTTTGACATTTATAATGTAGATATACAGAGTAGTTGTCAAGAAGCGATGAAGTGATACACACGCGAAGAATGTGGAATTATGTTTGAAAAATTTTCAGTCTGTTGTTTTAATGCAGCGTGAAATTCGTCGTTAACCTCGTCGGTGTGCTACTTGTGTTCAAACAATCAAGTGTTTTGCCGAGCATCTCGTGTAAACAACGTCTTCTAGAGATGTCGCAAGATGTGGCCACACATCTAACAAGCCTTAAATGCTAACATTGAAGATGATATCTACAAAATGAAGCCAAATGTTTCAACAATTCAAAATGTCGAATAACGAGGTGAACATTTGAGCAATATTTTTTCCAATTAATGCCATCAATCTTATACTTTCAAATACATTTTTTCCACAACAGAGTTCTTTTTTTAATTTATAACAAAATGGCTGTTGGTTCAAATTATGACATTACTTTTGTACCATCTGTTACATTTTCATACACGTACAGTATCCGGCGATAAATATTGCACATCGACATTTGGAAAGAAACAAAGGGCTAATTTTGGCTTCGTAAATCACTATCTCTGTCTCACACTATCTATGTAACGTTTTGTCAGCCGTTGTATTTCGTGCGACAGAGATAACGCTATACGAAGCCGAAATTAGCCGAATTTCTCTTTCCAAAGTTGTATCGCCGGATACTCTATCAAGAAGCAGCAGGTAGTGTTTTTATTATTACTAATATTTCTAAAAACACTACAGCCTAAAAGTATCAATAGTATGAATAACATCTTTTTTGCAGTATAAAAACATAGTTATTAGAGTAATTTTACCCTGTAGTATGCCATATAGTAATAATATTTGTTGCCTGTATGTCATTAGTGATTTAAAATTCAATACGATAATGTTAAAAGAGCATACCTAAGGTAAACAGAAATAGTAAATACAGGAGGCTTGAGGTTCCCTTATATATAAGCCTCCTGGATAGAAACGATGCTGGAACTTCTTCTGCTACTTCTTCCTGCGCTAATTTTCCGAAGAGTTAGTTTTATTAGCCAGGCAATAGCAATCGGCCAAGCCGTGGTTTGGACCTCTTGAGCGCCCTTGTGTCGGGATGCTAGTCGGGTATTATCGACCAGTGACAGTCCAAGCCGAGGTCCCCTCATGGGGGGCTTGAGCTTAGTCACTCCATGGAGCGTTCACCAAAGCGATCCAAGAACTCGGTAAGGACAAGAAACGTCCCAAAGACGTACTCCTCACGCGTCACAGGGTTCCCACAAAACACGCACACACCTGGTGCAGACACTCAACGCTGCCAGCTCTAACTTCAGCACCAGCGACCACTGCACCTGCCACACTCCGCACAGATCACAGGGTTATACACAACGAAACCAAAAGTTACTCACCACGCCACAACACCAGTTTTTACAGAGCAGCCACCCGCTCTCTAACCGCGAACAGCGTGGGCGAACCGAGGTTGGATCCGGATTCCTCCATGGCTCACCTGTAGTCCACGCCGCCGTACCAAACCGCATACACAGAACATCAACACAAACAATACACAGCTCTACATGGGTAAAGCGCTTTGCTACGTCCAAATGACTTCATGCAATTGGTACGCGCTCGACCAACTTTTTTTTTTAAGTTCACGAACCCGATCCGTGAACTAAGTTACGATGAAGCTGTAAAAGCCTTCAGGCTAACAGCATCAACATAAACAGAGAATAAGTAAGAGCTAGGCGACCTCCCAATCAAGTAAAATGGTAACATGTAGCGTCCCGAGAGAAAGCTCCCCCGCGAGCCCTGAACCTTCGGTACTTTAAAAGACGTCTTAGTCTAGGTACACTCTTCGCCCTGTCACCTCATACCCGCGGAATCTGCAAATGCCGTTTGGGTAGCAGTGAGAGCCTTTAAAAAAACTTGTAAGCTGTAGACCAGATTATCGATTTGGTCACTTTCTAATTCTGAAGGACAGCTTTTGACAGAAAAAGAAGAAGAAAGTCTTGTTAGAAAGACAAAGTAGTAGCAGGTTCGTCGTCGTTTTAGCCCATAGATGCCCACTGCTGTTATTTGTCTTAAAATAGAGAAAGAGCCACAAGAAATAATCCTGAATCCTGAAATAACGTCCATCGCCTAATCAACCTGAAACAAAATGTCCACTGCTGGGCAGCCGTCACCGCACCGTCAAGTAGGAAAGAGAGAGAGGGAAAGAGAGTCACTAGACTATATTCTTCAACAAGGCAGGTCAATGTCCACGACATGTGTAGGTTATTACAGGTAGAAATAATCAGAAGAATGGACCCCATAACCTGACAGAACATATCCACTGTTAGGCAGCCGCCACTGCATCAAAAAGAAGGAAAGAGAGAGAGAGAGGGAGTCACTAGATTTTATCCTTCAACGGGGCTGGACAACGCCTAACATATTTGTAGGTGACAGGTAGAAATAATGAGAAGAACGAACCCCAAAACCTGACGGAAAATGTCCACTACTGGGCAACCGCCACCGTGCCGTCAAATGGGTCATCGACGTCGCCGTCGCGGCGCCGTCCATCGATCCGTACCTCACGCATGCGCACACTATCTGTAGCAAATCGAACCTTAAAACAATACGTCTAAAGCTCAATATCTCCGACCACTTTATTAGCTTACATTGCACATTTAATACCAATGCCATTGATTGACAAATACCATCCTTATTTTACAACTGTTAAAGTCGATTTTTCATGTTTCAATCATTATATAACAATACATGAATTTAAGCCTTATTACAGTGTAATAAAGTTTGAAATATAATATTTGTAATAATTAGCAGTGTAAAAATAAATAATTAAAGATTTCCGTGTAGTCAGGTAATATGAACTTTACTCGCAATGAACAATCGGGGTCATTGTACTCTTTTGTTGATTGTTCACCTGATAGAAGGTAAAGCAAGGATCATCATATGGAATGATGTTCATCGATATCTTGAATCTTGGTCGCGTCCAATTATACAAGATGATTGTTGTAAAAGGGTGAAAGTATAAACAAAAAGCTTAAAAACTTCTAAACCTGTTTTCATTCATACTGTATAAAAAGGATCAAATCACATTCGAAATACGTCACACTAATATATATTTATATAGGAATACGATAGACCAATGTTCCCCAAAGAGGAGTAAAGGGTAGATGAGAAATGGAACGTAATAACTTGAAATATACTTATTTACAGTGATCACTTACATACGCTTCGTAGAGGATGCTACGAGGTTTCCAAATACGCCCATAGATAAGAAGAGCCCACTACAAACTCAGTCAAGAATTTTTAGTGGTCACTTTTACAGTATTTAGCATTTTAGAAAGGCTAAGGTGGCATACAAAAGATTGGAAAATGCTGCAATAGACCAAAAACTTTATGCTGTATGTATATATATATATATATATGTGTGCGTGTTTTATATATGCTATTTATTATTCTGAAACAACTGATATTTGAAAAGGGTATACTTACGTTTATTAAAAGCAAAAAGGCTCTAAATTTAGCTCTTTAACACCCTCACACCAGTAACTAATCACCCTGTATCTTCTAGAAGCAATTTGCCTCTCTGTATGGAATTCGGAGTCGGTTATTTTTATTTCTTTATGTATTCAAATGTTACATTATATATGACCATTATTCAGGTCATTGATTGTCGATTATAAGTAAAAGTTATATTTCAAAATGGCAACTCCAAGAGAAAACGCTTGCAAAGTGATTGTATTACAAAATACGCAACACATTACTAACTTTAGGCTTTGGTGCTACGAAAATTCGTAGCTCTATAAAATTACTACGGCGTAACTTCTCAGCTTATATTTGCCGTAGCCTTACCGTGTTTATCGTAGAGGATACGATTGCGGCACTCGGGGCTGACGACCCGCGTAGCATGGTTCCTTGACGTTCACATTCATCGACATTACATACATACATAAATATTGAAGGTGTCCAATTTTATACAAACAATAATCAGATTGAGCTTATAATGGCATCATTAAAATTAAAGCTACAAGCGTTCCAAACTCGAATTTTTTATTATTCACTTTTCTTCCTTTGCCCTTAAAATAATATGAATATTAGAAAAAAAAATGTGAAGAAAAGAGTGTTATTTAGGTGGCATTAGGCAGGATGCTTCTGTAGGATGAACAGCGCCAGATAGATAAAACGTATATTAAAACGGTTGTCAAGAGACATAAAATGAAAAAGAAGATGTCCAAGTAAAAGATGGAAAAAGATAGAATCCGACGCGTATGAGGCGACTACTGATTTGTAGTACAAATAAAGGCTGTATGTTATTTTATTTAACTTTTATTTTCGTATCTATGACAATTTCTACCATTCTAACATTCAGGCTTTCTGATTACCGTTGAGAATAAAGCCTTCTATGTTTCTATCACCACTTAATACACGTACACAAGAGTGTCAATGGAAAAATAGAAACTACTTTCAAAAAAAAATCTTAATTAAGTTTTTATATTAAACGACTTTTTTAAAATTAGTGTTATTGTTGAATCGTATGACATACTAATCCATAAATAATATAGCCTTTAAGTAATTTTTTTTTACTAACTTATATTCTATGGACTCACTAGACTCTGAAGTAAAATTTATTATTATTATAATAAATCATGTTAACTTTGATATCTTATTTTTTAATGTCGCGTTTTAATTTTAATTATAATAAATTTAGTTATATTTTATTTTAACATTTTTTATCCTAATTTTGTTTATGTTGTTTGTATTGTGAGAAAAAAACTTAAAACCTATAAATATTAATAATAATCTTTGCCTTTTGACGCTTTTAAAAAGTTAACTGTATTAGTCAATAATTTGTGGTTATATGTTGAGTCGTAAAGATGGCGTCTCTCATGACTTTGCCCTACATTCCTCAATAAGATATAATTACCTTCATTATTGGAACTATAACTCGTTTAGAGGTAGCAACATTGTCGATATATAAATAGATAGGAAATAAAAATATAAAGAAAAAATGTCAAAAAATATAATGATAAACAAAATAAAAATTGTAAAAAGCATTCAACGAGGAAATCGAAGAAATTGAGGACTAAAAAAAAGCGTGGAAAATATTTTGAATGGCCGCCATTATTGTGAGCTTCGCTTTTCTCAATCTTATTTTTAGGACAGAGATATAAAGATTCCTTTCACCTCTCTCTGTCACCCTTCACAACTTCTTTCTTTCTTTCATCATATTTTCTGTCATTCTTGCTTCTTTCAACCTTCATATTTTCCGTCTTTTTCCTTCTTACATCCCTCATTTTTCTCGCCAATCTCCTTTCTTTCATCCTTCATATTTTCTGTCATTCTACCTTCTTTCATCCTTCATATTTTCTGTCAATCTTCCTTCTTTAATCCTTCATATTTTCTATAATTCTTCCTTTTTTCATGCTTTATATTTTCTGTCATTCTTCCTACTCTTATCCCTTATATTTTCTCTCACTCTTCCTTCTTCCTTCTTTCATCCTTCATCTTTTCTATAATTCTCACAGCGTTCATTGACATTACATTCACGCATCACCTCCCATTCGTCACATTTCTTGTTACACGGTTTTGTTTCGCTTAATTACATCACTTGTCTTGTACCAAAACCGCAAGAAAGTGAGGCGGCTCTCTTCCTCCTCGATAAGGGAGCGATGCTGCCGCAAGCAATGCTTTTCTTACCCATTTCACAAGCCATTCTTAACCCTCCATGCTAGGAGGAAATTATATTAGAAAGTGAATAAACTATTTTGAAAATTATCTACACAAGGCAGGAAAATATACAAGAGGTCACCCAACACGAGGGCTAATTAAAAAATTCCATCCGGGTATGTGGTTTTTTTCGATCCTCAAAGGACTGAGAGGTTAATCTCGACTGTGCAAATATGAATCCTCAAGTTGTGTGGACATGTCACCCGTATTGAGGACTCAATGGAACGTTTGGTGATGTAAAAAAAAAATTAAAAAGCAAGCGACCTAGTGGACTCTGAAGATGGACAGACATCATCAAGACTGTTACTGATAAGTCTTTAAATGAATGATCTCTCTCCGCCAAGCTAGGGCAGCAGGAGCACCAGAACAGAACAAAGCTTGACCAGCTTGACCACAACCACATTGACGAGAGTGTACAAATGAGAAAAATGTACACATATATACACACACACCTTTACATATTATTTATTTTTATACATAACTATTTTGTATTCCAACAAAACATACCAAAGTGGTCGTATATCTAACTATATCTATGAAACGGATACATTTACGACCGCAACTCGTAAATATTTTTGACAGTCAAATGTGATATCAAAAAAAAAGACAAAATGTTTCACAGCGCAAACATTTTGTATTTGAAAATCGAATTTCCATTTTTTACACTTTTCGTAACTATATATATGTTTCTCAACGTATAGATTGATTTTATGTATAATATATAAGATTAACTAATATCGGCATATAGTAAATAAAAAAATGAAGAGAAGATATTAAGAAGGATAAGAGAGAAGCATGACAATAATAAAATTCAGTGAAAATTAATAATAATATAAATAGTCACTGTTTTACCGTGGTAGGGGAAAACGAGAGTGGTCACCAGTTCTATGAGGTATGTGCCCATTGCTACTTCTACTTCTACCAGCCAATACGCAGACATACATCAGCTAATTTTGTTTGAATACGACTGTCATTCCTAATTCGATCCAGTAGAAATCTTTGTAAAGCACTAAGAACTTGCCTTGAATCAAGACATGCATAAAAATAATTATAATAATCAGTATGTCCAACAAAACTCTAAGCTTATGTTTGTAACAAAAACGTGAACTCAACTTGTAGGACATAATATCTGCCAGTATAAACGAAAGGACGTGAATAAGGCCAGACAAACACGGGAGTCACGCATAGTCATGCCGTGTAGATGGAGGGAGTGCATGCGCGCGCAACTCATTCACTTGTACGGGCGGGTGGCGGGGCGGGCAGGACTCTTTCAGGGCTGCCACACAACGCAAAACAAACATTTATTTTTGTACATTATAAATAAATATTGTTTATTATAAAACGGCTACAGTTGTTAACAGGTGAATACCGACTTGTGTTATCAGTCACATTACTTCAGGCTTGATTAGCAAGTTCATATTTATTTAACGACCTAGAAAAGAGGAGATTCGTAAACGAAAGAAGAAGAATGTAAAAGAAGTTAAGTAGCAGTGCAAAACAGATGGCCATGGCTTTAACTATCTGATGTGGCGACCACGGACTCGCAGGAGCAGTGTTAATAAGAAGACGCTAAATGCAGATAGTTTTCGTTGTCCTTTTGGATGTTTCTAAAGAAGATTTAAGTTCAACAGTGGATAGGACGAAAATGACAAAAGGAACTCTTCATAAGAAAGGAATTTTACACACTTTAATACGTAAATGCAGATACCATTTGTATTATTCATGTCACTTTTTCGATTCAAAAGTGTTTTCCATGATATGCCAATATTTAGACAGGCGAGGGTAGGAATGCATCAAAAGTTTATTGGCTCTATTATGGAGCTATTTTCATTCTTGCCATCATAATGAGTTGAGAGAAATCGTAACCATAATTGTTCGTATGTGCTGTTACTTACCCTATGTTGAACTTTGACTACCCTCTTAAGTTTTCTGTATCTGCTGAAGCGGTGGATTTTAGTCTACTGATCCTATGTTGTACTAATGCAGGCTTTCCATATTAGAAAAATAGCTTTAACGCGTTTTTATTTCCCATAACTAAGTTATATCTGACATGGTGAATATCAAATACTTTGTAAATTTCTGAATGCTGGTTTCATTTCATGTTCGTATTGTTAGCCATTGAATAGCAGATACAACTTTATCTGATTCAGGATTTGGGTTTATAATAACAAATAAATTTCCTCCTTTCTAGTCATGTTGTTATGATGCGTCTGTATGTAGGAGTTTGGTTCCTCCAGTACATTGTGGAGGTACATGAGTCACTTGTCCATCTGTGCGGTGCTCTTGATCATCAACATGTTCGAACATGTTTTGAAAAGTTGTTGCCAATTCTTCGCCACCCTTTGATTGCGGTGCGTCGTTACTTGGATGAATTTGATGTTGGCGTGCCGGGTGATGAGATTGCGTGATGGAGTTTGGTGTTAATTCGCGGTTGATGTCACTACTGAGTTTGTGTGCTTCTAAACGGAGATAATTTCCACAACAACGCACGTCAAACGATAGCGCCAGGCAATCGAATACCAGCGCATTTATCGATATAATAATCGGTTTATACTTATTGCACAAAATAAAAGATGTCGTTATAAGGTAGCTCAATTTAATGTTGGTTTCTGATATGAATAAATAAATAAATGGTAGATATTGTAAGAGTGACAGCCCTGAGCTAATAGTAGCGAGTTAAAGCGAGGCGAGGCGGGGAACGCGGTCGCGTCGAAACGGTTCTGTGATCGCGTGGCCGCCGGGCGTGCCGCGCCGCCGCGTGGCGACCACGGCCGACCCCGACGCTATCCCACTGGTGGTCCAGAGCGGCCACCAGCTGCCACCATGTCGTAACATGATGGGATACAACAACCAGGGCGGATACAACAAGTTGTTCACGCAGGTGCGGTCGCTATCATCTACCAAATTATAAATAGTGCTATTTTGGTGTCCATATTCGAATTGTACCGATTTTAGTTTTACTTTTAATTTTTTTTGGCCGAAATTCAAGTGCAGTAACATTTTTAATTTAAATTTATAAAACGAACGCCGCGTATTTACATTTTGTCTTTTGTGTATTACGTAAATTTGAATTTGGAGTACATAAATATACGTATTTTAAAATTTAAAAAAGGAACGCCGCGTATTTACATTTCGTATTTTTGTGTATTACGTCAATTTGAATTTAATATAAATAAATATACATATCTTAAAATTTAAAAATAGAACGCCTTGTATTTTTATCTTGATTATTTAATTTTCGTGTTTTTGTATACATCTTTATTCTGTAAGTATATTTATTTTGAGAATTATATATCAATTATAAATTGATTTTGGATTGTACACATATTCTCGACAGCATAATTTTAATATCAAGAGTAATACGAATTTGAATATTCCGTTATATTATTTTTAACTTAAGAACATTTATAGTGATTATTTGTACTTCAAGAGGAATATGCAAGAAAAATCAATTGCATCCTATAAGTGCATTCATCAACATGAAATAAAGTTCCAAACACTTCCTGATCCCGTCACAAACACAGCCAGGATTTTTTTTTTGGTGATGACTTTCACAAATATCTTAAATAAAATTATTTAAAATAAATGTCATTTTTAAAATAATTTACAGTTGGATTTTTTAATTAATTTTGTTCGATATACTTAGAACATGATAATTTGGAATTATGAGTTATGAATAACATAGTTGCCTATATAAATAAGTTACTAACTTTTCGCAGCTTAAAGAAAGGCACAATTAGTTTATGTTTATTTCTAGTAACATTGTTTTTTTATATGGTAACTGGTTCTAAGTGTAAAAGATTTAAATGTTTGAATGTATTGCTCATTTGTATTGTATTGTAAATTTTTGTATGATACGGTATAAAGTATGAAACAATATTTTGTCAAAACGTAACACATAAGTACAATAGGAGTTGAAAGAAAAGATCTGATTATACAAAATTTATAAACAAAGTGGAGACGTCACTTTATGAGAGAGATGGATAAATGGACTAGAATATTAACAGAGTGGTATCCAAGATACATCAAAATAAGCAGAGGTTAAAAATATAAGATTGGAGATTGCATATATATATATATATATATATATAGCAAACCTGAAGTGGCTTTTGTCAGAAGACGACAACCTGAGACATTTATGTTATCTTATTATAATTAAAGCTATCTATCAATAAAAGCTAATATATACTATTTATTTTTAAAATTAGATAATATAAATAAAATAATGGTAATATAGTAAAAAAATCGATTTCAAAATTCGAATTAATATATATGAAAATTTAATTATTGTTTATTGTGTTTCTCTGTTGACTGTACTGTCAGAAGTAATTGAGTCGTATTTAAATTAAAAAAAATTATTTTAAAATGTTTTAGAGTGATTTGAAATACATATAAATTCAATAATCCTTTTTGTAGACATATGAATAATACATTCACACCTTTAAAGATTTGACACGTGTATAAAACAATCTGCGTAATTTAATTATTATGCGTTTTACTTTTTTTTACAGTTGTGCAATCGAGTGCGTTATACGGCCAGATATATATCGTTATTCTCGAAAAATTGGGTCGATAGAGGTTATATATATCATATTTCAGCCAGATACATTTGCTATGAATCATTTGTAATAAATCTATATTTACTTTAGAATATTTTTATGGAATGTCGAAGATGTATTGGTGTTGATCTGTGCTATCCTTCGATCTATATATATATATATTTATATTTCATATCATCAGTTGCTATTTATCCAGACTATTGGCCACTTGTATGACATCGTTTCTTTCTTTACAGATAAATATAAAATTAATTGAACACATTAGAACTTTTAGAACTCTTATTGATCGTCAATACTATCTATTTATGTTTTTAACTCTACTCTTTGCAAGGTGTTATAGTTGTGGAGAAGAATCAGGAAGTAACTCGTCAATAACACATGTTTTAATAAAGTTTAACAATACAGATTTGTACATATACACTTTATCAGATATAGTCAAAAAATAAATCAGAGTTCCCCAAACTTTTTTGTGTCGTAGACCCCTTGCCATGTTTTTCCGTGTTGGGTAGACCCCCTACTTACCTGATATTGATTTCCTGTAAATTTCTAACTGTAGTGAAGTTTAGTGTCTGTTCAAAATGTATTGCGACCACAAAGCGAATACCAAAATCCTACAACTTACACAATTTTATAAACATGTATAATTTTGTTTTTACTTCATAGGTACTTTTATAAATAATGTAAATGTTTTGATATTATAAGATAGTATGATGTAAGTAAATAGGTACTATAGTGTATGTGTCGAGATCGACTATCGTGGACTCCCATTTTCATTTCATGGACCCCCAAATTTTTTTTCGCTGATGTAGACCCCTTGCAGATTGTGATAGACCACTTTGGGAATCACTGATTTAAAATATACTTGATACAGTAATTATTTATTCCTATGTCCCCAAGATGGGGCATTGCTATATCTGATAAAGTATATATGTATAAATCTGTATTGTTAAACTTTAATAAAGATATGTTGTTGTGGAGTTTCTTCCTGTTTCTTCTCCACAACTATTACACCTTGCGAAGCAGAGTTTAAAATAAAATAGATTAATAAAGTAAATATGTAATATGTTGACAATCAATAAGAGTCCTGTTAAAAGTTCCAATGTTGAATAAATGAGTTTCAACTTTTATGTTTATTGAAATTAACAAGTTTGATTAATATTGGAAATAGTGAAATATTTCATCATCATAACTTATTCCTATGTCCTCAAGATGGGGCAGAGGGCATCCATAGTACGTCGCCATCCCGAGCGGTCTTGAGCCTCGCGCTTTACTTCGCTCCACGTCATTCCATTATCACATTAATGATTCGATCATACGATGTTCTGTTTCGGTTTTCTGTGACATGTAAGGCTTTCAATTTTCCCGCTTGGTTTTTTTTTTACGTGTTTTCCGGTGACAATGAATTTTGGGAATTTTTCGGGACCCCGGATTTCTTGTACATCTTCAGTTTTGTATACAGTAGTGTAAATATACACATATAATATTAAATGAACAAAATATTTAGGTTTAGTATTCTATCGCAATGAATTGATACCGCGACTCAAGGAGTTAGTGCTATCGTTGAGTTAATGTACCAGCAAGCCACCATCTTACAACGCGTCGGTCTGATTTGTAAACTTGCTGCCAGAAATAGCCGTCCGGTGAAACATTTGCGATCGACACTGTACACGTTCATTATTTACGTAATCTTGTACGTAGTATAATTCAAACTCCGGATATACACTGTTATAACTGGTATATACACCTATCCCCCTATTTACACGGTAGATACGTTCCTAAGAAAAACGTGTAAATCGAAAATTAAAAATTTTCAATTTAAAACCGTGTAAATCGAAAAACTCGCAGAAAATGCATGATTTTGCTATTTAACAGTTGCGGATTTTTTTTCAATAATTTTAGGCGTACACGGAAATAAAAATAAAATGCATTGACAAGTTAAAATATTTAATATATTACGGAAAAACTGTTTTTTTTTATTTAATTACTATACATTAAACGGAAGAACAAAAAAGAAATTACTCTCATTCTTTTTTTCGGAATCGAAGGTTCGAAATCACTTTCATCACTCGAATTTATTTGTGCCGATTCGATGTTTGAAGCAGAAATATTTACATATGAGAGATGGTAATAAAATCTGTTATTAAAACAAAAAAAAAAACTTTTTTGGAAAACCGTGTAAAGGCGAAAACGTATAAAACGAGTACCGTGTAAATCGGGGGATAGGTGTACTTGCTGACAATATTAGTGTAACGTAATTTATCTTATTAAACTATACAGTTATGATTTGAAATTTGGTAGAGCCAAGTTTTATTGATGAAGAGAAATTTTGGTGGCGAAGGCGAGGTTTCTGTTAAAATGGAGTTACGATCACGGAAAGCAAGAGATTGGAGAAATAGAGCTGGAGATTTTTTCCTTTTTTTTTTCGAACTCTACTTACACTGTTACCTTTAAATTGAATTAGAACGAGAACTTCCCGGCTATCTCGGTTCGAACCGTACATTACGAAGTTACTGGATTGAGAAGCCTTCAATCTCTGATACTCTATCTTTTTTGCTCCTCTCAAGGGGGTATCTTAGTTTGGACTGTCACTTACTACGCACTTAGCGTTCCGCCTCAAAATCTTCCTAGAGGTTTAACCTCGACTTGTCTGCCTGATGTAACATTTTGAAAAAATATGAGCGATGGGAGAAATAGTTTCTGGATAAACTCCAACAATAGTTATATTATGATGATTGAAATACTGATGTCCTAAAATCTAATCACGAAGCTCCTGAACCCCTAAATTCAACAATAAACACAAAATCTTCAGTAAGAAAAGGTCCAATATTTAGCCACTTCCGCACATGCAGTGGTAGTCGTGCAACAAAGTGCACCGCCCGCCAGCCCGCTGATAAATGAGTATGCGGCAAACAATGCGAATTACACAACTGCAACCGTTAAATCACTCTTATTGGTCAATCAATATTGGTCCTTTTCTTACTTAGGATGGACTTCCGCAAGGTAACGCCTGATTCCATTAAATATACAGAAATAATAATTTTATATATACATGAGGTAATTTGTTAAAGGTATAAAACCTTCAAAAGGTTGCATTTATATCATTGGCGTCCATCTGTTGAAAAGAAGAAAAAAGACTATCCAAAAATCAGAGAAATACTAAGAAAGTATTTTCAAATTTCTATTTACTACATTCTAAAATTAATTATCTACAACCTGTTCCTGAAAAAATTGTATTATTTAAAATTAATATCCGGAAGCATTTAAATAGAAAAAAAAAATAATAAAGTGAAATATTTCAAAGTAAATTTCATACAGAATTATTGGAAATAGTTGAAAAAATTCTAAAGCTTTTTGTCGACAAATGAAGCCTTCATCCGATTACCAGTCATCCTGTATATATATTATCCATACTAAATATATAGGAGACGTGTTAATCATGTATTATTTGTGAAGATACATTCAAAATATTTATAGTAAAACATCTGAAATTGTGATTTGAAATAGTGGTCATGTTCGAAAATAAGTTTTTAATAGCGGAAGTAAACATTTGAGAAGGCAGAATATTTAGGAACAATCGTAATTGGAATGCCACGGAAGGCAGTACCGGGGGTCTATAAGATTTGGGAGGAGGGGTTGAATGACGTCACGGCTTCGATCCGCGCCCGTCTGCCGAAACACGAGGCCCGACTAGACTCACACTGTCATCTGGATCAATCGTTTACCATTACAGTGAATGGAATGGTCCAGTGTTGCTCTGAACTCCTAGCAGTGAACTACTTTTATACATAAATATGTCTTTATATAAATCACACGTTTAATACACACTTAAGTATTTAAATAATAATTTAAATTAATATTTTCTTACGTTTAATCTAATTGTCAAACTGTCGATTTTGCTAATTTGGCGGGATTTTTGACAGTTAAGTGACACATCGTGACAAATAAGTTTTTAAACGAAAATGGACACAAGTATTTTAATAGTCAGTCTATTTTTTTTTTAATTTGTGAATGCCGTCGCTGAGGTGAGCTTTAAATAAAACTGTTCGATTAATTTTTAGCTGCAACTGTTTTTTTATTCATATAAATCGCTCATTGTGCATTTTTCTCATTTGTATCAATTGCTATGTTATAATACTGCTTATATGCTATTTTTAACACTCAATATATTACGTCTATGCTTTCTATCATTGTTACATTTAGCAATCTAGCATCATATAGTGTGTTACTAATTGCATTTTTTTATGATTAAATATACATAGTTTTATATTAATGTCTTTATTTATATAATGACTGACACGAAAACAATTAAAGGTTATTTTTATTAGTTTCTTATTTGCTATTTGTCACAACGTAGATAAAAATTGTATGAAAAATAGACAGGATTTTTCATAAATCGAAGTCAAGCTGAAATCTGCTGATATGTAATATCATGTATGTATTTCTAATATTATTTACATAAGAAAATCAAATGGTATTTGAACAACCTGTAATGTTTTTTTTTTAATTTCCTATTTTTGAGACGAAAATTGTAATTTTTTTCATATCATATATTTAAAATGGTTGATTAATTTGTTAGGATTTAATTATAATCATCTTGATCTTTGCGAAACACTTAAAAATGAGTGCAAAGATCACCAGTAATGATACTCTAAGATTTTTATATATAACATATAACAATATATATATTGATTGAGAAAATCTCTTCGACCATTTATGCGTCGATTCAGCCCGGGGAAGGCATGACTGAAGCTATCGATTTTCGACACATGGTATTATATTTAATTAAAAATTTATGCATTAATTATATAAAATTGTTACTGATAACAAAAAAATATTCCAGAGGATGGGCAACAGCGTCCTTTACATACCATAATACCACACCACCATCACCAAACCGTCTACCAAACATGGCTATTATGGTATATCAACTCGTAGATATCTTTCTGGAAGACCTGTGCCTAACAATGGGCGTCTATGGGCTGAAACGACGATATATATATATATATATATATATATATATATATATATATGTAGGTATGTTTTTATGTGTATGTATTTCCATACTAAAGTAGTCTTTAAGAAATTGCCTAGAGTAATAAGACTGCCCATTGTTTTTTTTTCTTTACTTTTATTGTTTAAAATGTAAAATAAAGAATGTCACCCGATTTCTGATGTTTTGTGTATATATGGACATACTATATATATATATATATATATATATATATATATATATATATATATATATATATAAATTGATTTCGTGTCAGTGTATAATCGCATGTTTGATATATCTATGTGATATTTTTAACATAATCCGTATATGTTGGATATGCGCAATGTTTTCTCTATATTCAAGGGCATGTTCGTCTGAATTGTTGTATGTTTGTATATGTTGCGTTGCATGCAGCCTCCACGCCTCGACGACCTCGACCAATGTCAAACTACAAGCCTTTGGTAAGAATTTAAATTCTTCATTTATTTTTGCTACCTAACTTTCTTCTGTTTTTCACTGCACGGTTAAACGTTATATATATAGTGATCTTTATATACCATCTATTAATTCGGAATGTTTAATATCTCATAGCATGATCATAATTATTTAAATCGTAAGATGTCCAATGCTGGGCAGTATCTTCCCTTGGTAATCCGCGGTGCAAAAACTACAAATCATTCTTAATTCAGTGTCATAGAAAAATCCCAAAAAAAGCCTTATCCGTGACTCATTGAGGAACTTAGTTTTCCAATAAGGTAAAAAATGAGAGGTTACGTTTCTTCACCGTAAGCTATCATTGGTAACACATTTGTTGTAGGCTTTCGTCCTTAGGTATTGAAGGATATTTCACGGGATACCTTCGTTTTGAAACAGCACCTACATGTCAAGTAGAGGTTCTATTTCGGACCCTCTCGAATCATTGCTATCACAAATATTGATTATTTAATATAATGAAACTATATATAACATATCATCCGAAATACGTTGTCAAATCTTATATATATAAATATATATATGTATGTTTATATATATATATATATATATATATATATATATATATATATATATAATACGAAAAACTTATTTAAATATCATAGTGTTGATAGTAATGCTTTTTGACAAAAATATAAAAAATAGGGTAATATTTCTGATGCGTAAATATATGTTGATAATTTTCTAATACGAAAAGTAGACGTTGTGCGATTGAAGATTTTTCCATAGGAACCTTCTAGAATTACGATACTTATAAAGATACTAATAAAATCCATTAAGTCGTTCTCGACTCAAAGAAAAATTGAAATTAATTTTTAAATATTTATTTCTTTATTAATAAAAACAGCTCGAGTATGGAACTATCGGGCTTTGCTATTTCTCGAGAAATATAACCCAGGTCTCTTCAGGGTCAGAGTGACAAACCTACTGAGTCTCCGTGCTTGATCTTCGATCACATCGTCGTCGCATTCTGAAGATTATAGATAATTGTAATGATATTGAATCATACCAGGGGTGGCCAAACTGCGGTTCTTTGAACGTTTATTTTTGGCTCCGATTGACTGTCGAATTATTTCAAAACTTAAATTTATATAACCCATGTCAACTCCTGGGAAATCGAAACAAATCACTGGTGTGAATAATAATCATTATTATTCCGCCATAAAATTAGCGAAATTCAAACAACGATCATAATTAACTAACTGGCATCTTAAGTATTTTTAGGTGTGCTGTCATATACGTGTGCCATTATATCTAACTTCAATACATATATTTTGTACTTTAGTTTAAATAATTTATCATGATTTTAGAAAAAAAAACATTGTTTTCTGTTTTAAATGCGCATTCAATTGCGGCTTGCAAAGAATTTTCAAATTTCGAAATAAGGCTCGCACTACCTTTGACCACCCCTGATACATAATAAGGCCACTTCGACTATGATACAATTAAGCTTTATACCAATATAAAAATTCTAATATTAAATGTGTTTATTCACGATATTTACGAATAAAATAAATAAGAATTAAAAATAAATATCTGTCAGTTATATACATATATAACTACATAGATACATACATGCGTACATCATATATAAACAATAAATATTTTTTTAATAATTATTCAAGTTATATATACTTTAAAAAAATTTATAGTGTTAAAGATACTCTACGCCATTCGTTGTCTTTCATGCGGTATTCGAAGGTCCATTTTATTTTCACTCCTTTTTTAAATTGCATTGATTTTTATACAGGATGTTCTATACATTAAACGACAGCAAATAAGGTATACATTCAATCCTTTAAAAATTTTTTACCGTGAATAGTTGTACATACTAAGAGGTTAATAAAAATTATTAAACGGTTTTATTTAGTTTGACCTGTACGGAATTCATTTGTTAATTTATTTGGGTCAAAATTAGAAATTGAAATTTAAGCACCTTCCCGTTGTCAGATTGATCTGAAATTTGGTACACACATTTAATTTAGATGACAATACAATATAATAAAATCAATAACATTATAAATCTAAGATGGCCGCCGATACAAAATGGCGGATTACATATTTTTCCTTAACCCCCTCAATATGGGTATCAAATGAAAGGGCTACACTAGTAAAACACGATAATTATGTCATAATTTAAAATTCAAGATGGACGCCGTTCCAATATGGCGAGCTAGGTACATATTTTTCCACAACCACCACAATATGGGTATCAAAAAACCGTTTAACTTAAAAGTTTTTTAAATGTATTTATTTTACTTTTAACAAGTGTTGTCACAGTCCAAATAGGACTCGTTGCGGTATTAAAAGAGTTTTTCGTCTCTATCACTATTATCGACTATTTTTCGTGCCTATAAAACTTTTCTCCCGCATCAGTAGGGTTTCGCCCCCTTCCACCCGGTGACGTCATTGGGGGCGCGTGCCAACTTTTTTTCCGAAGTAACTAATGACCGTCGAATGCGGGTAAAGCCTACCCTCAATTATCTTCACTATTGTAAAGAAAATTGTTATAATCGACTTGATATTGAACTATAATCATATCTATATATGGAATACTAGCAGATCCCGCGTTGTTTTGTCATGTATGTTATTTCTAGGAAACATTGAAAAACAAATAAAAAATGAAGGTTGATTGTAGATGGATGAAAATTTAGGGTTGTATGTATTTTTGTATGCTGTATCATTAAAAAATTAAAACAAAAATTTTTGTCTAATAAATAAAAAAATAATTTAGGGGTGGACCACCCTTAACATTTAGGGGGATGAAAAATAGATGTTGTTCGATTCTCCGCCTTGGCCGATATGCGCGCTAAGATTCACGAAAATCGGTCGGAGTTCAAAAACGCACACCGTTATACGAGAATTTTATATATTAGATTTGTTCTACACCTATTTCCTATCAATCTGTATAAAGTGATCGGTATTAAAAAGATTACATAATTTTTTTTCTATTGAAATATTGCAGACATATTACTTCTGGAAGTACAAAGTCTGAAAGGACAGATAAACAATAATTAAATTTGGAATAGTATTCCGGATTTTGAAAACGATGCGGTGTCGTCTTTTTTTTTCAGCCGATGGATGCCCACTGCAAGACACCATGATAAGCTGTATAATATATATATGTACATATATATATATGTACACACATATATATATATATATATATATTTATATATATATATATATATATATATAAATATATATATATTTATATATATATAAAGCAAAGGGATTAAGGTCGTGTCAAATAAATTTTCGAATTGCTCCTTTCAAAAACAATCAAATTGCCCCATATGGGGCGTGGGCCTCATGTTGGGAACCTGCTCTGGACAATTTTAATGTGGTGTCAATATAATCTAGTGTTTCGTGGTCACCTTTCACGAGAAGTGTCCGGAATACTGTCACTTCAGACAGACAATTCTTCGTGCTATATCGGTGTGTTTCGTACTTCTGTAGATCATGATCGATAATTAGACGTGTCTTTGAATAAAACTGCCTTCACCTACGCATTTTTAAATCACTTGATACTAAGTGACAGCCTTGCTCTCTTCATTATTTTATTATAAAAATATCATTAATTAAAATACATTGCTAAATTTGTGAGGTTAAAGTAACACTGGTTTTAAAAAGACGCTCGTAACATGTCATATGTTGATCTAAATCAGGGCTTCTTAAACTGTTTTTAATTCAAGACCCTCATTTATGGTTGCGAGTCCCTTGGCGACCCCAAGTAGATATAAAAGAAAGCTTTTGAATTCGTTATGAAATATATAGGCACATAAAAATTAAAATTGTGTTAATATAGTTACAAAAATTATATGCCCTGAAAAGCTAAAATCTGTTTATGGCTGAACATTAACAATTGACTACACTAGAAGAGCGTCAATACTACACTAGTTTACATTACAGTCAAACGTGTGATATTATAAAATCGTGTATTTAATTATTTGTCTAAAATCTGTCGCGCGACCCATAGTTTAAGAAGCCCCGATCTTAACTTTTCCCGTACTAGGTTGGATTGTTGTGTGTACAAATTGCAGGGATCCGCGGATTCGAACTATTCTCAGCCGTCGTCGGAGCTCTCGCTGGACGAGGACAAGGAGGCCCTGCGCCGCGAGAAGGAGTCCCAGGCGCTCTCACAGCTGGACAAGGCGCGGGTGAGACCACAGCTTTATCCTACCCTCTCTTACTTACCAAGTAACTCAACATATTTATCATTACTTTATATAGTATTATACACGCGCGCGCACATCTCGCACACACACACGCATACACACACACACAAGCACACAAGCACACACGAACACACTCACACACACGTACGCGCGCACACACATCCAGCGACTTGTGTGCCCCGCCCGATGCCTTCAGTCGTGCAATTTTGATATAAATATATATAAACATATCGTTAGTGGGCTGCCATCAAGGAAATTAGTAGATAACATGATTATCATCATCACCGTATCACCCGCTAAGCGCCAACTGTAAGGCATTGGCCTCATTCAAAGATTACAACGATAACAGGTCTTGCATTGCCCGTATTAATCAACTTCCAGCCATCTTAACCATATCATCGGTCCACCTAGTGGGGGGCCTTCCCCCGCCATGTCTTCCGGTTTTTGGTCGTTGTACGAGCGATGTACCTCGGTCCACTGCCACTTCAGACAAACAATTCATCGAGCTAAGTCGGTGATATTAATTCTGTCTTTGTTGATGGACAACTATCTATTTCACCCAAAGAGAAGTGTCTGGTGAAGAAAATATTTAATAGATTCAGGCGTTACTTTGCGGAAGTCCATCCTAAGTAAGAAGTGCACCGCCCGCCAGCCTGCTGATAAATGCGCATGCGGCTAACAATGCGTATTACTCAACTACCACCGTTAAATCACTCAACACGTGTTTCACCCCTCCACGGGGCATCCTCAGGAGTATTGTTACTCCGATTAGTGCCAAACATCCAGTCCGAGTCCGAGTGACAAACGATGGTAGTTGTGTATTTCGCATTGTTTGCCACATACGCATTTATCAGCGGGCTGGCGGGCGGTGCACTTTATTGCACGACTACTGCTACATAGCGGAAGTAGCTATATATTAGTCCTTTTCTTACAAAGAAAATATTATCAAGGCACACAGACATGGTCGTGTATGATGAGCATCAAAAGATCCGAGTCCATCCAATGGAAGGGTTATGCCTGGGTCTTTACGTGTCTTATAGAATTGCTCGTCTGAAGTCTCAGTAGATAGGGCACGACGCTCGTGCAATCGTCAACTATCGGGGCTGACGGCTACTAGAGTGGCGACCACGGGCCGGTAGACGCTGTGGGTAGGTCTCCCACTTGATGGACCGTCAGCAGACATGGCGGGAAGTTGCTTGATTCAGGTAGCGGCCAATATGATTATAATGATATATAAATTCATTTGATATCAGCTCTTTGATTCTATATATGTATTATATATATGAGAGCCAGGCTTTTATGCTTGTAAAATATATATCACGATCCGTTCAATAATGTACTTATACCTCTCTCTGAGCTATATAAAATTAGTAACTTTTTTGTGAGTAATTCTGTTACAATACACTCCAATATCAATAATGAGTTTAGTAGTCGAACACGTAAAAGAAATTGTTACAATTTGAAGGAATATAAAGTGAATAAACTCGGATTTTCAATGCTCTACAGTATTAATGATATTGTAAAAGCTATCACCAAAAAACTCGTCGGGCTTGAGTCTCGTCTGAGAGAAACGTGTTTGGAACACTCACAGCTTTAAGTTGAACGTTGCCTTATGGTTGCGTTCACTCTGATTCTAATTTTAAATTGTGCACTACTAAAATTCTTCCTATGAAGTTTGTCACTGTAAGTGATTTTATGTGCTATATGTATAAATAAATAAAAACATCAGCTTGTTTCTCCCATATTGTAATAGAATTTAAAGCAATTTTTTTTAAAGCAACAATTAGAAATCAATTACCATTATCGCATAACACTTAATGATAAGTCATAACATATATAATTTTTCTTAACTTCTTGTTCAAATGTGACACACTTAAGGCAAGTGCTTTTAGAAGTAGTAAGAAAAAGGATAAAGACAAGACGAGAGAAGGGATAAGAGAAGAAATACAAAAAGAAATAGGTCCCTTGTAAATTCTTGATCTTTAAATATCAATACGTGAATTCAAAACGCAGCTCTGGACCTCTGTTTCCACGAGCTCAATTTCGATGAAGCTGTACAAACCCTAGATCTGCTAGCAGTACAACATGTAATGCGAGTACATCAAATGTCAAAACGCAGCTATGATCCAAGAAGAACCGTCAATCAAACTAGCGGTTTTTTTTAAACTGATGACTTTTATCATAGCAATTAATTTGAAAGATTCAACAACAATTAAAAATACAATCCAACAGTAATAGAATTTTTAACGATTTTCTTAATTAACTGTTTTAAATTCACTATTTAGTATTTTAGTCAGTACACGATATTACGTTATAAAATCATACGCAGTTACTCACAAAATAGTTAAATTTTATAAACCTTCAAAAAAGTATAAAAAGGTATAAAATATCTACATGATCTTCCAACAGACCTTAATACGAATTTGTTGGATACCTATATCCAATTGTGTCCTACGGTTGAAAATCGAACGCCCCCAAGCCTTCTTTCGTTCAAAAAATTCTTTCTTAGCTATTATTCACTTGAAAATAGGCATATCTGTACAAAATTTTAAGTATCTAATCTTTAAGGTTTTAGAGATATCGTGATGAGTCAGAAGATGGGTGTAAATGTCATATATATGCCTCCTCCCTGCGTCGTATCTGTATGTCACTCTATCTACTGCAGTTACTGTGTTTTTTTTCTTGTGACCCCCGCTATTGGGGGCCTCTCGTACCTTATGGTGGGATAGGGACTTTATTAGCATTTAATTTAATCACTTAATTATTTTATTTTCATTCTCTTCTCTTTCATTCTTCACATAATCTTTCATTCTGTTCTTTTATACCACAATTCTGCTTTCTTTCCCTTTTGCTCTGTTTTACCATTCTTTCATCCTCTTTTCATTTTACATTTTCTTTATTTCTAGTTTTGTTGTATCACATTTTTATCTTTATCTTTATCACACTTTAATATTATTTATTTTTACATATCTTTTTTGTTTTTATTTTTGTTTTTGTTTGTTGATGCCTAACTTTTATTTTTTTCTATTGCATATTGTATAATTCTTTTGCAATAACTGAGGAATTCTTACATGGTTTCTTTTCCGCATTTACTGTGGTGTGTTACTGTGGTGTTGAATGTAAGGGGGAACCTGATCTTGGTTTTGATTTATAGATATCGTAATATACCCTCGTGGTTTTGCAGTCGAAACCGGTGGCGTTCGCTGTGCGCACCAACGTAGCGTACGATGGCAGCCTGGACGACGACTCGCCCGTGCACGGCAGCGCAATATCCTTCGAGGTCCGCGACTTTCTACACATCAAGGTGATTGAAGAATTTATTTAGAATTTAATTCTCTTCGTTATCTTTATAGTGAAACAATTTCAGGTCATCATTTTCATTGTGACCATCTAACACAGAGTTCCCCAAACTTTTTTGTGTCGTAGACCCCTTGCCATGTTTTTCCGTGTTGGGTAGACCCCTTACTTACCTGACATTGATTTCCTGTAAATTTCTAACTGTAGTGAAGCATACACATACGTCAACACTGTGTGATATAAGAGGGAAGATGAAGGCAAGTGATGAAAATCAGATGATATGTAAGCGACGTAAAGATAGATACTGTGAAGGACGAAAGAATTTGTAAACAATGGAAGAAGTATGTGATATAAAAACTTTTAATGAAAAATACATTTACCCAAATACGTAACACTCCAGGATCTTAAGATCACAGCTGTCAACTGTTCCACGTGTTCTCTGCCACTTCAACTAACCTATTAGCTGGACTATATTGGTTACATTAGTTTATCTAACGATATTCGTATTCCTGATCTTGCAGATAGATCCCAAACATATTCCAAGTTTTGGAAAACGACTGTAAGTTCAACCAGATTGTTAAATAAGCGTTTATAATAGCGCTCGTTGGAGGCGATCTGTGATCAGTAATTTCCGACTACCTTAATAAAGTTTTCTGTCCAGCATTTAGGAGACCGAAGCCAGTCCGTTTCCTCTCCAGAAAATTAGGATTCTAGCAGTTATTTTTTTCTGCTCGCTGTGTGGCCTATCAGTTGTCACTTTTCACTTGTTGATCTAAAGTAATTTTGGTTACTTTTGTTCTTCTATGGATTTCATTCTTATTTCTTTAAAAAATCCCAAGCAATTCCCTTTCGTAGATATAGGTTCTTTAAAAGAGTTTATGTTTAATGTGATGTTGAAGGTCTGTGAACTCAAATTCAACAAAAATACCTCTATTTTACATATGTAGTAATATGATTCCAGGAGAAATACGACAATAACTGGTGGATCGGGCGTCTCGTGAAGGAAGGCTGCGACATCGGCTTCATTCCGTCGCCGGTGAAGTTGGAGACGGTCCGGACGGGGCTCGCGCGTGCCCGCTACCGTCCGCCCAGCGCTGCGCCCGCCCTTCCCAGCCGAGGTAGCACTCCCCCCACGCCCGGTACGTCATGCACTCAATACGCGGGAGCGCCGCGGATAGTTGACGCGGTTGCGGATTTGATTATCGCGGATTTTTTGTATATTTACGATCGTCTTAATCATCAAATGATAGATGCCTACTTCAAAAGTGAGCCTTCATCCAAGATATCCAACTGCTTACCCTGACATTGACTATGTCATAATCATACCAGCTTATAAACGACCACCTCAAGAATCAGGCCTCTCCTAAAAATTGATTTTACTTTGTCCACATCCAGCTACTTCCAGTAACCATGACTATATAGTTGATCCCTTCTTTTGGGAGGCATTACATCTTCTTTTCCATTCGATGGACGACCAGAACCATATGCCTCCAATAAAGATCGCCACGATGAACAGCCTTGCGATGCTCGCATCCAGCGACTTCCGGTGACCTTGACCTATGTCGTCGGTTCAATTAGTGGGGGGGGGGGGTCGCAAGATCTTGGTTCTTCTGCGGATCTTCTTATTTCTGATCATGATCTCACAGCGAAACTCCAAGAATAGCCTTTTCTATTATTCCAACCGACTTTGTCTTCTTATGGAGGGGAATAACCATTATTACTTAATCAATGATTAACTTACGATTAACATGAAATTGACGATTAAAAATGTCGCAACAGTGACATCAGATCCGCAATCGTATAGAAACTATATATAGTCATAAAGACGACCTTCGAAATTTGTACGGTATCGCACGTTAGACGCATTGTCAGCTGATCTTGATAATTGGCTTATAGAATCGTGATTCTGCTTGCGTCACTACAATCTGGAACGTTTAAAGTATCAATATTACGAAGCCTTATAGGTGAACAACTGCATCTAGTGACAATCACATCATATATATGTAATATATAAAATTTCCATGTCACAATGTTAGTTACCGTACTCCTCCGAAACGGCTTGATCGATTTTTACCAAATTTTATATGCGTATTCAATACGTCTGAGAATCGGCTACTATCTATTTTCCAAACCCCCAAGTGATAAGGGTTGTTCACGTTTAATTTTTTTTTTAATTTTTCGACGAAATTTTGTGTTTCTATTTTTTATGATACAGTATACAAAAATACATACAACCCTTAATTTTCACCCCTCTACGATCAATTCTTATTTTTTATTTGTAAATTAAAAACATCATATTTTTTTTTGCAAAACAACGTTTGCGGGATCAGCTAGTATATACACACACATATATATATATATATATATATATGTATGTGTGTGTGTGTGTGTTAATTCACAATTGTGGAAAACTTGTTTAGATCAGTAGCAATCCTATGTAATTAACAAAATGTGTAAATTAAAATTGTATCCCGGGATTCGAGCCCGCGACCCTCGATCGCCAGTCTCATCTTACAAGCTACCATTCTCAATTTACACATTTAATTCTTTATAAAGAATAAATTAAAAAAAAAAAACTCTACATAAGCCCTATCCAGTGAAAGTTATTTATTTTTAATCACACACAGTAAACGTGCGATTCTGTACAACTTTTTGAACTAGTCTCATTTCGCGGCGTTCCCTGTTTCATTTTGACAACGCAATGACGATGGTGAAATAAGTCTGTTTGTGTTAGCATTAAAATTAATAATACTTATATCAATTATAATCTATAATAAAGTCTATTGGTCTAAGTTACATGCCTATTAAAATAGTTTAGAAGGTAAGGATAGAAGTGAACGATCTCAGGTTCGAATTCAAACTGGATAGAAACGTTTTAGAAATAATAAATAAAGTAATATAAAATAATAAAATTTTAAAAGTCTAATAACTATATATTAAAATCAATCTCGTATATGTTCCTGTAGACTTTGTTCTTCCAGAAGATATTGACTTGTCCCATTGAAAGTACAATTGAAAAAATAAATAAACATAACAAATTTGGAAGGGATTACTTTATACACAATGATTACAAAAAAAACATAAAAGTTTTTTGTTAACAAACATCAACGCATTTAAAACAAATCAACCCGTATATAAAATAATCTGGATTACAAATCTTTAAAAAAAAAACTAGATAAAAACAAATTTTTGTGCAAAATATTTTGTGAGGGTAGAAATAAAAATGACTTGTTATTTCACCATTTGAATTGCGGCGTCGTAACTCGATGGTCGTGTAATGTGACCTTTTTATTTTTATATCAGATGATATTAAATACAATATTGATTCGTCATAACGTTCTTAATTTAAAATTTGTGTATTACATATTTATGAAATTAAAAAATGTCAGTTTTATAAGTGGGTTAATAGATATATTTAATATAATTTCATCTGATGTAAACATGTACAATGCAGTTGCCTTAAAAACCCATTGTATCGTATCGTCTCGTTTCTCTTAAAATGATTTTTTAATTAAAAATATTTTACAAATAAATGAGAAACAATACGGTTCGAAGATATAGCTAACTTATAATTGGCTTTTAGCATACACTGGTTAATCTACTTCTATTCAAAATTAATTAAAAATAATTTTTCAAATTGAATATCTAATAATAATGGTGTAATTAAATTTTATTGAAGTTACGAGTGATGAAAATTTCGAGTTTGTATTACGTATATACACTTTACCTAATTTATAACATCTATATTCGAAATTCAAAATATCTATACAACTAGATATTTACATGATTGATTATTTTAACATTATAAGCAGTGGTTGGGAACGTTGATTTATTTTTATTGATATAAATATCTATCATGTAAATGAGTCAATAAACCAAGTTTAACACATTTCGATCTACTAAAAACTCTTGAATGTTGTGATAAGATTTATTAAACGGTTTTATTTAGATCGACCCGTACGGAATTTGTTTATTTATTTGGGTCTAAATTAGAAATTGAAATTTAAGCACCTTCCCGTTGTCAGATTGATCTGAAATTTGGTACAAACATTTAATTTAGATGACAATACAATATAATAAAATCAATAACATTATAAATCTAAGATGGCCGCCGATACAAAATGGCGGATTACATATTTTTCCTTAACCCCCTCAATATGGGTATCAAATGAAAGGGCTACACTAGTAAAACACGATGATTATGTCAAAATTTAAAATTCAAGATGGACGCCGTTCCAATATGGCGGACTAGGTACATATTTTTCGACAACCACCACAACATGGGTATCAAAAAACCGTCTAACTTAAAAGTTTTTTAAATGTATATTTATTTCATAATATACTTTTAATTTCAGATTTAAAACTAAGAAACGTAAGGTCTAAGATATCTTTTGGAACATTATTTATGCGTACACTCAGATTCGTGAAGGATTTGTTAACTTTGAAAATGTAATTTGGACGTTAAGAGTTTACTTATATTCTTTATATTAATCATATTTCTGTCTCTATTTTTCATACAATATTTTAAATTATGGCGCATAAATAATATGTTAAGTATCCGGCGATAAATATTGCACATCGACCTTTTGAAATATACAATCGGCTAATTTCGGCCTTGTTTCGTGACAGTGAATAGTTATATTTACAAGTCCAAAGCGACAAGCGCTGATCTATACTTGACTCTATCTCTTTTTCTTTTCGGAATACGGAATTTTTCGGAATTTCGGAATACGTTTAGATATGTTGAAATTAATTTTAATTGCGTGTCTATTATGCCATTTTGTGCTTGACAGATTATAAATTATATATCGGTGATATCACAACATATAGGAACTATATATGTATGTATATTTAATTGAAATATCACTCGTAGCTATGGTAAAATTGGTAGTTGGTACTCTTGTGATGAATACGGATTGATAACTGCTTTGTACCACCATGTACCTTACATCACTGTCATCGGTGAAAGTTGCATTTCCTGGTTTTTTTCAATAACACACACTCAATCTCCTACATATTTTCAGATGTGCCAACCTTCGACCGAGGTAAGATCATCCCACTATCATATATTTAACCAGGAAATATTATCAATTTTCACCTGTTTTTTTTTTTTGATCTAAATTTTATATGAAATTTTTTTTTAACGCTATCACTTCATTATCCTTTGCTCATTTTCTCTCCCTCTCTTGTTAAGGTTGATCGATGCTCTATTCGAGATCATAAATCAACTTTTACTCTTTATTTTAAAGATATTTTACTTTATCTATTGTATTTTTAGATTTATTACTGTTTTGTAGTGATGGAATTAAATTAAATATTACATATATAAATATATACAAATAATAAATGAACTATATTATGGACATATATGTTGTTATTTCGTAAATAAATTGGTAGAGATACATGGTGTTAATAAATATGTAAATTCTATCATTACGAGACAGTTAAAATAAATATTTTAATTATTCCTTTATTATCTGTCGCTTTCAGCTGTCGATGTTGTTATGCCTATGTAACAAGTGAGCCCTGAAATGCCTATCTGTGTACTAGATTTTAAATTACAATGCATATTTGTTTACCAATATATAATGACCAATTTTAAGCTCATTATCCTATTATATCTATGGTCATATATATCCTGTATGAACAGAAGCATGTGTTGATGTTATATGTTAGTGTATTCCTGTGTAATTTCAAGAATATATGAGCCTAATTGACCGCTTATCGAGTATTTGAGTTATATAAATGTTATATTCGCTGGCTGAGTTGATTTTTAAATGGTGAAGCGGTGTTTGAGGTCGTTCCATGGTGAGCTTTGACTCCTCAGGTGAGGATTCAGACTCGGGGAAAGGCAGGGGCGCTGGAGCTCTTCCAACTGGGAAGGAGAAACGGAAGCCGTTCTTCAAGAAGCAGGAAGCCTGCAGTCCGTACGACGTGGTGCCCTCCATGCGGCCTGTGGTGCTGGTGGGGCCTTCGCTCAAGGGTTACGAGGTCACCGATATGATGCAGAAGGCTTTGTTTGATTTTCTTAAAAGGCGGTTCGAGGGCAGGTACTGATTTTAAACATCACGACAATATTCCTCTTCTTTTCAGCCGATGGACTCCATCGCCACGATGACTGGTCTTGCACTTCCTCACCATAAAAGTGTTTATATTATCTGTAACTTATTTTAACTTATATATTATAGAATCTTACATATTTTTTAAGGATCTAAGGTGACAGAGCGCTGAAAACATAGTATATACCTCATTGACGCTCAGCACCGTTATGTTAGCTCTAGGAAGCCCACTGTTGGACATAGGTATCCCCATAAATTTTCAATAAAAAAGAAAGAACTACCTGCGTCTAGTGTTTTCTGATAGCCTTGACAAGGTCAACTATTCCCCCGTGTAGATGGATGGTCAACTCATAGTGTCAGCTGGCCTCTTTCAAATATCGTCACGATGAAGGATTTCGGGCTTCATGCATCTATCAAATTCCCGTGACTTTGACAATGTGGTAGGTCTACCTAGGGGAGTATCAGAAGCTGAAGTGAAAATAAATCATTCAGGTGGCTGTAGAGGGCGCTGGCTATAGATGAGGAATTGCAATTGCAGGATAATTATAACTCGCGTGATGGCGGACATATCGCTAGCGAAGCGATCGCTGCTCAACAACCCGTCGAAGCGTGCGATAATGGAGCGCTCCAACTCGCGCGCCACGTGCCTGGCCGAGGTGCAGGTAATGCTCACTCGCGCTCTCGTTCCAGGATCATCATCACGCGCGTCACCGCCGACATATCGCTGGCGAAGCGATCGCTGCTCACGCCCTCGAAAAAGACAATGGAGCGCGGCAACTCGCGCAGTAACTGCCTCGCCGAGGTGCAGGTGCGACGCCAGCGCCCTCAACCTCCACCCCCCCTTATCCTTGGCACGCCTGCCACATCCGCAATGCCCTCAGTCACTGAACTGAAAAAGAAATTACTCCCTAATTTTGTTTTTAGTGCATCTGCCCGGGATAACATCATCATGATACTAAATAAATTAAAATGAGGCGGTAATTAAAAAAGGGTTGTTAAATAAATAAATTAATACACCGTTCCACTGCCTGTACGTCTCCATTTTTTAAATATCTCCTCTCTCTTTTTTATGCCATAAATGCTCCAACTTCCTCTATGTTAATTAACACTACTACAACGAACTCATTTCCGAACTGTTCTGCTTTCTTCTACTCTCTTAGTATTTATCATAGGTTATAATTGAGAGAATGGAGAAATATATTTTTTCCTCAATGATCTGCACTCCCTAATTTCTCCTACTCCTCATCTTCCTAAACCTGAATGTCGCTTAACATCCCCACACATTACGTATAATGTTTTGTATTGCTCATTGATAATAACTAAATATGCTAGATGACCCAATAGCTCCGCGTACATACTGTTAACAAAGCGTTTGAGATATTAATTAAATTCAACGAGTTATCGACCTAATTACTGGTTATAAAATCAATTATTAAATTATGATTTTGATATACATTGTATATTTATGTATGTGTACGTATATATATATATACATATATGTGTATATTTATGTATGTATATGTATCATGATATTTAAATTTTATGATGACAATTAGTTAGAATATAAAACGTCTGCCATTTTGTATAGATTCATAGACACATATGTATTTTATATATTTAAATATGTATATGTACATAATATACATCGAATACATTGAATCTTGTTTAATATAAAACACTAAAATCAGCAGGAAACAAATTGAAATGATAAACTTTGCTGAAAATTAGTTACAATCATATTTATTTGGTTTTGTTTGGTTTACTGCATGAATTGTTCCGGGCATATTTTAATCAAAATAAGATAAGAGAAATCGTCTTAAAAAACTTTTTCACTAACCTATTAATTATGTTTGAAGTGATATTAACTATTAACAAAGAATCCGCTGTTCCAAGAAGATCAATAGAATCTTAATGTAGTTTTCAATTGATTAAAATCTTAGAAGTTAAAAACTTATTTTTGGTAAATTGGTAAAATTCTTTGGTAGATTTCTGAACTGGTAGGTTTTTTTGGTAAATTTGTAAGATTCTTTGGTAGGTTTCTGAACTGGTAGGTTTTTTGGTAGAATTACATTGGAAAAAATAAATAAATAGTGTAACATCAATAAATAATTTAAATGTAATATTTATTATTGAATTGGTAGACTAATAGACAATACATATATTCTCCTATAAACAGTATAAAGTTTAAATAAATACTACCATATACATTATAGAACATTCTAGTAGTTCTTCGAACAGCAGATGACCAGTAATTTGATATTTAAAAAATTAATGTGTTTAGGCGGAAATCGAAAGGATATTCGAGCTGGCGCGCACTCTACAGCTGGTGGTGCTGGACTGCGATACCATAAACCATCCGTCGCAGCTGGCAAAGACCTCACTGGCGCCTACTATTGTCTACTTGAAGATATCCAGCCCCAAGGTGAGTCCCAAAAATACTTTCTAGATTAAGGTCATCTAGGTACTGGTACCTTATTTTTTAAATAAAATCATTCTATATGTTTAGTATGGAGTATCCTGGAACAATGCTGTTTAGCTTGGCGACCACATTCTCTACAGGACAAAACAAGCAAGTTTCTACTTACAAAAGAGACTTGCATTATTCCTTATTTTTCTAAATAAAATCATTCTATATGCTTAGTGTGGAGTATCCTGGAATAATGTTGTTTAGTTTGGCGATCACATACTGTAAAGGACAAAGAAAGCGAGTTTCTACTTACAAAAGAGGCTTGCATTATTTCAGAATGTAAAGCCTATTTCGTCTAAATAACCTTGCTGATTTATAATATCTATATAAACTTGTCAGAAATATATTTGAATAACTCTTTCCAGTCCAAGGCTGTTATGTAGCATGGATAAAATTTAATTGAATTATATACTATAATATTACATGCGATTCTAGAATATGTTTCAGTCATTCGTGATTCAAACATTTTAGTAACAAAAATCTTTCCTGTTGTAAAATTTTCCGCAAAAAGAAGTATTACACCATGTCGAGTATCACTCGACAGCGGAGCTTGTGGAACAAAATCAGTGTCGAGTGACACTCGACATTGGAGTGGTAAGGGTTAATTTGACTTATTGGCTCAAGGTTTACTACTCCTGCTCGCTATCCTGGAATTAGAATCTCTCCTATCTGTTGTCCTTTTCGAAGGATGTTTCTGTTTGCAAATACGGTAATATCAACTAACTAGCGAATCATAAATGTTATTTGAGATTTATTTACTCACACTAGGACAGCATTGGCAAATTATTTTTTTATCTGTATTCAGTGGATATGGAAGTAGCTTTTTAGAATTTCCTTTTGTAAATGTTCATACTCTACTTACACCCTTTTTGTGGGGGTGGTTTCCCTATCTTAAAATTTATGTCAGGGACATTTTTTAAAATAATTTTTCGCTATTTTTTTATTAGTGTTCTCTTTTGTCATACTTCACAAGTACTCCTTTCATTCTTTACATTTACTTGTATATTCTTCTCAAAATTCTTCGCCTCATTCACTTAAGTTATATCTTAAACATGTATAAGTGACGTAACTTAATGTTTTTTTTTATTATGGCCCCCGCTATTGGGGGCCTCTCGTACCCCCTATCTTTTGTGGGACAGGGACATTACGGGCAAATTTAATTATTCACATAATTTTTTATTATTTACTTTCTCTTCTTTCATACTTCACATTGTCTTTCGGTCTATTCTTTCATGCCACAATTCTGCTGCCTTTCCCTTTTGCTCTGTATCACCTTTCATTCATTCCTCTTTTCTTTTTACATTTTCATCGTAACTTAATGTTGATCTCAGGTGCTACAACGACTGATCAAATCGCGAGGCAAGGGGCAGAGTAAGAACCTGTCGGTGCAGATGGTCGCGGCGGAGAAGTTGGCGCAGTGCCCGCCCGACATGTTCGACGTCATACTGGACGAGAACCAGCTGGAGGACGCCTGCGAGCACATCGCTGAATACCTCGAGGTAGTATTCGTCCTTCGAGTACCTTTGTGTAGGAATACTATTCGGATAGAGCTGCTGACATCGATAGAAATTTTATACTGCAGAAGAGAGAGGGGAAGACAGAGATAGAGAGGGAGATAGAGGCAGAGTGAGAGAGACATAGAGAGAGAGAGATAGATAGAGAGAGAGAGAGAGAGAGAGAGTTATACATGCAATATGACGTATTGTGACACTTGAAGACAAAAACAAATTTCTCAGTTCGGTTAACGTGCGTTTCAATAATATAACCATATAATACAGTATGATTTGTTATATATGTAAAAGCTATTAAATATTAAATTTGCTGTAAATTAAAAGAAAATGTTTGTATTGATTTTTTGTATTGAATCTTGAAGTTGAGTCTTGATTCTTACTTGTTTACGAATGTTTCATATCCGGATAAATAAATAAATGAATGCTCAAAGGTACATGAGTTCAAAACCTTCGGTATTCTATAAAAGCAGATATTGATTCAGAGCATACTCTCAACATTAGAAGCAATGGCCAATTCAAAGGTTCTATTGGTCTAGCTATAGGCATTAGAACTTTTAACTATCTAATTATGTAATACAAATCTCTAAAGCATAGAGATATCTGCCAAGAGGTTGCCACGTATGTATCACGAGTCACGTTGAAAGAATCAACAAAAATATGAAATTAAAAAAAAAAAACAAACAAGTTTTTTTATCATCCTTGACTCTTCTGGCTACTCTGGATTTATATTACGATCAAAAAGGAAATAATATGGACAAATAGACACACCTTGTATTTCATCCTGGTATGAAAACACTTCCTTATTTCTAAATATACAATTTACAGGCATACTGGAGCGCCACGCATCCTCCTACGGTGACGCCTCAGCCTCGCGCGCCCACCCACCACGCTCCCCACCACGCACCCCACCATGCGCAGCACCACGCGCAACCTGGTGAGTCATAATAACCACAAACACAATAACACCACTTATCTGTTTCACGAGGTGATGGAAATACGTAGTTCTTCTTAATTATTCTAGAAGGAACCGTTGCTGGTGTTTCTTCCACCGCAAATACAAATTCTATTTTAAAGTACAAGCAACTGACCAAGTCGAAGTACCACCTGAAGCCTGCATGTTTTAAAAGAACCTTAAAAGAGGTTGCTACCAAAAAAGGTTGTTACCAAAAAAGGAACCATAAAATAATTAAAAAATAACACCACAGAGTAACAAGATTTCTAATTATTCTATAAAATTTAGAGATGTACTTAAATTAGACATTTATATATTCATATTTAAATAGAGTCTTATATAAGAACCTACTTACTTGAATATATGTTAAAATATTCAATATAATATGTTAGAAAATGAAAAATACAAAATGTAATTCATATTGGAATTTAAATATTGAATGTAATGAAAATGAAACATTTAATTTACTTTTAAATCTGAAATATATTTGGAGAAAAAATATGGACCAAGGATACTTCCTTGTGGTACACCCGTAATAGAATTAAGATGTTTTAGATTATCTGTATTACGATTTATTGGAAGAAATTTTATTATTCCGTCCAACTCTATTTACACTTGAACACACACAAACAAACTAGACACATACACAAACACATTAATAAAATATTGATTGCCTATGTGGTAATACAATCTTTTATTAAATCATTTATTTAGATATTATTGAAGAAGGATGCTAACGACTATACCTATAATATTGGTACAGTCGCCAACAAAAGAGTTACATATAAATTTAAATAAATAAAAAAAAAATTATACGATCATGTGTATAGATGTAAGGCCGGTTTAAAACGAATTAAACTAATCGGTTTAAAACGAAAAAAACCGTTTAAAACCGAAAAAACCCATTTTTTTCGATTTTAAACGTTTAGTATTGACGACTATGTTTTTCTTATATATAAACACATTATCTATTCCAAGCGTAGACATTACCTAGCTAAGTTGAAAAACTATTACCTAGTTAACTATATTGGTTATTTTGAAAAGATTTATCAATCAGTTTCATTCGGTTTAAAACCAAACTCACACACTTGCACTTCTCACGCGGAGAGACGTCAAGATGCAACGTTGCCAGCTCGCCTACTCCACACCACACACACACAAACACATAGCGTGTTGCGTACGGACATGTCAGTGTTGCCAGTATTGTAAAAAAATGTACAAATTTGGATTCAATAAAAAGGTACTCGTACCAAATATGTCAAACATTACTAAATAACTAAAATGTAATGAGCTGTTATAAAATTAGATTATTAGGTACCCGACTTTTTCTTGAAAATAATAAAAAAAACTGGCTAATCTTATACAGTCCACTCGACAACATGATGATCATACAATTTCTTTATACTTTATACTTACTTACATAGGTATAAACTGCATAGGTAACTAACACAAGACCAAGTATTGTCGATAATGATGTGTAAAAACACTGTTCTTATATTTTAGTAGGCGAGTTTTAAACCGTTTAAAAAGATTTATTTGGGGTTTTAAACGTTTTAAATCGGCTTTTTTACATCTATAATCATGTGACACTATTCATGTGAAGTCTTATTCACAATTCAAATTGAACAACATTTGTGTAATTTTATTTTCACTCTTTTGATCCCTCCGCACACCCCGGAGGACATCGTGAGAGATCTGACTCCTATACATACGAACGGGAAAGAGGTAAAAATATATTTCAAGCGAAATGACATTTATTTTACAGGGATCTCCAATGTACGTGTATTTAAAATTGTTTAACGATGTATTTATATATATTTTGATACACAGGCTGATCCTTTATTGGTTTAAAAGTTTTAAAGCGGTGTTACTATGTAGTAATTGACATATATTAAATTTAATAATTTTTTACTCTCTGTCCCTGACTGTACTACCAGGAGGTACAGGAACATCCTGTTCCAACCAAAAAAATATTAATGTAACATATTTCAGAACAACTTTAAACAGGATGTTTGAAAATCATTGTATATTTTGTATGATTTTAGCCGACAAATGACCTATACATTCCCCCTTTAAAACTTTAACATCTATAATCTATCGGCCTGTATATTAAATCACGTTTTATATCCATTATTTTGTATCATATCTTTCGCCATTTTTTTTCACAATATTTATTTGTACATATCTTTGTACATTAGTTACACGCGTTTGTTTGCTCTCTCACGTTCCCTTATGACGAAACTGATACAAGTTTTTACTCAATAGAAGCACTTAGCATATGACTTGTATCTTCTAGAACAGGGTTTGCTACAACCTTTGACTAATTTCAAAGGCTTTATCACAAATTGATTTTCAAGGCAAGAAATATAATTGTTACTTATGATGAAATTGATGTGTGAACAGATTAAAAATTAGTGACAGTAAATATAACCACAATAATTTTCTTAAAAACGTTTTTAAAAAAATGGCTCGTTGACTATTTCAATTTAGTATTAATTATATTAAACTATCTTGGCAACCCCTGTTCTAGATCATTAGATATTTAGTGTTGTAATAGGAAGATATAGGCAATCGAAGACATTTTATATATCCAATAGATTATAGTTTAGACTTAAAAAAAGTCTAAGTAAAAACTTGCCAAGGTTTAATTGGTGAAGAAATAAATAGTCAAGAAATAATTGGCAAAGTAATAACTCGCCAAGGAATAATTGATAAAGTAATATCTGGTTAAACAATAAATAATTGGCAAAGTAAGAACTGGCCAAGGAATAATTGCCAAAGTAGTAACTGGTCATGAAATAATTGATAAAGTAAGAACTGTCCAGAAAAAATAAAATCTGATCAAGGAATACATGATAAAATAATAACTAGTCAAAGTTTAATTGATCAAGTAAAACATGTCATGGAATAATTCATAAAGTACAAACTGGCCAAGTAATAATTGAGAAAGTAATATCTGGTCAAGGAATAAATGATAAAGTTATAATCAGTAAAGTAATAACTAGTCAAAGATTAATTGATCAAGTAAAAATATGTCATGTAATAATTTATAAAATAAAATCTGGCCAAAGAATAATCGATAAAGTAATAATTGGTAAAGTAATAACTAGTAACAGATTAATTGATCAAGTAAAACATGTCACGGAATAATTGATAAAGTAAAAACTGGCCAAAGAATAATTGATATAGTAAAATCTGGTCAAGGTATAAATGATAAAATAATAAATGGTAAAGTAATAACTAGTCAATGATTAATTGATCAAGTAAAAACATATCTTGGAGTAAATGTTAAAGTAAAAACTGGTCAAGGAATAATTGATCAAGTAAAACATGTCATGGAATAATTCATAAAGTAAAATCTGGCCTAGGAATAATTGATAAAGTAATAACTAGTAACAGATTAATTGATCAAGTAAAACATGTCACGAAATAATTGATAAAGTAAAAACTGGCCAACGAATAATTGATAGAGTAAAATCTGGCCAAAGAATAATCGATAAAGTTGTAAATGGTAATGTAATAACTAGTATTAGATTAATTGATCAAGTAAAAACATGTCGAGGAATATTTGATAAAGTAAAAACTGGCCAAAGAATAATCGATAAAGTAATAATTGGTAAAGTAATAACAAGTAAAAGATTAATAGATCAAGTAAAATACGTCTCCATGACGTGTGATCTATTAATATAACTGATAAAGTAAAAACTGGCTAAGTAATAATTGATAAATTAATAGCAGTATAGTAATAGCTTATCAAGTAATATTAATTGCTTACGAAGAATAATAAACATTCCTACTACAACGCCGGATATAAAGTTTCATAAGCCTGCCTACCCTACAAAAGTGACTATACCGTCGTTAGTTTAACATGTAGCGCCCTTCCTCTCAAACGTCCCGTTCATTTCAGTACAAGCGTCAGGACAAGCGCATTAACTGCAGTCGAGGATCATACAGTTACCATTACATAGCAGTACCACAGGCGATGGTCCAGTTCAGGTTGCAAACTGTTTCTAAATGCTCCTTATACTAACTCTGTTTCTGGTCGCTAATAACTACTCACACTTAAAAATACTAATCCAATACGTTTTCTTTCTGTCATTTCACTGACTATAAAATAGGGTTTTTGGAATGTTTTAACAGCTTTCTCTAACATGTCTGTGAGGTTGTGTTTAGACATATGTCTTCATTCATCACCTTCATCAGATGTAGGTTTTCGAAAGTTTACCTTTCAAGGTTATTCACAAGCACTCGATTTGAGTGTTTACTTCTCCTCAGCGGCGGCGTCCCCGGTGCCTGCTGCGGAAGTGGTGCTACCGTGTCCCGGTATAGTGCGTAGCGGGGAGCTGACGCCCTCTATCACCCCTGAATCATAGTGCTGTAAGTGTGGGTGCATGAGTGATGCGTGCGCCCCCACATGTCCTCTCTGCTACTCCTATCACAACCTTACCGCCCCTTCCCCTCATTGTGATGTTTGCCGTGTTCATTCTACTCTGTTTAATAATGCAACCGTTTCTGTTGTCTTCTTTTTGATATACGATATATTTTTAATTTTCCTAAATCAGATTACTTTGTAATACAAGAAATTAAAAAGAAGGCAACAATATTGATTTTTAGATTGTTCAATATTGTAAGTTAAATTGTAATATAGGGGGGAGGTCGCGGGCAGCTCGTCCTGAGCGACTGGAGGAGGAGTATTATCCGCGGGAGCAGTACCAGCGATACCCAAGAGAGCACTACCCTCGTGATTACCACGAGGGTTACGCTCATGACTATCCACAGCAGGACGCTTATGAGCGCGAGGCATATGGGCATGATTACACACGGGATGCGTACACGCGAGACGATTATGGGCGCGAGTACGCGCGAGACGGCTACGGACGTGAGGAGCGTGCACCACGACCACGAGAACGCGACCCTGATGACTACGGACCATCGCGGCGCGCGCTTAACGCCGTGTAGCGCCTGCCCAGCTGCCCATGCGTCTTCGATTTGCATACGTGGCTGAGGTACAGGTGCATAGCCAGTCCATGCGTGTTTGGCATCGCTGTGGACTTGTGCGTCATCTGCGCCTGCGCATCTAGGAAATCGCAGGGACCAGTACACGCCCACGTGTCTCGGATAGTGTTAATTCTATACTCCGACACATCGACATCTTTTTCTCTTTATATGAAAATATTTTAAGGGCTTATTCTTTCGACGAATTAGTTTCTGCTCCTATCGGAAAGTGAAAATTATTGTACCTAATAATGGAGAAAATTCGGTTTTTCCAACAGCTGTAATAGCACCTAAATTTTGTTTTTTCTCGATAATCCGTTAATGTAGTCGCAATTTTTGTAAAGAAAACTATTCGATTTGATAGAACGGCTGCATTGTACCTAGCTATTGAACACTACGAGCTTTTCTTGTGTATAGCCTACGTGGGCAATGTTGAGAATGTGTTCAGATCTGATAGTACCGAACGGTCTTTCGCCATTTATAGACTTTCCATCTATAGATCCAGTGATGTGTAATCTTCCTATAAAGCCTTCCAATATCATAACATCAACAGTTTAGTTCTTTGTTTTATAATTGTAATAATATGTGTTTTCCTGGTAATTAAAAATAAATCAAAGTGTTCTAATTTCAAATTGGAGCATAAAATAGCGTTGGATAGAAGTGTGGGTAGTCGTAGTTTTGTTCCAAAGTCATTATAAACAGGCATATTGAACATAGTAACGTTTTATATATAGTGAAATTTCTTTTTGTTATTTGTGAGAAACAGTTGGTCAAAGTAGTGGGTAGAACTAAAAAATTCAAAATGTTCCAGAAACTACCATCGTTCGAGAGAAATGTGGGACAAATATAATTTTAGACGCTTATTCCGATACATTGTATTGTTGCATTCGGCATTTGATTTGGCACATTGGACAATAAAAATTTCGATTCGGTAATTATCTAATAGTTTTAATTGATTGCATACTCTGTCGCAGCAATATGCCCTCAAAAACTCAGCCGATCTTTTAAAAAGGTAGACGATTAAAGCCCGCTCGATGTGCCAAATCAGATGCCGCCAGGATCGGAGATTGCAATCGGATTCTCGAGTGATTTAATGTTTTGTAAAAAAATCTCTTGGTAATTTTGTGACATATGGAGTCGTTTGGAATGTGCGGATTATAGACGAAAGGTGTCGACCGTTTGGTAGAACCAGATCACATGGTTAAGACCGTCATTACGCTGAGCTTTTGTGCCACGCTTGTTACGCTGTCACCGCTGCGTTGGTTCTTGCTGCAGCTGCTACAGTAGGAGCTACATACCTTCCACAAATGTGTAAACCCCCCGATAGTCGACTCGCTTTCACCGAAGTCGTTTCCCTCTGAACAACATTACAAATCCATGGCATATTTTATTTATCCACCCTGATTAATATACATCTAGGCCCCTTCAATCTTGGGCCTTTGGAACCGAAATGTTCTCGTGGTGACTTCGAGCCGGTAGACGTGGCGCGTGTATGCCTCCACCAGGCGGCCCAACGACATAGCTAAGGTCGTGAAAAGTCGCTGGATGCCTTGCAGTGGGCGACCATTCCAATAGATCCTTGATGTCGATTTCCAAGAAACCCCCAATGAACCGAGGTGGGGGCCCTGCTGGATGCGCTGGAGTAATACAGGAGCCGTTCTCTTTCTGGCATACACAGAATGGAATATCCGTAACACCTGAAGTAAACATGTATTTTATTTCAGTTTTTTTTTTAATAAAATAGGATAGAAGGTAACAATTTAGCTAAGATCTATACGTTGAATTGACGCCATTATATGTTATGGAGATCATGACCAATTAAAACGCAGTTGAGGGCGCTACTATCGGAGCAAGGTTTTAGTAAGCTGGCCGCTCTCGTCCGTTGAGGTCGCGTTCAAGCTGCGGTTGTTCAAATAAAGCAAAGTTCCTGTCCCTCTGGTTTAAAGTTATGGTAGCTTCTACTGTGGCAAGTACACAACTATTTCCGCGATAGGATTTTCCAATTTTATTTTATCAAAATATTGACGTTTCATTATTTATCTGCATCAAATCAATTTCCATATTGACATTCAAAGTTACCTTTAAATAGAGCTGAACTATCGCGGAGACGCAAATATATGATAAACAAGAATCTATCTATGGCTTGATCTCTGATATAGACGCGTTATGCTAGGGTGATTCCCCGAGATTTTGCAAAAGGAATTAGGAATTTACGATAACAACTAAACAGTTCGGTGATGTAAAATTTGAATTTCGAAAATGATCGTGTGCACGTAACGATATCTCTGTCCCTGTCTTTATTTAGCTTTGTAAGAGAGATGACGCTGTGCACACACGTATGGCTTTTTTGTATATGTGTATGTGAGAGTGTGTGGGTAACGGACGCGGGACATTCGACTACGGAGAGAGACTTCTAGTTAAGATATAGAATACGTGTATCTTAATGCAGTCGTGGAGGCAACTTGCCATTTAAACCGAATTAAATATCAAATTGGATTTTTTTATACAACTACTCTCATTTTTTTAGAAGCCAAGAATATTATTCAAACTAATAATTCAAATATATTATAATGGTAAATTTTCATAAGCAATATATATACAATTTTGTTGATTCACAATTTAAGAATTTAAATTACTCAAGTGGGTAGGTTGCCTCCGTTACATGCAGTGACTATCCATGGCTGATGCAGACAGCTGTGGACGACCACAGACAACCGCAGACGTCCGCGGATCTGCAACAGCCGTGGTGCTGGGGTCGAATGTGTAAATTTTACATAAATGGTAATTGTAGTTCCGTTAGATATTAACCGTTTCCCATTTTTCGGCCATACATACATACATACATACTCTTGTAATTAAATTGCATCGTCAGTACTTCATTGTTGCAATCATTTGTAAATAAAATACTTTATATCGATTTTTGTTTTTGTATCCTGTTTATTGTCTGAGTTGGCTGAAATCAGGGCTCATTTGGTATTCCTGTAGCTATAAGTTGAATTGTCTATAAGATACCTTCATTTTGATGCTAGTTTTTTAAGAAAAAGAAATTTATATACACACTTACGATCTTTACTCCTGTTACTGACTTTTGGGACAAGCTATGATTGTATGGATCAGAAACGTGATTTTAGCTTGGCAAACACAGTAAGGAACAGTAGACGAACCAAAGGTCAAATAAAAGGTAGGTCAAATAGCGATCAGGGTAGTGACGTAACTGGGGTGTTTAGGGTCCTATCTATCTATCTATCCATAGGGTCCTATCTATCTATCTATCATATATAAAGTTTTTAAAAATTGTATTGAATTGCTAATAAATACGTAAACAAACACTTCTCCGGTGGAAAGGGGATAGAAGGATACAATAAAAGAATTATTTGATAGAAGCGAAATTATCGCATTTATTGATTTATTCAAAAGAGAAATTCGATGATTTTTAACATTCGTAGCGAATTCACTCGTTATGTGAAAGTGAAACGAACGCCATCTCTCGACAACGCTGAGAACTAAAAATACAGGAATCCCCAAAGAACGAACGAGTGAACAACGCTGCGGTATCTATAAATAAATTAAACATCACAATACATAACAGATAAATAATTCTAAACGAAAATAAAATTCGCTTCCAACCTCTTTGGTGTCTACTAGCTAATTATAGCGAAATATTTACAAATCCGTCGGACAAGAGCACACGGGTAAAGTGAATTACACTAGAACAATACTGAGTGAATGTTTCACAGAGGAAATAAACTTATTGATATAATATTTAATTGGACATTGCAATAAATGTGGCCATTATATTTTTAACATACTTACTGACGTAGTACTCAATAAAAATTACATATATAAAGTTTTTAAATAAGGAAGCCGTCGATAAATATTGCACATCGAACTTGGAAAGAGAGAATCGGCTAATTTCGGCTTCGTATAACGTTATCTCTGTCGCGTGACTGTCAAAATGTCACATACGTAGTGCGACAGATAATGCTTATTTTTCGTTTTCGTCTTTTTCCAAAGATCGATGTTGAATAATTATCGTCGGCTATTGTAACGGCATGTCTATATTTTTATTTCATGACAAATAATTCCACTGTTTCATAAGCTTGCGCAGATCTAAATAACATTTTCAGAAAATGATATTTATCTAACTACGAGGTAATTTAATTAAAAAAAACTTTTAAAGTTGTCTATGCATGGTGAATTCCCTAAATGACAAAATCTAAGCATTCTTTTTTATAGTATCGCTTGTAAAATATATTTTAAATTAATGTTTCGGATACATACAAAAATCGGATCAGTATTAAAATATGACATAATATGGGATTACAAAATTTATAGCATTACATAGAACTATGCTAAAGGTATACCGGTTTAACTCTTCAGTGTTTTTCAATATTTTCTCAAATAGCTACTACCCCTTGATTGGGTAGAAATCATACCGTTGGTCATAAACAGAGATAACAAAAATATTTTAAAGATAGCACCACTGTTTGACGATATTTTGAAAAAATTCACTATCCGTGATGAATTTATTTGTTATAGATTCCTCGCGTTAATAATAACGCGAACAATTATTTTTAACGCGAAGGAACTATAAAGCTACAATGCATCGGTGTCCCAGTCAAGCCACATCATAGCAAATGATATCGTTATTACCGTTACATTCGAATGTATAACTTCAAGTGTCGGTGCACTTGATACTGATAATAGAAATGATTTGAACGATGATGATTCAATGTATTTTTAACGTGAACGAACTATAGTGTAGAACTTTACTGTTGTTCATTGTCAATAACACCGAACTTCTTCGAACGCCTTAAGACGTGACCCAGAAATTGAAAAACACTGAATTTTAACCCCTTCACGTGTGGTGGCGCCCAAACACAGTCCCAGATTAAGCTGCCGACAGTCTCTTTGGTTTCTCACTTTTCTGACCAGTCCGTCTCTTCCAGGAGGCACTATGTACACTTTATACAAAAACAATCCTTATTTACATCTCACAAGAGTCTTTTCTTGCTCGGCCGCGCGCGTTTGCGATCTACCATTGACTTAAGCCTCACCAAATGGCTTACTAGTCATATGTACAGATAGTCGTTCTTCGTTTCTCTACAGTAGCTGATGCTGGGGAACTTGTATACGGGGCTGTATCTCTTGTTGTCCTCTTCGGACTCCAGCGAGAGAGCTGATAATGCTCGGGAAGGTTCGTCGTCGTCTTGTGTTACCTCCGCCGGGGGAGGAATAGTCCGGGGCGGCAGGGGAGGAGCTCTCGGGTTCCGGCGGACGCGGAAGTGACAGTCACTGTCCGTTGGCCACGCCCGCTGCACCAGTAACGGTAGGTCGTCAGGATGCAGTTTTCGTTCGTATTCTTGGGAAGGACTTACCTGAAATTTAAAAAGAAAACACTTACTTAGATAACTTCACAATAAGTTCTACTACCCGCATTTCATACGAAGATAGAAATAAAAACCTCTAGAATGTAGTTGCATCTAAATTTTCGAACATTTGACGCCTTCATTTATAATATATTTACTAGCAGAGCCAAAAACAATTATGATCGACACTACGTGAAAAAACAGTCTTTAAATATTAAATCGCCACAGCCTAAACTATTGTGTTTATCAATGATACCTCTTGTTGAAGCAGCTTTGACTAGTGATATTACTGTATTTCATCACCATCAACATTTCAGCAGTAGGATATTCACTACTGAACATAGGCCTCGGCCGGTGTGAATCGGTGTACATCTACCTGATAGGTGATATTACCAAACTCGGAAGTTATAATTTCACATCTCAGTTATAATTTTATAACAAAAGCTTAGGTAGCAATGTATAATTTCGGTTTTTTCTGGTCCCCGTATTTGAGAACCTATAGTTTCACAAACACAAAGAACCTCTGTAAGGAAACGTCTTTAGGCAAAAATATAAAATTCTTTAAGAAAAGATTTTACTGAATGAATAAATAAATAGTATAGGAAGTAAATGGACACTGACCTCGTAGAGGGAGAACCTCTCGACACCTTCCGAGGAGTCGTAGCAGTGCAGAAGGATGGCCAGGAGCTCGTCGGCGGTGGTGCGCTCGCTGGTGAGCAGGCACTTGTACTGCGAGGAGGACATCAGCGCCGAGTCGTAGATCTTCACCAGACCGCCTGGACGCATCTGCAGCGAGAATCTGCAAGATGAAGAGCAACCTCCTGATATCTTGTACCAACTCTTTAAAGTTACTATATACTTACCAGCTAACCTGATATAATTCGTATTGTCAAAAGTTATAGGCTTGTCGTAAATATTTCAGAATAATCACTATAATAAATAACAAATAAATTATTAAAAAAATAAGTTTTCTATTTAGTATTAACATACAATTTTCATTGTGATTCCTTTTATAATTTATATTGACAAGGAACGCAGACAACATTACTAAAGTAATTGAAAGATTCTGAATGCAGACAGCTTTTAACCGATCCTATTGGGAATATAAAGGAGACGATCAGCAGCGATATCCAGCTGTGGAAGTTCTATGGCTGAAATAATGATTTTAATAAAATATTTGACAGGTGACAGATGTTTTAATTTAAAAAAAAACGGAATGGGTCATGCCACGGGTTTTTCGATTAGCACGTTTCACAATTAATATATTTTTATATAGATGAAGTATTTTTAGTAAAATAGGCCTGGAGAGTTCTAGAAAAATTGACATAAAATATCGATACGATAGAATATCATAATTTAGTCCGAAACAGGTCCACAGATGGACTTACTTCCTTTTTCAAAAATTTGTCAGAGAATAAGAGTAACTTGACTTTGCTTATTAAAGACCTTTTCAAGCATCATCTAACCCGTGTTTATACTTTCTAAGCCTTATTTATTTTAGAGCAACATTTTAATTAAAGTTTTTTTTGTTGAAAAATAAAATCATGAGTATTTAGCCACATTTGGATAATGTTTTACTCGAAATATAAATCGATACAAAAGTATAATCACAGAATACTTGTCATTTTGTATTCTAAGTCTCGTAATCGTGACACTAAACCTGTATTATAAATCTGATACTCTAATTATATAATCCTAAGAAGCCATGTCAACGCCGCTGAAGCATAGGATGTCTTTCACCGAGCGATGATGACGTCATCGTCTGACATCTGATCGTGTTAATTCGCGCAAGCATTACGCAAGGGGATTTCCCGAAACTCTACCCGCAAATTGCAAACATCGTTGTATGAGAAAGAATTTTAGTTTTTTCTTTGAAATTTTTAGATCATTTATTCTTCGTCGTTGTTTCAGCCAACAGTCCACTGCAAGGTATAGGCTCCCCCAAAGGTATCTATGGGGGATATTTCACAATAGCCATGCTGGTCAGACACTACTGCCCATCATCTAGAATATTAATACACAAAGTTTGAATCGTTCGCTAGTTTGTTGGGCTATTTTCGCTTTTTTAGCCTATGACACCAGTATAGCCCACATAAGTAACACGGTTTAACTCTAACGTCTAACGGAAATACATTATATATATATATATATGTGTGTGTGTGTATATTTAATGCACAATATCCTAAAGAACTTATTTAAAATGTAAAAAAAGAGCTGAGTGTCTATAAAAGGACTTTATTCAAACTGTCAATCTTTTATATATAAATAGATAATATAAAATACTAAAATATAAATACCACAGATAATAAAATATGGCGTCAATAGATCCAGCCGTCAACGAGTTATGGTAAAAGCCGAACACAGAGTGTTGGCCGAACTATTGATGAATTATAATGTATCCTTTCCATCACAGACTGGCAGGTCGTCATTAAATCAATTACTCACCGCTGAGTGCATCTAAACATAGGATTTCAGATTGTTACTACTCCTAGTGAAAATATATTTTTTATCTGTTATAATTTTTGAGCAGTTTTTTTTTAATTGACTTTCACTGCTGTCAAAGTGACATTTGCAGATTACGTATCTATAAGATTTCACGGCACGAGTGCGCCTAACTTAAGACATCTTTTATACCTGTGAAGTTAGAGAGCTCCCGGGTAAGCCTTGCCTCGGCTTTATTTTACTATGTTACCAGATCGAGAGACCGCCGAATGCTTAGATCGATTCAGTAAATGGGGGAACCACGAAGGGACTAATCACAAGGGACCCCACAAAATGACTTCGACTTGGATTGATACTCGTCGATATCCGACACAAGGACGCTCAAATGAACTGAATTAAATTCTAAGCAGTGATATTCTAGCGGTATAGGAGGACTTGCGATCATAGATCACGGATTCGATGAACTTTGTGTAACAATTATATAGGATTTCTAATGTTTACAAGTTTCCAGAGAATGGGCAGAAACACAATACCACACTGTGATTGCAATCTACCTTCAAGCATGGCGATTATGGTATATCGTCCCATAGATATCTTTGAAATAGGCTTATACCTAGCTTTAGATGTTTACCAACTGTAAAGATGAATATTGTAACAAAAGACGCTTTTAAAATTCAAATTACTACTTATTAAAATTGATTAATAACTTTTGTATTGTGAATTTAGTTCAAAATTTAGAGATGTGATTGACTTTTAAAGTAACAATGTAATGTTTGCATATATATCGACCCTCTGTTTTGAGGAGGGACTTTCAAAACAATGTCACATCTGTCAACGACAGTAACACGATCCGTGCGGACAATAAAAACCTTACGATACGTGTTTTTTACCGGACCGAGCGACGGATATAGATCGGCCGGAAGTCGGAGGGGGGACGCGGTTCTTTTTAGAGAACGAATAGCCGGTGGTCCGTCGCTCGTGGACGACGTTAATAGTGCAAGCGACTTTGTTGACTACCTTACATTTTATATTGACGACTAATGTAATGCGACGGAAATATTTAATCTTAACTTGTTATACCAGTTTATATAGGTTAACACTTAAATGCAAAATGAAAAACTGCAACGTAGAACTTTGAATACAATATTGTACAGTAAATGCATAGTATTGTATATCTACCACAAGGTTTTTTTTTAATAAATAAGTATAAAAATGTTATATATATAATCTAATATATAAAATTTCCATGTCACAATGTTAGTTACCGTACTCCTCCGAAACGGCTTGACCGATTTTTACCAATTTTATATGCGTATTCAGTATGTCTGAGAATCGGCTACTATCTATTTTCGATACCCCTAAGTGATAAGGGTTTTTCAACCTTAAAATTTTATTTTTTATTTTTTGACGAATTTTTTTGTTTTTATTACAGTATGATACTGCATATAAAAATACGTACCACCCTAAATTTTTACCCCCTACGATCAACCCTTATTTTTTATTCGTAAATTAAAAACATTATTTTTTTGCAAAACAACGTTTGCGGGATCAACTAGTACATATATATATATTTATATATATATATATATATATATATATATATATATATATATATATAACGTTACATAAGTAGTGTGAGACAGAGATAGTGCTTTACAAAGACAAAATTAGCCGATTGTCTCTTTCAAAAGGTGCATGTGCAATATTAATCGCCGGGTACTGTATACATTACACTTTAATATTGACGTAATTGCAAAAAAAAGTTTCCAGAATTTTCTACATACAGTTACGCTTATATAAAGAATTAAATATAGAATATGTATAAATTATTATATTATCTAATTTGCATAATAATTTTGTTAAGTAATCTAAAGTTTTGCAATAACATAATTATATACAGTTGTTATATCTCTGCCAGTGAACATTACAGCTAATTACAATCAAGAGGTCGCGACCTTCCTTTAATTCGTGGTTTATTAATCAGGGGTTATCAACTATGTTGTCCGCTAATAATATTTGACAATAATAATTATTTTTATTCCCATCACAAAAGCGAAGCTAACTCCCTCTATTTTCCTCCCTCCATCTCGAACTCCGAATTAAAGCGGAGTCTTCTGAACACAGAAATTATTAAATTGTGTATGTTAAATACACACGACTACATTTTTAACAAGTTTTTATTTCTAATCAATAATATATTGACATTGTTATTAACATTTTTCCATCTAGCATACCATTCAATGCCGGAGCAGTAATAAATCAATCGGTTTTTCTATATAATATGTCCACAGAAACGAAATTGGTTTCCGGCGTCTCTAATATATATATATATAAATAGAAGCTCATAAAAAATCACGTATCTAATATTATGATTATAATACTATAAAATAAATTAGCGAGCCGCGAGATACTATACACTATTGTTGCCATATGCATATTTGGAGATAGAAAAAATATACTGTATCTCTTTAATCGATTCAAATGCCGGCTTTTGTATGAAGCGACCATTTGTTACTTATCGATATGCAATTAACCAAGTATTGTCTTAACTGGGGCAGCCATTGCGTGATCTGTACTCATTGTTGTAGCGGTCTATATATATAGTTGGAGACCCATTTAAAGACAGACAATAGCAGAGTTTGAAAACATTTTATTTCACTACACTATTTTACAATGCGTGATGTTTCTTCATTAATTGACACTTGAGCTTATTAGAGCTAGAAGTACGAAAATATGTATTTTGAATTGACGCCCTATCAAACCATATACAGGTGCTATTTCGTAAATTTCATTCTTAGCTGATTTTCACTAGATAAAAGGAAAATTCCTATCAAATTTCAAGTATCTTAGCCTTATGGTTCCAGAGAAATCTTGATGAGTCTACATAAGTGGAAATATTTCACAGCTGGTTAGCTGTGAAAGATGGTGGGAATTACTCAACGATGTCGAATATAGGCGGAATTAGGAAATCCGTAAACGATCGATATCAAGATGATTTGTCAGGGATCAGACCAAATAAAGCGCATACCAGACGGTTATAAAAACCTTAAGGTTCTAGAACAGACACCACGGATCATCACAGCGTAAGATGTCCATCTAGTGTGTGGACAAAATTGTTTAACCATAGTAGTAGCTGTGGGCACATAGCTCACCATCAGAAAGATTCTCTAGCTACCACGAGCTGGTATAGCCCCCACTAGAAGTACTGACGACATGATGAAGGTCGCGGGAGTTCGCTGGATACGGGTACATCTGAACTGGTCATCATGGTGATCTTTTGAAGAGGCCTATGCCTTAATAGACGTCTCTGGATTGAAGATGATGATGAGAAAAGGATTTAATAGAGAGTAAGACGTCTTCTGCTGTATATACGCTTCACCTATAGATGTCCAATAAGACTAGATGGAAACAGTCTGTATCCAGACTCTTGCAAAGACCAAGGTCAAGTTCATTAGTCCAGCTCGGGAATGAATGGTGAGAGGCATAAGCCTTGCAGTGGACGACCGACATGACGATAAAATATAGAAGTGGAGTTTCTTACTTGGAGTAGCCTTTCGGATGGCATGCTTGCAGGGCAGCTGGACGTGCATCATCATCCAGGACCAGGGCTGTTCGTAGTCCAGCGGCACGCACTCGGACTTCCATGCTCAGGTAGAAGAGTCGAGGATCCCTGTGACGCATGCGGAACTTTCCCAGTAACGTGGCAACCACCTCACGAGCTCTAGTCCCCCAGGTTACTGACAGCGTCTTGTATTCGATATCCGGCCGCAGGCACCGCGCGAACACCTTTATCGTGGTCTGTGGACAAAAAAAAGGATATTAAATACATAATACATATAGAAATCGGTATATTCGTTCTAAAAAAATGTGACCAAGAGAGATAGGAATTGACTTTTATATACAGAGTTGTTGATTAGGTTGTTGTTGCTTTAAATTGGTGAATATATTGCATTTACTGTCAAATGCTTACATTCATCTTGTTAAAGTTTTTACAAGCAGAATATTTTGACCAGGTCTACACTGTCCATGTGGCATTTGCCGATTCAACAAGTTCAAATGGTCAAAGCGCAAAGAGCGCTTATCTTGCTTTTAAGGTAGCAAGGCTCGAAGACTGCATACTACAATTTCGAAGCCTCTGCCCTCTTAGACTAGTCTCGAAGGCTCTGTTGGTATTACCTTCCAAGCTGTATTATATAGGGTGTCTCAAAATAAGTGTAAATCTTTAAGACAGTGAACGCAATGTTCAATTCAACAAATGAGCTATGCTTACTTTAATGCCATTAATACCTATTTAAAATCATTCTGTATTATACTAGATGACTCAAAGACGTTGTTAAGTCTTGTAAATATAAAAATAAAATATTTTTATAGTGATTTATGACAATTACAAGAATAATAAACAAATGTAACAGGAATAGCATAACTAACTTCAAATGCTCTCGTAATTCTATTGCATATGTTGCACATGCTATAATTTTTTTTTATTTTTTGCTTTATATGTATAAAACGGCTTCAAATTTTGTTTTAGCCGTGTTTCATAAAATCGGCCGCGTGTATACAGATTACGTATATACAAAACACCACAGAATATATCAATCGTTATAAGCTAAAAATAGCATGCTATATTTGATGTGAGACAAATGCGCTTTGTATTTTCTTGCATATGTCGCACTTGCGATTTCTTTTTAATTTTTTGCTTTTTTACATTATTTTTTACTTTGACGTAATTTTATATATATTTAAAACGGCGCCAAATTTTGTTTTAAACAGTGTTTAATAAAATCGGCCGTATAAAGATTACGTATATACAAAAAACCACAGAATATATCAATCGTTATAAGCTAAAAATAGCATGCTATATTTGATGTGAGATTTTTAATATGTCCGCTACGGTTGTGGGCACGGATTGATGTTTTCAGCCATCCGGGACTTTGTGATATCGCTATTATATCCGGTAGCGCCGGAATGAACATCCTCTAATTTAAAAAAAAATCCACAAGATCAGAATTAATCGTTTAAAATATATTATTGCTATTATAGGCGCTTTAATTGTTTTTATAATATCAAATAATTTTGTTGAAATTTTGTTCTCGTTTGCTCTGTTTTTATCTTAAGATATCTGTTATGTGGTAATAATCATTTTCTAACCTTTATGATTATTAAGTACACCAATACCTCGCTTTGCGTCGTTTCGTTTTGCTTTTTTTTTGCGTCGCTGCTTAATTAGTAATAATTTTCATTGTGCGTCGTTAGATTTTCTTAATTTCTTTGATTTCTTAAATTTTCTTTTTTTTCTAAAAGATGGCAACACTTTTGTTTCTAATAGCGCCATGCCATCAAAACTCGGGAATTCCCTTTCTAACCAAAAATCAACGCAATTTTAATAATGTTTTATTTCACTTTGTTTTGCTAATTTTAAGAGTTCAGTTTTATGTTTTCAACATAGTATGTTGTGCTTTTTTTAAAAGAGAATAATAAATTTATTTAAATTTTTACATATTGTTTCTGGTTACAAAAAGGTAAATATTATTTCAATTTATTTATTGGTAGAGTTATATTATTTTTGTTTTTTAAATGTTTACTTTGTTCAAATTTTCTTTTTAAAAAGTAGTATATGTGACCCTGGAACTTATCTTCGATCTTTACATGGTTTGCTATACAAAATCTTAATTAACTTTGCGGCGTTTCAATTTGCGTCGTGCGTTTTTTGGAACGTAACCACGACGCAAAGTGAGGTATTGGTGTATAACTAATTTATATAATACTAAGGGTAATCTTTATGCTATTAGAAGCCCACTGCAAGATAAGCCTCTCTAGAGATCGCTATGATGACTGAACGGTGATGACCACGTCCAGCTACTTCCCACGGTCTTATATCGTCACCTAGTGGGGGGTGTACCCACACCACGTCTACTGGCACGTTTTCTTCAATTAAGAATCTTTCAGCTCCAACGAGATCAGATCAATCTGACGATAGGCTGTTCAAGGAGTCGTCTACCTTAGTTTCTGTGACGAGCTAGCCAAAATACCCAGATCTAAGTAACTGTTAAATCTAAACTATCTGGCATGTATGTATCTATGCCAAAAAATGTCGATACAATCACTGTAGCTCTAACAGTTTGATTTATAACTTATCCAGTTGGACAATCGTATAGTAACATGTATTTGAAGCCCTCAGTTATATGTATTGTAATACATACAGCTAGGGTTACTCAGAGGGCACTTTCTGATGCCAATATCTCGGTTTTACCTTGGCCAGCAATGAGTCCCGATCTCAACCCGATTAAGCATTTATGGAATCAATTGAAAAGAAGTCTTAAAAAGACCCATAGCCACGTTAACAGCCAACAGGACCCCATAAACACGCTGAAACTCTGTTGGGAACGAATACCCGACCAAAACATCACTCATCTGATTGATAGTGTTCCAGATAGGCTCAGAGAGTGCATACGGAGCAAAGGAGGTCCTACTCGATACTAAAGAAAAGCTCCCGGCAAGTTTATTAAAAACAAACAGTGACTATAAAAGTTTTTATTGACAGTCTACTTAGTGCTCATTTTCTCTAAAAATATGTATTTGAGTGTATTGCGATAAAATTAAACAATTCAAACGTTATTTTGTGTTTACTTAATGTGTAAAACCCTAATTTAACATCGACTAATTGTAAAAATTTAATAATCATGTATGCACATAAATTAAGGGGCAAAATGATGGTGGGCCCTATTTTGAGTAGTATATTACGATAATAAAATTATTTTTTAGTTATCTGCTTTTGTCCACAAATATAAAGAGTCAAAATAAAGCTTCTGTATCTTTTTAAAACAGTCCAAACAAAACTTATAACACCGCATTGTACAGTCAGTCATGTCGCGTTGTAGAACAATCGTGAGAATATAACGCTATTTGTACTTGCACGTCAATGGATTTCAACAACATCGTTACATGACGAAATTCCTTCATTAAGACACTTAAAACTCTATATATATTTAGTATATTATTGTGATAGATCTTAATACAAGTGAAGGTAGAGACATATCCTGGCAAATTCAAAATATCGGTTTAAATTATTTAAATTTTGACAAATATATCTTCATTTTCCTGGGTGATTCGATAATGATTACCAATTTCATTCTTCGTTTATAATACAATAATATATATAACCGGCGATAAATATTGCACATCGACCTTTGGAAAGAGACAGCTAATTTCGGCTTCGTAGAGCACTATCTCTGTCCCACACTACCTATGTGTCGTTTTGTCAGTCGTTGTATGTCGTGCCACGATTGAAGGCGAATTTTACAATTTCGTTAGTAACATAAAATCGATATTATTACTTCATCAATAATCGATTTTGAAATCGATTTATCGATACATTTTTAATGATGACATTAACATGTAAAAAGTTGAGAGGAAATTGTAAATATTTCTTGTGCGAAAGAATGCATTCCGGTTTTGCGCCTCACTGAGTAGGGAGGGATGAGGGCGAGTGAGGAGTGACCGGATGTCCGGGACGTGCCTGACCATATACCGTCTAATGATGAAGAGGATATAAAAAGTGGTCGATATAAACTTGTGATTACATTGCATACAAGCTATAACATGCGTGGGGTTTTGTTGGTACGTGGGGAGTTTGATTCGCGGCAATATGTCAAGTTTTCAAGTTATAAGAAAAAAGTAAAAATTCAAGGAAAAAAAAGTGTATGCCTTCAATATGCAAATATTCGGCTTCGCTGCCAGTCTCTTGAATATTGGAGTCAGAAGCCAGCTTTATTTTTTGTTTATTTATTTAAAAAGGATTCAAATGTCATTAATTATATACCATTTGCATATGTAAGGTAATTTAAATATAAAAAAATAAATCAGAAATGTCACGCACCGGCGCGAGATCGGCACTGCGAAAGGGATTCTCTCTTTCAGTGTCGGATCTCGCGTTTTTTGATACGTGACCGACCCTTTCTCGTGCTTATATTGGAGGCGCCATAATGAAAATAATGAAAGATTAGTAAAAATCACCAGTTCGCCAACGAATTTAGAATGTTCAAGCGCAGTGCAGAGACATTGGTAAGTTACATCGCGCGATGCCGGCACCGTACTGGCTCGTATAAGTGTTTCGGTAGGCATCTCACGCCGGCGCGAGACCGGCCCCTCGCCGTGTACCCTACGTCTCACGCCGGCGCGAGAGCGGCAGCTGAGTTGTCAATTCGTGCAACGTTATATGCATCCAAATCTGAGGAAACCTATGTCCAGCAGTGAACATCGCTTCAAAATAAACAGTAAAAACGTGTAATGAACGTTAAAACAAACACTCATTGATTATTTGCGAATTTATTCGCACAACGAAATAAAATCCGCGGGGAATGATAAGGTAAAGGATATATGAAATATGTATACAGTGATACAGGCGGCTGATAGCATGTCGTATTCCTGGCGGAAGGCGATTAGCAAAATATGCAAAAAAAATTATAGGTCATTATAGGTCTGGAAGCAAAGTCGAGAATTTTTTAAAAAATCCACAATGCTAAGAAACCATCTGCTTTGAGACAAAACACTACAAACCAGAACCCTAAATTTTCGTTTCACCAATCTCCACCATCTCGATTGCAATTGAGAGGATGCAGAATCAAAGGCATCTTTTGGGCCTGAAAACAGGACATAATAGGCTCGAAACCTGAAATCAAACCGAACTTACATATATGCTTCATTGTGGCAGCAACTAACAGAGTATGGTGAGTTAATATCACACCTACCCAAAAACCTAGGGTCCAAGAAACTACGATGACCTTTGTTATAAATTTAAAACGCTGGAATATCTCTACGGAATATGTGACATACCGAAGCCTTAGATTGAAATCCCAAAAAACCTGGTCGTTCATAGAAGCTCTGGTGGTGATAATTGTAAAGGCGGAACCATTTGGGAAGATGTAGATCGAGTTAAAACGTAAAGCTCCAAGCTAAATGACGTTGCGGATGACCTCTGTCCCACTTGTGGGCATAGTAACTTAAGTTCCTCTAAGAACATAAAGGATCTTAGTAATTCAGTTAGTACGATGAGGATAGAATGTCAATCTCGGTTGCAAGTTAAACACCATCGTCTCGTTGATGAACAGCCAAGATAATCGACCTTCTTGGAGTTCTGCAGGAGGGTAAGAGGAGAATATATACAGAGGAACAAGCAGGTTGGAACAAATAACATATAGGATCAAATTGTGATAGACTAAATGTATAAATATACAAGAAAGTAAAAGACACTAAAATAAATTAATAAAGAAAATGTTATACTTGTGGTATTTGGTGATGAAAGGGGATAAAAGTGAGGTGTATGAAAGGAATATAAAAGAATGAAAATAAATGAGAGGAATAAAAGAAGAAAGAATAAATGTCATTAACATGGAAGAAAGATGATGATGTAAATAATAGAATTCAGTGATGAAATTACAGTAAAACTGGACTTATCGTATATAGCGGGTTCAATTCTGGCAGACATAATTTGTATTAATATATCGTCTTTACTTCAATAACATTGCGAGAAATACAAAGATTGCTACGACGATAAAACTTGCACTGACCACATCATTAACATGAAATATTTGGACCATAAAAACGACAGATGGTGAAGTACCACGGCAGATAAAACATTTTGTAAGTCCATCTAAATCTAGCTAGTCATTAGACTTCACGTGATGTCTAGGTCTACCTGTCGGGTATGTTACCCACGCCGCATCTATCATCTTTATACTGAAGACTTTTAAACTATAATAGAGATGAACATGTGCAATTTGCAATGGAGGTTGCCATAAGTGTTAAAAAAAAATAAGTTCTTAATTTAAAAATATTAAAAGTAGTAATGTTAGTCTTACGTGTATATTATGCGGATGGAACTCCAGACGAAGGCGGGGGGCGGGAACAGGTCGTTCCATGACGCGTGCGCACACGGGCAGCGCGAGAGTGCAACTGTCCGAGTTCGTCACGCAGCCGGAAGTGGCAGCCCTAGCGCAGGGTGCAATAGGGCTGCCCCTTTTCCGACATATTTCATTTCCGCCACGTGTTTTATTAAAACTGAGCGCATATTTCAATTATATTCGATACTAAGCGAATGATATATTAGCAGACAGAAAACTAGCGCTAATTTTTTTTGTATGAAACTTGTTTAATATATAAATATAATATAATTATTTTTATTCTTTGTATAAGGTACACTAATTTTTCTATAAGTGGCGGCTTTAGGTTCGGGTAAAATAAAATAAAAAAAACATGTTCATATTATGTTAATGTTTTTAATTACTTAGGAAAATTACAACTGTACATAACGAACACCATTATACCTATTTTTATTTTTATTACAATGTCTCATATTAACAATTATTAATTATCCGGACTGTTTGTTTTTCGTGCGACAGAGATAACGCTCTACGAAGCCGAAATTAGCCGATTGTCTCTTTCCAAAAGTCGATGTGCAATATTTATTGCCGGGTACAGTAATGTCGCTTTCTTAAGTTATTCACACACAAATTAAACAGGTTTTTATTTCTAATCAACAATTTATTCACTTTTGTTATCAACAACCTTTTGCCATCTAGTATAAAAATCAATGCCGGAGCGGTAACAAATCAATCGGGTTTTTTTTTTCTGTACAATATGTCGACAGAGACGACATTACTTACCGGTCCCCCTAATACATTTAATTATTTATTGCGATGTATTGAAATTTCAGGCAATGTTCGCTCTAGGCCAAATGGTATTGAAAATCCCTAACAACAACCACATCTCCCCAATAAACAAATAAAACTCAAATTAGTTTAGTTTTAAACAACACGCAAACTTCAATTAATAATTAATTATCAATTTTAACATCTGGCTAATTTCCAAATTGAAAAAAGGCAGATTGAAATCACTCAGAAGCTTTCTCGATATAAGTAGGTTAAAACGCAGATTCGTTTCAAGTATACTTCCAAATAGTTTTCACGGTATATCTATTAATATAATCACGTTTTTTTTCTGTGATTTAAAAATATTGATGTTTTAAACACCTATTCCATTTACTAATGCATAATAATAAACTAACCTTTATATATCTTACTATAAATATATTTTAATTTACAAAGAAAATTTACAAAAATCAAACGCGGTATCGTCCTTTTAGCCTATAGATTGGGGTATGCCATAATCGCCTCGTCTTGTATTATGTTACGTATAATATATACTCACACGCGAGTTCAATTCTATATTATTGTTATGTACTAAGTGTAATTTTTTTACCATAGCCTGAGAATCGAACCAACTACCTACGATCAGTCCTTCCGTACCACTGGACTACCACTGCTCGTATATAACTACATATATATGTATTTAAAAGTTTCAAAAATCAAGAATAATGTAAAAACGTATTATTTACTTTCTATAAAGTTAAAAAAGTACCCGGCGATTTTTTACAAAACCTTAGAAAGGTTTATTTATTTCAAATAGACATGCCAACAGCAGTACAGTGCCCGGCGATAAATATTGCACATCGACCACTGGAAAGAGATAATCGGCTCATTTCGGTTTAGTAGAGCGTTATCTCTATCGCACGAAATACGACTGACAAAACGTCACATAGGTGGTGTGGAACTTCAGTTGCTCCGGACGGAATTGTATCCATGTACATGTATGTGTGCGTGTATATACGTTGCCATGTTTTTATGTATATAACTATGTGCAAGGTTACCTATTTAACATGGGATCGAGGTGACCACGAAGGTTGTGTATGTTTGTTGGATGGTGGTTGTGTTGTGAAGTATCATAAAAAGCTAGCAAATGGTATTGTAAAAGTGGTGAAGTGACGTCACGTGATCGCAGGAGGAAACGTAAAAAGTGATCACCGGATAGAGAGCTGTGCTCGCTGGACCGATGCCTACACAAGCTTCCTGACAGGAAATTTATAATTTGCCGATGAATAAAAACAATTTAAAAAACACTCGACTAATGTTAAACTAATGACAGCACAAGAACACATATACGCAGTAATATACACCTTGTACCATATATCAACGTCAAGCATTTCCTCCAAAAAAATAAAATATCTTCTAAATTTGAAAAAATATCGGTTTTAAGTCAAAATGTATTGAAAATTTACATAAAACACCGTTTTTAAATTTAACGAATCGTGTCGAAAGAAATTTAAGTTTAGTTTTTTTTTTAATTAAGTATCTGTGGTTGCAAGTTGACTTATGGAACCTCCTTTTGTTTAAATTGTATGTCGGTTACAAAAAAATCGAAGTGACTCTCCGAAATAGATTTTAAACTCTGTTATAAAAATAATATTAACATCTCTTTGTTTCTTATATAATATATGTGATTAATAATTATTAATGTATATCTATATATGACTCACTAATTGGATTATATGTCAAAAGTTGGATCAGGAGTTGGAAATATATTAAAATACAAAATACCGGACAGCACTGCTTTTGCAGTAACAAGAAAATTTATTTATTAAATCACAGGGAAGTAATAGTACAAAATAATAGTATGTTACTGTCTAATAGAGCTTCCAAAATGGCTGTGGTGACCAACAGACGAAAACTGACTAGAGTAACTGAATTTTAGCACAGTAAATCATAGAATGTTTTATAAAAATATTTTTTAAACATTGGCGGTTGAATCATGATAAGGATAATACAAGGGAAAATCCTAGTTCCGGTCATTAATATATAATATATATAAATTACTATATGTTTAATATGACATCTACGTAATATTTAATAATATATATGTTATTTGCCTTTAAACAAAAATTTACTTACAGAAATATATTTACACTGTCAGAAACTCATATCAGTAATGAAATTCTTTATAATTTGAATGGTATCTACAAACTATACCCATATTAAAAAGAAATAGACTTTAATTTTTAGTTGTATAATTTTCAAAATCTTCACTTTAAAACTTAGACAAGATATAAAGCGATGACACAAAGAAATGTAAACAAATTTTATCATTATAGAATTTAACTTTATGTCATATTAAAAATAAGACACGTTTTAAAAAGCCATAAAAATATTTTAAATTAATATTTTAATTTCATATTACTAAATCAAACGCATTTTAAAATTAAAAGGTTTATGTTATGACTATTTTTACGAGTTGTGTAAAAACAAGATGGCGGCAATTAACCTGAATAGTACGCGACATATGTACCTAATAGTTTTGTGATTTAACGGTACTGTCACTTTGTTAATGTATCTAGTAAGTTAGTAAGTTAAAAAGTCAATAAACAGATGTATACCAACGACATCCCTCCAGATAAATTAACCATAAATTACTTTCTCAGTGCACGTGACAACAAAGTTCTGTGTCGTGATAGTGTCGCATGTGTCACATAGATGGCGTTAATTAGTCGTTTTGTTACAAAACTCATTTAAAAATAATTTTTTATTTAATTTCTGCAATACAATAATAGCTCACTTTGCGCCGTGGTTACGTTCCAAAAAAATACGACTCAAATTGAAACACCGTAAAGTGAATTAAGATTTTCTATAGCAAACCATGTAAAGATCGAAGAAAGGTTCCAGGGTCACGAAAATACTACTATTTGAAAAGAAAATTGAACAAAGTAAACATTTAAAAAACAAAAATAATATAACTCTGCTAATAAATAAATTGGAAATATATGTACCTTTTTTGTAACCAGAAACAACCCGTAAAAATTTATATAAATTTATTCCTCTTTTTTTAAAAAAAGCACAACACACTACGTAATTGAAACTGAACTCTAAAATAGCAAAACAAAGTGAAAATAAAACTATTAACCGAGTTGATTTTTAGTTAAAAAGGGAATCCCCGAGTTTTAATGGCATGGCGCAATTAGAAACAAAAGTTCTGCCATCTTTTAGGAAAAAAAAGAAAATTTAATAAAAATTAAAGACTCGAACCCAAAACAACGCAACCTCGAAAATCTAACTACGCACAGTGAAAATTAGTACTAATTAAGCAGCGACGCAAATTCGAAAAAAACGCAAAACGAAACGACGCAAAGTGAGGTATTGGTGTAACAGAAAACATAGACGGTTAAGAAATATATGTATCCTCAAGGCATCGAACAAATTTAGATTCTAAATTATAAAAAAAATGCTTCATTTAGCAAATGATCGTTTTTCATGGTTCATTGGAAACAGTGACAAAAAATTAAGCTAATTGTAAATAAATTAAATTACTTATTTAGACTTAAATTGGTTTGGCTTTTTTATGTCTGTTAACACTTTAATGTGAAATTATGTAACTTGAAATAATCTACCAATGTATTATATACAAATTGAATTGTCTTCAATTATATGTAAATAATTGTGAATATAATTTATTGGATTGTCATTTCACTCACTGCAAAGCATATGCCTCTTAAAGATATCTATGGTAGATATACCATAATCCCTATTCTTGGCTGGAGGGTTGGCGATCGCTATATGTTATTACGTTACGCAGAAGACGCTGCTGCCCATATTATAGAACCTTATTTGTGGGCAGTGACAATCTTATATAATTAATGTACTTAATATAAAACACGTAATGTGTAAGCCCTAGTTACACATGCCACGTTTATCGAGTATGTATCTACAGTAATACCCCGCTTTACGCGACCCCGTTATACGCGGTTTCACTATAACGCGAATTGCAAATTTCGCGCTCAAATGCCTCGAATTACGCGAAAGAGTGCATATAAATATAATGTAGTCATCAACTTCTCTATGGTGTCTTGACCATCTGTCAAACAATTAAAAACAGTGTTGGGTGTTATGAACGTATTTTACAAGAACGTAAACAAAACGTTACCCAAAAGACAATAGATGTATTTTTACGTAAAAAATAAGAGTTTGTGTTGCATAAAGTGTTCCCAGAAATAAAGTGATTGATTAAAATGATTAGTATTTTTTTGTAATAATTTTTGACTATGTTTAATCATAAATCTCGTTATACGCGAATTTCAGTTAATGCGATTTTTTTTGGAACGTATCCCTCGCGTAAAGCGGGGTATTTCTGTATTATTAATATTGTATGTTAGTTATGTGGATCGAATAAAAAAGGAAAATGTCAATAAAGCAGCAAAACATACTATGAAAAAACATGAATTAATGTTCCCTAAACCTAAAAGGTGGTTTAATTACGACTTTATTAAGATAACAGAATATAGTCAAAAGGTTCCGGAAAACCCTTAGAGGCTAAATTTGAATGTTGCTTAATACAATGGTCATTTCGATACCATAGCAAATTCATTAAATACCATCGTCTTCAAGTAGTTGGATCGCTAGTGATGTAATCTAAAATATTTGTCTTTAAAAAGTGAGCTATTTATACAATGTGCAACATTAGGACAAAGATCAAGTGTAGTTTAACCCTTTCTTTCCACTACAAGGCTGTTATGTAGCATCGATAAAATTTAATTGAATTATAGTATCTTGCGATTCTAGAATATGTTTCATTCATTCGTGATTCAAACATTTTAGTAACAAAAATCTAAAAAAATTTTTAAAATTTTCCGCAAAAAGAAGTATAACACCATGTCGAGTATCACTCGACAGTGGAGCTTGTGGAACAAAATCAGTGTCGAGTGACACTCGACATTGGAGTGGAAAGGGTTAAACGAAAGGACTATTTATAAAAAAAAAAATAATTATCTATGGAATACAGTATATGTATTTCTTCGTCGTCCCCCCACAACGCAGATGATGACATAGTTAAGATCGAAGTCCTATATATATATATATATATATATATATGCAGTATAAGATTAATCATGGTGATAATTAACAGAAAATGACATACCTTCATTATTTTAACCTAAGGAGGATTTATGAAAAAAATTGAAAATTTGTATTTATTTCGGTTTTTAAAACTGTTTACGTAATAAACATGTACAACACTATTTGTTGCGCACATCACTAGTATTAGCTGTCAATTGTGACAGACGCCGGCGCTTGATATCTATAACACAACCATTGCGCTCTTAACTCAACCGAATAAGGTAGCAATTCGATTAACTTAATCCTATGCATGCTACAGACATTAAGACACTTATTTCGTTAGCAATAAGGTCGTAAATATAAAGATAATTAAAAATGATATTATATGGCTACTGGAGGATGACGGTTTAGTCATTTGTTATGGTTTATTGGTTTAATTGAATGAGTTTGGTGTTTCTTCATCCCTTTTACTCGACATTCCGTTACACGGTCAGATAGATTTTACATTTAAAACATTTTATATGTTTAACCCTTAATAGCCTAGAGTTTCAATTCTGATACCAATCTTTTAAACCGAATGTTCACATTACTATTAGTTTTTTTATAGGTTGGCTGTACGAATTTTACTGTTGTATAATGTTCTTTCCAACGAAATTAAAAAAAAAAAAATTCCCTTCATCTAGACCCTCAACCAAACACAGTAATATTAAAAAAAATCACTTTCGTAAATTAGGCTATTAAGGGTTATTAATCCAATGTTAGTCCACGAATTCCTGTTTAGGTAGAGGCTTTCTCTTTCATTCATAACTCTCTCTATCTAATTTTGGCATATTTTACTGCCACTGCTCAGTTGTGGGACTTTTATAGTACGCATATTGGCTAATGCATTTTCCAGTTGCCTTTAAGACCTTCGGTACGGTTTTTATCTTCTCTACTGTACAAACAGCGTTCCCCGAATTGGTCTTTTGAGTTTGGTATATATATAGCCAGAAGTCGTACGGAGCAAAATCAGGTGAATACGGTGGTTGCGGAACTATATCAGTCGAGTTTTTGGCAAAAAAACGTCGCGAAGATTCAATGCTGTGTATCGACCAATTGAGAATTGACACATTTGAGACACAAAACATACGTCAAAATAGTTTGGGTTGAGCCAAATAATATTCCAACATCATCAAGGAGTCTAAAATTGTCAATCAACGATTTTAAAGTATCAAATCATTGAATTTTTGGATTCGGCTCCCGCCAGTTTTAAATACATTAATATAAAAAGCTTATTTTAAGTCGTCTCCATTGGCTGCAATAAAGTCCATAAAATACGCGACATGTTTCAAAGCGCTATCATTATCTCCCGTGATAAGACAGGATTTCTTCTAATTCTTTCCCTTACTGCTTTCATCGCCTTTTTAGTACGAACACTAAATAGATGGCCAGATCTTTTTCTGTCACAAACAGAGGAGGTTTCATTGCACCTAACAATAATCACAAATATTTGACTAATACCAAGCGTAGGGGGTATTTTAAAAATTGTATTTAGCACCGTACCTACTTCATGTAATACAATCACAGCGATTTATTGCCCTTTATCACTACACTCCGTTTTAATATCACAAAACATCTTGTAATATATTGGCGCGAAAATAAGAAAAAATTCAAATGACAGATTCTAAATTCAAAAGTGACATTTTGTTTTTTTTATCATAGTGGTGTTAATGGCCAGACTAAGTAGTGTCTGTCACATTTGAACTAATGTACAATAAAATATTTTGATGCATAAAAGAGTTTCTATAGAATCATAATTAAAAAATATACTGCATGAATTTTAAACGTAATCTTTAGTTAATTTTTAGGTAGTCGATAGTAATTTGCGTTCCGAAACGAGCACGCGACACTAATTGGCCATAATTCAAGTTTCCGCACGACCATTGTAATTTTCCGTCAATTTACCGCTTAATATGCAGTCACCCTAATGAACACTTCATGGTCATTATTATACAGGATGATTGGTTATAAGTGTAAAAGCTTTAAAATGTAAATGTATTGATTATTTTCTATCTATTATTGTATAGTATATCCTACCAAAAATTATTGGTTTCAGGAATATCAAATTAAAATTATTATGTAGTAAAAATAGCGTTGTCAAAATTCTGTTATTGCTAACTATTTACAGGCCTTAGTTCTGTGAAAAGTTATTATCCTACCGCATTTGAATGGAGAATCTAAATTAATGTAACATATTTAAGAGTAATCGCTTTATATAGTATGATTGCAAATAGGTGTAAAACTTAATAGCTTGCTTGCAAATGAGCTATACATTCACCCCTTTAAAGCTATAATACTTATAATAAATCATACTGTACATTTTACTAAATACGACGTAATATCAATCTATGATCAGATGACTCTAATTTTTTTATTGTTTTTTTTTTATTGACATTTCGAAATATATGCCAATGTTAATTAATGCTTAAATTATATATGAAAAAAAATATATTTAATTCTTAAAATATAATGAACACAGCTTGCTTTATTAAATTTGAGTACACGACATTTTAAAGTATTATAATATTTACTGATATTAAATTAAGCAGATGCTAAAGAGAGTGACGAAGAATATAGTCTGCCATTTCGCCTTTCTGTTTGCACAGCGTTTTTAAAAAAAATCTAGTTTGATCTATATAGCTGGTACGATTTTAGCAGTTATAAATGTGATGAAATAATTTTAAAAAAGTTTATGTTATAAGTGATAATGTAGCTTCGTAAGTTGATTGCTATAATAATATGTATTTAATTATCTGTGAAAGATATCACAAAAAATCACCATTCGGATTTTTATTGGAGGATTCGAATTTAAGTTGGAGTATAGATACAGAAGCTCAATTTTCTTTTTATCATTACATCACTCGATAGAAGTCCATTACAAGACATTGTTTAATAACAATATTATTTACGCGTCAAATTTTAAAATCGAAAAACAAGAAAAAGAAAAAAAACTAACAACACATTAAATAATGTGGGTCTGAGTGTACATAAATATAAAGTTTCACAAGATATAGACCTTCAGTTTCTTAGTTTTAAATATAAAATTAAAAGAATATTATTAAATAAATCGAATAGAATTTAAGAGTTTTTAGAGATCGAAATGTGACTCATTTACATGCTTGATATTACACAAAATTTCTTGATTTAAACAAATTGTTAAATTTTATTTAAAATTGCAATTTTTGAGTTTCTGACCGTAGCTTACTGTTTATAATGTTAAAATAATCGAATAAAAATTTATGGATTTTTGGTGTTTAGTTTCTATGTAACTTATCTCTTTTGTTTTTTGTCTTTTTAATCACTATTAATGATTGAATCTGGATAAATAAAGGAAATAAATAAATTAAATATATGTTTTAAAAGCAAACGACTAACTGTAACCTCGTGTTCTAAGTATTAGTTAGATTATAGGATAAGTTATTATTGGATGTATAGATATAAGAGAAGTTAAGAATAAGTATAAGCACTAAGTTTTGTATTGTACAAGGATAGACAGGTAGTAAATAGTATTAAGCGTAAAATTCATATATAAGAATAGACTAATAATAATATGTAAATAGCTTAAGTTAGCGTAAATAATAAGTGTAATATAAATAGGAATTTATACTATAAGAATACTAGGAAATAAGCAAAATAATTAGAAACTAATTGTAACAGAGCCGACGGTGGGGGGTTTTAGTCAGTAAAAGTCTGACACTGCCTGGGCCCTCCATTCCCAGGCGTCCAATGAGGATTTCCCTCCCCCGTCTAGAAATTGTAATTTAGTAAATAAAGGCTCTGACTATGTTAGAGGAAAATTTTGTAAAATTAAATTAAAAAAAAAAACCTCGTGTTCCAAGTTTAAAAATAAAATTAATGACTTGCATTCCATAATCGATTAGTGGAAGTCTTCAGATGTGTACAATCAGAAGCAATTAGGCGTTAGGTTAAAAATCACGGCGGATGTACAAATTAACTGCGCGATATGTCCATTCGTGCTATAATAAGCAACGCCGGGCACACAATTTCTAATTTCCTGAGCTCTCGTCACACCCCATTCGCCCAATTTACGCGCGTCTAGCTTCCGCCGCCGCCATGTTGCTTTTTACAATAATCCGTTTAATCATTTCCCGCGTTCCATCCGTACCGTTCGATATTTGAAACATACGCATTTTTTTTCTTTTTTTTAATATCTAATCTGTACATTGATAATTTTTCTTATTATTGTTTCTGGGGCAAACATTTCGGATATATATTCTTATAGAGACTAGATTATTAAACCTTTAAAGTTATATTTAATTTTTATTTACATATTAAATGCGTTTTGGCTTGAGATTTGCTAAGCTAAGCTTAGATGAAGGAGAAGTAATTTGTAGTTTTACAAATTAAACTTTACAAAAAATTCACAGGATTTCGTAAATTTGTCCGTGCATTTACCCATATAGAATTATTTATAATCTATAATTAAATAAAGTCAATATTAATTTTAATTTTTTGAATAAAGAATTAATTTGAATATATCCCAATTGCTTACAAATGTGTTAATAAAAATATTGTGCCTTCTAAATGTAAAAACAAACAGAACAAAAATAGTAACAGTTAAAATTATTCCGACATTTTACTGGCCGGTAATAAGAAACCGTGGAACATCAAAAACATCTGTACGCAGCTTCGTTTCTTAAAAATGTAACCACCGACTCTAATGATTTAAAAGTAAAAAGATATCAACAAAGTCAAAAGAGAATTCTTGAAAGTCGACGTGTGTTTGAAAACGTCGATGTTGCCAGTTGTGATCCACGCTCCATAAAACTCCTTAAATAGACAACGTTAACGATTTTAGATTAGGTCAGGATTTTTATGTATGGTAACACTGGTTAGGACACCTGGTTACGAGAATGAAATTCTTTAAATACACATCAAGTGTGCACCCGTACTCATAATGATTGACGTATTCAATTTAAGTTTTTTTTAAAACATGATTTTATACGGAAGTCAAATGTTTTTTTTACGGCTTGATAAATCAAATTTTAATTTTACAATTACAAAACAGATGTTCTAGGGTATATGGAAATATCGTAAATATGTAGGCTATATAATGTGCAGAACACATGGCACATGCGGATTTACAGCAAGCGATTCTATTTAAAATCTATGGGAGAGGCCTATGTCCAACAGTGGACGCCATATGGTAAAAATGAAACGCAAAAATGAATATAGCAAAACCAATCTCATATGACAGATTTACAAAAATAAATCTTTTTTTTCATTTTTCCCGCCAAACTTTAAAAGAACTCTATTTCAAATTCGAATTTAGAAAAGATTTGCAGCATTATAACATACATCCGGTGGAGGCGGGAGTCTAGACGCACGCGTTCAAATAAAGCTAAAACATAAGGACGTATAAAAACCGGTACAAAATAGTTAAACCCGAGCTGAGCACGTGCTCGATGCCAGGTGCACAGGATGTCGGCACGGAGATCGTGTCGTAAAAGCGGGAGCTGTTTTTTCGGCTCATTTTCAAGTGATGTCTTTGTCTTTTGTTTTTTGTTTTTTTTTTTAACTAAAACGCGGTAAAGTTTTGGCGCGAAATACACATGCTTCACGTTGATAAAATGGAGATTTAACATTTTGAATACGTAGTTTACAAAAATAAAAGAGGGTGAAAGTAGATGGTGATACACGCGAGTCTTCAGCCTGAGCATTTTACCGGACCTCTCTTGCTACAAAGCGATGGACCCGGCACCACGAATCTATCTAATTCTGAAAAGTTACGTCTCTTTGTGCTTTAAAATTGCTCCATATTACACGTTTTTTTTTAAATTTCGTCAATCTCAATAACATACTTTTAATCTTATATTTTTTTGATAAAGACATTAATCTGTTATAATATCATTGGTCGACTTTTATTACATGCAAATTAGAAGTGATTTTATTTATTAATAATTATCAATAAGAAATATACATCATTCTTACTAAATGATATAAACTATAAGAAACAACATTTTCGTTATTCCTTGAATGTAGCGAACATAATCTATGAAAAAAATTCGCTACGAGATCGAACCAAGCAAAAGAACCAAGGTCACTGACGTAGCTGGAAAGATAGCTCGTCTAAAGTTCATGTGGGCAGGAATGGGAGCATATAGCTTGTGCAAACGACAGCCGTTGGGGCGAGAAGATTCTCATGTGGTGACCACCAGCTGGTAAGTAAAGTCGCATTTCGACGGCATCACAAGACCATTGACTGTGGCAATCTTTGAGGAAGGCCTAGGCCTTGCAGTGGGCATCTACAAGCTGATATGATGAAGAGGTAAATAGAGTAATCCATAAATACATTACGGAGTCATCCGATACCTGCCCTATCTTGTAACGGGAACACTTGAGATATTTCATTCCGTTTTATTGGAACTAATGGTTCAGCCGCAGTTATTTATATTTAAAATCTTATGAAACCTTATTCTTCACTCTGTTTACCGTTGTATAATTTCATTCTATACTCTTTATTATATATGTTACAACATAAAAATACATTTAAAAACGTTTTGAATACAAAAATAAATAAAAACAACAAATTATTTTGTATAAGTTCACGTAAGAAAGAAAAAAGTAAAATAAAAAATAATGAGTAAATATTCAACTGTCAAAATAATAATTATCAACCATATTACTTTCCTAATGATATTTATTATCTGTGCTCATATTTGACGTTTCATTTTTTTCGAGCCCAGATAAATGTAATCTGTGGTTACATACGTTCCGTTTTTTAATAAAAACCTAAATAACTAAAAAAACAATTTATTTATTTTTATAATAATTTATCCTAAAAAAATCTGTACGACAAATATTTACATATATTACGAGGGCCAGAAAGTAATGTCGTTTTCTTAAGTTAAATTCACACAATAACATTTTTAACAAGCTTTTATTTCTAATCAACAATATATTCACCTTCGTTATCAACAACCTTTTGCCATCTAGTATACGAATTTTCAAGCAGTAACAATCAATCGGGTTTTTCTGTAAAATATGTCGATAGAAACTACATTACTTTCCTGTCCCCCTAAATAAATTTTTACATTAAAAATACATTACCAAAACAACGTTTTCTTTAAGTGTTAGAGATTTACGATTTTTAGTTCAAAGGAATATTTGAATATTGTTAGGTTACCTTTAAAATATCGTAACATATTTAATAACATAATTATTTATAGCCATCCGTATGTTTTATAACGAAGAACGCTTATTATGCCAGGCGTAACGCAATTAAAAAGAAATGAATCATTATCATTCGTTCGCTGCAATTGTATTTTGAGGTTATAATTTGACAGTGACCTCGACAAATATGGCGGCCGTCTTTAATTAATGGTCAGAAGTCGACGCTTGCACAAGCGAAGTATTACCATGTTAGATAATTTATTGTAATAATGATATGTAATTACTATTTATTTAACATACAATAGACTGTTCGTGTAGTTTTATAATTATTTAGCAAACTGTTTAATATTACTGCGTTTTATTTAGTTATTAACGTTCAATAGGCATATATATTTCATTTTATATAATGTGAAATCAAATTAATATAAACTTATTTTATGTACAGTACCCGGCGATAAATATTATTTAATACGAGTACTTTTTAAATTGTTTCTACTAAATTATTATAATTTGGAGATTCGAATTTCTGCACATTTTTTATTTAATGTTATATATATTAAACGTGTTATGATAAATATTTGGCATGCCAACAGGAGTACAGTACGCGGCGACAAATATTGCACATCGACCTTTGGAAAGAGATAATCGGCAAATTTCGGCTTCGTAGAGCACTATCTCTGTCCCACACTATCTATGTGACGTATTGTCAATCATTGTATTTCGTGCGACAGAGATAACGCTCTACGAAGCCGAAGTTGCCGATTATCTCTTTCCAAAGGACGATGTGCAATAATAAATAAAAAATACGAATTGCTTTGTTTTTGCCTTCAACAGAGATATCCTCCATTACTTTGTTATGCATCCAGCGACTCTATGCCGTTGATGCACCTAATGGTCAATCTAGAACCTTTCAGCTCCAGCAACGATCAATGTGCCATCTGCAGCCATTTCAGATGAGCAACTCCTCGAACTACATGCGTGACATTGGCCGTTTTGTGTATCTTCTCGTTTCTCTTTTGATCTCGCAGCGAAGATTCAAGTATTTACTTCGGAATAATCGTTTTTGAAAACACATATACAACCATTCATGCGTAATACTTTAATATGCAATAACATAATAGAGAGAGAGTATGTATAATTGGGAATGTTTATTTGAAAGTCACTAAATCGTGTTTACATTTGTAGCGCTTTCATTTTATAGAGAAACTATATTAAATCCTAAATCTTTAGAAATGGTATAACATATCTAATTTACTGCCGTATCTAAATTACGCCTTTAAGATTGATATTGGTGTCTGATATATATTATTTATTTTGGGTCTCTTGGATGGTCTTGTATGGAAATGCTAGTACATACTGAGTATTTTAACCCATTACAAGATCCGATTTCTGGAGTCTATGCGCCTAATTACTTCATGGAGCTTCCAATTGAACTTACTTCCTCTGTAGAAGTAGATGCTGTTAGCCCTAAGGCTTTTACAACTTCATCTGAACTGATTTCACGGAGCGGAAGGGTCTGTGAACTTAAAAACTAAGAAAAAAATAAAGCTGGTAGGGCGCCTACGGTAAGGACCCTGGCCTCGGTCGCGTTCACTAGCTAGGTGATGTCTCACGCACCGACGCACTCTCTTTGTGTCGGTTGCGTTCACCAGCTACGTGACGTCTCACGCGCCGGAGCCAATTAGAATTTACGTTATAAATTCATGTCTTGGTCGTTTTCATTCTTTGGGCATCATTTAATTCACACCACAACCTTTACATCACATCGTACCCCAAACGGGTGCGAGTTTTATATAAAAAATAACCTACTATCATTGAGGTTGAATTTATATCACCTTGCACCGGAACAAACACATCCTGTGAACTACCAGCGCTCCCTGCTCTCGACTTGCTGCCGCCTGACCAGTGCTGGGAGATCGTGCGGCTGGCTACCACCACAATCAGGGGAGTACCGAGCTGCGATGTAAAATCAGACCAGGCCTTCTGCCCACTACCTATTATAATTAAATACATTTTTCTTCTGCCGCTACCCTTTCATTTTTAATTATTTTTCTAATACGGCACACAATGCCATGAATACATTTAACACAAGAAAATTTAAACTTATCGAAGCATCTGTGTCTATCAATTTTATGATTAGATACAATTAATGATTGCTCTTCACAAGAAATACAAAACTATTATTTGAAAAAAAAAACAGAACTAAATTGATTAAGGTTATAGGAATTTTAGTGATTTTTTGTGTAAAAATTTTCTCAAATGGTCAAATAAGAAAGTAAAATAGAGATTCCTTATTGCTTGCAATATCGTGGTTAAATTTAAACCAGGTGATACACTTGAAAGCTAAAATTAATGGGCAAAGAAGCGCACGACAAAGGGCATTTGTATTTGTTACGTATGCCGAACCGCGCCACCCACTAAACCAGGTGTGATCAACTTTCGGCCCGTTTCATTATAAAATCATTTTTAGTTTCTAATTACTGATCTTATTTCGCATCGCTATGACACGTGTAATTGGCCGTGAAAAATATTTTTTTTACAATGTCACAGATAAAAAATTGTGTTATATTTCAACAAAGCGATAAGGTGAGAACTAGCTTGTTCGCTTACCGAGAAAAGACTACAAGTCTTAAGGTTAGGTTATTTCAACAACAATGCGTTTTTATACGATGACTTACGACAACAGATAAGACAAACAATGCATGTATATGTTCCAACATTGTGATAACTGTTGTATATTAACATTGTTTCTATTACGTACTATAAAGTTATCACAGAATGTTTTGTTCCTTTGACTGATGTTAATAAAAAAAATTAAACTGTAATGTCAAGCTCAATTTAATTACTTTTTAATTTTATTTTAGTTTACTCATAAGAAATACCTGTAAGATATCTATGTAAAAATAGTGAAGATTTATTTCTATATTTTTTAATTTTTTATATATACAAACTGTATTTAAATATTAATGTTTGAAATTCGAATTCATGTCTTGTATTTTTTTGTTGATTTTTTGTACATAACAACTTTTTTTATGAAACTTTTGCCTATAATATTACAGTAAATATTATTAAAAAAAAATTATCTCAATATGGTAATACTTCTTGTCAAAAGTGTCAAAATAAATATTACTTTCTTGCAAGTAACCCAAGCCATGGCCTAGAATAACAAATCGATTTTTATATTCAGTATATTTAATTATTTTTATAATAAATCAAATTAAAATTTCACATTTTCTTTCAACACAAGGCCACGTTTATATTATGGTAGCAGCAATGACTGCATTCCGAAATGACAAGCGCAAATAAGACAAAAATGGCGCGAAATGACGCCATCTTGATAAAAGAAAAAGTCAACTGAGTCAAGGCGGGAGACGTATATGGCAACGTACGCGCAACATGATATTAAAATTAATATTTATCATTACTGGCAACACAAAGGTTACTATTAGGCGGTGTAATTTGAGTATTTCGTATCTGTATCAGTGAAGCCGCTGCTTGGTTAGATGAGCCTTTAGAAATGTAATACTGACATATGAAAGTGCTTTCTTTGTTTTCTAAAATTAATATCGTGTATTTCTAAATTATGTGCGGGTTTTATTTTGTATTTACCTTATTTTCCGAACGCTATTAGTTTTTACGAACTATAACATACATAAAAATAAGGAATTGTGTGTTTGTGAAAAAGTCAGTACTGTCACCTGTTACCGTGCCGATCTTTGGGGGAGACCTGTGCCTTGTACAAGGCTTCCATTGACTGGTATGATGATGAACCTTGCTTTTCATACTGTACATATGAAGGAATAAAACATTATAAGAAATTTTAAAAATTTTAGGATGACTATCGCACAATGTTTTCTTATCTTTGTTGTATTGTTATTGTTGTTTCAGCCCATAGATTTCCACTGCAAAGCAAATACCTCCCCCAAATATATCTAAGAAGGTATATACCATAATCGCCATACTTTGCAGGGTTGGGTTGGCGAACGTAGTTTGGTATTATGGTACGCAGATGGCGCTGCTACCCATCCTATAGAAACTTGTTTGTGAACAGTGCTAATCCTATACAATTATTGCACAAAGTAAGAATTATAAGATTGTATGCCGGGAATCGAGCCCGCGACCTACGTTAGCAAATCTTAACCCTTAATAGCCTAGAGTTTCAATTTTGATACCAATCTTTTAAACCGAATGTTCACATTACTATTAGTTTTTTTTATAGGTTGGCTATACGAATTTTACTGTTGTATAATATTCTTTCCAATGAAATTAAAAAAAAATCTATTTTTCCCTTCATCTAGACCCTCAAGCAAACACAGTAATATTAAAAAAAATCACTTTCGTAAATCAGGCTATTAAGGGTTAATCCTTTACTACTGGACTATCACTCGCAATTTTTATTAGTAAGGGTAAATTCAGAAGGACTTTTTATTATTCATATTTTATTTTTAATTTCATAGTATACAATTCAATTCGAAACTGAGATGTTTTTATATGTATAAATAATAAATATTTTAAGGTATAAATTATTTACAGTTCCGTCGCGAAACAGAGTGGAATTTATGTTATGGTCTTAAATTACGTGTTACAAAATTGGCAACACTGAACGGCGTCGTAAACGTAAGGACATAATAATGATATATTGCCAGTTAAAATATACGTTTAACTGTGAGTTAAACTTGAAGTTATTGCTTTCATGGCGCTTCTGTGTTTTATCATTATAAATATAGCCTTAAAATATTTTTGAGTACTTAATATCTTTATACAGTATGATTGGTGTAAAAGATTTGAATGAGATATCATACATTGATATTCTTAAAACTCTATCACCTATTTCAAATCATCCTGTATATAACAATCCGGTCTTTATGGATAAATATATAAACATAGCGATGTACATAAGGCAATGTAAATAAATAATTTTAATAAATCATTAAATAAAATTAGTTATCCTTCTATAGGCACAAAACACCCGCATGTTTATTACTACAAGTTACATATACATACTAAAAGTTTATTAAATGAAAACATGTAGTGTGAAGAATTTTATAAATGAATGTAAAGCTAGTAAATAAATATATTTACTACGGTCGTAAGATATTGTAAGTTGTAACAAGTCTTAGTTTGTTGCGGGTATCAGGGCGCGTTATAAAGCCTTGTGGCTTCGAGTTGATTTATAACATTGTAGGGAGCTTTTAGATTAGACTTTCCTGCTATGTAGGTTGTCATCATCATCAACTTTTCACCCAATGCCTACTGCAAGGTATAGGCCTCCAACAAAGATTACCCCAAACTTACTTCCCATGCCAGCATTCAGCTACTTACTGTGATCTTGACTATGTCATTGATAAGCTCGTCGTCGCCACCAGAGAACCTTTCATCCCTAACGGCTGTTGGTTGCTCGAACGATGTGACTCGCTCACTGCTACTTCAAACAAGCAATTCTTCGAGCTATATGTTAACGTTGGCTAATTTCTAATTCGAAGACAGCGAATCTCCGAGCATGTATTGATAGTAAGAAAAGCAGTGGTAGTCGTGCAACAAAGTGCACCGCCCGCCAGCCCGCTGATAAATGCGCATGCGGCAAACAATGTGAATTACACAACTACCACCGTTAAATCACACAACACGTGTTTCACCCCTCCACGGGGCATCTTCAGGAGTTATGTTACACCGATTAGTGCCAAACACAGAGTTAAACTACACTAATCGGTGCATGTGCGGAAGTGGCTAAATATTGGTCCTTTTCTTACTTAGGATGGACTTCCGCAAAATAACGCCTGTTTCCATTAAAAATGTTTTGATTTACCAAAAATGTGTGGCCAAAAAAGAGTGAGGCGAGATGTGAATGTAACGTAAATAAATGATAAGAGAATCAAAGAATAGTAATAAAGGTTGTGAAGAACAGGAAAGTGGCGATAAAACATTAATTTTTTTTTTTTTGAAAATAAAAATTTTACTGTCTTCAGAGAGGATACGAGAGGTCCCAGAGACTGGGCCATAAAAAAAGTTACAAGCTTAGCTCTCTCCATTGATATCTGGGTGATTTTAGCCGATTTTATGGCCCAACATCTCAGATCTATATGAAAATATATTTAACCTGATATAAATAATTACACCTTCAATCATTTAAGTTTAAACCTTCAATTAAGATATCGCGAGTGGGCAAACGTGGGCGACCGTTATTCGCCTCCATAAAACGGATATAGCCCAAAATTTATTTCAACCATTACCTTGGTGCTGTTATAAAATTAATTTCCCTCGTTTCTACTTTATTGTCTTGCGCATAACTCGACCGTATTGAGTATCGACTCATAAATTTCATGTCGAATTTATCTGGAACGCAGGTATATATAGGTTTGTAGAAAATAACATTTCATTTTTAAGATAAAAGAAGTAGATCATAAGCCGTAAGTGGAACTGGATAGACCACACGCTCCGAAGGGACCCTGATCACATACCGAGGCAAGCTTAAGAATGGAATCCTCAAGGAAAGCGAAGACATTGCCGCCCAAAGTAAACCTGGCGGCGGACGATCACTGCAGAAGTGAAGGCTCTGGATGGTGACGTATGGCCCTCTGGGGATGGGGCATCTTGAGGACATAGGAATAAATGATGATGACTTTTAAGAATCCAACTCGGTTGACCAGCGTTTGGAAGTCTACGAAACGTATTGTCGTCCAATATCACTGTGTCTAAGATACAACCCTAATAAATAAGTATAAGAAATATATCGAAAAAGAAATGTTTATTAAAAAATGCATTGTATATATTTTTGATTTTTATCACGTGACTTGGCAATATACAATAGGTAATAATGATTGATGCCTTAAACACTACGTTTTCTATATCGTCAAATCAAATGTAAACGTACCGTACCACAATAACAACCTTCTTTAATATGTATTATATATTAATTATTATATATAATATATATTTAATACAGGCTTTCTCTTTCTTTCTCTTGTATATATGTACCAACATGTTAATAAGATATAAAAATGTAGTAGTCGCCACTCTAGAACATTTTTTACCATGTGGTTTGCACTCATACAAACTTTATACAAAATTTATTTTTTAACGTGTTAAAAATTGCAATGAAAATAGCTTTATAAAGCTATTTTCATTGCAATTTTTCACCGCATAAACTTATTTGATTATAAGTATATAAAAAATAAGTCGACGATGTTAGTCTTGTGGAGTTGTAATAGCTCCGTCGGCCATAGATCTCTAATCCGCGAGCTAAATATAAAATTTCTAAGATACGGAACGGTTAATTTACTAGACCTATGATTATTTATCTTTTAATTCATATCTTTTACTTTGTTTCTTTATTCTTTCTTAGGCAAGTGCGATCGAAATCAGTTTGATGTTTTTATTTATTATTGTAATATATTTATAATATAGCTAGTATTACAGCTTAATTATTATAAATATATATGTTTTATACATATGTATGTTTCAACACGTCAACTACCCAATATTAGTACTTCGATCTTTTCCATATTATGGTTGTCTGTAAGAGATTGCCTTGTGTGATAAGACAGCCTTTTGTACTTTGTATATTACTGTGAAAATATTTAAATGTATCCTAAAGTGAACAATAAAGAATATGAAATAAATATATAAAGTAATTTGTATTTAAACACCCTTTAGAGCGAATGTACAATTAGTAATATAAACACTGAATTCCTCTTAAATAAGCAAGACTATTAAAGGGGAACCTTATTTTTAGAAACAATTAGCGAAGACTCGATGTTAGAGACACGCGATGCGCCAATTTGCCACGACCCATGACATTAGGGTTGTGCACATTGAACGCTGATAAGTAGCAAGCAATATTTTGAACTTAAAATCGATATCACAGAGAACTCAGTTGCAAATAAACGAGTAGTTAATACGAAGGTTCAAGGAACATCACAATCTATCTCAGGGGCTAAGAACGTGGTGGTGATCGCTGGCTGTTGAACAACAGACCCTTGCGTCTGTCTAACAGTGTCCATCATAAGTAAGAAAAGGACCAATATTTAGCCAGTTCCGATTAGTGCCAAACACAGAGTCTTCTCACTGACTTCACACACACATTAAACTCACTAATCGGTGTAACATAGCTCCTGAAGATATCCCGAGGTGAGGTGAAACACGTGTTGAGTGATTTGGCGGTGGCAGTTGTGTGATTCGCATTGTTTGCCGCATACGCACGCTAAGTGCACCGCCCGCAGCGAGCTGGCGGGCGGTGCACTTAGTTGCACGACTACCACTGCATGTGCGGAAGTGGTTAAATATTGTTCCTTTTCTTACTTAGGATGGACTTCCGCAAGGTAACGCCTGATTCCATTAAATAGTGTCCATTATGCAGTAGCAATATTACGACACACAAACACGTGCGTGTATCACACGAACGATACTCAAGATGCGATCGCCAAAGCCGAAGGATCGAAAACCAATTTAATTATAATTATTTATTGCAAGAATAAATTATAAATTAGACCTAAAAGTCAATTATTCTGTCTTCCTTAACAATGCCTCTAGTCACGAACAGCTGTATTAGCAGTTGGCGTTTAAATGCATTGAATGTTGGCAAATTCCTCATACGATATACACATGTATCTATTTATTATTAATATATTTTTATATCAGTATCTGTGGCGTATAGCCATATAGCCAAGTAAATATTGTTTAATATTTATAGCGGCAATATTTAGTTAAGGCAGGAACGGGGTGTTACAACCGAAAGGAAGGAGAAAGGGCAGATGGTGATGCAACAATGTCGAACATATAAAACTGTAAAACATAAACAAGTAATAAATGGTTTTATTAAGTTCGACCCGTACGGAATTTGTTTATTTGGGTCAAAATTAGAAATCGAAATTTAAGCACCTTCCCGTTGTCAGATTGATCTGAAATTTGGTACACACATTTAATTTAGATGACAATACAATATAATAAAATCAATAACATTATAAATATAAGATGGCCGCCGATACAAAATGGCGGATTACGTATTTTTACTTAACCCCCTCAATATGGCTATCAAATGAAAGGGCTACACTAGTAAAACACGATGATTATGTCAAAATTTAAAATTCAAGATGGAAGCCGTTCCAATATGGCGGACTAGGTACATATTTTTCCACAACCACCACAATATGGGTATCAAAAAACCGTTTAACTTAAAAGTTTTTTAAATGTATTTATTTTAAGTTTGTTTGTTATAGCTATCGCATAGCTTCAACTGGTTGATCAACTTAAACCTCATTATCTTCATCGGGGTTCCCGAAAGGAAAGAGTAATTGCGAACAGTGAAGTCCACTGGCATCGGCAACTTGTTTTTTTCTTTTTTCCCACGCGGTTTCATTTCAAATTATTAACGGTACAGTACTAAAAGTATGCTAATGATAATAATACAGCCATACTGTCGACATTTCTTGTATTATTGCGTTTTATACATCAATACTACATACACCAATAACTCGCTTTGCGTCGTTTCGTTTTGCGTTTTTATCGTCGCTGCTTAATTAGTACTAATTTTCACTGTGTGTTGTTAGATTTTCGAGGTTGCGTTGTTTTGGATTCGAGTCTCTATTTTTTAAAATTTTCTTTTTTTTTCTAAAAGATTGTAACACTATTGTTTCTAATTGCACCATGCCATCAAAACTCGATGATTCCCTTTCTGACAAAAAATCAAAGCAATTTTAATACAGTTTTATTTTCACTTTGTTTTGCTAATTTTAGAGTTCAGTTTCAATTACGTAGTGTGTTGTAATGTAGTGTGTTGTGCTTCCTTTAAAAGAGATTTATATAAATTTTTACGTAATGTAACAAAAAATGTAAGTCACAAAAAATGTAAAAATTATTCCAATTTATTTGTTCGTAGAGTTATATTATTTCTGTTTACTTTATTCAATTTTCTTTTTAAATAGTAGTATTTTCGTGACTCTGGAACCTATCTTCGATCTTTACATGGTTTGCTATAGAAAATCTTAATTAACTTTGCGGCGTTTCAATTTGCGTCGTGTTTTTTTGCAATGTAACCACGACGCAAAGTGAGGTATTGGTGTATAAAAAACATTATAAAGTTTGGACAGAGACATATAAAAAAATACCCGGCTGAAGAATAGCCAATAACTATGTTGGATTTATTATATGTGCGTGTTTGGAATATATTTTAAATTTAAGCATTCCATTACAGATAAGGATAATTTAAGTGTGTTTTCTGTGTTATTGATCTTAACTGCTTCCAAAAGGTTGGCACTGGGTCAGTATCTGAAGTCAATTCAATCAAGCTGATCTAAGTTGTGATGAATTTAATAGTTGAAGCATTGTTACGTTAATAAATAAGTTAGCATAAGTGAGCCCATAGTTTAGAATAAGCAATAGAGGAAGACTGCACCAAGTCTGATAATGTCAGTTGAGATGCTTCTATGAATACCATTATTAGAGCTTGTCCCTGAGGTGTGTTTAAATAAACCAGTGGACGGTAAGTGCTGGTTGGCTGTCGGAAATGGGTCGCCCCAAACTGCTGGTCTAACGGTATATTGCATGCTTCATGACGTCATCGGAAGTATCGTCATTCCTCACTATTGCTAGCACGAAGCCATGCTGTTAAAGTAATGGAGTTTATATTCAATAAAACAGTTTTAAACGGTTTTATTTAGTTCGACCCGTACGGAATTTGGGTCAAAATTAGAAATTGAAATTTAAGCACCTTCCCGTTTTCAGATTGATCTGAAATTTGGTACACACATTTAATTCAGATGACAATACAATATAATAAAATCAATAACATTATAAATCTAGGATGGCCGCCGATACAAAATGGCGGATTACATATTTTTCCTTAACTCCCTCAACATGGGTATCAAATGAAAGGGCTACACTAGTAAAACACGATGATTATGTCAAAATTTAAAATTCAAGATGGACGCCGTTCCAATATGGCGGACTAGGTACATATTTTTCCACAACCACCACAATATGGGTATCAAATAAAACCGTTTAAAAAACCGTTTAACTTAAAAGTTTTTTTATCGATTTTATAATAAATTAGGTTCTTATATAATCTCGATTTATATGGACATATAGGGATCGGAAAGGATTCTGAATCTCAGTATCTAAATATGGTGCTAAAGCAATGAATGTGGAACTTTAAAAGTGTACTTGCTTGGCTTCGGTTGGAGTTGATGCTGTTAGCCCTAAGGCTTTCACAGCTTCATAGGAACTGAGTTCACGGAGCGGAAGGGTCCGTGAACTTAAAAATAAAACATAAGCTGGACAGACGCGTTCCAGTTGTACGATGACGTTCGCACGTAGTAAACCGCTCTACCCGAGTAGAGTTGTGTAGTGTTGATGTTGTGTATGCGGCTTGGGATGGCAGGGTGGACCACAAGCGAGCCAAGGATGGATCCTGATCCAACCTCGGTTTGTCCACGCTGTTCGCGGTTAGGGAGCGGGCGGCCGCCCCCCATGAACAGGTGTTATGGCGTTTAATATTGTGTAGACAGATATTTATTGCCTAAGGTATATGTATGTACAATAAAATTTCACAATCAATTTTATGTCTGCCATTGGAGAATTTAAATCCAATATTATTGTTTCCAAGAATACTATACTGATGTTAATGCGTGGAATGAAATGTTGTTGACGCTCACTCAGAAGCTAATTATTGTCGCGCACTCTTTATAACTAAAACTATATTTGTAAAGAGCAACTGTTGAGTTTCTCGTTCTGCTCTCAGCAGAACTGCCTTCCGAGCTGGTAGCTTCCTGTAGGTACAACAATGCCGATGTTTTATGTTGATTGACGATTCGATAGTGCTTGTAATATCCTAAGGCAAGTGCAAGGCGGTTCAATATCATATAAATATAACCATTTAAGAATAAGTTCAAAAAAAATGTTGAGCAATCTTATAGTTGGGAGCGCAGAATTCTTACGAGTGAGTCATTTGTTTTTCTTGTTAATTACACCACCTGGTTGTATAGTTTTGCAACTTTTGACCAAGTGAAACATTTATAAATGACACGTATGTTGAACAATATAGAATCCATCTCCACGATCGAAGAGGAAAAACTTTCTGTGATAATATTGTATAAAATTACAATTTAAATTACATGTATAGATAGGATGTTTACAAATATTAGTTATATAATGTATTGTGATTTTCAAAAATAAAACGTTGTGATACCTTAGGAGTGATGGTTACAGATGAATGAATGCATGAATGAATCTGAAGGACATGTAGTAGAGAATGTAAGATTTTTTTAAAAAAAAACGAGGATGAAGAATAGAAGAAAAAAAATTAAAATTTTAACCCCAAACACATTTTGAATCATTGTGAACCAAGTCTCTATTCTACATGTAAGTGAACTAGTGGTCAAAAAACAGGGACCATATATAAATAGAATATATGGGCACATACGATGTTTTCTAGAACTCATATTTATTATCTGTGAAACTTGTGACCATACATTCATTTCTTTTTCTTCTTCTGTTTCCTTCTGAGGCAAGTGCGATCGAACCAATACTGATCGAAGTCAGTTAGATGTTTTTATTTAATATTGTATTATATTTGTAATATGTATTAAACCTTATTTATTATAAGTATATATGTTATATACGTATGTATGTATGTTTACGTTCGTTCGTTAGTAAATATGTATTTTTTGTACACGTAAACTACCCTTTATTAGTACTTTTACCTTTTCAATACTATAGTTGTCTGTAAGAGTTTGCCTTGTGTGATAAGACCGCCCATTGTACTTTTTTGTATATCATTGTAAAACTTATTAAATGTATCTTAACGTGTACAATAAAGAATATTAAATAAATACATCAATTAAAAGCAAATGCTTTAAAATGTGAAATTAAAATCGTATTGACTAACCAGACGGTGACAGTGAAGGACAGTATGCGCATTCCTTATGCAGTCACAAAAAACCTGCGCGCGCCGGACGTAAGGATGCGTTCACATAAACACCATTTATAGTGCGATCACATGTAGTTTCAATACAAGTTTTTGAGAATTTATCTTTACCTTGTCTATATATACGTGTTAGAATTTTAAATAAATAAATCTAATGTTGAATACTCTACAATTTAAAAATAATTGAATTATGATTAAAACATTTCGTGTTTTTGACAATTCGAATAAAGAATATTATAATTTTCGTTTTTTATTTCATGAAATCACAAGAGTTACCTGGTAGTCAAGATCAGGTCACTTTTCCGATCTTTGGAGAAAGTCTATCCCTTCAATTGAAGCTGATATTGTGATATAAATATAAGCAAAATATTATAAAGAACTATTATTATATATGTTCTTGAACGGAACATTATTATGAGTGAATCTCTGCAATTCATTCTGAACACTCATGATATGTATATATGATTTCATCTACGTATTGACTCATCATTATATCTCTGAAACTATATGTCTTAGAAACTTAAAATTTATGTATAATATGCCTTTTATTAAACCAAGTTCAGCTAAGAACGATTTTTTTGAAATTGTACCCCCGAAAGAAGTAAAGGGATTGTTAAAAAAAATCAATATTTTTTGAACAGCTGTATAGAAATTGACTAGATTATTTTTGTGGATATGTTTAAAACTGAATTTAAATTTGAGTTTAATTTATAAGACACCCGCAAAATGTGGAGCAGACCTCGCGAAAGGGAACAGTTAGTTTCTAATACATGCATGTAGTTTTTGCAGATAATAAGCACTTGGCGAACGCAGAGTAAGACATACAACCACAAAGTGGACGGACGACCTTATTTAGGTCAAACGACTCAGGTTGGAGATCGCTTTTAACAGGTCCTATTGGAAATTTCTGCCGGAATCCTATACCCAAAACTGGACCTATTATGCCTGAAACGACGATGACATCGATGAAGTGATACAAAAGAGTTCTTAAAGTTAAAAATTTGTAGTTTAAAAAATAAATATATTCAGATACTTGTCGATACGTTCAATCGGTAGGGAAACTAAGCGAACGCAATGTCCTTGTATAAACAAATTCGAAGCACGTTTCTGACAGTGAGAGGCAAGAAAAGAATAAATGTCGGAACACCATTGTAAAATCTAATATTATTTTACAACGCGGAAAAATTATTATTGAAGAGACACAATGTGCGTTGAAAGTAATACACATTAACTGCACACTATTTATCCTTTTATTTCGATACTAAAGTTGTCTGAAAGAAATTGCTTAGAGAGGTAAGATCAACCATTTTACTTTATATTTTTAAATGGTTTTATTTAGTTCGACCCGTTTGGAATTTATTTGGATCAAAATTAGAAATTGCAATTTAAGCACCTCCCCGTTGTCAGATTGATCTGAAATTTGGTACACACATTTAATTTAGATGACAATACAATATAATAAAATCAATAACATTATAAATCTAAGATGGCCGCCGATATAAAATGGCGGATTACGTATTTTTACTTAACCCCCTCAATATGGCTATCAAATGAAAGGGCTACACTAGTAAAACACGATGATTATGTCAAAATTCTTTAAAATGTAGACCGCGATTTATGTAGATTTATATATCTAAATATATATATATACATATCAGTCAGTTGCGACAATTGAAATAAGAATCCCACAGCGAATTTGCTGGGATTCCCCCGAACAAAAGACTTGGAAGATTTCAAATTATTAGTCACATAAGAACATGAATGCAACAAAGGTAGACTTACTGTATCAATTGGTACTAATTGTGCAAAAAGTTCAACAAGCTGGACCTTTGGTCTGCAGCTGCGAATGCAACCAACTAGATAATGAACACTCAATTAAGTGTACGTGATTTACACACTTAAAGCTGCTCCGCTGATAAAAAATGAATCATTTTATGATCATTCAAATGTCTGTGTGATGATCTTCATCGCTCATTTTGTCAATCCGCAATTAGCTTCTGATACTACTACTGCGATCAGGTATGGAACAACCTCCGGCGTCTTTGCTTACTAGCTACTTTTTTTTAAAAAGCCTCCCTTTTTGGGAACCTCTGGTTCTTTACTACCGTATGTGGGGCAGAGACGGTACAACTCTGATGAACTATATTTTTTATAGATTGTTCTTTTATTTCACTTTCTCCTTTCATCCTTCGGAATCTTTATCTTTCTTTACATTCAAATCGGCTCCTTCCTTCTGGTCGTTCCTAGACCATAGTTTGCTACATTATCACAGTTTTGACTCATTTTTTTATATATATTTATATCTATTTTATTATATTCATGAATTGTTTGAGCTGGCTATAACTTGGTAGTCTTCAAGTCAAGAGTAAATAGGTTTCTTGGCAAGCATGAAGTATCGTAGACCTCGTCATCGCTTAACATCAGGTGAGACATGGGTCAAATCTTTTGCCTTTGCTTGATAAAAAAAAAAAAAAGACAGTGGGATAATTAAACGGCCAGGAACAGTACATTAACATTATAAAGTTTTAAATCATCACAGTACTGAGTGTTCTATTAAAATAGGTAATTGTGTTGACGACCTTGGGACTCGACCGGCAATAGACGCGTCGTGAATCCGCGCACAACACTGCATTTACGTAATAACTTCATTACTTATCTATTATGCGTTTATATGCAACATCATCTTCATACCCTATAACTTTTTTGTTTAAAGACTAAAATGGCTGTTTTGAATATGATGACTTGTACAGATGCAAGACATAAGCATCATCCAACATGTCGCCACGATGACATAATGGCATCTCTTAAAAGTTCGGCAAGGTCCTGTCTCGTGGTGCCTGCATCTATGGATTTCTGCGACCATAATTATGTCGTCGGTCCAACTATTGAAGGGTTTATCGACGCCATGTCTATCGGCTCGTGGTTCCCAAACCTTTCCGCCACTGCCATTTCACACGAGCAATTCGAGCTACTTCGGTGATCTTTAGCACGAAAAGGACCAATATTTAGCCACTTCCTTTTATAGTCAACAGAGAACTCTGTGTTTGGCACTAATCGGTGTAACATAACTCCTGAAGATGCCCCGTGGAGGGATGAAACACGTGTTGAGTAATTTGGCGGTTGCGGTTGCGTGATTCGCATCGTTTGCCGCATACGCATTTATCAGCGGGCTGGCGGACGGTGCACTTTGCTGCACGACTACCACTGCGTGTGCGGAAGTGGCTAAATATTGGTCCTTTTCTTACTTAGAATGGACTTCGGCAAGGTAACGCCTGATTCCATTAAATATCGGTGATCTTTGTTCCGCGGATCTTCTGATTCGATTGGTCTCGCAAAACTCCGAGCATATCCTCATTGCTCTCAGGGTGACTTTGAGCGTTATTATGACGCCTGTCGTAAGTGATCACGTTTCGGATCCATTCGTCATCACCGGCAACACAAGATCAAATACCTTCGTCGACATACATTACGGTATTTTGGACGAGAAAAAGTTTCGGAGCTTCCTGAATGCTGTCCATTCGAGTTGGATTCTACGAGTGGTTTCTGGTCAAGTTTGACTTACGAAGTTGATCAGCTTGTCAAGCTTGGTTAGTGTAGCATTGTTTTACGTCAATTAAATGTCATTGTTTATTGGCAATGATCAGGAATAAGTGCAAATATTGACGGTCTATTATCACGCCTGCGCTAATGTAAAACTGCTAGTGTTGTTCCATAATTATTTTGTTATTATCGATAATATTTATTTAGGTATTGTATCGTATTTTCGGTCATGGAATAATAAATGTTTGGTCTATGACTATTCTGCAGTTTTCTAGAAACAATTAGGTTATAAAAAAACTGTATAAGACTAGTGATATTAAATACTTTAAATCTGTACAGAATGTTGTGTGAAAATACAAGAGTATAAATTAAAAATTAAACGAATGTAAAATTGTAAAAAAGCGAAGATAGTAATAAAAATAAAACAAATCAGAAAAAAATGTAAATCTGTAGTGATCTAGTGAAAAATAAGTTGATGAATGAAAGGATTAGGAAAAAATTAAAAGAATTTGTGGATAATAAGAGATGAATGATAAATGACATTGATAAGAAAAAAAAGATGAGAACGCTAATGTTATGATAAAATGTTTTTTCTAAAAACTAGTCCCTATGCACCCAAGACAGGTAAGTACGAGGAGTTCCCAAAAACGAAGGCTTTATATAAATAACTAGCTATTGGCATTGTCATGCATAAGGTGGTAATGTGCTAAATAGGCCTAGACACTTTTATAGTGAACTAAATTCTGGGGTTAGCCAGCATATGGACTCTGTGGACCAAGAGTTCTGCAGTGGAGACCACGGAATCACAATCGCAGCGTAGAATTCCCATTAGGTAGACAGACGATCTTGTCGAAGCCGTGGAAAAAACTCTGGAAGCCGCTTACAACAGGTGTTATTGTAAATCTATGTGGAAGGTCTATGCCCAGAAGTGGACCTCCAAACTGCAATAATTATGATAATGATGATCTCGAGTTCTCTCAGGAGCATCAGCTCGGAATATCAATGAACCTGACTGGATTCCCTCCAAGCTTTTAAGCGAAATCTTCGTGAAAACTGATATATCAGATATATGGTGGGCCAAAAATTTTTGCAATAGCAACACTTGATTTCTCCAAAACCATTAGAGTAAGGGCCGCGCGGGTGGCGGGGAATTGTACGTCGTTTAATGCAATTTTAGTCACGATGGAGCGCTTCACGAGACAACAGCGTGCTTTTTGCGTAAAACTTGATTAATTAAAACGTAATTAAAAAGTGCAAAAATTTATGGCCCACCCTGTATAATAAGAAAAATAGAGTGAAATTCTATACGTCATGATGAAGATGATAAATTCTAAGGGTCATCTGGAGTAATCCAAGCAAAGTCACAGGAGATGTGTAGTTAATAATTATCACGCGAATGTAAATGCACTTCACTAGCCCGGATACTCAAAGCGATGCCCGATGGGATGACAATCTACGTAACGGAAGTCTCATTGTGTCGCCCGGATATGCCCTCACTAGAGGGGGTACCTAATTTTCTAATATTTAAGAGAGATATACAGGGTGATTGCCTATAGTTAGTTATTAAAAGTGTTGAATATATAGTACATTTCAGAAATATTAACGCAATAATAGTACAGTAAGAAAAACTGTTTTCAAAATTTAAATGAAAGATAAGGATAAAATTTATTTATCCTTATGATTTTATACTTAACTCTGCTTTGTAACGTGTTACAGTTATAAAAAAGAAGCAGGAAAAAACTCCACAACAACACATTTAATAGTTCAACAATACAGATTTATGCGTATACACTTTATCAGATATAGCCTGAATGAAATCAAAATAATAAGACGACATCACTGCCAAGGATTCTTATCATTTAAATATTCGTTTATTGTATAATAAGGTTTTTACTACAATTTATTTTAATGGTAGTTCAATAATATTTTGCGGAATTTTATTAAAAAATCAGATTTTGTTTATTACAAATGAATTACGACACTTCGCACCCGAAACTTTGGTACAGTCCCTTATTTAATTTTTTTTAAAATATTATTATGAATATTAAATGCAAAAATAAATACAGTTTTACGATTTTATTAATTTTTATTAGCTCAGACTTTCTAGGAAATACACGACCGGGCGTATTGCAATTTGTCCGATGCGGACATATGACTGCGACATACCGTTACCCGCGTACCGGATTTCGCGCCGATACGATTTGAGTTCGTTCGTCATTGCTTTACCCGTACCAGAAGTGAACTGCGTGAAAGGATTTATTTCCTAGAACACTAACTTCTGAGTCACTGTAGTACGACTATATTTAATACAGTTTAGTTTTATAACCTTAAAAGTAGCATTATGTACAATGCGATTAAAATAAGAATAGGACCGGCCTAGCGCCATGTTGTGACGTCACAACGGGGACTTGGTATAGTGTGCAAAAAAAGCAATGTTAAAAAATAATACCAGTGGCTAAAGTCACTCGCTCGGTTACCTTCGAAGCAGTTTCCAAATGCTTAATGAAACTTCCAAATACATCACGCGATATATGAATATTGCCATCTGGCCCTGGTACAATTCTTGCTTGTTTTAACTGGTCCAACAACATTGCTGATAATCTCTCGAGCTCGCCAAAGTAAAACACTACCTCTTTTGCTCATTGTAGAACAAATTAAACAATCAACAAAAACAATTATTATTATTTTTTTATTCTATATATTTAATGCTGACCGTACTTATATGAGTGAAGTTAGCCGAGAGCCCGTCCTATTCTTATTTTAATCGCATTGTACGTAATTATAATCTCTTAAATATATCGGTAATTATTATAAAACATACTGAAATGGCTAATAACAAGCACTTTCGAATCATCAATCAACATAAAATGTCGGCATTGTTTATCTCTACAGGAAGCTATCACCGACTCGGAAGGCAGTTCTGCTGAGAGCCGGCGAGAAACTCAACAGTTGCTCTTTACAAATACAGTTTTATAGAGAGTGCGCGACAATAATTAACTTCCTGTTAGCATCGACATTTAATTCCCCACATTAACATCAGTGTCGTATTCTTGGATAGAATAATATTGGTTTTAAATCTCTCCAGTGACAGATATGAAATTGATAATAAAATTTCTTTGTACACACGTGTATCTTATGTTCTAATTTTTTTCTTGTTTACCTGCAAGTCACAAACTTAAACAGTATAGTTCGTTTTCCTTTCTCTCGTTTAAGACACTCCTCGACAGAAGATACGTCATCCTTCATCATCTATCACCAAGTTTTTATAAGTCCTATTGTTTCAGTCGTTTAGAGGCATAGGTATTTGCAAGGTCCCTCTTAAAGATCGCCTCGATGATCTTCGCATCCAGTGACGTGGGCCCACCTGGTGGGCCTACCCACGCGGCGTATATCGGTGGTCACTCGAGGATCTTCCGACCCCAACGACCATCAGTTGCACGAGCAATATGTTTGCTCCACTGTGGGAAACCTGCAGTAAAGATGTACCAGCACGATCCTTTACATTGCAAATTGAACCTTATCCCATCAGCAATTAGATCGTTATTATCTGAAGCGATGCCTTCGTTTATGCTACTGTCATATGAACTTGACCTTCAGACGAGTAATTGCTCATTCGATCTCGCAGCGAAACTCCGAATAAAGCCATCTCCATTGCTCTCCGAGTAACCTTATCAATGTGAGATTAAATAACAGCCTTGCTCCATAAAATTGCTAATAGGATCTCTAGAAAGCAGCCTGCGTCTAACGTCGTCTGTCAACATTTTGGATGAAGACGCAGATTGCGGATCCGTAGTCTTGACTCTAAAACTTTAAGACCTTTTCTATTTGTTCTGCGTCGTGTTGCCTCCTCTATGATCTTCTCGATCTTGATTCGATTTTCAAAAAATCCCAATAACAGCCCACTTCATGGCCCCTCTCTGGATTTAATAAAGAATGGAAATTGTTTATTCTTTCACAAGAACGTAGTCTTAAAAAAAGATAAAAGAATTCAAATGGGATCACTCATTTTAATACATTTAAATAATATCACCTATTTGCATAATTACGAAATCTATGAATAAATATGTATTTGCACTTGTCTGGTGATAAGGTTCCAGATGCTCATCGTGACGTCATCTGGAGCAATGACGCAGTATATGTTTATTAATAAACAAGCGCCATTTTCAATTCAGTTATCAAACACACGTGACGTCACTAACGAGAACATCCGAGATAATTATGTGTGCCGATCTTCTATGTTATGTTCACACTATATTATGATCTATACAACATAATAAGAATAGATAAATAGACAATTCATATGCGATGAGAAACGTCTATTACTTCTGGCTTTATTGGAAACCTCACAGTTGCTCAACGAGACATGAGAGGGCTATATTTAATGGAATCAGGCGTTACCTCGCGGAAGTCCATCCTAAGTAAGAAAAGGACCAATATTTAGCCACTTCCACACATGCAGTGGTATTCGTGCAATAAAGTGCACCGCCCGCCAGCCCGCTGATAAATGCGTATGCGGCAAACAATGCGAATCACACAACCGCCACCGCCAAATCACTCAACACGTGTTTCACTCCTCCACGGGGCATCTTCAGGAGTTATGTTACACCGATTAGTGCCAAACACAGAGGGCTGTGTTCGGAATTTGTCTACGAGATAGTATCGGTAGTGAGACGGACAGTAATCATAGGCCAGAAGGTTGGCCCAAGCGAACGTCCTATATTGGGGGACCTTATCTTGAGTCACTCAATGGATTCCGCTGAAGAGATCAAAAAATCTGTAGCCACATACTCTGGTGAAATAGTAGTACAAGAAGTCTAACCCGAGGTTCCTCTGGGAGCCTTCGAGGTTCTCCACTTTAAAAGAGGTCTGAAGGTAAGCGCCCTCTGCACCTTGTCACTGAACCCGTGGAATCTCTGAAGATTGTGATATGGAAACGTAGTAAATGACAATAAACTAATGGATACAAAATATTTAATGAAATCAGGCGTTACCTTGCGGAAGTCCATCCTAAGTAAGAAAAGGTCCACAACTGCACGACTACAACTGCATATGCGGAAGTGGCTAAATATTGGTCCTTTTCTTACTTAGGATACAAAATAAAACTTGAATAAATATAAAAATTAAAGATCAAAAATAAAAATTTTGAATTGTGACAGTATTCAAGAGAGAAGGCGAAGTAAAAGAGATAACAGGGTATAAAAAGAACAGAGTATCTATAGAAAAAACTGTGAAAAATTTATTGAAAACAATGTCCCTAATTACACATGGCAGGGAAGCACGAGAAGTTCCAAAAAACGAGTGCCGTTAAAAAAACTGTGAAATCTGCAAATGCCATTTGGGGAACAGTGTTAGTTCGATTCAAATATATACATATATATATATATATATATATATATATATATATATATATGTAAGCGGATTGGTAAGTGAGTAGTGTACAGGCCACATAGTGAGTAAAACGAATGACTGCGCAGAACGGCACGTGCAGCGTTTTAACCTACAAAATGGGTCGTCAATGCATGTAAACACATCTTAACCTTGTTTACTTCTTAATGCACTCTAGTGACAAGATGTAACTGATATAGGTCCAACATTAAAAAAAAAATTATAAAAGCATTACTTATACTGCTGACGACGATAATCTTGATATTCATCCTACAAACAATACTGTACTCTAAGGTAAGGGAATAAAATTCAAGTTCATATGTCAGTAATATAAATGAAGACGTCGATTCAGATAATAACGATCTAATTTCCGACGAGATAAGGTTCAATTTGCAATGTAAAGGAGCGTGCTGGTACATCTTTACTGCAGGTTTCCCACGGTGGAGCAAACACATGCGATACTCTGCATTGTTGCGTACCGAGAAACCGTCCCGTAGATTGTTCACTGGTAAAGTATATTACGGAGCGGTAAAGTTATAGAGAATGTCTTGCAGATGACAGCGGGCGATTTTTATAAAACAATTATAAAGACATCTACATTAGTTTTTAGTAGCTCCGTGTTGATTGTATTTTTTTTTATGTCATGACAATTAGTTTTAAAAGGTTAAAGGAGACTTTGATTAACATTAGGTCAGTTGTGGAGGACTGAGATTTGCGATCGTAAATTGCAAGTTCGATTCCAAAACACACTTATATATACATTACGATTGCCACTGCTCACAATACAAGTTTCCAAAGGATGGACAGCGACATAGAGAATGAAAATAAAAAATTGTGTGAAAAAAATTAAATGGCCAATAAAGACCCTGTCCCACCTAAGATAGGGGTACGAGAGGCCCCCAATAGCGGGGGCCATTAAAAAAAGAAAAAGAAAAGGATGGACAGCAGCGTCATCTGCCTACTATAATACCAAACTTTCACACTCTCCACATATATCTTTTGAAAGACCTATGTCTTGTCACGGACACTTCCGCTCCGTGAACTCAGTTCAATGATACTGTAAAAGCCTTAAGGCTAACAGCATTAACTTCATCTGAAACCAAGCTGCTTTGTCTTGTAGTAGACGATGGGTTGAAACGACAGAAGGAGACATTAATGTACTTAGATTGAAAGGAGAAGGAGAGAGAGAAGAAGCAAGTCACGTAGACCAGATGGCCCACGGAGCGGAAAACGCAGCTGAGAACGTCCACGCTCATATGTCAGGCAGTGGAAGTAATACAGTTAAAATAAACATAACGATAATATGAAGTTCACTCTAGGCTCCATCTACGCCTTGTCGTCTAAAAACTGCGAAAACGGCAAATGCCATCTGGGCAGCAGTGTAAGTATCTGGCGTAAAAATCAGGGAGGAATCAATAGCCTCCCTGATAAGCGATGAAAAAAGTAAAGAACAGTTCCTCATACTTTGTAAAAAAAATAATAAGAAATGCAATAGAGAAAAATAAAAGCCAATAAAAATGTAAAAACAAAAATCAAAAATAATGTAAAACAAATCAATATGTAATATTCCTATAAAGATATAAAATAATAAAAATGTAAGAGTAATAATATTAATAGAATATAAGTAAAAAATGTGATATAATAGAATATAAGAAAATGTAACAAGTAATGAGGAATGAATGAAAGGATACAGAGCGAAAGAGAAAGACAGTAGAATTGTGTAAAGGAAATTAACGAACGGAAGACAATGTGACGCGAGAAAGGAGAGAAAGCAAATAAAACAAAAAAAAATGTCTGTGAAAAAATTAAATACATGTTAACAAAAAGTCCTTGTCCCACACCAGATAGGGGGTACGAGAGGCTCCCAATAGCGGGGGCCATTATAAAAAAAAGCAGTGTAAGAAATATCTAAAAAATAAATATCTAAAGTACTGGACGAAAGCGCTTCCACTAGTGAATGTCTAGATATCTATCGGACACTATGTTACGCTGTTTTTGCCGGTCTTCGGTGTGTACTTCGGCTACTGTATCAAGGGTGGTATGGATCTAATCAAACCAAAGCACTGTGATTACCGTTTAATGATATAAAGTTTTTTCAAAATTTTTCACCGCCTTTACTAGCTATATCATCTATATATATATAGAGACATAGCTAATACAGTAAGCCGTGTGCTGTGGCCGCACATGTTGCGCAGGAAACGGTGACGTCACTTCCGGTCATTATTGCCCTAATGCCTTTCCACATGCGGTGAAAACGCGATGCAAATTCTGAACCAATTACGGACCGCATTTCAAACGATCGTTTAACTTTTGATTTCTTATTGAAGCCTATATAAAGTAATACACGACACTTTCCACTTGATTCATGTTATTAGCTTCAGTTAACTAATATAATAATTACTATCTAATGTTCAAGTATTACGGATCTATTTTATTCAGCCGCTTACTGGAAGGCTTTGGCCTATGGCTATGTCGTCGGTCCACCTAGAGGGTACCTCATGCGTCTACTGGCTCTTGATCGAGTCCAGAAACTTTGGGAACCAATGATGACCAATGAGGTGGTCCTCAGAAGAAATAACCGCCTGTCCAACGCTATACTACAAGTCCATCATGTCCACTTTAGAACCTTAAGGCTGAAGGCTGTCTGTTCCACATGTTAATCCTATCATTTTAACCGTAAGACGTACACTGCATAGACCACATTCAGGGTCTTTCAACAGGATCTGATAGAATAAGTGGATTCAGACGTTATTTTGCGGAAGTCCATTCTAAGTTAGAAAAGGACTAAATCGTGCAATAAAGCTTTATTGCTATTGACTACTGCTGCATGGCGGAAGAAGCTATATATGGTCCTTTTCTTATAAATGGATAGAATTGTATTAATATAAATTAAATAGTATAAGGTGAAGTAGAAATAAAATTCGGTAAGCCTTTCGGCAATAGTGAAGAAAGCAGACAAAGAGACGAAAGAAGTAAAAATAAAGATAGATAAGTAGACTAGAATGGACTAAGATAATCTTGTACAGGAGTAAGAGGAGATGCAAGAAGCAGTCAGGAATATAGGAAATAGATTAAATGATGATGTAAACAAAAATGAATTAGAAAAGAAATATCAATCGTATGACAAGTTTCTACCAATCGAGGGTAGAGGTGTGAAGGAGTGACAATAAAAACAGGACCTGATAGAATCGATCTGGATCCTTTCGAAAACCTACCGACAATCATGGTTGTACTAAATAAAATCATTTCAGTTATCTAACCTCTTTCCTACTTTCTGTAAAAAAGCATTTAAGTTTCCATTAGCCAACTAGATGTCAGTTAATTATAGATCGCGCGGAAAAGGCATGCCATTGTATTAGTGCAAAGAAACAAAACAACGGATCCCGTGAGATCAGCGGAGTCTAGTTTTCAATATGAACAATATAATCTCCTTCCTGCGCATCATCTTCATAATCGTATTCTTCATCATTAAACATGCGTCCATCATTAAGACCCTTGATGGAATCGGTGATGAACTGAAGACCCTTGGAGTGTCCGTCGAAACGATTTGAAAGTTTAGCTATCTACAATCCGGTGAAATTAGCTTATTTAGCTACCTTAGCTTAGACTCCACCGAAAGGCTTTGATTTTTGCTACCTTAAAAGTAGTCTTAAGTGAGTCAAGAAACCTGCTAATGGCAGCAGAGAAAGTTTTGTCTTCAAAAATAAAATGAGAATAGTTAGATACAGATTCAATCTCTTTACGTTCTGCTCTCTTCAAGAAAAGGGGAAGTACCGACATAGACATAACTTGATCAGGATACTTTATTAAAAAATAATTGTCAAATTTATCTAGTTGTCTGCAGGCAATATGCTTAAATTGACAAGTGGGGTCAGAATAAAACAATACTTTTGTGGTGACATAATGGCCGCTACTCTTTTTTTATTAATTGTAATTTGTATCGCGAGTGTTATTTTTTACAATATTTATTTTTCTCTTAAACTAAACGCAGACAGTTGGGAGTGGGTTGCCGCTATTTGATACGGATCTTTTTTCTCCCAGCTGCGAGGCACGATAGCGTTTTATAATTTTTTACAATTATTCTTACACAATTTTCTCTTTTGAATACTCAATTATATATTAGTTGCTAAGTTATTTTATTATAAGTCGCTGCCCAAGGGTTACAGACCGTTAAATGCCTTGAGATTTAGGACAATGTGCCGGGCCAAATCATCAAAAGATTCTACTGTACATTTTTTCTTGAGAAGGTCCGGTTGAAGTTGAACGGAGGTATATTAAGGTTTTCACATAAGGTCACGTGGTTACGTCTTTTGGATGCGAATCGGGACCAGTGTCTGAGTAAGTGATCAAAAGTCTGTACTGTGGAGTCGTCACATGGGCAAGTCTCATTATCGATTATTTTAAAACGGTGCAGGTACTGCTTGCAGTACCCGTGCCAGCTTAGTAGTTGTGTGAGATGGAAAGATGTCTTGATGAGTTTTCGCAGTTTGTTTATATCGGTGAGTTTCGAAAGGAGTCCTATGGTATGTCGACCCTGAGCCGACCTCTCGTATCTAATGGCCGCTACTACACATAACTTCCATATAGTCATTCGAACATTTCTCATGTATATGTCATTCACAAATATTGACTACACAGATTTTTTCTCTGCTAGAACGACGTACGCTTGTGACTGTACTATTAAAACATTGGAAATATATAAACATTGGAGTCAAAACAAACGGAAGATTTCATTCCTCACCTCCCAAAGTTATCATCACTTCAAGCAAGTACAACACGATTGTTTGCACACGTAAAAGCGCAGCGCTACACTTTCATCTATCATTAAATTACTAACATAAAAGTTAAGAGGAACGATAATCACATACTGTCTAAAGACATTGACCCACAAACAACAGATGAACATTAATTCAAAGAACCGCAGACAATAAAATGTAACATTATTCGGGCGCTTGGGCAAACAATATCGAAATAACCTTCCAAATAACACTATTCCCGTCATTGTTATATTTCGCAAACAATCGAGGGAGCATCTCATATCTCTGTCGGCCATCTTGAATCAGTGCCAGCGGTAATTAATAAGCTTTAGTTAATGTCCTCTGAGAGACTGCGCGGACAATAATGGAGGTTCATTGTAACTGCAATTAAGTTCTCATGGAGTCAAGGAATTTGTTTATAAGATATTTATCATTTGATAGAGGCTAATCCGGTGAGAAATGTAATAGTTTTGTGCGAAGGTATGCGGCATTTTAAGGCCCTCAGTCTATACATGTTGAGTGTGCCACTAATACGGTGCATCAAAGTGTAGTTAAGTAAGAAAAGGACCAATATTTAGCCATTTCCGCACGTGTAGTGGTAGTCGTGCAACAAAGTGCACCGCCCGCCAGCCCGCTGATAAATACACAGAGCGACACTCTGTGTTTGGCACTAATCGGTGTAACATAACTCCTGAAGATGCCCCGTAAAGGGGTGAAATATGTGTTGAGTAATTTGGCGGTGGCGGTTGTGTGATTCGCATTGTTTGCCGTATACGTATTTATCAGCGGGCTGGCGGGCGGTGCATTTCATTGCACGACTACCACTGCACGTGCGAAAGTGGCTAAATATTGGTCCTTTTCTTACTCTAAATTGCTTGTAACAGTCTTTTTGAATAAAGAATGTTTTGATTTTGATTATTAGATTTTAAATGTTGTGTCCTATAAATGAACACATGACACGAATCATTATTTCTTCGTGTACTGTTGGTGTTAATCAATAAATAATATATCAACGTAACAATAATAAGCTACAGTAATTATTATTATTTACATATTTACTATTAATAGAATATCATGCATCGTCAACGTATATAAAACATGTTTTCATGAGTATAATGAACAATGGTAGATGTAGCATGAGCAATAGAGAGGTTTTCAAAGTTTAGCTGAGAGATCGAGTCAGAAATTGAAGAGATCCGCAGAAGGATCAAGATCGACGTAACTCTTAATTGCTCGCTTGAAGTGGCAGTTGATGTGGCACATCGCTCGTGTGGCGACCACAAGTTGGTAGACGCGGCGTGGGTTCCCCCTCTAGATGAACAGACGAGATAGTCAAGATCGCGGGCAGCGTGAGTTGATCATCATGGAAGGCTGTTGCCTTGCAGTGGTGGGCCATCGGATCAAAAGAAAGAAAGAAGATGTCCAAAGTATTACATACGATTTCTACGTTGCATATTTAAACCACGTGTTTCAGAAGGTAACATCGTCGGCCAGTCGTCGCACTCTCAAGGTCACTGTCGATACGCCTACCATTAGACAGTCGAACACACGAATTACCATATTAGTGCTGATAACACAAGTGATTACTGATAAGGCATATCCCCACTGTAATAGTGGTTGAAAATTTTGTTTTACTCTTGTATTTTATACTCAAAATACGGACGATTCAATGCTTATTTGTTAAAAGTAAATAAGTAAATTTAACAAACTTTTTTGATACCCATATTGTGGTGGTTGTGGAAAAATATGTACCTAGTCCGCCATATTGGAACGGCGTCCATCTTGAATTTTAAATTTTGACATAATCATCTTGTTTTACTAGTGTAGCCCTATCATTTGATACCCATATTGAGGGGGTTAAGGAAAAATATGTAATCCGCCATTTTGTATCGGCGGCCATCTTGGATTTATTTGTCATCTAAATTAAATGTGTGTACCAAATTTCAGATCAATCTGACAACGGGAAGGTGCTTAAATTTCAATTTCTAATTTTGACCCAAATAAACAAATTCTGTACGGGTCGAACTAAATAAAACCGTTTAAAAAAACAAGCGTTTTATATAAGATTATTAATAAATAGACGGGTGTTTATGAATTGTATGTAGATGTGTTAGTAAAACCAGTTTCTTTCTATAAATTAATAAGACACTAAAAATTATCATGTACTGTTCAATTTAAAAATAATGTCAAAAATGATATACCTGTATTAATTTTTTCACGTCATCATTCTGTTGTTTATATTGTCCATTTGAAAGCGACGTTAAATTTATTTTTTTTATAAAACTTTTGTTTTATATCCATCCATCCATCTTTTAGAAAAAAAGAAAAATTAAAAAAAAAGACTCGAACCCAAAACAACGCAACCTCGAAAATCTAACGACGCACACTGAAAATTAGTACTAATTAAGCAAAGTAAACGACGCTAAGCGAGGTATTAGTGTAGTTTTTTTTTCATAATACTGACATTTTAAATATAAAAAATAGGATATGAAGCTAGATTTTTAAAAAATGTTATAAACCAAAACATCAATGTTTAAAAAAGAAATTCTATTAAAATGAATATAAAATGTAATTTAAATACTGGCACTTATATGTGTGTATAAGTTAGTTATATGTTGTTTGTCTTAATTTTATACCATTTAATTATACATTTAATAATTGAAAGCTTCTTATTAAACGGTTTTATTTAGTTCGACCCGTACGGAATTTGTTTATTTGGGTCAAAATTAGAAATTGAAATTTAAGCACCTTCCCGTTGTCAGATTGATCTGAAATTTGGTGCACACATTTAATTTAGATGACAATACAATATAATAAAATCAATAACATTATAAATCTAAGATGGCCGCCGATACAAAATGGCAGGTTACATATTTAATTTACTAACCCCCTCAATATGGGTATCAAATGAAAGGGCTACACTAGTAAAACACGATGATTATGCCAAAATTTTAAATTCAAGATGGACGCCGTTCCAATATGGCGGACTAGGTACATATTTTTCCACAACCACCACAATATGGATATCAAAAAAACGTTTAACTTAAAAGTTTTTTAAATGTATTTATTTCTTTATAATTATTTGTTCAGACGCTGTCCCACAATGTTGCTTTAATAAATAACACTACAGATTATTATAATACAAAAGGATCGAGTCCGACTTTCTCGTACAAGCTGAGAGGTTCCCACGTGAGTGTGATTAAAGAAAAATCTTGGAAATGACTCATTAAGCGAATGCACGGCGGGTGAAAGTGAAAAGATTTGTCACACGCAACGGTACGGCAGCTCGACTCAGCCCTTATAATACAAATAATGCGGGATTTATCAATTGGTTTTAAATAAACATCATTGCGAGCATGTATATATAGGTAACTGAAAGTAATTGAATATGTCGCTTATGATTGGACTCATAACGAAAGCTCAATGTCTGCCCAGCTTACTAGAAACTTTGCTGGAGTTACTTCCGCCAGTTTTCCCAGCGCTAACGCTTTCCGAAGTGGCAGGTAGATATTAACCAGGCGTAAGCATCTGGACAAGCTGTGGTTCGTTCTCTCTAGCGCCCGTGTGTCGAAATGCTAAGAGTCGAAGTCCACTTGTGGAGGCCTTGCACTTTGCTACTTTAAAAGAGGTTTTAGACTAGGCACAGTCGGCGTCCTGCCACCTCATACCCTGAATCTGCAAATGCCATTTGGGCAGCAGTGAGAGTCCTATAAAAAAATTAAAAAATCACCCAGCAATGAAGAAACGAGGAGATCAACAGAAGACCTAAAGTTGTTGAACTGTTCGTCCGAAGTGGCAGGGGTACATCGGTCGTGCAGCCATCGGTCGTTAAGGTAGAAAGGAACTCAAGTAGCGACCACGAGCTGATAGAAGCGTCGTGGTTAGGTTCTAGGTGGATCAACGACATAATCAATATCCTGAGAAATTGCTGAACGCGTGAGACCAGCATCGTGGCGATCTATGCGAGATATCTATCCCTTGGAGTGGCATCTGTTAGCTGACAAATAATATAATTTAAGGTACTAATGAAATCAAGACGGATCTTGGAGGCTCCGAAAGAATGCCGAAATTGACACTTTAGTAGCACAGCCAAATATCATTGGCGAATATAAAGCTCAACGAATCCGCTGGCTTGGTCACTTGGAGCGAATGGAATCGGATCGGAGCGTGAAGGTAGCGTACCTGGAAAAACCGAGGGGTCGAAGACCAGTGGGTAGACCCAAGTGTCGCTGGATCGATCGCGTTGAGGCAGACTTGCGCGAATTGAATGTCAACCAATGGCAGACGATGGCGTAAGATAGAGGAAAGTGGAAGTCTCTCGTTTCGGAGGCCAAGACCCACTTTGGGTTACTGAGCTAGCGGAGTAAGTAACTAATGAAAAGAAGACAAAAATTAAGAGTCTCTAGTAATGTAGTAAAAAAATACTTCTTTTTCCATAGGCAAAATGGTGTAAATTAAGAAACCTATAAGGCGTACCTATAACCCTAATAAGGCCATACCGTAAAGTTTTACAATACAATTTTCGAAATAAAAAACTTATTTTACGACAGTAAATAAATAAATAAAGGGCTTATTATTTTCAAAATACGAAATCTTTATGTCTCTAATGAAAATTTTTAAATATCACGTTTTACTGAAGTTACGTATTTTTTTATTTTTCTGTGTGTCACAAAAACTGATCGTGTAATTAAACCTGGTGGCTAAGAGAGAAGTCCTGGGGATCTTCAAGATATCCTACCACAAAAACCTCCTCCTCTGTGGTCGTCCTCTATCTGGAAGGATCCCGGTAACCCTGGATGCGTTATTCACGCCGGGAGCCCTAGTGATGTTACAATCTACAAGCTTCAGAATAGGTGAAGCTAATGGAAGAACAGTGATCCCAGCATAATCACTCGATTGCTTCTAAATACTAAACTAACACAGGTTATCTTGTAAATTACAGTAATTTACAAGAAAAAGCATCTATCATGGCAGTATTAACTTCCATCTTAGTCGTTTTGTCTCTCCATCATGTGACGTAATTACAGGTTTAGTGTTGTTACCCGCGACACGCGAGATCTATCGATAATAATTGTATCGACACAATGTACAGCGTTTTCACTGTTACAGATAAGATAAGTTTATATTAGAAAGTGAATGTTATAGTGGCTTCAAAAAGGTCGACGACCGCGTGTACAACCTTATACTTAATATATTATTAAATAAAAACTGACCTCAAACGTATTGATTTAAATTTTATAAGTGCCTGGCACATCTTAACCTTTTTAAAATTCTTACGCCCCCCCTATGTAACATACATATTTTTAAATTAAAGCGAAAGAGTTAAACTCATATCGAGTCCATTTTCAAATCGCCCCCCGTAATAACTAAATTGTCCCACTGTGGGGCGTAGGCCCCACGTTGACGTCGAAACTTTAACGAAATGTTCTCTATATGTTGATAGATAACGCCTATAAACATTTTAGTGTTAGTAACGGATACATGACGAACCTAATAAAAATGATTTTAGTCACTGACGAAAATTAAAATTACGTTTCGCAGTTGAGCGTCATTCACAAGTGACTAAAGAATACTGCAGTCACGTGTTGGTGATGACACCAAAACGAAAGGTCAAATGATGGTCAACGGCGACCACAAGAGAAGTCTTAATTATTCAGTGCTATCCAAACTTATCTGTTGTTATCTAAATAAACAGGGCCGTCGGTCACCGATGACTGACGGCACTGAGACGTAATATCAACCTACAGTCGCATGGAACTATAAGTGAAGACTGTATAATAAGTTTAGTGTTCTCCTCCCATAACTGTCGTTAAAATACGACTGTCAGTCACCGGTGACTGACGATACCTAAACGTAACATTAAATAACAGTTGCCTATAAGTGTAGCTTAAACAATAGGTCAAGTGTTCTCCATCCATGCTTGTTGGTAAAGTATTTACGACTGTCAGTCACCGGTGACTGACGACACCAAAACGTAAAGTTGAATGACCTATTACTATTAGTCAAGCCGGTAAATCTGTATTAACCATGTCTTGGTAGCATACGTACCACTGTCAGTCACTGATCACTGACGGCAACTAAACGTAAAATCAAATTACAGTCATATATAATTGTAGCTTAAACAATGAGTTAAATGTTCTCCATCCACACTTTGTTGGCAAAATATTTTCGACTGTCAGTCACCGGTGACTGACGACACCAAAACGTTAAGTTCAATGACCTATTACTACTAGTCAAGCCTCAACGGTAAATCAGTCCTAACCATATCTTGGTAACATACATACGACTGTCAGTCACCGATGACTGACGACACGCGCTAAGCAAAGAAGTTTAAGTTTGAAAATATGAAAGTTGAAGACTTACCGTGCGGTGGGAGAGGTCGGCGACGGAGTCGTGACGGTGATCGAGGCTGCCCAGGCTGCAGCACGAGGCCGACGAGGCCAGACTCACGGAGTCGGCTCGCGCGCGGTGCGGCGACACCGCCACGTGTTTCAGCATGCCACCTGCCTGCAAAGAAACTAACATTTAATCACCTCGTCTCGGTGAACATCTCGAGAGAAAGCTCCTCGAGCTGTGTCATCACCTAAAATCCTACGTAACTCTCTGTGGCGTGCATATCGCGCGCCACTCAAACACCAAGCTCTTACCCACGTGACCGTCAATCGCATCGCGGCGGCGGCGGCAGTGAAACAGATAAATGACAGATGGCGCCACAGTAGACGCAACGAAAACCTGCATCGCGCTGTTGAGTCTCCGCGCTCATTATAAGGGCTAGCGGAGGTGCGGTCAACACATGAAGAAGCAACTGAAGATCAAGAAGCAACCGAAGAACAAGAAGCTACAGGACTACGACAACTCTTACACTGGTGACCCCGACGTGATGCGATTGACGGTCACGTGGGTAAGAGCTTGGTGTTTGAATGGCGCGCTATATGCACGCCACAGAGAGTTACGTAGGATTTAAGGTGATGACACAGCTCGAGGAAAATTTCATCATAACCGACTGGCTTTTATCTGATCAGTATGCGTTTGGAACTTTCGTATATTAACTTATTAGTCATTTTAAAAAAATTACAATTTTATTTTTCATTATAGCTCTCGCTGTTCTGGTATTTTTCTCACGTTTGCGATCACATAAATAAAATAAACATTTTATTCGTACGATCATGTAGTAAAATCAAACCACAAAATAAATCTATGGCAAAATAAAATAACATATACTTTAACTACAGTATGTCAAGGAAAATGTCTTAACCAATGACTAATACAAAAGGTAATTTACCGAACTAACAGAAACAGATTAGATACTTAAATAAACATAGATAATATATAAATATGAAACATTTATCTGTTCGTAATATTTTCCTTGCGAAATACCAAAACGGGTTTTAAGCTGTTTCGTTTTTAATTCTTGTATTTATGTACAATATATAATAAATAAATATACAGGATAATTAGAAAGGTATAAGAGCTTAAAATACATGATCGTACAGCTGATTTTCTATCAATTAATATATGGTACACCCTATCCAAAAATCATTGATTTCAGATATAATTAAAAACGTAACGATAATTTATGTAAAAAAAGTAACAAATCGGACTACTATATACATTTGATATACAGAGTGATTAGAAATAGGTTTAAAAATTACAAAGTTTTTGTTGAAAAATGATAATACATTCATCCCTTTAACGCTTTTACACTATACTATTTTATATAGATATAGAAAACAAATTACTTTAATTATCACACTATACAGAGTGATTCTAAATTGATTTTTGTTAAGGAATAAACTATGCATTAACTCTTATAAATCTTGTATACCTATAACCAAACATCCTGTACACCTTGCTTTACGTATCATAAGTAAAGATGAAGAAAAAAAAAACAATTTCAAATTCAGAAAAGAACACATAAACATTATCCCATCGACTCGCTTTGCTAACCATGAAAAGAGTTAAAAAGCTATAGACATTATAAAGAACAGATGTGTTTGTATCAATGCTTCTACGGTGGCCGAGCATTGATGCAAGGCTCATTGGAATCCATTTAAAGAATGCCGAGTCTAGTAAAGTGTTTGGGCTACGTAAAATTGTTACTGCATGAAATAGGGTTGTACAAAATATTTCTTGGTCGATATAAAATATTTTTATAGCAATATAAATATCGATTTATTATTAATATCTATGTTTATAACGAGCAGTGTTTAAACGAATATATGATAAATAAAAAAAAACTAATAAAGGAAGTAATGAGATAATTTACTTATACGGAACCTTATTATATATGCGTAAAATATAATTATATTCATTTATTCATGACAGTCGATAGAAGCCCAGCAAAAACATAGGCCTACCTCAGAGATCGTCACAATGCCCTATCTTGCGCTGTCCATATTCAGCATATATTGTTATATGAAAGTACAAAAAATAATACAAGGATAAGTAATCATAGATTTTAATAATTATTTTATAAATAAAACTTTGCGTTGACAACCCTAAAAGCAGTTAAGGCGTGACCACACAAACCGGCGGGCGCGCCGCACGTGCGGGCCCATTAGCGCGTGAACCGGCGCGTTTGTTTAGGCCGTTTTTCTCGGAAGGCGGTACCTGTTCGACTTGACGCCCAGGACTCGCAGTTAGGCGGATGCTCCTGTATCCTTCGCGCATTACAAACAAAAAGGATAACTTAAATTAAGTGTATAAAAATAGAAATAATTTCCATATTTGTTACTTCAACTTCCAAGTTCCACACATTTCGATCAGACTTCGAATTTTAGATTATACATCTTTTATGATGTATAATCCTTCATCTTTCCATCTTTTATGATTACAATATTTATTATAAATATGTACATTCAAATTCAATAAAAATTGATCAAATAAAAAAGTACTGCATTACACGAACGCTTCCTTCTGCATAGACCTACTTGCAATGTTTTGAATATGGAATAAGTGCCTTGCAATACTATACGTATTCTACTTTCAAAAAACTAGATTTGACGTCATCAACGGACGTCATATACCATCGACCTTCCAATTTTAAAAATCCTATCCACTATTGGTGACAATTTCGTCATAAAATATCACCGTGTACCAAAAACGGGGTCAGCAGGACGTAGTCTAGCAATATACAATCCTTATTTATTTCTTCCTTTTAGATACAGTGTTAGGCAATGTTTCTAGTTATGTCTGATTTTGATTTTATTATAAAAGCTTACCTTTACAATTTATCTCATTGGATAGCTAGCTAAGGATGCGTTTACATTGACAGCAATATATCAAGAAATAAATACAACTTGTGTTAGAACTACGAATATGAATTATTATACTACCGTAGTTTCAACGGGTGGACCTAGTGCCTCAACTCCTTAGGATAAAGCTGCATTCCCCCACTCTGGTCTGACCTATATAGCTGTTGAACGACAATATAAATTTGCAGCGTGAACTCGAAAACGCGCGAAGTTCACAGCGAACTGTCAAATGCGGAAAATTTCAATGTACGTCTTATACACTTTGTTTGGTAAGAATTCTTTTTGTACTGTTGGATATTCGTATTCTTTATTTAAAAGTATATTCCATTAGAAACAAATTTTCGACTAAATTTAGATTATAATTATAGATAATATTGGGGTGTCATCTTCTTTGGTATGAAATGTTAATTTGCAGCTGACCGATACCCCTTCTTGTCACGTTCCGTTCTACGCGCGCGAACTTACATATATTCCATTAAGCGCATTGTTTTATTTCATTTATATGCCAAATTTGCGGCTGACCGACCACCCCACCTTAGTAAGTTTCGTTCTACGCGCACGTACTTACATATATTCCTTAAAATACATTGTTTTTTTTTCATTTAATTGCCAAATTTGCGGCTGATCGACCACCCTTCGGCCGTTTCATTCTACACGCGTGACTTACATATATTCCACTAAACACATTGTTTTCTTTCATCTAACTGCCATATTTGCGGCTGACCGGCTACCCCACCTTAGTACGTTCCATTCTACGCTCGCGAACTTACATATTCCATTAAGCGCATTGTTTTCTTTCATTTAACTACCACATTCCTTAGAATGGATTTAATTTATATTTACCAGTTTTCAGGCCACAGTTTGCGTAACAGAGCACCCAGCTGTGTGAGACAGATGCCCTTATGTTTGTCTTGGCATGTTTGACCAAATGTCGGCCGATTCACATATTTTCATTGTTTACAGTCTATCGAATGGTCTGCTCACTTCCGTACACGTGGCGGATTAGGTTATTCGATTCTTTGTTAGAACCGTGTGCCTGAGAATGGCTCAAATACTTGTTTACCTAAAAACGATACGAAAGGTCAGTCACCTGCTTTTGAACGTATAAGTCTGTATATATTGGTTATTTAAGTATTTCTAATATATACAGACTTGTGTTTTTTTACTGTCTTGGGTTTTGCAGTACGAGAACAGATCTGGAAATGGAATTGGGTGTCAAAAGAGACAGTGGCCTCTCTGATGAGGGACGCACGATACCGCCACACTTTCTTGCAATATCCAAAAAATTATAATAATGTTGGTAATTAAGTAAGAAAAGGACCAATATTTAGCTACTTGCGCACATGCAGTGGTGGTCGTGCAATAAAGTGCACCGCCCGCCAGCCCGCTGATAAATGCGTATGCGGCAAACAAAGCGAATTACACAACTACCAACGTTAAATAACTCAACACGTGTTTCATCCCTCCACGGGGCATCTTCAGGAGTTATGTTACACCGATTAGTGCCAAACAGAGAGTTGGTAATTAAAAAATCAGAATTTTAAAAGAAAACGTAAAGAAGGATGTAAAATAAAATGTATATAAAAATGTTATAACGTAAGAAATGTGTAGTATGGTATGTAAATAAAAACAAAGAAGTATAAAAGAAAATGTAAAGAAAGAGAAAAAAGACAGAGGAACGAAAGCAAAAAAAAAAAAGAATCGGCGGTCCAGGGCGTTGTTATACATACACTTTATCAGATAAAGCCTAAATGAAATCAAAATAATCAGGCGACATACCGAGACAAGGATTTTTGTCATTTTACTTTTAGTATGCGTCGAATTATTGTTAATGATAGACCAATATTGTTTTTTTGAATTTTATTACAAATACACACACACACACACGCATACACACATATATATATATATATATATATATATAAAATGAAACCGATGAATAGAGTATGTAAAATAGGACATGCATTCCTGTTCACACCGCAGCGTGTTACTCGACATATCAGCGTCTTTCGATGTACTGACATCAATTCGATATATTTACAAAAGGAGAACAAAGAAACTTTATTGGAATCGATCAGTAATATAAAAATGAGTCAGAACCAACAAACATTCGTGCATATTCGTTGCTGGAGTTTCTTCCGCCACTTCGCCCAGCGCTAACGCTTTCCGAAGTGGCAGTAATGTAAGCCAGGTGATAGATACTATTAAAATCAAGGTTCGGTGATAACGACGAGTGACAGCCCAAGTCAAGGTGATCTCGGTGATATCTCGGCAGCCTCCGTACGGTTAAAATTGTAGTATGCAGTGGCCTGAACGGAGGCTTCCTAAAGAGCCTTCGAGCCATGCTACCTTAAAAAGGTGTAGGGCTAAGCGCAGCGCTCTTCTTCCTCGCACCCTCGAAATCGGAGCTAGTTTCTAAGAAACTTCTCAGCCCTAAACACAGCCGGCGAGTAGCGTGTCTGTCTATTGTGATACAGGATATATTTTGAGGAATGTGCTGTAGAAATCGACGAATTATCCCACCATCTCTTTCTCTATATGACGATCAGGAAGTAGCCCCACTCTTATACTCTACGTTTCTGATCCGCACAACCTGTATAAGGTAATCTGCCGGGTACCTCAACTCCTGAGAAATATAACCCAGGTCTCTTCAAGGTTAGAGTGACAGGTAACTTACTGAGTCTTCGTGCTTCAACTTCAACCATATCGTCGCTTTCCAACAGGAGAGTTGGTGGTCAAAGACGGACTAGTATCCGATAAAAAAAACTATCAACTTCCTAAGACTCTGATAGAAAAAGTGATGGAAAAAGAAACGCCATTTCTACAACTTTAAAACATTCACAAAAACATCTAAATGTGTGTCTTACTTCAATCCATTCTTATGCTCACATTATTCATTAGGATCTTTATTCCACAGACATAAGCGTCCGTGCCTTTGTTTTTACATTTACGTTTAATATTACTATTTTTTTTGTATGTTACAGTATTTACTAAGTCTCTTAATCTGTTTCAACGACACCCTAACAATGTTCAGTTTTTAAGAATGCGTTCCTTGCGACCACTTCCTCATCAATACTCCATATAGGCATCCTCAAGTTGTGCGCCAGTTTCTGTGCCGTATTCGCCACATCGATGAATCTTGCGATTGCATCTTGAGTCTCGTCCGTGTAAAACACGCACGTGTGTGACGTGATATTGCTACCACCGCATGATGGACACTGTTGCACAACCTGAGGGTATCTGACCGTCTCGCTCTTTAGCCCCTGAGCCTCGTGGATGTTGAGCTTCATTGAACCTGCCTCTGTATCGTAGCCTTGGCTAATGAGAACTTGTTGATCCTTTTGGGTGTGAGGTACAGGGTGTTTCTTTGTTTCAGGATATTCTCCCCAGAGGAAGCGCACCTACTCAAGCAGTCCACCATCTTCTAGGGCAAATATATGCCCTACTAGAGAAGGTTCGTACTCCAACAATAATATTCCTATAGTAACAACATAAACATTGTAATAAAAAGTATAAAAAGTTTAACCTTTTTATATATTATTTATAGTTCGTATCATTGAACGAATCAAAGAGACATCTTTACGTTCACCATTAAAAATGTTTGCAACTCCGAACGTCAACAGCTTAGACGAGCGGAAGCTGTTAATGGAGCCGGCATGCGAGGGAAGCGAGACGCGAGACTAGATAAACATTTTATCATGGTATTATTGAACTTGGCTCCACTGGTACTTGGGTTGTAATATTTCTAGTTTAGTGTTATATTGTCTCTGTTACAAATTACCTGCTCCGAAAAATATTGTACTGTTAAAAGTTAATTAAAAATTAAAAGTGATCCTATTAAAAGAAAAATATTAATATATTGCTGGTAGTCTACTACTGAATATGGGCCCTCACATAGATTTCTAATAGGAGTCTTAAAAAGCGGTCAGTATTCAGCATCTTCAAATGACAGTTCAAGGTCGGCTGTTAACATTGTAGTTGGGCGTCCTGTGCTGCGGTGCCAGTTCTTTTGTCAATTTCACAATTTAAATATCTGTCTGTATATTCTTAATATGAAAATTTTAAATTAAAGTACTATGTTTATTGGAATCAGGCGTTACTTTGCGGAAGTCTATTCTAAGTAAGAAAAGGACCAATATTTATCCACACATTGACCCTGTGTTTGGCACTAATCGGTGTAACATAACTCCTGAAGATGCTCCGTGGAGGGGTGAAACATGTGTTGGGTATTTTATCGGTGGCGGTTGTGTGATTCGCATTGTTTGCCGCGTACGCATTTATCAGCGAGCTGGCGAGCGGTGCACTTTGTTGCACGACTACCACTGCATGTGCGGAAGTGGCTAAATATTGGTCCTTTTCTTACTAAAGTACTACCGTAACCGCTATACCGCGGCATAGGAGTTCGCGCGGTAAGACGGGGGAAGTGGAAGGAAGGGAGTATCTGCCTCTCCGTTCCCTTAGTCAGCCGTCAACGCTCGCGGCGGCGGCTCTTGTTATCTTTTTTCCTAAGGCACGGTACTACATTTTCGATTGCATTACCTATGTATACATCATTAGGTAGTATTTACAAATCTATTACGTACAGACTTCCTTTTGTTTGCATAATCGATCGCGCTTTTAGTTTATGCTTCCGCACGTAGTTAATTAGGTCTATTATGAAACAAGGCGATATTTAAATGCTCCATATTTACATTTGTTAGCCTTACAAAGTTTAAGTAAAGACGAACGAGATCTGCAGAAGAAGAATTACACGTCTAAAGTGGCAGTTGGCGGAGCACGTCGTGTAACCGAAGTGGAGCCAGGGGAGAGGGTACGCCCCCCACTAGGAGGACCGATGACACATTTAAGGTTGCAGGAAGTCACTGGATGCGGGAGACACAGGTCAGGTCATCGTGGCGACTATCAGCTGACAAGACGATGAAAACTTGAAAAATCTTTTAGATAGTCCACTCTCTTCTAGAAAAAGGGATAGAAGGCGATCATGAAGCAGTAACCCCTGGCGCTAGTAAGATCAGATGCGTCCGAACCATGCTAGATAAAACAATAATGATCACTATAGATGGTGGACAGACAATCTGGGTAAAGTTAGAAAAGGACCAATATTTAGCCACTTCCGCACATGCAGTGGTAGTCGTGCAACAAAGTGCACCGCCCGCCAGAGACTCACTCTGTGTTTGGCACTAATCGGTGTGGCATGGCTCCTGAGGATGCCCCGTGGAGAGGTGAAAAACGTGTTGAGTAATTTGGCGGTGGCGGTTGTGTGATTCGCATTGTTTGCCGCATACGCATTTATCGGCGGGCTGGCGGGCGGTGCACTTTGTTGCACGACTACCACTGCATGTGCGGAAGTGGCTAAATATTGGACCTTTTCTTACTTAGGATGGACTTCCGCAAGGTAACGCCTGATTCCATTAAACTGGTTAAGGTTGTAAAAGACATTGGATGCAGATCGCTTCTAACCAGTTCTTTTGAAAATCTGGGAGAGATCTATTCCAGCATTGAACACCACGACAACTACATAATTATCCCATATTTTCAATTAAAATTAACTGGTGCTCACGTAACATTAGCCATTTCGTATGATTCGATTCAGCCGCAAGCTGAAACACGAGTTGGCCCGCCCTGTGAATAACCGCAAGGATCCAGAAGGTTACGACGCCATTGTTCTCGAACGACTTGAAATTCCACTCGGTAATAGGGATGTCCAAAATTAATACAGCCTTTTTTTTAAATAAACCCCACATTTTTTTTATTTTTACCCGACATACATTGCTGATCAAGTGACAATGTTTGAGAGAGCAAAGCGCAGATGGCATCAAAGTCTACAACCTCTTTTAAGGTAGCACATCTCGATAGCTTCTATGGAACGCTCGGGATATATCTGGAGATATATATATCTTCGATTATCAACGTAACAACGTATTGAATTAAAAGGAAAATTTCCCTTATCAAGCAACTTACTTATATTAGGGGGACCGAAAAGTAATGTCGCTTTCTTAAGTAAGCAAGTATTTATTCACCTCCATTATCGACAACCTTTGGCCATCTAGTATACAAAATCAATGCCGGAGAGGCTTTAAAAAATTATTCTCATATTTTAAGATAGTATATTTACTATAAAAATTATTGTTGACGTCATCGACATCTGAGAATCATTCAAAAAGCTACTGTCATTAATTTTTACATACGCTTTCATATTTCCTCGCCAACAAAAATTGATACTAACAAGGTGTTGATACTACAAGGATCTAATTATAAAAGATAGAGTGTATTATATAGCGTATTTCAGCATAATACTTCGTCATAAAAAAAGTATAGAAAAAGGGCGAAAAAAAATAATTTCTTAAAAATTATTTTTGACAACCCTGAACACAGTGGTATTGAATTACGTGAAGTATTTTAATAATTTTATTTTACCGCCTTTATGCGGTTTGTGCTTTGTGCACATGAATGGATTTCATTCGATTTGTACTAAAATCATATGCAGAGTATTTAGATTTCTATATACTAAAGGATATATGATGGAGTTGCTTTTGGAGATCATTTGCTACAATTAATTCGTCTTTGTCACTCGATTTTGCATCTCATTTCATCCAAAGGGGACAATGGAATCATATAAAGGTTATAATGGAATAGGCGTCTGTCTTCCATCTCACCTGATGGAAACGAAGAAAGATGAAGACGAAGATGGTACACGCCCATCTAAAAGAAACCTATTCACTCTACTCATAAAGGCTCCAGAGTTCAACTCATCAGGAAAAATAGATCCAGGCAGGTCGTTCCAAATCTTGGCGTCTCACCAACAGCGAAATGTCAAACTGTTCAGTTCGACTTTTGGGTATGTCAACAACGTTTGGATGAAACTTTTGCCTGCGCGAAGTAGTCCGATAAAGGAATGGAGATGGCTCAATCAGTTCGAAAAAAGCCTTCGAGCACACTCCAAAGTGTATCCTATAAAAAACCGATAAGCTGGCAACTCGACGACCATGCTTATGGGTGTGTAGTCAGCTATTTGAGAGCTTTTCGTTGTTAATTAACCTACAGGCTCTTCGGTCAACTGAGTCCAAAGCTTTCAGATTTGCTAATGTTATAAGTTAACAATATGTAACTTATAATAAGGACTGCAGAGGATGCTTGGAGACTAAGTCTTATGTCGAGACCTCCCTTGGAAGTCTTGTCTGGGGCACCTATTATTTTGATACATGCAAGCATAAGGTAGACGGTCAACCTTGTCAAGATCATTAGACGATAATGGATGTAGGCAGCTTCCAAATAGATCATTTTGGAGATAAAGTAGGCGTATGTCCAGTGGACTTCTTACGGCTGGAATGGTGATGATGATAAGCAAATGATTATCATCAAAGAATAGTCCTACTCTTAGAGATCGCCATGATGAAAGTTCCTGCATTACCTGCATCCATAGACTTACCGCGACCACCTAGTGGGGGAGGGGAATACTTACGCCACGTCTACCGTCTCCTAATTACCACTTAAGAACATTTGCTCCAACGGCCATCAGTTGCAAGAGCTTGTGCCTCGCTCATTACCACTTCATACAGGCAATTCTTCGAGTTACATCAGTCACATGGTTTCTGCTCGATTCTCCTAATTCTATATTCGATCTTGCAAATGTTTAAATCAGGTTTCAAATAACCAAACATCTGTCCACAACTGTCGGGACATCAGCGGAAGTGTTCGCAAAAAACTACCAAAAACCATCTCTCATACCAAATGAGCAGCGGCGTCACGTGAATATCAAACCCGTGCGAGTCGAGCGGCTTTCGTCATAGTAACCCATTTGCATACAATGGTGGGATTATATGATATTTCTTAAACGACTGACATCATCTACCAGCGAGGACTTGGTCGATTTAAGATGAACAAGTGTTCACTTTTTTATTAAGCACCCGCTTTATGACGACCTCTCGTGCTCCACTAACATGTGTAAGTGGAGACATTATTTACGATGAATTTTTTACTTTATTTGGTATATTCACACTCCTATTTTGTCCTTCTTAAGATCGCTCATTCATTCATCTATTGTCCTTTTCATTCTCTTCCATTCCTTTCGTATTTTGTCCTTCTTAAAATCGCTCATTCATTCATCTATTGTCTTTCTCATTCTCTTCCATCCCTTTCTTAGTTTGTCCTTCTTAAGATCGCTCATTCATATATTGTCTTTCTCATTCTCTTCCATTCCTTTCGTATTTGGTCTTTCTTAAGATCGCTCATTCATCATCTATTGTCCTTCTCATTCTCTTCAATTCATTTCGTAATTTGTCTTTCTTAAGATCGCTCATTCATCATCTATTGTCCTTCTCATTCTCTTCCATTCCTTTCGTATTTTGTCATTCTTATGATCGCTCATTCATTCATCTATTGTCCTTCTCATTCTCTTCCATTCCTTTCGTATTTTATCCTTCTTAAGATCACTCATTCATTCATCTATTATCCTTCTCATTCTTTTCCATTCCTTTCGTATTTTGTCCTTCTTAAGATCTGTCATTCATTAATCTATTGTTCCTCTCATTCTCTTTCAATTCTTTTCGATACCTAAAGAGCAAGGTATCGTACATCTCTCTTCGTACGCCAAGTCTACTTTATTAAAGAGCAAGTGTACATCAGTTATGATTGCTTAACTGGTGATACTTCAATTCTTCTTCTTCTTTTCACCCGATGGATGCCCACTGGAAGGCATAGGCCTCCTTCTAAATCGCCGATCTTCTCTATATCGTCGGTCCACCTAGTGGGGCGCATGCCCACGCTGCGTCCAATGGTTCGTGGTCGTCACTTGAGAACCGTTCGGCCCCAGCGGTCATCGGTTGGACGAGCAATGTCACCTGCCTACTGCCACTTAAAATAAGCGATTCTTCGAACAACGTCAGTGACCTCCTTTCTCGGCGGATCTCGTTGTCATCTTTTACTTAAACTTTGTAAGATGACAATTGCCCATAAAAGAAAATAATTTTATCGACCATAAAAAGAGGCATAAAAACCTTATTTTTTATTATATTTAATACATTGCAACTGGTTATATGTATGAATTGTTTTAAAAACTAAGGTTACATATCAGTACTTATTAAATATAATACAATAGTTATTACAACCAAAGGCAACCCAATAGGGTATTCTGACACCGTACCTTCACCAACAATTATGCCAAGACGACCCACGTATCGCGCGACGCATACTAAACTCGAACTATATCGATTCCCATAACTTATCGTAATACACTGCTCTTTCTATAAATAACGTTTCGTACGCCTACGAACCGAAGCAGCATTGTGTTCGAATATAAATAAAACAATTCTTGTTTATCGTTTCATTGATTCGAAACGCGTGCTTGATATCTCTAATCTCGTTTATTGGAATTTCAAATTACTTTATACGATTATCGACTCTTTGGTTCTTAACTTGAAATTCATTTTCGCAAGTTACATTTATGTATTTACTACAGTACGGAAAGCATAGTCTACGGGTGTGACATTAAAGTTTGCAGTTCAATTCTTTACCGGGAAATATTGTAGAGGTCCAAATGCTAAATCAGAAATGTCATAATTTTTTAAAGCTTCGCTTTTAGGTGATTGGTACGTTCGTTCACCTTTTATCACGTACTGTTTAACTATAAAAAAAGCTATAATTTTATAAAGTATAAAATTTTGCAGTCGCGGCTTGAGTTGACAACCTAGAACGACGCCATAGTTAAGATAACACACTTTTAACACCAAAAGTAACTGGCCTGTCGCATTAATGTATATATATATATATATATATATATATATATATATATAACATCTTTTTTGCTGACGAATGACAAATACATTCACCTATTTTAAGTTTTTACTTCCAACTAATCACACTGTATGACTAAAACAGTACAAAGACTTCAATCTAACTTCCATATTCAACCGAAATGCAATATATAAGGTATAAAATAAGAAATTAAAAAATGGTAAAATGTAACATAAATATAGTAAACAAAATAAATATTGTAAAGTAGCAGAACGGAAGGAATGGTGAACGAAAAGAGACGATGTATGAAATGTAAAGGAATGAATAAAAGTGAGAGATAATGTGAGCGAAAAATGAAGAATGAATGAATGATATTAAGATTGATATAAGAAGAGTGAGCAAATAAAAGAGAACGTGGTAAAATTATTAAACCAAAATTGTCTATGTTCATCCAAGATGGGTGAATGTACAGGAGATCTAAAATATAGGGAGCACTGTATTTAAAAAAATGTCAACCGAAGGAGACCAGTTATGGCATCAAAAAGAAACATGTTCATTGAATTAATCATAACTGCATATATCGGAGCACGCAAAAACGTGTGCAACGAACGAACACGCGGCAACCGAACTGGATTTCACCGCGGCTCGGTAAAAAAATACACAAAGACCCGGGGATTTCCCACGACAGACTCTCTTACACAACGCTCCTTATATGAAATAGAAATGCCAATAACCAATCCAATTACACCAATTGTTCAAATCGTATACATTTTTTTAACTTTCATTTTTGATTAAAGAAACAGTAGCGCTATTTACTATAGATAGATTCTTACTGTATTTAGTGTTGATTTAGAAGAAACGTGGAAGGTAAAAGAAAGAGAAGGAAAGTACATGTATGCCTTGCAGCAGCTGGAGAAGAATAAGGTGGACTAACTGTTTTGATTAAAGAAACAGTAACTCTATTTATTATATTATAGATAGATTCTTACTGTATTTAGTGTTGATTTAGCAGAAACATGGGAAGTAAAAGAAGGAGAAGGAAAGCACATCAATGCGTTGCAGCAGCTGGAGAAGAATATGATGGACTAATTGCCACATAGTCTAGCAGATTGGCAGAGGGCATGTCTATTACTGCGCAGAACACATAGCCACAGGAATTTGAAGGTTCCGGACTGGAGACCACAAACTGACAATAGCAGTGTAGAATGTACTTTTACAAGGAATAATTTCATAATGTCTATGGAGATGCTTATTGTCTATTGTAGAATTCAGACAGTAGATGACCATAGTTTCGAAATCGCACCTGAATCTGTGCATACGAATTGCTTTTAAGAGTGAGGAAGAGAGATTAAGTTCACAATTGCTCTCCCTGTGTCGTATTCCTCATCAGTAAGATACCTGACTATTTCTGGAAGTTGGTTGCGTTGTGTATTGCTTCGACTAATGATATGTCGACCATAGTTCTGACCTGATCGAACCAAAGAAAGAGGCTGCAGAGAGGGCACCATCAATCCACTTTTTCGTCAGTTTTAAGTTAATGATATAAAGATACAATTGATTTATTCAACATTGGAACTTTTAACAGAACTCTTGTTGATCGTCATCTTCTTTTTCTTTAATACATATATTTTTAACACTCCTTCGCAAATTGTTACAGTTTTGGAGAAGAAACAGAAAGAACACTCCACAATAACACATTTTTTAATAAAGCCAAAATTAAATCAAAAGAAATAGGCGATATCGGTGCCAAGGATTCTTGTCAATTAAATATTCGTTCATCGAATAATAAGCTTTTTCCGTCTTTTAATATGCGTTAATAATTTTATTTATAGTAGTCCAATAAGGTTTTGCGGTATTTTAATAAAATAATCTGATTTCGTATATTACAAATGAATTATAAACTTTTTTAAGCCGAAACTTTGGTACAGTCAGTGACGGTGCCTTATAAATGCACTATGAACGTATCTTATTACTTTTCATCTATTATAATTATTGTAAACGTAAAAAATTCTATCATAAATATATCGTGGGACCACTGTAAGAAAATTGACCTATTTAAACAGAATTCCCGAGTAGATCAGCGGCCCCAAGACGTTAATGGCTGGGATGGCTCTCTTTTTCAAAACAAATATATTTGCAATCTCCGCACCTTTACTCAAAAGCATCAATGACCTATAATTCTATGAAAATAACTAAAATACACTATTCTAGCAATATCAATATCAAAGTAGTGTTTTATCTACATAAACGCACTCTTAAATTTTTTTTAACTTTAACAGTATGTAGGTAATTTAGAAATATCTAATATATAAAATTCTCGTGTCACGGTGTTCGAACTTGAACTCCTCCGAAACGGCTTGACCGATTTTTACTAAATTTTACATGCGTATTCAGTATGTCTGAGAATCGGCTACTATCTATTTTCCATACCCCTAAGTGATAAGGGTGGTCCACACCTAAATTTTATTTTTAATTTTTTAGACAATTTTTATGGTTTTTATTTTATTATGATACAGCATACAAAAATACATACAAACCTAAATTTTCACCCCTCTACGATCAACCCTTATCTTACATTTGTTAATTAAAAACTTGAATTTTTTTTGCAAAACAACGTTTGCGGGATCAGCTAGTACTTTATGGGATTCTTCCTAGGGCCGATAAGTAATAACAACACAAAGTCCGTAGTAGAAAAGTGTATATTCACCAAGCTTAGCCCGTATATATACCGATTTAAAACTACGAAAACTATGTTCAACCAATAAAAATCGCCAACCAATCACGCGTCGAGAAATATTTCAGAGCGCCCTTTCTCACCAGATATATATAAGGAATTATATTTCTGTGAAATTCCCCCGTTTAGTGTCTCGTTGACTAAGACGTAATGTAATTTCTAGAACTTAAAAAAATATATGGTAACCCGGTAAACGTATGGAAAGTCAAATTGCCAAATTGCAGCGTTTATATACGAAATTATAATTCTCACGAGTAATGACAACCATTGTGTACTTCAAATGTATGTTTCACGAAAGACGCTGATGTTGTAAGGAATATTTATAGTTACATTACACACACGAATGTCTCAATCAATTGTTGTTCTTGGCTTTGATGAACTGAAGATATTATATTTCATTTTCATCATCGTAAATTCACACACCCACAGCTGGACATTGGTGTCCCCAGATTTTTTCAATAGGAGCTGTTAGAAGCTGCTTACATTCAGCGTCTTCCGAAGGCATTAACAAAGTCGTCTATCCATTTAAACTTCATGTAATTTAGCCAAGTGTTAACTTGGTAAGAAAAGGACCAATATAGAGACTTCCCATAGAACCGGTTTAACCGACCTGAAACCGCTCTCCCGACGACTTTAATTAAACTTTATACATATAATTTATTTATATAAGCATCATGGAGGTTCTCAAGTGGCGTCCACGAGCCGAAGATGGACCGACGACATAATGAAGGTAAGAAAAGGACCAATATTTAGCCACTTCCGCCATGCAGCGGTAGTCGTGCAACAAAGTGCACCGCCCGCCAGCCCGCTGATAAATGTGCATGCGGCAAACAATGCGAATTACACAACTACCACCGTTAAATAACTCAATACGTGTTTCACCGCCCCACGTGGCATCCTCAGGTGTAATGTTACACCGATTACTGGGAGTCTGTGTTTGGCACGTCTACTGCTGCATGCGAGTCCTCTCTCAAACTCTGTGTTTGGCACTAATCGGTGTAACATAACTCCTGAAGATGCCCCGTGGAGGGGTGAAACACGTGTTGAGTAGTTTGGCGGTGGCGGTTGTGTGATTCGCATTATTTGCCGCATACGCATTTATCAGCGGGCTGGTGGGCGGTGTACTTTGTTGCACGACTACTACTGCATGTGCGGAAGTGGCTAAATATTTGTCCTTTCTTACCGTTAATTTGAGAGTTGTTCATAATATCAACGAAATACCAGTTATCAGCCGTAGATTTCGTAAAGCAAGTAGCTTTTTAATTCATAAATAATTCATCTAGATAAATATATATATTCCGGCGACTCTAAAAGGCGAAATAGAGCGGCGTGGTCAGTGTAGAGACGAAATAAGGAAGACGGCGACATGTCGACGATCTTAAGTGACAAGGAGCGTAGTTGATTTCACTCAATTAGTCTGTAATTGGAGAAGCTAGCCATACACTGCCCCGCGTCCTTGCCCGTCCACGCCGCTTTTCAGCTTCCATGTTAATTGTTAATTGTTATTAATTGACCGACAGTTCGATTCGACGCTCTGAACCTTTTAATCTTATAATTTTTTTTTAAACGGTTTTATTTAGTTCGACCCGTACGAAATTTGTTTGGGTCAAAATTACAAATTGAAATTTAAGCACCTTCCCGCTGTCAGATTGATCTGAAATTTGGTACACACATTTAATTTAGATAACAATACAATATAATAAAATCAATAACATTATAAATCTAAGATGGCCGCCGATACAAAATGGCGTATTACATATTTTTCCTTAACACCCTCAATATGGGTATCAAATGAAAGGGCTACACTAGTAAAACACGATGATTACGTCAAAATTTAAAATTCAAGATGGACGCCGTTCCAAAATGGCGGACTAGGTACATATTTTTCCACAACCATCACAATATGGGTATCAAAAAACCGTTTAACATAAAAGTTTTTTAAATGTATTTATTCTGTTAGAGCAATGGCTTTGCAGCCTTTTTTGTTGCCAGTGGTAAAATCATCATCATGTAATATAAAAAATCATCACACCTAGTCATGTGCTGCGTATCATTCACCTGAATCCTCTCATTTTCTATTCGATCTCCTCGGGAAACTTCAGAAATATATGTTATCTCTCTTTATCACAAATAAAATGTCTAAATACCATGGGAGTAAGTAACGAATATGTCAATAGATGTCGCAATCTGCAGCAATATAAGGTTCTAAAATATATTTTTTTCATAGATTATATCAATAAACAGTTATTGCTATGGATACTAGCCATTCATACAGATAAGTATAAATAAAATTAATTTATTCAACAACATAATTCTTATTGATTGTCAACTTATTATATATGTATTTTTTTAATCTATTTTATTTTTGAATATACTTTGCAAAATGTTACAGTTGTGGAGAAGAAGCAGGAAGAACTTCACAACAACACATCAGTCTATATTATCTTACCTAAGTTTGTATAATATACCATATTTACACATATATATGTGTGTGTGAATATATACACATGTATGTAAGTATATTTATTTCCCTTTATCCTTAAAGATAGATTGACTGCGATATAGGTAGACAAGCAACGTTGTTTCGACTGAAGATTTGACATATTTAAATCAAAATTAATAAAATAGTTTAGCAAATAAAGGAATGTCGGCCATTTTGTTTTATAAATGGTGTGATATAATAATAATAATAAAAGTGTTTAAGTTCATATGTAAAATCGTTAATGTTTTTATTATTAATTATTTATAAATAAACATTAATTTTGTTACATTCAATTCTGTGTAACATTCATTTATTATCTGTGGCAAAATTTAAAGACATTTTTATAAATGTCATGTCAAATTTTCGTATAATAATAAAATGTATTTCAAAGTATTTTACGATGAACTATTAGTAAAGCTTAAGTTTCAATGTGATTCGGTTTAACCGGAGTTGGTAAAATGGATGTTCAGCCATTGACAAGCATTGTATGCTTGCACGTACTTTATTGTCGGTTAGGTCAACGACCCCCATATGGACTGTTTCAATATACGCAACGATCTGTGCTTACGAATGAGATGGATATCTATAATTGTTACGTTCGAAAATATTGTCTAGAAAGAGTAAAAAATTTTGTAACAAACCCTTTCAAGAAAATTTTCTAATTTTATTATTGATTTAAATGCATATTTTTAAACAGTATAGTACAAAGTCTGGAGTCACAGATTAAAAATAAATTTAATACATAGCAATTCGAATTTCAAAAACGCTTTACGTATTCCGTTATATATTGTTTTTTAGAGCCTACCATACATTAAACAATATATATTACTAACGTACAAAGTTTGCAGAGACAAATAGTAAATAATAATTAATTTTAATAAAAAATAATTCGAAATTTGAAAATGATTGTTGCAATTTGAAATTTTGATTTACTTGCTGTATTATTATTCCGTTATTAATTAGCTATGTATTTGCTCTTTTAAATGTATTTAGTTTGATTTTCTCTAAATAATAATTTTTACTGTCTATCACTCAAGAAGAGACGTCGTCTTCTTGTTTCAGCTTATAGACACCCACTGCAAGGCATATGTCTCTCCTAAACATATTTATATGGGGGTATACCATATGTGTTATATTATGGTACGCAGAGAATGCAGCTGCATATCCTCTGAAAATTTGTTTCGGAGCAGTAGCGGAATTAGCCATAGTAAAAAGACGAAAATTCAAAATTACTCAATAATGAACTGTGTTAGCTATTTGTCGTTTCAGCTCATAGACACCTACTGAAATGGGGTTGGAAATGAGTTTCTCCCACGTCTTCTTTCGCCACGCTTAACAGGCTGTTTGACGATCGCAGTGTGGTATTATGGTACGCAGGGGACGCTGCTGCCCATCTTCTAGACTTTTATTTATGAGCGGTGGTACTCCTATATAATTAACTCTTAAATGGATATTGATGCAAATCTGCAACATACCACTTAAACAGTATAAGTAGCAGTAAATGCATAGTGTTGTATAGCTGCAACATATGGTTTTGAAAAAAATTTAATAATTATAAGAATATTATACATATATAAAAATATTTTCCTCTGCATTGTAGTGTACCTATCTGCAAGATATATATTTTTTAAAAGTGTAAATAAAAGTCGTGCATTTAAAGGTTAAAGCACGAAGCTTGAATTAAATAAGATTGTATCTCGGGAATCGAACCAATTTTGCAAATTAAATTTTATATCCCGGCCAGTGTTTTTGTTGTGATTAAAATTAAAAAAAAGGCTTAAAGTCATCCAGAGAGCAATGTAGACGGCTATGTGCAGAGTTTCGCTGAGAGATCGAATTAAAAATGAGGGTATTTGCAGAAGAATCAAAATTACCGACGTAACTCTAAGAATTACTCGTTTGAAGTGACGGGGGAGGGGGGTTGGGGCCGAAAGGTTCTCTAGTGACGACCATGAACCAGTGGCGAGGGTACGACCTCAACTAGGAAGGTAGGTAGATCGACGATATTGAAGTCGTGGGTAGTCATACGGCGTTACTTTGCGGAAGTCCATCCTAAGTAAGAAAGGGACTAATATATAGCTACTTCCGCTATGCAGCAGTAGTCGTGCAAAGAAGTGCACCGCGCGCCAGCCCGCTGATAAATGCGCGTGCGGCAAACAATGCGAAACACAACTACCACCGTTGATCTACTCTACACATGTTTCACCATTCCATAGGGCATCCTCAGGAGTAATGTTACACCGACCAGTGCCAAACACCGAGTGACAGATATAGTGCATTATGAATGTACGTACTATCGCGACCATACATACAATTATTTTATCGTGCGCGATACTAATTTTTTTATCACGGTACATGCTTTCTAACAACTTCCCTATTAAATTGAGTTTAAATAAATGTTGAATTGTAATATCTTAGCTGTATCTACGTTTTATCAGTCGACCCAGACGAGCGATCCATTAAAGTTTTGGAGCAATGTAACTACGTAACTTCAATCAGTGCTTCTCAAACCGTTATTGTATTGGTTACCAAGAAATACAGTCATCGTATTGTGAGTTACAATAGTCAGACTACTTTAACGTAAATAAACTTATGAATTCTTAGAAAAATTCTTTATATGATGCTTTAGTTGTTGCAATTCAAAAATAGATTAGTTTTTTGTAAGACAAAAAAAATAGAAATTAAAGGACGCAAAAAGGAGAAAAACGCTAACGAGTTTTGCCTATAATAGCACATATATGTATATATATATATATATATATATATAAACAGGCAGCTCGAAGAATTGCTCTACTGAAGTGATACTGCAATCGAAGACAATCGGGGCTGAAACATCCTTGAGTGGTGACCACGAGTCAGTAGACGCGTGGACATATCATCCACTAGGTGACTGTCGACATAATGAAGGTCATAGGAAATTGCTGAATTCGGGCAGCGTAAGACCTGACATCATGGTGATCTTTAAAGGAAGGCCAATGTCTGACAATGAACGTCTACCATCAATAAACTCCTTATTTTTCTAACTACTACTTATTTAATAGAATCAGGCGTTACCTCGCGGAAGTCCATCGTAAGTAAGAAAAGGACCAATATTTAGCCACTTCCGCACATGCAGTGGTAGTCGTGCAATAAAGTGCACCGCCCGCCAGCCCGCTCTTAAATGCGTATGCGGCAAACAATGTGAATCACACAACCGCCACCGCCATATCACTCAACAGTTGTTTCACCCCTCCACGGGGCATCCTCAGGAGCTATGTCACACCGATTAGTGCCAAACACAGAACAGACTCTGACTCTTACTTACTTCTTTCTGTGTGAATTCTGGATGAAAGGTATTTGTTTCAAAATTACACTCTGTCAACGCGTACTAATAAAAAAAATATAGAGTAGAGTTTGAGAACATCTGACTTATTACTATTTATTCTATGACAATAACAGAGTGTGAAACGCTTGATAAGGCGTTCGGAGAAATAGGGAGAAGTGTGTAAGTTATCTATTATTTCCGTCATCGGAATTACCAGGTTTCATTCACCTTCGATAGAGACAGACTGACAAACTAACAGACAATTGATTGACAACAAATGGGCATAACCTAGACTTCAACAGTGACTAATCTATAGGAATTTCTTAGAAACATACATATATACACACACACACCCACACACACGCAAACACACATATATTTATATATAGAATATATATAATTTTCCATCTTTTAAATATACCACATTTGGGAAGCACTAAAATATAATAATTACAGAAATTTTCGAAGACACTGTGGTCCTACGTCATTTATTGCGTAAAAAATTTGTAAGTCTTTGACAAGTATTAAAAATCGATATTTTAATCTGTATTTTCTTCTACACCAACGTCATTAATTATTTTATTATCTGTGCCACCCTTATAAGTAATATGATAGTAATACACAATATATACCGACAGTAAATAGTAGTAATAACAGTTAGTTATCTATATCAAATGTAATGCAGGAATATATTGAGTTTATCAGTTTAAATCAATAAACAGTCGAACGATACGCAAAATCAATATTTTAATGTAACGAATCGAATCCGACGCTATGCCGCGTTCGTCCGCCATTTTAAATACTCCCGCCAATACGTTCCCGCCAAAATGATTTCGCCATATTTTTCACACATATTTTATTTTTAAAGCTTGTTTTTTATTTAAATTTTTATCTTTTAAAATAATAATTAATTTTATTTGTGATGTTTAAGACTGGAATGTCAAAAACACACGGCCTTATGCTGTCTAAGTTTATTGACCCTATTTTTTTATTATTTTAAAACTGTTAAGGGCTTTGCTAGTGTGGTTTTCATTGTGGGGTTACTACTAAACACTATAAACGGTACATCCATTGATGGTTTTAATTTATTTCTGAATATACTACGCAATTCTATTTTTTTTACATTTTACCTTAAATCTGTACAAACAAAAAACAATTTTACACATCACTGAATAAAGTGTATTATCTTTTGATTAAAAGAAATACGGTTAGATTGCAAAGAAATATGAATCTTATCACTTAGGTGGATGGTTGATTATTAAACGTCTTTGTATTACGCGCTGATCGAGATAGTATCACATACGGCAGCCAAGCGTAGCACCGCAGACCAGCTGCTCCTAAGAGGTCACTTATTAAGCCATCAAGCCGCCCTTCAAGTAACATTTGTACTTACAGTAATGAAAGTATTTCAACATTAAAGAAATGCCTTGACAGATTCAATAAATAAGAAAAGGACCAATATTTAGCCATTTCCGCACATGCAGTGGTAGTTGTGCAACAAAGTGCATCGCCCGCCAGTCTGCTGATAAATGCGCATGCGGCAAACAATGCGAATTACACAACCGCCACCGTTAACTCACTTAACTCGTGTTTCACCCCTCCACGGGGCATCTTCAGGAGTTTTGTTACACCGATTAGTGCCAAACACAGAGTCTCTGAGATTAAATAAAGGCAAATTTGTTACACTTTTCTGAAGGCTTCATAAAAATAAGTACCTCCGTTGTAGGTTTCTATCTACAATTTTATACATATGATAAATTGTTTATCAAACAATAAGTACATACACCTATCCCCCGATTTACAGGATACTCGTTTTACACGTTTTCGCTTTTACACGGTTTTCCAAATAAGTTTTTTTTTGTTTTTATCGCACTCTACTAAATGCTACTGTAATTGAACACGTGTGCTGTGTACATATTTCACGGGGAATCCCGAGCTTATGTACTGACTTGCTGCACACGCGCACTGTATCTGTATTTCTTCGTATAAAATTAAAGTTTTATCTACGGAAAATTGTATTTGTGTGAAAGTTTCACAGTTTCAGAAAGATTTAATTTTCCATATTTGTAAATTACAAGTGAGTGCATAATTTAGATCATTATAAATTAAGGGCTGTGATTAAAGCCGTAATAATTTATATTAGAACTTGTCAATGCATTTTGTTTTTATTTCTGCGTACCTTAAAAATATTGAAAAAAATCACAACTGTTAAATATCAAAATTATGAATTTTCTGCAAGCGTTTCGATTTACACGGTTTTGACTTGAAAATTTTTAATTTTCGATTTACACGTTTTTCTCAGGAACGTATCTACCGTGTAAATCGGGGGATAGGTGTATACTACCAAAGGATTTATAATTAGAAGAAGAAGAATACAACTTTGGAATTTCTTTTAAAGTGATGCGTTTCGTACCCTTTATTCAGGAGTCCTTTGAACTCAGATACTGGTAGGTGGTTTCCAGTCGTAAGAGGTGATTAAAATAGCGTCAAGTTCGCTGGCGTTGAAGTCAGGGTCCTTCATGGTTTACTCAGTTCGAACCCGAGGAGTTGCTTCGCCAAGTGATCTGGTATTGCTGGGATACAACGAAAATGCCGAGGGACGCTCTGCTTCCCCTGGGATATGGAACTGTATTGAATAGAACCAACGATTTCCGAAGGAGATCCGGGTACACTCTTAAGGTACCAAGGACGACCAAAAAGATCCCCCCCAAACTCAAATAACATAAAACAATGTACGTATATGTATGTTCATATATATGTATATGTGTATAGTAATGTACGTATTTATATGTATGTACACACCCTAAACTGCCCTCTCCTTCATGTCTCTCATCTCCATTCAAAGGTTGTCTGGTAGAGATCGCCTCGAGTGATATGACCATCTCTTGTACTTATATATAAATTGTTTCTTTATTTTTAGTTATTATCAATGGTGTACAATAAAGTGTAAATAAAAAAATAAACATAATTTTAGGGTAGAGATGTGTATATGTACATATAAAAAAGATTCGTTTAGTCTTTGCATGTTACTCTGTTTAAAGAATAAACAGATTAAAACACCGCGTTCACACAGACTTATCTGTGCCTGACTAGTGCTCACTGTTTTCTAATATAGACTTAACCCATTTCGTTTGCAAGCGCCTGTACACTCGCTTGCAGAGAAATGGTGCCTCGTTATATTTTTAAAAATTATTCTCCTATATACTCGAAATGATTTTTATCGACAACCTGGAATAGTAAAGAATCAAACAGTTGTCCAATGGCATTTATATTTTCCGCGAATTTGAAATGGCAAGTCGCAAAGTATGTTCAATCTAAGACCTTTTTAAAAGTAGCGAAGCTCTTTGACACCCGGGGGAAATATTTTACTGAATCGGGAAACCGCCGATAGCGGATTTGTTACAAATGGAAACGTAACTCAATAGGTAGAGGCATTTGATTTGACACGGCTAGAAAATTTACAGCACACTTCGGCTAGATTTCATTTTATATAGTGTTGTCTTTATCTCACAGTGCTCCGATAGCTTGGAATATATATATGGTAGTTAAATGTATCATCTAAACGATTGCTCAAGGAGCGAAGTGTTTTTCGTGTGCGTTAGCTAAGAATTGGAGTTGAGATGTTTAGTAGCCAGGTGAAGTGAGGGAAAAGATTAAATAGAAAAGTTTTATCAGTGCAAACAAGGAACGGCGTTGTTGTATAGGCAGCCATTTTAGGTAAGAACGGAAGGAAGATGTATAGCCGAATTTGCGAAGGGAAAATAATTGAATCATATATACTATCATTATTTAAATTCTCTTGTATAACCTTTCCTTTATTCACAATCCTAACACACATCGTCTCTTTCCTTTCACATTCTTTTAGTATCACGATTTATTTCGCTATTTTTATTTTTTTGTCATTGTTTCTATTATTATTGTTTCATCTTTCACAATTTTATTGCTACTCAACCTTATGTTTAATTTTCGTTTATTTAATTTATTTTCCCATTATGGAGGCGATAGTGCCACGGTTTATCCTTACTCCCAGCTCCGCTTGCGCTTCCTGCACGCAAGTGTACGCGATCTAATAATAAAAACGATTGTTATCAGTCTGTTTGTACGACCTTGGCGAGCGGATGCTGGTACGTCCGATATCTAAGCAAATACCGACTCCATATATCAAGGGCAAAATTTAATTTTTACAACTTAATATTTACTTAAGCCAACCATATTTACATAACCGACCTCTTAGATATCCTTATCTTATAAAAAACCTTATTACGATGTGAAGGTTTTTTTTTTAAATGACAATAAAAGTTAGGTTGTAATATTAATCGGCAAGTGATATAGCACACAGAACAAATTTAAATAAATTTTATGATATCTTCAGCGGAGTCCATCAAGTTACTCAACATAAGGTTCCCGAATATGGCACGTTCGCTTGGGCCAACCTTCTGGTCTATAGTTACTGTCCGTCTACATATCTCATCACTGATACTATCTCGCAGGCAAATTCCGAACATAGCCCTCTGTGTTTGGCACTAATCGGTGTAACATAACTCCTGAAGATGTCCCGTGGAGGGGTGAAACACGTGTTGAGTGATTTGGCGGTGGCGGTTGTGTGATTCGCATTATTTGCTGTATACGCATTTATCAGCGGGCTGGCGGGCGGTGCATTTCATTGCACGACTACCACTGCATGTGCGGAAGTAGCTAAATATTGGTCCTTTTCTTACAAATAAATTTCCGCTTGGGCTTTGAGGTTCTGGAGTGGAAACCACAAGGTACATACGACCTTGTTAAAGTCATTGGAAGACACTAGATGCAAGCTGCCTTCAACCGGTCTTATTACAAATAAATAGAAAAGGTCTATGTCCAGAAGTAGACGTATTACTGCTGAAATTAATATGAATAAAGTTAGTCAAGTGCCTATTGTCTATGGGGGGATATACCATAATCGCCAAACTTGGCAGGCGGGCTGGCGATATGTGTGGTATTATGGTACGCAGAGAACACTGCTACATATCTTTTGTAAATTTATTTATGAGCACAGGCAATCCTATATAATTAATGCACAAAGTGTGAATTATATAAGATTGTATTTCGAGAACCGAACTCGCGACCTACGATTTTAAGTTTTACTTCTCTACCGCTATGCTATAACTACCCATGATAAGAGTATTATATATACAAAATTAATTATTGTTTACCATCTGTCCCTGCAGATTTTATACCGTCAGATATTATTGGTCTGTCGCATTATAAAAAGAAAAATAAATAACGATAACATATTTGAGAGTCATTAATTTATACAGGATGTAAGAAAAGGACCAATATTTAGCCACTTCCGTACATGCAGTGGTAGTCGTGCAATGAAATGCACCGCCCGCCAGCCCGCTGATAAATGTGTATGCGGCAAACAATGCGAATCACACATCCGCCACCGCCAAATTACTCCACACGTGTTTTACCCCTCCACGGGGCATTTTCAGGAGTTATGTTACACCGATTAGTGTCAAACGCAGAGTCATTTATACAGGATGATCGAGAAAATAGGTGTAAAAGTTTTAAAACTTTTTACTTAGCATTGAGCTATACATTCACCCCTTTAAAACTTTTATATATATTTCCTATCACCCTGTATGCATAATAGTTGAGGCTGGTGTGATTGAATTTTTTTTTTGTATGGCCCCCGCTATTGGGAGCCTCTCGTACCCCCTATCTGGTATGGGACAGGGACTTTTTGTTTTAATTTATTTAGTTTTTCACAATCTTTTTTATTTTCTTACTCTTCATTTATATATCTTAAGATCTTTGATTCGGTTTTCTTCCACATTTCTTCTTTCATTCTCTTTCGCTCTGTGACCTTTCATTCCTCTTTCGTTACACATTAACATTTTGTAATTTTATTTCTGTTTATTTACATTGTTTTTTCGCTTAACACTAATTATACCAACACTTATTGGGTCCTACTAGAACGTATGGAATATGGTAGTTAGGAAGGAAATACAAATATTTTTAGACAAAAAGGTACGTTGATCATTTCTTTTACAAACGCAAAATACAAAAATTTTTGATCCATAGCTCATCATGTTGTTTAAATTTTTAATGCAAAATATCAAAATGGGTCATTTGACCCGTAATGGTATATTTAGTGTTAATATCACATTATATATATTACATGGTGTGATTGAATTTTGAGCAAAGACGTTGTTGTAAATTTCACGATATAAAGACTCGGGTAAGTCGAAATCTTAGGTTCCAAATGCTATTTGATTCGGCGTCTGCCACGATGACGCAGTGGTTTTTTGCGCCGCTCAGAGCGCGCGTTCGGAGTTCACATCCGAAACGCATTCCGATATAGGACATTGCCATCGGCCGAAATTTAATTGGTCGAGAGAAAGTTGAAATAACTAATCCGAATACAAGTATATATTTTCAGCGTTATACAGGATGATTTCTTATCGATGTTAAAACTTTAGAGAGGAATTTATAGCTCATTTGTCACATCAATTTTAAAAACACGATAGAGATCTTATTTACGCCCCGTTGCAGAAATAAGGAAAAAAAAAAGTTATAAATAATAGCAAAAAGAAAAAAAAAATTAAAAATCGCCAGCACATCAATTCCGTTACACCACGTAAATCAAGCAAACGACCGTGACAAAGACGTGATTGTATATGCTAAGAATTTTTTTTTATAACGCCTGCTCACGCCATTTCGCGTGTGCGGCGTGAAGAATGCAGTAATGTTTACATTAATTAACTTTCGCTCGGAAGGCTTTCGTATCGTGATACAACTTCGTTGCAGGTTTTTTTTTGACAGATGTTCACTGTTACCTTACTGACACATACATACTTCACTGACTTATAAAAGCAGAAGACAGAAGTTCACTAACTTCAAAAACTAACTTAAGGTTGCAAATAAGTTGACAAGCTCGTGCAAGGTAGATGCGACCTTTTAATACTAAAAGATCGCCGCAGTCGCCATAAGATATATCAATAAAGCATACAGAAAGATTGTTTTTATGTGTAAAAACTTTAAAATTGTTACATTATTACCGCATTTGTAAGCAAAAGGCTTTATAATTTAAAATGTTCACTCTGAAATATGTTACATTATTGTTTTTTAAAACAAGTCAATAACTTCTGGCACTACAAACTCTGCAGACAGATAGTAAACCATGATTAATTTTTAAACGGTTTTATTTAGTTCGACCTATACGGAATTTGTTTATTGGGTCAAAATTAGAAATTGAAATTTAAGCACCTTCCCGTTGTCAGATTGATCTGTAATTTGGTACACACATTTAATTTAGATGACAATACAATATAATAAAATCAATAACATTATAAATTTAAGATGGCCGCCGATACAAAATTAACCTCCTCAATATGGGTATCAAATGAAAGGGCTACACTAGTAAAACACGATGATTATGTCAAAATTTAAAATTCAAGATGGACGCCGTTACAATATGGCGGACTACGTACATATTTTTCCACAACCACCACAATATGGGTATCAAAAAACCGTTTAACTTAAAAGTTTTTTAAATGTATTTATAATATGTAGCGATTTGAATTTTAAAAACATATATTATCACACGTTGTTAATTATTTCTGAAGTTTTTTTTATTTTTGATTATGGCTTACAATACATTCAGCCCTTTTAAACTTTAACATCGATAATAAATCACCCTGTAATGCACCCAGGAAGCTTATAAAGTTTTAGCATGATATAGTTGTAACTTTAAATCGTAAGTTACACTTATTGTTGACAAGTTATCAAATTAAATTGGACTTTAACTTGATGACGTATTCGCAAAATGAAGATGTCGACGTATGAGTCATATCTCGCATTATGACACATGCCAAACGTAAGCGCGAAGATGCAATTAGATGTTTCTCGTACGAGTAGACATTTTATAGTAGAAAAATAACACTGTATAAATAAACATTGAATAAAAAAATACCATAATTAAGGCTCTGTGTGGTGGTGTCACGTCCAGGAGTTGGGTAAGATACTAGTGTTAAAATACCTGTATTTCACCCAATAACAATCCCCCAGCGAACTCCGGCTCCGGTGACTACACAAGCCGGCGGTCAAATATAAGAATGTTCTAAATTTTTAATTCTACACTAGGTTTCTCCGTGTAGTATGGTGTGGCGTTGTGTCGTTGTTATGTCCTACCAAAAAAGAAACGTTTTCAAAAACTATCCATTGGAAATTTAGTTTTAATCGCCGATATTATATTAGCGTGTTTTAATTTTATATATGTATATATATATATATATACTAGCTGATCCCGCAAACGTTGTTTTGCAAAAAAAATTGATATTTTAATTTACAAATAAAAAATAAGGGTTGATCGTAGAGGGGTGAAAATTTAGGGTTGTATGTATTTTTGTATGCTGTATCATAATAAAATAAAAACCAAAAATTGTCTAAGAATTAAAAAATAAAATTTAGGGGTGGACCACCCTTAACACTTAGGGGTACGGAAAATAGATAGTAGCCGATTCTCAGACCTACTGAATACGCATATAAAATTTGGTAAAAATCGGTCAAGCCCTTTAGGAGTAGTTCAAGTTCGAACACCGTGACACGAGAATTTTATATATTAGATATACTGTGATCAAAAAGTAAGGTGAAACTTAAATTCATCAATCGACAATAGGAGACCTCGTTGATGGTATTGAAATATCATTTGGATTAGCTGAAACTAATTGGAAATATGTTTTGTGTCTAAAACGCGAATCTCGATTGATCGATGTCATACTGTCATATTCGTCTGATATCGTTTCGCAAGCACCGTATTCACCTGATTTTGGCTCCATACGACTTCTGGCTATTCAGCAAGCTCAAAATATCAATTTGGGGATGTCGTTTTGATACAATTCAGGAGATATAAACCGAATGGAAGATGTTGAAGGCTATATCGAAAAAAGACTGCAAAAATCGTTGACAAAAGTGCATTTTATCAGACGGCGATTACTTTGAAGGGGATGAAATTGATTTGGAAGAATAAATAAAAGATTTATATTTTATTAACAAATTCGCTTTACTTTTTGATCACAGTATTATGTGTAATTTCAACTTATGCCACTTCCTAGCTATGTTTTTAGAAATTTATGGGAGAGGCCTGTATCCTACGGTGAAATAAGGCTTAGATAATGATGAGGAACATATCATATGTTTCATCATCCTGTCAGCGTAAAAGCCTCCCAAAAAGGTTGCCAAAATGACCGGTACTACCGAATCCAGCAAATTTCCTCGACCTTGACTACTTCCACGGTCTGAAAATATTGTTTTAAGGATCAAGACATTTTAAAATGCATACTGGCATGTAAAACTTTAAATAATGGTTGAGATAATTAAAAAATAAATATCAAAAGCCCTCCGACCATGAAATACGAGTGCATCGAACGAAATGGTTCCTGGCACACAAAAACTGAACGCGCAACATTCCTGCCGCGGGGCGTTAAAAACAGAATTCTCGGTAGCAGTCCTAAACAAATACGCAAAAGATAAAAGGTATAAGTAATAAGGCGAGATTCTCTTTATCAATTTACAAGTTGAAATATTTTATCGAAAAGTTATTTCACATTTTAACAATCAAACGTATATATGGATTTATAGAATTATTAACCGCTTTTTAATATCTATCAGGCGAAAATCATCTCTCGTATATCTGTCAGGTTATGGAATGAGCTACCAGAACCAATAAGATGCGCTAAATCGCTGTCAGCATTTAAAGAAGATGGTAAAAGAGCACATCCTTGGTCTCCAAAATATAGTATTGTATAGCATTTGTTATTTCTTGTATTTATGTAATATATTTTCCTCGTAAATATATATATGTGTGTGTGTTTGTATAGTAATTACAATACCAGGCGATAAATATTGCACATCGACCTTTGGAAAGAGACAATCGGCTAATTTCGGCTTTGTAGAGTTTCTGTCTCACACTACCTATATGACATTTTGTTAGTCGTTGTATTTCGTGCGACAGAGATAACGCTCTATGAAGCCGAAATTCTCTCCTTTCAAATATATAGAAAAGCTGATTGTCTCCTTCCGAAGGTCGATGTGCAATATTTATCGCCGGATATACATTTGTATGTATGTACAACTTAAACTACCCTCTCCTTCATGTCTCTCATTTCCATCTAAAGATTGTCTGGTAGAGATCGCCTCGAGCGATAAGACAGCCTTTTGTACATAATTCGTTTTTTTTTAGTTATTTTCTATGTGTACAATAAAGTGTAAATGAATAAATAAATAAATACCAAACATTATTACTCTATATAAGAAAATCAGTGTGTTTTAATTTGGAAAAATTAACAATATTTTTTTGATAGTGTTTTATACTGAAATAAATTCATACAGTCTTTTTGGTTTATAATAATAAAAATACGAGATTTAGCATGTTAATAGACAATGTAACATAACATATAAAATACTTATTTACACAGACAGTTAACTTTAAGTTATAAACCGGTAACTTGACGTGTCGGTATATAATTGCGGTAACGACTCAATCGTCTCATATTAACCACAATATGCATGGTTAGTGAACGTAGCAAACAAGTTTATAATATGTTAAATTGCCGAGAATTCGCGAATGAATTTATTTGCAATTTTAAACATACAACTGCTATATCTATTAATTATATATGTTATCCCACCACTAAGTAGACCGACGACATATTTAAGTTCGCAGGAAGTTCTTTTTTTTTGTGCTTATTTTACTCTTCACAGTTGCATAGTATAGTTCTATTATGTTTGTTACAATTTTTCTTAATCGCTGATTAAAGAAGTCATAATTTCTTCATTAATCTGTTTGTCTAACCGGCATTCGGAGTCGACCCAGAGTCCTTCGAATGCGGGACAGTGGGCTACCAGGTGGATCACGGTTTGATCAACACCCGGTTAAAAGAAGCAAGAGGGATCCTCCCTGAACTTAAACTGGTGAAGGTACTTCAAGGACCCTCCGTGCCTCGTGAAGAGTTGGACCAAGATCGTGTGCACATCGATACTGCGGAGCACGCGATAGAGACAGCGTCCAGGACGCAGGATGTTCTTGGATGTGGACAGTGTAAGACCAAACATCGTGGTGATCCTTACACCTTGCAGTGGGTATCGGCTGATATAATGATGATGATATCGAATCGATGTGTTAGTCCTGTTACGTTATGATGATTCATAGACAGTCTATTGCCTGACCTAATTCATCATTATAGTCAAATATGTTTGACTTGACTGTCAAAAATTATACGCCTATTGCCGTGTAACAAAAAACTATACAGGATGATTATATATAGGTATAAAAGCTTTAAAATCGTGAATGTATAGCCCTTTGATTAATATAGTTAATACCTTATTCAAAAATCAATGGTTTTAGAAGTAATAAATAAAGTAATGTTAATATAGTGAGCAAATAATAATTTTTAAATTCGACATGAATGAATGATGAATATTAAAAATAATTATTGTCGATTATCTGCAGATTGTTATATTACATCATAAGTTACATTCCAATAGTAAAGATAAATTATTTAACATATTTCAGAACGATCATTTAATACAGGGTGTTTGAAAATGGGAATCTTTTTGCTTATTATTGGAGTCTCTTGTAACCAGTGAAATCAAAGAGCACGGGAAACATGGAGGCTTCGCGGTTCTGTGAAGTAAGTAAAACAGTGGTCATAGTTTAAGTATACCCTGTACTTAATTATCAAGGTCTACGGGACCTTCAAGTGCCTTTAACACTCTGCCAATAAAAGGCTTAAAAGCAATACTAATCAAATCTTGAAATGTTTAACCGTTTTCTGCAAAGAAATTCTTGCAAGAACGCAAAAAAACTCCGACATATTATGACTCGATGTTGTAAAATAAAACACTTTCGTTTAGACAAATAAATCAATATTTATAATTCTTCAATATGATTTTGCTTTACAATGGTTTCAAGTAGTGATGTGGTAAAAATAAATTAAAATATATTGTGGATGTAGTCTCAAGAGAGGAGCATATCTAGTAACAATAAATACATATTGAAATTATCAGCGCAAAAACGCTGCGCCGCAGTTTTCGTTACAAAATAATAAGCGCTTTTGTTTGGCTTGGTTTCGGTTGGAGTTGATGCTTTTATAGCTTCTTCAGAACTGAGTTCACAGAGCGGGAGAGTCTGTGAACTTAAAGATACAACAGAAGCTGGACAGACGCGTTCCAGTTGTACGATGACATTCGCACGTAGTAAACCGCTCTACCCGAGTAGAGCTGTGTAGTGTTGATGTTGTGTATGCGGCTTGGGACGGCAGCGTGGACCACAGGCGAGCCTAGGATGGATCCGGGTCCAACCTCGGTTCGTCCACGCCAGTTAAACATATAAATAACAAAATAAATTAGACTTTAATATTTTAACCTTTATGTAAAATAGATATATATCTAATATAGAAAATTCTCGTGTCACGGTGTTCGAACTTGAACTCCTCCGAAACGGCTTGACCGATTTTTACCAAATTTTACATGCGTATTCAGTATGTCTGAGAATCGGCTACTATCTATTTTCCATACCCCTAAGTGATGAGGGTGGTCCACCCCTAAATTTTATTTTTAATTTTTTAAATAATTTTTTTTGTTTTTATTTTATTATGATACAGCATACAAAAATACATACAAACCTAAATTTTCACCCCTTACGATCAACCCTTATCTTTCATTTGTTAATTAAAAACTTTAATTTTTTTTGCAAAACAACGTTTGCGGGATCAGCTAGTATATATATAAGTATGCGTTCAATACTCATCTCTTATTGTATTGTATATAACCTCTTTTGTTTACCCGTTAAATAAAAAATTATAACTTTTTTTCTCAGTGTGTCCATTATTATATTATTTTATGGCCCCCGCTATTGGGGGCCTTTCGTACCCCTAACTTTTTGGGATCAGGGACTTTATAATAATTTTTTTTTCAGTCTTTTCCTTATTTATCTTTCGTTTTGCTCTTTTATACCTTCTTTCTTTTCTTCGCCTTTCTTCCATCATCTTCTTACTCTAAGGTACATTTTATTTATTTTTATTCTTTAATTTTATCTTACATTTATTTTATCTTTATTTACACATTTATTTTACATTCTTAATTCTTTATTACACATTTCTTTTTCTATTTCTTATTATTAATTAGTCCATTATTATAGGCACAAGTGAGTAATCGCGAAACAAATTCAAATCTAAACTACTGTAGTATGAATCATTCGCCCGTGTCACCGCAAGCTGTCGCAAACAAGCTAAGTACAAACAAGTACCTGGTTCAACTCGAGCTCATGCACCGGCCAGTTTGAGAATTGCATTAATAAGGTGCAACTGGCCACTATTTGCAACGATTTAGTGTTCTATAATTAAATATCTTACATATTAATTATACAGGTT